>NC_132909.1:36509519-37925174 GCF_047675955.1 Chlorocebus sabaeus
CTGTGAGATGAATTCAGAGAAGAGAGAGCAGTTTCTCAGAAAGCTTCTTTCCAGTTTTGAACGGAAGATATTTCCTTTTTCACCATAGCCCTTTATGGGCTTCCAAATATCCCTTTGCCAATTCCACAAGAACAGCCTTAGCGAAAGGCTTCTTGAAGGGAAAGATGTAACTCTGTGAGATGAATTCAGAGAACACAGAGCAGTTTCTCAGAAAGCTTCTTTCCAGTTGTGAACGAAGATATTTCCTTTTTCACCATAGCCCTCTATGGGCTTCCAAATATCCCTTTGCCAATTCCACAAGAACAGCCTTAGCGAAATTTTTCTTGAAGGGATAGATGTAACTCTGTGAGATTAACTAACAGAACACAGAGCAGTTTCTCAGAAAGCTTCTTTCCAGTTTTGAACGGAAGATATTTCCTTTTTCACCATAGCCCTCTATGGGCTTCCAAATATCCCTTTGCCAATTCCACAAGAACAGCCTTAGCGAAAGGATTCTTGAAGGGAAAGATGTAACTCTGTGAGATGAATTCAGAGAACACAGAGCAGTTTCTCAGAAAGCTTCTTTCCAGTTTTGAACGGAAGATATTTCCTTTTTCACCATAGCCCTCTTTGGGCTTCCAAACATCCCTTTGCCAATTCCACAAGAACAGCCTTAGCGAAAGGCTTCTTGAAGGGAAAGATGTCACTCTGTGAGATGAATTAACAGAACACGGAGCAGTTTCTCAGAAAGCTTCTTTCCAGTTGTGAACGGAAGATATTTTCTTTTTCACCATAGCCCTCTATGGGCTTCCAAATATCCCTTTGCCAATTCCACAAGAACAGCCTTAGCGAACGGCTTCTTGAAGGGAAAGATGTAACTCTGTGAGGTGAATTCAGAGAACACAGAGTAGTTTCTCAGAAAGCTTCTTTCCAGTTTTGAACGGAAGATATTTCCTTTTTCACCATAGCCCTCTATGGGCTTCCAAATATCCCTTTGCCAATTCCACAAGAACAGCCTTAGAGAAAGGTTTCTTGAAGGGATAGATGTAACTCTGTGAGATAAACTAACAGAACACAGAGCAGTTTCTCAGAAAGCTTCTTTCCAGTTTTGAACAGAAGATATTTCCTTTTTCACCATAGTCCTCTATGGGCTTCCAAATATCCCTTTGCCAATTCCACAAGACCAGCCTTAGCGAAAGGCTTCTTGAAGGGAAAGATGTAACTCTGTGAGATGAATTCAGAGAACACAGAGCAGTTTCTCAGAAAGCTTCTTTCCAGTTTTGAACGGAAGATATTTCCTTTTTCAAAATAGCTCTCTATGGGCTTCCAAATATCCCTTTGCCAATTCCACAAGAACAGAATTAGCGAAAGGCTTCTTGAAGGGAAAGATGTAACTCTGTGAGATGAATTAACAGAACACAGAGCAGTTTCTCACAAAGCTCCTTTCCAGTTTTGAACGGAAGATATTTCCTTTTTCACCATAGCCCTCTATGGGCTTCCAAATATCCCTTTGCCAATTCCACAAGAACAGCCTTAGCGAAAGGCTACTTGAAGGGAAAGATGTAACTCTGTGAGATGAATTCAGAGAACACAGAGCAGTTTCTCAGAAAGCTTCTTTCCAGTTTTGAACGGAAGATATTTCCTTTTTCACCATAGCTCTCTATGGGCTTTCAAATATCCCTTTTCCAATTCCACAAGAACAGCATTAGCGAAAGGCTTTTTGAAGGGAAAGATGTAACTCTGTGAGATGAATTAACAGAACACAGAGCTGTTTCTCAGAAAGCTTCTTTCCATTTTTGAACGGAAGATATTTCCTTTTTCACCATAGCCCTCTATGGGCTTCCAAATATCCCTTTGCCAGTTCCACAAGAACAGCCTTAGCGAAAGGTTTCTTGAAGGGAAAGATGTAACTCTGTGAGATGAACTAACAGAACACAGAGCAGTTTCTCAGAAAGCTTCTTTCCAATTTTGAACGGAAGATATTTCCTTTTTCACCATAGCCCTCTATGGGCTTCCAAACTTCCCTTTGCCAATTCCACAAGAACAGCCTTAGCGAAAGGCTTCTTGAAGGGAAAGATGTCACTCTGTGAGATGAATTAACAGAACACAGAGCAGTTTCTCAGAATAGCTTCTTTCCAGTTGTGAACGGAAGATATTTTCTTTTTCACCATAGCCCTCTATGGGCTTTCAAATATCCCTTTGCCAATTCCACAAGAACAGCCTTAGGGAACGGCTTTTAGAAGGGAAAGATGTAACTCTGTGAGATGAATTAACAGAACACAGAGCAGTTTCTCAGAAAGCTTCTTTCGAGTTTTGAACGGAAGATATTTCCTTTTTCACCATAGTCCTCTATGGGCTTCCAATTATCCCTTTGCCAGTTCCACAGGAACAGCGTTAGCGAAAGGCTTCTTGAAGGGAAAGATGTAACTCTGTGAGATGAACTAACAGAACACAGAGCAGTTTCTCAGAAAGCTTCTTTCCAGTTTTGAACGTAAGATATTTCCTTTTTCACCATAGCCCTCTATGGGCTTCCAAATATCCCTTTGCCAATTCCACAAGAACAGCCTCAGCGAAAGGCTTCTTGAAGGGAAAGATGTAACTCTGTGAGATGAACTAACAGAACACAGAGCAGTTTCTCAGAAAGCTTCTTTCCAGTTTTGAACGGAAGATATTTCCTTTTTCACCATAGCCCTTTATGGGCTTCCAAATATCCCTTTGCCAATTCCACAAGAACAGCCTTAGCGAAAGGCTTCTTGAAGGGAAAGATGTAACTCTGTGAGATGAATTCAGAGAACACAGAGCAGTTTCTCAGAAAGCTTCTTTCCAGTTGTGAACGAAGATATTTCCTTTTTCACCATAGCCCTCTATGGGCTTCCAAATATCCCTTTGCCAATTCCACAAGAACAGCCTTAGCGAAAGGTTTCTTGAGGGATAGATGTAATTCTGTGAGATGAACTAACAGAACACAGAGCAGTTTCTCAGAAAGCTTCTTTCCAGTTTTGAACGGAAGATATTTCCTTTTTCACCATAGCCCTCTAGGTGCTTCCAAATATCCCTTTGCCAATTCCACAAGAACAGCCTTAGCGAAAGGCTTCTTGAAGGGAAAGATGTAACTCTGTGAGATGAATTCAGAGAACACAGAGCAGTTTCTCAGAAAGCTTCTTTCCAGTTTTGAACGGAAGATATTTCCTTTTTCACCATAGATCTCTAAGGGCTTCCAAACATCCCTTCGCCAATTCCACAAGAACATCCTTAGCGAAAGGCTTCTTGAAGGGAAAGATGTCACTCTGTGAGATGAATTAACAGAACACAGAGCAGTTTCTCAGAAAGCTTCTTTCCAGTTTCCAACGGAAGATATTTTCTTTTCCACCATAGCCCTCTATGGGCTTCCAAATATCCCTTTGCCAATTCGAAAAGACCAGCGTTAGCGAAAGGCTTCTTGAAGGGAAAGATGTAACTGTGTGAGATGAATTCAGAGAACACAGAGCAGTTTCTGAGAAAGCTTCTTTCCACTTTTGAACGGAAGATATTTCCTTTTTCACCATAGCCCTCTATGGGCTTCCAAATATCCCTTTGCCAATTCCACAAGAACAGCCTTAGCGAAAGGCTTCTTCAAGGGAAAGATGTAACTCTGTGAGATGAATTCAGAGAACACAGAGCAGTTTCTCAGAAAGCTTCTTTCCAGTTTTGAACGGAAGATATTTCCTTTTTCACCATAGTCCTCTATGGGCTTCCAAATATCACTTTGCCAATTCCACAAGACCAGCCTTAGCGAAAGGCTTCTTGAAGGGAAAGATGTAACTCTGTGAGATGAATTCAGAGAACACAGAGCAGTTTCTCAGAAAGCTTCTTTCCAGTTTTGAACGGAAGATATTTCCTTTTTCACCATAGCCCTTTTTGGGCTTCCAAATATCCCTTTGCCAATTCCACAAGAACAGCCTTAGCGAAAGGTTTCTTGAAGGGATAGATGTAACTCGGTGAGATGAACTAACAGAACACAGAGCAGTTTCTCAGAAAGCTTCTTTCCACTTTTGAACAGAAGATATTTCCTTTTTCACCATAGTCCTCTATGGGCTTCCAAATATCCCTTTGCCAATTCCACAAGACCAGCGTTAGCGAAAGGCTTCTTAAAGGGAAAGATGTAACTCTGTGAGATGAATTCAGAGAACACAGAGCAGTTTCTCAGAAAGCTTCTTTCCAGTTTTGAACGGAAGATATTTCCTTTTTCAACATAGCCCTCTATGGGCTTCCAAATATCCCTTTGCCAATTCCACAAGAACAGCCTTGGCGAAAGGCTTCTTGAAGGGAAAGATGTAACTCTGTGAGATGAATTCAGAGAACACAGAGCAGTTTCTCAGAAAGCTTCATTCCAGTTTTGAACGGAAGATATTTCCTTTTCCACCATAGCCCTCTATGGGCTTCCATATATCCCTTTGCCAATTCCACAAGAACAGCCTTAGCGAAAGGCTTCTTGAAGGGAAAGATGTAACTCTGTGAGATGAATTCAGAGAACACAGAGCAGTTTCTCAGAAAGCTTCTTTCCAGTTTTGAACGGAAGATATTTCCTTTTTCAACATAGCCCTCTATGGGCTTCCAAATATCCCTTTGCCAATTCCACAAGAACAGCCTTAGCGAAAGGTTTCTTGAAGGGATAGATGTAACTCTGTGAGATGAACTAACAGAACACAGAGCAGTTTCTCAGAAAGCTTCTTTCCACTTTTGAACAGAAGATATTTCCTTTTTCACCGTAGTCCTCTAAGGGCTTCCAAATATCCCTTTGCCAATTCCACAAGACCAGCGTTAGCGACAGGCTTCTTGAAGGGAAAGATGTAACTCTGTGAGATGAATTCAGAGAACACAGAGCAGTTTCTCAGCAAGCTTCTTTCCAGTTTTGAACGGAAGATATTTCCTTTTTCAAAATAGCTCTCTATGGGCTTCCAAGTATCCCTTTGCCAATTCCACAAGAACTGCCTTAGCGAAAGGCTTCTTGAAGGGAAAGATGTCACTCTGTGAGACGAATTAACAGAACACAGAGCAGTTTCTCAGAAAGCTTCTTTCCAGTTGTGAACGAAGATATTCCCTTTTTCACCATAGCCCTCTATGGGCTTCCAAATATCCCTTTCCCAATTCCACAAGAACAACCTTAGCGAAAGTTTTCTTGAAGGGATAGATGTAACTCTGTGAGATGAACTAACAGAGCACAGAGCAGTTTCTCAGAAAGCTTCTTTCCAGTTGTGAACGGAAGATATTTCCTTTTTCACCATAGCCCTCTATGGGCTTTCAAATATCCCTTTGCCAATTCCACAAGAACAGCCTTAGCGAACGACTTTTAGAAGGGAAACATGTAACTCTGTGAGATGAATGAACAGAACACAGTGCAGTTTCTCAGAAAGCTTCTTTCCAGTTTTGAACGGAAGATATTTCCTTTTTCACCATAGTCCTCTATGGGCTTCCCATTATCCCTTTGCCAGTTCCACAGGAACAGCCTTAGCGAAAGGCTTCTTGAAGGGAAAGATGTAACTCTGTGAGATGAACTAACAGAACACAGAGCAGTTTCTCAGAAAGCTTCTTTCCAGTTTTGAACGTAAGATATTTCCTTTTTCACCATAGCCCTCTATGGACTTCCAAATATCCCTTTGCCAATTCCACAAGAACAGCCTCAGCGAAAGGCTTCTTGAAGGGAAAGATGTAACTCTGTGAGATGAATTCAGAGAACACAGAGCAGTTTCTCAGAAAGCTTCTTTCCAGTTTTGAACGGAAGATATTTCCTTTTTCACCATAGCCCTTTATGGGCTTCCAAATATCCCTTTGCCAATTCCACAAGAACAGCCTTAGCGAAAGGCTTTTTGAAGGGAAAGATGTAACTCTGTGAGATGAATTCAGAGAACACAGAGCAGTTTCTCAGAAAGCTTCTTTCCAGTTGTGAACGAAGATATTTCCTTTTTCACCATAGCCCTCTATGGGCTTCCAAATATCCCTTTGCCAATTCCACAAGAACAGCCTTAGCGAAAGGTTTCTTGAAGGGATAGATGTAATTCTGTGAGATGAACTAACAGAACACAGAGCAGTTTCTCAGAAAGCTTCTTTCCAGTTTTGAACGGAAGATATTTCCTTTTTCACCATAGCCCTCTAGGTGCTTCCAAATATCCCTTTGCCAATTCCACAAGAACAGCCTTTGCGAAAGGCTTCTTGAAGGGAAAGACGTAACTCTGTGAGATGAATTCAGAGAACACAGAGCAGTTTCTCAGAAAGCTTCTTTCCAGTTTTGAACGGAAGATATTTCCTTTTTCACCATAGGTCTCTATGGGCTTCCAAACATCCCTTCGCCAATTCCACAAGAACATCCTTAGCGAAAGGCTTCTTGAAGGGAAAGATGTCACTCTGTGAGATGAATTAACAGAACACAGAGCAGTTTCTCAGAAAGCTTCTTTCCAGTTTCCAACGGAAGATATTTTCTTTTCCACCATAGCCCTCTATGGGCTTCCAAATATCCCTTTGCCAATTCGAAAAGACCAGCGTTAGCGAAAGGCTTCTTGAAGGGAAAGATGTAACTCTGTGAGATGAATTCAGAGAACACAGACCAGTTTCTGAGAAAGCGTCTTTCCACTTTTGAACGGAAGATATTTCCTTTTTCACCATAGCCCTCTATGGGCTTCCAAATATCCCTTTGCCAATTCCACAAGAACTGCCTTAGCGAAAGGCTTCTTGAAGGGAAAGATGTAACTCTGTGAGATGAATTAACAGAACACAGAGCAGTTTCTCAGAAAGCTTCTTTCCAGCTTTGAACGGAAGGTATTTCCTTTTTCACCATAGCCCTCTATGGGCTTCCAAATATCCCTTTGCCAATTCCACAAGAACAGGCTTAGCGAAAGGCTTCTTGAAGGGAAAGATGTAACTCTGTGAGATGAATTCAGAGAACACAGAGCAGTTTCTCACAAAGCTTCTTTCCAGTTTTGAACGGAAGATATTTCCTTTTTCACCATAGCCCTCTATGGGCTTTCAAATATCCCTTTGCCAATTCCACAAGAACAGCCTTAGCGAACGACTTTTAGAAGGGAAACATGTAACTCTGTGAGATGAATGAACAGAACACAGTGCAGTTTCTCAGAAAGCTTCTTTCCAGTTTTGAACGGAAGATATTTCCTTTTTCACCATAGCCCTTTATGGGCTTCCAAATATCCCTTTGCCAATTCCACAAGAACAGCCTTAGCTAAAGGCTTCTTGAAGGGAAAGATGTAACTCTGTGAGATGAATTCAGAGAACACAGAGCAGTTTCTCAGAAAGCTTCTTTCCAGTTGTGAACGAAGATATTTCCTTTTTCACCATAGCCCTCTATGGGCTTCCAAATATCCCTTTGCCAATTCCACAAGAACAGCCTTAGGGAACGGTTTCTTGAAGGGATAGATGTAACTCTGTGAGATGAACTAACAGAACACAGAGCAGTTTCTCAGAAAGCTTCTTTCCAGTTTTGAACGGAAGATATTTCCTTTTTCACCATAGTCCTCTATGGGCTTCGAAATATCCCTTTGCCAATTCCACAAGACCAGCCTTAGCGAAAGGCTTCTTGAAGGGAAAGATGTAACTCTGTGAGATGAATTCAGAGAACACAGAGCAGTTTCTCAGAAAGCTTCTTTCCAGTTTTGAACGGAAGATATTTCCTTTTTCACCATAGCCCTCTACGGGCTTTCAAATATCCCTTTGCCAATTCCACAAGAACAGCCTTAGCGAAAGGCTTAATGAAGGGAAAGATGTAACTCTGTGAGATGAATTCAGAGAACACAGAGCAGTTTCTCAGAAAGCTTCTTTCCAGTTGTGAACGAAGATATTTCCTTTTTCACCATAGCCCTCTATGGGCTTCGAAATATCCCTTTGCCAATTCCACAAGAACAGCCTTAGCGAACGGCTTTTAGAAGGGAAAGATGTAACTCTGTGAGATGAATTAACAGAACACCGAGCATTTTCTCAGAAAGCTTCTTTCTAGTTTTGAACGGAAGATATTTCCTTTTTCACCATCGCCCTCTATGGGCTTCCAAATATCCCTTTGCGAGTTCCACAGGAACAGCCTTAGCGAAAGGCTTCTTGAAGGGAAAGATGTAACTCTGTGAGATGAACTAACAGAACACAGAGCAGTTTCTCAGAAAGCTTCTTTCCAGTTGTGAACGAAGATATTTCCTTTTTCACCATAGCCCTCTATGGGCTTCCAAATATCCCTTTGCCAATTCCACAAGAACAGCCTTAGCGAAATTTTTCTTGAAGGGATAGATGTAACTCTGTGAGATTAACTAACAGAACACAGAGCAGTTTCTCAGAAAGCTTCTTTCCAGTTTTGAACGGAAGATATTTCCTTTTTCACCATAGCCCTCTATGGGCTTCCAAATGTCCCTTTGCCAATTCCACAAGAACAGCCTTAGCGAAAGGATTCTTGAAGGGAAAGATGTAACTCTGTGAGATGAATTCAGAGAACACAGAGCAGTTTCTCAGAAAGCTTCTTTCCAGTTTTGAACGGAAGATATTTCCTTTTTCACCATAGCCCTCTTTGGGCTTCCAAACATCCCTTTGCCTATTCCACAAGAACAGCCTTAGCGAAAGGCTTCTTGAAGGGAAAGATGTCACTCTGTGAGATGAATTAACAGAACACAGAGCAGTTTCTCAGAAAGCTTCTTTCCAGTTGTGAACGGAAGATATTTTCTTTTTCACCATAGCCCTCTATGGGCTTCCAAATATCCCTTTGCCAATTCCACAAGAACAGCCTTAGCGAAAGGCTTCTTGAAGGGAAAGATGTAACTCTGTGAGGTGAATTCAGAGAACACAGAGTAGTTTTTCAGAAAGCTTCTTTCCAGTTTTGAACGGAAGATATTTCCTTTTTCACCATAGCCCTCTAAGGGCTTCCAAATATCCCTTTGCCAATTCCACAAGAACAGCCTTAGCGAAAGGCTTCTTGAAGGGAAAGATGTAACTCTGTGAGATGAATTAACAGAACACAGAGCAGTTTCTCACAAAGCTCCTTTCCAGTTTTGAACGGAAGATATTTCCTTTTTCACCATAGCCCTCTATGGGCTTCCAAATATCCCTTTGCCAATTCCACAAGAACAGCCTTAGCGAAAGGCTACTTGAAGGGAAAGATGTAACTCTGTGAGATGAATTCAGAGAACACAGAGCAGTTTCTCAGAAAGCTTCTTTCCAGTTTTGAACGGAAGATATTTCCTTTTTCACCATAGCTCTCTATGGGCTTTCAAATATCCCTTTTCCAATTCCACAAGAGCAGCCTTAGCGAAAGGCTTTTTGAAGGGAAAGATGTAACTCGGTGAGATGAATTAACAGAACACAGAGCTGTTTCTCAGAAAGCTTCTTTCCATTTTTGACCGGAAGATATTTCCTTTTTCACCATAGCCCTCTATGGGCTTCCAAATATCCCTTTGCCAGTTCCACAAGAACAGCCTTAGCGAAAGGCTTCTTGAAGGGAAAGATGTCACTCTATGAGATGAATTAACAGAACACAGAGCAGTTTCTCAGAATAGCTTCTTTCCAGTTGTGAACGGAAGATATTTTCTTTTTCACCATAGCCCTCTATAGGCTTTCAAATATCCCTTTGCCAATTCCACAAGAACAGCCTTAGGGAACGGCTTTTAGAAGGGAAAGATGTAACTCTGTGAGATGAATTAACAGAACACAGAGCAGTTTCTCAGAAAGCTTCTTTCTAGTTTTGAACGGAAGATATTTCCTTTTTCACCATAGTCCTCTATGGGCTTCCAATTATCCCTTTGCCAGTTCCACAGGAACAGCCTTAGCGAAAGGCTTCTTGAAGGGAAAGATGTAACTCTGTGAG
Source organism: Chlorocebus sabaeus (assembly GCF_047675955.1). Lineage (NCBI taxonomy): Eukaryota > Metazoa > Chordata > Mammalia > Primates > Cercopithecidae > Chlorocebus > Chlorocebus sabaeus. Next base: position 36,519,325 of record NC_132909.1, read on the forward strand.
ATGAACTAACAGAACACAGAGCAGTTTCTCAGAAAGCTTCTTTCCAGTTTTGAACGTAAGATATTTCCTTTTTCACCATAGCCCTCTATGGGCTTCCAAACATCCCTTTGCCAATTCCACAAGAACAGCCTTAGCGAAAGGCTTCTTGAAGGGAAAGATGTAACTCTGTGAGATGAATTCAGAGAACACAGAGCAGTTTCTCAGAAAGCTTCTTTCCAGTTTTGAACGGAAGATATTTCCTTTTTCACCATAGCCCTTTATGGGCTTCCAAATATCCCTTTGCCAATTCCACAAGAACAGCCTTAGCGAAAGGCTTCTTGAAGGGAAAGATGTAACTCTGTGAGATGAATTCAGAGAACACAGAGCAGTTTCTCAGAAAGATTCTTTCCAGTTTTGAACGGAAGATATTTCCTTTTTCACCATAGATCTCTATGGGCTTCCAAACATCCCTTCGCCAATTCCAGAAGAACATCCTTAGCGAAAGGCTTCTTGAAGGGAAAGATGTCACTCTGTGAGATGAATTAACAGAACACAGAGCAGTTTCTCAGAAAGCTTCTTTCCAGTTTCCAACGGAAGATATTTTCTTTTCCACCATAGCCCTCTATGGGCTTCCAAATATCCCTTTGCCAATTCGAAAAGACCAGCGTTAGCGAAAGGCTTCTTGAAGGGAAAGATGTAACTCTGTGAGATGAATTCAGAGAACACAGAGCAGTTTCTGAGAAAGCTTCTTTCCACTTTTGAACGGAAGATATTTCCTTTTTCACCATAGCCCTCTATGGGCTTCCAAATATCCCTTTGCCAATTCCACAAGAACTGCCTTAGCGAAAGGCTTCTTGAAGGGAAAGATGTAACTCTGTGAGATGAATTAACAGAACACAGAGCAGTTTCTCAGAAAGCTTCTTTCCAGTTTTGAACGGAAGATATTTAATTTTTCACCATAGCCCTCTATGGGCTTCCAAATATCCCTTTGCCAATTCGACAAGAACAGCCTTAGCGAAAGGCTTCTTTATGGGAAAGATGTAACTCTGTGTGATGAATTCAGAGAACACAGAGCAGTTTCTCAGAAAGCTTCTTTCCAGTTTTGAACGGATGATATTTCCTTTCTCACCATAGCCCTCTATGGGCTTCCAAATATCCCTTTGCCAATTCCACAAGAACAGCCTTAGCGAAAGACTTCTTGAAGGGAAAGATGTAACTCTGTGAGATGAATTCAGAGAACACAGAGCAGTTTCTCAGAAAGCTTCTTTCCAGTTGTGAACGAAGATATTTCCTTTTTCACCATAGCCCTCTATGGGCTTCCAAATATCCCTTTCCCAATTCCACAAGAACAGCCTTAGCGAAAGGCTTCTTGAAGGGAAAGATGTAACTCTGTGAGATGAACTAACAGAACACAGAGCAGTTTCTCAGAAAGCTTCTTTCCAGTTGTGAACGGAAGATATTTCCTTTTTCACCATAGCCCTCTATGGGCTTTCAAATATCCCTTTGCCAATTCCACAAGAACAGCCTTAGCGAACGACTTTTAGAAGGGAAACATGTAACTCTGTGAGATGAATGAACAGAACACAGTGCAGTTTCTCAGAAAGCTTCTTTCCAGTTTTGAACGGAAGATATTTCCTTTTTCACCATAGCCGTTTATGGGCTTCCAAATATCCCTTTGCCAATTCCACAAGAACAGCCTTAGCGAAAGGCTTCTTGAAGGGAAAGATGTAACTCTGTGAGATGAATTCAGAGAACACAGAGCAGTTTCTCAGAAAGCTTCTTTCCAGTTGTGAACGAAGATATTTCCTTTTTCACCATAGCCCTCTATGGGCTTCCAAATATCCCTTTGCCAATTCCACAAGAACAGCCTTAGGGAAAGGTTTCTTGAAGGGATAGATGTAACTCTGTGAGATGAACTAACAGAACACAGAGCAGTTTCTCAGAAAGCTTCTTTCCAGTTTTGAATGGAAGTTATTTCCTTTTTCACCATAGTCCTCTATGGGCTTCGAAATATCCCTTTGCCAATTCCACAAGAACAGCCTTAGCGAACGGCTTTTAGAAGGGAAAGATGTAACCCTGTGAGATGAATTAACAGAACACAGAGCATTTTCTCAGAAAGCTTCTTTCTAGTTTTGAACGGAAGATATTTCCTTTTTCACCATAGCCCTCTATGGGCTTCCAAATATCCCTTTGCCAGTTCCACAGGAACAGCCTTAGCGAAAGGCTTCTTGAAGGGAAAGATGTAACTCTGTGAGATGAATTCAGAGAACACAGAGCAGTTTCTGAGAAAGCTTCTTTCCACTTTTGAACGGAAGATATTTCCTTTTTCACCATAGCCCTCTATGGGCTTCCAAATATCCCTTTGCCAATTCCACAAGAACTGCCTTAGCGAAAGGCTTCTTGAAGGGAAAGATGTAACTCTGTGAGATGAATTAACAGAACACAGAGCAGTTTCTCAGAAAGCTTCTTTCCAGTTTTGAACGGAAGATATTTAATTTTTCACCATAGCCCTCTATGGGCTTCCAAATATCCCTTTGCCAATTCGACAAGAACAGCCTTAGCGAAAGGCTTCTTTATGGGAAAGATGTAACTCTGTGTGATGAATTCAGAGAACACAGAGCAGTTTCTCAGAAAGCTTCTTTCCAGTTTTGAACGGATGATATTTCCTTTCTCACCATAGCCCTCTATGGGCTTCCAAATATCCCTTTGCCAATTCCACAAGAACAGCCTTAGCGAAAGACTTCTTGAAGGGAAAGATGTAACTCTGTGAGATGAATTCAGAGAACACAGAGCAGTTTCTCAGAAAGCTTCTTTCCAGTTGTGAACGAAGATATTTCCTTTTTCACCATAGCCCTCTATGGGCTTCCAAATATCCCTTTCCCAATTCCACAAGAACAGCCTTAGCGAAAGGCTTCTTGAAGGGAAAGATGTAACTCTGTGAGATGAACTAACAGAACACAGAGCAGTTTCTCAGAAAGCTTCTTTCCAGTTGTGAACGGAAGATATTTCCTTTTTCACCATAGCCCTCTATGGGCTTTCAAATATCCCTTTGCCAATTCCACAAGAACAGCCTTAGCGAACGACTTTTAGAAGGGAAACATGTAACTCTGTGAGATGAATGAACAGAACACAGTGCAGTTTCTCAGAAAGCTTCTTTCCAGTTTTGAACGGAAGATATTTCCTTTTTCACCATAGCCGTTTATGGGCTTCCAAATATCCCTTTGCCAATTCCACAAGAACAGCCTTAGCGAAAGGCTTCTTGAAGGGAAAGATGTAACTCTGTGAGATGAATTCAGAGAACACAGAGCAGTTTCTCAGAAAGCTTCTTTCCAGTTGTGAACGAAGATATTTCCTTTTTCACCATAGCCCTCTATGGGCTTCCAAATATCCCTTTGCCAATTCCACAAGAACAGCCTTAGGGAAAGGTTTCTTGAAGGGATAGATGTAACTCTGTGAGATGAACTAACAGAACACAGAGCAGTTTCTCAGAAAGCTTCTTTCCAGTTTTGAATGGAAGTTATTTCCTTTTTCACCATAGTCCTCTATGGGCTTCGAAATATCCCTTTGCCAATTCCACAAGAACAGCCTTAGCGAACGGCTTTTAGAAGGGAAAGATGTAACCCTGTGAGATGAATTAACAGAACACAGAGCATTTTCTCAGAAAGCTTCTTTCTAGTTTTGAACGGAAGATATTTCCTTTTTCACCATAGCCCTCTATGGGCTTCCAAATATCCCTTTGCCAGTTCCACAGGAACAGCCTTAGCGAAAGGCTTCTTGAAGGGAAAGATGTAACTCTGTGAGATGAACTAACAGAACACAGAGCAGTTTCTCAGAAAGCTTCTTTCCAGTTTGAACGGAAGATATTTCCTTTTTCACCATAGCCCTCTATGGGCTTCCAAATATCCCTTTGCCAATTCCACAAGAATATCCTTAGCGAAAGGCTTCTTGAAGGGAAAGATGTAACTCTGTGAGATGAACTAACAGAACAGAGAGCAGTTTCTCAGAAAGCTTCTTTCCAGTTTTGAACGGAAGATATTTCCTTTTTCACCATAGCCCTCTAGGGGCTTCCAAATATCCCTTTGCCAATTCCACAAGAACAGCCTTAGCGAAAGGCTTCTTGAAGGGAAAGATGTAACTCTGTGAGATGAATTCAGAGAACACAGAGCAGTTTCTGAGAAAGCTTCTTTCCGGTTTTGAACGGAAGATATTTAATTTTTCACCATAGCCCTCTATGGGCTTCCAAATATCCCTTTGCCAATTCGACAAGAACAGCCTTAGCGAAAGGCTTCTTTAAGGGAAAGATGTAACTCTGTGAGATGAATTCAGAGAACACAGAGCAGTTTCTCAGAAAGCTTCTTTCCAGTTTTGAACGGAAGATATTTCCTTTTTCACCATAGCCCTCTATGGGCTTCCAAATATCCCTTTGCCAATTCCACAAGACCAGCTTTAGCGAAAGGCTTCTTGAAGGGAAAGATGTAACTCTGTGAGATGAATTCAGAGAACACAGAGCAGTTTCTCAGCAAGCTTCTTTCCAGTTTTGAACGGAAGATATTTCCTTTTTCAAAATAGCTCTCTATGGGCTTCCAAATATCCCTTTGCCAATTCCACAAGAACTGCCTTAGCGAAAGGCTTCCTGAAGGGAAAGATGTAACTCTGTGAGATGACCTAACAGAACAGAGAGCAGTTTCTCAGAAAGCTTCTTTCCAGTTTTGAACGGAAGATATTTAATTTTTCACCATAGCCCTCTATGGGCTTCCAAATATCCCTTTGCCAATTCGACAAGAACAGCCTTAGCGAAAGGCTTCTTTAAGGGAAAGATGTAACTCTGTGTGATGAATTCAGAGAACACAGAGCAGTTTCTCAGAAAGCTTCTTTCCAGTTTTGAACGGATGATATTTCCTTTCTCACCATAGCCCTCTATGGGCTTCCAAATATCCCTTTCCCAATTCCACAAGAACAGCCTTAGCGAAAGGTTTCTTGAAGGGATAGATGTAACTCTGTGAGATGAACTAACAGAACACAGAGCAGTTTCTCAGAAAGCTTCTTTCCAGTTGTGAACGGAATATATTTCCTTTTTCACCATAGCCCTCTATGGGCTTTCAAATATCCCTTTGCCAATTCCACAAGAACAGCCTTAGCGAACGACTTTTAGAAGGGAAACATGTAACTCTGTGAGATGAATGAACAGAACACAGTGCAGTTTCTCAGAAAGCTTCTTTCCAGTTTTGAACGGAAGATATTTCCTTTTTCACCATAGCCCTTTATGGGCTTCCAAATATCCCTTTGCCAATTCCACAAGAACAGCCTTAGCGAAAGGCTTCTTGAAGGGAAAGATGTAACTCTGTGAGATGAATTCAGAGAACACAGAGCAGTTTCTCAGAAAGCTTCTTTCCAGTTGTGAACGAAGATATTTCCTTTTTCACCATAGCCCTCTATGGGCTTCCAAATATCCCTTTCCCAATTCCACAAAAACAGCCTTAGGGAAAGGTTTCTTGAAGGGATAGATGTAACTCTGTGAGATGAACTAACAGAACACAGAGCAGTTTCTCAGAAAGCTTCTTTCCAGTTTTGAACGGTAGATATTTCCTTTTTCACCATAGTCCTCTATGGGCTTCGAAATATCCCTTTGCCAATTCCACAAGACCAGCCTTAGAGAAAGGCTTCTTGAAGGGAAAGATGTAACTCTGTGAGATGAATTCAGAGAACACAGAGCAGTTTCTCAGAAAGCTTCTTTCCAGTTTTGAACGGAACATATTTCCTTTTTCACCATAGCCCTCTACGGGCTTTCAAATATCCCTTTGCCAATTCCACAAGAACAGCCTTAGCGAAGGGCTTCTTGAAGGGAAAGATGTAACTCTGTGAGATGAACTAACAGAACACCGAGCAGTTTCTCAGAAAGCTTCTTTCCAGTTTTGAACAGAAGATATTTCCTTTTTCACCATAGTCCTCTAGGGGCTTCGAAATATCCCTTTGCCAATTCCACAAGAACAGCCTTAGCGAACGGCTTTTAGAAGGGAAAGATGTAACACTGTGAGATGAATTAACAGAACACAGAGCATTTTCTCAGAAAGCTTCTTTCTAGTTTTGAACGGAAGATATTTCCTTTTTCACCATAGCCCTCTATGGGCTTCCAAATATCCCTTTGCCAGTTCCACAGGAACAGCCTTAGCGAAAGGCTTCTTGAAGGGAAAGATGTAACTCTGTGAGATGAACTAACAGAACACAGAGCAGTTTCTCAGAAAGCTTCTTTCCAGTTTGAACAGAAGATATTACCTTTTTCACCATAGCCCTCTATGGGCTTCCAAATATCCCTTTGCCAATTCCACAAGAATATCCTTAGCGAAAGGCTTCTTGAAGGGAAAGATGTAACTCTGTGAGATGAACTAACAGAACAGAGAGCAGTTTCTCAGAAAGCTTCTTTCCAGTTTTGAACGGAAGATATTTCCTTTTTCACCATAGCCCTCTATGGGCTTCCGAATATCCCTTTGCCAATTCCACAAGAACAGCCTTAGCGAAAGGCTTCTTGAAGGGAAAGATGTAATTCTGTGAGACGAATTCAGAGAAGAGAGAGCAGTTTCTCAGAAAGCTTCTTTCCAGTTTTGAACGAAAGACATTTCCTTTTTCACCATAGCCCTTTATGGGCTTCCAAATATCCCTTTGCCAATTCCACAAGAACAGCCTTAGCGAAAGGCTTCTTGAAGGGAAAGATGGAACTCTGTGAGATGAACTAACAGAACACAGAGCAGTTTCTCAGAAAGCTTCTTTCCAGTTGTGAACGAAGATATTTCCTTTTTCACCATAGCACTCTATGGGCTTCCAAATATCCCTTTGCCAATTCCACAAGAACAGCCTTAGCGAAAGGTTTCTTGAAGGGATAGATGTAACTCTGTGAGATTAACTAACAGAACACAGAGCAGTTTCTCAGAAAGCTTCTTTCCAGTTTTGAACGGAAGATATTTCCTTTTTCACCATAGCCCTCTTGGTGCTACCAAATATCCCTTTGCCAATTCCACAAGAACAGCCTTAGCGAAAGGCTTCTTGAAGGGAAAGATGTAACTCTGTGAGATGAATTCAGAGAACACAGAGCAGTTTCTCAGAAAGCTTCTTTCCAGTTGTGAACGAAGATAATTCCTTTTTCACCATAGCCCCCTATGGGCTTCCAAATATCCCTTTGCCAATTCCACAAGAACAGCCTTAGGGAAAGTTTTCTTGAAGGGACAGATGTAACTCTGTGAGATGAACTAACAGAACACAGAGCAGTTTCTCAGAAAGCTTCTTTCCAGTTTTGAACGGAAGATATTTCCTTTTTCACCATAGTCCTCTATGGGCTTCGAAATATCCCTTTGCCAATTCCACAAGACCAGCCTTAGCGAAAGGCTTCTTGAAGGGAAAGATGTAACTCTGTGAGATGAATTCAGAGAACACAGAGCAGTTTCTCAGAAAGCTTCTTTCCAGTTTTATACGGAAGATATTTCCTTTTCCACCATAGCCCTCTACGGGCTTTCAAATATCCCTTTGCCAATTCCACAAGAACAGCCTTAGCGAAGGGCTTCTTGAAGGGAAAGATGTAACTCTGTGAGATGAACTAACAGAACACCGAGCAGTTTCTCAGAAAGCTTCTTTCCAGTTTTGAACAGAAGATATTTCCTTTTTCACCATAGTCCTCTATGGGCTTCGAAATATCCCTTTGCCAATTCCACAAGAACAGCCTTAGCGAACGGCTTTTAGAAGGGAAAGATGTAACTCTGTGAGATGAATTAACAGAACACAGAGCATTTTCTCAGAAAGCTACTTTCTAGTTTTGAACGTAAGATATTTCCTTTTTCACCATAGCCCTCTATGGGCTTCCAAATATCCCTTTGCGAGTTCCACAGGAACAGCCTTAGCGAAAGGCTTCTTGAAGGGAAAGATGTAACTCTGTGAGATGAATTCAGAGAACACAGAGCAGTTTCTCAGAAAGCTTCTTTCCAGTTGTGAACGAAGATATTTCCTTTTTCACCATAGCCCTCTATGGGCTTCCAAATATCCCTTTGCCAATTCCACAAGAACAGCCTTAGCGAAATTTTTCTTGAAGGGATAGATGTAACTCTGTGAGATTAACTAACAGAACACAGAGCAGTTTCTCAGAAAGCTTCTTTCCAGTTTTGAACGGAAGATATTTCCTTTTTCACCATAGCCCTCTATGGGCTTCCAAATATCCCTTTGCCAATTCCACAAGAACAGCCTTAGCGAAAGGATTCTTGAAGGGAAAGATGTAACTCTGTGAGATGAATTCAGAGAACACAGAGCAGTTTCTCAGAAAGCTTCTTTCCAGTTTTGAACGGAAGATATTTCCTTTTTCACCATAGCCCTCTTTGGGCTTCCAAACATCCCTTTGCCAATTCCACAGGAACAGCCTTAGCGAAAGGCTTCTTGAAGGGAAAGATGTCACTCTGTGAGATGAATTAACAGAACACAGAGCAGTTTCTCAGAAAGCTTCTTTCCAGTTGTGAACGGAAGATATTTTCTTTTTCACCATAGCCCTCTATGGGCTTCCAAATATCCCTTTGCCAATTCCACAAGAACAGCCTTAGCGAAAGGCTTCTTGAAGGGAAAGATGTAACTCTGTGAGGTGAATTCAGAGAACACAGAGTAGTTTCTCGGAAAGCTTCTTTCCAGTTTTGAACGGAAGATATTTCCTTTTTCACCATAGCCCTCTATGGGCTTCCAAATATCCCTTTGCCAATTCCACAAGAACAGCCTTAGAGAAAGGTTTCTTGAAGGGATAGATGTAACTCTGTGAGATGAACTAACAGAACACAGAGCAGTTTCTCAGAAAGCTTCTTTCCAGTTTTGAACAGAAGATATTACCTTTTTCACCATAGTACTCTATGGGCTTCCAAATATCCCTTTGCCAATTCCACAAGACCAGCGTTAGCGAAAGGCTTCTTGAAGGGAAAGATGTAACCCTGTGAGATGAATTCAGAGAACACAGAGCAGTTTCTCAGAAAGCTTCTTTCCAGTTTTGAACGGAAGATATTTCCTTTTTCAAAATAGCTCTCTATGGGCTTCCAAATATCCCTTTGCCAATTCCACAAGAACAGCCTTAGCGAAAGGCTTCTTGAAAGGAAAGATGTAACTCTGTGAGATGAATTAACAGAACACAGAGCAGTTTCTCACAAAGCTCCTTTCCAGTTTTGAACGGAAGATATTTCCTTTTTCACCATAGCCCTCTATGGGCTTCCAAATATCCCTTTGCCAATTCCAGAAGAACAGCCTTAGCGAAAGGCTACTTGAAGGGAAAGATGTAACTCTGTGAGATGAATTCAGAGAACACAGAGCAGTTTCTCAGAAAGCTTCTTTCCAGTTTTGAACGGAAGATATTTCCTTTTTCACCATAGCTCTCTATGGGCTTTCAAATATCCCTTTTCCAATTCCACAAGAACAGCCTTAGCGAAAGGCTTTTTGAAGGGACAGATGTAACTCTGTGAGATGAATTAACAGAATACAGAGCTGTTTCTCAGAAAGCTTCTTTCCATTTTTGAACTGAAGATATTTCCTTTTTCACCATAGCCCTCTATGGGCTTCCAAATATCCCTTTGCCAGTTCCACAAGAACAGCCATAGCGAAAGGTTTCTTGAAGGGAAAGATGTAACTCTGTGAGATGAACTAACAGAACACAGAGCAGTTTCTCAGAAAGCTTCTTTCCAGTTTTGAACGGAAGATATTTCCTTTTTCACCATAGCCCTCTATGGGCTTCCAAACATCCCTTTGCCAATTCCACAAGAACAGCCTTAGCGAAAGGCTTCTTGAAGGGAAAGATGTCACTCTGTGAGATGAATTAACAGAACACAGAGCAGTTTCTCAGAAAGCTTCTTTCCAGTTGTGAACGGAAGATATTTTCTTTTTCACCATAGCCCTCTATGGGCTTTCAAATATCCCTTTGCGAATTCCACAAGAACAGCCTTAGGGAACGGCTTTTAGAAGGGAAAGATGTAACTCTGTGAGATGAATTAACAGAACACAGAGCAGTTTCTCAGAAAGCTTCTTTCTAGTTTTGAAGGGAAGATATTTCCTTTTTCACCATAGTCCTCTATGGGCTTCCAATTATCCCTTTGCCAGTTCCACAGGAACAGCCTTAGCGAAAGGCTTCTTGAAGGGAAAGATGTAACTCTGTGAGATGAACTAACAGAACACAGAGCAGTTTCTCAGAAAGCTTCTTTCCAATTTTTAACGGAAGATATTTCCTTATTCACCATAGCCCTCTATGGGCTTCCAAATATCCCTTTGCAAATTCCACAAGAACAGCCTTAGCGAAAGGCTTCTTGAAGGGAAAGATGTAACTCTGTGAGATGAATTAACAGAACACAGAACAGTTTCTCAGAAAGCTTCTTTCTAGTTTTGATCGGAAGATATTTCCTTTTTCACCATAGTCCTCTATGGGCTTCCAATTATCACTTTGCCAGTTCCACAGGAACAGCCTTAGCGAAAGGCTTCTTGAAGGGAAAGATGTAACTCTGTGAGATGAACTAACAGAACACAGCGCAGTTTCTCAGAAAGCTTCTTTCCAGTTTTGAACGGAAGATATTTCCTTTTTCACCATAGCCCTCTATGGGCTTCCAAATATCCCGTTGCCAATTCCACAAGAACTGCCTTAGCGAAAGGATTCTTGAAGGGAAAGATGTAACTCTGTGAGATGAACTAACGGAACAGAGAGCAGTTTCTCAGAAAGCTTCTTTCCAGTTTTGAACGGAAGATATTTCCTTTTTCACCGTAGCCCTCTATGGGCTTCCAAATATCCCTTTGCCAATTCCACAAGAACAGCCTTAGCGAAAGGCTTCTTGAAGGGAAAGACGTAACTCTGTGAGATGAATTCAGAGAACACAGAGCAGTTTCTCAGAAAGCTTCTTTCCAGTTGTGAACGAAGATATTTCCTTTTTCACCATAGCCCTCTATGGGCTTCCAAACACCCCTTTGCCAATTCCACAAGAACAGACTTCGCGAAAGGCTTCTTGAAGGGAAAGATGGCACTCTGTGAGATGAATTAACAGAACACAGAGTAGTTTCTCAGAAAGCTTCTTTCCAGTTGTGAACGGAAGATATTTTCTTTTTCACCATAGCCCTCTACGGGCTTCCAAATATCCCTTTGCCAATTCCACAAGAACAGCCTTAGCGAAAGGCTTCTTGAAGGGAAAGATGTAACTCTGTGAGATGAATTCAGAAAACACAGAGCAGTTTCTCACAAAGCTTCTTTCCAGTTTTGAACGGAAGATATTTCCTTTTTCACCATAGCCCTCTTGGTGCTACCAAATATCCCTTTGCCAATTCCACAAGAACAGCCTTAGCGAAAGGCTTCTTGAAGGGAAAGATGTAACTCTGTGAGATGAATTCAGAGAACACAGAGCAGTTTCTCAGAAAGCTTCTTTCCAGTTGTGAACGAAGATAATTCCTTTTTCACCATAGCCCTCTATGGGCTTCCAAATATCCCTTTGCCAATTCCACAAGAACAGCCTTAGGGAAAGTTTTCTTGAAGGGATAGATGTAACTCTGTGAGATGAACTAACAGAACACAGAGCAGTTTCTCAGAAAGCTTCTTTCCAGTTTTGAACGGAAGATATTTCCTTTTTCACCATAGTCCTCTATGGGCTTCGAAATATCCCTTTGCCAATTCCACAAGACCAGCCTTAGCGAAAGGCTTCTTGAAGGGAAAGATGTAACTCTGTGAGATGAATTCAGAGAACACAGAGCAGTTTCTCAGAAAGCTTCTTTCCAGTTTTATACGGAAGATATTTCCTTTTCCACCATAGCCCTCTACGGGCTTTCTAATATCCCTTTGCCAATTCCACAAGAACAGCCTTAGCGAAGGGCTTCTTGAAGGGAAAGATGTAACTCTGTGAGATGAACTAACAGAACACCGAGCAGTTTCTCAGAAAGCTTCTTTCCAGTTTTGAACAGAAGATATTTCCTTTTTCACCATAGTCCTCTATGGGCTTCGAAATATCCCTTTGCCAATTCCACAAGAACAGCCTTAGCGAACGGCTTTTAGAAGGGAAAGATGTAACTCTGTGAGATGAATTAACAGAACACAGAGCATTTTCTCAGAAAGCTTCTTTCTAGTTTTGAACGTAAGATATTTCCTTTTTCACCATAGCCCTCTATGGGCTTCCAAATATCCCTTTGCGAGTTCCACAGGAACAGCCTTAGCGAAAGGCTTCTTGAAGGGAAAGATGTAACTCTGTGAGATGAATTCAGAGAACACAGAGCAGTTTCTCAGAAAGCTTCTTTCCAGTTGTGAACGAAGATATTTCCTTTTTCACCATAGCCCTCTATGGGCTTCCAAATATCCCTTTGCCAATTCCACAAGAACAGCCTTAGCGAAATTTTTCTTGAAGGGATAGATGTAACTCTGTGAGATTAACTAACAGAACACAGAGCAGTTTCTCAGAAAGCTTCTTTCCAGTTTTGAACGGAAGATATTTCCTTTTTCACCATAGCCCTCTATGGGCTTCCAAATATCCCTTTGCCAATTCCACAAGAACAGCCTTAGCGAAAGGATTCTTGAAGGGAAAGATGTAACTCTGTGAGATGAATTCAGAGAACACAGAGCAGTTTCTCAGAAAGCTTCTTTCCAGTTTTGAACGGAAGATATTTCCTTTTTCACCATAGCCCTCTTTGGGCTTCCAAACATCCCTTTGCCAATTCCACAGGAACAGCCTTAGCGAAAGGCTTCTTGAAGGGAAAGATGTCACTCTGTGAGATGAATTAACAGAACACAGAGCAGTTTCTCAGAAAGGTTCTTTCCAGTTGTGAACGGAAGATATTTTCTTTTTCACCATAGCCCTCTATGGGCTTCCAAATATCCCTTTGCCAATTCCACAAGAACAGCCTTAGCGAAAGGCTTCTTGAAGGGAAAGATGTAACTCTGTGAGGTGAATTCAGAGAACACAGAGTAGTTTCTCAGAAAGCTTCTTTCCAGTTTTGAACGGAAGATATTTCCTTTTTCACCATAGCCCTCTATGGGCTTCCAAATATCCCTTTGCCAATTCCACAAGAACAGCCTTAGAGAAAGGTTTCTTGAAGGGATAGATGTAACTCTGTGAGATGAACTAACAGAACACAGAGCAGTTTCTCAGAAAGCTTCTTTCCAGTTTTGAACAGAAGATATTACCTTTTTCACCATAGTCCTCTATGGGCTTCCAAATATCCCTTTGCCAATTCCACAAGACCAGCGTTAGCGAAAGGCTTCTTGAAGGGAAAGATGTAACCCTGTGAGACGAATTCAGAGAACACAGAGCAGTTTCTCAGAAAGCTTCTTTCCAGTTTTGAACGGAAGATATTTCCTTTTTCAAAATAGCTCTCTATGGGCTTCCAAATATCCCTTTGCCAATTCCACAAGAACAGCCTTAGCGAAAGGCTTCTTGAAAGGAAAGATGTAACTCTGTGAGATGAATTAACAGAACACAGAGCAGTTTCTCACAAAGCTCCTTTCCAGTTTTGAACGGAAGATATTTCCTTTTTCAACATAGCCCTCTATGGGCTTCCAAATATCCCTTTGCCAATTCCAGAAGAACAGCCTTAGCGAAAGGCTACTTGAAGGGAAAGATGTAACTCTGTGAGATGAATTCAGAGAACACAGAGCAGTTTCTCAGAAAGCTTCTTTCCAGTTTTGAACGGAAGATATTTCCTTTTTCACCATAGCTCTCTATGGGCTTTCAAATATCCCTTTTCCAATTCCACAAGAACAGCCTTAGCGAAAGGCTTTTTGAAGGGACAGATGTAACTCTGTGAGATGAATTAACAGAACACAGAGCTGTTTCTCAGAAAGCTTCTTTCCATTTTTGAACTGAAGATATTTCCTTTTTCATCATAGCCCTCTATGGGCTTCCAAATATCCCTTTGCCAGTTCCACAAGAACAGCCTTAGCGAAAGGTTTCTTGAAGGGAAAGATGTAACTCTGTGAGATGAACTAACAGAACACAGAGCAGTTTCTCAGAAAGCTTCTTTCCAGTTTTGAACGGAAGATATTTCCTTTTTCACCATAGCCCTCTATGGGCTTCCAAACATCCCTTTGCCAATTCCACAAGAACAGCCTTAGCGAAAGGCTTCTTGAAGGGAAAGATGTCACTCTGTGAGATGAATTAACAGAACACAGAGCAGTTTCTCAGAAAGCTTCTTTCCAGTTGTGAACGGAAGATATTTTCTTTTTCACCATAGCCCTCTATGGGCTTTCAAATATCCCTTTGCGAATTCCACAAGAACAGCCTTAGGGAACGGCTTTTAGAAGGGAAAGATGTAACTCTGTGAGATGAATTAACAGAACACAGAGCAGTTTCTCAGAAAGCTTCTTTCTAGTTTTGAAGGGAAGATATTTCCTTTTTCACCATAGTCCTCTATGGGCTTCCAATTATCCCTTTGCCAGTTCCACAGGAACAGCCTTAGCGAAAGGCTTCTTGAAGGGAAAGATGTAACTCTGTGAGATGAACTAACAGAACACAGAGCAGTTTCTCAGAAAGCTTCTTTCCAATTTTTAACGGAAGATATTTCCTTATTCACCATAGCCCTCTATGGGCTTCCAAATATCCCTTTGCAAATTCCACAAGAACAGCCTTAGCGAAAGGCTTCTTGAAGGGAAAGATGTAACTCTGTGAGATGAATTAACAGAACACAGAACAGTTTCTCAGAAAGCTTCTTTCTAGTTTTGATCGGAAGATATTTCCTTTTTCACCATAGTCCTCTATGGGCTTCCAATTATCACTTTGCCAGTTCCACAGGAACAGCCTTAGCGAAAGGCTTCTTGAAGGGAAAGATGTAACTCTGTGAGATGAACTAACAGAACACAGAGCAGTTTCTCAGAAAGCTTCTTTCCAGTTTTGAACGGAAGATATTTCCTTTTTCACCATAGCCCTCTATGGGCTTCCAAATATCCCGTTGCCAATTCCACAAGAACTGCCTTAGCGAAAGGATTCTTGAAGGGAAAGATGTAACTCTGTGAGATGAACTAACGGAACAGAGAGCAGTTTCTCAGAAAGCTTCTTTCCAGTTTTGAACGGAAGATATTTCCTTTTTCACCGTAGCCCTCTATGGGCTTCCAAATATCCCTTTGCCAATTCCACAAGAACAGCCTTAGCGAAAGGCTTCTTGAAGGGAAAGACGTAACTCTGTGAGATGAATTCAGAGAACACAGAGCAGTTTCTCAGAAAGCTTCTTTCCAGTTGTGAACGAAGATATTTCCTTTTTCACCAAAGCCCTCTATGGGCTTCCAAACATCCCTTTGCCAATTCCACAAGAACAGACTTCGCGAAAGGCTTCTTGAAGGGAAAGATGGCACTCTGTGAGATGAATTAACAGAACACAGAGCAGTTTCTCAGAAAGCTTCTTTCCAGTTGTGAACGGAAGATATTTTCTTTTTCATCATAGCCCTCTACGGGCTTCCAAATATCCCTTTGCCAATTCCACAAGAACAGCCTTAGCGAAAGGCTTCTTGAAGGGAAAGATGTAACTCTGTGAGATGAATTCAGAAAACACAGAGCAGTTTCTCACAAAGCTTCTTTCCAGTTTTGAACGGAAGATATTTCCTTTTTCAAAATAGCTCTCTATGGGCTTCCAAATATCCCTTTGCCAATTCCACAAGAACTGCCTTAGCGAAAGGCTTCTTGAAGGGAAAGATGTAACTCTGTGAGATGAATAAACAGAACACAGAGCAGTTTCTCAGAAAGCTTCTTTCCAGTTTTGAAAGGAAGATATTTCCTTTTTCACCGTAGCCCTCTATGGGCTTCCAAATATCCCTTTGCCAATTCCACAAGAACAGCCTTAGCGAAAGGCTTCTTGAAGGGAAAGATGTTACTCTGTGAGATGAATTCAGAATACACAGAGCAGTTTCTCAGAAAGCTTCTTTCCAGTTGTGAACGAAGATATTTCCTTTTTCACCATAGCCCTCTATGGGCTTCCAAACATCCCTTTGCCAATTCCACAAGAACAGACTTAGCGAAAGGCTTCTTGAAGGGAAAGATGGCACTCTGTGAGATGAATTAACAGAACACAGAGCAGTTTCTCAGAAAGCTTCTTTCCAGTTGTGAACGGAAGATATTTTCTTTTTCACCATAGCCCTCTATGGGCTTCCAAATATCCCTTTGCCAATTCCACAAGACCAGCCTTAGCGAAAGGCTTCTTGAAGGGAAAGATGTAACTCTGTGAGATGAATTCAGAGAACACAGAGCAGTTTCTCAGAAAGCTTCTTTCCAGTTTTGAACGGAAGATATTTCCTTTTTCACCATAGCCCTCTATGGGCTTCCAAATATCCCTTTGCCAATTGCACAAGAACAGCCTTAGCGAAAGGTTTCTTGAAGGGAAAGTTGTAACTCTGTGAGATGAACTAACAGAACACAGAGCAGTTTCTCAGAAAGCTTCTTTCCAGTTTTGAACAGAAGATATTTCCTTTTTCACCATAGTCCTCTATGGGCTTCCAAATATCCCTTTGCCAATTCCACAAGAACAGCCTTAGCGAAAGGCTTCTTGAAGGGAAAGATGTAACTCTGTGAGATGAATTCAGAGAACACAGAGCAGTTTCTCAGAAAGATTCTTTCCAGTTTTGAACGGAAGATATTTCCTTATTCACCATAGCCCTCTATGGGCTTTCAACTATCCCTTTGCAAATTCCACAAGAACAGCCTTAGCGAAAGGCTTCTTGAAGGGAAAGATGTAACTCTGTGAGATGAATTAACAGAACACAGAACAGTTTCTCAGAAAGCTTCTTTCTAGTTTTGATCGGAAGATATTTCCTTTTTCACCATAGTCCTCTACGGGCTTCCAATTATCACTTTGCCAGTTCCACAGGAACAGCCTTAGCGAAAGGCTTCTTGAAGGGAAAGATGTAACTCTGTGACATGAACTAACAGAACACAGAGCAGTTTCTCAGAAAGCTTCTTTCCAGTTTTGAACGGAAGATATTTCCTTTTTCACCATAGCCCTCTATGGGCTTCCAAATATCCCGTTGCCAATTCCACAAGAACTGCCTTAGCGAAAGGATTCTTGAAGGGAAAGATGTAACTCTGTGAGATGAACTAACGGAACAGAGAGCAGTTTCTCAGAAAGCTTCTTTCCAGTTTTGAACGGAAGATATTTCCTTTTTCACCGTAGCCCTCTATGGGCTTCCAAATATCCCTTTGCCAATTCCACAAGAACAGCCTTAGCGAAAGGCTTCTTGAAGGGAAAGACGTAACTCTGTGAGATGAATTCAGAGAACACAGAGCAGTTTCTCAGAAAGCTTCTTTCCAGTTGTGAACGAAGATATTTCCTTTTTCACCATAGCCCTCTATGGGCTTCCAAACATCCCTTTGCCAATTCCACAAGAACAGACTTAGCGAAAGGCTTCTTGAAGGGAAAGATGGCACTCTGTGAGATGAATTAACAGAACACAGAGCAGTTTCTCAGAAAGCTTCTTTCCAGTTGTGAACGGAAGATATTTTCTTTTTCACCATAGCCCTCTATGGGCTTCCAAATATCCCTTTGCCAATTCCACAAGAACAGCCTTAGCGAAAGGCTTCTTGAAGGGATAGATGTAACTCTGTGAGATGAACTAACAGAACACAGAGCAGTTTCTCAGAAAGCTTCTTTCCACTTTTGAACAGAAGATATTTCCTTTTTCACCATAGTCCTCTATGGGCTTCCAAATATCCCGTTGCCAATTCCACAAGACCAGCGTTAGCGAAAGGCTTCTTGAAGGGAAAGATGTAACTCTCTGAGATGAATTCAGAGAACACAGAGCAGTTTCTCAGAAAGCTTCTTTCCAGTTGCGAACGAAGATATTTCCTTTTTCACCATAGCCCTCTATGGGCTTCCAAATATCCCTTTGCCAGTTCCACAGGAACAGCCTTAGCGAAAGGCTTCTTGAAGGGAAAGATGTAACTCTGTGAGATGAACTAACAGAACACAGAGCAGTTTCTCAGAAAGCTTCTTTCCAGTTTTGAACGGAAGATATTTCCTTTTTCACCATAATCCTGTATGGGCTTCCAAATATCCCTTTGCCAATTCCACAAGACCAGCCTTAGCGAAAGGCTTCTTGAAGGGAAAGATGTAACTCTGTGAGATGAATTCAGAAAACACAGAGTAGTTTCTCAGAAAGCTTTTTGAGTTTTTTACGGAAGATATTTCCTTTTTCACCATAGCTCTCTATGGGCTTTCAAATATCCCTTTGCCAATTCCACAAGAACATCCTTAACGAAAGGCTTCTTGAAGGGAAAGAGGTAACTCTGTGAGATGAACTAACAGAACAGAGAGCAGTTTCTCAGAAAGCTTCTTTCCAGTTTTGAAGGGAAGATATTTCCTTTTTCACCATAGCCCTCTAAGGGCTTCCAAATATCCCTTTGCCAGTTCCACAAGAACAGCCTTAGCGAAAGACTTCTTGAAGGGAAAGATGTAACTCTGTGAGATGAACTAACAGAACACAGAGCAGTTTCTCAGAAAGCTTCTTTCCAGTTTTGCACGGAAGATATTTCCTTTTTCACCATAGCCATCTATGGGCTTCCAAATATCCCTTTGCCAATTCCACAAGAACTGCCAAAGCGAAAGACTTCTTGAAGGGAAAGATGTAACTCTGTGAGATGAATTAACAGAACACAGAGCTGTTTCTCAGAAAGCTTCTTTCCAGTTTTGAACGGAAGATATTTTCTTTTTCACCATAGCCGTCTATGGCCTTCCAAATATCCATTTGCCAATTCCACAAGAACAGCCATAGCGAAAGGCTTCTTGAAGGGAAAGATGTAACTCTGTGAGATGAATTAACAGAACGCAGAGCAGTTTCTCAGAAAGCTTTTTGAGTTTTTTACGGAAGATATTTCCTTTTTCACCATAGTCCTCTATGGGCTTCCAATTATCCCTTTGCCAGTTCCACAGGAACAGCCTTAGCGAAAGGCTTCTTGAAGGGAAAGATATAACTCTGTGAGATGAACTAACAGAACACAGAGCAGTTTCTCAGAAAGCTTCTTTCCAGTTTTGAACGGAAGATATTTCCTTTTTCACCATAGCCCTCTATGGGCTTCCAAATATCCCTTTGCCAATTCCACAAGAACTGCCTTAGCGAAAGGCTTCTTGAAGGGAAAGATGTAACTCTGTGAGATGAACTAACGGAACAGAGAGCAGTTTCTCAGAAAGCTTCTTTCCAGTTTTGAACGGAAGATATTTCCTTTTTCACCGTAGCCCTCTATGGGCTTCCAAATATCCCTTTGCCAATTCCACAAGAACAGCCTTAGCGAAAGGCTTCTTGAAGGGAAAGATGTTACTCTGTGAGATGTATTCAGAGAACACAGAGCAGTTTCTCAGAAAGCTTCTTTCCAGTTGTGAACGAAGATATTTCCTTTTTCACCATAGCCCTCTATGGGCTTCCAAATATCCCTTTGCCAATTCCACAAGAACAGCCTTAGCGAAAGGATTCTTGAAGGGAAAGATGTAACTCTGTGAGATGAATTCAGAGAACACAGAGCAGTTTCTCAGAAAGCTTCTTTCCAGTTTTGAACGGAAGATATTTCCTTTTTCACCATAGCCCTCTTTGGGCTTAAAAAACATCCCTTTGCCAATTCCACAGGAACAGCCTTAGCGAAAGGCTTCTTGAAGGGAAAGATGTCACTCTGTGAGATGAATTAACAGAACACAGAGCAGTTTCTCAGCAAGCTTCTTTCCAGTTGTGAACGGAAGATATTTTCTTTTTCACCATAGCCCTCTATGGGCTTCCAAATATCCCTTGCCAATTCCACAAGAACAGCCTTAGCGAAAGGCTTCTTGAAGGGAAAGATGTAACTCTGTGAGGTGAATTCAGAGAACACAGAGTAGTTTCTCAGAAAGCTTCTTTCCAGTTTGAACGGAAGATATTTCCTTTTTCACCATAGCCCTCTATGGGCTTCCAAATATCCCTTTGCCAATTCCACAAGAACAGCCTTAGCGAAAGGTTTCTTGAAGGGATAGATGTAACTCTGTGAGATGAACTAACAGAACACAGAGCAGTTTCTCAGAAAGCTTCTTTCCAGTTTTGAACAGAAGATATTACCTTTTTCACCATAGTCCTCTATGGGCTTCCAAATATCCCTTTGCCAATTCCACAAGACCAGCGTTAGCGAAAGGCTTCTTGAAGGGAAAGATGTAACCCTGTGAGATGAATTCAGAGAACACAGAGCAGTTTCTCAGAAAGCTTCTTTCCAGTTTTGAACGGAAGATATTTCCTTTTTCAAAATAGCTCTCTATGGGCTTCCAAATATCCCTTTGCCAATTCCACAAGAACAGCCTTAGCGAAAGGCTTCTTGAAAGGAAAGATGTAACTCTGTGAGATGAATTAACAGAACACAGAGCAGTTTCTCACAAAGCTCCTTTCCAGTTTTGAACGGAAGATATTTCCTTTTTCACCATAGCCCTCTATGGGCTTCCAAATATCCCTTTGCCAATTCCAGAAGAACAGCCTTAGCGAAAGGCTACTTGAAGGGAAAGATGTAACTCTGTGAGATGAATTCAGAGAACACAGAGCAGTTTCTCAGAAAGCTTCTTTCCAGTTTTGAACGGAAGATATTTCCTTTTTCACCATAGCTCTCTATGGGCTTTCAAATATCCCTTTTCCAATTCCACAAGAACAGCCTTAGCGAAAGGCTTTTTGAAGGGAAAGATGTAACTCTGTGAGATGAATTAACAGAACACAGAGCTGTTTCTCAGAAAGCTTCTTTCCATTTTTGAACTGAAGATATTTCCTTTTTCACCATAGCCCTCTATGGGCTTCCAAATATCCCTTTGCCAGTTCCACAAGAACAGCCTTAGCGAAAGGTTTCTTGAAGGGAAAGATGTAACTCTGTGAGATGAACTAACAGAACACAGAGCAGTTTCTCAGAAAGCTTCTTTCCAGTTTTGAACGGACGATATTTCCTTTTTCACCATAGCCCTCTATGGGCTTCCAAACATCCCTTTGCCAATTCCACAAGAACAGCCTTAGCGAAAGGCTTCTTGAAGGGAAAGATGTCACTCTGTGAGATGAATTAACAGAACACAGAGCAGTTTCTCAGAAAGCTTCTTTCCAGTTGTGAACGGAAGATATTTTCTTTTTCACCATAGCCCTCTATGGGCTTTCAAATATCCCTTTGCGAATTCCACAAGAACAGCCTTAGGGAACGGCTTTTAGAAGGGAAAGATGTAACTCTGTGAGATGAATTAACAGAACACAGAGCAGTTTCTCAGAAAGCTTCTTTCTAGTTTTGAACGGAAGATATTTCCTTTTTCACCATAGTCCTCTATGGGCTTCCAATTATCCCTTTGCCAGTTCCACAGGAACAGCCTTAGCGAAAGGCTTCTTGAAGGGAAAGATGTAACTCTGTGAGATGAACTAACAGAACACAGAGCAGTTTCTCAGAAAGCTTCTTTCCAATTTTTAACGGAAGATATTTCCTTTTTCACCATAGCCCTCTATGTTCTTCCAAATATCCCTTTGCGAATTCCACAAGAACATCCTTAGCGAAAGGCTTCTTGAAGGGAAAGATGTAACTCTGTGAGATGAACTAACGGAACAGAGAGCAGTTTCTCAGAAAGCTTCTTTCCAGTTTTGAACGGAAGATATTTCCTTTTTCACCGTAGCCCTCTATGGGCTTCCAAATATCCCTTTGCCAATTCCACAAGAACAGGCTTAGCGAATGGCTTCTTGTAGGGAAAGATGTAACTCTGTGAGATGAATTCAGAGAACACAGAGCAGTTTCTCAGAAAGCTTTTTTCCAGTTTTGAATGGAAGATATTTTCTTTTTCACCTTAGCCCTTTATGGGCTTCCAAATATCCCTTTGCCTATTCCACAAGAACAGCCTTAGCGAAAGGCTTCTTGAAGGGAAAGATGTAACTCTGTGAGATGAATTCAGAGAACACAGAGGAGTTTCTCAGAAAGCTTCTTTCCAGTTGTGAACGAAGATATTTCCTTTTTCACCATAGCCCTCTATGGGCTTCCAAATATCCCTTTGCCAATTCCACAAGAACAGCCTTAGCGAAAGGTTTCTTGAAGGGATAGATGTAATTCTGTCAGATGAACTAACAGAACACAGAGCAGTTTCTCAGAAATCTTCTTTCCAGTTTTGAACGGAAGATATTTCCTTTTTCACCATAGGCCTCTATGGGTTTCCAAATATCACTTTGCCAATTCCACAAGAACAGCCTTAGCGAAAGGCTTCTGGAAGGGAAAGATGTAACTCTGTGAGATGAATTCAGAGAACACAGAGCAGTTTCTCAGAAAGCTTCTTTCCAGTTTTGAACGGAAGATATTTCCTTTTCCACCATAGCCCTGTATGGGCTTCCAAATATCCCTTTGGCAATTCCACAAAAACAGCCTTAGTGAAAGGCTTCTTGAAGGGAAAGATGTAACTCTGTGAGATGAAGTAACAGAACACAGAGCAGTTTCTCAGAAAGCTTCTTTCCAGTTTTGAACGGAAGATATTTCCTTTTTCACCATAGCCCTCTATGGGCTTCCAAATATCCCTTTGCCAATTCCACAAGAACAGCCTTAGCGAAAGGTTTCTAGAAGGGAAAGATGTTACTCTGTGAGTTGAATTCAGAGAACACAGAGCAGTTTCTCAGAAAGCTTCTTTCCAGCTTTGAACGGAATATATTTCCTTTTTCACCATAGCCCTCTATGGGATTTCAAACATCCCTTTGCCAATTCCACAAGAACAGACTTAGCGAAAGGCTTCTTGAAGGGAAAGATGGCACTCTGTGAGATGAATTAACAGAACACAGAGCAGTTTCTCAGAAAGCTTCTTTCCAGTTGTGAACGGAATATATTTTCTTTTTCACCATAGCCCTCTATGGGCTTCCAAATATCCCTTTGCCAATTCCACAAGAACAGCCTTAGCGAAAGGCTTCTTGAAGGGAAATATGTAACTCTGTGAGATGAATTCAGAGAACACAGAGCAGTTTCACAGAAAGCTTCTTTCCAGTTTTGAACGGAAGATATTTCCTTTTTTACCATAGCCCTCTATGGGCTTTCAAGTATCCCTTTGCCAACTCCACAAGAACAGCCTTAGCGAAAGGTTTTTTGAAGGCAAAGATGTAATTCTGTGAGATGAATTAACAGAACACAGAGCAGTTTCTCAGAAAGCTTCTTTCCAGTTTTGAACGGAAGATATTTCCTTTTTCACCATAGCCCTCTATGGGCTTCCAAATATCCCTTTGCCAATTCCACAAGAACATCCTTAGCGAAAGGCTTCCTGAAGGGAAAGATGTAACTCTGTGAGATGAACTAACAGAACAGAGAGCAGTTTCTCAGAAAGCTTCTTTCCAGTTTTGAACGGAAGATATTTAATTTTTCACCATAGCCCTCTATGGGCTTCCAAATATCCCTTTGCCAATTCGACAAGAACAGCCTTAGCGAAAGGCTACTTTATGGGAAAGATGTAACTCTGTGAGATGAATTCAGAGAACACAGAGCAGTTTCTCAGAAAGCTTCTTTCCAGTATTGAACGGAAGATATTTCCTTTTTCACCATAGCCCTCTACGGGCTTCCAAATATCCCTTTGCCAATTCCACAAGAAAAGCCTTAGCGAAAGGCTTCTTGAAGAGAAAGATGTAACTCTGTGAGATGAATTAACAGAACACAGAGCAGTTTCTCAGAAAGCTTCTTTCCAGTTTTGAACGGAAGATATTTCCTTTTTCACCATAGCCCTTTATGGGCTTCCAAATATCCCTTTGCCAATTCCAGAAGAACAGCCTTAGCGAAAGGCTTCTTGAAGGGAAAGATGTAACTCTGTGAGATGAATTCAGAGAACACAGAGCAGTTTCTCAGAAAGCTTCTTTCCAGTTGTGAACGAAGATATTTCCTTTTTCATCGTAGCCCTCTATGGTCTTCCAAATATCCCTTTGCCAATTCCACAAGAACAGCCTTAGCGAAAGGTTTCTTGAAGGGATAGATGTAACTCTGTGAGGTGAACTAACACAACACAGAGCAGTTTCTCAGAAAGCTTCTTTCCAGTTTTGAACGGAAGATATTTCCTTTTTCACCATAGTCCTCTATAGGCTTCCAAATATCCCTTTGCCAATTCCACAAGACCAGCCTTAGCGAAAGGCTTCTTGAAAGGAAAGATGTAACTCTGTGAGATGAATTCAGAGAACACAGAGCAGTTTCTCAGAAAGCTTCTTTCCAGTTTTGAACGGAAGATATTTCCTTTTTCACCATAGCCCTCTACGGGCTTTCAAATATCCCTTTGCCAATTCCACAAGGACAGCCTTAGCGAAGGGCTTCTTGAAGGGAAAGATGTAACTCTGTGAGATGAATTATCAGAACACAGAGCAGTTTCTCAGAAAGCTTCTTTCCAGTTTTGAACGGAAGATATTTCCTTTTTCACCATAGCCCTCTATGGGCTTCCAAATATCCCTTTGCCAATTCCACAAGACCAGCCTTAGCGAAAGGTTTCTTGAAGGGAAAGATGTAACTCTGTGAGATGAACTAACAGAACACCGAGCAGTTTCTCAGAAAGATTCTTTCCAGTTTTGAACAGAAGGTATTTCCTTTTTCACCATAGTCCTCTATGGGCTTCCAAATATCCCTTTGCCAATTCCACAAGAACAGCCTTAGCGAAAGGCTTCTTGAAGGGAAAGATGTAACTCTGTGAGATGAATTAACAGAACACAGAGCAGTTTCTCAGAAAGCTTCTTTCCAGTTTTGAACGGAAGATATTTCCTTATTCACCATAGCCCTCTATGGGCTTCCAAATATCCCTTTGCAAATTCCACAAGAACAGCCTTAGCGAAAGGCTTCTTGAAGGGAAAGATGTAACTCTGTGAGATGAATTAACAGAACACAGAACAGTTTCTCAGAAAGCTTCTTTCTAGTTTTGATCGGAAGATATTTCCTTTTTCACCATAGTCCTCTATGGGCTTCCAATTATCACTTTGCCAGTTCCACAGGAACAGCCTTAGCGAAAGGCTTCTTGAAGGGAAAGATGTAACTCTGTGAGATGAACTAACAGAACACAGAGCAGTTTCTCAGAAAGCTTCTTTCCAGTTTTGAACGGAAGATATTTCCTTTTTCACCATAGCCCTCTATGGGCTTCCAAATATCCCGTTGCCAATTCCACATGAACTGCCTTAGCGAAAGGATTCTTGAAGGGAAAGATGTAACTCTGTGAGATGAACTAACGGAACAGAGAGCAGTTTCTCAGAAAGCTTCTTTCCAGTTTTGAACGGAAGATATTTCCTTTTTCACCGTAGCCCTCTATGGGCTTTCAAATATCCCTTTGCCAATTCCACAAGAACAGCCTTAGCGAAAGGCTTCTTGAAGGGAAAGACGTAACTCTGTGAGATGAATTCAGAGAACACAGAGCAGTTTCTCAGAAAGCTTCTTTCCAGTTGTGAACGAAGATATTTCCTTTTTCACCATAGCCCTCTATGGGCTTCCAAACATCCCTTTGCCAATTCCACAAGAACAGACTTAGCGAAAGGCTTCTTGAAGGGAAAGATGGCACTCTGTGAGATGAATTAACAGAACACAGAGCAGTTTCTCAGAAAGCTTCTTTCCAGTTGTGAACGGAAGATATTTTCTTTTTCACCATAGCCCTCTTTGGGCTTCCAAATATCCCTTTGCCAATTCCACAAGAACAGCCTTAGCGAAAGGCTTCTTGAAGGGATAGATGTAACTCTGTGAGATGAACTAACAGAACACAGAGCAGTTTCTCAGAAAGCTTCTTTCCACTTTTGAACAGAAGATATTTCCTTTTTCACCATCGTCCTCTATGGGCTTCCAAATATCCCGTTGCCAATTCCACAAGACCAGCGTTAGCGAAAGGCTTCTTGAAGGGAACCATGTAACTCTCTGAGATGAATTCAGAGAACACAGAGCAGTTTCTCAGAAAGCTTCTTTCCAGTTGCGAACGAAGATATTTCCTTTTTCACCATAGCCCTCTATGGGCTTCCAAATATCCCTTTGCCAGTTCCACAGGAACAGCCTTAGCGAAAGGCTTCTTGAAGGGAAAGATGTAACTCGGTGAGATGAACTAACAGAACACAGAGCAGTTTCTCAGAATGCTTCTTTCCAGTTTTGAACGGAAGATATTTCCTTTTTCACCATAGCCCTCTATGGGCTTCAAAATATCCCTTTGCCAATTCCACAAGAACTGCCTTAGCGAAAGGCTTCTTGAAGGGAAAGATGTAACTCTGTGAGATGAATTCAGAAAACACAGAGCAGTTTCTCAGAAAGCTTCTTTCCAGTTTTGAACGGAAGATATTTCCTTTTTCACCATAGCCCTTTATGGGCTTCCAAATATCCCTTTGCCAATTCCAGAAGAACAGCCTTAGCGAAAGGCTTCTTGAAGGGAAAGATGTAACTCTGTGAGATGAATTCAGAGAACACAGAGCAGTTTCTCAGAAAGCTTCTTTCCAGTTGTGAACGAAGATATTTCCTTTTTCATCGTAGCCCTCTATGGTCTTCCAAATATCCCTTTGCCAATTCCACAAGAACAGCCTTAGCGAAAGGTTTCTTGAAGGGATAGATGTAACTCTGTGAGGTGAACTAACACAACACAGAGCAGTTTCTCAGAAAGCTTCTTTCCAGTTTTGAACGGAAGATATTTCCTTTTTCACCATAGTCCTCTATAGGCTTCCAAATATCCCTTTGCCAATTCCACAAGACCAGCCTTAGCGAAAGGCTTCTTGAAAGGAAAGATGTAACTCTGTGAGATGAATTCAGAGAACACAGAGCAGTTTCTCAGAAAGCTTCTTTCCAGTTTTGAACGGAAGATATTTCCTTTTTCACCATAGCCCTCTACGGGCTTTCAAATATCCCTTTGCCAATTCCACAAGGACAGCCTTAGCGAAGGGCTTCTTGAAGGGAAAGATGTAACTCTGTGAGATGAATTATCAGAACACAGAGCAGTTTCTCAGAAAGCTTCTTTCCAGTTTTGAACGGAAGATATTTCCTTTTTCACCATAGCCCTCTATGGGCTTCCAAATATCCCTTTGCCAATTCCACAAGACCAGCCTTAGCGAAAGGTTTCTTGAAGGGAAAGATGTAACTCTGTGAGATGAACTAACAGAACACCGAGCAGTTTCTCAGAAAGATTCTTTCCAGTTTTGAACAGAAGGTATTTCCTTTTTCACCATAGTCCTCTATGGGCTTCCAAATATCCCTTTGCCAATTCCACAAGAACAGCCTTAGCGAAAGGCTTCTTGAAGGGAAAGATGTAACTCTGTGAGATGAATTAACAGAACACAGAGCAGTTTCTCAGAAAGCTTCTTTCCAGTTTTGAACGGAAGATATTTCCTTATTCACCATAGCCCTCTATGGGCTTCCAAATATCCCTTTGCAAATTCCACAAGAACAGCCTTAGCGAAAGGCTTCTTGAAGGGAAAGATGTAACTCTGTGAGATGAATTAACAGAACACAGAACAGTTTCTCAGAAAGCTTCTTTCTAGTTTTGATCGGAAGATATTTCCTTTTTCACCATAGTCCTCTATGGGCTTCCAATTATCACTTTGCCAGTTCCACAGGAACAGCCTTAGCGAAAGGCTTCTTGAAGGGAAAGATGTAACTCTGTGAGATGAACTAACAGAACACAGAGCAGTTTCTCAGAAAGCTTCTTTCCAGTTTTGAACGGAAGATATTTCCTTTTTCACCATAGCCCTCTATGGGCTTCCAAATATCCCGTTGCCAATTCCACATGAACTGCCTTAGCGAAAGGATTCTTGAAGGGAAAGATGTAACTCTGCGAGATGAACTAACGGAACAGAGAGCAGTTTCTCAGAAAGCTTCTTTCCAGTTTTGAACGGAAGATATTTCCTTTTTCACCGTAGCCCTCTATGGGCTTTCAAATATCCCTTTGCCAATTCCACAAGAACAGCCTTAGCGAAAGGCTTCTTGAAGGGAAAGACGTAACTCTGTGAGATGAATTCAGAGAACACAGAGCAGTTTCTCAGAAAGCTTCTTTCCAGTTGTGAACGAAGATATTTCCTTTTTCACCATAGCCCTCTATGGGCTTCCAAACATCCCTTTGCCAATTCCACAAGAACAGACTTAGCGAAAGGCTTCTTGAAGGGAAAGATGGCACTCTGTGAGATGAATTAACAGAACACAGAGCAGTTTCTCAGAAAGCTTCTTTCCAGTTGTGAACGGAAGATATTTTCTTTTTCACCATAGCCCTCTATGGGCTTCCAAATATCCCTTTGCCAATTCCACAAGAACAGCCTTAGCGAAAGGCTTCTTGAAGGGATAGATGTAACTCTGTGAGATGAACTAACAGAACACAGAGCAGTTTCTCAGAAAGCTTCTTTCCACTTTTGAACAGAAGATATTTCCTTTTTCACCATAGTCCTCTATGGGCTTCCAAATATCCCGTTGCCAATTCCACAAGACCAGCGTTAGCGAAAGGCTTCTTGAAGGGAACCATGTAACTCTCTGAGATGAATTCAGAGAACACAGAGCAGTTTCTCAGAAAGCTTCTTTCCAGTTGCGAACGAAGATATTTCCTTTTTCACCATAGCCCTCTATGGGCTTCCAAATATCCCTTTGCCAGTTCCACAGGAACAGCCTTAGCGAAAGGCTTCTTGAAGGGAAAGATGTAACTCGGTGAGATGAACTAACAGAACACAGAGCAGTTTCTCAGAATGCTTCTTTCCAGTTTTGAACGGAAGATATTTCCTTTTTCACCATAGCCCTCTATGGGCTTCAAAATATCCCTTTGCCAATTCCACAAGAACTGCCTTAGCGAAAGGCTTCTTGAAGGGAAAGATGTAACTCTGTGAGATGAATTCAGAAAACACAGAGCAGTTTCTCAGAAAGCTTCTTTATAGTTTTGAACGGAAGATATTTCCTTTTTCACCATAGCCCTCTATGGGCTTCCAAACATCCCTTTGCCAATTCCAAAAGAACAGCCTTAGCGAAAGGCTTCTTGAAGGGAAAGATGTCACTCTGTGAAATGAATTAACAGAACACAGAGCCGTTTCTCAGAAAGCTTCTTTCCAGTTGTGAACGGAAGATATTTTCTTTTTCACCATAGCCCTCTACGGGCTTCCAAATATCCCTTTGCCAATTCCACAAGAACAGCCTTAGCGAAAGGCTTCTTGAAGGGAAAGATGTAACTCTGTGAGATGAATTCAGAGAACACAGAGCAGTTTCTCACAAAGCTTCTTTCCAGTTTTGAACGGAAGATATTTCCTTTTTCAAAATAGCTCTCTATGGGCTTCCAAATATCCCTTTGCCAATTCCACAAGAACTGCCTTAGCGAAAGGCTTCTTGAAGGGAAAGATGTAACTCTGTGAGACGAATAAACAGAACACAGAGCAGTTTCTCACAAAGCTTCTTTCCAGTTGTGAACGGAAGATATTTTCATTTTCACCATAGCCCTCTATGGGCTTTCAAATATCCCTTTGCAAATTCCACAAGAACAGCCTTAGCGAACGGCTTTTAGAAGGGAAAGATGTAACTCTGTGAGATGAATTAACAGAACACAGAACTGTTTCTCAGAAAGCTTCTTTCTAGTTTTGATCGGAAGATATTTCCTTTTTCACCATAGTCCTCTATGGGCTTCCAATTATCCCTTTGCCAGTTCCACAGGAACAGCCTTAGCGAAAGGCTTCTTGTAGGGAAAGATGTAACTCTGTGAGATGAACTAACAGAACACAGAGCAGTTTCTCAGAAAGCTTCTTTCCAGTTTTGAACGGAAGATATTTCCTTTTTCACCATAGCCCTCTATGGGCTTCCAAATATCCCTTTGCCAATTCCACAAGAACTGCCTTAGCGAAAGGCTTCTCAAAGGGAAAGATGTAACTCTGTGAGATGAACTAACGGAACAGAGAGCAGTTTCTCAGAAAGCTTCTTTCCAGTTTTGAAAGGAAGATATTTCCTTTTTCACCGTAGCCCTCTATGGGCTTCCAAATATAACTTTGCCAATTCCACAAGAACAGCCTTAGCGAAAGACTTCTTGAAGGGAAAGATGTTACTCTGTGAGATGAATTCAGAAAACACAGAGCAGTTTCTCAGAAAGCTTCTTTCCAGTTGTGAACGAAGATATTTCCTTTTTCACCATAGCCCTCTATGGGCTTCCAAACATCCCTTTGCCAATTCCACAAGAACAGACTTAGCGAAAGGCTTCTTGAAGGGAAAGATGGCACTCTGTGAGATGAATTAACAGAACACAGAGCAGTTTCTCCGAAAGCTTCTTTCCAGTTGTGAACGGAAGATATTTTCTTTTTCACCATAGCCTTCTATGGGCTTCCAAATATCCCTTTGCCAATTCCACAAGAACAGCCTTAGCGAAAGGTTTCTTGAAGGGATAGATGTAACCCTTGAGATGAACTAACAGAACACAGAGCAGTTTCTCAGAAAGCTTCTTTCCAGTTTTGAACAGAAGATATTTCCTTTTTCACCATAGTCCTCTATGGGCTTCCAAATATCCCTTTGCCAATTCCACAAGAACAGCCTTAGCGAAAGGCTTCTTGAAGGGAAAGATGTAACTCTGTGAGATGAATTCAGAGAACACAGAGCAGTTTCTCAGAAAGATTTTTTCCAGTTTTGAACGGAAGATATTTCCTTATTCACCATAGCCCTCTATGGGCTTTCAACTATCCCTTTGCAAATTCCACAAGAACAGCCTTAGCGAAAGGCTTCTTGAAGGGAAAGATGTAACTCTGTGAGATGAATTAACAGAACACAGAACAGTTTCTCAGAAAGCTTCTTTCTAGTTTTGATCGGAAGATATTTCCTTTTTCACCATAGTCCTCTATGGGCTTCCAATTATCACTTTGCCAGTTCCACAGGAACAGCCTTAGCGAAAGGCTTCTTGAAGGGAAAGATGTAACTCTGTGAGATGAACTAACAGAACACAGAGCAGTTTCTCAGAAAGCTTCTTTCCAGTTTTGAACGGAAGATATTTCCTTTTTCACCATAGCCCTCTATGGGCTTCCAAATATCCCGTTGCCAATTCCACAAGAACTGCCTTAGCGAAAGGATTCTTGAAGGGAAAGATGTAACTCTGTGAGATGAACTAACGGAACAGAGAGCAGTTTCTCAGAAAGCTTCTTTCCAGTTTTGAACGGAAGATATTTCCTTTTTCACCGTAGCCCTCTATGGGCTTCCAAATATCCCTTTGCCAATTCCACAAGAACAGCCTTAGCGAAAGGCTTCTTGAAGGGAAAGACGTAACTCTGTGAGATGAATTCAGAGAACACAGAGCAGTTTCTCAGAAAGCTTCTTTCCAGTTGTGAACGAAGATATTTCCTTTTTCACCATAGCCCTCTATGGGCTTCCAAACATCCATTTGCCAATTCCACAAGAACAGACTTAGCGAAAGGCTTCTTGAAGGGAAAGATGTAACTCTGTGAGATGAACTAACAGAACACAGAGCAGTTTCTCAGAATGCTTCTTTCCAGTTTTGAACGGAAGATATTTCCTTTTTCACCATAGCCCTCTATGGGCTTCCAAATATCCCTTTGCCAATTCCACAAGAACAGCCTTAGCGAAAGGTTTCTTGAAGGGATATATGTAACCCTTGAGATGAACTAACAGAACACAGAGCAGTTTCTCAGAAAGCTTCTTTCCAGTTTTGAACGGAAGATATTTCCTTTTTCACCATAATCCTCTATGGGCTTCCAAATATCCCTTTGCCAATTCCACAAGACCAGCCTTAGCGAAAGGCTTCTTGAAGGGAAAGATGTAACTCTGTGAGATGAATTCAGAGAACACAGAGTAGTTTCTCAGAAAGCTTCTTTCCAGTTTTGAACGGAAGATATTTCCTTTTTCACCATAGCCCTCTATGGGCTTCCAAATATCCCTTTGCCAATTCCACAAGACCAGCCTTAGCGAAAGGTTTCTTGAAGGGAAAGTTGTAACTCTGTGAGATGAACTAACAGAACACAGAGCAGTTTCTCAGAAAGCTTCTTTCCAGTTTTGAACAGAAGATATTTCCTTTTTCACCATAGTCCTCTATGGGCTTCCAAATATCCCTTTGCCAATTCCACAAGAACAGCCTTAGCGAAAGGCTTCTTGAAGGGAAAGATGTAACTCTGTGAGATGAATTCAGAGAACACAGAGCAGTTTCACAGAAAGCTTCTTTCCAGTTTTGAACGGAAGATATTTCCTTTTTCACCATAGCCCTCTAAGGGCTTCCAAATATCCCTTTGCCAATTCCACAAGAATATCCTTAGCCAAAGGCTTCTTGAAGGGAAAGATGTAACTCTGTGAGATGAACTAACAGAACAGAGAGCAGTTTCTCAGAAAGCTTCTTTCCGGTTTTGAACGGAAGATATTTCCTTTTTCACCATAGCCCTCTATGGGCTTCCAAATAAACCTTTGCCAATTCCACAACAACAGCCTTAGCGAAAGGCTTCTTGAAGGGAAAGATGTAACTCTGTGAGATGAATTCAGAGAACACAGAGCAGTTTCTCATAAAGCTTCTTTCCAGTTTTGAACGGAAGATATTTCCTTTTTCACCATAGCCCTTTATGGGCTTCCAAATATCCCTTTGCCAATTCCACAAGAACAGCCTTAGCGAAAGGCTTCTTGAAGGGAAAGATGTCACTCTGTGAGATGAATTAACAGAACACAGAGCAGTTTCTCAGAAAGCTTCTTTCCAGTTTTGAACGGAAGATATTTCCTTTTTCAAAATAGCTCTCTATGGGCTTCCAAATATCCCTTTGCCAATTCCACAAGAACTGCCTTAGCGAAAGGCTTCTTGAAGGGAAAGATGTAACTCTGTGAGATGAATTAACAGAACACAGAGCAGTTTCTCAGAAAGCTTCTTTCCAGTTTGAACGGAAGATATTTCCTTTTTCACCATAGTCCTCTACGGGCTTCGAAATATCCCTTTGCCAATTCCACAAGAACAGCCTTAGCGAAAGGCTTCTTGAAGGGAAAGATGTAACTCTGTGAGATGAATTCAGAGAACACAGAGCAGTTTCTCAGAAAGCTTCTTTCCAGTTTTGAACGGAAGATATTTCCTTTTTCACCATAGCTCTCTATGGGCTTTCAAATATCCCTTTGCCAATTTCACAAGAACATCCTTAACGAAAGGCTTCTTGAAGGGAAAGAGGTAACTCTGTGAGATGAACTAACAGAACAGAGAGCAGTTTCTCAGAAAGCTTCTTTCCAGTTTTGAAGGGAAGATATTTCCTTTTTCACCATAGCCTTCTAAGGGCTTCCAAATATCCCTTTGCCAGTTCCACAAGAACAGCCTTAGCGAAAGACTTCTTGAAGGGAAAGATGTAACTCTGTGAGATGAACTAACAGAACACAGAGCAGTTTCTCAGAAAGCTTCTTTCCAGTTTTGCACGGAAGATATTTCCTTTTTCACCATAGCCATCTATGGGCTTCCAAATATCCCTTTGCCAATTCCACAAGAACTGCCTAAGCGAAAGGCTTCTTGAAGGGAAAGATGTAACTCTGTGAGATGAATTAACAGAACACAGAGCTGTTTCTCAGAAAGCTTCTTTCCAGTTTTGAACGGAAGATATTTCCTTTTTCACCATAGCCGTCTATGGCCTTCCAAATATCCATTTGCCAATTCCACAAGAACAGCCATAACGAAAGGCTTCTTGAAGGGAAAGATGTAACTCTGTGAGATGAATTAACAGAACGCAGAGCAGTTTCTCAGAAAGCTTTTTGAGTTTTTTACGGAAGATATTTCCTTTTTCACCATAGTCCTCTATGGGCTTCCAATTATCACTTTGCCAGTTCCACAGGAACAGCCTTAGCGAAAGGCTTCTTGAAGGGAAAGATATAACTCTGTGAGATGAACTAACAGAACACAGAGCAGTTTCTAAGAAAGCTTCTTTCCAGTTTTGAACGGAAGATATTTCCTTTTTCACCATAGCCCTCTATGGGCTTCCAAATATCCCTTTGCCAATTCCACAAGAACTGCCTTAGCGAAAGGCTTCTTGAAGGGAAAGATGTAACTCTGTGAGATGAACTAACGGAACAGAGAGCAGTTTCTCAGAAAGCTTCTTTCCAGTTTTGAACGGAAGATATTTCCTTTTTCACCGTAGCCCTCTATGGGCTTCCAAATATCCCTTTGCCAATTCAACAAGAACAGCCTTAGCGAAAGGCTTCTTGAAGGGAAAGATGTTACTCTGTGAGATGAATTCAGAGAACACAGAGCAGTTTCTCAGAAAGCTTCTTTCCAGTTGTGAACGAAGATATTTCCTTTTTCACCATAGCCCTCTATGGGCTTCCAAACATCCCTTTGCCAATTCCACAAGAACAGACTTAGCGAAAGGCTTCTTGAAGGGAAAGATGGCACTCTGTGAGATGAATTAACAGAACACAGAGCAGTTTCTCAGAAAGCTTCTTTCCAGTTGTGAACGGAAGATATTTTCTTTTTCACCATAGCCCTCTATGGGCTTCCAAATATCCCTTTGCCAATTCCACAAGAACAGCCTTAGCGAAAGGCTTCTTGAAGGGATAGATGTAACTCTGTGAGATGAAGTAACAGAACACAGAACAGTTTCTCAGAAAGCTTCTTTCCACTTTTGAACAGAAGATATTTCCTTTTTCACCATAGTCCTCTATGGGCTTCCAAATATCGCTTTGCCAATTCCACAAGACCAGCGTTAGCGAAAGGCTTCTTGAAGGGAAAGATGTAACTCTCTGAGATGAATTCAGAGAACACAGAGCAGTTTCTCAGAAAGCTTCTTTCCAGTTGCGAACGAAGATATTTCCTTTTTCACCATAGCCCTCTATGTGCTTCCAAATATCCCTTTGCCAGTTCCACAGGAACAGCCTTAGCGAAAGGTTTGTTGAAGGGATAGATGTAACACTTGAGATGAACTAACAGAACACAGAGCAGTTTCTCCGAAAGCTTCTTTCCAGTTTTGAACGGAAGATATTTTCTTTTTCACCATAATCCTCTATGGGCTTCCAAATATCCCTTTGCCAATTCCACAAGACCAGCCTTAGCGAAAGGCTTCTTGAAGGGAAAGATGTAACTCTGTGAGATGAATTCAGAGAACACAGAGCAGTTTCTCAGAAAGCTTCTTTCCAGTTTTGAACGGAAGATATTTCCTTTTTCACCATAGCCCTCTATGGGCTTCAAAATATCCCTTTGCCAATTGCACAAGAACAGCCTTAGCGAAAGGCTTCTTGAAGGGAAAGACGTAAGTCTGTGAGATGAATTCAGAGAACACAGAGCAGTTTCTCAGAAAGCTTCTTTCCAGTTGTGAACGAAGATATTTCCTTTTTCACCATAGCCCTCTAGGGGCTTCCAAACATCCCTTTGCCAATTCCACAAGAACAGACTTAGCGAAAGGCTTCTTGAAGGGAAAGATGGCACTCTGTGAGATGAATTAACAGAACACAGAGCAGTTTCTCAGAAAGCTTCTTTCCAGTTGTGAACGGAAGATATTTTCTTTTTCACCATAGCCCTCTATGGGCTTCCAAATATCCCTTTGCCAATTCCACAAGAACAGCCTTAGCGAAAGGCTTCTTGAAGGGATAGATGTAACTCTGTGAGATGAACTAACAGAACACAGAGCAGTTTCTCAGAAAGCTTCTTTCCACTTTTGAACAGAAGATATTTCCTTTTTCACCATAGTCCTCT
Source organism: Chlorocebus sabaeus (assembly GCF_047675955.1). NCBI lineage: Eukaryota > Metazoa > Chordata > Mammalia > Primates > Cercopithecidae > Chlorocebus > Chlorocebus sabaeus. Next base: position 36,554,803 of record NC_132909.1, read on the forward strand.
ATGGGCTTCCAAATATCCCTTTGCCAATTCCACAAGACCAGCGTTAGCGAAAGGCTTCTTGAAGGGAAAGATGTAACTCTCTGAGATGAATTCAGAGAACACAGAGCAGTTTCTCAGAAAGCTTCTTTCCAGTTGCGAACGAAGATATTTCCTTTTTCACCATAGCCCTCTATGGGCTTCCAAATATCCCTTTGCCAGTTCCACAGGAACAGCCTTAGCGAAAGGCTTCTTGAAGGGAAAGACGTAACTCTGTGAGATGAACTAACCGAACACAGAGCAGTTTCTCAGAATGCTTCTTTCCAGTTTTGAACGGAAGATATTTCCTTTTTCACCATAGCCCTCTATGGACTTCCAATTATCCCTTTGCCAATTCCACAAGAACAGCCTTAGCGAAAGGTTTCTTGAAGGGATAGATGTAACCCTTGAGATGAACTAACAGAACACAGAGCAGTTTCTCAGAAAGCTTCTTTCCAGTTTTGAACGGAAGATATTTCCTTTTTCACCATAATCCTCTATAGGCTTCCAAATATCCCTTTGCCAATTCCACAAGACCAGCCTTAGCGAAAGGCTTCTTGAAGGGAAAGATGTAACTCTGTGAGATGAATTCAGAGAACACAGAGCAGTTTCTCAGAAAGCTTCTTTCCAGTTTTGAACGGAAGATATTTCCTTTTTCACCATAGCCCTCTATGGGCTTCCAAATATCCCTTTGCCAATTCCACAAGAACAGCCTTAGCGAAAGGTTTCTTGAAGGGAAAGTTGTAACTCTGTGAGATGAACTAACAGAACACAGAGCAGTTTCTCAGAAAGCTTCTTTCCAGTTTTGAACAGAAGATATTTCCTTTTTCACCATAGTCCTCTATGGGCTTCCAAATATCCCTTTGCCAATTCCACAAGAACAGCCTTAGCGAAAGGCTTCTTGAAGGGAAAGATGTAACTCTGTGAGATGAATTCAGAGAACACAGAGCAGTTTCTCAGAAAGCTTCTTTCCTGTTTTGAAAGGAAGATATTTCCTTTTTCACCATAGCCCTCTATGGGCTTCCAAATATCCCTTTGCCAATTCCACAAGAACAGCCTTAGCGAAAGGTTTCCTGAAGGGAAAGATGTAACTCTGTGAGATGAACTAACAGAACACAGAGCAGTTTCTCAGAAAGCTTCTTTCCAGTTTTGAACGGAAAATATTTCCTTTTTCACCATAGCCCTCATTGGGCTTCCAAACATCCCTTTGCCAATTCCACAAGAACACCTTAGCAAAAGGCTTCTTGAAGGGAGAGATGTCACTCTGTGAGATGAATTGACAGAACACAGAGCAGTTTCTCAGAAAGCTTCTTTCCAGTTGTGAACGGAAGATATTTTCTTTTTCACCATAGCCCTCTATGGGCTTTCAAATATCCCTTTGCCAATTCCACAAGAACAGCCTTAGCGAACGGCTTTTAGAAGGGAAAGATGTAACTCTGTGAGATGAATTAACAGAACACAGAGCAGTTTCTCAGAAAGCTTCTTTCTAGTTTTGAACGGAAGATATTTCCTTTTTCACCGTAGCCCTCTATGGGCTTCCAAATATCCCTTTGCCAGTTCCACAGGAACAGCCTTAGCGAAAGGCTTCTTGAAGGGAAAGATGTAACTCTGTGAGATGAACTAACAGAACACAGAGCAGTTTCTCAGAAAGCTTCTTTCCAGTTTTAAACGGAAGATATTTCCTTTTTCACCATAGCCCTCTATGGGCTTCCAAATATCCCTTTGCCAATTCCACAAGAATATCCTTAGCCAAAGGCTTCTTGAAGGGAAAGATGTAACTCTGTGAGATGAACTAACAGAACAGAGAGCAGTTTCTCAGAAAGCTTCTTTCCGGTTTTGAACGGAAGATATTTCCTTTTTCACCTTAGCCCTCTATGGGCTTTCAAATAAACCTTTGCCAATTCCACAACAACAGCCTTAGCGAAAGGCTTCTTGAAGGGAAAGATGTAACTCTGTGAGATGAATTCAGAGAACACAGAGCAGTTTCTCATAAAGCTTCTTTCCAGTTTTGAACGGAAGATATTTCCTTTTTCACCATAGCCCTTTATGGGCTTCCAAATATCCCTTTGCCAATTCCACAAGAACAGCCTTAGCGAAAGGCTTCTTGAAGGGAAAGATGTCACTCTGTGAGATGAATTTACAGAACACAGAGCAGTTTCTCAGAAAGCTTCTTTCCAGTTTTGAACGGAAGATATTTCCTTTTTCAAAATAGCTCTCTATGGGCTTCCAAATATCCCTTTGCCAATTCCACAATAACTGCCTTAGCGAAAGGCTTCTTGAAGGGAAAGATGTAACTCTGTGAGATGAATTAACAGAATACAGAGCAGTTTCTCAGAAAGCTTCTTTTCAGTTTGAACGGAAGATATTTCCTTTTTCACCATAGTCCTCTACGGGCTTCGAAATATCCCTTTGCCAATTCCACAAGAACAGCCTTAGCGAAAGGCTTCTTGAAGGGAAAGATGTAACTCTGTGAGATGAATTCAGAGAACACAGAGCAGATTCTCAGAAAGCTTCTTTCCAGTTTTGAACGGAAGATATTTCCTTTTTCACCATAGCTCTCTATGGGCTTTCAAATATCCCTTTGCCAATTCCACAAGAACATCCTTAACGAAAGGCTTCTTGAAGGGAAAGATGTAACTCTGTGAGATGAACTAACAGAACAGAGAGCAGTTTCTCAGAAAGCTTCTTTCCAGTTTTGAACGGAAGATATTTCCTTTTTCACCATAGCCTTCTAAGGGCTTCCAAATATCCCTTTGCCAGTTCCACAAGAACAGCCTTAGCGAAAGACTTCTTGAAGGGAAAGATGTAACTCTGTGAGATGAACTAACAGAACACAGAGCAGTTTCTCAGAAAGCTTCTTTCCAGTTTTGCACGGAAGATATTTCCTTTTTCACCATAGCCATCTATGGGCTTCCAAATATCCCTTTGCCAATTCCACAAGAACTGCCTAAGCGAAAGGCTTCTTGAAGGGAAAGATGTAACTCTGTGAGATGAATTAACAGAACGCAGAGCAGTTTCTCAGAAAGCTTTTTGAGTTTTTTACGGAAGATATTTCCTTTTTCACCATAGTCCTCTATGGGCTTCCGATTATCCCTTTGCCAGTTCCACAGGAACAGCCTTAGCGAAAGGCTTCTTGAAGGGAAAGATATAACTCTGTGAGATGAACTAACAGAACACAGAGCAGTTTCTCAGAAAGCTTCTTTCCAGTTTTGAACGGAAGATATTTCCTTTTTCACCATAGCCCTCTATGGGCTTCCAAATATCCCTTTGCCAATTCCACAAGAACTGCCTTAGCGAAAGGCTTCTTGAAGGGAAAGATGTAACTCTGTGAGATGAACTAACGGAACAGAGAGCAGTTTCTCAGAAAGCTTCTTTCCAGTTTTGAACGGAAGATATTTCCTTTTTCACCGTAGCCCTCTATGGGCTTCCAAATATCCCTTTGCCAATTCCACAAGAACAGCCTTAGCGAAAGGCTTCTTGAAGGGAAAGATGTAACTCTCTGAGATGAATTCAGAGAACACAGAGCAGTTTCTCAGAAAGCTTCTTTCCAGTTGCGAACGAAGATATTTCCTTTTTCACCATAGCCCTCTATGGTCTTCCAAATATCCCTTTGCCAGTTCCACAGGAACAGCCTTAGCGAAAGGCTTCTTGAAGGGAAAGATGTAACTCTGTGAGATGAACTAACAGAACACAGAGCAGTTTCTCAGAATGCTTCTTTCCAGTTTTGAACGGAAGATATTTCCTTTTTCACCATAGCCCTCTATGGGCTTCCAAATATCCCTTTGCCAATTCCACAAGAACAGCCTTAGCGAAAGGTTTCTTGAAGGGATAGATGTAACCCTTGAGATGAACTAACAGAACACAGAGCAGTTTCTCAGAAAGCTTCTTTCCAGTTTTGAACGGAAGATATTTCCTTTTTCACCATAATCCTCTATAGGCTTCCAAATATCCCTTTGCCAATTCCACAAGACCAGCCTTAGCGAAAGGCTTCTTGAAGGGAAAGATGTAACTCTGTGAGATGAATTCAGAGAACACAGAGCAGTTTCTCAGAAAGCTTCTTTCCAGTTTTGAACGGAAGATATTTCCTTTTTCACCATAGCCCTCTATGGGCTTCCAAATATCCCTTTGCCAATTCCACAAGAACAGCCTTAGCGAAAGGTTTCTTGAAGGGAAAGTTGTAACTCTGTGAGATGAACTAACAGAACACAGAGCAGTTTCTCAGAAAGCTTCTTTCCAGTTTTGAACAGAAGATATTTCCTTTTTCACCATAGTCCTCTATGGGCTTCCAAATATCCCTTTGCCAATTCCACAAGAACAGCCTTAGCGAAAGGCTTCTTGAAGGGAAAGATGTAACTGTGTGAGATGAATTCAGAGAACACAGAGCAGTTTCTCAGAAAGCTTCTTTCCAGTTTTGAACGGAAGATATTTCCTTATTCACCGTAGCCCTCTATCGGCTTCCAAATATCCCTTTGCCAATTCCACAAGAATATCCTTAGCCAAAGGCTTCTTGAAGGGAAAGATGTAACTCTGTGAGATGAACTAACAGAACAGAGAGCAGTTTCTCAGAAAGCTTCTTTCCGGTTTTGAACGGAAGATATTTCCTTTTTCACCATAGCCCTCTATGGGCTTCCAAATAAACCTTTGCCAATTCCACAACAACAGCCTCAGCGAAAGGCTTCTTGAAGGGAAAGATGTAACTCTGTGAGATGAATTCAGAGAACACAGAGCAGTTTCTCATAAAGCTTCTTTCCAGTTTTGAACGGAAGATATTTCCTTTTTCACCATAGCCCTTTATGGGCTTCCAAATATCCCTTTGCCAATTCCACAAGAACAGCCTTAGCGAAAGGCTTCTTGAAGGGAAAGATGTCACTCTGTGAGATGAATTAACAGAACACAGAGCAGTTTCTCAGAAAGCTTCTTTCCAGTTTTGAACGGAAGATATTTCCTTTTTCAAAATAGCTCTCTACGGGCTTCGAAATATCCCTTTGCCAATTCCACAAGAACAGCCTTAGCGAAAGGCTTCTTGAAGGGAAAGATGTAACTCTGTGAGATGAATTCAGAGAACACAGAGCAGTTTCTCAGAAAGCTTCTTTCCAGTTTTGAACGGAAGATATTTCCTTTTTCACCATAGCTCTCTATGGGCTTTCAAATATCCCTTTGCCAATTCCACAAGAACATCCTTAACGAAAGGCTTCTTGAAGGGAAAGATGTAACTCTGTGAGATGAACTAACAGAACAGAGAGCAGTTTCTCAGAAAGCTTCTTTCCAGTTTTGAACGGAAGATATTTCCTTTTTCACCATAGCCCTCTAAGGGCTTCCAAATATCCCTTTGCCAGTTCCACAAGAACAGCCTTAGCGAAAGACTTCTTGAAGGGAAAGATGTAACTCTGTGAGATGAATTCAGAGAACACAGAGCAGTTTCTCAGAAAGCTTCTTTCCAGTTTTGAACGGAAGATATTTCCTTATTCACCATAGCCCTCTATGGGCTTCCAAATATCCCTTTGCCAATTCCACAAGAATATCCTTAGCCAAAGGCTTCTTGAAGGGAAAGATGTAACTCTGTGAGATGAACTAACAGAACAGAGAGCAGTTTCTCAGAAAGCTTCTTTCCGGTTTTGAACGGAAGATATTTCCTTTTTCACCATAGCTCTCTATGGGCTTCCAAATAAACCTTTGCCAATTCCACAACAACAGCCTTAGCGAAAGGCTTCTTGAAGGGAAAGATGTAACTCTGTGAGATGAATTCAGAGAACACAGAGCAGTTTCTCATAAAGCTTCTTTCCAGTTTTGAACGGAAGATATTTCCTTTTTCACCATAGCCCTTTATGGGCTTCCAAATATCCCTTTGCCAATTCCACAAGAACAGCCTTAGCGAAAGGCTTCTTAAAGGGAAAGATGTCACTCTGTGAGATGAATTAACAGAACACAGAGCAGTTTCTCAGAAAGCACCTTTCCAGTTTCGAACGGAAGATATTTCCTTTTTTAAAATAGCTCTCTATGGGCTTCCAAATATCCCTTTGCCAATTCCACAAGAACTGCCTTAGCGAAAGGCTTCTTGAAGGGAAAGATGTAACTCTGTGAGATGAATTAACAGAACACAGAGCAGTTTCTCAGAAAGCTTCTTTCCAGTTTGAACGGAAGATATTTCCTTTTTCACCATAGTCCTCTACGGGCTTCGAAATATCCCTTTGCCAATTCCACAAGAACAGCCTTAGCGAAAGGCTTCTTGAAGGGAAAGATGTAACTCTGTGAGATGAATTCAGAGAACACAGAGCAGTTTCTCAGAAAGCTTCTTTCCAGTTTTGAACGGAAGATATTTCCTTTTTCACCATAGCTCTCTATGGGCTTTCAAATATCCCTTTGCCAATTACACAAGAACATCCTTAACGAAAGGCTTCTTGAAGGGAAAGATGTAACTCTGTGAGATGAACTAACAGAACAGAGAGCAGTTTCTCAGAAAGCTTCTTTCCAGTTTTGAACGGAAGATATTTCCTTTTTCACCATAGCCCTCTAAGGGCTTCCAAATATCCCTTTGCCAGTTCCACAAGAACAGCCTTAGCGAAAGACTTCTTGAAGGGAAAGATGTAACTCTGTGAGATGAACTAACAGAACACAGAGCAGTTTCTCAGAAAGGTTCTTTCCAGTTTTGCACGGAAGATATTTCCTTTTTCACCATAGCCATCTATGGGCTCCCAAATATCCCTTTGCCAATTCCACAAGAACAGCCTAAGCGAAAGGCTTCTTGAAGGGAAAGATGTAACTCTGTGAGATGAATTAACAGAACACAGAGCTGTTTCTCAGAAAGCTTCTTTCCAGTTTTGAACGGAAGATATTTCCTTTTTCACCATAGCCGTCTATGGCCTTCCAAATATCCCTTTGCCAATTCCACAAGAACAGCCATAGCGAAAGGCTTCTTGAAGGGAAAGATGTAACTCTGTGAGATGAATTAACAGAACGCAGAGCAGTTTCTCAGAAAGCTTCTTTGAGTTTTTTACGGAAGATATTTCCTTTTTCAACATCCTCTATGGGCTTCCAATTATCCCTTTGCCAGTTCCACAGGAACAGCCTTAGCGAAAGGCTTCTTGACGGGAAAGATGTAACTCTGTGAGATGAACTAACAGAACACAGAGCAGTTTCTCAGAAAGCTTCTTTCCAGTTTTGAACGGAAGATATTTCCTTTTTCACCATAGCCCTCTATGGGCTTCCAAATATCCCTTTGCCAATTCCACAAGAACTGCCTTAGCGAAAGGCTTCTTGAAGGGAAAGATGTAACTCTGTGAGATGAACTAACGGAACAGAGAGCAGTTTCTCAGAAAGCTTCTTTCCAGTTTTGAACGGAAGATATTTCCTTTTTCACCGTAGCCCTCTATGGGCTTCCAAATATCCCTTTGCCAATTCCACAAGAACAGCCTTAGCGAAAGGCTTCTTGAAGGGAAAGATGTAACTCTGTGAGATGAATTCAGAGAACACAGAGCAGTTTCTCAGAAAGCTTCTTTCCAGTTGTGAACGAAGATACTTCCTTTTTCACCATAGCCCTCTATGGGCTTCCAAACATCCCTTTGCCAATTCCACAAGAACAGACTTAGCGAAAGGCTTCTTGAAGGGAAAGATGGCACTCTGTGAGATGAATTAACAGAACACAGAGCAGTTTCTCAGAAAGCTTCTTTCCAGTTGTGAACGGAAGATATTTTCTTTTTCACCATAGCCCTCTATGGGCTTCCAAATATCCCTTTGCCAATTCCACAAGAACAGCCTTAGCGAAAGGCTTCTTGAAGGGATAGATGTAACTCTGTGAGATGAACTAACAGAACACAGAGCAATTTCTCAGAAAGCTTCTTTCCACTTTTGAACAGAAGATATTTCCTTTTTCACCATAGTCCTCTATGGGCTTCCAAATATCCCTTTGCCAATTCCACAAGACCAGCGTTAGCGAAAGGCTTCTTGAAGGGAAAGATGTAACTCTCTGAGATGAATTCAGAGAACACAGAGCAGTTTCTCAGAAAGCTTCTTCCCAGTTGCGAACGAAGATATTCCCTTTTTCACCATAGCCCTCTATGGGCTTCCAAATATCCCTTTGCCAGTTCCACAGGAACAGCCTTAGCGAAAGGCTTCTTGAAGGGAAAGATGTAACTCTGTGAGATGAACTAACAGAACACAGAGCAGTTTCTCAGAATGCTTCTTTCCAGTTTTGAACGGAAGATATTTCCTTTTTCACCATAGCCCTCTATGGGCTTCCAAATATCCCTTTGCCAATTCCACAAGAACAGCCTTAGCGAAAGGTTTCTTGAAGGGATAGATGTAACCCTTGAGATGAACTAACAGAACACAGAGCAGTTTCTCAGAAAGCTTCTTTCCAGTTTTGAACGGAAGATATTTCCTTTTTCACCATAATCCTCTATAGGCTTCCAAATATCCCTTTGCCAATTCCACAAGACCAGCCTTAGCGAAAGGCTTCTTGAAGGGAAAGATGTAACTCTGTGAGAAGAATTCAGAGAACACAGAGCAGTTTCTCAGAAAGCTTCTTTCCAGTTTTGAACGGAAGATATTTCCTTTTTCAACATAGCCCTCTATTGGCTTCCAAATATCCCTTTGCCAATTCCACAAGAACAGCCTTAGCGAAAGGTTTCTTGAAGGGAAAGTTGTAACTCTGTGAGATGAACTAACAGAACACAGAGCAGTTTCTCAGAAAGCTTCTTTCCAGTTTTGAACAGAAGATATTTCCTTTTTCACCATAGTCCTCTATGGGCTTCCAAATATCCCTTTGCCAATTCCACAAGAACAGCCTTAGCGAAAGGCTTCTTGAAGGGAAAGATGTAACTCTGTGAGATGAATTCAGAGAACGCAGAGCAGTTTCTCAGAAAGCTTCTTTCCAGTTTTGAACGGAAGATATTTCCTTATTCACCATAGCCCTCTAAGGGCTTCCAAATATCCCTTTGCCAATTCCACAAGAATATCCTTAGCCAAAGGCTTCTTGAAGGGAAAGATGTAACTCTGTGAGATGAACTAACAGAACAGAGAGCAGTTTCTCAGAAAGCTTCTTTCCGGTTTTGAACGGAAGATATTTCCTTTTTCACCATAGCCCTCTATGGGCTTCCAAATAAACCTTTGCCAATTCCACAACAACAGCCTTAGCGAAAGGCTTCTTGAAGGGAAAGATGTAACTCTGTGAGATGAATTCAGAGAACACAGAGCAGTTTCTCATAAAGCTTCTTTCCAGTTTTGAACGGAAGATATTTCCTTTTTCACCATAGCCCTTTATGGGCTTCCAAATATCCCTTTGCCAATTCCACAAGAACAGCCTTAGCGAAAGGCTTCTTGAAGGGAAAGATGTCACTCTGTGAGATGAATTAACAGAACACAGAGCAGTTTCTCAGCAAGCTTCTTTCCAGTTTTGAACGGAAGATATTTCCTTTTTCAAAATAGCTCTCTATGGGCTTCCAAATATCCCTTTGCCAATTCCACAAGAACAGCCTTAGCGAAAGGCTACTTGAAGGGAAAGATGTAACTCTGTGAGATGAATTCAGAGAACACAGAGCAGTTTCTCAGAAAGCTTCTTTCCAGTTTTGAACGGAAGATATTTCCTTTTTCACCATAGCTCTCTATGGGCTTTCAAATATCCCTTTGCCAATTCCACAAGAACATCCTTAACGAAAGGCTTCTTGAAGGGAAAGATGTAACTCTGTGAGATGAACTAACAGAACAGAGAGCAGTTTCTCAGAAAGCTTCTTTCCAGTTTTGAACGGAAGATATTTCCTTTTTCACCATAGCCCTCTAAGGGCTTCCAAATATCCCTTTGCCAGTTCCACAAGAACAGCCTTAGCGAAAGACTTCTTGAAGGGAAAGATGTAACTCTGTGAGATGAATTCAGAGAACACAGAGCAGTTTCTCAGAAAGCTTCTTTCCAGTTTTGAACAGAAGATATTTCCTTATTCACCATAGCCCTCTATGGGCTTCCAAATATCCCTTTGCCAATTCCACAAGAATATCCTTAGCCAAAGGCTTCTTGAAGGGAAAGATGTAACTCTGTGAGATGAACTAACAGAACAGAGAGCAGTTTCTCAGAAAGCTTCTTTCCGGTTTTGAACGGAAGATATTTCCTTTTTCACCATAGCTCTCTATGGGCTTCCAAATAAACCTTTGCCAATTCCACAACAACAGCCTTAGCGAAAGGCTTCTTGAAGGGAAAGATGTAACTCTGTGAGATGAATTCAGAGAACACAGAGCAGTTTCTCATAAAGCTTCTTTCCAGTTTTGAACGGAAGATATTTCCTTTTTCACCATAACCCTTTATGGGCTTCCAAATATCCCTTTGCCAATTCCACAAGAACAGCCTTAGCGAAAGGCTTCTTAAAGGGAAAGATGTCACTCTGTGAGATGAATTAACAGAACACAGAGCAGTTTCTCAGAAAGCACCTTTCCAGTTTTGAACGGAAGATATTTCCTTTTTCAAAATAGCTCTCTATGGGCTTCCAAATATCCCTTTGCCAATTCCACAAGAACTGCCTTAGCGAAAGGCTTCTTGAAGGGAAAGATGTAACTCTGTGAGATGAATTAACAGAACACAGAGCAGTTTCTCAGAAAGCTTCTTTCCAGTTTGAACGGAAGATATTTCCTTTTTCACCATAGTCCACTATGGGCTTCCAAATATCCCTTTGCCAATTCCACAAGACCAGCGTTAGTGAAAGGCTTCTTGAAGGGAAAGATGTAACTCTCTGAGATGAATTCAGAGAACACAGAGCAGTTTCTCAGAAAGCTTCTTTCCAGTTGCGAACGAAGATATTTCCTTTTTCACCATAGCCCTCTATGGGATTCCAAATATCCCTTTGCCAGTTCCACAGGAACAGCCTTAGCGAAAGGCTTCTTGAAGGGAAAGATGTAACTCTGTGAGATGAACTAACAGAACACAGAGCAGTTTCTCAGAATGCTTCTTTCCAGTTTTGAACGGAAGATATTTCCTTTTTCACCATAGCCCTCTATGGGCTTCCAAATATCCCTTTGCCAATTCCACAAGAACAGCCTTAGCGAAAGGTTTCTTGAAGGGATAGATGTAACCCTTGAGATGAACTAACAGAACACAGAGCAGTTTCTCAGAAAGCTTCTTTCCAGTTTTGAACGGAAGATATTTCCTTTTTCACCATAATCCTCTATAGGCTTCCAAATATCCCTTTGCCAATTCCACAAGACCAGCCTTAGCGAAAGGCTTCTTGAAGGGAAAGACGTAACTCTGTGAGATGAATTCAGAGAACACAGAGCAGTTTCTCAGAAAGCTTCTTTCCAGTTTTGAACGGAAGATATTTCCTTTTTCACCATAGCCCTCTATGGGCTTCCAAATATCCCTTTGCCAATTCCACAAGAACAGCCTTAGCGAAAGGTTTCTTGAAGGGAAAGTTGTAACTCTGTGAGATGAACTAACAGAACACAGAGCAGTTTCTCAGAAAGCTTCTTTCCAGTTTTGAACAGAAGATATTTCCTTTTTCACCATAGTCCTCTATGGGCTTCCAAATATCCCTTTGCCAATTCCACAAGAACAGCCTTAGCGAAAGGCTTCTTGAAGGGAAAGATGTAACTGTGTGAGATGAATTCAGAGAACACAGAGCAGTTTCTCAGAAAGCTTCTTTCCAGTTTTGAACGGAAGATATTTCCTTATTCACCGTAGCCCTCTATGGGCTTCCAAATATCCCTTTGCCAATTCCACAAGAATATCCTTAGCCAAAGGCTTCTTGAAGGGAAAGATGTAACTCTGTGAGATGAACTAACAGAACAGAGAGCAGTTTCTCAGAAAGCTTCTTTCCGGTTTTGAACGGAAGATATTTCCTTTTTCACCATAGCCCTCTATGGGCTTCCAAATAAACCTTTGCCAATTCCACAACAACAGCCTTAGCGAAAGGCTTCTTGAAGGGAAAGATGTAACTCTGTGAGATGAATTCAGAGAACACAGAGCAGTTTCTCATAAAGCTTCTTTCCAGTTTTGAACGGAAGATATTTCCTTTTTCACCATAGCCCTTTATGGGCTTCCAAATATCCCTTTGCCAATTCCACAAGAACAGCCTTAGCGAAAGGCTTCTTGAAGGGAAAGATGTCACTCTGTGAGATGAATTAACAGAACACAGAGCAGTTTCTCAGAAAGCTTCTTTCCAGTTTTGAACGGAAGATATTTCCTTTTTCAAAATAGCTCTCTACGGGCTTCGAAATATCCCTTTGCCAATTCCACAAGAACAGCCTTAGCGAAAGGCTTCTTGAAGGGAAAGATGTAACTCTGTGAGATGAATTCAGAGAACACAGAGCAGTTTCTCAGAAAGCTTCTTTCCAGTTTTGAACGGAAGATATTTCCTTTTTCACCATAGCTCTCTATGGGCTTTCAAATATCCCTTTGCCAATTACACAAGAACATCCTTAACGAAAGGCTTCTTGAAGGGAAAGATGTAACTCTGTGAGATGAACTAACAGAACAGAGAGCAGTTTCTCAGAAAGCTTCTTTCCAGTTTTGAACGGAAGATATTTCCTTTTTCACCATAGCCCTCTAAGGGCTTCCAAATATCCCTTTGCCAGTTCCACAAGAACAGCCTTAGCGAAAGACTTCTTGAAGGGAAAGATGTAACTCTGTGAGATGAACTAACAGAACACAGAGCAGTTTCTCAGAAAGGTTCTTTCCAGTTTTGCACGGAAGATATTTCCTTTTTCACCATAGCCATCTATGGGCTCCCAAATATCCCTTTGCCAATTCCACAAGAACAGCCTAAGCGAAAGGCTTCTTGAAGGGAAAGATGTAACTCTGTGAGATGAATTAACAGAACACAGAGCTGTTTCTCAGAAAGCTTCTTTCCAGTTTTGAACGGAAGATATTTCCTTTTTCACCATAGCCGTCTATGGCCTTCCAAATATCCCTTTGCCAATTCCACAAGAACAGCCATAGCGAAAGGCTTCTTGAAGGGAAAGATGTAACTCTGTGAGATGAATTAACAGAACGCAGAGCAGTTTCTCAGAAAGCTTCTTTGAGTTTTTTACGGAAGATATTTCCTTTTTCAACATCCTCTATGGGCTTCCAATTATCCCTTTGCCAGTTCCACAGGAACAGCCTTAGCGAAAGGCTTCTTGAAGGGAAAGATGTAACTCTGTGAGATGAACTAACAGAACACAGAGCAGTTTCTCAGAAAGCTTCTTTCCAGTTTTGAACGGAAGATATTTCCTTTTTCACCATAGCCCTCTATGGGCTTCCAAATATCCCTTTGCCAATTCCACAAGAACTGCCTTAGCGAAAGGCTTCTTGAAGGGAAAGATGTAACTCTGTGAGATGAACTAACGGAACAGAGAGCAGTTTCTCAGAAAGCTTCTTTCCAGTTTTGAACGGAAGATATTTCCTTTTTCACCGTAGCCCTCTATGGGCTTCCAAATATCCCTTTGCCAATTCCACAAGAACAGCCTTAGCGAAAGGCTTCTTGAAGGGAAAGATGTAAGTCTGTGAGATGAATTCAGAGAACACAGAGCAGTTTCTCAGAAAGCTTCTTTCCAGTTGTGAACGAAGATATTTCCTTTTTCACCATAGCCCTCTATGGGCTTCCAAACATCCCTTTGCCAATTCCACAAGAACAGACTTAGCGAAAGGCTTCTTGAAGGGAAAGATGGCACTCTGTGAGATGAATTAACAGAACACAGAGCAGTTTCTCAGAAAGCTTCTTTCCAGTTGTGAACGGAAGATATTTTCTTTTTCACCATAGCCCTCTATGGGCTTCCAAATATCCCTTTGCCAATTCCACAAGAACAGCCTTAGCGAAAGGCTTCTTGAAGGGATAGATGTAACTCTGTGAGATGAACTAACAGAACACAGAGCAATTTCTCAGAAAGCTTCTTTCCACTTTTGAACAGAAGATATTTCCTTTTTCACCATAGTCCTCTATGGGCTTCCAAATATCCCTTTGCCAATTCCACAAGACCAGCGTTAGCGAAAGGCTTCTTGAAGGGAAAGATGTAACTCTCTGAGATGAATTCAGAGAACACAGAGTAGTTTCTCAGAAAGCTTCTTTCCAGTTGCGAACGAAGATATTTCCTTTTTCACCATAGCCCTCTATGGGCTTCCAAATATCCCTTTGCCAGTTCCACAGGAACAGCCTTAGCGAAAGGCTTCTTGAAGGGAAAGATGTAACTCTGTGAGATGAACTAACAGAACACAGAGCAGTTTCTCAGAATGCTTCTTTCCAGTTTTGAACGGAAGATATTTCCTTTTTCACCATAGCCCTCTATGGGCTTCCAAATATCCCTTTGCCAATTCCACAAGAACAGCCTTAGCGAAAGGTTTCTTGAAGGGATAGATGTAACCCTTGAGATGAACTAACAGAACACAGAGCAGTTTCTCAGAAAGCTTCTTTCCAGTTTTGAACGGAAGATATTTCCTTTTTCACCATAATCCTCTATAGGCTTCCAAATATCCCTTTGCCAATTCCACAAGACCAGCCTTAGCGAAAGGCTTCTTGAAGGGAAAGATGTAACTCTGTGAGAAGAATTCAGAGAACACAGAGCAGTTTCTCAGAAAGCTTCTTTCCAGTTTTGAACGGAAGATATTTCCTTTTTCACCATAGCCCTCTATGGGCTTCCAAATATCCCTTTGCCAATTCCACAAGAACAGCCTTAGCGAAAGGTTTCTTGAAGGGAAAGTTGTAACTCTGTGAGATGAACTAACAGAACACAGAGAAGTTTCTCAGAAAGCTTCTTTCCAGTTTTGAACAGAAGATATTTCCTTTTTCACCATAGTCCTCTATGGGCTTCCAAATATCCCTTTGCCAATTCCACAAGAACAGCCTTAGCGAAAGGATTCTTGAAGGGAAAGATGTAACTCTGTGAGATGAATTCAGAGAACGCAGAGTAGTTTCTCAGAAAGCTTCTTTCCAGTTTTGAACGGAAGATATTTCCTTATTCACCATAGCCCTCTATGGGCTTCCAAATATCCCTTTGCCAATTCCACAAGAATATCCTTAGCCAAAGGCTTCTTGAAGGGAAAGATGTAACTCTGTGAGATGAACTAACAGAACAGAGAGCAGTTTCTCAGAAAGCTTCTTTCCGGTTTTGAACGGAAGATATTTACTTTTTCACCATAGCCCTCTATGGGCTTCCAAATATCCCTATGCCAATTCCACAAGAACTGCCTTAGCGAAAGGCTTCTTGGAGGGAAAGATGTAACTCTGTGAGATGAACTAACGGAACAGAGAGCAGTTTCTCAGAAAGCTTCTTTCCAGTTTTGAACGGAAGATATTTCCTTTTTCACCGTAGCCCTCTATGGGCTTCCAAATATCCCTTTGCCAATTCCACAAGAACAGCCTTAGCGAAAGGCTTCTTGAAGGGAAAGATGTAACTCTGTGAGATGAATTCAGAGAACACAGAGCAGTTTCTCAGAAAGCTTCTTTCCAGTTGTGAACGAAGATATTTCCTTTTTCACCATAGCCCTCTATGGGCTTCCAAACATCCCTTTGCCAATTCCACAAGAACAGACTTAGCGAAAGGCTTCTTGAAGGGAAAGATGGCACTCTGTGAGATGAACTAACAGAACACAGAGCAGTTTCTCAGAAAGCTTCTTTCCACTTTTGAACAGAAGATATTTCCTTTTTCACCATAGTCCCCTATGGGCTTCCAAATATCCCTTTGCCAATTCCACAAGACCAGCGTTAGCGAAAGGCTTCTTGAAGGGAAAGATGTAACTCTCTGAGATGAATTCAGAGAACACAGAGCAGTTTCTCAGAAAGCTTCTTTCCAGTTGCGAACGAAGATATTTCCTTTTTCACCATAGCACTCTATGGGCTTCCAAATATCCCTTTGCCAGTTCCACAGGAACAGCCTTAGCGAAAGGCTTCTTGAAGGGAAAGATGTAACTCTGTGAGATGAACTAACAGAACACAGAGCAGTTTCTCAGAATGCTTCTTTCCAGTTTTGAACGGAAGATATTTCCTTTTTCACCATAGCCCTCTATGGGCTTCCAAATATCCCTTTGCCAATTCCACAAGAACAGCCTTAGCGAAAGGCTTCTTGAAGGGATAGATGTAACTCTGTGAGATGAACTAACAGAACACAGAGCAGTTTCTCAGAAAGCTTCTTTCCAGTTTTGAACAGAAGATATTTCCTTTTTCACCATAGTCTTCTATGGGCTTCCAAATATCCCTTTGCCAATTCCACAAGACCAGCGTTAGCGAAAGGCTTCTTGAAGGGAAAGATGTAACTCTCTGAGATGAATTCAGAGAACACAGAGCAGTTTCTCAGAAAGCTTCTTTCCAGTTGCGAACGAAGATATTTCCTTTTTCACCATAGCCCTCTATGGGATTCCAAATATCCCTTTGCCAGTTCCACAGGAACAGCCTTAGCGAAAGGCTTCTTGAAGGGAAAGATGTAACTCTGTGAGATGAACTAACAGAACACAGAGCAGTTTCTCAGAATGCTTCTTTCCAGTTTTGAACGGAAGATATTTCCTTTTTCACCATAGCCCTCTATGGGCTTCCAAATATCCCTTTGCCAATTCCACAAGAACAGCCTTAGCGAAAGGTTTCTTGAAGGGATAGATGTAACCCTTGAGATGAACTAACAGAACACAGAGCAGTTTCTCAGAAAGCTTCTTTCCAGTTTTGAACGGAAGATATTTCCTTTTTCACCATAATCCTCTATAGGCTTCCAAATATCCCTTTGCCAATTCCACAAGACCAGCCTTAGCGAAAGGCTTCTTGAAGGGAAAGATGTAACTCTGTGAGATGAATTCAGAGAACACAGAGCAGTTTCTCAGAAAGCTTCTTTCCAGTTTTGAACGGAAGATATTTCCTTTTTCACCATAGCCCTCTATGGGCTTCCAAATATCCCTTTGCCAATTCCACAAGAACAGCCTTAGCGAAAGGTTTCTTGAAGGGAAAGTTGTAACTCTGTGAGATGAACTAACAGAACACAGAGCAGTTTCTCAGAAACCTTCTTTCAGGTTTTGAACAGAAGATATTTCCTTTTTCACCATAGTCCTCTATGGGCTTCCAAATATCCCTTTGCCAATTCCACAAGAACAGCCTTAGCGAAAGGCTTCTTGAAGGGAAAGATGTAACTCTGTGAGATGAATTCAGAGAACACAGAGCAGTTTCTCAGAAAGATTCTTTCCAGTTTTGAACGGAAGATATTTCCTTAATCACCGTAGCCCTCTATGGGCTTCCAAATATCCCTTTGCCAATTCCACAAGAATATTCTTAGCCAAAGGCTTCTTGAAGGGAAAGATGTAACTCTGTGAGATGAACTAACAGAACAGAGAGCAGTTTCTCAGAAAGCTTCTTTCCGGTTTTGAACGGAAGATATTTGCTTTTTCACCATAGCTCTCTATGGGCTTCCAGATAAACCTTTGCCAATTCCACAACAACAGCCTTAGCGAAAGGCTTCTTGAAGGGAAAGATGTAACTCTGTGAGATGAATTCAGAGAACACAGAGCAGTTTCTCATAAAGCTTCTTTCCAGTTTTGAACGGAAGGTATTTCCTTTTTCACCATAGCCCTTTATGGGCTTCCAAATATCCCTTTGCCAATTCCACAAGAACAGCCTTAGCGAAAGGCTTCTTAAAGGGAAAGATGTCACTCTGTGAGATGAATTAACAGAACACAGAGCAGTTTCTCAGAAAGCACCTTTCCAGTTTTGAACGGAAGATATTTCCTTTTTCAAAATAGCTCTCTATGGGCTTCCAAATATCCCTTTGCCAATTCCACAAGAACTGCCTTAGCGAAAGGCTTCTTGAAGGGAAAGATGTAACTCTGTGAGATGAATTAACAGAACACAGAGCAGTTTCTCAGAAAGCTTCTTTCCAGTTTGAACGGAAGATATTTCCTTTTTCACCATAGTCCTCTATGGGCTTCCAAATATCCCTTTGCCAATTCCACAAGACCAGCGTTAGCGAAAGGCTTCTTGAAGGGAAAGATGTAACTCTGTGAGATGAATTCAGAGAACACAGAGCAGTTTCTCAGAAAGCTTCTTTCCAGTTTTGAACGGAAGATATTTCCTTTTTCACCATAGCACTCTATGGGCTTCCAAATATCCCTTTGCCAATTCCACAAGAACAGCCTTAGCGAAAGGTTTCTTGAAGGGAAAGTTGTAACTCTGTGAGATGAACTAACAGAACACAGAGCAGTTTCTCAGAAAGCTTCTTTCCAGTTTTGAACAGAAGATATTTCCTTTTTCACCATAGTCCTCTATGGGCTTCCAAATATCCCTTTGCCAATTCCACAAGAACAGCCTTAGCGAAAGGCTTCTTGAAGGGAAATATGTAACTCTGTGAGATGAATTCAGAGAACACAGAGCAGTTTCTCAGAAAGCTTCTTTCCAGTTTTGAACGGAAGATATTTCCTTATTCACCGTAGCCCTCTATGGGCTTCCAAATATCCCTTTGCCAATTCCACAAGAATATCCTTAGCCAAAGGCTTCTTGAAGGGAAAGATGTAACTCTGTGAGATGAACTAACAGAACAGAGAGCAGTTTCTCAGAAAGCTTCTTTCCGGTTTTGAACGTAAGATATTTCCTTTTTCACCATAGCCCTCTATGGGCTTCCAAATAAACCTTTGCCAATTCCACAACAACAGCCTTAGCGAAAGGCTTCTTGAAGGGAAAGATGTAACTCTGTGAGATGAATTCAGAGAACACAGAGCAGTTTCTCAGAAAGCTTCTTTCCAGTTGTGAACGGAAGATATTTTCTTTTTCACCATAGCCCTCTATGGGCTTCCAAATATCCCTTTGCCAATTCCACAAGAACAGCCTTAGCGAAAGGCTTCTTGAAGGGATAGATGTAACTCTGTGAGATGAACTAACAGAACACAGAGCAGTTTCTCAGAAAGCTTCTTTCCACTTTTGAACAGAAGATATTTCCTTTTTCACCATAGTCCTCTATGGGCTTCCAAATATCCCTTTGCCAATTCCACAAGACCAGCGTTAGCGAAAGGCTTCTTGAAGGGAAAGATGTAACTCTCTGAGATGAATTCAGAGAACACAGAGCAGTTTCTCAGAAAGCTTCTTTCCAGTTGCGAACGAAGATATTTCCTTTTTCACCATAGCCCTCTATGGGCTTCCAAATATCCCTTTGCCAGTTCCACAGGAACAGCCTTAGCGAAAGGCTTCTTGAAGGGAAAGATGTAACTCTGTGAGATGAACTAACAGAACACAGAGCAGTTTCTCAGAATGCTTCTTTCCAGTTTTGAACGGAAGATATTTCCTTTTTCACCATAGCCCTCTATGGGCTTCCAAATATCCCTTTGCCAATTCCACAAGAACAGCCTTAGCGAAAGGTTTCTTGAAGGGATAGATGTAACCCTTGAGATGAACTAACAGAACACAGAGCAGTTTCTCAGAAAGCTTCTTTCCAGTTTTGAACGGAAGATATTTCCTTTTTCACCATAATCCTCTATAGGCTTCCAAATATCCCTTTGCCAATTCCACAAGACCAGCCTTAGCGAAAGGCTTCTTGAAGGGAAAGATGTAACTCTGTGAGAAGAATTCAGAGAACACAGAGCAGTTTCTCAGAAAGCTTCTTTCCAGTTTTGAACGGAAGATATTTCCTTTTTCACCATAGCCCTCTATGGGCTTCCAAATATCCCTTTGCCAATTCCACAAGAACAGCCTTAGCGAAAGGTTTCTTGAAGGGAAAGTTGTA
Source organism: Chlorocebus sabaeus (assembly GCF_047675955.1). Lineage (NCBI taxonomy): Eukaryota > Metazoa > Chordata > Mammalia > Primates > Cercopithecidae > Chlorocebus > Chlorocebus sabaeus. Next base: position 36,574,453 of record NC_132909.1, read on the forward strand.
ACTCTGTGAGATGAACTAACAGAACACAGAGCAGTTTCTCAGAAAGCTTCTTTCCAGTTTTGAACAGAAGATATTTCCTTTTTCACCATAGTCCTCTATGGGCTTCCAAATATCCCTTTGCCAATTCCACAAGAACAGCCTTAGCGAAAGGCTTCTTGAAGGGAAAGATGTAACTCTGTGAGATGAATTCAGAGAACGCAGAGCAGTTTCTCAGAAAGCTTCTTTCCAGTTTTGAACGGAAGATATTTCCTTATTCACCATAGCCCTCTATGGGCTTCCAAATATCCCTTTGCCAATTCCACAAGAATATCCTTAGCCAAAGGCTTCTTGAAGGGAAAGATGTAACTCTGTGAGATGAACTAACAGAACAGAGAGCAGTTTCTCAGAAAGCTTCTTTCCGGTTTTGAACGGAAGATATTTCCTTTTTCACCATAGCCCTCTATGGGCTTCCAAATATCCCTTTGCCAATTCCACAAGAACTGCCTTAGCGAAAGGCTTCTTGAAGGGAAAGATGTAACTCTGTGAGATGAACTAACGGAACAGAGAGCAGTTTCTCAGAAAGCTTCTTTCCAGTTTTGAACGGAAGATATTTCCTTTTTCACCGTAGCCCTCTATGGGCTTCCAAATATCCCTTTGCCAATTCCACAAGAACAGCCTTAGCGAAAGGCTTCTTGAAGGGAAAGATGTCACTCTGTGAGATGAATTAACAGAACACAGAGCAGTTTCTCAGAAAGCTTCTTTCCAGTTTTGAACGGAAGATATTTCCTTTTTCAAAATAGCTCTCTATGGGCTTCCAAATATCCCTTTGCCAATTCCACAAGAACTGCCTTAGCGAAAGGCTTCTTGAAGGGAAAGATGTAACTCTGTGAGATGAATTAACAGAACACAGAGCAGTTTCTCAGAAAGCTTCTTTCCATTTTGAACGGAAGATATTTCCTTTTTCACCATAGTCCTCTACGGGCTTCGAAATATCCCTTTGCCAATTCCACAAGAACAGCCTTAGCGAAAGGCTTCTTGAAGGGAAAGATGTAACTCTGTGAGATGAATTCAGAGAACACAGAGCAGTTTCTCAGAAAGCTTCTTTCCAGTTTTGAACGGAAGATATTTCCTTTTTCACCATAGCTCTCTATGGGCTTTCAAATATCCCTTTGCCAATTCCACAAGAACATCCTTAACGAAAGGCTTCTTGAAGGGAAAGATGTAACTCTGTGAGATGAACTAACAGAACAGAGAGCAGTTTCTCAGAAAGCTTCTTTCCAGTTTTGAACGGAAGATATTTCCTTTTTCACCATAGCCCTCTAAGGGCTTCCAAATATCCCTTTGCCAGTTCCACAAGAACAGCCTTAGCGAAAGACTTCTTGAAGGGAAAGATGTAACTCTGTGAGATGAATTCAGAGAACACAGAGCAGTTTCTCAGAAAGCTTCTTTCCAGTTTTGAACGGAAGATATTTCCTTATTCACCATAGCCCTCTATGGGCTTCCAAATATCCCTTTGCCAATTCCACAAGAATATCCTTAGCCAAAGGCTTCTTGAAGGGAAAGATGTAACTCTGTGAGATGAACTAACAGAACAGAGAGCAGTTTCTCAGAAAGCTTCTTTCCGGTTTTGAACGGAAGATATTTCCTTTTTCACCATAGCTCTGTATGGGCTTCCAAATAAACCTTTGCCAATTCCACAACAACAGCCTTAGCGAAAGGCTTCTTGAAGGGAAAGATGTAACTCTGTGAGATGAATTCAGAGAACACAGAGCAGTTTCTCATAAAGCTTCTTTCCAGTTTTGAACGGAAGATATTTCCTTTTTCACCATAGCCCTTTATGGGCTTCCAAATATCCCTTTGCCAATTCCACAAGAACAGCCTTAGCGAAAGGCTTCTTAAAGGGAAAGATGTCACTCTGTGAGATGAATTAACAGAACACAGAGCAGTTTCTCAGAAAGCACCTTTCCAGTTTTGAACGGAAGATATTTCCTTTTTCAAAATAGCTCTCTATGGGCTTCCAAATATCCCTTTGCCAATTCCACAAGAACTGCCTTAGCGAAAGGCTTCTTGAAGGGAAAGATGTAACTCTGTGAGATGAATTAACAGAACACAGAGCAGTTTCTCAGAAAGCTTCTTTCCAGTTTGAACGGAAGATATTTCCTTTTTCACCATAGTCCTCTATGGGCTTCCAAATATCCCTTTGCCAATTCCACAAGACCAGCGTTAGCGAAAGGCTTCTTGAAGGGAAAGATGTAACTCTCTGAGATGAATTCAGAGAACACAGAGCAGTTTCTCAGAAAGCTTCTTTCCAGTTGCGAACGAAGATATTTCCTTTTTCACCATAGCCCTCTATGGGATTCCAAATATCCCTTTGCCAGTTCCACAGGAACAGCCTTAGCGAAAGGCTTCTTGAAGGGAAAGATGTAACTCTGTGAGATGAACTAACAGAACACAGAGCAGTTTCTCAGAATGCTTCTTTCCAGTTTTGAACGGAAGATATTTCCTTTTTCACCATAGCCCTCTATGGGCTTCCAAATATCCCTTTGCCAATTCCACAAGAACAGCCTTAGCGAAAGGTTTCTTGAAGGGAAAGTTGTAACTCTGTGAGATGAACTAACAGAACACAGAGCAGTTTCTCAGAAAGCTTCTTTCCAGTTTTGAACAGAAGATATTTCCTTTTTCACCATAGTCCTCTATGGGCTTCCAAATATCCCTTTGCCAATTCCACAAGAACAGCCTTAGCGAAAGGCTTCTTGAAGGGAAAGATGTAACTCTGTGAGATGAATTCAGAGAACACAGAGCAGTTTCTCATAAAGCTTCTTTCCAGTTTTGAACGGAAGATATTTCCTTTTTCACCATAGCCCTTTATGGGCTTCCAAATATCCCTTTGCCAATTCCACAAGAACAGCCTTAGCGAAAGGCTTCTTGAAGGGAAAGATGTCACTCTGTGAGATGAATTAACAGAACACAGAGCAGTTTCTCAGAAAGCTTCTTTCCAGTTTTGAACGGAAGATATTTCCTTTTTCAAAATAGCTCTCTATGGGCTTCCAAATATCCCTTTGCCAATTCCACAAGAACTGCCTTAGCGAAAGGCTTCTTGAAGGGAAAGATGTAACTCTGTGAGATGAATTAACAGAACACAGAGCAGTTTCTCAGAAAGCTTCTTTCCAGTTTGAAGGGAAGATATTTCCTTTTTCACCATAGTCCTCTACGGGCTTCGAAATATCCCTTTGCCAATTCCACAAGAACAGCCTTAGCGAAAGGCTTCTTGAAGGGAAAGATGTAACTCTGTGAGATGAATTCAGAGAACACAGAGCAGTTTCTCAGAAAGCTTCTTTCCAGTTTTGAACGGAAAATATTTCCTTTTTCACCATAGCTCTCTATGGGCTTTCAAATATCCCTTTGCCAATTCCACAAGAACATCCTTAACGAAAGGCTTCTTGAAGGGAAAGATGTAACTCTGTGAGATGAACTAACAGAACAGAGAGCAGTTTCTCAGAAAGCTTCTTTCCAGTTTTGAACGGAAGATATTTCCTTTTTCACCATAGCCCTCTATGGGCTTCCAAATATCCCTTTGCCAATTCCACAAGAACTGCCTTAGCGAAAGGCTTCTTGAAGGGAAAGATGTAACTCTGTGAGATGAACTAACGGAACAGAGAGCAGTTTCTCAGAAAGCTTCTTTCCAGTTTTGAACGGAAGATATTTCCTTTTTCACCGTAGCCCTCTATGGGCTTCCAAATATCCCTTTGCCAATTCCACAAGAACAGCCTTAGCGAAAGGCTTCTTGAAGGGAAAGATGTAACTCTGTGAGATGAATTCAGAGAACACAGAGCAGTTTCTCAGAAAGCTTCTTTCCAGTTTTGAACGGAAGATATTTCCTTTTTCACCATAGCCCTCTATGGGCTTCCAAACATCCCTTTGCCAATTCCACAAGAACAGACTTAGCGAAAGGCTTCTTGAAGGGAAAGATGGCACTCTGTGAGATGAATTAACAGAACACAGAGCAGTTTCTCAGAAAGCTTCTTTCCAGTTGTGAACGGAAGATATTTTCTTTTTCACCATAGCCCTCTATGGGCTTCCAAATATCCCTTTGCCAATTCCACAAGAACAGCCTTAGCGAAAGGCTTCTTGAAGGGATAGATGTAACTCTGTGAGATGAACTAACAGAACACAGAGCAATTTCTCAGAAAGCTTCTTTCCACTTTTGAACAGAAGATATTTCCTTTTTCACCATAGTCCTCTATGGGCTTCCAAATATCCCTTTGCCAATTCCACAAGACCAGCGTTAGCGAAAGGCTTCTTGAAGGGAAAGATGTAACTCTCTGAGATGAATTCAGAGAACACAGAGCAGTTTCTCAGAAAGCTTCTTCCCAGTTGCGAACGAAGATATTTCCTTTTTCACCATAGCCCTCTATGGGCTTCCAAATATCCCTTTGCCAGTTCCACAGGAACAGCCTTAGCGAAAGGCTTCTTGGAGGGAAAGATGTAACTCTGTGAGATGAACTAACAGGACACAGAGCAGTTTCTCAGAATGCTTCTTTCCAGTTTTGAACGGAAGATATTTCCTTTTTCACCATAGCCCTCTATGGGCTTCCAAATATCCCTTTGCCAATTCCACAAGAACAGCCTTAGCGAAAGGTTTCTTGAAGGGATAGATGTAACCCTTGAGATGAACTAACAGAACACAGAGCAGTTTCTCAGAAAGCTTCTTTCCAGTTTTGAACGGAAGATATTTCCTTTTTCACCATAATCCTCTATAGGCTTCCAAATATCCCTTTGCCAATTCCACAAGACCAGCCTTAGCGAAAGGCTTCTTGAAGGGAAAGATGTAACTCTGTGAGAAGAATTCAGAGAACACAGAGCAGTTTCTCAGAAAGCTTCTTTCCAGTTTTGAACGGAAGATATTTCCTTTTTCACCATAGCCCTCTATGGGCTTCCAAATATCCCTTTGCCAATTCCACAAGAACAGCCTTAGCGAAAGGTTTCTTGAAGGGAAAGTTGTAGCTCTGTGAGATGAACTAACAGAACACAGAGCAGTTTCTCAGAAAGCTTCTTTCCAGTTTTGAACAGAAGATATTTCCTTTTTCACCATAGTCCTCTATGGGCTTCCAAATATCCCTTTGCCAATTCCACAAGAACAGCCTTAGCGAAAGGCTTCTTGAAGGGAAAGATGTAACTCTGTGAGATGAATTCAGAGAACGCAGAGCAGTTTCTCAGAAAGCTTCTTTCCAGTTTTGAACGGAAGATATTTCCTTATTCACCATAGCCCTCTATGGGCTTCCAAATATCCCTTTGCCAATTCCACAAGAATATCCTTAGCCAAAGGCTTCTTGAAGGGAAAGATGTAACTCTGTGAGATGAACTAACAGAACAGAGAGCAGTTTCTCAGAAAGCTTCTTTCCGGTTTTGAACGGAAGATATTTCCTTTTTCACCATAGCCCTCTAGGGGCTTCCAAATAAACCTTTGCCAATTCCACAACAACAGCCTTAGCGAAAGGCTTCTTGAAGGGAAAGATGTAACTCTGTGAGATGAATTCAGAGAACACAGAGCAGTTTCTCATAAAGCTTCTTTCCAGTTTTGAACGGAAGATATTTCCTTTTTCACCATAGCCCTTTATGGGCTTCCAAATATCCCTTTGCCAATTCCACAAGAACAGCCTTAGCGAAAGGCTTCTTGAAGGGAAAGATGTCACTCTGTGAGATGAATTAACAGAACACAGAGCAGTTTCTCAGAAAGCTTCTTTCCAGTTTTGAACGGAAGATATTTCCTTTTTCAAAATAGCTCTCTATGGGCTTACAAATATCCCTTTGCCAATTCCACAAGAACTGCCTTAGCGAAAGGCTTCTTGAAGGGAAAGATGTAACTCTGTGAGATGAATTAACAGAACACAGAGCAGTTTCTCAGAAAGCTTCTTTCCAGTTTTGAACTAGAGATATTTCCTTTTTCACCATAGTCCTCTACGGGCTTCGAAATATCCCTTTGCCAATTCCACAAGAACAGCCTTAGCGAAAGGCTTCTTGAAGGGAAAGATGTAACTCTGTGAGATGAATTCAGAGAACACAGAGCAGTTTCTCAGAAAGCTTCTTTCCAGTTTTGAACGGAAGATATTTCCTTTTTCACCATAGCTCTCTATGGGCTTTCAAATATCCCTTTGCCAATTACACAAGAACATCCTTAACGAAAGGCTTCTTGAAGGGAAAGATGTAACTCTGTGAGATGAACTAACAGAACAGAGAGCAGTTTCTCAGAAAGCTTCTTTCCAGTTTTGAACGGAAGATATTTCCTTTTTCACCATAGCCCTCTAAGGGCTTCCAAATATCCCTTTGCCAGTTCCACAAGAACAGCCTTAGCGAAAGACTTCTTGAAGGGAAAGATGTAACTCTGTGAGATGAATTCAGAGAACACAGAGCAGTTTCTCAGAAAGCTTCTTTCCAGTTTTGAACGGAAGATATTTCCTTATTCACCATAGCCCTCTATGGGCTTCCAAATATCCCTTTGCCAATTCCACAAGAATATCCTTAGCCAAAGGCTTCTTGAAGGGAAAGATGTAACTCTGTGAGATGAACTAACAGAACAGAGAGCAGTTTCTCAGAAAGCTTCTTTCCGGTTTTGAACGGAAGATATTTCCTTTTTCACCATAGCTCTCTATGGGCTTCCAAATAAACCTTTGCCAATTCCACAACAACAGCCTTAGCGAAAGGCTTCTTGAAGGGAAAGATGTAACTCTCTGAGATGAATTCAGAGAACACAGAGCAGTTTCTCAGAAAGCTTCTTCCCAGTTGCGAACGAAGATATTTCCTTTTTCACCATAGCCCTCTATGGGCTTCCAAATATCCCTTTGCCAGTTCCACAGGAAGAGCCTTAGCGAAAGGCTTCTTGGAGGGAAAGATGTAACTCTGTGAGATGAACTAACAGGACACAGAGCAGTTTCTCAGAATGCTTCTTTCCAGTTTTGAACGGAAGATATTTCCTTTTTCACCATAGCCCTCTATGGGCTTCCAAATATCCCTTTGCCAATTCCACAAGAACAGCCTTAGCGAAAGGTTTCTTGAAGGGATAGATGTAACCCTTGAGATGAACTAACAGAACACAGAGCAGTTTCTCAGAAAGCTTCTTTCCAGTTTTGAACGGAAGATATTTCCTTTTTCACCATAATCCTCTATAGGCTTCCAAATATCCCTTTGCCAATTCCACAAGACCAGCCTTAGCGAAAGGCTTCTTGAAGGGAAAGATGTAACTCTGTGAGAAGAATTCAGAGAACACAGAGCAGTTTCTCAGAAAGCTTCTTTCCAGTTTTGAACGGAAGATATTTCCTTTTTCACCATAGCCCTCTATGGGCTTCCAAATATCCCTTTGCCAATTCCACAAGAACAGCCTTAGCGAAAGGTTTCTTGAAGGGAAAGTTGTAGCTCTGTGAGATGAACTAACAGAACACAGAGCAGTTTCTCAGAAAGCTTCTTTCCAGTTTTGAACAGAAGATATTTCCTTTTTCACCATAGTCCTCTATGGGCTTCCAAATATCCCTTTGCCAATTCCACAAGAACAGCCTTAGCGAAAGGCTTCTTGAAGGGAAAGATGTAACTCTGTGAGATGAATTCAGAGAACGCAGAGCAGTTTCTCAGAAAGCTTCTTTCCAGTTTTGAACGGAAGATATTTCCTTATTCACCATAGCCCTCTATGGGCTTCCAAATATCCCTTTGCCAATTCCACAAGAATATCCTTAGCCAAAGGCTTCTTGAAGGGAAAGATGTAACTCTGTGAGATGAACTAACAGAACAGAGAGCAGTTTCTCAGAAAGCTTCTTTCCGGTTTTGAACGGAAGATATTTCCTTTTTCACCATAGCCCTCTAGGGGCTTCCAAATAAACCTTTGCCAATTCCACAACAACAGCCTTAGCGAAAGGCTTCTTGAAGGGAAAGATGTAACTCTGTGAGATGAATTCAGAGAACACAGAGCAGTTTCTCATAAAGCTTCTTTCCAGTTTTGAACGGAAGATATTTCCTTTTTCACCATAGCCCTTTATGGGCTTCCAAATATCCCTTTGCCAATTCCACAAGAACAGCCTTAGCGAAAGGCTTCTTGAAGGGAAAGATGTCACTCTGTGAGATGAATTAACAGAACACAGAGCAGTTTCTCAGAAAGCTTCTTTCCAGTTTTGAACGGAAGATATTTCCTTTTTCAAAATAGCTCTCTATGGGCTTACAAATATCCCTTTGCCAATTCCACAAGAACTGCCTTAGCGAAAGGCTTCTTGAAGGGAAAGATGTAACTCTGTGAGATGAATTAACAGAACACAGAGCAGTTTCTCAGAAAGCTTCTTTCCAGTTTTGAACTAGAGATATTTCCTTTTTCACCATAGTCCTCTACGGGCTTCGAAATATCCCTTTGCCAATTCCACAAGAACAGCCTTAGCGAAAGGCTTCTTGAAGGGAAAGATGTAACTCTGTGAGATGAATTCAGAGAACACAGAGCAGTTTCTCAGAAAGCTTCTTTCCAGTTTTGAACGGAAGATATTTCCTTTTTCACCATAGCTCTCTATGGGCTTTCAAATATCCCTTTGCCAATTACACAAGAACATCCTTAACGAAAGGCTTCTTGAAGGGAAAGATGTAACTCTGTGAGATGAACTAACAGAACAGAGAGCAGTTTCTCAGAAAGCTTCTTTCCAGTTTTGAACGGAAGATATTTCCTTTTTCACCATAGCCCTCTAAGGGCTTCCAAATATCCCTTTGCCAGTTCCACAAGAACAGCCTTAGCGAAAGACTTCTTGAAGGGAAAGATGTAACTCTGTGAGATGAATTCAGAGAACACAGAGCAGTTTCTCAGAAAGCTTCTTTCCAGTTTTGAACGGAAGATATTTCCTTATTCACCATAGCCCTCTATGGGCTTCCAAATATCCCTTTGCCAATTCCACAAGAATATCCTTAGCCAAAGGCTTCTTGAAGGGAAAGATGTAACTCTGTGAGATGAACCAACAGAACAGAGAGCAGTTTCTCAGAAAGCTTCTTTCCGGTTTTGAACGGAAGATATTTCCTTTTTCACCATAGCTCTCTATGGGCTTCCAAATAAACCTTTGCCAATTCCACAACAACAGCCTTAGCGAAAGGCTTCTTGAAGGAAAAGATGTAACTCTCTGAGATGAATTCAGAGAACACAGAGCAATTTCTCATAAAGCTTCTTTCCAGTTTTGAACGGAAGATATTTCCTTTTTCACCATAGCCCTTTATGGGCTTCCAAATATCCCTTTGCCAATTCCACAAGAACAGCCTTAGCGAAAGGCTTCTTGAAGGGAAAGATGTAACTCTGTGAGATGAATTAACAGAACGCAGAGCAGTTTCTCAGAAAGCTTCTTTGAGTTTTTTACGGAAGATATTTCCTTTTTCACCATAGTCCTCTATGGGCTTCCAATTATCCCTTTGCCAGTTCCACAGGAACAGCCTTAGCGAAAGGCTTCTTGAAGGGAAAGATGTAACTCTGTGAGATGAACTAACAGAACACAGAGCAGTTTCTCAGAAAGCTTCTTTCCAGTTTTGAACGGAAGATATTTCCTTTTTCACCATAGCCCTCTATGGGCTTCCAAACATCCCTTTGCCAATTCCACAAGAACAGACTTTGCGAAAGGCTTCTTGAAGGGAAAGATGGCACTCTGTGAGATGAATTAACAGAACACAGAGCAGTTTCTCAGAAAGCTTCTTTCCAGTTGTGAACGGAAGATATTTTCTTTTTCACCATAGCCCTCTATGGGCTTCCAAATATCCCTTTGCCAATTCCACAAGAACAGCCTTAGCGAAAGGCTTCTTGAAGGGATAGATGTAACTCTGTGAGATGAACTAACAGAACACAGAGCAGTTTCTCAGAAAGCTTCTTTCCACTTTTGAACAGAAGATATTTCCTTTTTCACCATAGTCCTCTATGGGCTTCCAAATATCCCTTTGCCAATTCCACAAGACCAGCGTTAGCGAAAGGCTTCTTGAAGGGAAAGATGTAACTCTCTGAGATGAATTCAGAGAACACAGAGCAGTTTCTCAGAAAGCTTCTTTCCAGTTGCGAACGAAGATATTTCCTTTTTCACCATAGCCCTCTTTGGGCTTCCAAATATCCCTTTGCCAGTTCCACAAGAACAGCCTTAGCGAAAGGCTTCTTGAAGGGAAAGATGTAACTCTGTGAGATGAACTAAAAGAACACAGAGCAGTTTCTCAGAATGCTTCTTTCCAGTTTTGAACGGAAGATATTTCCTTTTTCACCATAGCCCTCTATGGGCTTCCAAATATCCCTTTGCCAATTCCACAAGAACTGCCTTAGCGAAAGGCTTCTTGAAGGTAAAGTTGTAACTCTGTGAGATGAACTAACAGAACACAGAGCAGTTTCTCAGAAAGCTTCTTTCCAGTTTTGAACAGAAGATATTTCCTTTTTCACCATAGTCCTCTATGGGCTTCCAAATATCCCTTTGCCAATTCCACAAGAACAGCCTTAGCGAAAGGCTTCTTGAAGGGAAAGATGTAACTCTGTGAGATGAATTCAGAGAACGCAGAGCAGTTTCTCAGAAAGCTTCTTTCCAGTTTTGAACGGAAGATATTTCCTTATTCACCATAGCCCTCTATGGGCTTCCAAATATCCCTTTGCCAATTCCACAAGAATATCCTTAGCCAAAGGCTTCTTGAAGGGAAAGATGTAACTCTGTGAGATGAACTAACAGAACAGAGAGCAGTTTCTCAGAAAGCTTCTTTCCGGTTTGGAACGGAGAGATATTTCCTTTTTCACCATAGCCCTCTATGGGCTTCCAAATAAACCTTTGCCAATTCCACAACAACAGCCTTAGCGAAAGGCTTCTTGAAGGGAAAGATGTAACTCTGTGAGATGAATTCAGAGAACACAGAGCAGTTTCTCATAAAGCTTCTTTCCAGTTTTGAACGGAAGATATTTCCTTTTTCACCATAGCCCTTTATGGGCTTCCAAATATCCCTTTGCCAATTCCACAAGAACAGCCTTAGCGAAAGGCTTCTTGAAGGGAAAGATGTCACTCTGTGAGATGAATTAACAGAACACAGAGCAGTTTCTCAGAAAGCTTCTTTCCAGTTTTGAACGGAAGATATTTCCTTTTTCAAAATAGCTCTCTATGAGCTTCCAAATATCCCTTTGCCAATTCCACAAGAACTGCCTTAGCGAAAGGCTTCTTGAAGGGAAAGATGTAACTCTGTGAGATGAATTAACAGAACACAGAGCAGTTTCTCAGAAAGCTTCTTTCCAGTTTGAACGGAAGATATTTCCTTTTTCACCATAGTCCTCTACGGGCTTCGAAATATCCCTTTGCCAATTCCACAAGAACAGCCTTAGCGAAAGGCTTCTTGAAGGGAACGATGTAACTCTGTGAGATGAATTCAGAGAACACAGAGCAGTTTCTCAGAAAGTTTCTTTCCAGTTTTGAACGGAAGATATTTCCTTTTTCACCATAGCTCTCTATGGGCTTTCAAATATCCCTTTGCCAATTCCACAAGAACATCCTTAACGAAAGGCTTCTTGAAGGGAAAGATGTAACTCTGTGAGATGAACTAACAGAACAGAGAGCAGTTTCTCAGAAAGCTTCTTTCCAGTTTTGAACGGAAGATATTTCCTTTTTCACCATAGCCCTCTAAGGGCTTCCAAATATCCCTTTGCCAGTTCCATAAGAACAGCCTTAGAGAAAGACTTCTTGAAGGGAAAGATGTAACTCTGTGAGATGAATTCAGAGAACACAGAGCAGTTTCTCAGAAAGCTTCTTTCCAGTTTTGAACGGAAGATATTTCCTTATTCACCATAGCCCTCTATGGGCTTCCAAATATCCCTTTGCCAATTCCACAAGAATATCCTTAGCCAAAGGCTTCTTGAAGGGAAAGATGTAACTCTGTGAGATGAATTAACAGAACAGAGAGCAGTTTCTCAGAAAGCTTCTTTCCGGTTTTGAACGGAAGATATTTCCTTTTTCACCATAGCCCTCTATGGGCTTCCAAATAAACCTTTGCCAATTCCACAACAACAGCCTTAGCGAAAGGCTTCTTGAAGGGAAAGATGTAACTCTGTGAGATGAATTCACAGAACACGGAGCAGTTTCTCCTAAAGCTTCTTTCCAGTTTTGAACGGAAGATATTTCCTTTTTCACCATAGCCCTTTATGGGCTTCCAAATATCCCTTTGCCAATTCCACAAGAACAGCCTTAGCGAAAGGCTTCTTGAAGGGAAAGATGTCACTCTGTGAGATGAATTAACAGAACACAGAGCAGTTTCTCAGAAAGCACCTTTCCAGTTTTGAACGGAAGATATTTCCTTTTTCAAAATAGCTCTCTATGGGCTTCCAAATATCCCTTTGCCAATTCCACAAGAACTGCCTTAGCGAAAGGCTTCTTGAAGGGAAAGATGTAACTCTGTGAGATGAATTAAGAGAACACAGAGCAGTTTCTCAGAAAGCTTCTTTCCAGTTTCAACGGAAGATATTTCCTTTTTCACCATAGTCCTCTACGGGCTTCGAAATATCCCTTTGCCAATTCCACAAGAACAGCCTTAGCGAAAGGCTTCTTGAAGGGAAAGATGTAACTCTGTGAGATGAATTCAGAGAACACAGAGCAGTTTCTCAGAAAGCTTCTTTCCAGTTTTGAACGGAAGATATTTCCTTTTTCACCATAGCTCTCTATGGGCTTTCAAATATCCCTTTGCCAATTCCACAAGAACATCCTTAACGAAAGGCTTCTTGAAGGGAAAGATGTAACTCTGTGAGATGAACTAACAGAACAGAGAGCAGTTTCTCAGAAAGCTTCTTTCCAGTTTTGAACGGAAGATATTTCCTTTTTCACCATAGCCCTCTAAGGGCTTCCAAATATCCCTTTGCCAGTTCCACAAGAACAGCCTTAGCGAAAGACTTCTTGAAGGGAAAGATGTAACTCTGTGAGATGAACTAACAGAACACAGAGCAGTTTCTCAAAAAGGTTCTTTCCAGTTTTGCACGGAAGATATTTCCTTTTTCACCATAGCCATCTATGGGCTTCCAGATATCCCTTTGCCAATTCCACAAGAACAGCCTAAGCGAAAGGCTTCTTGAAGGGAAAGATGTAACTCTGTGAGATGAATTAACAGAACACAGAGCTTTTTCTCAGAAAGCTTCTTTCCAGTTTTGAACGGAAGATATTTCCTTTTTCACCATAGCCGTCTATGGCCTTCCAAATATCCCTTTGCCAATTCCACAAGAACAGCCATAGCGAAAGGCTTCTTGAAAGGAAAGATGTAACTCTGTGAGATGAATTAACAGAACGCAGAGCAGTTTCTCAGAAAGCTTCTTTGAGTTTTTTACGGAAGATATTTCCTTTTTCACCATAGTCCTCTATGGGCTTCCAATTATCCCTTTGCCAGTTCCACAGGAACAGCCTTAGCGAAAGGCTTCTTGAAGGGAAAGATGTAACTCTGTGAGATGAACTAACAGAACACAGAGCAGTTTCTCAGAAAGCTTCTTTCCAGTTTTGAACGGAAGATATTTCCTTTTTCACCATAGCCCTCTATGGGCTTCCAAATATCCCTTTGCCAATTCCACAAGAACTGCCTTAGCGAAAGGCTTCTTGAAGGGAAAGATGTAACTCTGTGAGATGAACTAACGGAACAGAGAGCAGTTTCTCAGAAAGCTTCTTTCCAGTTTTGAACGGAAGATATTTCCTTTTTCACCGTAGCCCTCTATGGGCTTCCAAATATCCCTTTGCCAATTCCACAAGAACAGCCTTAGCGAAAGGCTTCTTGAAGGGAAAGATGTAACTCTGTGAGATGAATTCAGAGAACACAGAGCAGTTTCTCAGAAAGCTTCTTTCCAGTTGTGAACGAAGATATTTCGTTTTTCAACATAGCCCTCTATGGGCTTCCAAACATCCCTTTGCCAATTCCACAAAAACAGACTTAGCGAAAGGCTTCTTGAAGGGAAAGATGGCACTCTGTGAGATGAATTAACAGAACACAGAGCAGTTTCTCAGAAAGCTTCTTTCCAGTTGTGAACGGAAGATATTTTCTTTTTCACCATAGCCCTCTATGGGCTTCCAAATATCCCTTTGCCAATTCCACAAGAACAGCCTTAGCGAAAGGCTTCTTGAAGGGATAGATGTAACTCTGTGAGATGAACTAACAGAACACAGAGCAGTTTCTCAGAAAGCTTCTTTCCACTTTTGAACAGAAGATATTTCCTTTTTCACCATAGTCCTCTATGGGCTTCCAAATATCCCTTTGCCAATTCCACAAGACCAGCGTTAGCGAAAGGCTTCTTGAAGGGAAAGATGTAACTCTCTGAGATGAATTCAGAGAACACAGAGCAGTTTCTCAGAAAGCTTCTTTCCAGTTGCGAACGAAGATATTTCCTTTTTCACCATAGCCCTCTATGGGCTTCCAAATATCCCTTTGCCAGTTCCACAGGAACAGCCTTAGCGAAAGGCTTCTTGAAGGGAAAGATGTAACTCTGTGAGATGAACTAACAGAACAGAGAGCAGTTTCTCAGAAAGCTTCTTCCCAGTTTTGAACGGAAGATATTTCCTTTTTCACCATAGCCCTCTAAGGGCTTCCAAATATCCCTTTGCCAGTTCCACAAGAACAGCCTTAGCGAAAGACTTCTTGAAGGGAAAGATGTAACTCTGTGAGATGAACTAACAGAACACAGAGCAGTTTCTCAGAAAGCTTCTTTCCAGTTTTGCACGGAAGATATTTCCTTTTTCACCATAGCCATCTATGGGCTTCCAAATATCCCTTTGCCAATTCCACAAGAACAGCCTAAGCGAAAGGCTTCTTGAAGGGAAAGATGTAACTCTGTGAGATGAATTAACAGAACACAGAGCTGTTTCTCAGAAAGCTTCTTTCCAGTTTTGAACGGAAGATATTTCCTTTTTCACCATAGCCGTCTATGGCCTTCCAAATATCCCTTTGCCAATTCCACAAGAACAGCCATAGCGAAAGGCTTCTTGAAGGGAAAGATGTAACTCTGTGAGATGAATTAACAGAACGCAGAGCAGTTTCTCAGAAAGCTTCTTTGAGTTTTTTACGGAAGATATTTAATTTTTCACCATAGCCCTCTAGGGGCTTCCAAATATCCCTTTGCCAATTCCACAAGAACAGCCTTAGCGAAAGGCTTCTTGAAGGGAAAGATGTAACTCTGTGAGATGAATTCAGAGAACACAGAGCAGTTTCTCAGAAAGCTTCTTTCCAGTTTTGAACGGAAGATATTTCCTTTTTCACCATAGCCCTCTAAGGGCTTCCAAATATCCTTTTGAAAATTCCACAAGAACAGCCTTAGCGAAAGGCTTCTTGAAGGGAAAGATGTAACTCAGTGAGACGAATTAGCAGAACACAGAGCAGTTTCTCAGAAAGCTTCTTTCCAGTTTCGAACGGAAGATATTTCCTTTTTCACCATAGCCCTCTATGGGCTTCCAAATATCCCTTTGCCAATTCCACAAGAACAGCCTTAGCGAAAGGCTTCTTGAAGGGAAAGATGTAACTCTGTGAGATGAACTAACAGAACACAGAGCAGTTTCTCAGAAAGCTTCTTTCCAGTTTTGAACGGAAGATATTTCCTTTTTCACCATAGCCCTCTAAGGGCTTCCAAATATCCCTTTGCCAATTCCACAAGAACAGCCTCAGCGAAAGGCTTCTTGAAGGGAAAGATGTAACTCTGTGAGATGAACTAACAGAACACAGAGCAGTTTCTCAGAAAGCTTCTTTCCAGTTTTGAACGGAAGATATTTCCTTTTTCACCATAGCCGTCTATGGGCTTCCAAATATCCCTTTGCCAGTTCCACAGGAACAGCCTTAGCGAAAGGCTTCTTGAAGGGAAAGATGTAACTCTGTGAGATGAATTAACAGAACACAGAACAGTTTCTCAGAAAGCTTCTTTCCAGTTTTGAACGGAAGATATTTCCTTTTTCACCATAGCCCTCTATGGGCTTCCAAATATCCCTTTGCCAATTCCACAAGAACAGCCTTAGCGAAAGGCTTCTTGAAGGGAAAGATTTAACTCTGTGAGATGAACTAACAGAACGCAGAGCAGTTTCTCAGAAAGCTTCTTTCCAGTTTTGAACGGAAGATATTTCCTTTTTCACCATAGCCCTCTATGGGCTTCCAAATATCCCTTTGCCAATTCCACAAGAACAGCCTTAGCGAAAGGCTTCTTGAAGGGAAAGATGTAACTCTGTGAGATGAATTCAGAGAACACAGAGCAGTTTCTCAGAAAGCTTCTTTCCAGTTTTGAACGGAAGATATTTCCTTTTTCACCATAGCCCTCTATGGGCTTCCAAACATCCCTTTGCCAATTCCACAAGAACAGCCTTAGCGAAAGGCTTCTTGAAGGGAAAGATGTAACTCTGTGAGATGAATTAACAGAACACAGAGCAGTTTCTCAGAAAGCTTCTTTCCAGTTTTGAACGGAAGATATTTCCTTTTTCACCATAGCCCTCTATGGGCTTCCAAATATCCCTTTGCCAATTCCACAAGAACAGCCTTAGCGAAAGACTTCTTGAAGGGAAAGATGTAACTCTGTGAGAGGAATTCAGAGAACACAGAGCAGTTTCTCAGAAAGCTTCTTTCCAGTTTTGAACGGAAGATGTTTCCTTTTTTACCCTAGCCCTCTATGGGCTTCCAAATATCCCTTTGCCAATTCCACAAGAACAGCCTTAGCGAAAGGTTTCTTGAAGGGATAGATGTAACTCTGTGAGATGAACTAACAGAACACAGAGCAGTTTCTCAGAAAGCTTCCTTCCAGTTTTGAAAAGAAGATATTTCCTTTTTCACCATAGTCCTCTATGGGCTTCCAAATCCCTTTGCCAATTCCACAAGACCAGCGTTAGCGAAAGGCTTCTTGAAGGGAAAGATGTAACTCTGTGAGATGAATTCAGAGAACACATAGCAGTTTCTCAGAAAGCTTCTTTCCAGTTTTGAACGGAAGATATTTCCTTTTTCAAAATAGCTCTCTATGGGCTTCCGAATATCCCTTTCCCAATTCCACAAGAACTGCCTTAGCGAAAGGCTTCTTGAAGGGAAAGATGTACCTCTGTGAGATGAATTAACAGAACACAGAGCAGTTTCTCAGAAAGCTTATTTCCAGTTTTGAACGGAAGATATTTCCTTTTTCACCATAGCCCTCTATGGGCTTCGAAATATCCCTTTGCCAATTCCACAAGAACAGCCTTAGCGAAAGGCTTCTTGAAGGGATAGATGTAACCTTTGAGATGAACTAACAGAACACAGAGCAGTTTCTCAGAAAGCTTCTTTCCAGTTTTGAACGGAAGATATTTCCTTTTTCACCATAATCCTCTATAGGCTTCCAAATATCCCTTTGCCAATTCCACAAGACCAGCCTTAGCGAAAGGCTTCTTGAAGGGAAAGATGTAACTCTGTGAGATGAATTCAGAGAACACAGAGCAGTTTCTCAGAAAGCTTCTTTCCTGTTTTGAAAGGAAGATATTTCCTTTTTCACCATAGCCCTCTATGGGCTTCCAAATATCCCTTTGCCAATTCCACAAGAACAGCCTTAGCGAAAGGTTTCCTGAAGGGAAAGATGTAACTCTGTGAGATGAACTAACAGAACACAGAGCAGTTTCTCAGAAAGCTTCTTTCCAGTTTTGAACGGAAGATATTTCCTTTTTCACCATAGCCCTCATTGGGCTTCCAAACATCCCTTTGCCAATTCCACAAGAACACCTTAGCGAAAGGCTTCTTGAAGGGAAAGATGTCACTCTGTGAGATGAATTCAGAGAACACAGAGCAGTTTCTCAGAAAGCTTCTTTCCAGTTGTGAACGGAAGATATTTTCTTTTTCACCATAGCCCTCTATGGGCTTTCAAATATCCCTTTGCCAATTCCACAAGAACAGCCTTAGCGAACGGCTTTTAGAAGGGAAAGATGTAACTCTGTGAGATGAATTAACAGAACACAGAGCAGTTTCTCAGAAAGCTTCTTTCTAGTTTTGAACGGAAGATATTTCCTTTTTCACCATAGCCCTCTATGGGCTTCCAAATATCCCTTTGCCAGTTCCACAGGAACAGCCTTAGCGAAAGGCTTCTTGAAGGGAAAGATGTAACTCTGTGAGATGAACTAACAGAACACAGAGCAGTTTCTCAGAAAGCTTCTTTCCCCTTTTAAACGGAAGATATTTCCTTTTTCACCATAGCCATCTATGGGCTTCCAAATATCCCTTTGCCAATTCCACAAGAATATCCTTAGCCAAAGGCTTCTTGAAGGGAAAGATGTAACTCTGTGAGATGAACTAACAGAACAGAGAGCAGTTTCTCAGAAAGCTTCTTTCCGGTTTTGAACGGAAGATATTTCCTTTTTCACCATAGCCCTCTATGGGTTTCCAAATAAACCTTTGCCAATTCCACAACAACAGCCTTAGAGAAAGGCTTCTTGAAGGGAAAGATGTAACTCTGTGAGATGAATTCAGAGAACACAGAGCAGTTTCTCATAAAGCTTCTTTCCAGTTTTGAACGGAAGATATTTCCTTTTTCACCATAGCTCTCTATGGGCTTTCAAATATCCCTTTGCCAATTCCACAAGAACATCCTTAACGAAAGGTTCTTGAAGGGAAAGATGTAACTCTGTGAGATGAACTAACAGAACAGAGAGCAGTTTCTCAGAAAGCTTCTTTCCAGTTTTGAACGGAAGATATTTCCTTTTTCACCATAGCCCTCTAAGGGCTTCCAAATATCCCTTTGCCAGTTCCACAAGAACAGCCTTAGCGAAAGAC
This sequence comes from Chlorocebus sabaeus, assembly GCF_047675955.1. Classification (NCBI taxonomy): domain Eukaryota; kingdom Metazoa; phylum Chordata; class Mammalia; order Primates; family Cercopithecidae; genus Chlorocebus; species Chlorocebus sabaeus. Next base: position 36,593,161 of record NC_132909.1, read on the forward strand.
TTCTTGAAGGGAAAGATGTAACTCTGTGAGATGAACTAACAGAACACAGAGCAGTTTCTCAGAAAGCTTCTTTCCAGTTTTGAACGGAAGATATTTCCTTTTTCACCATTGCCGTCTATGGCCTTCCAAATATCCCTTTGCCAATTCCACAAGAACAGCCATAGCGAAAGGCTTCTTGAAGGGAAAGATGTAACTCTGTGAGATGAATTAACAGAACGCAGAGCAGTTTCTCAGAAAGCTTTTTGAGTTTTTTACGGAAGATATTTCCTTTTTCACCATAGTCCTCTATGGGCTTCCAATTATCCCTTTGCCAGTTCCACAGGAACAGCCTTAGCGAAAGGCTTCTTGAAGGGAAAGATATAACTCTGTGAGATGAACTAACAGAACACAGAGCAGTTTCTCAGAAAGCTTCTTTCCAGTTTTGAACGGAAGATATTTCCTTTTTCACCGTAGCCCTCTATGGGCTTCCAAATATCCCTTTGCCAATTCCACAAGAACAGCCTTAGCGAAAGGCTTCTTGAAGGGAAAGATGTAACTCTGTGAGATGAATTCAGAGAACACAGAGCAGTTTCTCAGAAAGCTTCTTTCCAGTTGTGAACGAAGATATTTCCTTTTTCACCATAGCCCTCTATGGGCTTCCAAACATCCCTTTGCCAATTCCACAAGAACAGACTTAGCGAAAGGCTTCTTGAAGGGAAAGATGGCACTCTGTGAGATGAACTAACAGAACACAGAGCAGTTTCTCAGAAAGCTTCTTTCCACTTTGGAACAGAAGATATTTCCTTTTTCACCATAGTCCTCTATGGGCTTCCAAATATCCCTTTGCCAATTCCACAAGACCAGCGTTAGCGAAAGGCTTCTTGAAGGGAAAGATGTAACTCTCTGAGATGAATTCAGAGAACACAGAGCAGTTTGTCAGAAAGCTTCTTTCCAGTTGCGAACGAAGATATTTCCTTTTTCACCATAGCCCTCTATGGGCTTCCAAATATCCCTTTGCCAGTTCCACAGGAACAGCCTTAGCGAAAGGCTTCTTGAAGGGAAAGATGTAACTCTGTGAGATGAACTAACAGAACACAGAGCAGTTTCTCAGAATGCTTCTTTCCAGTTTTGAACGGAAGATATTTCCTTTTTCACCATAGCCCTCTATGGGCTTCCAAATATCCCTTTGCCAATTCCACAAGAACAGCCTTAGCGAAAGGCTTCTTGAAGGGATAGATGTAATTCTGTGAGATGAACTAACAGAACACAGAGCAGTTTCTCAGAAAGCTTCTTTCCACTTTTGAACAGAAGATATTTCCTTTTTCACCATAGTCCTCTATGGGCTTCCAAATATTACTTTGCCAATTCCACAAGACCAGCGTTAGCGAAAGGCTTCTTGAAGGGAAAGATGTAACTCTCTGAGATGAATTCAGAGAACACAGAGCAGTTTCTCAGAAAGCTTCTTTCCAGTTGCGAACGAAGATATTTCCTTTTTCACCATAGCCCTCTATGGGCTTCCAAATATCCCTTTGCCAGTTCCACAGGAACAGCCTTAGCGAAAGGCTTCTTGAAGGGAAAGATGTAACTCTGTGAGATGAACTTACAGAACACAGAGCAGTTTCTCAGAATGCTTCTTTCCAGTTTTGAACGGAAGATATTTCCTTTTTCACCATAGCCCTCTATGGGCTTCCAAATATCCCTTTGCCAATTCCACAAGAACAGCCTTAGCGAAAGGTTTCTTGAAGGGATAGATGTAACCCTTGAGATGAACTAACAGAACACAGAGCAGTTTCTCAGAAAGCTTCTTTCCAGTTTTGAACGGAAGATATTTCCTTTTTCACCATAATCCTCTATAGGCTTCCAAATATCCCTTTGCCAATTCCACAAGACCAGCCTTAGCGAAAGGCTTCTTGAAGGGAAAGATGTAACTCTGTGAGATGAATTCAGAGAACACAGAGCAGTTTCTCAGAAAGCTTCTTTCCAGTTTTGAACGGAAGATATTTCCTTTTTCACCATAGCCCTCTATGGGCTTCCAAATATCCCTTTGCCAATTCCACAAGAACAGCCTTAGCGAAAGGTTTCTTGAAGGGAAAGTTGTAACTCTGTGAGATGAACTAACAGAACACAGAGCAGTTTCTCAGAAAGCTTCTTTCCAGTTTTGAACAGAAGATATTTCCTTTTTCACCATAGCCCTCTAAGGGCTTCCAAATATCCCTTTGCCAGTTCCACAAGAACAGCCTTAGAGAAAGACTTCTTGAAGGGAAAGATGTAACTCTGTGAGATGAATTCAGAGAACACATAGCAGTTTCTCAGAAAGCTTCTTTCCGGTTTTGAACGGAAGATATTTCCTTATTCACCATAGCCCTCTATGGGCTTCCAAATATCCCTTTGCCAATTCCACAAGAATATCCTTAGCCAAAGGCTTCTTGAAGGGAAAGATGTAACTCTGTGAGATGAACTAACAGAACAGAGAGCAGTTTCTCAGAAAGCTTCTTTCCGGTTTTGAACGGAAGATATTTCCTTTTTCACCATAGCCCTCTATGGGCTTCCAAATAAACCTTTGCCAATTCCACAACAACAGCCTTAGCGAAAGGCTTCTTGAAGGGAAAGATGTAACTCTGTGAGATGAATTCAGAGAACACAGAGCAGTTTCTCATAAAGCTTCTTTCCAGTTTTGAACGGAAGATATTTCCTTTTTCACCATAGCCCTTTATGGGCTTCCAAATATCCCTTTGCCAATTCCACAAGAACAGCCTTAGCGAAAGGCTTCTTGAAGGGAAAGATGTCACTCTGTGAGATGAATTAACAGAACACAGAGCAGTTTCTCAGAAAGCACCTTTCCAGTTTTGAACGGAAGATATTTCCTTTTTCAAAATAGCTCTCTATGGGCTTCCAAATATCCCTTTGCCAATTCCACAAGAACTGCCTTAGCGAAAGGCTTCTTGAAGGGAAAGATGTAACTCTGTGAGATGAATTAACAGAACACAGAGCAGTTTCTCAGAAAGCTTCTTTCCAGTTTGAACGGAAGATATTTCCTTTTTCACCATAGTCCTCTACGGGCTTCGAAATATCCCTTTGCCAATTCCACAAGAACAGCCTTAGCGAAAGGCTTCTTGAAGGGAAAGATGTAACTCTGTGAGATGAATTCAGAGAACACAGAGCAGTTTCTCAGAAAGCTTCTTTCCAGTTTTGAACGGAAGATATTTCCTTTTTCATCATAGCTCTCTATGGGCTTTCAAATATCCCTTTGCCAATTCCACAAGAACATGCTTAACGAAAGGCTTCTTGAAGGGAAAGATGTAACTCTGTGAGATGAACTAACAGAACAGAGAGCAGTTTCTCAGAAAGCTTCTTTCCAGTTTTGAACGGAAGATATTTCCTTTTTCACCATAGCCCTCTAAGGGCTTCCAAATATCCCTTTGCCAGTTCCACAAGAACAGCCTTAGCGAAAGACTTCTTGAAGGGAAAGATGTAACTCTGTGAGATGAACTAACAGAACACAGAGCAGTTTCTCAGAAAGGTTCTTTCCAGTTTTGCACGGAAGATATTTCCTTTTTCACCATAGCCATCTATGGGCTTCCAAATATCCCTTTGCCAATTCCACAAGAACAGCCTAAGCGAAAGGCTTCTTGAAGGGAAAGATGTAACTCTGTGAGATGAATTCAGAGAACACAGAGCAGTTTCTCAGAAAGCTTCTTTCCAGTTTTGAACGGAAGATATTTCCTTTTTCACCATAGCCCTCTATGGGCTTCGAAATATCCCTTTGCCAATTCCACAAGACCAGCGTTAGCGAAAGGCTTCTTGAAGGGAAAGATGTAACTCTCTGAGATGAATTCAGAGAACACAGAGCAGTTTCTCAGAAAGCTTCTTTCCAGTTGCGAACGAAGATATTTCCTTTTTCACCATAGCCCTCTATGGGCTTCCAAATATCCCTTTGCCAGTTCCACAGGAACAGCCTTAGCGAAAGGCTTCTTGAAGGGAAAGATGTAACTCTGTGAGATGAACTAACAGAACACAGAGCAGTTTCTCAGAAAGCTTCTTTCCAGTTTTGAACAGAAGATATTTCCTTTTTCACCATAGTCCTCTATGGGCTTCCAAATATCCCTTTGCCAATTCCACAAGAACAGCCTTAGCGAAAGGCTTCTTGAAGGGAAAGATGTAACTCTGTGAGATGAATTCAGAGAACACAGAGCAGTTTCTCAGAAAGCTTCTTTCCAGTTTTGAACGGAAGATATTTCCTTATTCATCATAGCCCTCTATGGGCTTCCAAATATCCCTTTGCCAATTCCACAAGAATATCCTTAGCCAAAGGCTTCTTGAAGAGAAAGATGTAAATCTGTGAGATGAACTAACAGAACAGAGAGCAGTTTCTCAGAAAGCTTCTTTCCGGTTTTGAACGGAAGATATTTCCTTTTTCACCATAGCCCTCTATGGGCTTCCAAATAAACCTTTGCCAATTCCACAACAACAGCCTTAGCGAAAGGCTTCTTGAAGGGAAAGATGTAACTCTGTGAGATGAATTCAGAGAACACAGAGCAGTTTCTCATAAAGCTTCTTTCCAGTTTTGAACGGAAGATATTTCCTTTTTCACCATAGCCCTTTATGGGCTTCCAAATATCCCTTTGCCAATTCCACAAGAACAGCCTTAGCGAAAGGCTTCTTGAAGGGAAAGATGTCACTCTGTGAGATGAATTAACAGAACACAGAGCAGTTTCTCAGAAAGCTTCTTTCCAGTTTTGAACGGAAGATATTTCCTTTTTCAAAATAGCTCTCTATGGGCTTCCAAATATCCCTTTGCCAATTCCACAAGAACTGCCTTAGCGAAAGGCTTCTTGAAGGGAAAGATGTAACTCTGTGAGATGAATTAACAGAACACAGAGCAGTTTCTCAGAAAGCTTCTTTCCAGTTTGAACGGAAGATATTTCCTTTTTCACCATAGTCCTCTACGGGCTTCGAAATATCCCTTTGCCAATTCCACAAGAACAGCCTTAGCGAAAGGCTTCTTGAAGGGAAAGATGTAACTCTGTGAGATGAATTCAGAGAACACAGAGCAGTTTCTCAGAAAGCTTCTTTCCAGTTTTGAACGGAAGATATTTCCTTTTTCACCATAGCTCTCTATGGGCTTTCAAATATCCCTTTGCCAATTCCACAAGAACATCCTTAACGAAAGGCTTCTTGAAGGGAAAGAGGTAACTCTGTGAGATGAACTAACAGAACAGAGAGCAGTTTCTCAGAAAGCTTCTTTCCAGTTTTGAACGGAAGATATTTCCTTTTTCACCATAGCCCTCTAAGGGCTTCCAAATATCCCTTTGCCAGTTCCACAAGAACAGCCTTAGCGAAAGACTTCTTGAAGGGAAAGATGTAACTCTGTGAGATGAACTAACAGAACACAGAGCAGTTTCTCAGAAAGGTTCTTTCCAGTTTTGCACGGAAGATATTTCCTTCTTCACCATAGCCATCTATGGGCTTCCAAATATCCCTTTGCCAATTCCACAAGAACAGCCTAAGCGAAAGGCTTCTTGAAGGGAAAGATGTAACTCTGTGAGATGAATTAACAGAACACAGAGCTGTTTCTCAGAAAGCTTCTTTCCAGTTTTGAGCGGAAGATATTTCCTTTTTCACCATAGCCGTCTATGGCCTTCCAAATATCCCTTTGCCAATTCCACAAGAACAGCCATAGCGAAAGGCTTCTTGAAGGGAAAGATGTAACTCTGTGAGATGAATTAACAGAACGCAGAGCAGTTTCTCAGAAAGCTTCTTTGAGTTTTTTACGGAAGATATTTCCTTTTTCACCATAGTCCTCTATGGGCTTCCAATTATCCCTTTGCCAGTTCCACAGGAACAGCCTTAGCGAAAGGCTTCTTGAAGGGAAAGATGTAACTCTGTGAGATGAACTAACAGAACACAGAGCAGTTTCTCAGAAAGCTTCTTTGCAGTTTTGAACGGAAGATATTTCCTTTTTCACCATAGCCCTCTATGGGCTTCCAAATATCCCTTTGCCAATTCCACAAGAACTGCCTTAGCGAAAGGCTTCTTGAAGGGAAATATGTAACTCTGTGAGATGAACTAACGGAACAGAGAGCAGTTTCTTAGAAAGCTTCTTTCCAGTTTTGAACGGAAGATATTTCCTTTTTCACCGTAGCCCTCTATGGGCTTCCAAATATCCCTTTGCCAATTCCACAAGAACAGCCTTAGCGAAAGGCTTCTTGAAGGGAAAGATGTAACTCTGTGAGATGAATTCAGAGAACACAGAGCAGTTTCTCAGAAAGCTTCTTTCCAGTTGTGAACGAAGATATTTCCTTTTTCACCATAGCCCTCTATGGGCTTCCAAACATCCCTTTGCCAATTCCACAAGAACAGACTTAGCGAAAGGCTTCTTGAAGGGAAAGATGGCACTCTGTGAGAAGAATTAACAGAACACAGAGCAGTTTCTCAGAAAGCTTCTTTCCAGTTGTGAACGGAAGATATTTTCTTTTTCACCATAGCCCTCTATGGGCTTCCAAATATCCCTTTGCCAATTCCACAAGAACAGCCTTAGCGAAAGGCTTCTTGAAGGGATAGATGTAACTCTGTGAGATGAACTAACAGAACACAGAGCAGTTTCTCAGAAAGCTTCTTTCCACTTTTGAACAGAAGATATTTCCTTTTTCACCATAGTCCTCTATGTGCTTTCAAATATCCCTTTGCCAATTCCACAAGACCAGCGTTAGCGAAAGGCTTCTTGAAGGAAAAGATGTAACTCTCTGAGATGAATTCAGAGAACACAGAGCAGTTTCTCAGAAAGCTTCTTTCCAGTTGCGAACGAAGATATTTCCTTTTTCACCATAGCCCTCTATGGGCTTCCAAATATCCCTTTGCCAGTTCCACAGGAACAGCCTTAGCGAAAGGCTTCTTGAAGGGAAAGATGTAACTCTGTGAGATGAACTAACAGAACACAGAGCAGTTTCTCAGAATGCTTCTTTCCAGTTTTGAACGGAAGATATTTCCTTTTTCACCATAGCCCTCTATGGGCTTCCAAATATCCCTTTGCCAATTCCACAAGAACAGCCTTAGCGAAAGGTTTCTTGAAGGGATAGATGTAACCCTTGAGATGAACTAACAGAACACAGAGCAGTTTCTCAGAAAGCTTCTTTCCAGTTTTGAACGGAAGATATTTCCTTTTTCACCATAGCCCTCTATGGGCTTCCAAATATCCCTTTGCCAATTCCACAAGAACAGCCTTAGCGAAAGGTTTCTTGAAGGGAAAGTTGTAACTCTGTGAGATGAACTAACAGAACACAGAGCAATTTCTCAGAAAGCTTCTTTCCAGTTTAGAACAGAAGATATTTCCTTTTTCACCATAGTCCTCTATGGCTTCCAAATATCCCTTTGCCAATTCCACAAGAACAGCCTTAGCGAAAGGCTTCTTGAAGGGAAAGATGTAACTCTGTGAGATGAATTCAGAGAACACAGAGCAGTTTCTCAGAAAGCTTCTTTCCAGTTTTGAAAGGAAGATATTTCCTTTTTCACCATAGCCCTCTATGGGCTTCCAAATATCCCTTTGCCAATTCCACAAGAACAGCCTTAGCGAAAGGTTTCCTGAAGGGAAAGATGTAACTCTGTGAGATGAACTAACAGAACACAGAGCAGTTTCTCAGAAAGCTTCTTTCCAGTTTTGAACGGAAGATATTTCCTTTTTCACCATAGCCCTCATTGGGCTTCCAAACATCCCTTTGCCAATTCCACAAGAACACCTTAGCGAAAGGCTTCTTGAAGGGAAAGATGTCACTCTGTGAGATGAATTGACAGAACACAGAGCAGTTTCTCAGAAAGCTTCTTTCCAGTTGTGAACGGAAGATATTTTCTTTTTCACCATAGCCCTCTATGGGCTTTCAAATATCCCTTTGCCAATTCCACAAGAACAGCCTTAGCGAACGGCTTTTAGAAGGGAAAGATGTAACTCTGTGAGATGAACTAACAGAACACAGAGCAGTTTCTCAGAAAGCTTCTTTCTAGTTTTGAACGGAAGATATTTCCTTTTTCACCATAGCCCTCTATGGGCTTCCAAATATCCCTTTGCCAGTTCCACAGGAACAGCCTTAGCGAAAGGCTTCTTGAAGGGAAAGATGTAACTCTGTGAGATGAACTAACAGAACACAGAGCAGTTTCTCAGAAAGCTTCTTTCCAGTTTTAAACGGAAGATATTTCCTTTTCCACCATAGCCCTCTATGGGCTTCCAAATATCCCTTTGCCAATTCCACAAGAATATCCTTAGCCAAAGGCTTCTTGAAGGGAAAGATGTAACTCTGTGAGATGAACTAACAGAACACAGAGCAGTTTCTCAGAAAGCTTCTTTCAAGTTTTGAACGGAAGATATTTCCTTTTTCACCATAGCCCTCTATGGGCTTCCAAATAAACCTTTGCCAATTCCACAAGAACAGCCTTAGCGAAATGCTTCTTGAAGGGAAAGATGTAACTCTGTGAGATGAATTCAGAGAACACAGAGCAGTTTCTCATAAAGCTTCTTTCCAGTTTTGAACGGAAGATATTTCCTTTTTCACCATAGCCCTTTATGGGCTTCCAAATATCCCTTTGCCAATTCCACAAGAACAGCCTTAGCGAAAGGCTTCTTGAAGGGAAAGATGTCACTCTGTGAGATGAATTAACAGAACACAGAGCAGTTTCTCAGAAAGCTTCTTTCCAGTTTTGAACGGAAGATATTTACTTTTTCACCATAGCTCTCTAGGGGCTTTCAAATATCCCTTTGCCAATTCCACAAGAACATCCTTAACGAAAGGCTTCTTGAAGGGAAAGATGTAACTCTGTGAGATGAACTAACAGAACAGAGAGCAGTTTCTCAGAAAGCTTCTTTCCAGTTTTGAACGGAAGATATTTCCTTTTTCACCATAGCCCTCTAAGGGCTTCCAAATATCCCTTTGCCAGTTCCACAAGAACAGCCTTAGCGAAAGACTTCTTGAAGGGAAAGATGTAACTCTGTGAGATGAACTAACAGAACACAGAGCAGTTTCTCAGAAAGCTTCTTTCCAGTTTTGCACGGAAGATATTTCCTTTTTCACCATAGCCATCTATGGGCTTCCAAATATCGCTTTGCCAATTCCACAAGAACAGCCTAAGCGAAAGGCTTCTTGAAGGGAAAGATGTAACTCTGTGAGATGAATTAACAGAACACAGAGCTGTTTCTCAGAAAGCTTCTTTCCAGTTTTGAACGGAAGATATTTCCTTTTTCACCATAGCCGTCTATGGCCTTCCAAATATCCCTTTGCCAATTCCACAAGAACAGCCATAGCGAAAGGCTTCTTGAAGGGAAAGATGTAACTCTGTGAGATGAATTAACAGAACGCAGAGCAGTTTCTCAGAAAGCTTCTTTGAGTTTTTTACGGAAGATATTTCCTTTTTCACCATAGCCCTCTAGGGGCTTCCAAATATCCCTTTGCCAATTCCAAAAGAACAGCCTTAGCGAAAGGCTTCTTGAAGGGAAAGATGTAACTCTGTGAGATGAATTCAGAGAACACAGAGCAGTTTCTCAGAAAGCTTCTTTCCAGTTTTGAACGGAAGATATTTCCTTTTTCACCATAGCCCTCTAAGGGCTTCCAAATATCCTTTTGACAATTCCACAAGAACAGCCTTAGCGAAAGGCTTCTTGAAGGGAAAGATGTAACTCAGTGAGACGAATTAGCAGAACACAGAGCAGTTTCTCAGAAAGCTTCTTTCCAGTTTTGAACGGAAGATATTTCCTTTTTCACCATAGCCCTCTATGGGCTTCCAAATATCCCTTTGCCAATTCCACAATAACAGCCTTAGCGAAAGGCTTCTTGAAGGGAAAGATGTAACTCTGTGAGATGAACTAACAGAACACAGAGCAGTTTCTCAGAAAGCTTCTTTCCAGTTTTGAACGGAAGATATTTCCTTTTTCACCATAGCCCTCTAAGGGCTTCCAAATATCCCTTTGCCAATTCCACAAGAACAGCCTCAGCGAAAGGCTTCTTGAAGGGAAAGATGTAACTCTGTGAGATGAACTAACAGAACACAGAGCAGTTTCTCAGAAAGCTTCTATCCAGTTTTGAACGGAAGATATTTCCTTTTTCACCATAGCCGTCTATGGGCTTCCAAATATCCCTTTGCCAATTCCACAAGAACAGCCTTAGCGAAAGGCTTCTTGAAGGGAAAGATGTAACTCTGTGAGATGAATTAACAGAACACAGAACAGTTTCTCAGAAAGCTTCTTTCCAGTTTTGAACGGAAGATATTTCCTTTTTCACCATAGCCCTCTATGGGCTTCGAAATATCCCTTTGCCAATTCCACAAGAACAGCCTTAGCGAAAGGCTTCTTCAAGGGAAAGATTTAACTCTGTGAGATGAACTAACAGAACACAGAGCAGTTTCTCAGAAAGCTTCTTTCCAGTTTTCAGCGGAAGATATTTCCTTTTTCACCATAGCCCTCTATGGGCTTCCAAATATCCCTTTGCCAATTCCACAAGAACAGCCTTAGCGAAAGGCTTCTTGAAGGGAAACATGTAACTCTGTGAGATGAATTAACAGAACACAGAGCAGTTTCTCAGAAAGCTTCTTTCCAGTTTTGAACGGAAGATATTTCCTTTTTCACCATAGCGCTCTATGGGCTTCCAAATATCCCTTTGCCACTTCCACAAGAACAGCCTTAGCGAAAGACTTCTTGAAGGGAAAGATGTAACTCTGTGAGATGAATTCAGAGAACACAGAGCAGTTTCTCAGAAAGCTTCTTTCCAGTTTTGAACGGAAGATATTTCCTTTTTTACCATAGCCCTCTATGGGCTTCCAAATATCCCTTTGCCAATTCCACAAGAACAGCCTTAGCGAAAGGTTTCTTGAAGGGATAGATGTAACTCTGTGAGATGAACTAACAGAACACAGAGCAGTTTCTCAGAAAGCTTCCTTCCAGTTTTGAACAGAAGATATTTCCTTTTTCACCATAGTCCTCTATGGGCTTCCAAATCCCTTTGCCAATTCCACAAGACCAGCGTTAGCGAAAGGCTTCTTGAAGGGAAAGATGTAACTCTGTGAGATGAATTCAGAGAACACATAGCAGTTTCTCAGAAAGCTTCTTTCCAGTTTTGAACGGAAGATATTTCCTTTTTCAAAATAGCTCTCTATGGGTTTCCAAATATCCCTTTCCCAATTCCACAAGAACTGCCTTAGCGAAAGGCTTCTTGAAGGGAAAGATGTACATCTGTGAGATGAATTAACAGAACACAGAGCAGTTTCTCAGAAAGCTTATTTCCAGTTTTGAACGGAAGATATTTCCTTTTTCACCATAGCCCTCTATGGGCTTCGAAATATCCCTTTGCCAATTCCACAAGAACAGCCTTAGCGAAAGGCTTCTTGAAGGGAAAGATGTAACTCTGTGAGATGAATTCAGAGAACACTGAGCAGTTTCTCAGAAAGCTTCTTTCCAGTTTTGAACGGAAGATATTTCCTTTTTCACCATAGCTCTCTATGGGCTTTCAAATATCCCTTTTCCAATTCCACAAGAACAGCCTTAGCGAAAGGCTTTTTGAAGGGAAAGATGTAACTCTGTGAGATGAATTAACAGAACACAGAGCAGTTTCTCAGAAAGCTTCTTTCTAGTTTTGAACTGAAGATATTTCCTTTCTCATCATAGCCCTCTATGGGCTTCCAAATATCCCTTTGCCAGTTCCACAGGAACAGCCTTAGCGAAAGGCTTCTTGAAGGGAAAGATGTAACTCTGTGAGATGAACTAACAGAACACAGAGCAGTTTCTCAGAAAGCTTCTTTCCAGTTTTGCACGGAAGATATTTCCTTTTTCACCATAGCCCTCCATGGGCTTCCAAATATCCCTTTGCCAATTCCACAAGAACATCCTTAGGGAAAGGCTTCTTGAAGGGAAAGATGTAACTCTGTGAGATGAACTAACAGAACACAGAGCAGTTTCTCAGAATGTTTCTTTCCAGTTTTGAACGGAAGATATTTCCTTTTTAACCATAGTCCTCTATGGGCTTCGAAATATCCCTTTGCCAATTCCACAAGAACAGCCTTAGCGAAAGGCTTCTTGAAGGGAAAGATGTAACACTGTGAGATGAATTCAGAGAACACAGAGCAGTTTCTCAGAAAGCTTCTTTCCAGTTTTGAACGGAAGATATTTCCTTTTTCAAAATAGCTCTCTATGGGCTTCCAAATATCCCTTTGCCAATTCCACAAGAACTGCCTTAGCAAAAGTCTTCTTGAAGGGAAAGATGTCACTCTGTGAAATGAATTAACAGAAAACAGAGCAGATTCTCAGAAAGCTTCTTTCCGGTTGTGAACGGAAGATATTTTCTTTTTCACCATAGCCCTCTATGGGCTTCCAAATATCCCTTTGCCAATTCCACAAGAACTGCCTTAGCGAAAGGCTTCTAAAAGGGAAAGATGTAACTCTGTGAGATGAATTCAGAGAACACAGAGCAGTTCCTCAGAAAGCTTCTTTCCAGTTTTGAACGGAAGATATTTCCTTTTTCAAAATAGCTCTCTATGAGCTTCCAAATATCCCTTTGCCAATTCCACAAGAACTGCCTTAGCGAAAGTCTTCTTGAAGGGAAAGATGTAACTCTGTGAGATGAATTAACAGAACACAGAGCAGTTTCTCAGAAAGCTTCTTTCCAGTTGTGAACGGAAGATATTTTCTTTTTCACCATAGCCCTCTAAGGGCTTCCAAATATCCCTTTGCCAATTCCACAAGAACAGCCTTAGCGAAAGGCTTCTTGAAGGCAAAGATGTAACTCTCTGAGGTGAATTCAGAGAACACAGAGCAGTTTCTCAGAAAGCTTCTTTCCAGTTTTGAAAGGAAGATATTTCCTTTTTCACCATAGCCCTCTATGGGCTTCCAAATATCCCTTTGCCAATTCCACAAGAACAGCCTTAGCGAAAGGTTTCCTGAAGGGAAAGATGTAACTCTGTGAGATGAACTAACAGAACACAGAGCAGTTTCTCAGAAAGCTTCTTTCCAGTTTTGAACGGAAGATATTTCCTTTTTCACCATAGCCCTCATTGGGCTTCCAAACATCCCTTTGCCAATTCCACAAGAACACCTTAGCGAAAGGCTTCTTGAAGGGAAAGATGTCACTCTGTGAGATGAATTGACAGAACACAGAGCAGTTTCTCAGAAAGCTTCTTTCCAGTTGTGAACGGAAGATATTTTCTTTTTCACCATAGCCCTCTATGGGCTTTCAAATATCCCTTTGCCAATTCCACAAGAACAGCCTTAGCGAACGGCTTTTAGAAGGGAAAGATGTAACTCTGTGAGATGAACTAACAGAACACAGAGCAGTTTCTCAGAAAGCTTCTTTCTAGTTTTGAACGGAAGATATTTCCTTTTTCACCATAGCCCTCTATGGGCTTCCAAATATCCCTTTGCCAGTTCCACAGGAACAGCCTTAGCGAAAGGCTTCTTGAAGGGAAAGATGTAACTCTGTGAGATGAACTAACAGAACACAGAGCAGTTTCTCAGAAAGCTTCTTTCCAGTTTTAAACGGAAGATATTTCCTTTTCCACCATAGCCCTCTATGGGCTTCCAAATATCCCTTTGCCAATTCCACAAGAATATCCTTAGCCAAAGGCTTCTTGAAGGGAAAGATGTAACTCTGTGAGATGAACTAACAGAACACAGAGCAGTTTCTCAGAAAGCTTCTTTCAAGTTTTGAACGGAAGATATTTCCTTTTTCACCATAGCCCTCTATGGGCTTCCAAATAAACCTTTGCCAATTCCACAAGAACAGCCTTAGCGAAATGCTTCTTGAAGGGAAAGATGTAACTCTGTGAGATGAATTCAGAGAACACAGAGCAGTTTCTCATAAAGCTTCTTTCCAGTTTTGAACGGAAGATATTTCCTTTTTCACCATAGCCCTTTATGGGCTTCCAAATATCCCTTTGCCAATTCCACAAGAACAGCCTTAGCGAAAGGCTTCTTGAAGGGAAAGATGTCACTCTGTGAGATGAATTAACAGAACACAGAGCAGTTTCTCAGAAAGCTTCTTTCCAGTTTTGAACGGAAGATATTTACTTTTTCACCATAGCTCTCTAGGGGCTTTCAAATATCCCTTTGCCAATTCCACAAGAACATCCTTAACGAAAGGCTTCTTGAAGGGAAAGATGTAACTCTGTGAGATGAACTAACAGAACAGAGAGCAGTTTCTCAGAAAGCTTCTTTCCAGTTTTGAACGGAAGATATTTCCTTTTTCACCATAGCCCTCTAAGGGCTTCCAAATATCCCTTTGCCAGTTCCACAAGAACAGCCTTAGCGAAAGACTTCTTGAAGGGAAAGATGTAACTCTGTGAGATGAACTAACAGAACACAGAGCAGTTTCTCAGAAAGCTTCTTTCCAGTTTTGCACGGAAGATATTTCCTTTTTCACCATAGCCATCTATGGGCTTCCAAATATCGCTTTGCCAATTCCACAAGAACAGCCTAAGCGAAAGGCTTCTTGAAGGGAAAGATGTAACTCTGTGAGATGAATTAACAGAACACAGAGCTGTTTCTCAGAAAGCTTCTTTCCAGTTTTGAACGGAAGATATTTCCTTTTTCACCATAGCCGTCTATGGCCTTCCAAATATCCCTTTGCCAATTCCACAAGAACAGCCATAGCGAAAGGCTTCTTGAAGGGAAAGATGTAACTCTGTGAGATGAATTAACAGAACGCAGAGCAGTTTCTCAGAAAGCTTCTTTGAGTTTTTTACGGAAGATATTTCCTTTTTCACCATAGCCCTCTAGGGGCTTCCAAATATCCCTTTGCCAATTCCAAAAGAACAGCCTTAGCGAAAGGCTTCTTGAAGGGAAAGATGTAACTCTGTGAGATGAATTCAGAGAACACAGAGCAGTTTCTCAGAAAGCTTCTTTCCAGTTTTGAACGGAAGATATTTCCTTTTTCACCATAGCCCTCTAAGGGCTTCCAAATATCCTTTTGACAATTCCACAAGAACAGCCTTAGCGAAAGGCTTCTTGAAGGGAAAGATGTAACTCAGTGAGACGAATTAGCAGAACACAGAGCAGTTTCTCAGAAAGCTTCTTTCCAGTTTTGAACGGAAGATATTTCCTTTTTCACCATAGCCCTCTATGGGCTTCCAAATATCCCTTTGCCAATTCCACAAGAACAGCCTTAGCGAAAGGCTTCTTGAAGGGAAAGATGTAACTCTGTGAGATGAACTAACAGAACACAGAGCAGTTTCTCAGAAAGCTTCTTTCCAGTTTTGAACGGAAGATATTTCCTTTTTCACCATAGCCCTCTAAGGGCTTCCAAATATCCCTTTGCCAATTCCACAAGAACAGCCTCAGCGAAAGGCTTCTTGAAGGGAAAGATGTAACTCTGTGAGATGAACTAACAGAACACAGAGCAGTTTCTCAGAAAGCTTCTATCCAGTTTTGAACGGAAGATATTTCCTTTTTCACCATAGCCGTCTATGGGCTTCCAAATATCCCTTTGCCAATTCCACAAGAACAGCCTTAGCGAAAGGCTTCTTGAAGGGAAAGATGTAACTCTGTGAGATGAATTAACAGAACACAGAACAGTTTCTCAGAAAGCTTCTTTCCAGTTTTGAACGGAAGATATTTCCTTTTTCACCATAGCCCTCTATGGGCTTCGAAATATCCCTTTGCCAATTCCACAAGAACAGCCTTAGCGAAAGGCTTCTTCAAGGGAAAGATTTAACTCTGTGAGATGAACTAACAGAACACAGAGCAGTTTCTCAGAAAGCTTCTTTCCAGTTTTCAGCGGAAGATATTTCCTTTTTCACCATAGCCCTCTATGGGCTTCCAAATATCCCTTTGCCAATTCCACAAGAACAGCCTTAGCGAAAGGCTTCTTGAAGGGAAACATGTAACTCTGTGAGATGAATTAACAGAACACAGAGCAGTTTCTCAGAAAGCTTCTTTCCAGTTTTGAACGGAAGATATTTCCTTTTTCACCATAGCGCTCTATGGGCTTCCAAATATCCCTTTGCCACTTCCACAAGAACAGCCTTAGCGAAAGACTTCTTGAAGGGAAAGATGTAACTCTGTGAGATGAATTCAGAGAACACAGAGCAGTTTCTCAGAAAGCTTCTTTCCAGTTTTGAACGGAAGATATTTCCTTTTTTACCATAGCCCTCTATGGGCTTCCAAATATCCCTTTGCCAATTCCACAAGAACAGCCTTAGCGAAAGGTTTCTTGAAGGGATAGATGTAACTCTGTGAGATGAACTAACAGAACACAGAGCAGTTTCTCAGAAAGCTTCCTTCCAGTTTTGAACAGAAGATATTTCCTTTTTCACCATAGTCCTCTATGGGCTTCCAAATCCCTTTGCCAATTCCACAAGACCAGCGTTAGCGAAAGGCTTCTTGAAGGGAAAGATGTAACTCTGTGAGATGAATTCAGAGAACACATAGCAGTTTCTCAGAAAGCTTCTTTCCAGTTTTGAACGGAAGATATTTCCTTTTTCAAAATAGCTCTCTATGGGTTTCCAAATATCCCTTTCCCAATTCCACAAGAACTGCCTTAGCGAAAGGCTTCTTGAAGGGAAAGATGTACCTCTGTGAGATGAATTAACAGAACACAGAGCAGTTTCTCAGAAAGCTTATTTCCAGTTTTGAACGGAAGATATTTCCTTTTTCACCATAGCCCTCTATGGGCTTCGAAATATCCCTTTGCCAATTCCACAAGAACAGCCTTAGCGAAAGGCTTCTTGAAGGGAAAGATGTAACTCTGTGAGATGAATTCAGAGAACACTGAGCAGTTTCTCAGAAAGCTTCTTTCCAGTTTTGAACGGAAGATATTTCCTTTTTCACCATAGCTCTCTATGGGCTTTCAAATATCCCTTTTCCAATTCCACAAGAACAGCCTTAGCGAAAGGCTTTTTGAAGGGAAAGATGTAACTCTGTGAGATGAATTAACAGAACACAGAGCAGTTTCTCAGAAAGCTTCTTTCTAGTTTTGAACTGAAGATATTTCCTTTCTCATCATAGCCCTCTATGGGCTTCCAAATATCCCTTTGCCAGTTCCACAGGAACAGCCTTAGCGAAAGGCTTCTTGAAGGGAAAGATGTAACTCTGTGAGATGAACTAACAGAACACAGAGCAGTTTCTCAGAAAGCTTCTTTCCAGTTTTGCACGGAAGATATTTCCTTTTTCACCATAGCCCTCCATGGGCTTCCAAATATCCCTTTGCCAATTCCACAAGAACATCCTTAGGGAAAGGCTTCTTGAAGGGAAAGATGTAACTCTGTGAGATGAACTAACAGAACACAGAGCAGTTTCTCAGAATGTTTCTTTCCAGTTTTGAACGGAAGATATTTCCTTTTTAACCATAGTCCTCTATGGGCTTCGAAATATCCCTTTGCCAATTCCACAAGAACAGCCTTAGCGAAAGGCTTCTTGAAGGGAAAGATGTAACACTGTGAGATGAATTCAGAGAACACAGAGCAGTTTCTCAGAAAGCTTCTTTCCAGTTTTGAACGGAAGATATTTCCTTTTTCAAAATAGCTCTCTATGGGCTTCCAAATATCCCTTTGCCAATTCCACAAGAACTGCCTTAGCAAAAGTCTTCTTGAAGGGAAAGATGTCACTCTGTGAAATGAATTAACAGAAAACAGAGCAGATTCTCAGAAAGCTTCTTTCCGGTTGTGAACGGAAGATATTTTCTTTTTCACCATAGCCCTCTATGGGCTTCCAAATATCCCTTTGCCAATTCCACAAGAACTGCCTTAGCGAAAGGCTTCTAGAAGGGAAAGATGTAACTCTGTGAGATGAATTCAGAGAACACAGAGCAGTTCCTCAGAAAGCTTCTTTCCAGTTTTGAACGGAAGATATTTCCTTTTTCAAAATAGCTCTCTATGAGCTTCCAAATATCCCTTTGCCAATTCCACAAGAACTGCCTTAGCGAAAGTCTTCTTGAAGGGAAAGATGTAACTCTGTGAGATGAATTAACAGAACACAGAGCAGTTTCTCAGAAAGCTTCTTTCCAGTTGTGAACGGAAGATATTTTCTTTTTCACCATAGCCCTCTAAGGGCTTCCAAATATCCCTTTGCCAATTCCACAAGAACAGCCTTAGCGAAAGGCTTCTTGAAGGCAAAGATGTAACTCTCTGAGGTGAATTCAGAGAACACAGAGCAGTTTCTCAGAAAGCTTCTTTCCAGTTGTGAACGAAGATATTTCCTTTTTCACCATAGCCCTCTATGGGCTTCCAAATATCCCTTTGCCAATTCCACAAGAACAGCCTTAGCGAAAGGTTTCTTGAAGGGATAGATGTAACCCTGTGAGATGAACTAACAGAACACAGAGCAGTTTCTCAGAAAGCTTCTTTCCAGTTTTGAACGGAAGATATTTCCTTTTTCACCATAATCCTCTATGGGCTTCCAAATATCCCTTTGCCAATTCCACAAGACCAGCCTTAGCGAAAGTCTTCTTGAAGGGAAAGATGTAACTCTGTGAGATAAATTCAGAGAACACAGAGCAGTTTCTCAGAAAGCTTCTTTCCAGTTTTGAACGGAAGATATTTCCTTTTTCACCATAGCTCTCTATGGGCTTTCAAATATCCCTTTTCCAATTCCACAAGAACAGCCTTAGCGAAAGGCTTTTTGAAGGGAAAGATGTAACTCTGTGAGATGAATTAACAGAACACAGAGCAGTTTCTCAGAAAGCTTCTTTCTAGTTTTGAACTGAAGATATTTCCTTTGTCATCATAGCCCTCTATGGGCTTCCAAATATCCCTTTGCCAGTTCCACAGGAACAGCCTTAGCGAAAGGCTTCTTGAAGGGAAAGATGTAACTCTGTGAGATGAACTAACAGAACAGAGAGCAGTTTCTCAGAAAGCTTCTTTCCAGTTTTGAACGGAAGATATTTCCTTTTCCACCATAGCCCTCTATGGGCTTCCAAATATCCCTTTGCCAGTTCCACAAGAACATCCTTAGCGAAAGTCTTCTTGAAGGGAAAGATGTAACTCTGTGAGATGAACTAACAGAACACAGAGCAGTTTCTCAGAAAGCTTCTTTCCAGTTTTGCACGGAAGATATTTCCTTTTTCACCATAGCCCTTTATGGGCTTCCAAATATCCCTTTGCCAATTCCACAAGAACAGCCTTAGCGAAAGGCTTCTTGAAGGGAAAGATGTAACTCTGTGAGATGAATTCAGAGAACACAGAGCAGTTTCTCAGAAAGCTTCTTTCCAGTTTTGAACGGAAGATATTTCCTTTTTCAAAATAGCTCTCTATGGTCTTCCAAATATCCCTTTGCCAATTCCACAAGAACTGCCTTAGCGAAAGTCTTCTTGAAGGGAAAGATGTCACTCTGTGAAATGAATTAACAGAAAACAGAGCAGTTTCTCAGAAAGCTTCTTTCCAGTTGTGAACGGAAGATATTTTCTTTTTCACCATAGCCCTCTATGGGCTTCCAAATATCCCTTTGCCAATTCCACAAGGACAGCCTTAGCGAAAGGCTTCTTGAAGGGATAGATGTAACTCTGTGAGATGAACTAACAGAACACAGAGCAGTTTCTCAGAAAGCTTCTTTCCACTTTTGATCAGAAGATATTTTCTTTTTCACCGTAGTCCTCTATGGGCTTCCAAATATCCCTTTGCCAATTCCACAAGACCAGCGTTAGCGAAAGGCTTCTTGAAGGGAAAGATGTAACTCTGTGGGATGAATTCAGAGAACACAGAGCAGTTTCTCAGAAAGCTTCTTTCCAGTTGTGAACGAAGATATTTCCTTTTTCACCATAGCCCTCTATGGGCTTCCAAATATCCGTTTGCCAGTTCCACAGGAACAGCCTTAGCGAAAGGCTTCCTGAAGGGAAAGATGTAACTCTGTGAGATGAACTAACAGAACACAGAGCAGTTTCTCAGAATGCTTCTTTCCAGTTTTGAACGGAAGATATTTCCTTTTTCACCATAGCCCTCTATGGGCTTCCAAATATCCCTTTGCCAATTCCACAAGAACAGCCTTAGCGAAAGGTTTCTTGAAGGGAAAGTTGTAACTCTGTGAGATGAACTAACAGAACACAGAGCAGTTTCTCAGAAAGCTTCTTTCCAGTTTTGAACAGAAGATATTTCCTTTTTCACCATAGTCCTCTATGGGCTTCCAAATATCCCTTTGCCAATTCCACAAGAACAGCCTTAGCGAAAGGCTTCTTGAAGGGAAAGATGTAACTCTGTGAGATGAATTCAGAGAACACAGAGCAGTTCCTCAGAAAGCTTCTTTCCAGTTTTGAACGGAAGATATTTCCTTTTTCAAAATAGCTCTCTATGAGCTTCCAAATATCCCTTTGCCAATTCCACAAGAACTGCCTTAGCGAAAGTCTTCTTGAAGGGAAAGATGTAACTCTGTGAGATGAATTAACAGAACACAGAGCAGTTTCTCAGAAAGCTTCTTTCCAGTTGTGAACGGAAGATATTTTCTTTTTCACCATAGCCCTCTAAGGGCTTCCAAATATCCCTTTGCCAATTCCACAAGAACAGCCTTAGCGAAAGGCTTCTTGAAGGCAAAGATGTAACTCTCTGAGGTGAATTCAGAGAACACAGAGCAGTTTCTCAGAAAGCTTCTTTCCAGTTGTGAACGAAGATATTTCCTTTTTCACCATAGCCCTCTATGGGCTTCCAAATATCCCTTTGCCAATTCCACAAGAACAGCCTTAGCGAAAGTTTTCTTGAAGGGATAGATGTAACCCTGTGAGATGAACTAACAGAACACAGAGCAGTTTCTCAGAAAGCTTCTTTCCAGTTTTGAACGGAAGATATTTCCTTTTTCACCATAATCCTCTATGGGCTTCCAAATATCCCTTTGCCAATTCCACAAGACCAGCCTTAGCGAAAGGCTTCTTGAAGGGAAAGATGTAACTCTGTGAGATGAATTCAGAGAACACAGAGCAGTTTCTCAGAAAGCTTCTTTCCAGTTTTGAACGGAAGATATTTCCTTTTTCACCATAGCCCTCTAAGGGCTTCCAAATATCCCTTTGCCAATTCCACAAGAACAGCCTTAGCGAAAGGTTTCTTGAAGGGAAAGTTGTAACTCTGTGAGATGAACTAACAGAACACAGAGCAGTTTCTCAGAAAGCTTCTCTCCAGTTTTGAACAGAAGATATTTCCTTTTTCACCATAGTCCTCTGTGGGCTTCCAAATATCCCTTTGCCAATTCCACAAGAACAGCCTTAGCGAAAGGCTTCTTGAAGGGAAAGATGTAACTCTGTGAGATGAATTCAGAGAACACAGAGCAGTTTCTCAGAAAGCTTCTTTCCTGTTTTGAAAGGAAGATATTTCCTTTTTCACCATAGCCCTCTATGGGCTTCCAAATATCCCTTTGCCAATTCCACAAGAACAGCCTTAGCGAAAGGTTTCCTGAAGGGAAAGATGTAACTCTGTGAGATGAACTAACAGAACACAGAGCAGTTTCTCAGAAAGCTTCTTTCCAGTTTTGAACGGAAGATATTTCCTTTTTCACCATAGCCCTCTATGGGCTTCCAAACATCCCTTTGCCAATTCCACAAGAACAGCCTTAGCGAAAGGCTTCTTGAAGGGAAAGATGTCACACTGTGAGATGAATTGACAGAACACAGAGCAGTTTCTCAGAAAGCTTCTTTCCAGTTGTGAACGGAAGATATTTTCTTTTTCACCATAGCCCTCTATGGGCTTTCAAATATCCCTTTGCCAATTCCACAAGAACAGCCTTAGCGAACGGCTTCTTGAAGGGAAAGATGTAACTCTGTGAGATGAATTCAGAGAACACAGAGCAGTTTCTCAGAAAGCTTCTTTCCAGTTTTGAACGGAAGATATTTCCTTTTTCACCATAGCTCTCTATGGGCTTTCAAATATCCCTTTTCCAATTCCACAAGAACACCCTTAGCGAAAGGCTTTTTGAAGGGAAAGATGTAACTCTGTGAGATGAATTAACAGAACACAGAGCAGTTTCTCAGAAAGCTTCTTTCTAGTTTTGAACTGAAGATATTTCCTTTTTCATCATAGCCCTCTATGGGTTTCCAAATATCCCTTTGCCAGTTCCACAGGAACAGCCTTAGCGAAAGGCTTCTTGAAGGGAAAGATATAACTCTGTGAGATGAACTAACAGAACACAGAGCAGTTTCTCAGAAAGCTTCATTCCAGTTTTGAACGGAAGATATTTCCTTTTTCACCATAGCCCTCTATGGGCTTCCAAATATCCCTTTGCCAATTCCACAAGAACATCCTTAGCGAAAGGCTTCTTGAAGGGAAAGATGTAACTCTGTGAGATGAACTAACAGAACAGAGAGCAGTTTCTCAGAAAGCTTCTTTCCAGTTATGAACGGAAGATATTTCCTTTTTCACCATAGCCCTCTATGGGCTTCCAAATATCCCTTTGCCAGTTCCACAAGAACAGCCTTAGCGAAAGACTTCTTGAAGGGAAAGATGTAACTCTGTGAGATGAACTAACAGAACACAGAGCAGTTTCTCAGAAAGCTTCTTTCCAGTTTTGCACGGAAGATATTTCCTTTTTCACCATAGCCCTCCATGGGCTTCCAAATATCCCTTTGCCAATTCCACAAGAACATCCTTAGGGAAAGGCTTCTTGAAGGGAAAGATGTAACTCTGTGAGATGAACTAACAGAACACAGAGCAGTTTCTCAGAAAGTTTCTTTCCAGTTTTGAACGGAAGATATTTCCTTTTTAACCATAGTCCTCTATGGGCTTCGAAATATCCCTTTGCCAATTCCACAAGAACAGCCTTAGCGAAAGGCTTCTTGAAGGGAAAGATGTAACACTGTGAGATGAATTCAGAGAACACAGAGCAGTTTCTCAGAAAGCTTCTTTCCAGTTTTGAACGGAAGATATTTCCTTT
The DNA here is from genome assembly GCF_047675955.1 of Chlorocebus sabaeus. Taxonomy (NCBI): domain Eukaryota; kingdom Metazoa; phylum Chordata; class Mammalia; order Primates; family Cercopithecidae; genus Chlorocebus; species Chlorocebus sabaeus. Next base: position 36,615,941 of record NC_132909.1, read on the forward strand.
TTCACCATAGCTCTCTATGGGCTTTCAAATATCCCTTTTCCAATTCCACAAGAACAGCCTTAGCGAAAGGCTTTTTGAAGGGAAAGATGTAACTCTGTGAGATGAATTAACAGAACACAGAGCAGTTTCTCAGAAAGCTTCTTTCTAGTTTTGAACTGAAGATATTTCCTTTTTCATCATAGCCCTCTATGGGCTTCCAAATATCCCTTTGCCAGTTCCACAGGAACAGCCTTAGCGAAAGGCTTCTTGAAGGGAAAGATGTAACTCTGTGAGATGAACTAACAGAACAGAGAGCAGTTTCTCAGAAAGCTTCTTTCCAGTTTTGAACGGAAGATATTTCCTTTTCCACCATAGCCCTTTATGGGCTTCCAAATATCCCTTTGCCAATTCCACAAGAACAGCCTTAGCGAAAGGCTTCTTGAAGGGTAAGATGTAACTCTGTGAGATGAATTCAGAGAACACAGAGCAGTTTCTCAGAAAGCTTCTTTCCAGTTGTGAACGAAGATATTTCCTTTTTCACCATAGCCCTCTATGGGCTTCCAAATATCCCTTTGCCAATTCCACAAGAACAGCCTTAGCGAAAGGTTTCTTGAAGGGATAGATGTAACCCTGTGAGATGAACTAACAGAACACAGAGCAGTTTCTCAGAAAGCTTCTTTCCAGTTTTGAACGGAAGATATTTCCTTTTTCACCATAATCCTCTAAGGGCTTCCAAATATCCCTTTGCCAATTCCACAAGACCAGCCTTAGCGAAAGGCTTCTTGAAGGGACAGATGTAACTCTGTGAGATGAATTCAGAGAACACAGAGCAGTTTCTCAGAAAGCTTCTTTCCAGTTTTGAACGGAAGATATTTCCTTTTTCAAAATAGCTCTCTATGGGCTTCCAAATATCCCTTTGCCAATTCCACAAGAACTGCCTTAGCGAAAGTCTTCTTGAAGGGAAAGATGTCACTCTGTGAAATGAATTAACAGAACACAGAGCAGTTTCTCAGAAAGCTTCTTTCCAGTTGTGAACGGAAGATATTTTCTTTTTCACCATAGCCCTCTATGGGCTTCCAAATATCCCATTGCCAATTCCACAAGAACAGCCTTAGCGAAAGGCTTCTTGAAGGGATAGATGTAACTCTGTGAGATGAACTAACAGAACACAGAGCAGTTTCTCAGAAAGCTTCTTTCCACTTTTGATCAGAAGATATTTTCTTTTTCACCATAGTCCTCTATGGGCTTCCAAATATCCCTTTGCCAATTCCACAAGACCAGGGTTAGCGAAAGGCTTCTTGAAGGGAAAGATGTAACTCTGTGAGATGAATTCAGAGAACACAGAGCAGTTCCACAGAAAGCTTCTTTCCAGTTTTGAACGGAAGATATTTCCTTTTTCAAAATAGCTCTCTATGGGCTTCCAAATATCCCTTTGCCAATTCCACAAGAACTGCCTTAGCGAAAGTCTTCTGGAAGGGAAAGATGTAACTCTGTGAGATAAATTAACAGAACACAGAGCAGTTTCTCAGAAAGCTTCTTTCCAGTTGTGAACGGAAGATATTTTCTTTTTCACCATAGCCCTCTATGGGCTTCCAAATATCCCTTTGCCAATTCCACAAAAACAGCCTTAGCGAAAGGCTTCTTGAAGGGAAAGATGTAACTCTCTGAGATGAATTCAGAGAACACAGAGCAGTTTCTCAGAAAGCTTCTTTCCAGTTGTGAACGAAGATATTTCCTTTTTCACCATAGCCCTCTATGGGCTTCCAAACAGTTCCACAGGAACAGCCTTAGCGAAAGGCTTCCTGAAGGGAAAGATGTAACTCTGTGAGATGAACTAACAGAACACAGAGCAGTTTCTCAGAATGCTTCTTTCCAGTTTTGAACGGAAGATATTTCCTTTTTCACCATAGCCCTCTATGGGCTTCCAAATATCCCTTTGCCAATTCCACAAGAACAGCCTTAGCGAAAGGTTTCTTGAAGGGAAAGTTGTAACTCTGTGAGATGAACTAACAGAACACAGAGAAGTTTCTCAGAAAGCTTCTTTCCAGTTTTGAACAGAAGATATTTCCTTTTTCACCATAGTCCTCTATGGGCTTCCAAATATCCCTTTGCCAATTCCACAAGAACAGCCTTAGCGAAAGGCTTCTTGAAGGGAAAGATGTAACTCTGTGAGATGAATTCAGAGAACACAGAGCAGTTCCTCAGAAAGCTTCTTTCCAGTTTTGAACGGAAGATATTTCCTTTTTCAAAATAGCTCTGTATGAGCTTCCAAATATCCCTTTGCCAATTCCACAAGAACTGCCTTAGCGAAAGTCTTCTTGAAGGGAAGATGTAACTCTGTGAGATGAATTAACAGAACACAGAGCAGTTTCTCAGAAAGCTTCTTTCCAGTTGTGAACGGAAGATATTTTCTTTTTCACCATAGCCCTCTAAGGGCTTCCAAATATCCCTTTGCCAATTCCACAAGAACAGCCTTAGCGAAAGGCTTCTTGAAGGCAAAGATGTAACTCTCTGAGGTGAATTCAGAGAACACAGAGCAGTTTCTCAGAAAGCTTCTTTCCAGTTGTGAACGAAGATATTTCCTTTTTCACCATAGCCCTCTATGTGCTTCCAAATATCCCTTTGCCAAATCCACAAGAACAGCCTTAGCGAAAGGTTTCTTGAAGGGATAGATATAACCCTGTGAGATGAACTAACAGAACACAGAGCAGTTTCTCAGAAAGCTTCTTTCCAGTTTTGAACGGAAGATATTTCCTTTTTCACCATAATCCTCTATGGGCTTCCAAATATCCCTTTGGCAATTCCACAAGACCAGCCTTAGCGAAAGGCTTCTTGAAGGGAAAGATGTAACTCTGTGAGATGAATTCAGAGAACACAGAGCAGTTTATCAGAAAGCTTCTTTCCAGTTTTGAACGGAAGATATTTCCTTATTCACCATAGCCCTCTATGGGCTTCCAAATATCCCTTTGCCAATTCCACAAGAACAGCCTTAACGAAACGTTTCTTGAAGGGAAAGTTGTAACTCTGTGAGATGAACTAACAGAACACAGAGCAGTTTCTCAGAAAGCTTCTTTCCAGTTTTGAACAGAAGATATTTCCTTTTTCACCATAGTCCTCTGTGGGCTTCCAAATATCCCTTTGCCAATTCCACAAGAACAGCCTTAGCGAAAGGCTTCTTGAAGGGAAAGATGTAACTCTGTGAGATGAATTCAGAGAACACAGAGCAGTTTCTCAGAAAGCTTCTTTGCTGTTTTGAAAGGAAGATATTTCCTTTTTCACCATAGCCCTCTATGGGCTTCCAAATATCCCTTTGCCAATTCCACAAGAACAGCCTTAGCGAATGGCTTCTTGAAGGGAAAGATGTAACTCTGTGAGATTAACTAACAGAACACAGAGCAGTTTCTCAGAAAGCTTCTTTCCAGTTTTAAACGGAAGATATTTCCTTTTTCATCATAACCCTCTAGGGGCTTTCAAATATCCCTTTGCCAATTCCACAAGAACAGCCTTAGCGAAAGGCTTCTTGAAGGGAAAGATGTAACTCTGTGAGATGAATTAACAGAACACAGAGCAGTTTCTCAGAAAGCTTCTTTCCAGTTTTGAATGAAAGATACTTCCTTTTTCACCATAGCCGTCTATGGGCTTCCAAATATCCCTTTTCCAATTCCACAAGAACAGCCTTAGCGAAAGGCTTCTTGAAGGGAAAGATGCAACACTGTGAGATGAATTCAGAGAACACAGAGCAGTTTCTCAGAAATCTTCTTTCCAGTTTTGAACGGAAGATATTTCCTTTTTCACCCTAGCCCTCTATTGGCTTCCAAATATCCCTTTGACAGTTCCACAAGAACAGTCTTAGCGAAAGGCTTCTTGCAGGGAAAGATGTAACTGTGTGAGATGAATTCAGAGAACACACAGCAGTTTCTCAGAAAGCTTCTTTCCAGTTTTGAACGGAAGATATTTCCTTTTTCACCATAGCCCTCTATGGGCTTCCAAATATCCCTTTGCCAATTCCACAAGAACAGCCTTAGCGAAAGGCTTCTTGAAGGGAAAGATGTAACTCTGTGAGATGAACTAACAGAACACAGAGCAGTTTCTCAGAAAGCTTCTTTCCAGTTTTGAACGGAAGATATTTCCTTTTTCACCATAGCCCTCTATGGGCTTCCAAATATCCCTTTGCCAATTCTACAAGAACAGCCTTAGCGAAAGGCTTCTTGAAGGGAAAGATGTAACTCTGTGAGATGAATTAACAGAACACAGAGCAGTTTCTCAGAAAGCTTCTTTCCAGTTTTGAACGGAAGATATTTCCTTTTTCACCATAGCCCTCTAGGGGCTTCCAAATATCCCTTTGCCAGTTCCACAAGAACAGCATTAGCGAAAGGCTTCTTGAAGGGAAAGATGCAACTCTGTGAGATAAATTCAGAGAACTCAGAGCAGTTTCTCAGAAATCTTCTTTCCAGTTTTGAACGGAAGATATTTCCTTTTTCACCATAGCCCTCTATGGGCTTCCAAATATCCCTTTGCCAGTTCCACAAGAACAGCCTTAGCGAAAGGCTTCTTGAAGGGAAAGATGTAACTCTGTGAGATGAACTAACAGAACACACAGCAGTTTCTCAGAAAGCTTCTTTCCAGTTTTGAACGGAAGATATTTCCTTTTTCACCATAGCCCTCTATGGGCTTCCAAATATCCCTTTGCCAATTCCACAAGAACAGCCTTAGCGAAAGGCTTCTTGAAGGGAAACATGTAACTCTGTGAGATGAACTAACAGAACACAGAGCAGTTTCTCAGAAAGCTTCTTTCCAGTTTTGAACGTAAGATATTTCCTTTTTCACCATAGCCCTCTATAGGCTTCCAAATATCCCTTTGCCAATTCCACAAGAACAGCCGTAGCGAAAGGCTTCTTGAAGGGAAAGATGTAACTCTGTGAGATGAATTCAGAGAACACAGAGCAGTTTCTCAGAAAGCGTCTTTCCAGTTTTGAATGGAAGATATTTCCTTTTTCACCATAGCGCTCTATGGGCTTCCAAATATCCGTTTGCCAATTCCACAAGAACAGCCTTAGCGAAAGGCTTCTTGAAGGGAAAGATGTAACTCTGTGAAATGAACTAACAGAACACAGAGCACTTTCTCAGAAAGCTTCTTTCCAATTTTGAACGGAAGATATTCCCTTTTTCACCATAGCCTTCTATGGGTTTCCAAATATCCCTTTGCCAATTCCACAAGAACAGCCTTAGCGAAAGGTTTCTTGAAGGGAAAGATGTTACTCTGTGAGATGAATTCAGAGAACACAGAGCAGTTTCTCAGAAAGCTTCTTTCCAGTTTTGAACGGAAGATATTTCCTTTTTCACCATAGCCCTCTATGGGCTTCCAAATATCCCTTTGCCAATTCCATAAGAACAGCCTTAGCGAAAGGCTTCTTGAAGGGAAAGATGTAACTCTGTGAGATGAATTAACAGAACGCAGAGCTGTTTCTCAGAAAGCTTCTTTCCAGTTTTGAACGGAAGATATTTCCTTTTTCACCTTAGCCCTCCATGGGCTTCCAAATATCCGTTTGCCAATACCACAAGAACAGCCTTAGCGAAAGGATTCTTGAAGAGAAAGATGTAACTCTGTGAGGTGAATTAACAGAACACAGAACAGTTTCTCAGAATGCTTCTTTCCAGTTTTGAACTAGAGATATTTCGTTTTTCACCATAGCCCTCAAGGGCTTCCAAATATCCCTTTGCCAATTGCACAAGAAGAGCCTTAGGGAAAGGCTTCTTGAAGGGAAAGATGTAACTCTGTGAGATGAACTAACAGAACACAGAGCAGTTTCTCAGAAAGCTTTTTTCCAGTTTTGAACGGAAGATATTTCCTTTTTCACCATAGCCCTCTATGGGCTTCCAAATATCCCTTTGCCAGTTAAACAAGAACAGCCTTAGCGAAAGGCTTCTTGAAGGGAAAGATGTAACTCTGTGAGATGAACTAACAGAACACAGAGCAGTTTCTCAGAAAGCTTCTTTCCAGTTTTGAACGGAAGATATTTCCTTTTTCACCATAGACCTCTATGGGCTTCCAAATATCCCTTTGCCAATTCCACAAGAACAGCATTAGCGAAAGGCTTCTTGAGGGGAAAGATGTAACTCTGTGAGATGAATTCAGAGAACACAGAGCAGTTTCTCAGAAAGCTTCTTTCCAGTTTTGAACGGAAGATATTCCCTTTTTCACCATAGACCTCTATGGGCTTCCAAATATCCCTTTTCCAATTCCACAAGAACAGCCTTAGCGAAATGCTTTTTTAAGGGAAAGATGTAACTCTGTGAGATGAATTCAGAGAACACAGAGCAGTTTCTCAGAAAGCTTCTTTCCAGTTTTGAACGGAAGATATTCCCTTTTTCACCATAGACCTCTATGGGCTTCCAAATATCCCTTTTCCAATTCCACAAGAACAGCCTTAGCGAAAGGCTTCTTGAAGGGAAAGATGTAACTCTGTGAGATGAACTAACAGAACACAGAGCAGTTTCTCAGAAAGCTTCTTTCCAGTTTTGAACGGAAGATATTTCCTTTTTCACCATAGCCCTCTATGGGCTTCCAAATATCCCTTTGCCAATTCCACAAGAACAGCCTTAGCGAAAGGCTTCCTGAAGGGAAAGATGTAACTCTGTGGGATGAACTAACAGAACCCAGAGCAGTTTCTCAGAAAGCTTCTTTCCAGTTTTGAACGGAAGATATTTTCTTTTTCACCATAGCCCTCTATGGGCTTCCAAATATCCCTTTGCCAATTCCACAAGAACATCCTTAGCGAAACGTTCCTTGAAGGGAAAGATGTAACTCGTGAGATGAAATAACAGAACACAGAGCAGTTTCTCAGCAAGCTTCTTTCCAGTTTTGAACGGAAGATATTTCCTTTTTCACCATAGCCCTCTATGGGCTTCCAAATATTTCTTTGCCAATTCCACAAGAACAGCCATAGCGAAAGGCTTCTGGAAGGGAAAGATGTAACTCTGTGAGATGAATTAACAGAACGCAGAGCAGTATCTCAGAAAGCTTCTTTCCAGTTTTGAAAGGAAGATATTTCCTTTTTCACCTTAGCCCTCTATGGGCTTCGAAATATCCCTTTGCCAATTCCACAAGAACAGCCTCAGCGAAAGGCTTCTTGAAGGGAAAGATGTAACTCTGTGAGATGAACTAACAGAACACAGAGCAGTTTCTCAGAAAGCTTCTTTCCAGTTTTGCAAGGAAGATATTTCCTTTTTCACCATAGCCCTCTACGGGCTTCCAAATATCAATTTGCCAATTCCACAAGAACAGCCTTAGCGAAAGGCTTCTTGAAGGGAAAGATGTAACTCTGTGAGGTGAATTCAGAGAACACAGAGCAGTTTCTCAGAAAGCTTCTTTCCAGTTTTGAACGGAAGATATTTCCTTTTTCACCATAACCCTCTAAGGGCTTCCAAATATCCCTTTGCCAATTCCACAAGAACAGCCTTAGCGAAAGGCGTCTTGAAGGGAAAGACGTAACTCTGTGAGGTGAATTCAGAGAACACAGAGCAGTTTCTCAGAAAGCTTCTTTCCAGTTTTGAACGGAAGATATTTCCTTTTTCACCGTAGCCCTCTATGGGCTTCCAAATATCCCTTTGCCAATTCCACAAGAACAGCCTTAGCGAAAGGCTTCTTGAAGGGAAAGATGTAACTCTGTGAGATGAATTAACAGAACGCAGAGCAGTTTCTCAGAAAGCTTCTTTCCTGTTTTGAACGGAAGATATTTCCGTTTTCACCATAGCCCTCTATGGGCTTCCAAATATACCTTTGCCAATTCCACAAGAACAGCCTTAGCGAAAGGCTTCTTGAAGGGAAAGATGTAACTCTGTGAGATGAACTAACAGAACACAGAGCAGTTTCTCAGAAAGCTTCTTTCCAGTTTTGCAAGGAAGATATTTCCTTTTTCACCATAGCCCTCTACGGGCTTCCAAATATCCCTTTGCCAGTTCCACAAGAACAGCCTTAGCGAAAGGCTTCTTGAAGGGAAAGATGTAACTCTGTGAGATGAATTCAGAGAACACAGAGCAGTTTCTCAGAAAGCTTCTTTCCAGTTTTGAACGGAAGATATTTCCTTTTTCACCATAGCCCTCTAAGGGCTTCCAAATATCCTTTTGCCAATTCCACAAGAACAGACTTAGCGAAAGGCTTCTTGAAGGGAAAGATGTAACTCTGTGAGATGAATTAACAGAACACAGAGCAGTTTCTCAGAAAGCTTCTTTCCAGTTTTGAACGGAAGATATTTCCTTTTTCAGCATAGCCCTCTATGGGCTTCCAAATATCCCTTTGCCAATTCCACAAGAACAGCCATAGCGAAAGGCTTCTTGAAGGGAAAGATGTAACTCTGTGAGATGAACTAACAGAACACAGAGCAGTTTCTCAGAAAGCTTCTTTCCAGTTTTGAACGGAAGATATTTCCTTTTTCACCATAGCCCTCTATGGGCTTCCAAATATCCCTTTGCCAATTCAACAAGAAAAGCCTTAGCGAAAGGCTTCTTGAAGGGAAAGATGTAACTCTGTGAGATGAATTCAGAGAACACAGAGCAGTTTCTCAGAAAGCTTCTTTCCAGTTTTGAACGGAAGATATTTCCTTTTTCACCATAGCCCTCTATGGGCTTCCAAATATTTCTTTGCCAATTCCACAAGAACAGCCATAGCGAAAGGCTTCTTGAAGGGAAAGATGTAACTCTGTGAGATGAATTAACAGAACGCAGAGCAGTTTCTCAGAAAGCTTCTTTCCAGTTTTGAACGGAAGATATTTCCTTTTTCACCATAGCCCTCTATGGGCTTCCAAATATACCTTTGCCAATTCCACAAGAACAGCTTTAGCGAAAGGCTTCTTGAAGGGAAAGATGTAATTCTGTGAGATGAATTCAGAGAACACAGAGCAGTTTTTCAGAAAGCTTCTTTCCAGTTTTGAACGGAAGATATTTCCTTTTTCACCATAGCCCTCTAAGGGCTTCCAAATATCGTTTTGCCAATTCTACAAGAATAGCCTTAGCGAAAGGCTTCATGAAGGGAAAGATGTAACTCTGTGAGATGAATTCAGAGAACACAGAGCAGTTTCCCAGAAAGCTTCTTTCCGGTTTTGAACGGAAGATAGTTCCTTTTTCACGATAGCCCTCTATGGGCTTCCAAATATCCCTTTGCCAATTCCAGAAGAACAGCCTTAGCGAAAGGTTTCTTGAAGGGAAAGATGTAACTCTGTGAGATGTACTAACAGAACACAGAGCAGTTTCTCCGAAAGCTTCTTTCCAGTTTTGAACGGAAGATATTTCCTTTTTCACCATAGCCCTCTATGGGCTTCCAAATATCTCTTTGCCAATTCCACAAGAACAGCCTTAGCGAAAGGCTTCTTGAAGGGAAAGATGCAACTCTGTGAGATGAATTCAGAGAACACAGAGCAGTTTCTCAGAAATCTTCTTTCCAGTTTTGAACGGAAGATATTTCCTTTTTCACCATAGCCATCTATGGGCTTCCAAATATCCCTTTGACAATTCCACAAGAACAGTCTTAGCGAAAGGCTTCTTGCAGGGAAAGATGTAACAGTGTGAGATGAATTCAGAGAACACAGAGCAGTTTCTCAGAAAGCTTCTTTCCAGTTTTGAACGGAAGATATTTCCTTTTACACGATAGCCCTCTATGGGCTTCCAAATATCCCTTTGCCAGTTCCAAAAGAACAGGCTTAGCGAAAGGCTTCTTGAAGGGAAAGATGTAACTCTGTGAGATGAACTAACAGAACACACAGCAGTTTCTCAGAAAGCTTCTTTCCAGTTGTGAACGGAAGATATTTCCTTTTTCACCATAGCCCTCTATGGGCTTCCAAATATCCCTTTGCCAATTCCACAAGAACAGCCTTAGCGAAAGGCTTCTTGAAGGGAAAGATGTTACTCTGTGAGACGAATTCAGAGAACACAGAGCAGTTTCTCAGAAAGCTTCTTTCCAGTTTTGAACGGAAGATATTTCCTTTTACACCATAGCCCTCTACGGGCTTCCAAATATCCCATTGCCAATTCCACAAGAACAGCCTTAGCGAACGGCTTTTTGAAGGGAAAGATGTAACTCTGTGAGATGAATTAACAGAACACAGAGCAGTTTCTCAGAAAGCTTCTTTCCAGTTTTGAACGGAAGATATTTCCTTTTTCACCATAGCCCTGTATGGGCTTCCAAATATCCCTTTGCCAGGTCAACAAGAACAGCCTTAGCGAAAGGCTTCCTGAAGGGAAAGATGTAACTCTCTGAGATGAACTAACAGAACGCAGAGCAGTTTCTCAGAAAGCTTCTTTCCAGTTTTGAACGGAAGATATTTCCTTTTTCACCATAGCCCTCCATGGGCTTCCAAATATCCGTTTGCCAATACCACAAGAACAGCCTTAGCGAAAGGATTCTTGAAGAGAAAGATGTAACTCTGTGAGATGAATTAACAGAACACAGAACAGTTTCTCAGAATGCTTCTTTCCAGTTTTGAACTAGAGATATTTCCTTTTTCACCATAGCCCTCTATGGGCTTCCAAATATCCCTTTGCCAATTCCACAAGAACAGCTTTAGCGAAAGGCTTCTTGAAGGGAAAGATGTAATTCTGTGAGATGAATTCAGAGAACACAGAGCAGTTTCTCAGAAAGCTTCTTTCCAGTTTTGAACGGAAGATATTTCCTTTTTCACCATAACCCTCTAAGGGCTTCCAAATATCCTTTTGCCAATTCTACAAGAATAGCCTTAGCGAAAGGCTTCATGAAGGGAAAGATGTAACTGTGAGATGAATTCAGAGAACACAGAGCAGTTTCTCAGAAAGCTTCTTTCCAGTTTTGAACGGAAGATATTTCCTTTTTCACCACAGCCCTCTATGGGCTTCCAAATATCCCTTTGCCAGTTCCACAAGAACAGCCTTAGCGAAACGCTTCTTGGAGGGAAAGATGTAACTCTGTGAGATGAACTAACAGAACACAGAGCAGTTTCTCAGAAAGCTTCTTTCCAGTTTTATACGGAAGATATTCCCTTTTTCACCATAGCTCTCTATGGGCTTCCAAATATCCCTTTGCCAATTCCACAAGAACAGCCTTAGCGAAAGGCTTCTTGAAGGGAAAGATGTAACTCTGTGAGATGAATTAACAGAACACAGAGCAGTTTCTCAGAAAGCTTCTTTCCAGTTTTGAACGGAATATATTTCCTTTTTCACCACAGCCCTCTATGGGCGTCCAAATATCCCTTGGCCAGTTCCACAAGAACAGCCTTAGCGAAACGCTTCTTGAAGGGAAAGATGTAACTCTGTGAGATGAACTAACAGAACACAGAGCAGTTTCTCAGAAAGCTTCTTTCCAGTTTTGAACGGAAGGTATTTCCTTTTTCACCGTAGCCCTCTATGGGCTTCCAAATATCCCTTTGCCAGTTCCACAAGAACGGCCTTAGCGAAAGGCTTCTTGAAGGGAAAGATGTAACTCTGTGAGATGAATTAACAGAACACAGAACAGTTTCTCAGAATGCTTCTTTCCAGTTTTGAACTTAAGATATTTCCTTTTTCACCATAGCCCTCTATGGGCTTCCAAATATCCCTTTGCCAATTCCACAAGAACAGCCTTAGCGAACGGCTTCTTGAAGGGAAAGATGTAACTCTGTGAGATGAACTAACAGAACACAGAGCAGTTTCTCAGAAAGCTTCTTTCCAGTTTTGAACGGAAGATAATTTCTTTTTCACCAAAACCCTCTATGGGCTTCCAAATATCCCTTTGCCAATTCCACAAGAACAGCCTTAGCGAAAGGCTTCTTGAAGGGAAAGATGTAGCTCTGTGAGATTAGTTAACAGAACACAGAGCAGTTTCTCAGAAAGCTTCTTTCCAATTTTAAACGGAAGATATTTCCTTTTTCACCATAGCCCTCTATAGGCTTCCAAATATCCCTTTGCCAATTCCACAAGAACAGCCTTAGCGAAAGGCCTCTTGAAGGGAAAGTTGTAACTCTGTGAGATGAACTAACAGAACACAGAGCAGTTTCTCAGAAAGCTTCTTTCCAGTTTTGAACGGAAGATATTTCCTTTTTCACCATAGCCCTCTAGGGGCTTCCAAATATCGCTTTGCCAATTCCACAAGAACAGCCTCAGCAAAAGGCTTCTTGAAGGGAAAGATGCAACTCTGTGAGATGAATTCAGAGAACAAAGAGCAGTTTCTCAGAAATCTTCTTTCCAGTTTTGAACGGAAGATATTTCCTTTTTCACCATAGCCCTCTATGGGCTTCCAAATATCCCTTTGACAATTCCACAAGAACAGTCTTAGCGAAAGGCTTCTTGCAGGGAAAGATGTAACTGTGTGAGATGAATTCAGAGAACACAGAGCAGTTTCTCAGAAAGCTTCTTTCCAGTTTTGAACGGAAGATATTTCCTTTTACACCATAGCCCTCTATGGGCTTCCAAATATCCCTTTGCCAATTCCACAAGAACAGCCTTAGCGAAAGGCTTCTTGAAGGGAAAGATGTAACTCTGTGAGATGAATTTAGGGAACACAGAGCCGTTTCTCAGAAAGCTTCTTCCCAGTTTTGAACGGAAGATATTTCCTTTTACACCATAGCCCTCTATGGGCTTCCAAATATCCCTTTGCCAATTCCACAAGAACAGCCTTAGCGAAAGGCTTCTTGAAGGGAAAGATGTAGCTCTGTGAGATTAGTTAACAGAACACAGAGCAGTTTCTCAGAAAGCTTCTTTCCAATTTTAAACGGAAGATATTTCCTTTTTCACCATAGCCCTCTATGGGCTTCCAAATATCCCTTTGCCAATTCCACAAGAACAGCCTTAGCGAAAGGCTTCTTGAAGGGAAAGATGTAACTCTGTGAGATGAATTAACAGAACACAGAGCAGTTTCTCAGAAAGCTTCTTTCCAGTTGTGTACGGAAGATATTTCCTTTTTCACCATAGCCCTCTATGGGCTTCCAAATATCCCTTTGCCAATTCCACAAGAACAGCCTTAGCGAAAGGCTTCTTGAAGGGAAAGATGTAACTCTGTGAGATGAACTAACACAACACACAGCAGTTTCTCAGAAAGCTTCTTTCCAGTTTTCAACGGAAGATAATTCCTTTTTCACCATAGCCCTCTATGGGCTTCCAAATATCCCTTTGCCAATTGCACAAGAACAGCCTTAGCGAAAGGCTTCTTGAAGGGAAAGATGTAACTCTGTGAGATGAACTAACAGAACACAGAGCAGTTTCTCAGAAAGCTTCTTTCCAGTTTTGAACGGAAGATATTTCCTTTTTCACCATAGCCCTCTATGGGCTTCCAAATATCCCTTTGCCACTTCCACAAGAACAGCCTTAGCGAAATGCTTCTTTAAGGGAAAGATGTAACTCTGTGAGATGAATTCAGAGAACACAGAGCAGTTTCTCAGAAAGCTTCTTTCCAGTTTTGAACGGAAGATATTTCCTTTTTCACCATAGCCCTCTATGGGCTTCCAAATATCCCTTTGACAATTCCACAAGAACAGTCTTAGCGAAAGGCTTCTTGCAGGGAAAGATGTAACTGTGTGAGATGAATTCAGAGAACACAGAGCAGTTTCTCAGAAAGCTTCTTTCCAGTTTTGAACGGAAGATATTTCCTTTTTCACCATAGCCCTCTATGGGCTTCCAAATATCCCTTTGCCAATTCCACAAGAACAGCCTTAGCGAAAGGCTTCTTGGAGGGAAAGATGCAACTCTGTGAGATGAATTCAGAGAACACAGAGCAGTTTCTCAGAAATCTTCTTTCCAGTTTTGAACGGAAGATATTTCCTTTTTCACCATAGCCATCTATGGGCTTCCAAGTATCCCTTTGACAATTCCACAAGAACAGTCTTAGCGAAAGGCTTCTTGCAGGGAAAGATGTAACTGTGTGAGATGAATTCAGAGAACACAGAGCAGTTTCTCAGAAAGCTTCTTTCCAGTTTTGAACGGAAGATATTTCCTTTTTCACCATAGCCCTCTATGGGCTTCCAAATATCCCTTTGCCAGTTCCAAAAGAACAGCCTTAGCGAAAGGCTTCTTGAAGGGAAAGATGTAACCCTGTGAGATGAACTAACAGAACACACAGCAGTTTCTCAGAAATCTTCTTTCCAGTTTTGAACGGAAGATATTTCCTTTTTCACCATAGCCCTCTATTGGCTTCCAAATATCCCTTTGCCAATTCCACAAGAACAGCCTTAGCGAAAGGCTTCTTGCAGGGAAAGATGTTACTCTGTGAGACGAATTCAGAGAACACAGAGCAGTTTCTCAGAAAGCTTCTTTCCAGTTTTGAACGGAAGATATTTCCTTTTACACCATAGCCCTCTACGGGCTTCCAAATATCCCATTGCCAATTCCACAAGAATAGCCTTAGCGAACGGCTTTTTGAAGGGAAAGATGTAACTCTGTGAGATGAATTAACAGAACACAGAGCAGTTTCTCAGAAAGCTTCTTTCCAGTTTTGAACGGAAGATATTTCCTTTTTCACCATAGCCCTGTATGGGCTTCCAAATATCCCTTTGCCAGGTCAACAAGAACAGCCTTAGCGAAAGGCTTCCTGAAGGGAAAGATGTAACTCTCTGAGATGAACTAACAGAACGCAGAGCAGTTTCTCAGAAAGCTTCTTTCCAGTTTTGAACGGAAGATATTTCCTTTTTCACCATAGCCCTCCATGGGCTTCCAAATATCCGTTTGCCAATACCACAAGAACAGCCTTAGCGAAAGGATTCTTGAAGAGAAAGATGTAACTCTGTGAGATGAATTCACAGAACACAGAGCAGTTTCTCAGAAAGCTTCTTTCCAGTTTTGAACGGAAGATATTTCCTTTTACACCATAGCCCTCTATGGGCTTCCAAATATCCCTTTGCCAGTTCCACAAGAACAGCCTTAGCGAAAGGCTTCTTGAAGGGAAAGATGTAACTCTGTGAGATGAACTAACAGAACACAGAGCAGTTTCTCAGAAAGCTTCTTTCCAGTTTTGAACGGAAGATATTTCCTTTTTCACCATAGCCCTCTATGGGCTTCCAAATATCCGTTTGCCAATACCACAAGAACAGCCTTAGCGAAAGGCTTCTTGAAGGGAAAGATGTAACTCTGTGAGATGAACTAACAGAACACAGAGCAGTTTCTCAGAAAGCTTCTTTCCAGTTTTGAACGGAAGATATTCCCTTTTTCACCATAGCCCTCTATGGGCTTCCAAATATCCCTTTGCCAATTCCACAAGAACAGCCTTAGCGAAAGGCTTCTTGAAGGGAAAGATCTAACTCTGTGAGATGAATTAACAGAACACAGAGCAGTTTCTCAGAAAGCTTCTTTCCAGTTTTGATCGGAAGATATTTCCTTTTTCACCATAGCCCTCTATGGGTTTCCAAATATCCCTTTGCCAATTCCACAAGAACAGCCTTAGCGACAGGCTTCTTGAAGGGAAAGATGCAACTCTGTGAGATGAATTCAGAGAACACAGGGCAGTTTCTCAGAAATCTTCTTTCCAGTTTTTAACGGAAGATATTTTCTTTTTCACCATAGCCCTCTATGGGCTTCCAAATATCCCTTTGACAATTCCACAAGAACAGTCTTAGCGAAAGGCTTCTTGCAGGGAAAGATGTAACTGTGTGGGATGAATTCAGAGAACACAGAGCAGTTTCTCAGAAAGCTTCTTTCCAGTTTTGAACGGAAGATATTTCCTTTTACACCATAGCCCTCTATGGGCTTCCAAATATCCCTTTGCCAATTCCACAAGAAAAGGCTTAGCGAAAGGCTACTTGAAAGGAAAGATGTAACTCTGTGAGATGAACTAACAGGACACAGAGCAGTTTCTCAGAAAGCTTCTTTCCAGTTTTGAACGGAAGATATTTCCTTTTTCACCATAGCCCTCTATGGGCTTCCAAATATCCCTTTGCCATTTGCACAAGAACAGCCTTAGCGAAAGGCTTCTTGAAGGGAAAGATGTAACTCTGTGAGATGAACTAACAGAACACAGAGCAGTTTCTCAGAAAGCTTCTTTCCAGTTTTGAACGGAAGATATTCCCTTTTTCACCATAGCCCTCTATGGGCTTCCAAATATCCCTTTTCCAATTCCACAAGAACAGCCTTAGCGAAATGCTTCTTAAGGGAAAGATGTAACTCTGTGAGATGAATTCAGAGAACACAGAGCATTTTCTCAGAAAGCTTCTTTCCAGTTTTGAACGGAAGATATTTCCTTGTTCACCACAGCCCTCTATGGGCTTCCAAATATCCCTTTGCCAATTCCACAAGAACAGCCTTAGCGAAAGGCTTCTTGAAGGGAAAGTTGTAACTCTGTGAGATGAACTAACAGAACACAGAGCAGTTTCTCAGAAAGCTTCTTTCCAGTTTTGATCGGAAGATATTTCCTTTTTCACCATAGCCCTCTATGGGCTTCCAAATATCCCTTTGGCAATTCCACAAGAACAGCCTTAGCGAAAGGCTTCTTGAAGGGAAAGATGCAACTCTGTGAGATGAATTCAGAGAACACAGAGCAGTTTCTCAGAAATCTTCTTTCCAGTTTTGAACGGAAGATATTTCCTTTTTCACCATAGCCCTCTATGGGCTTCCAAATATCCCTTTGACAATTCCACAAGAACAGTCTTAGCGAAAGGCTTCTTGCAGGGAAAGATGTAACTGTGTGAGATGAATTCAGAGAACACAGAGCAGTTTCTCAGAAAGCTTCTTTCCAGTTTTGAACGGAAGATATTTCCTTTTACACCATAGCCCTCTATGGGCTTCCAAATATCCCTTTGCCAGTTCCACAAAAACAGCCTTAGCGAAAGGCTTCTTGAAGGGAAAGATGTAACTCTGTGAGATGAACTAACAGAATACACAGCAGTTTCTCAGAAAGCTTCTTTCCAGTTCTGAACGGAAGATATTTCCTTTTTCACCATAGCGCTCTATGGGCTTCCAAATATCCCTTTACCAATTCCACAAGAACAGCCTTAGCGAAAGGCTTCTTGAAGGGAAAGATGTAACTCTGTGAGATGAATTAACAAAACACAGAACAGTTTCTCAGAATGCTTCTTTCCAGTTTTGAACTAGAGATATTTCCTTTTTCACCATAGCCCTCTAAGGGCTTCCAAATATCCCTTTTCCAATTGCAGAAGAAGAGCCTTAGCGAAAGGCTTCTTGAAGGGAAAGATGTAACTCTGTGAGATGAATTAACAGAACACAGAGCAGTTTCTCAGAAAGCTTTTTTCCAGTTTTGAACGGAAGATATTTCCTTTTTCACCATAGCCCTCTATGGGCTTCCAAATATCGCTTTGCCAGTTAAACAAGAACAGCCTTAGCGAAAGGCTTCTTGAAGGGAAAGTTGTAACTCTGTGAGATGAACTAACAGAACACAGAGCAGTTTCTCAGAAAGCTTCTTTCCAGTTTTGATCGTAAGATATTTCCTTTTTCACCCTAGCCCTCTAAGGGCTTCCAAATATCCCTTTGCCAATTTCACAAGAACAGCCTTAGCGAAAGGCTTCTTGAAGGGAAAGATGTAACTCTGTGAGATGAATTAACAGAACACAGAGCAGTTTCTCAGAAAGCTTCTTTCCAGTATTGAACGGAAGATATTACCTTTTTCACCACAGCCCTCTATGGGCTTCCAAATATCCCTTTGCCAGTTCCACAAGAACAGCCTTAGGGAAACGCTTCTTGAAGGGAAAGATGTAACCCTGTGAGATGAAATGCCAGCACACAGAGCAGTTTCTCAGAAAGCTTCTTTCCAGTTTTGAACGGAAGATATTTCCTTTTTCACCATAGGACTCTATGGTCTTCCAAATATCCCTTTGCCAATTCCACAAGAACAGCCTTACCGAAAGGCTTCTTGAAGGGAAAGATGGAACTCTGTGAGATGAAATGCCAGCACACAGAGCAGTTTCTCAGAAAGCTTCTTTCCAGTTTTGAACGGAAGATATGTCCTTTTTCACCATAGCCCTCTATGAGCTTCCAAATATCCCTTTGCCAATTCCACAAGAACAGCCTTAGCGAAAGGCTTCTTGAGGGAAACATGTAGCTCTGTGAGATTAATTAACAGAACACAGAGCAGTTTCTCAGAAAGCTTCTTTCCAGTTTTGATCGGAAGATATTTCCTTTTTCACCATAGCCCTCCATGGGTTTCCAAATATCCCTTTGCCAATTCCACAAGAACAGCCTTAGCGACAGGCTTCTTGAAGGGAAAGATGCAACTCTGTGAGATGAATTCAGAGAACACAGGGCAGTTTCTCAGAAATCTTCTTTCCAGTTTTTAACGGAAGATATTTTCTTTTTCACCGTAGCCCTCTATGGGCTTCCAAATATCCCTTTGACAATTCCACAAGAACAGTCTTAGCGAAAGGCTTCTTGCAGGGAAAGATGTAACTGTGTGGGATGAATTCAGAGAACACAGAGCAGTTTCTCAGAAAGCTTCTTTCCAGTTTTGAACGGAAGATATTTCCTTTTACACCATAGCCCTCTATGGGCTTCCAAATATCCCTTTGCCAATTCCACAAGAACAGCCTTAGCGAAAGGCATCTTGAAGGGAAAGATGGAACTCTGTGAGATGAACTAACAGAACACCGAGCAGTTTCTCAGAAAGCTTCTTTCCAGTTTTGAACGGAAGATATTCCCTTTTTCACCATAGGCCTCTATGGGCTTCCAAATATCCCTTTGCCAATTCCACAAGAACAGCCTTAGCGAAAGGCTTCTTGAAGGGAAAGATGTAACTCTGTGAGATGAATTAACAGAACACAGAGCAGTTTCTCAGAAAGCTTCTTTCCAGTTTTGAACGGAAGATATTTCCTTTTTCACCATAGCCCTCTATGGGCTTCCAAATATCCCTTTGCCAATTCCACAAGAACAGCATTAGCGAAAGGCTTCTTGAAGGGAAAGATGTAACTGTGTGAGATGAATTTAGAGAACACAGAGCAGTTTCTCAGAAAGCTTCTTCCCAGTTTTGAACGGAAGATATTTCCTTTTTCACCATAGCCCTCTATGGGCTTCCAAATATCCCTTTGCCAATTCCACAAGAACAGCCTTAGCGAAAGGCTTCTTGAAGGGAAAGTTGTAACTCTGTCAGATGAACTAACAGACACAGAGCAGTTTCTCAGAAAGCTTCTTTCCAGTTTTGAACGTAAGATATTCCCTTTTTCACCATAGCCCTCGACGGGCTTCCAAATATCCCTTTGCCAATTCCAGAAGAACAGCCTTAGCGAACGGCTTTTTGAAGGGAAAGATGTAACTCTGTGACATGAATTAACAGAACACAGAGCAGTTTCTCAGAAAGCTTTTTTCCAGTTTTGAACGGAAGATATTTCCTTTTTCACCATAGCCCTCTATGGGCTTCCAAATATCCCTTTGCCAGTTAAACAAGAACAGCCTTAGCGAAAGGCTTCTTGAAGGGAAAGTTGTAACTCTGTGAGATGAACTAACAGAACACAGAGCAGTTTCTCAGAAAGCTTTTTTCCAGTTTTGAACGGAAGATATTTCCTTTTTCACCATAGCCCTCTATGGGCTTCCAAATATCCCTTTTCCAATTCCACAAGAACAGCATTAGCGAAAGGCTTCTTGAAGGGAAAGATGTAACTGTGTGAGATGAATTTAGAGAACACAGAGCAGTTTCTCAGAAAGCTTCTTCCCAGTTTTGAACGGAAGATATTTCCTTTTTCACCATAGCCCTCTATGGGCTTCCAAATATCCCTTTGCCAATTCCACAAGAACAGCCTTAGCGAAAGGCTTCTTGAAGGGAAAGATGTAACTCTGTGAGATGAAATAACACAACACACAGCAGTTTCTCAGAAAGCTTCTTTCCAGTTTTGAACGGAAGATATTTCCTTTTTCACCATAGCCCTCTAAGGGCTTCCAAATATCCCTTTGCCAATTGCACAAGAACAGCCTTAGCGAAAGGCTTCTTGAAGGGAAAGATGTAACTCTGTGAGATGAACTAACAGAACACAGAGCATTTTCTCAGAAAGCTTCTTTCCAGTTTTGAACGGAAGATATTCCCTTTTTCACCATAGCCCTCTATGGGCTTCCAAATATCCCTTTTCCAATTCCACAAGAACAGACTTAGCGAAATGCTTCTTTAAGGGAAAGATGTAACTCTGTGAGATGAATTCACAGAACACAGAGCAGTTTCTCAGAAAGCTTCTTTCCAGTTTTGAACGGAAGATATTTCCTTTTTCACCATTGCCCTCTATGGGCTTCCAAATATCCCTTTGCCAATTCCACAAGAACAGCCTTAGCGAAAGGCTTCTTGAAGGGAAAGTTGTAACTCTGTGAGATGAACTAACAGAAAACAGAGCAGTTTCTCAGAAAGCTTCTTTCCAGTTTTGATCGGAAGATATTTCCTTTTTCACCATAGCCCTCTATGGGCTTCCAAATATCCCTTTGACAATTCCACAAGAACAGCCTTAGCGAAAGGCTTCTTGAAGGGAAAGATGCAACTCTGTGAGATGAATTCAGAGAACACAGAGCAGTTTCTCAGAAATCTTCTTTCTAGTTTTGAACGGAAGATATTTCCTTTTTCACCATAGCCCTCTATGGGCTTCCAAATATCCCTTTGACAATTCCACAAGAACAGTCTTAGCGAAAGGCTTCTTGCAGGGAAAGATGTAACTGTGTGAGATGAATTCAGAGAGCACACAGCAGTTTCTCAGAAAGCTTCTTTCCAGTTTTGAACGGAAGATATTTCCTTTTACACCATAGCCCTCTATGGGCTTCCAAATATCCCTTTGCCATTTGCACAAGAACAGCCTTAGCGAAAGGCTTCTTGAAGGGAAAGATGTAACTCTGTGAGATGAACTAACAGAACACACAGCAGTTTCTCAGAAAGCTTCTTTCCAGTTTTGAACGGAAGATATTTCCTTTTTCACCACAGGCCTCTATGGGCTTCCAAATATCCCTTTGCCAATTCCACAAGAACAGCCTTAGCGAAAGGCTTCTTGAAGGGAAAGTTGTAACTCTGTGAGATGAACTAACAGAACACAGAGCAGTTTCTCAGAAAGCTTCTTTCTAGTTTTGATCGGAAGGTATTTCCTTTTTCACCATAGCCCTCTATGGGCTTCCAAATATCCCTTTGCCAATTCCACAAGAACAGCCTTAGCGAAAGGCTTCTTGAAGGGAAAGATGTAACTCTGTGAGATGAACTAACAGAACACACAGCAGTTTCTCAGAAAGCTTCTTTCCAGTTTTGAACGGAAGATATTTCCTTTTTCACAATAGCCCTCTATGGGCTTCCAAATATCCCTTTGCCAATTCCACAAGAACAGCATTAGCGAAAGGCTTCTTGAAGGGAAAGATGTAACTGTGTGAGATGAATTTAGAGAACACAGTGCAGTTTCTCAGAAAGCTTCTTCCCAGTTTTGAAAGGAAGATATTTCCTTTTTCACCATAGCCCTCTATGGGCTTCCAAATATCCCTTTGCCAATTGCACAAGAACAGCCTTAGCGAAAGGCTTCTTGAAGGGAAAGATGTAACTCTGTGAGATGAACTAAAAGAACACAGAGCAGTTTCTCAGAAAGCTTCTTTCCTGTTTTGAACGGAAGATATTCCCTTTTTCACCATAGCCCTCTATGGGCTTCCAAATATCCCTTTTCCAATTCCACAAGAACAGCCATAGTGAAATGCTTCTTTAAGGGAAAGATGTAACTCTGTGAGATGAATTCAGAGAACACAGAGCAGTTTCTCAGAAAGCTTCTTTCCAGTTTTGAACGGAAGATATTTCCTTTTACACCATAGCCCTCTATGGGCTTCCAAATATCCCTTTGCCAATTCCACAAGAACAGCCTTAGCGAAAGGCTTCTTGAAGGGAAAGATGGAACTCTGTGAGATGAACTAACAGAACACCGAGCAGTTTCTCAGAAAGCTTCTTTCCAGTTTTGAACGGAAGATATTTCCTTTTTCACCATAGCGCTCTATGGGCTTCCAAATATCCCTTTGCCAATTCCACAAGAACAGCCTTAGCGAAAGGCTTCTTGAAGGGAAAGATGTAACTCTGTGAGATGAATTAACAAAACACAGAACAGTTTCTCAGAATGCTTCTTTCCAGTTTTGAACTAGAGATATTTCCTTTTTCACCATAGCCCTCTAAGGGCTTCCAAATATCCCTTTTCCAATTGCAGAAGAAGAGCCTTAGCGAAAGGCTTCTTGAAGGGAAAGATGTAACTCTGTGAGATGAATTCAGAGAACACAGAGCAGTTTCTCAGAAAGCTTTTTTCCAGTTTTGAACGGAAGATATTTCCTTTTTCACCATAGCCCTCTATGGGCTTCCAAATATCGCTTTGCCAGTTAAACAAGAACAGCCTTAGCGAAAGGCTTCTTGAAGGGAAAGTTATAACTCTGTGAGATGAACTAACAGAACACAGAGCAGTTTCTCAGAAAGCTTCTTTCCAGTTTTGATCGTAAGATATTTCCTTTTTCACCCTAGCCCTCTAAGGGCTTCCAAATATCCCTTTGCCAATTCCACAAGAACAGCCTTAGCGAAAGGCTTCTTGAAGGGAAAGATGTAACTCTGTGAGATGAATTAACAGAACACAGAGCAGTTTCTCAGAAAGATTCTTTCCAGTATTGAACGGAAGATATTACCTTTTTCACCACAGCCCTCTATGGGCTTCCAAATATCCCTTTGCCAGTTCCACAAGAACAGCCTTAGGGAAACGCTTCTTGAAGGGAAAGATGTAACCCTGTGAGATGAAATGCCAGCACACAGAGCAGTTTCTCAGAAAGCTTCTTTCCAGTTTTGAACGGAAGATATTTCCTTTTTCACCATAGGACTCTATGGTCTTCCAAATATCCCTTTGCCAATTCCACAAGAACAGCCTTAGCGACAGGCTTCTTGAAGGGAAAGATGCAACTCTGTGAGATGAATTCAGAGAACACAGGGCAGTTTCTCAGAAATCTTCTTTCCAGTTTTTAACGGAAGATATTTTCTTTTTCACCGTAGCCCTCTATGGGCTTCCAAATATCCCTTTGACAATTCCAAAAGATCAGTCTTAGCGAAAGGTTTCTTGCAGGGAAAGATGTAACTGTGTGGGATGAATTCAGAGAACACAGAGCAGTTTCTCAGAAAGCTTCTTTCCAGTTTTGAACGGAAGATATTTCCTTTTACACCATAGCCCTCTATGGGCTTCCAAATATCCCTTTGCCAATTCCACAAGAACAGCCTTAGCGAAAGGCTTCTTGAAGGGAAAGATGGAACTCTGTGAGATGAACTAACAGAACACCGAGCAGTTTCTCAGAAAGCTTCTTTCCAGTTTTGAACGGAAGATATTCCCTTTTTCACCATAGGCCTCTATGGGCTTCCAAATATCCCTTTGCCAATTCCACAAGAACAGCCTTAGCGAAAGGCTTCTTGAAGGGAAAGATGTAACTCTGTGAGATGAATTAACAGAACACAGAGCAGTTTCTCAGAAAGCTTCTTTCCAGTTTTGAACGGAAGATATTTCCTTTTTCACCATAGCCCTCTATGGGCTTCCAAATATCCCTTTGCCAATTCCACAAGAACAGCATTAGCGAAAGGCTTCTTGAAGGGAAAGATGTAACTGTGTGAGATGAATTTAGAGAACACAGAGCAGTTTCTCAGAAAGCTTCTTCCCAGTTTTGAACGGAAGATATTTCCTTTTTCACCATAGCCCTCTATGGGCTTCCAAATATCCCTTTGCCAATTCCACAAGAACAGGCTTAGCGAAAGGCTACTTGAAAGGAAAGATGTAACTCTGTGAGATGAACTAACAGAACACAGAGCAGTTTCTCAGAAAGCTTCTTTCCAGTTTTGAACAGAAGATATTTCCTTTTTCACCATAGCCCTCTATTGGCTTCCAAATATCCCTTTGCCATTTGCACAAGAACAGCCTTAGCGAAAGGCTTCTTGAAGGGAAAGATGTAACTCTGTGAGATGAACTAACAGAACACAGAGCAGTTTCTCAGAAAGCTTCTTTCCAGTTTTGAACGGAAGATATTCCCTTTTTCACCATAGCCCTCTATGGGCTTCCAAATATCCCTTTTCCAATTCCACAAGAACAGCCTTAGCGAAATGCTTCTTAAGGGAAAGATGTAACTCTGTGAGATGAATTCAGAGAACACAGAGCATTTTCTCAGAAAGCTTCTTTCCAGTTTTGAACGGAAGATATTTCCTTGTTCACCACAGCCCTCTATGGGCTTCCAAATATCCCTTTGCCAATTCCACAAGAACAGCCTTAGCGAAAGGCTTCTTGAAGGGAAAGTTGTAACTCTGTGAGATGAACTAACAGAACACAGAGCAGTTTCTCAGAAAGCTTCTTTCCAGTTTTGATCGGAAGATATTTCCTTTTTCACCATAGCCCTCTATGGGCTTCCAAATATCCCTTTGCCAATTCTACAAGAACAGCCTTAGCGAAAGGCTTCTTGAAGGGAAAGATGCAACTCTGTGAGATGAATTCAGAGAACACAGAGCAGTTTCTCAGAAATCTTCTTTCCAGTTTTGATCGGAAGATATTTCCTTTTTCACCATAGCCCTCTATGGGCTTCCAAATATCCCTTTGACAATTCCACAAGAACAGTCTTAGCGAAAGGCTTCTTGCAGGGAAAGATGTAACTATGTGAGATGAATTCAGAGAACACAGAGCAGTTTCTCAGAAAGCTTCTTTCCAGTTTTGAACGGAAGATATTTCCTTTTACACCATAGCCCTCTATGGGCTTCCAAATATCCCTTTGCCAGTTCCACAAGAACAGCCTTAGCGAAAGGCTTCTTGAAGGGAAAGATGTAACTCTGTGAGATGAACTAACAGAACACACAGCAGTTTCTCAGAAAGCTTCTTTCCAGTTCTGAACGGAAGATATTTCCTTTTTCACCATAGCGCTCTATGGGCTTCCAAATATCCCTTTGCCAATTCCACAAGAACAGCCTTAGCGAAAGGCTTCTTGAAGGGAAAGATGTAACTCTGTGAGATGAATTAACAAAACACAGAACAGTTTCTCAGAATGCTTCTTTCCAGTTTTGAACTAGAGATATTTCCTTTTTCACCATAGCCCTCTATGGGCTTCCAAAAATCCCTTTGCCAATTCCACAAGAACAGCCTTATCGAAAGGCTTCTTGAAGGGAAAGATGCAACTCTGTGAGATGAATTCAGAGAACACAGAGCAGTTTCTCAGAAATCTTCTTTCCAGTTTTGATCGGAAGATATTTCCTTTTTCACCATAGCCCTCTATGGGCTTCCAAATATCCCTTTGCCTGTTCCACAAGAACAGCCTTAGCGAAACGCTTCTTGAAGGGAAAGATGTAACTCTGTGAGATGAACTAACAGAACACAGAGTAGTTTCTCAGAAAACTTCTTTCCAGTTTTGAACGGAAGATATTTCCTTTTTCATCATAGCCCTCTAGGGGCTTTCAAATATCCCTTTGCCAATTCTACAAGAACAGCCTTAGCGAAAGGCTTCTTGAAGGGAAAGATGTAACTCTGTGACATGAATTAACAGAACACAGAGCAGTTTCTCAGAAAGCTTCTTTCCAGTTTTGAACGGAAGATATTTCCTTTTTCACCACAGGCCTCTATGGGCTTCCAAATATCCCTTTGCCAATTCCACAAGAACAGCCTTAGCGAAAGGCTTCTTGAAGGGAAAGTTGTAACTCTGTGAGATGAACTAACAGAACACAGAGAAGTTTCTCAGAAAGCTTCTTTCTAGTTTTGATCGGAAGATATTTCCTTTTTCACCATAGCCCTCTATGGGCTTCCAAATATCCCTTTGCCAATTGCACAAGAACAGCCTTAGCGAAAGGCTTCTTGAAGGGAAAGATGTAACTCTGTGAGATGAACTAACAGAACACAGAGCAGTTTCTCAGAAAGCTTCTTTCCTGTTTTGAACGGAAGATATTTCCTTTTTCACCATAGCCCTCTATGGGCTTCCAAATATCCCTTTTCCAATTCCACAAGAACAGCCATAGTGAAATGCTTCTTTAAGGGAAAGATGTAACTCTGTGAGATGAATTCAGAGAACACAGAGCAGTTTCTCAGAAAGCTTCTTTCCAGTTTTGAACGGAAGATATTTCCTTTTTCACCACAGCCCTCTATGGGCTTCCAAATATCCCTTTGCCAATTCCACAAGAACAGCCTTAGCGAAAGGCTTCTTGAAGGGAAAGTTGTAACTCTGTCAGATGAACTAACAGACACAGAGCAGTTTCTCAGAAAGCTTCTTTCCAGTTTTGAACGTAAGATATTCCCTTTTTCACCATAGCCCTCGACGGGCTTCCAAATATCCCTTTGCCAATTCCAGAAGAACAGCCTTAGCGAACGGCTTTTTGAAGGGAAAGATGTAACTCTGTGACATGAATTAACAGAACACAGAGCAGTTTCTCAGAAAGCTTTTTTCCAGTTTTGAACGGAAGATATTTCCTTTTTCACCATAGCCCTCTATGGGCTTCCAAATATCCCTTTGTCAGTTAAACAAGAACAGCCTTAGCGAAAGGCTTCTTGAAGGGAAAGTTGTAACTCTGTGAGATGAACTAACAGAACACAGAGCAGTTTCTCAGAAAGCTTTTTTCCAGTTTTGAACGGAAGATATTTCCTTTTTCACCACAGCCCTCTATGGGCTTCCAAATATCCCTTTTCCAATTCCACAAGAACAGCATTAGCGAAAGGCTTCTTGAAGGGAAAGATGTAACTGTGTGAGATGAATTTAGAGAACACAGAGCAGTTTCTCAGAAAGCTTCTTCCCAGTTTTGAACGGAAGATATTTCCTTTTTCACCATAGCCCTCTATGGGCTTCCAAATATCCCTTTGCCAATTCCACAAGAACAGCCTTAGCGAAAGGCTTCTTGAAGGGAAAGATGTAACTCTGTGAGATGAAATAACACAACACACAGCAGTTTCTCAGAAAGCTTCTTTCCAGTTTTGAACGGAAGATATTTCCTTTTTCACCATAGCCCTCTATGGGCTTCCAAATATCCCTTTGCCAATTGCACAAGAACAGCCTTAGCGAAAGGCTTCTTGAAGGGAAAGATGTAACTCTGTGAGATGAACTAACAGAACACAGAGCATTTTCTCAGAAAGCTTCTTTCCAGTTTTGAACGGAAGATATTCCCTTTTTCACCATAGCCCTCTATGGGCTTCCAAATATCCCTTTTCCAATTCCACAAGAACAGACTTAGCGAAATGCTTCTTTAAGGGAAAGATGTAACTCTGTGAGATGAATTCACAGAACACAGAGCAGTTTCTCAGAAAGCTTCTTTCCAGTTTTGAACGGAAGATATTTCCTTTTTCACCATTGCCCTCTATTGGCTTCCAAATATCCCTTTGCCAATTCCACAAGAACAGCCTTAGCGAAAGGCTTCTTGAAGGGAAAGTTGTAACTCTGTGAGATGAACTAACAGAACACAGAGCAGTTTCTCAGAAAGCTTCTTTCCAGTTTTGATCGGAAGATATTTCCTTTTTCACCCTAGCCCTCTATGGGCTTCCAAATATCCCTTTGACAATTCCACAAGAACAGCCTTAGCGAAAGGCTTCTTGAAGGGAAAGATGCAACTCTGTGAGATGAATTCAGAGAACACAGAGCAGTTTCTCAGAAATCTTCTTTCTAGTTTTGAACGGAAGATATTTCCTTTTTCACCATAGCCCTCTATGGGCTTCCAAATATCCCTTTGACAATTCCACAAGAACAGTCTTAGCGAAAGGCTTCTTGCAGGGAAAGATGTAACTGTGTGAGATGAATTCAGAGAGCACACAGCAGTTTCTCAGAAAGCTTCTTTCCAGTTTTGAACGGAAGATATTTCCTTTTACACCATAGCCCTCTATGGGCTTCCAAATATCCCTTTTCCAGTTCCACAAGAACAGCCTTAGCGAAAGGCTTCTTGAAGGGAAAGATGTAACTCTGTGAGATGAACTAACAGAACACACAGCAGTTTCTCAGAAAGCTTCTTTCCAGTTTTGAACGGAAGATATTTCCTTTTTCACCACAGGCCTCTATGGGCTTCCAAATATCCCTTTGCCAATTCCACAAGAACAGCCTTAGCGAAAGGCTTCTTGAAGGGAAAGTTGTAACTCTGTGAGATGAACTAACAGAACACAGAGCAGTTTCTCAGAAAGCTTCTTTCTAGTTTTGATCGGAAGGTATTTCCTTTTTCACCATAGCCCTCTAAGGGCTTCCAAATATCCCTTTGCCAATTCCACAAGAACAGCCTTAGCGAAAGGCTTCTTGAAGGGAAAGATGTAACTCTGTGAGATGAACTAACAGAACACACAGCAGTTTCTCAGAAAGCTTCTTTCCAGTTTTGAACGGAAGTTATTTCCTTTTTCACAATAGCCCTCTATGGGCTTCCAAATATCCCTTTGCCAATTCCACAAGAACAGCATTAGCGAAAGGCTTCTTGAAGGGAAAGATGTAACTGTGTGAGATGAATTTAGAGAACACAGTGCAGTTTCTCAGAAAGCTTCTTCCCAGTTTTGAAAGGAAGATATTTCCTTTTTCACCATAGCCCTCTATGGGCTTCCAAATATCCCTTTGCCAATTGCACAAGAACAGCCTTAGCGAAAGGCTTCTTGAAGGGAAAGATGTAACTCTGTGAGATGAACTAAAAGAACACAGAGCAGTTTCTCAGAAAGCTTCTTTCCTGTTTTGAACGGAAGATATTCCCTTTTTCACCATAGCCCTCTATGGGCTTCGAAATATCCCTTTTCCAATTCCACAAGAACAGCCATAGTGAAATGCTTCTTTAAGGGAAAGATGTAACTCTGTGAGATGAATTCAGAGAACACAGAGCAGTTTCTCAGAAAGCTTCTTTCCAGTTTTGAACGGAAGATATTTCCTTTTTCACCACAGCCCTCTTTGGCCTTCCAAATATCCCTTTGCCAATTCCACAAGAACAGCCTTAGCGAAAGGCTTCTTGAAGGGAAAGTTGTAACTCTGTCAGATGAACTAACAGACACAGAGCAATTTCTCAGAAAGCTTCTTTCCAGTTTTGAACGGAAGATATTCCCTTTTTCACCATAGCCCTCTATGGGCTTCCAAATATCCCTTTGCCAATTCCAGAAGAACAGCCTTAGCGAACGGCTTTTTGAAGGGAAAGATGTAACTCTGTGACATGAATTAACAGAACACAGAGCAGTTTCTCAGAAAGCTTCTTTCCAGTTTTGAACGGAAGATATTTCCTTTTTCACCATAGCCCTCTATGGGCTTCCAAATATCCCTTTGCCAGGTCAACAAGAACAGCCTTAGCGAAAGGCTTCCTGAAGGGAAAGATGTAACTCTCTGAGATGAACTAACAGAACACAGAGCAGTTTCTCAGAAAGCTTCTTTCCAGTTTTGAACTAGAGATATTTCCTTTTTCACCATAGCCCTCTATGGGCTTCCAAATATCCCTTTGCCAATGCACAAGAAGAGCCTTAGCGAAAGGCTTCTTGAAGGGAAAGATGTAACTCTGTGAGATGAATTAACAGAACACAGAGCAGTTTCTCAGAAATCTTTTTTCCAGTTTTGAACGGAAGATATTTCCTTTTTCACCATAGCCCTCTATGGGCTTCCAAATATCCCTTTGCCAGTTAAACAAGAACAGCCTTAGCGAAAGGCTTCTTGAAGGGAAAGTTGTAACTCTGTGAGATGAACTAACAGAACACAGAGCAGTTTCTCAGAAAGCTTCTTTCCAGTTTTGGTCGTAAGATATTTCCTTTTTCACCGTAGCCCTCTATGGCCTTCCAAATATCCCTTTTCCAATTGCACAAGAAGAGCCTTAGCGAAAGGCTTCTTGAAGGGAAAGATGTAACTCTGTGAGATGAATTAACAGAATACAGAGCAGTTTCTCAGAAAGCTTTTTTCCAGTTTTGAACGGAAGATATTTCCTTTTTCACCATAGCCCTCTATGGGCTTCCAAATATCGCTTTGCCAGTTAAACAAGAACAGCCTTAGCGAAAGGCTTCTTGAAGGGAAAGTTGTAACTCTGTGAGATGAACTAACAGAACACAGAGCAGTTTCTCAGAAAGCTTCTTTCCAGTTTTGATCGTAAGATATTTCCTTTTTCACCCTAGCCCTCTAAGGGCTTCCAAATATCCCTTTGCCAATTTCACAAGAACAGCCTTAGCGAAAGGCTTCTTGAAGGGAAAGATGTAACTCTGTGAGATGAATTAACAGAACACAGAGCAGTTTCTCAGAAAGCTTCTTTCCAGTATTGAACGGAAGATATTACCTTTTTCACCACAGCCCTCTATGGGCTTCCAAATATCCCTTTGCCAGTTCCACAAGAACAGCCTTAGGGAAACGCTTCTTGAAGGGAAAGATGTAACCCTGTGAGATGAAATGCCAGCACACAGAGCAGTTTCTCAGAAAGCTTCTTTCCAGTTTTGAACGGAAGATATTTCCTTTTTCACCATAGGACTCTATGGTCTTCCAAATATCCCTTTGCCAATTCCACAAGAACAGCCTTACCGAAAGGCTTCTTGAAGGGAAAGATGGAACTCTGTGAGATGAAATGCCAGCACACAGAGCAGTTTCTCAGAAAGCTTCTTTCCAGTTTTGAACGGAAGATATGTCCTTTTTCACCATAGCCCTCTATGAGCTTCCAAATATCCCTTTGCCAATTCCACAAGAACAGCCTTAGCGAAAGGCTTCTTGAGGGAAACATGTAGCTCTGTGAGATTAATTAACAGAACACAGAGCAGTTTCTCAGAAAGCTTCTTTCCAGTTTTGATCGGAAGATATTTCCTTTTTCACCATAGCCCTCCATGGGTTTCCAAATATCCCTTTGCCAATTCCACAAGAACAGCCTTAGCGACAGGCTTCTTGAAGGGAAAGATGCAACTCTGTGAGATGAATTCAGAGAACACAGGGCAGTTTCTCAGAAATCTTCTTTCCAGTTTTTAACGGAAGATATTTTCTTTTTCACCGTAGCCCTCTATGGGCTTCCAAATATCCCTTTGACAATTCCACAAGAACAGTCTTAGCGAAAGGCTTCTTGCAGGGAAAGATGTAACTGTGTGGGATGAATTCAGAGAACACAGAGCAGTTTCTCAGAAAGCTTCTTTCCAGTTTTGAACGGAAGATATTTCCTTTTACACCATAGCCCTCTATGGGCTTCCAAATATCCCTTTGCCAATTCCACAAGAACAGCCTTAGCGAAAGGCATCTTGAAGGGAAAGATGGAACTCTGTGAGATGAACTAACAGAACACCGAGCAGTTTCTCAGAAAGCTTCTTTCCAGTTTTGAACGGAAGATATTCCCTTTTTCACCATAGGCCTCTATGGGCTTCCAAATATCCCTTTGCCAATTCCACAAGAACAGCCTTAGCGAAAGGCTTCTTGAAGGGAAAGATGTAACTCTGTGAGATGAATTAACAGAACACAGAGCAGTTTCTCAGAAAGCTTCTTTCCAGTTTTGAACGGAAGATATTTCCTTTTTCACCATAGCCCTCTATGGGCTTCCAAATATCCCTTTGCCAATTCCACAAGAACAGCATTAGCGAAAGGCTTCTTGAAGGGAAAGATGTAACTGTGTGAGATGAATTTAGAGAACACAGAGCAGTTTCTCAGAAAGCTTCTTCCCAGTTTTGAACGGAAGATATTTCCTTTTTCACCATAGCCCTCTATGGGCTTCCAAATATCCCTTTGCCAATTCCACAAGAACAGCCTTAGCGAAAGGCTTCTTGAAGGGAAAGTTGTAACTCTGTCAGATGAACTAACAGACACAGAGCAGTTTCTCAGAAAGCTTCTTTCCAGTTTTGAACGTAAGATATTCCCTTTTTCACCATAGCCCTCGACGGGCTTCCAAATATCCCTTTGCCAATTCCAGAAGAACAGCCTTAGCGAACGGCTTTTTGAAGGGAAAGATGTAACTCTGTGACATGAATTAACAGAACACAGAGCAGTTTCTCAGAAAGCTTTTTTCCAGTTTTGAACGGAAGATATTTCCTTTTTCACCATAGCCCTCTATGGGCTTCCAAATATCCCTTTGCCAGTTAAACAAGAACAGCCTTAGCGAAAGGCTTCTTGAAGGGAAAGTTGTAACTCTGTGAGATGAACTAACAGAACACAGAGCAGTTTCTCAGAAAGCTTTTTTCCAGTTTTGAACGGAAGATATTTCCTTTTTCACCATAGCCCTCTATGGGCTTCCAAATATCCCTTTTCCAATTCCACAAGAACAGCATTAGCGAAAGGCTTCTTGAAGGGAAAGATGTAACTGTGTGAGATGAATTTAGAGAACACAGAGCAGTTTCTCAGAAAGCTTCTTCCCAGTTTTGAACGGAAGATATTTCCTTTTTCACCATAGCCCTCTATGGGCTTCCAAATATCCCTTTGCCAATTCCACAAGAACAGCCTTAGCGAAAGGCTTCTTGAAGGGAAAGATGTAACTCTGTGAGATGAAATAACACAACACACAGCAGTTTCTCAGAAAGCTTCTTTCCAGTTTTGAACGGAAGATATTTCCTTTTTCACCATAGCCCTCTAAGGGCTTCCAAATATCCCTTTGCCAATTGCACAAGAACAGCCTTAGCGAAAGGCTTCTTGAAGGGAAAGATGTAACTCTGTGAGATGAACTAACAGAACACAGAGCATTTTCTCAGAAAGCTTCTTTCCAGTTTTGAACGGAAGATATTCCCTTTTTCACCATAGCCCTCTATGGGCTTCCAAATATCCCTTTTCCAATTCCACAAGAACAGACTTAGCGAAATGCTTCTTTAAGGGAAAGATGTAACTCTGTGAGATGAATTCACAGAACACAGAGCAGTTTCTCAGAAAGCTTCTTTCCAGTTTTGAACGGAAGATATTTCCTTTTTCACCATTGCCCTCTATGGGCTTCCAAATATCCCTTTGCCAATTCCACAAGAACAGCCTTAGCGAAAGGCTTCTTGAAGGGAAAGTTGTAACTCTGTGAGATGAACTAACAGAAAACAGAGCAGTTTCTCAGAAAGCTTCTTTCCAGTTTTGATCGGAAGATATTTCCTTTTTCACCATAGCCCTCTATGGGCTTCCAAATATCCCTTTGACAATTCCACAAGAACAGCCTTAGCGAAAGGCTTCTTGAAGGGAAAGATGCAACTCTGTGAGATGAATTCAGAGAACACAGAGCAGTTTCTCAGAAATCTTCTTTCTAGTTTTGAACGGAAGATATTTCCTTTTTCACCATAGCCCTCTATGGGCTTCCAAATATCCCTTTGACAATTCCACAAGAACAGTCTTAGCGAAAGGCTTCTTGCAGGGAAAGATGTAACTGTGTGAGATGAATTCAGAGAGCACACAGCAGTTTCTCAGAAAGCTTCTTTCCAGTTTTGAACGGAAGATATTTCCTTTTACACCATAGCCCTCTATGGGCTTCCAAATATCCCTTTGCCATTTGCACAAGAACAGCCTTAGCGAAAGGCTTCTTGAAGGGAAAGATGTAACTCTGTGAGATGAACTAACAGAACACACAGCAGTTTCTCAGAAAGCTTCTTTCCAGTTTTGAACGGAAGATATTTCCTTTTTCACCACAGGCCTCTATGGGCTTCCAAATATCCCTTTGCCAATTCCACAAGAACAGCCTTAGCGAAAGGCTTCTTGAAGGGAAAGTTGTAACTCTGTGAGATGAACTAACAGAACACAGAGCAGTTTCTCAGAAAGCTTCTTTCTAGTTTTGATCGGAAGGTATTTCCTTTTTCACCATAGCCCTCTATGGGCTTCCAAATATCCCTTTGCCAATTCCACAAGAACAGCCTTAGCGAAAGGCTTCTTGAAGGGAAAGATGTAACTCTGTGAGATGAACTAACAGAACACACAGCAGTTTCTCAGAAAGCTTCTTTCCAGTTTTGAACGGAAGATATTTCCTTTTTCACAATAGCCCTCTATGGGCTTCCAAATATCCCTTTGCCAATTCCACAAGAACAGCATTAGCGAAAGGCTTCTTGAAGGGAAAGATGTAACTGTGTGAGATGAATTTAGAGAACACAGTGCAGTTTCTCAGAAAGCTTCTTCCCAGTTTTGAAAGGAAGATATTTCCTTTTTCACCATAGCCCTCTATGGGCTTCCAAATATCCCTTTGCCAATTGCACAAGAACAGCCTTAGCGAAAGGCTTCTTGAAGGGAAAGATGTAACTCTGTGAGATGAACTAAAAGAACACAGAGCAGTTTCTCAGAAAGCTTCTTTCCTGTTTTGAACGGAAGATATTCCCTTTTTCACCGTAGCCCTCTATGGGCTTCCAAATATCCCTTTTCCAATTCCACAAGAACAGCCATAGTGAAATGCTTCTTTAAGGGAAAGATGTAACTCTGTGAGATGAATTCAGAGAACACAGAGCAGTTTCTCAGAAAGCTTCTTTCCAGTTTTGAACGGAAGATATTTCCTTTTACACCATAGCCCTCTATGGGCTTCCAAATATCCCTTTGCCAATTCCACAAGAACAGCCTTAGCGAAAGGCTTCTTGAAGGGAAAGATGGAACTCTGTGAGATGAACTAACAGAACACCGAGCAGTTTCTCAGAAAGCTTCTTTCCAGTTTTGAACGGAAGATATTTCCTTTTTCACCATAGCGCTCTATGGGCTTCCAAATATCCCTTTGCCAATTCCACAAGAACAGCCTTAGCGAAAGGCTTCTTGAAGGGAAAGATGTAACTCTGTGAGATGAATTAACAAAACACAGAACAGTTTCTCAGAATGCTTCTTTCCAGTTTTGAACTAGAGATATTTCCTTTTTCACCATAGCCCTCTAAGGGCTTCCAAATATCCCTTTTCCAATTGCAGAAGAAGAGCCTTAGCGAAAGGCTTCTTGAAGGGAAAGATGTAACTCTGTGAGATGAATTCAGAGAACACAGAGCAGTTTCTCAGAAAGCTTCTTTCCAGTTTTGAACGGAAGATATTTCCTTTTTCACCATAGCCCTCTATGGGCTTCCAAATATCGCTTTGCCAGTTAAACAAGAACAGCCTTAGCGAAAGGCTTCTTGAAGGGAAAGTTATAACTCTGTGAGATGAACTAACAGAACACAGAGCAGTTTCTCAGAAAGCTTCTTTCCAGTTTTGATCGTAAGATATTTCCTTTTTCACCCTAGCCCTCTAAGGGCTTCCAAATATCCCTTTGCCAATTCCACAAGAACAGCCTTAGCGAAAGGCTTCTTGAAGGGAAAGATGTAACTCTGTGAGATGAATTAACAGAACACAGAGCAGTTTCTCAGAAAGATTCTTTCCAGTATTGAACGGAAGATATTACCTTTTTCACCACAGCCCTCTATGGGCTTCCAAATATCCCTTTGCCAGTTCCACAAGAACAGCCTTAGGGAAACGCTTCTTGAAGGGAAAGATGTAACCCTGTGAGATGAAATGCCAGCACACAGAGCAGTTTCTCAGAAAGCTTCTTTCCAGTTTTGAACGGAAGATATTTCCTTTTTCACCATAGGACTCTATGGTCTTCCAAATATCCCTTTGCCAATTCCACAAGAACAGCCTTAGCGACAGGCTTCTTGAAGGGAAAGATGCAACTCTGTGAGATGAATTCAGAGAACACAGGGCAGTTTCTCAGAAATCTTCTTTCCAGTTTTTAACGGAAGATATTTTCTTTTTCACCGTAGCCCTCTATGGGCTTCCAAATATCCCTTTGAAAATTCCAAAAGATCAGTCTTAGCGAAAGGTTTCTTGCAGGGAAAGATGTAACTGTGTGGGATGAATTCAGAGAACACAGAGCAGTTTCTCAGAAAGCTTCTTTCCAGTTTTGAACGGAAGATATTTCCTTTTACACCATAGCCCTCTATGGGCTTCCAAATATCCCTTTGCCAATTCCACAAGAACAGCCTTAGCGAAAGGCTTCTTGAAGGGAAAGATGGAACTCTGTGAGATGAACTAACAGAACACCGAGCAGTTTCTCAGAAAGCTTCTTTCCAGTTTTGAACGGAAGATATTCCCTTTTTCACCATAGGCCTCTATGGGCTTCCAAATATCCCTTTGCCAATTCCACAAGAACAGCCTTAGCGAAAGGCTTCTTGAAGGGAAAGATGTAACTCTGTGAGATGAATTAACAGAACACAGAGCAGTTTCTCAGAAAGCTTCTTTCCAGTTTTGAACGGAAGATATTTCCTTTTTCACCATAGCCCTCTATGGGCTTCCAAATATCCCTTTGCCAATTCCACAAGAACAGCATTAGCGAAAGGCTTCTTGAAGGGAAAGATGTAACTGTGTGAGATGAATTTAGAGAACACAGAGCAGTTTCTCAGAAAGCTTCTTCCCAGTTTTGAACGGAAGATATTTCCTTTTTCACCATAGCCCTCTATGGGCTTCCAAATATCCCTTTGCCAATTCCACAAGAACAGGCTTAGCGAAAGGCTACTTGAAAGGAAAGATGTAACTCTGTGAGATGAACTAACAGAACACAGAGCAGTTTCTCAGAAAGCTTCTTTCCAGTTTTGAACAGAAGATATTTCCTTTTTCACCATAGCCCTCTATTGGCTTCCAAATATCCCTTTGCCATTTGCACAAGAACAGCCTTAGCGAAAGGCTTCTTGAAGGGAAAGATGTAACTCTGTGAGATGAACTAACAGAACACAGAGCAGTTTCTCAGAAAGCTTCTTTCCAGTTTTGAACGGAAGATATTCCCTTTTTCACCATAGCCCTCTATGGGCTTCCAAATATCCCTTTTCCAATTCCACAAGAACAGCCTTAGCGAAATGCTTCTTAAGGGAAAGATGTAACTCTGTGAGATGAATTCAGAGAACACAGAGCATTTTCTCAGAAAGCTTCTTTCCAGTTTTGAACGGAAGATATTTCCTTGTTCACCACAGCCCTCTATGGGCTTCCAAATATCCCTTTGCCAATTCCACAAGAACAGCCTTAGCGAAAGGCTTCTTGAAGGGAAAGTTGTAACTCTGTGAGATGAACTAACAGAACACAGAGCAGTTTCTCAGAAAGCTTCTTTCCAGTTTTGATCGGAAGATATTTCCTTTTTCACCATAGCCCTCTATGGGCTTCCAAATATCCCTTTGCCAATTCTACAAGAACAGCCTTAGCGAAAGGCTTCTTGAAGGGAAAGATGCAACTCTGTGAGATGAATTCAGAGAACACAGAGCAGTTTCTCAGAAATCTTCTTTCCAGTTTTGAACGGAAGATATTTCCTTTTTCACCATAGCCCTCTATGGGCTTCCAAATATCCCTTTGACAATTCCACAAGAACAGTCTTAGCGAAAGGCTTCTTGCAGGGAAAGATGTAACTATGTGAGATGAATTCAGAGAACACAGAGCAGTTTCTCAGAAAGCTTCTTTCCAGTTTTGAACGGAAGATATTTCCTTTTACACCATAGCCCTCTATGGGCTTCCAAATATCCCTTTGCCAGTTCCACAAGAACAGCCTTAGCGAAAGGCTTCTTGAAGGGAAAGATGTAACTCTGTGAGATGAACTAACAGAACACACAGCAGTTTCTCAGAAAGCTTCTTTCCAGTTCTGAACGGAAGATATTTCCTTTTTCACCATAGCGCTCTATGGGCTTCCAAATATCCCTTTGCCAATTCCACAAGAACAGCCTTAGCGAAAGGCTTCTTGAAGGGAAAGATGTAACTCTGTGAGATGAATTAACAAAACACAGAACAGTTTCTCAGAATGCTTCTTTCCAGTTTTGAACTAGAGATATTTCCTTTTTCACCATAGCCCTCTATGGGCTTCCAAAAATCCCTTTGCCAATTCCACAAGAACAGCCTTATCGAAAGGCTTCTTGAAGGGAAAGATGCAACTCTGTGAGATGAATTCAGAGAACACAGAGCAGTTTCTCAGAAATCTTCTTTCCAGTTTTGATCGGAAGATATTTCCTTTTTCACCATAGCCCTCTATGGGCTTCCAAATATCCCTTTGCCTGTTCCACAAGAACAGCCTTAGCGAAACGCTTCTTGAAGGGAAAGATGTAACTCTGTGAGATGAACTAACAGAACACAGAGTAGTTTCTCAGAAAACTTCTTTCCAGTTTTGAACGGAAGATATTTCCTTTTTCATCATAGCCCTCTAGGGGCTTTCAAATATCCCTTTGCCAATTCTACAAGAACAGCCTTAGCGAAAGGCTTCTTGAAGGGAAAGATGTAACTCTGTGACATGAATTAACAGAACACAGAGCAGTTTCTCAGAAAGCTTCTTTCCAGTTTTGAACGGAAGATATTTCCTTTTTCACCACAGGCCTCTATGGGCTTCCAAATATCCCTTTGCCAATTCCACAAGAACAGCCTTAGCGAAAGGCTTCTTGAAGGGAAAGTTGTAACTCTGTGAGATGAACTAACAGAACACAGAGAAGTTTCTCAGAAAGCTTCTTTCTAGTTTTGATCGGAAGATATTTCCTTTTTCACCATAGCCCTCTATGGGCTTCCAAATATCCCTTTGCCAATTGCACAAGAACAGCCTTAGCGAAAGGCTTCTTGAAGGGAAAGATGTAACTCTGTGAGATGAACTAACAGAACACAGAGCAGTTTCTCAGAAAGCTTCTTTCCTGTTTTGAACGGAAGATATTTCCTTTTTCACCATAGCCCTCTATGGGCTTCCAAATATCCCTTTTCCAATTCCACAAGAACAGCCATAGTGAAATGCTTCTTTAAGGGAAAGATGTAACTCTGTGAGATGAATTCAGAGAACACAGAGCAGTTTCTCAGAAAGCTTCTTTCCAGTTTTGAACGGAAGATATTTCCTTTTTCACCACAGCCCTCTATGGGCTTCCAAATATCCCTTTGCCAATTCCACAAGAACAGCCTTAGCGAAAGGCTTCTTGAAGGGAAAGTTGTAACTCTGTCAGATGAACTAACAGACACAGAGCAGTTTCTCAGAAAGCTTCTTTCCAGTTTTGAACGTAAGATATTCCCTTTTTCACCATAGCCCTCGACGGGCTTCCAAATATCCCTTTGCCAATTCCAGAAGAACAGCCTTAGCGAACGGCTTTTTGAAGGGAAAGATGTAACTCTGTGACATGAATTAACAGAACACAGAGCAGTTTCTCAGAAAGCTTTTTTCCAGTTTTGAACGGAAGATATTTCCTTTTTCACCATAGCCCTCTATGGGCTTCCAAATATCCCTTTGTCAGTTAAACAAGAACAGCCTTAGCGAAAGGCTTCTTGAAGGGAAAGTTGTAACTCTGTGAGATGAACTAACAGAACACAGAGCAGTTTCTCAGAAAGCTTTTTTCCAGTTTTGAACGGAAGATATTTCCTTTTTCACCATAGCCCTCTATGGGCTTCCAAATATCCCTTTTCCAATTCCACAAGAACAGCATTAGCGAAAGGCTTCTTGAAGGGAAAGATGTAACTGTGTGAGATGAATTTAGAGAACACAGAGCAGTTTCTCAGAAAGCTTCTTCCCAGTTTTGAACGGAAGATATTTCCTTTTTCACCATAGCCCTCTATGGGCTTCCAAATATCCCTTTGCCAATTCCACAAGAACAGCCTTAGCGAAAGGCTTCTTGAAGGGAAAGATGTAACTCTGTGAGATGAAATAACACAACACACAGCAGTTTCTCAGAAAGCTTCTTTCCAGTTTTGAACGGAAGATATTTCCTTTTTCACCATAGCCCTCTATGGGCTTCCAAATATCCCTTTGCCAATTGCACAAGAACAGCCTTAGCGAAAGGCTTCTTGAAGGGAAAGATGTAACTCTGTGAGATGAACTAACAGAACACAGAGCATTTTCTCAGAAAGCTTCTTTCCAGTTTTGAACGGAAGATATTCCCTTTTTCACCATAGCCCTCTATGGGCTTCCAAATATCCCTTTTCCAATTCCACAAGAACAGACTTAGCGAAATGCTTCTTTAAGGGAAAGATGTAACTCTGTGAGATGAATTCACAGAACACAGAGCAGTTTCTCAGAAAGCTTCTTTCCAGTTTTGAACGGAAGATATTTCCTTTTTCACCATTGCCCTCTATTGGCTTCCAAATATCCCTTTGCCAATTCCACAAGAACAGCCTTAGCGAAAGGCTTCTTGAAGGGAAAGTTGTAACTCTGTGAGATGAACTAACAGAACACAGAGCAGTTTCTCAGAAAGCTTCTTTCCAGTTTTGATCGGAAGATATTTCCTTTTTCACCCTAGCCCTCTATGGGCTTCCAAATATCCCTTTGACAATTCCACAAGAACAGCCTTAGCGAAAGGCTTCTTGAAGGGAAAGATGCAACTCTGTGAGATGAATTCAGAGAACACAGAGCAGTTTCTCAGAAATCTTCTTTCTAGTTTTGAACGGAAGATATTTCCTTTTTCACCATAGCCCTCTATGGGCTTCCAAATATCCCTTTGACAATTCCACAAGAACAGTCTTAGCGAAAGGCTTCTTGCAGGGAAAGATGTAACTGTGTGAGATGAATTCAGAGAGCACACAGCAGTTTCTCAGAAAGCTTCTTTCCAGTTTTGAACGGAAGATATTTCCTTTTACACCATAGCCCTCTATGGGCTTCCAAATATCCCTTTTCCAGTTCCACAAGAACAGCCTTAGCGAAAGGCTTCTTGAAGGGAAAGATGTAACTCTGTGAGATGAACTAACAGAACACACAGCAGTTTCTCAGAAAGCTTCTTTCCAGTTTTGAACGGAAGATATTTCCTTTTTCACCACAGGCCTCTATGGGCTTCCAAATATCCCTTTGCCAATTCCACAAGAACAGCCTTAGCGAAAGGCTTCTTGAAGGGAAAGTTGTAACTCTGTGAGATGAACTAACAGAACACAGAGCAGTTTCTCAGAAAGCTTCTTTCTAGTTTTGATCGGAAGGTATTTCCTTTTTCACCATAGCCCTCTAAGGGCTTCCAAATATCCCTTTGCCAATTCCACAAGAACAGCCTTAGCGAAAGGCTTCTTGAAGGGAAAGATGTAACTCTGTGAGATGAACTAACAGAACACACAGCAGTTTCTCAGAAAGCTTCTTTCCAGTTTTGAACGAAAGTTATTTCCTTTTTCACAATAGCCCTCTATGGGCTTCCAAATATCCCTTTGCCAATTCCACAAGAACAGCATTAGCGAAAGGCTTCTTGAAGGGAAAGATGTAACTGTGTGAGATGAATTTAGAGAACACAGTGCAGTTTCTCAGAAAGGTTCTTCCCAGTTTTGAAAGGAAGATATTTCCTTTTTCACCATAGCCCTCTATGGGCTTCCAAATATCCCTTTGTCAATTGCACAAGAACAGCCTTAGCGAAAGGCTTCTTGAAGGGAAAGATGTAACTCTGTGAGATGAACTAAAAGAACACAGAGCAGTTTCTCAGAAAGCTTCTTTCCTGTTTTGAACGGAAGATATTCCCTTTTTCACCATAGCCCTCTATGGGCTTCGAAATATCCCTTTTCCAATTCCACAAGAACAGCCATAGTGAAATGCTTCTTTAAGGGAAAGATGTAACTCTGTGAGATGAATTCAGAGAACACAGAGCAGTTTCTCAGAAAGCTTCTTTCCAGTTTTGAACGGAAGATATTTCCTTTTTCACCACAGCCCTCTTTGGCCTTCCAAATATCCCTTTGCCAATTCCACAAGAACAGCCTTAGCGAAAGGCTTCTTGAAGGGAAAGTTGTAACTCTGTCAGATGAACTAACAGACACAGAGCAATTTCTCAGAAAGCTTCTTTCCAGTTTTGAACGGAAGATATTCCCTTTTTCACCATAGCCCTCTATGGGCTTCCAAATATCCCTTTGCCAATTCCAGAAGAACAGCCTTAGCGAACGGCTTTTTGAAGGGAAAGATGTAACTCTGTGACATGAATTAACAGAACACAGAGCAGTTTCTCAGAAAGCTTCTTTCCAGTTTTGAACGGAAGATATTTCCTTTTTCACCATAGCCCTCTATGGGCTTCCAAATATCCCTTTGCCAGGTCAACAAGAACAGCCTTAGCGAAAGGCTTCCTGAAGGGAAAGATGTAACTCTCTGAGATGAACTAACAGAACACAGAGCAGTTTCTCAGAAAGCTTCTTTCCAGTTTTGAACTAGAGATATTTCCTTTTTCACCATAGCCCTCTATGGGCTTCCAAATATCCCTTTGCCAATGCACAAGAAGAGCCTTAGCGAAAGGCTTCTTGAAGGGAAAGATGTAACTCTGTGAGATGAATTAACAGAACACAGAGCAGTTTCTCAGAAATCTTTTTTCCAGTTTTGAACGGAAGATATTTCCTTTTTCACCATAGCCCTCTATGGGCTTCCAAATATCCCTTTGCCAGTTAAACAAGAACAGCCTTAGCGAAAGGCTTCTTGAAGGGAAAGTTGTAACTCTGTGAGATGAACTAACAGAACACAGAGCAGTTTCTCAGAAAGCTTCTTTCCAGTTTTGGTCGTAAGATATTTCCTTTTTCACCGTAGCCCTCTATGGCCTTCCAAATATCCCTTTTCCAATTGCACAAGAAGAGCCTTAGCGAAAGGCTTCTTGAAGGGAAAGATGTAACTCTGTGAGATGAATTAACAGAATACAGAGCAGTTTCTCAGAAAGCTTTTTTCCAGTTTTGAACGGAAGATATTTCCTTTTTCACCATAGCCCTCTATGGGCTTCCAAATATCCCTTTGCCAGTTAAACAATTACAGCCTTAGCGAAAGGCTTCTTGAAGGGAAAGTTGTAACTCTGTGAGATGAACTAACAGAACACAGAGCAGTTTCTCAGAAAGCTTTTTTCCAGTTTTGAACGGAAGATATTTCCTTTTTCACCATAGCCCTCTATGGGCTTCCAAATATCCCTTTGACAATTCCACAAGAACAGTCTTAGCGAAAGGCTTCTTGCAGGGAAAGATGTAACTGTGTGAGATGAATTCAGAGAACACAGAGCAGTTTCTCAGAAAGCTTCTTTCCAGTTTTGAACGGAAGATATTTCCTTTTACACCATAGCCCTCTATGGGCTTCCAAATATCCCTTTGCCAGTTCCACAAAAACAGCCTTAGCGAAAGGCTTCTTGAAGGGAAAGATGTAACTCTGTGAGATGAACTAACAGAATACACAGCAGTTTCTCAGAAAGCTTCTTTCCAGTTCTGAACGGAAGATATTTCCTTTTTCACCATAGCGCTCTATGGGCTTCCAAATATCCCTTTACCAATTCCACAAGAACAGCCTTAGCGAAAGGCTTCTTGAAGGGAAAGATGTAACTCTGTGAGATGAATTAACAAAACACAGAACAGTTTCTCAGAATGCTTCTTTCCAGTTTTGAACTAGAGATATTTCCTTTTTCACCATAGCCCTCTAAGGGCTTCCAAATATCCCTTTTCCAATTGCAGAAGAAGAGCCTTAGCGAAAGGCTTCTTGAAGGGAAAGATGTAACTCTGTGAGATGAATTAACAGAACACAGAGCAGTTTCTCAGAAAGCTTTTTTCCAGTTTTGAACGGAAGATATTTCCTTTTTCACCATAGCCCTCTATGGGCTTCCAAATATCGCTTTGCCAGTTAAACAAGAACAGCCTTAGCGAAAGGCTTCTTGAAGGGAAAGTTGTAACTCTGTGAGATGAACTAACAGAACACAGAGCAGTTTCTCAGAAAGCTTCTTTCCAGTTTTGATCGTAAGATATTTCCTTTTTCACCCTAGCCCTCTAAGGG
Source organism: Chlorocebus sabaeus (assembly GCF_047675955.1). Classification (NCBI taxonomy): domain Eukaryota; kingdom Metazoa; phylum Chordata; class Mammalia; order Primates; family Cercopithecidae; genus Chlorocebus; species Chlorocebus sabaeus. The sequence goes on from NC_132909.1 coordinate 36,659,274, forward strand.
CTTCCAAATATCCCTTTGCCAATTTCACAAGAACAGCCTTAGCGAAAGGCTTCTTGAAGGGAAAGATGTAACTCTGTGAGATGAATTAACAGAACACAGAGCAGTTTCTCAGAAAGCTTCTTTCCAGTATTGAACGGAAGATATTACCTTTTTCACCACAGCCCTCTATGGGCTTCCAAATATCCCTTTGCCAGTTCCACAAGAACAGCCTTAGGGAAACGCTTCTTGAAGGGAAAGATGTAACCCTGTGAGATGAAATGCCAGCACACAGAGCAGTTTCTCAGAAAGCTTCTTTCCAGTTTTGAACGGAAGATATTTCCTTTTTCACCATAGGACTCTATGGTCTTCCAAATATCCCTTTGCCAATTCCACAAGAACAGCCTTACCGAAAGGCTTCTTGAAGGGAAAGATGGAACTCTGTGAGATGAAATGCCAGCACACAGAGCAGTTTCTCAGAAAGCTTCTTTCCAGTTTTGAACGGAAGATATGTCCTTTTTCACCATAGCCCTCTATGAGCTTCCAAATATCCCTTTGCCAATTCCACAAGAACAGCCTTAGCGAAAGGCTTCTTGAGGGAAACATGTAGCTCTGTGAGATTAATTAACAGAACACAGAGCAGTTTCTCAGAAAGCTTCTTTCCAGTTTTGATCGGAAGATATTTCCTTTTTCACCATAGCCCTCCATGGGTTTCCAAATATCCCTTTGCCAATTCCACAAGAACAGCCTTAGCGACAGGCTTCTTGAAGGGAAAGATGCAACTCTGTGAGATGAATTCAGAGAACACAGGGCAGTTTCTCAGAAATCTTCTTTCCAGTTTTTAACGGAAGATATTTTCTTTTTCACCGTAGCCCTCTATGGGCTTCCAAATATCCCTTTGACAATTCCACAAGAACAGTCTTAGCGAAAGGCTTCTTGCAGGGAAAGATGTAACTGTGTGGGATGAATTCAGAGAACACAGAGCAGTTTCTCAGAAAGCTTCTTTCCAGTTTTGAACGGAAGATATTTCCTTTTACACCATAGCCCTCTATGGGCTTCCAAATATCCCTTTGCCAATTCCACAAGAACAGCCTTAGCGAAAGGCATCTTGAAGGGAAAGATGGAACTCTGTGAGATGAACTAACAGAACACCGAGCAGTTTCTCAGAAAGCTTCTTTCCAGTTTTGAACGGAAGATATTCCCTTTTTCACCATAGGCCTCTATGGGCTTCCAAATATCCCTTTGCCAATTCCACAAGAACAGCCTTAGCGAAAGGCTTCTTGAAGGGAAAGATGTAACTCTGTGAGATGAATTAACAGAACACAGAGCAGTTTCTCAGAAAGCTTCTTTCCAGTTTTGAACGGAAGATATTTCCTTTTTCACCATAGCCCTCTATGGGCTTCCAAATATCCCTTTGCCAATTCCACAAGAACAGCATTAGCGAAAGGCTTCTTGAAGGGAAAGATGTAACTGTGTGAGATGAATTTAGAGAACACAGAGCAGTTTCTCAGAAAGCTTCTTCCCAGTTTTGAACGGAAGATATTTCCTTTTTCACCATAGCCCTCTATGGGCTTCCAAATATCCCTTTGCCAATTCCACAAGAACAGCCTTAGCGAAAGGCTTCTTGAAGGGAAAGTTGTAACTCTGTCAGATGAACTAACAGACACAGAGCAGTTTCTCAGAAAGCTTCTTTCCAGTTTTGAACGTAAGATATTCCCTTTTTCACCATAGCCCTCGACGGGCTTCCAAATATCCCTTTGCCAATTCCAGAAGAACAGCCTTAGCGAACGGCTTTTTGAAGGGAAAGATGTAACTCTGTGACATGAATTAACAGAACACAGAGCAGTTTCTCAGAAAGCTTTTTTCCAGTTTTGAACGGAAGATATTTCCTTTTTCACCATAGCCCTCTATGGGCTTCCAAATATCCCTTTGCCAGTTAAACAAGAACAGCCTTAGCGAAAGGCTTCTTGAAGGGAAAGTTGTAACTCTGTGAGATGAACTAACAGAACACAGAGCAGTTTCTCAGAAAGCTTTTTTCCAGTTTTGAACGGAAGATATTTCCTTTTTCACCATAGCCCTCTATGGGCTTCCAAATATCCCTTTTCCAATTCCACAAGAACAGCATTAGCGAAAGGCTTCTTGAAGGGAAAGATGTAACTGTGTGAGATGAATTTAGAGAACACAGAGCAGTTTCTCAGAAAGCTTCTTCCCAGTTTTGAACGGAAGATATTTCCTTTTTCACCATAGCCCTCTATGGGCTTCCAAATATCCCTTTGCCAATTCCACAAGAACAGCCTTAGCGAAAGGCTTCTTGAAGGGAAAGATGTAACTCTGTGAGATGAAATAACACAACACACAGCAGTTTCTCAGAAAGCTTCTTTCCAGTTTTGAACGGAAGATATTTCCTTTTTCACCATAGCCCTCTATGGGCTTCCAAATATCCCTTTGCCAATTGCACAAGAACAGCCTTAGCGAAAGGCTTCTTGAAGGGAAAGATGTAACTCTGTGAGATGAACTAACAGAACACAGAGCATTTTCTCAGAAAGCTTCTTTCCAGTTTTGAACGGAAGATATTCCCTTTTTCACCATAGCCCTCTATGGGCTTCCAAATATCCCTTTTCCAATTCCACAAGAACAGACTTAGCGAAATGCTTCTTTAAGGGAAAGATGTAACTCTGTGAGATGAATTCACAGAACACAGAGCAGTTTCTCAGAAAGCTTCTTTCCAGTTTTGAACGGAAGATATTTCCTTTTTCACCATTGCCCTCTATGGGCTTCCAAATATCCCTTTGCCAATTCCACAAGAACAGCCTTAGCGAAAGGCTTCTTGAAGGGAAAGTTGTAACTCTGTGAGATGAACTAACAGAAAACAGAGCAGTTTCTCAGAAAGCTTCTTTCCAGTTTTGATCGGAAGATATTTCCTTTTTCACCATAGCCCTCTATGGGCTTCCAAATATCCCTTTGACAATTCCACAAGAACAGCCTTAGCGAAAGGCTTCTTGAAGGGAAAGATGCAACTCTGTGAGATGAATTCAGAGAACACAGAGCAGTTTCTCAGAAATCTTCTTTCTAGTTTTGAACGGAAGATATTTCCTTTTTCACCATAGCCCTCTATGGGCTTCCAAATATCCCTTTGACAATTCCACAAGAACAGTCTTAGCGAAAGGCTTCTTGCAGGGAAAGATGTAACTGTGTGAGATGAATTCAGAGAGCACACAGCAGTTTCTCAGAAAGCTTCTTTACAGTTTTGAACGGAAGATATTTCCTTTTACACCATAGCCCTCTATGGGCTTCCAAATATCCCTTTGCCATTTGCACAAGAACAGCCTTAGCGAAAGGCTTCTTGAAGGGAAAGATGTAACTCTGTGAGATGAACTAACAGAACACACAGCAGTTTCTCAGAAAGCTTCTTTCCAGTTTTGAACGGAAGATATTTCCTTTTTCACCACAGGCCTCTATGGGCTTCCAAATATCCCTTTGCCAATTCCACAAGAACAGCCTTAGCGAAAGGCTTCTTGAAGGGAAAGTTGTAACTCTGTGAGATGAACTAACAGAACACAGAGCAGTTTCTCAGAAAGCTTCTTTCTAGTTTTGATCGGAAGGTATTTCCTTTTTCACCATAGCCCTCTATGGGCTTCCAAATATCCCTTTGCCAATTCCACAAGAACAGCCTTAGCGAAAGGCTTCTTGAAGGGAAAGATGTAACTCTGTGAGATGAACTAACAGAACACACAGCAGTTTCTCAGAAAGCTTCTTTCCAGTTTTGAACGGAAGATATTTCCTTTTTCACAATAGCCCTCTATGGGCTTCCAAATATCCCTTTGCCAATTCCACAAGAACAGCATTAGCGAAAGGCTTCTTGAAGGGAAAGATGTAACTGTGTGAGATGAATTTAGAGAACACAGTGCAGTTTCTCAGAAAGCTTCTTCCCAGTTTTGAAAGGAAGATATTTCCTTTTTCACCATAGCCCTCTATGGGCTTCCAAATATCCCTTTGCCAATTGCACAAGAACAGCCTTAGCGAAAGGCTTCTTGAAGGGAAAGATGTAACTCTGTGAGATGAACTAAAAGAACACAGAGCAGTTTCTCAGAAAGCTTCTTTCCTGTTTTGAACGGAAGATATTCCCTTTTTCACCATAGCCCTCTATGGGCTTCCAAATATCCCTTTTCCAATTCCACAAGAACAGCCATAGTGAAATGCTTCTTTAAGGGAAAGATGTAACTCTGTGAGATGAATTCAGAGAACACAGAGCAGTTTCTCAGAAAGCTTCTTTCCAGTTTTGAACGGAAGATAATTCCTTTTACACCATAGCCCTCTATGGGCTTCCAAATATCCCTTTGCCAATTCCACAAGAACAGCCTTAGCGAAAGGCTTCTTGAAGGGAAAGATGGAACTCTGTGAGATGAACTAACAGAACACCGAGCAGTTTCTCAGAAAGCTTCTTTCCAGTTTTGAACGGAAGATATTTCCTTTTTCACCATAGCGCTCTATGGGCTTCCAAATATCCCTTTGCCAATTCCACAAGAACAGCCTTAGCGAAAGGCTTCTTGAAGGGAAAGATGTAACTCTGTGAGATGAATTAACAAAACACAGAACAGTTTCTCAGAATGCTTCTTTCCAGTTTTGAACTAGAGATATTTCCTTTTTCACCATAGCCCTCTAAGGGCTTCCAAATATCCCTTTTCCAATTGCAGAAGAAGAGCCTTAGCGAAAGGCTTCTTGAAGGGAAAGATGTAACTCTGTGAGATGAATTAACAGAACACAGAGCAGTTTCTCAGAAAGCTTTTTTCCAGTTTTGAACGGAAGATATTTCCTTTTTCACCATAGCCCTCTATGGGCTTCCAAATATCGCTTTGCCAGTTAAACAAGAACAGCCTTAGCGAAAGGCTTCTTGAAGGGAAAGTTATAACTCTGTGAGATGAACTAACAGAACACAGAGCAGTTTCTCAGAAAGCTTCTTTCCAGTTTTGATCGTAAGATATTTCCTTTTTCACCCTAGCCCTCTAAGGGCTTCCAAATATCCCTTTGCCAATTCCACAAGAACAGCCTTAGCGAAAGGCTTCTTGAAGGGAAAGATGTAACTCTGTGAGATGAATTAACAGAACACAGAGCAGTTTCTCAGAAAGATTCTTTCCAGTATTGAACGGAAGATATTACCTTTTTCACCACAGCCCTCTATGGGCTTCCAAATATCCCTTTGCCAGTTCCACAAGAACAGCCTTAGGGAAACGCTTCTTGAAGGGAAAGATGTAACCCTGTGAGATGAAATGCCAGCACACAGAGCAGTTTCTCAGAAAGCTTCTTTCCAGTTTTGAACGGAAGATATTTCCTTTTTCACCATAGGACTCTATGGTCTTCCAAATATCCCTTTGCCAATTCCACAAGAACAGCCTTAGCGACAGGCTTCTTGAAGGGAAAGATGCAACTCTGTGAGATGAATTCAGAGAACACAGGGCAGTTTCTCAGAAATCTTCTTTCCAGTTTTTAACGGAAGATATTTTCTTTTTCACCGTAGCCCTCTATGGGCTTCCAAATATCCCTTTGACAATTCCAAAAGATCAGTCTTAGCGAAAGGTTTCTTGCAGGGAAAGATGTAACTGTGTGGGATGAATTCAGAGAACACAGAGCAGTTTCTCAGAAAGCTTCTTTCCAGTTTTGAACGGAAGATATTTCCTTTTACACCATAGCCCTCTATGGGCTTCCAAATATCCCTTTGCCAATTCCACAAGAACAGCCTTAGCGAAAGGCTTCTTGAAGGGAAAGATGGAACTCTGTGAGATGAACTAACAGAACACCGAGCAGTTTCTCAGAAAGCTTCTTTCCAGTTTTGAACGGAAGATATTCCCTTTTTCACCATAGGCCTCTATGGGCTTCCAAATATCCCTTTGCCAATTCCACAAGAACAGCCTTAGCGAAAGGCTTCTTGAAGGGAAAGATGTAACTCTGTGAGATGAATTAACAGAACACAGAGCAGTTTCTCAGAAAGCTTCTTTCCAGTTTTGAACGGAAGATATTTCCTTTTTCACCATAGCCCTCTATGGGCTTCCAAATATCCCTTTGCCAATTCCACAAGAACAGCATTAGCGAAAGGCTTCTTGAAGGGAAAGATGTAACTGTGTGAGATGAATTTAGAGAACACAGAGCAGTTTCTCAGAAAGCTTCTTCCCAGTTTTGAACGGAAGATATTTCCTTTTTCACCATAGCCCTCTATGGGCTTCCAAATATCCCTTTGCCAATTCCACAAGAACAGGCTTAGCGAAAGGCTACTTGAAAGGAAAGATGTAACTCTGTGAGATGAACTAACAGAACACAGAGCAGTTTCTCAGAAAGCTTCTTTCCAGTTTTGAACAGAAGATATTTCCTTTTTCACCATAGCCCTCTATTGGCTTCCAAATATCCCTTTGCCATTTGCACAAGAACAGCCTTAGCGAAAGGCTTCTTGAAGGGAAAGATGTAACTCTGTGAGATGAACTAACAGAACACAGAGCAGTTTCTCAGAAAGCTTCTTTCCAGTTTTGAACGGAAGATATTCCCTTTTTCACCATAGCCCTCTATGGGCTTCCAAATATCCCTTTTCCAATTCCACAAGAACAGCCTTAGCGAAATGCTTCTTAAGGGAAAGATGTAACTCTGTGAGATGAATTCAGAGAACACAGAGCATTTTCTCAGAAAGCTTCTTTCCAGTTTTGAACGGAAGATATTTCCTTGTTCACCACAGCCCTCTATGGGCTTCCAAATATCCCTTTGCCAATTCCACAAGAACAGCCTTAGCGAAAGGCTTCTTGAAGGGAAAGTTGTAACTCTGTGAGATGAACTAACAGAACACAGAGCAGTTTCTCAGAAAGCTTCTTTCCAGTTTTGATCGGAAGATATTTCCTTTTTCACCATAGCCCTCTATGGGCTTCCAAATATCCCTTTGCCAATTCTACAAGAACAGCCTTAGCGAAAGGCTTCTTGAAGGGAAAGATGCAACTCTGTGAGATGAATTCAGAGAACACAGAGCAGTTTCTCAGAAATCTTCTTTCCAGTTTTGATCGGAAGATATTTCCTTTTTCACCATAGCCCTCTATGGGCTTCCAAATATCCCTTTGACAATTCCACAAGAACAGTCTTAGCGAAAGGCTTCTTGCAGGGAAAGATGTAACTATGTGAGATGAATTCAGAGAACACAGAGCAGTTTCTCAGAAAGCTTCTTTCCAGTTTTGAACGGAAGATATTTCCTTTTACACCATAGCCCTCTATGGGCTTCCAAATATCCCTTTGCCAGTTCCACAAGAACAGCCTTAGCGAAAGGCTTCTTGAAGGGAAAGATGTAACTCTGTGAGATGAACTAACAGAACACACAGCAGTTTCTCAGAAAGCTTCTTTCCAGTTCTGAACGGAAGATATTTCCTTTTTCACCATAGCGCTCTATGGGCTTCCAAATATCCCTTTGCCAATTCCACAAGAACAGCCTTAGCGAAAGGCTTCTTGAAGGGAAAGATGTAACTCTGTGAGATGAATTAACAAAACACAGAACAGTTTCTCAGAATGCTTCTTTCCAGTTTTGAACTAGAGATATTTCCTTTTTCACCATAGCCCTCTATGGGCTTCCAAAAATCCCTTTGCCAATTCCACAAGAACAGCCTTATCGAAAGGCTTCTTGAAGGGAAAGATGCAACTCTGTGAGATGAATTCAGAGAACACAGAGCAGTTTCTCAGAAATCTTCTTTCCAGTTTTGATCGGAAGATATTTCCTTTTTCACCATAGCCCTCTATGGGCTTCCAAATATCCCTTTGCCTGTTCCACAAGAACAGCCTTAGCGAAACGCTTCTTGAAGGGAAAGATGTAACTCTGTGAGATGAACTAACAGAACACAGAGTAGTTTCTCAGAAAACTTCTTTCCAGTTTTGAACGGAAGATATTTCCTTTTTCATCATAGCCCTCTAGGGGCTTTCAAATATCCCTTTGCCAATTCTACAAGAACAGCCTTAGCGAAAGGCTTCTTGAAGGGAAAGATGTAACTCTGTGACATGAATTAACAGAACACAGAGCAGTTTCTCAGAAAGCTTCTTTCCAGTTTTGAACGGAAGATATTTCCTTTTTCACCACAGGCCTCTATGGGCTTCCAAATATCCCTTTGCCAATTCCACAAGAACAGCCTTAGCGAAAGGCTTCTTGAAGGGAAAGTTGTAACTCTGTGAGATGAACTAACAGAACACAGAGAAGTTTCTCAGAAAGCTTCTTTCTAGTTTTGATCGGAAGATATTTCCTTTTTCACCATAGCCCTCTATGGGCTTCCAAATATCCCTTTGCCAATTGCACAAGAACAGCCTTAGCGAAAGGCTTCTTGAAGGGAAAGATGTAACTCTGTGAGATGAACTAACAGAACACAGAGCAGTTTCTCAGAAAGCTTCTTTCCTGTTTTGAACGGAAGATATTTCCTTTTTCACCATAGCCCTCTATGGGCTTCCAAATATCCCTTTTCCAATTCCACAAGAACAGCCATAGTGAAATGCTTCTTTAAGGGAAAGATGTAACTCTGTGAGATGAATTCAGAGAACACAGAGCAGTTTCTCAGAAAGCTTCTTTCCAGTTTTGAACGGAAGATATTTCCTTTTTCACCACAGCCCTCTATGGGCTTCCAAATATCCCTTTGCCAATTCCACAAGAACAGCCTTAGCGAAAGGCTTCTTGAAGGGAAAGTTGTAACTCTGTCAGATGAACTAACAGACACAGAGCAGTTTCTCAGAAAGCTTCTTTCCAGTTTTGAACGTAAGATATTCCCTTTTTCACCATAGCCCTCGACGGGCTTCCAAATATCCCTTTGCCAATTCCAGAAGAACAGCCTTAGCGAACGGCTTTTTGAAGGGAAAGATGTAACTCTGTGACATGAATTAACAGAACACAGAGCAGTTTCTCAGAAAGCTTTTTTCCAGTTTTGAACGGAAGATATTTCCTTTTTCACCATAGCCCTCTATGGGCTTCCAAATATCCCTTTGTCAGTTAAACAAGAACAGCCTTAGCGAAAGGCTTCTTGAAGGGAAAGTTGTAACTCTGTGAGATGAACTAACAGAACACAGAGCAGTTTCTCAGAAAGCTTTTTTCCAGTTTTGAACGGAAGATATTTCCTTTTTCACCACAGCCCTCTATGGGCTTCCAAATATCCCTTTTCCAATTCCACAAGAACAGCATTAGCGAAAGGCTTCTTGAAGGGAAAGATGTAACTGTGTGAGATGAATTTAGAGAACACAGAGCAGTTTCTCAGAAAGCTTCTTCCCAGTTTTGAACGGAAGATATTTCCTTTTTCACCATAGCCCTCTATGGGCTTCCAAATATCCCTTTGCCAATTCCACAAGAACAGCCTTAGCGAAAGGCTTCTTGAAGGGAAAGATGTAACTCTGTGAGATGAAATAACACAACACACAGCAGTTTCTCAGAAAGCTTCTTTCCAGTTTTGAACGGAAGATATTTCCTTTTTCACCATAGCCCTCTATGGGCTTCCAAATATCCCTTTGCCAATTGCACAAGAACAGCCTTAGCGAAAGGCTTCTTGAAGGGAAAGATGTAACTCTGTGAGATGAACTAACAGAACACAGAGCATTTTCTCAGAAAGCTTCTTTCCAGTTTTGAACGGAAGATATTCCCTTTTTCACCATAGCCCTCTATGGGCTTCCAAATATCCCTTTTCCAATTCCACAAGAACAGACTTAGCGAAATGCTTCTTTAAGGGAAAGATGTAACTCTGTGAGATGAATTCACAGAACACAGAGCAGTTTCTCAGAAAGCTTCTTTCCAGTTTTGAACGGAAGATATTTCCTTTTTCACCATTGCCCTCTATTGGCTTCCAAATATCCCTTTGCCAATTCCACAAGAACAGCCTTAGCGAAAGGCTTCTTGAAGGGAAAGTTGTAACTCTGTGAGATGAACTAACAGAACACAGAGCAGTTTCTCAGAAAGCTTCTTTCCAGTTTTGATCGGAAGATATTTCCTTTTTCACCCTAGCCCTCTATGGGCTTCCAAATATCCCTTTGACAATTCCACAAGAACAGCCTTAGCGAAAGGCTTCTTGAAGGGAAAGATGCAACTCTGTGAGATGAATTCAGAGAACACAGAGCAGTTTCTCAGAAATCTTCTTTCTAGTTTTGAACGGAAGATATTTCCTTTTTCACCATAGCCCTCTATGGGCTTCCAAATATCCCTTTGACAATTCCACAAGAACAGTCTTAGCGAAAGGCTTCTTGCAGGGAAAGATGTAACTGTGTGAGATGAATTCAGAGAGCACACAGCAGTTTCTCAGAAAGCTTCTTTCCAGTTTTGAACGGAAGATATTTCCTTTTACACCATAGCCCTCTATGGGCTTCCAAATATCCCTTTTCCAGTTCCACAAGAACAGCCTTAGCGAAAGGCTTCTTGAAGGGAAAGATGTAACTCTGTGAGATGAACTAACAGAACACACAGCAGTTTCTCAGAAAGCTTCTTTCCAGTTTTGAACGGAAGATATTTCCTTTTTCACCACAGGCCTCTATGGGCTTCCAAATATCCCTTTGCCAATTCCACAAGAACAGCCTTAGCGAAAGGCTTCTTGAAGGGAAAGTTGTAACTCTGTGAGATGAACTAACAGAACACAGAGCAGTTTCTCAGAAAGCTTCTTTCTAGTTTTGATCGGAAGGTATTTCCTTTTTCACCATAGCCCTCTAAGGGCTTCCAAATATCCCTTTGCCAATTCCACAAGAACAGCCTTAGCGAAAGGCTTCTTGAAGGGAAAGATGTAACTCTGTGAGATGAACTAACAGAACACACAGCAGTTTCTCAGAAAGCTTCTTTCCAGTTTTGAACGGAAGTTATTTCCTTTTTCACAATAGCCCTCTATGGGCTTCCAAATATCCCTTTGCCAATTCCACAAGAACAGCATTAGCGAAAGGCTTCTTGAAGGGAAAGATGTAACTGTGTGAGATGAATTTAGAGAACACAGTGCAGTTTCTCAGAAAGCTTCTTCCCAGTTTTGAAAGGAAGATATTTCCTTTTTCACCATAGCCCTCTATGGGCTTCCAAATATCCCTTTGCCAATTGCACAAGAACAGCCTTAGCGAAAGGCTTCTTGAAGGGAAAGATGTAACTCTGTGAGATGAACTAAAAGAACACAGAGCAGTTTCTCAGAAAGCTTCTTTCCTGTTTTGAACGGAAGATATTCCCTTTTTCACCATAGCCCTCTATGGGCTTCGAAATATCCCTTTTCCAATTCCACAAGAACAGCCATAGTGAAATGCTTCTTTAAGGGAAAGATGTAACTCTGTGAGATGAATTCAGAGAACACAGAGCAGTTTCTCAGAAAGCTTCTTTCCAGTTTTGAACGGAAGATATTTCCTTTTTCACCACAGCCCTCTTTGGCCTTCCAAATATCCCTTTGCCAATTCCACAAGAACAGCCTTAGCGAAAGGCTTCTTGAAGGGAAAGTTGTAACTCTGTCAGATGAACTAACAGACACAGAGCAATTTCTCAGAAAGCTTCTTTCCAGTTTTGAACGGAAGATATTCCCTTTTTCACCATAGCCCTCTATGGGCTTCCAAATATCCCTTTGCCAATTCCAGAAGAACAGCCTTAGCGAACGGCTTTTTGAAGGGAAAGATGTAACTCTGTGACATGAATTAACAGAACACAGAGCAGTTTCTCAGAAAGCTTCTTTCCAGTTTTGAACGGAAGATATTTCCTTTTTCACCATAGCCCTCTATGGGCTTCCAAATATCCCTTTGCCAGGTCAACAAGAACAGCCTTAGCGAAAGGCTTCCTGAAGGGAAAGATGTAACTCTCTGAGATGAACTAACAGAACACAGAGCAGTTTCTCAGAAAGCTTCTTTCCAGTTTTGAACTAGAGATATTTCCTTTTTCACCATAGCCCTCTATGGGCTTCCAAATATCCCTTTGCCAATGCACAAGAAGAGCCTTAGCGAAAGGCTTCTTGAAGGGAAAGATGTAACTCTGTGAGATGAATTAACAGAACACAGAGCAGTTTCTCAGAAATCTTTTTTCCAGTTTTGAACGGAAGATATTTCCTTTTTCACCATAGCCCTCTATGGGCTTCCAAATATCCCTTTGCCAGTTAAACAAGAACAGCCTTAGCGAAAGGCTTCTTGAAGGGAAAGTTGTAACTCTGTGAGATGAACTAACAGAACACAGAGCAGTTTCTCAGAAAGCTTCTTTCCAGTTTTGGTCGTAAGATATTTCCTTTTTCACCGTAGCCCTCTATGGCCTTCCAAATATCCCTTTTCCAATTGCACAAGAAGAGCCTTAGCGAAAGGCTTCTTGAAGGGAAAGATGTAACTCTGTGAGATGAATTAACAGAATACAGAGCAGTTTCTCAGAAAGCTTTTTTCCAGTTTTGAACGGAAGATATTTCCTTTTTCACCATAGCCCTCTATGGGCTTCCAAATATCCCTTTGCCAGTTAAACAATTACAGCCTTAGCGAAAGGCTTCTTGAAGGGAAAGTTGTAACTCTGTGAGATGAACTAACAGAACACAGAGCAGTTTCTCAGAAAGCTTTTTTCCAGTTTTGAACGGAAGATATTTCCTTTTTCACCATAGCCTTCTATGGGCTTCCAAATATCCCTTTTCCAATTCCACAAGAACAGCATTAGCGAAAGGCTTCTTGAAGGGAAAGATGTAACTGTGTGAGATGAATTTAGAGAACACAGAGCAGTTTCTCAGAAAGCTTCTTCCCAGTTTTGAACGGAAGATATTTCCTTTTTCACCATAGCCCTCTATGGGCTTCCAAATATCCCTTTGCCAATTCCACAAGAACAGCCTTAGCGAAAGGCTTCTTGAAGGGAAAGATGTAACTCTGTGAGATGAAATAACACAACACACAGCAGTTTCTCAGAAAGCTTCTTTCCAGTTTTGAACGGAAGATATTTCCTTTTTCACCATAGCCCTCTATGGGCTTCCAAATATCCCTTTGCCAATTGCACAAGAACAGCCTTAGCGAAAGGCTTCTTGAAGGGAAAGAGGTAACTCTGTGAGATGAACTAACAGAACACAGAGCATTTTCTCAGAAAGCTTCTTTCCAGTTTTGAACGGAAGATATTCCCTTTTTCACCATAGCCCTCTATGGGCTTCCAAATATCCCTTTTCCAATTCCACAAGAACAGCCTTAGCGAAATGCTTCTTTAAGGGAAAGATGTAACTCTGTGAGATGAATTCACAGAACACAGAGCAGTTTCTCAGAAAGCTTCTTTCCAGTTTTGAACGGAAGATATTTCCTTTTTCACCATAGCCCTCTATGGGCTTCCAAATATCCCTTTGCCAATTCCACAAGAACAGCCTTAGCGAAAGGCTTCTTGAAGGGAAAGTTGTAACTCTGTGAGATGAACTAACAGAACACAGAGCAGTTTCTCAGAAAGCTTCTTTCCAGTTTTGATCGGAAGATATTTCCTTTTTCACCATAGCCCTCTATGGGCTTCCAAATATCCCTTTGACAATTCCACAAGAACAGCCTTAGCGAAAGGCTTCTTGAAGGGAAAGATGCAACTCTGTGAGATGAATTCAGAGAACACAGAGCAGTTTCTCAGAAATCTTCTTTCCAGTTTTGAACGGAAGATATTTCCTTTTTCACCATAGCCCTCTATGGGCTTCCAAATATCCCTTTGACAATTCCACAAGAACAGTCTTAGCGAAAGGCTTCTTGCAGGGAAAGATGTAACTGTGTGAGATGAATTCAGAGAGCACACAGCAGTTTCTCAGAAAGCTTCTTTCCAGTTTTGAACGGAAGATATTTCCTTTTACACCATAGCCCTCTATGGGCTTCCAAATATCCCTTTTCCAGTTCCTCAAGAACAGCCTTAGCGAAAGGCTTCTTGAAGGGAAAGATGTAAATCTGTGAGATGAACTAACAGAACACACAGCAGTTTCTCAGAAAGCTTCTTTCCAGTTTTGAACGGAAGATATTTCCTTTTTCACCATAGCCCTCTATGGGCTTCCAAATATCCCTTTGCCAATTCCACAAGTACAGCCTTAGCGAAAGGCTTCTTGAAGGGAAAGATGTAACACTGTGAGATGAACTAACAGAACACAGAGCAGTTTCTCAGAAAGCTTCTTTCCAGTTTTGAACGGAAGATATTCCCTTTTTCACCATAGCCCTCTATGGGCTTCCAAATATCCCTTTGCCAGGTCAACAAGAACAGCCTTAGCGAAAGGCTTCCTGAAGGGAAAGATGTAACTCTCTGAGATGAACTAACAGAACACAGAGCAGTTTCTCAGAAAGCTTCTTTCCAGGTTTGAACGGAAGATATTTCCTTTTTCACCATAGCCCTCTATGGGCTTCCAAATATCCCTATGCCAGTTCCACAAGAACAGCCTTAGCGAAAGGCTTCTTGAAGGGAAAGATGTAACTCTGTGAGATGAACTAACAGAACACAGAGTAGTTTCTAAGAAAGCTTCTTTCCAGTTTTAAACGGAAGATATGTCCTTTTTCACCATAGCCCTGTATGAGCTTCCAAATATCCCTTTGCCAATTCCACAAGAACAGCCTTAGCGAAAGGCTTCTTGAGGGAAACATGTAGCTCTGTGAGATTAATTAACAGAACACAGAGCAGTTTCTCAGAAAGCTTCTTTCCAGTTTTGATCGGAAGATATTTCCTTTTTCACCATAGCCCTCTATGGGTTTCCAAATATCCCTTTGCCAATTCCACAAGAACAGCCTTAGCGAAAGGCTTCTTGAAGGGAAAGATGCAACTCTGTGAGATGAATTCAGAGAACACAGGGCAGTTTCTTAGAAATCTTCTTTCCAGTTTTTAACGGAAGATATTTTCTTTTTCACCATAGCCCTCTATGGGCTTCCAAATATCCCTTTGACAATTCCACAAGAACAGTCTTAGCGAAAGGCTTCTTGCAGGGAAAGATGTAACTGTGTGAGATGAATTCAGAGAACACAGAGCAGTTTCTCAGAAAGCTTCTTTCCAGTTTTGAACGGAAGATATTTCCTTTTACACCATAGCCCTCTATGGGCTTCCAAATATCCCTTTGCCAATTCCACAAGAACAGCCTTAGCGAAAGGCTTCTTGAAGGGAAAGATGGAACTCTGTGAGATGAACTAACAGAACACACAGCAGTTTCTCAGAAAGCTTCTTTCCAGTTTTGAACGGAAGATATTCCCTTTTTCACCATAGGCCTCTATGGGCTTAGAAATATCACTTTGCCAATTCCACAAGAACAGCCTTAGCGAAAGGCTTCTTGAAGGGAAAGATGTAACTCTGTGATATGAATTAACAGAACACAGAGCAGTTTCTCAGAAAGCTTCTTTCCAGTTTTGAACGGAAGATATTTCCTTTTTCACCATAGCCCTCTATGGGCTTCCAAATATCCCTTTGCCAATTCCACAAGAACAGCATTAGCGAAAGGCTTCTTGAATGGAAAGATGTAACTGTGTGAGATGAATTTAGAGAACACAGAGCAGTTTCTCAGAAAGCTTCTTCCCAGTTTTGAACGGAAGATATTTAATTTTTCACCATAGCCCTCTATGGGCTTCCAAATATCCCTTTGCCAATTCCACAAGAACAGGCTTAGCGAAAGGCTACTTGAAAGGAAAGATGTAACTCTGTGAGATGAACTAACAGAACACAGAGCAGTTTCTCAGAAAGCTTCTTTCCAGTTTTGAACGGAAGATATTTCCTTTTTCACCATAGGACTTTATGGTCTTCCAAATATCCCTTTGCCAATTCCACAAGAACAGCCTTACCGAAAGGCTTCTTGAAGGGAAAGATGTAACTCTGTGAGATGAATTCAGAGAACACAGAGTAGTTTCTCAGATAGCTTCTTTCCAGTTTTAAACGGAAGATATGTCCTTTTTCACCATAGCCCTCTATGAGCTTCCAAATATCCCTTTGCCTATTCCACAAGAACAGCCTTAGCGAAAGGCTTCTTGAAGGGAAAGATATAACTCTGTGAGATGAATTAACAGAACACAGAGCAGTTTCTCAGAAAGCTTCTCTCCAGTTTTGAACGGAAGATATTTCCTTTTTCACCATAGCCCTCTATGGGCTTCCAAATATCCCTTTGCCAATTTCACAAGAACTGCCTTAGCGAAAGGCTTCTTGAAGGGAAAGATGTAACTCTGTGATTTGAATTAACAGAACACAGAACACTTTCTCAGAAAGCTTCTTTCCAGTTTTGAACGGAAGATATTTTCTTTTTCACCATAACCCTCTATAGGCTTCCAAATATCCCTTTGCCAATTCCACAAGAACAGCCTTAGCGAAAGGCTTCTTGAGGGAAACATGTAGCTCTGTGAGATTAATTAACAGAACACAGAGCAGTTTCTCAGAAAGCTTCTTTCCAGTTTTGAACAGAAGATATTTCCTTTTTCACCATAGCCCTCTATGGGCTTCCAAATATCCCTTTGCCAATTCCACAAGAACAGCATTAGCGAAAGGCTTCTTGAAGGGAAAGATGTAACTGTGTGAGATGAATTTAGAGAACACAGAGCAGTTTCTCAGAAAGCTTCTTCCCAGTTTTGAACGGAAGATATTTCCTTTTTCACCATAGCCCTCTATGGGCTTCCAAATATCCCTTTGCCAATTCCACAAGAACAGCCTTAGCGAAAGGCTTCTTGAAGGGCAAGATGTAACTCTGTGAGATGAACTAACACAACACACAGCAGTTTCTCAGAAAGTTTCTTTCCAGTTTTGAACGGAAGATATTTCCTTTTTCACCATAGCCCTCTATGCGCTTCCAAATATCCCTTTGCCAATTGCACAAGAACAGCATTAGCGAAAGGCTTCTTGAAGGGAAAGATGTAACTCTGTGAGATGAACTAACAGAACACAGAGCAGTTTCTCAGAAAGCTTCTTTCCAGTTTTGATCGGAAGATATTTCCTTTTTCACCATAGCCCTCTATGGGTTTCCTGTATATCCCTTTGCCAATTCCACAAGAACAGCCTTAGCGAAAGGCTTCTTGAAGGGAAAGATGCAACTCTGTGAGATGAATTCAGAGAACACATGGCAGTTTCTCAGAATGCTTCTTTCCAGTTTTGAACTAGAGATATTTCCTTTTTCACCATAGCCCTCTAAGGGCTTCCAAATATCCCTTTGCCAATTGCACAAGAAGAGCCTTAGCGAAAGGCTTCTTGAAGGGAAAGATGTAACTCTGTGAGATGAATTAACAGAACACAGAGCAGTTTCTCAGAAAGCTTTTTTCCAGTTTTGAACGGAAGATATTTCCTTTTTCACCATAGCCCTCTATGGGCTTCCAAATATCCCTTTGCCAGTTAAACAAGAACAGCCTTAGCGAAAGGCTTCTTGAAGGGAAAGTTGTAACTCTGTGAGATGAACTAACAGAACACAGAGCAGTTTCTCAGAAAGCTTCTTTACAGTTTTGAACGGAAGATATTTCCTTTTTCACCATAGCCCTCTATGGGCTTCCAAATATCCCTTTGCCAGTTCCACAAGAACAGCCTTAGCGAAAGGCTTCTTGAAGGGAAAGATGTAACTCTGTGAGATGAATTAACAGAACACAGAGCAGTTTCTCAGAAAGTTTCTTTCCAGTTTTGAACGGAAGATATTTCGTTTTTCACCATAGGCCTCTATGGGCTCCTAAATATCCCTTTGCCAATTCCACAAGAACAGCCTTAGTGAAAGGCTTCTTGAAGGGAAAGATGTAACTCTGTGAGATGAACTAACAGAACACAGAGCAGTTTCTCAGAAAGCTTCTTTCCAGTTTTGAACGGAAGATATTTCCTTTTTCACCGTAGCCCTCTATGGGCTTCCAAATATCCCTTTGCCAGTTCCACAAGAAGAGCCTTCGTGAAAGTCTTCTTGAAGGGAAAGATGTAACTCTGTGAGATGAATTAACAGAACACAGAACAGTTTCTCAGAATGCTTCTTTCCAGTTTTGAACTTAAGATATTTCCTTTTTCACCATAGCCCTCTATGGGCTTCCAAATATCCCTTTGCCAATTCCACAAGAACAGCCTTAGCGAACGGCTTCTTAAAGGGAAAGATGTAACTCTGGGAGATGAATTAACAGAACACAGAGCAGTTTCTCAGAAAGCTTCTTTCCAGTTTTGAACGGAAGATATTTCCTTTTTCACCGTAACCCTCCATGGCCTTCCAAATATCCGTTTTCCAATTGCACAAGAAGAGCCTTAGCGAAAGGCTTCTTGATGGGAAAGATGTAACTCTGTGAGATGAATTAACAGAATACAGAGGAGTTTCTCAGAAAGCTTTTTTCCAGTTTTGAACGGAAGATATTTCCTTTTACACCATAGCCCTCTATGGGCTTCCAAATATCCATTTGCCAGTTAAACAAGAGCAGCCTTAGCGAAAGGCTTCTTGAAGGGAAAGTTGTAACTCTGTGAGATGAACTAACAGAACACAGAGCAGTTTCTCAGAAAGCTTTTTTCCAGTTTTGAACGGAAGATATTTCCTTTTTCACCATAGGCCTCTATGGGCTTCCAAATATCCCTTTGCCAATTCCACAAGAACAGCATTAGCGAAAGGCTTCTTGAAGGGAAAGATGTAACTGTGTGAGATGAATTTAGAGAACACAGAGCAGTTTCTCAGAAAGCTTCTTCCCAGTTTTGAACGGAAGATATTTCCTTTTTCACCATAGCCCTCTATGGGCTTCCAAATATCCCTTTGCCAATTCCACAAGAACAGCCTTAGCGAAAGGCTTCTTGACGGGAAAGATGTAACTCTGTGAGATGAACTAACACAACACACAGCAGTTTCTCAGAAAGCTTCTTTCCAGTTTTGAACGCAAGATATTTCCTTTTTCACCATAGCCCTCTATGGGCTTCCAAATATCCCTTTGCCAATTGCACAAGAACAGCCTTAGCAAAAGGCTTCTTGAAGGGAAAGATGTAACTCTGTGAGATGAACTAACAGAGCACAGAGCAGTTTCTCAGAAAGCTTCTTTCCAGTTTTGAACGGAGGATATTCCCTTTTTCACCATAGCCCTCTATGGGCTTCCAAATATCCCTTTGCCAATTCCACAAGAACAGCCTTAGCGAAAGGCTTCTTGAATGGAAAGATGCAACTCTGTGAGATGAATTCAGAGAACACAGAGCAGTTTCTCAGAAATCTTCTTTCCAGTTTTGAACGGAAGATATTTCCTTTTTCACCATAGCCCTCTATGGGCTTCCAAATATCCCTTTGACAATTC
Organism: Chlorocebus sabaeus; assembly: GCF_047675955.1. Lineage (NCBI taxonomy): Eukaryota > Metazoa > Chordata > Mammalia > Primates > Cercopithecidae > Chlorocebus > Chlorocebus sabaeus. The sequence goes on from NC_132909.1 coordinate 36,678,384, forward strand.
CACAAGAACAGTCTTAGCGTAAGGCTTCTTGCAGGGAAAGATGTAACTGTGTGAGATGAATTCAGAGAACACAGAGCAGTTTCTCAGAAAGCTTCTTTCCAGTTTTGAACGGAAGATATTTCCTTTTTCACCATAGCCCTCTATGGCTTCCAAATATCCCTTTGCCAGTTCCACAAGAACAGCCTTAGCGAAAGGCTTCTTGAAGGGAAAGATGTAACTCTGTGAGATGAACTAACAGAACACAGAGCAGTTTCTCAGAAAGCTTCTTTCCAGTTTTGAACGGAAGATATTTCCTTTTTCACCACAGCCCTCTATGGGCTTCCAAATATCCCTTTGCCAATTCCACAAGAACAGCCTTAGCGAAAGGCTTCTTGAAGGGAAAGATGTAACTCTGTGAGATGAATTAACAGAACACAGAGCAGTTTCTCAGAAAGCTTCTTTCCAGTATTGAACGGAAGATATTTCCTTTTTCACCACAGCCCTCTATGGGCTTCCAAATATCCCTTTGCCAGTTCCACAAGAACAGCCTTAGGGAAACGCTTCTTGAAGGGAAAGATGTAACCCTGTGAGATGAACTGCCAGCACACAGAGCAGTTTCTCAGAAAGCTTCTTTCCAGTTTTGAACGGAAGATATTTCCTTTTTCAAAATAGGACTCTATGGTCTTCCAAATATCCCTTTGCCAATTCCACAAGAACAGCCTTACCGAAAGGCTTCTTGAAGGGAAAGATGGAACTCTGTGAGATGAACTAACAGAAAACAGAGCAGTTTCTCAGAAAGCTTCTTTCCAGTTTTGAACGAAAGATATTTCCTTTTTCACCATAGCCCTCTATGGGCTTCCAAATATCCCTTTGCCAATTCCACAAGAACAGCCTTAGCGAAAGGCTTCTTGAAGGGATAGATGTAACTCTGTGAGATGAATTCAGAGAACACAGAGTAGTTTCTCAGAAAGCTTCTTTCCAGTTTTAAACGGAAGATATGTCCTTTTTCACCATAGCCCTCTATGAGCTTCCAAATATCACTTTGCCAATTCCACAAGAACAGCCTTCGCGAAAGGCTTCTTGAGGGAAACATGTAGCTCTGTGAGATTAATTAACAGAACACAGAGCAGTTTCTCAGAAAGCTTCTTTCCAGTTTTGATCGGAAGATATTTCCTTTTTCACCATAGCCCTCTATGGGTTTCCAAATATCCCTTTGCCAATTCCACAAGAACAGCCTTAGCGAAAGGCTTCTTGAAGGGAAAGATGCAACTCTGTGAGATGAATTCAGAGAACACAGGGCAGTTTCTCAGAAACCTTCTTTCCAGTTTTTAACAGAAGATATTTTCTTTTTCACCATAGCCCTCTATGGGCTTCCAAATATCCCTTTGACAATTCCACAAGAACAGTCTTAGCGAAAGGCTTCTTGCAGGGAAAGATGTAACTGTGTGAGATGAATTCAGAGAACACAGAGCAGTCTCTCAAAAAGCTTCTTTCCAGTTTTGAACGGAAGATATTTCCTTTTACACCATAGCCCTCTATGGGCTTCCAAATATCCCTTTGCCAATTCCACAGGAACAGCCTTAGCGAAAGGCTTCTTGAAGGGAAAGATGAAACTCAGTGAGATGAACTAACAGAACACAGAGCAGTTTCTCAGAAAGCTTCTTTCCAGTTTTGAACGGAAGATATTCCCTTTTTCACCATAGGCCTCTATGGGCTTCCAAATATCCCTTTGCCAATTCCACAAGAACAGCCTTAGCGAAAGGCTTCTTGAAGGGAAAGATGTAACTCTGTGAGATGAATTAACAGAACACAGAGCAGTTTCTCAGAAAGCTTCTTTCCAGTTTTGAACCGAAGATATTTCCTTTTTCACCATAGCCCGCTATGGGCTTCCAAATATCCCTTTGCCAATTCCACAAGAACAGCATTAGCGAAAGGCTTCTTGAAGGGAAAGATGTAACTGTGTGAGATGAATTTAGAGAACACAGAGCAGTTTCTCAGAAAGCTTCTTCCCAGTTTTGAACGGAAGATATTTAATTTTTCACCATAGCCCTCTATGGGCTTCCAAATATCCCTTTGCCAATTCCACAAGAACAGGCTTAGCGAAAGGCTACTTGAAAGGAAAGATGTAACTCTGTGAGATGAACTAACAGAACACAGAGCAGTTTCTCAGAAAGCTTCTTTCCAGTTTTGATCGTAAGATATTTCCTTTTTCACCCTAGCCCTCTATGGGCTTCCAAATATCCCTTTGCCAATTCCACAAGAACAGCCTTAGCGAAAGGCTTCTGGAAGGGAAAGATGTAACTCTGTGAGAAGAACTAACAGAACACAGAGCAGTTTCTCAGAAAGCTTCTTTCCAGTTTTGAACGGAAGATATTTCCTTTTTCACCACAGCCCTCTATGGGCTTCCAAATATCCCTTTTCCAATTCCACAAGAACAGCCTTAGCGAAATGCTTCTTAAGGGAAAGATGTAACTCTGTGAGATGAATTCAGAGAACACAGAGCATTTTCTCAGAAAGCTTCTTTCCAGTTTTGAACGGAAGATATTTCCTTGTTCACCACAGCCCTCTATGGGCTTCCAAATATCCCTTTGCCAATTCCACAAGAACAGCCTTAGCGAAAGGCTTCTTGAAGGGAAAGTTGTAACTCTGTGAGATGAACTAACAGAACACAGAGCAGTTTCTCAGAAAGCTTCTTTCCAGTTTTGATCGGAAGATATTTCCTTTTTCACCATAGCCCTCTATGGGCTTCCAAAAATCCCTTTGCCAATTCCACAAGAACAGCCTTAGCGAAAGGCTTCTTGAAGGGAAAGATGCAACTCTGTGAGATGAAATCAGAGAACACAGAGCAGTTTCTCAGAAATCTTCTTTCCAGTTTTGAACGGAAGATATTTCCTTTTTCACCATAGCCCTCTATGGGCTTCCAAATATCCCTTTGACAATTCCACAAGAACAGTCTTAGCGAAAGGCTTCTTGCAGGGAAAGATGTAACTGTGTGAGGTGAATTCAGAGAACACAGAGCAGTTTCTCAGAAAGCTTCTTTCCAGTTTTGAACGGAAGATATTTCCTTTTACACCATAGCCCTCTATGGGCTTCCAAATATCCCTTTGCCAGTTCCACAAGAACAGCCTTAGCGAAAGGCTTCTTGAAGGGAAAGATGTAACTCTGTGAGATGAACTAACAGAACACACAGCAGTTTCTCAGAAAGCTTCTTTCCAGTTCTGAACGGAAGATATTTCCTTTTTCACCATAGCCCTCTATGGGCTTCCAAATATCCCTTTGCCAATTCCACAAGAACAGCCTTAGCGAAAGGCTTCTTGAAGGGAAAGATGTAACTCTGTGAGATGAATTAACAAAACGCAGAACAGTTTCTCAGAATGCTTCTTTCCAGTTTTCAACTAGAGATATTTCCTTTTTCACCATAGCCCTCTAAGGGCTTCCAAATATCCCTTTTCCAATTGCACAAGAAGAGCCTTAGCGAAAGGCTTCTTGAAGGGAAAGATGTAACTCTGTGAGATGAATTAACAGAACACAGAGCAGTTTCTCAGAAAGCTTTTTTCCAGTTTTGAACGGAAGATATTTCCTTTTTCACCATAGCCCTCTATGGGCTTCCAAATATCGCTTTGCCAGTTAAACAAGAACAGCCTTAGCGAAAGGCTTCTTGAAGGGAAAGTTGTAACACTGTGAGATGAACTAACAGAACACAGAGCAGTTTCTCAGAAAGCTTCTTTCCAGTTTTGATCGTAAGATATTTCCTTTTTCACCCTAGCCCTCTATGGGCTTCCAAATATCCCTTTGCCAATTCCACAAGAACAGCCTTAGCGAAAGGCTTCTGGAAGGGAAAGATGTAACTCTGTGAGAAGAACTAACAGAACACAGAGCAGTTTCTCAGAAAGCTTCTTTCCAGTTTTGAACGGAAGATATTTCCTTTTTCACCACAGCCCTCTATGGGCTTCCAAATATCCCTTTGCCAATTCCACAAGAGCTGCCTTAGCGAAAGGCTTCTTGAAGGGAAAGATGTAACTCTGTGAGATGAATTAACAGAACACAGAGCAGTTCCTCAGAAAGCTTCTTTCCAGTTTTCAAAGGAAGATATTTCCTTTTTCACCACAGCCCTCTATGGGCTTCCAAATATCCCTTTGCCTGTTCCACAAGAACAGCCTTAGCGAAACGCTTCTTGAAGGGAAAGATGTAACACTGTGAGATGAACTAACAGGACACAGAGTAGTTTCTCAGAAAACTTCTTTCCAGTTTTGAACGGAAGATATTTCCTTTTTCTTCATAGCCCTCTAGGGGCTTTCAAATATCCCTTTGCCAATTCTACAAGAACAGCCTTAGCGAAAGGCTTCTTCAAGGGAAAGATGTAACTCTGTGAGATGAATTAACAGAACACAGAGCAGTTTCTCAGAAAGCTTCTTTCCAGTTTTGAACGGAAGATATTCCCTTTTTCACCATAGCCCTCTATGGGCTTCCAAATATCCCTTTGCCAATTCCACAAGAACAGCCTTAGCGAAAGGCTTCTTGAAGGGAAAGATGCAACTCTGTGAGATGAATTCAGAGAACAAGAGCAGTTTCTCAGAAATCTTCTTTCCAGTTTTGAACGGAAGATATTTCCTTTTTCACCATAGCCCTCTATGGGCTTCCAAATATCCCTTTGACAATTCCACAAGAACAGTCTTAGCGAAAGGCTTCTTGCAGGGAAAGATGTAACTGTGTGAGATGAATTCAGAGAACACAGAGCAGTTTCTCACAAAGCTTCTTTCCAGTTTTGAACGGAAGATATTTGCTTTTTCACCGTAGCCCTCTATGGGCTTCCAAATATCCCTTTGCCAGTTCCACAAGAACAGCCTTAGCGAAAGGCTTCTTGAAGGGAAAGATGTAACTCTGTGAGATGAACTAACAGAACACAGAGCAGTTTCTCAGAAAGCTTCTTTCCAGTTTTGAACGGAAGATATTTCCTTTTTCACCACAGCCCTCTATGGGCTTCCAAATATCCCTTTGCCAGTTCCACAGAAACAGCCTTAGCGAAAGGCTTCTTGAAGGGAAAGATGTAACTCTGTGATGAACTAACAGAACACAGAGCAGTTTCTCAGAAAGTTTCTTTCCAGTTTTGAACGGAAGATATTTCGTTTTTCACCATAGGCCTCTATGGGCTTCTAAATATCCCTTTGCCAATTCCACAAGAACAGCCTTAGTGAAAGGCTTCTTGAAGGGAAAGATGTAACTCTGTGAGATGAACTAACAGAACACAGAGCAGTTTCTCAGAAAGCTTCTTTCCAGTTTTGAACGGAAGATATTTCCTTTTTCACCGTAGCCCTCTATGGGCTTCCAAATATCCCTTTGCCAGTTCCACAAGAACAGCCTTCGAGAAAGTCTTCTTGAAGGGAAAGATGTAACTCTGTGAGATGAATTAACAGAACACAGAACAATTTCTCAGAATGCTTCTTTCCAGTTTTGAACTTAAGATATTTCCTTTTTCACCATAGCCCTCTATGGGCTTCCAAATATCCCTTTGCCAATTCCACAAGAACAGCCTTAGCGAACGGCTTCTTAAAGGGAAAGATGTAACTCTGGGAGATGAATTAACAGAACACAGAGCAGTTTCTCAGAAAGCTTCTTTCCAGTTTTGAACGGAAGATATTTCCTTTTTCACCGTAGCCCTCCATGGCCTTCCAAATATCCCTTTTCCAATTGCACAAGAAGAGCCTTAGCGAAAGGCTTCTTGATGGGAAAGATGTAACTCTGTGAGATGAATTAACAGAATACAGAGCAGTTTCTCAGAAAGCTTTTTTCCAGTTTTGAACGGAAGATATTTCCTTTTACACCATAGCCCTCTATGGGCTTCCAAATATCGCTTTGCCAGTTAAACAAGAACAGCCTTAGCGAAAGGCTTCTTGAAGGGAAAGTTGTAACTCTGTGAGATGAACTAACAGAACACAGAGCAGTTTCTCAGAAAGCTTTTTTCCAGTTTTGAACGGAAGATATTTCCTTTTTCACCCTAGGCCTCTATGGGCTTCCAAATATCCCTTTGCCAATTCCACAAGAACAGCATTAGCGAAAGGCTTCTTGAAGGGAAAGATGTAACTGTGTGAGATGAATTTAGAGAACACAGAGCAGTTTCTCAGAAAGCTTCTTCCCAGTTTTGAACGGAAGATATTTCCTTTTTCACCATAGCCCTCTATGGGCTTCCAAATATCCCTTTGCCAATTCCACAAGAACAGCCTTAGCGAAAGGCTTCTTGAGGGAAACATGTAGCTCTGTGAGATTAATTAACAGAACACAGAGCAGTTTCTCAGAAAGCTTCTTTCCAGTTTTGATCGGAAGATATTTCCTTTTTCACCATAGCCCTCTATGGGTTTCCAAATATCCCTTTGCCAATTCCACAAGAACAGCCTTAGCGAAAGGCTTCTTGAAGGGAAAGATGCAACTCTGTGAGATGAATTCAGAGAACACAGGGCAGTTTCTCAGAAATCTTCTTTCCAGTTTTTAACGGAAGATATTTTCTTTTTCACCATAGCCCTCTATGGGCTTCCAAATATCCCTTTGACAATTCCACAAGAACAGTCTTAGCGAAAGGCTTCTTGCAGGGAAAGATGTAACTGTGTGAGATGAATTCAGAGAACACAGAGCAGTTTCTCAGAAAGCTTCTTTCCAGTTTTGAACGGAAGATATTTCCTTTTACACCATAGCCCTCTATGGGCTTCCAAATATCCCTTTGCCAATTACACAAGAACAGCCTTAGCGAAAGGCTTCTTGAAGGGAAAGATGGAACTCTGTGAGATGAACTAACAGAACACACAGCAGTTTCTCAGAAAGCTTCTTTCCAGTTCTGAACGGAAGATATTTCCTTTTTCACCATAGCGCTCTATGGGCTTCCAAATATCCCTTTGCCAATTCCACAAGAACAGCCTTAGCGAAAGGCTTCTTGAAGGGAAAGATGTAACTCTGTGAGATGAATTAACAAAACACAGAACAGTTTCTCAGAATGCTTCTTTCCAGTTTTGAACTAGAGATATTTCCTTTTTCACCATAGCCCTCTATGGGCTTCCAAAAATCCCTTTGCCAATTCCACAAGAACAGCCTTATCGAAAGGCTTCTTGAAGGGAAAGATGCAACTCTGTGAGATGAATTCAGAGAACACAGAGCAGTTTCTCAGAAATCTTCTTTCCAGTTTTGATCGGAAGATATTTCCTTTTTCACCATAGCCCTCTATGGGCTTCCAAATATCCCTTTGCCTGTTCCACAAGAACAGCCTTAGCGAAACGCTTCTTGAAGGGAAAGATGTAACTCTGTGAGATGAACTAACAGAACACAGAGTAGTTTCTCAGAAAACTTCTTTCCAGTTTTGAACGGAAGATATTTCCTTTTTCATCATAGCCCTCTAGGGGCTTTCAAATATCCCTTTGCCAATTCTACAAGAACAGCCTTAGCGAAAGGCTTCTTGAAGGGAAAGATGTAACTCTGTGACATGAATTAACAGAACACAGAGCAGTTTCTCAGAAAACTTCTTTCCAGTTTTGAACGGAAGATATTTCCTTTTTCACCACAGGCCTCTATGGGCTTCCAAATATCCCTTTGCCAATTCCACAAGAACAGCCTTAGCGAAAGGCTTCTTGAAGGGAAAGTTGTAACTCTGTGAGATGAACTAACAGAACACAGAGCAGTTTCTCAGAAAGCTTCTTTCTAGTTTTGATCGGAAGATATTTCCTTTTTCACCATAGCCCTCTATGGGCTTCCAAATATCCCTTTGCCAATTGCACAAGAACAGCCTTAGCGAAAGGCTTCTTGAAGGGAAAGATGTAACTCTGTGAGATGAACTAACAGAACACAGAGCAGTTTCTCAGAAAGCTTCTTTCCTGTTTTGAACGGAAGATATTTCCTTTTTCACCATAGCCCTCTATGGGCTTCCAAATATCCCTTTTCCAATTCCACAAGAACAGCCATAGTGAAATGCTTCTTTAAGGGAAAGATGTAACTCTGTGAGATGAATTCAGAGAACACAGAGCAGTTTCTCAGAAAGCTTCTTTCCAGTTTTGAACGGAAGATATTTCCTTTTTCACCACAGCCCTCTATGGGCTTCCAAATATCCCTTTGCCAATTCCACAAGAACAGCCTTAGCGAAAGGCTTCTTGAAGGGAAAGTTGTAACTCTGTCAGATGAACTAACAGACACAGAGCAGTTTCTCAGAAAGCTTCTTTCCAGTTTTGAACGTAAGATATTCCCTTTTTCACCATAGCCCTCGACGGGCTTCCAAATATCCCTTTGCCAATTCCAGAAGAACAGCCTTAGCGAACGGCTTTTTGAAGGGAAAGATGTAACTCTGTGACATGAATTAACAGAACACAGAGCAGTTTCTCAGAAAGCTTTTTTCCAGTTTTGAACGGAAGATATTTCCTTTTTCACCATAGCCCTCTATGGGCTTCCAAATATCCCTTTGCCAGTTAAACAAGAACAGCCTTAGCGAAAGGCTTCTTGAAGGGAAAGTTGTAACTCTGTGAGATGAACTAACAGAACACAGAGCAGTTTCTCAGAAAGCTTTTTTCCAGTTTTGAACGGAAGATATTTCCTTTTTCACCATAGCCCTCTATGGGCTTCCAAATATCCCTTTTCCAATTCCACAAGAACAGCATTAGCGAAAGGCTTCTTGAAGGGAAAGATGTAACTGTGTGAGATGAATTTAGAGAACACAGAGCAGTTTCTCAGAAAGCTTCTTCCCAGTTTTGAACGGAAGATATTTCCTTTTTCACCATAGCCCTCTATGGGCTTCCAAATATCCCTTTGCCAATTCCACAAGAACAGCCTTAGCGAAAGGCTTCTTGAAGGGAAAGATGTAACTCTGTGAGATGAAATAACACAACACACAGCAGTTTCTCAGAAAGCTTCTTTCCAGTTTTGAACGGAAGATATTTCCTTTTTCACCATAGCCCTCTATGGGCTTCCAAATATCCCTTTGCCAATTCCACAAGAACAGCCTTAGCGAAAGGCTTCTTGAGGGAAACATGTAGCTCTGTGAGATTAATTAACAGAACACAGAGCAGTTTCTCAGAAAGCTTCTTTCCAGTTTTGAACAGAAGATATTTCCTTTTTCACCATAGCCCTCTATGGGCTTCCAAATATCCCTTTGCCAATTCCACAAGAACAGCATTAGCGAAAGGCTTCTTGAAGGGAAAGATGTAACTGTGTGAGATGAATTTAGAGAACACAGAGCAGTTTCTCAGAAAGCTTCTTCCCAGTTTTGAACGGAAGATATTTCCTTTTCACCATAGCCCTCTATGGGCTTCCAAATATCCCTTTGCCAATTCCACAAGAACAGCCTTAGCGAAAGGCTTCTTGAAGGGAAAGATGTAACTCTGTGAGATGAACTAACACAACACACAGCAGTTTCTCAGAAAGTTTCTTTCCAGTTTTGAACGGAAGATATTTCCTTTTTCACCATAGCCCTCTATGGGCTTCCAAATATCCCTTTGCCAATTGCACAAGAACAGCATTAGCGAAAGGCTTCTTGAAGGGAAAGATGTAACTCTGTGAGATGAACTAACAGAACACAGAGCAGTTTCTCAGAAAGCTTCTTTCCAGTTTTGATCGGAAGATATTTCCTTTTTCACCATAGCCCTCTATGGGTTTCCTTTATATCCCTTTGCCAATTCCACAAGAACAGCCTTAGCGAAAGGCTTCTTGAAGGGAAAGATGCAACTCTGTGAGATGAATTCAGAGAACACATGGCAGTTTCTCAGAAATCTTCTTTCCAGTTTTTAACGGAAGATATTTTCTTTTTCACCATAGCCCTCTATGGGCTTCCAAACATCCCTTTGCCAATTCCAGAAGAACAGCCTTAGCGAACGGCTTTTTGAAGGGAAAGATGTAACTCTGTGAGATGAATTAACAGAACACATAGCAGTTTCTCAGAAAGCTTCTTTCCAGTTTTGAACCGAAGATATTTCCTTTTTCACCATAGCCCTCTATGGGCTTCCAAATATCCCTTTGCCAATTCCACAAGAACAGCATTAGCGAAAGGCTTCTTGAAGGGAAAGATGTAACTGTGTGAGATGAATTTAGAGAACACAGAGCAGTTTCTCAGAAAGCTTCTTCCCAGTTTTGAACGGAAGATATTTAATTTTTCACCATAGCCCTCTATGGGCTTCCAAATATCCCTTTGCCAATTCCACAAGAACAGGCTTAGCGAAAGGCTACTTGAAAGGAAAGATGTAACTCTGTGAGATGAACTAACAGAACACAGAGCAGTTTCTCAGAAAGCTTCTTTCCAGTTTTGATCGTAAGATATTTCCTTTTTCACCATAGCCCTCTATGGGCTTCCAAAAATCCCTTTGCCAATTCCACAAGAACAGCCTTAGCGAAAGGCTTCTTGAAGGGAAAGTTGTAACTCTGTGAGATGAACTAACAGAACACAGAGCAGTTTCTCAGAAAGCTTCTTTCCAGTTTTGATCGGAAGATATTTCCTTTTTCACCATAGCCCTCTATGGGCTTCCAAAAATCCCTTTGCCAATTCCACAAGAAGAGCCTTAGCGAAAGGCTTCTTGAAGGGAAAGATGCAACTCTGTGAGATGAAATCAGAGAACACAGAGCAGTTTCTCAGAAATCTTCTTTCCAGTTTTGAACGGAAGATATTTCCTTTTTCACCATAGCCCTCTATGGGCTTCCAAATATCCCTTTGAAAATTCCACAAGAACAGTCTTAGCGAAAGGCTTCTTGCAGGGAAAGATGTAACTGTGTGAGATGAATTTAGAGAACACAGAGCAGTTTCTCAGAAAGCTTCTTCCCAGTTTTGAACGGAAGATATTTAATTTTTCACCATAGCCCTCTATGGGCTTCCAAATATTCCTTTGCCAATTCCACAAGAACAGGCTTAGCGAAAGGCTACTTGAAAGGAAAGATGTAACTCTGTGAGATGAACTAACAGAACACAGAGCAGTTTCTCAGAAAGCTTCTTTCCAGTTTTGATCGTAAGATATTTCCTTTTTCACCCTAGCCCTCTATGGGCTTCCAAATATCCCTTTTCCAATTCCACAAGAACAGCCTTAGCGAAATGCTTCTTAAGGGAAAGATGTAACTCTGTGAGATGAATTCAGAGAACACAGAGCATTTTCTCAGAAAGCTTCTTTCCAGTTTTGAACGGAAGATATTTCCTTGTTCACCACAGCCCTCTATGGGCTTCCAAATATCCCTTTGCCAATTCCACAAGAACAGCCTTAGCGAAAGGCTTCTTGAAGGGAAAGTTGTAACTCTGTGAGATGAACTAACAGAACACAGAGCAGTTTCTCAGAAAGCTTCTTTCCAGTTTTGATCGGAAGATATTTCCTTTTTCACCATAGCCCTCTATGGGCTTCCAAAAATCCCTTTGCCAATTCCACAAGAACAGCCTTAGCGAAAGGCTTCTTGAAGGGAAAGATGCAACTCTGTGAGATGAAATCAGAGAACACAGAGCAGTTTCTCAGAAATCTTCTTTCCAGTTTTGAACGGAAGATATTTCCTTTTTCACCATAGCCCTCTATGGGCTTCCAAATATCCCTTTGACAATTCCACAAGAACAGTCTTAGCGAAAGGCTTCTTGCAGGGAAAGATGTAACTGTGTGAGATGAATTCAGAGAACACAGAGCAGTTTCTCAGAAAGCTTCTTTCCAGTTTTGAACGGAAGATATTTCCTTTTACACCATAGCCCTCTATGGGCTTCCAAATATCCCTTTGCCAGTTCCACAAGAACAGACTTAGCGAAAGGCTTCTTGAAGGGAAAGATGTAACTCTGTGAGATGAACTAACAGAACACACAGCAGTTTCTCAGAAAGCTTCTTTCCAGTTCTGAACGGAAGATATTTCCTTTTTCACCATAGCCCTCTATGGGCTTCCAAATATCCCTTTGCCAATTCCACAAGAACAGCCTTAGCGAAAGGCTTCTTGAAGGGAAAGATGTAACTCTGTGAGATGAATTAACAAAACGCAGAACAGTTTCTCAGAATGCTTCTTTCCAGTTTTGAACTAGAGATATTTCCTTTTTCACCATAGCCCTCTAAGGGCTTCCAAATATCCCTTTTCCAATTGCACAAGAAGAGCCTTAGCGAAAGGCTTCTTGAAGGGAAAGATGTAACTCTGTGAGATGAATTAACAGAACACAGAGCAGTTTCTCAGAAAGCTTTTTTCCAGTTTTGAACGGAAGATATTTCCTTTTTCACCATAGCCCTCTATGGGCTTCCAAATATCGCTTTGCCAGTTAAACAAGAACAGCCTTAGCGAAAGGCTTCTTGAAGGGAAAGTTGTAACACTGTGAGATGAACTAACAGAACACAGAGCAGTTTCTCAGAAAGCTTCTTTCCAGTTTTGATCGTAAGATATTTCCTTTTTCACCCTAGCCCTCTATGGGCTTCCAAATATCCCTTTGCCAATTCCACAAGAACAGCCTTAGCGAAAGGCTTCTGGAAGGGAAAGATGTAACTCTGTGAGAAGAACTAACAGAACACAGAGCAGTTTCTCAGAAAGCTTCTTTCCAGTTTTGAACGGAAGATATTTCCTTTTTCACCACAGCCCTCTATGGGCTTCCAAATATCCCTTTGCCAATTCCACAAGAGCTGCCTTAGCGAAAGGCTTCTTGAAGGGAAAGATGTAACTCTGTGAGATGAATTAACAGAACACAGAGCAGTTCCTCAGAAAGCTTCTTTCCAGTTTTCAACGGAAGATATTTCCTTTTTCACCACAGCCCTCTATGGGCTTCCAAATATCCCTTTGCCTGTTCCACAAGAACAGCCTTAGCGAAACGCTTCTTGAAGGGAAAGATGTAACTCTGTGAGATGAACTAACAGGACACAGAGTAGTTTCTCAGAAAACTTCTTTCCAGTTTTGAACGGAAGATATTTCCTTTTTCTTCATAGCCCTCTAGGGGCTTTCAAATATCCCTTTGCCAATTCTACAAGAACAGCCTTAGCGAAAGGCTTCTTCAAGGGAAAGATGTAACTCTGTGAGATGAATTAACAGAACACAGAGCAGTTTCTCAGAAAGCTTCTTTCCAGTTTTGAACGGAAGATATTCCCTTTTTCACCATAGCCCTCTATGGGCTTCCAAATATCCCTTTGCCAATTCCACAAGAACAGCCTTAGCGAAAGGCTTCTTGAAGGGAAAGATGCAACTCTGTGAGATGAATTCAGAGAACACAGAGCAGTTTCTCAGAAATCTTCTTTCCAGTTTTGAACGGAAGATATTTCCTTTTTCACCATAGCCCTCTATGGGCTTCCAAATATCCCTTTGACAATTCCACAAGAACAGTCTTAGCGAAAGGCTTCTTGCAGGGAAAGATGTAACTGTGTGAGATGAATTCAGAGAACACAGAGCAGTTTCTCAGAAAGCTTCTTTCCAGTTTTGAACGGAAGATATTTGCTTTTTCACCATAGCCCTCTATGGGCTTCCAAATATCCCTTTGCCAGTTAAACAAGAACAGCCTTAGCGAAAGGCTTCTTGAAGGGAAAGTTGTAACTCTGTGAGATGAACTAACAGAACACAGAGCAGTTTCTCAGAAAGCTTCTTTCCAGTTTTGATCGTAAGATATTTCCTTTTTCACCATAGCCCTCTATGGGCTTCCAAATATCCCTTTGTCAATTCCACCAGAACAGCCTTAGCGAAAGGCTTCTTGAAGGGAAAGATGTAACTCTGTGAGATGAACTAACAGAACACAGAGCAGTTTCTCAGAAAGCTTCTTTCCAGTTTTGAACGGAAGATATTTCCTTTTTCACCACAGCCCTCTATGGGCTTCCAAATATCCCTTTGCCAGTTCCACAGAAACAGCCTTAGCGAAAGGCTTCTTGAAGGGAAAGATGTAACTCTGTGATGAACTAACAGAACACAGAGCAGTTTCTCAGAAAGTTTCTTTCCAGTTTTGAACGGAAGATATTTCGTTTTTCACCATAGGCCTCTATGGGCTTCTAAATATCCCTTTGCCAATTCCACAAGAACAGCCTTAGTGAAAGGCTTCTTGAAGGGAAAGATGTAACTCTGTGAGATGAACTAACAGAACACAGAGCAGTTTCTCAGAAAGCTTCTTTCCAGTTTTGAACGGAAGATATTTCCTTTTTCACCGTAGCCCTCTATGGGCTTCCAAATATCCCTTTGCCAGTTCCACAAGAACAGCCTTCGAGAAAGTCTTCTTGAAGGGAAAGATGTAACTCTGTGAGATGAATTAACAGAACACAGAACAATTTCTCAGAATGCTTCTTTCCAGTTTTGAACTTAAGATATTTCCTTTTTCACCATAGCCCTCTATGGGCTTCCAAATATCCCTTTGCCAATTCCACAAGAACAGCCTTAGCGAACGGCTTCTTAAAGGGAAAGATGTAACTCTGGGAGATGAATTAACAGAACACAGAGCAGTTTCTCAGAAAGCTTCTTTCCAGTTTTGAACGGAAGATATTTCCTTTTTCACCGTAGCCCTCCATGGCCTTCCAAATATCCCTTTTCCAATTGCACAAGAAGAGCCTTAGCGAAAGGCTTCTTGATGGGAAAGATGTAACTCTGTGAGATGAATTAACAGAATACAGAGCAGTTTCTCAGAAAGCTTTTTTCCAGTTTTGAACGGAAGATATTTCCTTTTACACCATAGCCCTCTATGGGCTTCCAAATATCGCTTTGCCAGTTAAACAAGAACAGCCTTAGCGAAAGGCTTCTTGAAGGGAAAGTTGTAACTCTGTGAGATGAACTAACAGAACACAGAGCAGTTTCTCAGAAAGCTTTTTTCCAGTTTTGAACGGAAGATATTTCCTTTTTCACCCTAGGCCTCTATGGGCTTCCAAATATCCCTTTGCCAATTCCACAAGAACAGCATTAGCGAAAGGCTTCTTGAAGGGAAAGATGTAACTGTGTGAGATGAATTTAGAGAACACAGAGCAGTTTCTCAGAAAGCTTCTTCCCAGTTTTGAACGGAAGATATTTCCTTTTTCACCATAGCCCTGTATGAGCTTCCAAATATCCCTTTGCCAATTCCACAAGAACAGCCTTAGCGAAAGGCTTCTTGAGGGAAACATGTAGCTCTGTGAGATTAATTAACAGAACACAGAGCAGTTTCTCAGAAAGCTTCTTTCCAGTTTTGATCGGAAGATATTTCCTTTTTCACCATAGCCCTCTATGGGTTTCCAAATATCCCTTTGCCAATTCCACAAGAACAGCCTTAGCGAAAGGCTTCTTGAAGGGAAAGATGCAACTCTGTGAGATGAATTCAGAGAACACAGGGCAGTTTCTCAGAAATCTTCTTTCCAGTTTTTAACGGAAGATATTTTCTTTTTCACCATAGCCCTCTATGGGCTTCCAAATATCCCTTTGACAATTCCACAAGAACAGTCTTAGCGAAAGGCTTCTTGCAGGGAAAGATGTAACTGTGTGAGATGAATTCAGAGAACACAGAGCAGTTTCTCAGAAAGCTTCTTTCCAGTTTTGAACGGAAGATATTTCCTTTTACACCATAGCCCTCTATGGGCTTCCAAATATCCCTTTGCCAATTACACAAGAACAGCCTTAGCGAAAGGCTTCTTGAAGGGAAAGATGGAACTCTGTGAGATGAACTAACAGAACACACAGCAGTTTCTCAGAAAGCTTCTTTCCAGTTTTGAACGGAAGATATTCCCTTTTTCACCATAGGCCTCTATGGGCTTCCAAATATCCCTTTGCCAATTCCACAAGAACAGCCTTAGCGAAAGGCTTCTTGAAGGGAAAGATGTAACTCTGTGATATGAATTAACAGAACACAGAGCAGTTTCTCAGAAAGCTTCTTTCCACTTTTGAACGGAAGATATTTCCTTTTTCACCATAGCCCTCTATGGGCTTCCAAATATCCCTTTGCCAATTCCACAAGAACAGCATTAGCGAAAGGCTTCTTGAATGGAAAGATGTAACTGTGTGAGATGAATTTAGAGAACACAGAGCAGTTTCTCAGAAAGCTTCTTCCCAGTTATGAACGGAAGATATTTAATTTTTCACCATAGCCCTCTATGGGCTTCCAAATATCCCTTTGCCAATTCCACAAGAACAGGCTTAGCGAAAGGCTACTTGAAAGGAAAGATGTAACTCTGTGAGATGAACTAACAGAACACAGAGCAGTTTCTCAGAAAGTTTCTTTCCAGTTTTGAACGGAAGATATTTCGTTTTTCACCATAGGCCTCTATGGGCTTCTAAATATCCCTTTGCCAATTCCACAAGAACAGCCTTAGTGAAAGGCTTCTTGAAGGGAAAGATGTAACTCTGTGAGATGAACTAACAGAACACAGAGCAGTTTCTCAGAAAGCTTCTTTCCAGTTTTGAACGGAAGATATTTCCTTTTTCACCGTAGCCCTCTATGGGCTTCCAAATATCCCTTTGCCAGTTCCACAAGAACAGCCTTCGAGAAAGTCTTCTTGAAGGGAAAGATGTAACTCTGTGAGATGAATTAACAGAACACAGAACAATTTCTCAGAATGCTTCTTTCCAGTTTTGAACTTAAGATATTTCCTTTTTCACCATAGCCCTCTATGGGCTTCCAAATATCCCTTTGCCAATTCCACAAGAACAGCCTTAGCGAACGGCTTCTTAAAGGGAAAGATGTAACTCTGGGAGATGAATTAACAGAACACAGAGCAGTTTCTCAGAAAGCTTCTTTCCAGTTTTGAACGGAAGATATTTCCTTTTTCACCGTAGCCCTCCATGGCCTTCCAAATATCCCTTTTCCAATTGCACAAGAAGAGCCTTAGCGAAAGGCTTCTTGATGGGAAAGATGTAACTCTGTGAGATGAATTAACAGAATACAGAGCAGTTTCTCAGAAAGCTTTTTTCCAGTTTTGAACGGAAGATATTTCCTTTTACACCATAGCCCTCTATGGGCTTCCAAATATCGCTTTGCCAGTTAAACAAGAACAGCCTTAGCGAAAGGCTTCTTGAAGGGAAAGTTGTAACTCTGTGAGATGAACTAACAGAACACAGAGCAGTTTCTCAGAAAGCTTTTTTCCAGTTTTGAACGGAAGATATTTCCTTTTTCACCCTAGGCCTCTATGGGCTTCCAAATATCCCTTTGCCAATTCCACAAGAACAGCATTAGCGAAAGGCTTCTTGAAGGGAAAGATGTAACTGTGTGAGATGAATTTAGAGAACACAGAGCAGTTTCTCAGAAAGCTTCTTCCCAGTTTTGAACGGAAGATATTTCCTTTTTCACCATAGCCCTGTATGAGCTTCCAAATATCCCTTTGCCAATTCCACAAGAACAGCCTTAGCGAAAGGCTTCTTGAGGGAAACATGTAGCTCTGTGAGATTAATTAACAGAACACAGAGCAGTTTCTCAGAAAGCTTCTTTCCAGTTTTGATCGGAAGATATTTCCTTTTTCACCATAGCCCTCTATGGGTTTCCAAATATCCCTTTGCCAATTCCACAAGAACAGCCTTAGCGAAAGGCTTCTTGAAGGGAAAGATGCAACTCTGTGAGATGAATTCAGAGAACACAGGGCAGTTTCTCAGAAATCTTCTTTCCAGTTTTTAACGGAAGATATTTTCTTTTTCACCATAGCCCTCTATGGGCTTCCAAATATCCCTTTGACAATTCCACAAGAACAGTCTTAGCGAAAGGCTTCTTGCAGGGAAAGATGTAACTGTGTGAGATGAATTCAGAGAACACAGAGCAGTTTCTCAGAAAGCTTCTTTCCAGTTTTGAACGGAAGATATTTGCTTTTTCACCATAGCCCTCTATGGGCTTCCAAATATCCCTTTGCCAGTTAAACAAGAACAGCCTTAGCGAAAGGCTTCTTGAAGGGAAAGTTGTAACTCTGTGAGATGAACTAACAGAACACAGAGCAGTTTCTCAGAAAGCTTCTTTCCAGTTTTGATCGTAAGATATTTCCTTTTTCACCATAGCCCTCTATGGGCTTCCAAATATCCCTTTGTCAATTCCACCAGAACAGCCTTAGCGAAAGGCTTCTTGAAGGGAAAGATGTAACTCTGTGAGATGAACTAACAGAACACAGAGCAGTTTCTCAGAAAGCTTCTTTCCAGTTTTGAACGGAAGATATTTCCTTTTTCACCACAGCCCTCTATGGGCTTCCAAATATCCCTTTGCCAGTTCCACAGAAACAGCCTTAGCGAAAGGCTTCTTGAAGGGAAAGATGTAACTCTGTGATGAACTAACAGAACACAGAGCAGTTTCTCAGAAAGTTTCTTTCCAGTTTTGAACGGAAGATATTTCGTTTTTCACCATAGGCCTCTATGGGCTTCTAAATATCCCTTTGCCAATTCCACAAGAACAGCCTTAGTGAAAGGCTTCTTGAAGGGAAAGATGTAACTCTGTGAGATGAACTAACAGAACACAGAGCAGTTTCTCAGAAAGCTTCTTTCCAGTTTTGAACGGAAGATATTTCCTTTTTCACCGTAGCCCTCTATGGGCTTCCAAATATCCCTTTGCCAGTTCCACAAGAACAGCCTTCGAGAAAGTCTTCTTGAAGGGAAAGATGTAACTCTGTGAGATGAATTAACAGAACACAGAACAATTTCTCAGAATGCTTCTTTCCAGTTTTGAACTTAAGATATTTCCTTTTTCACCATAGCCCTCTATGGGCTTCCAAATATCCCTTTGCCAATTCCACAAGAACAGCCTTAGCGAACGGCTTCTTAAAGGGAAAGATGTAACTCTGGGAGATGAATTAACAGAACACAGAGCAGTTTCTCAGAAAGCTTCTTTCCAGTTTTGAACGGAAGATATTTCCTTTTTCACCGTAGCCCTCCATGGCCTTCCAAATATCCCTTTTCCAATTGCACAAGAAGAGCCTTAGCGAAAGGCTTCTTGATGGGAAAGATGTAACTCTGTGAGATGAATTAACAGAATACAGAGCAGTTTCTCAGAAAGCTTTTTTCCAGTTTTGAACGGAAGATATTTCCTTTTACACCATAGCCCTCTATGGGCTTCCAAATATCGCTTTGCCAGTTAAACAAGAACAGCCTTAGCGAAAGGCTTCTTGAAGGGAAAGTTGTAACTCTGTGAGATGAACTAACAGAACACAGAGCAGTTTCTCAGAAAGCTTTTTTCCAGTTTTGAACGGAAGATATTTCCTTTTTCACCCTAGGCCTCTATGGGCTTCCAAATATCCCTTTGCCAATTCCACAAGAACAGCATTAGCGAAAGGCTTCTTGAAGGGAAAGATGTAACTGTGTGAGATGAATTTAGAGAACACAGAGCAGTTTCTCAGAAAGCTTCTTCCCAGTTTTGAACGGAAGATATTTCCTTTTTCACCATAGCCCTGTATGAGCTTCCAAATATCCCTTTGCCAATTCCACAAGAACAGCCTTAGCGAAAGGCTTCTTGAGGGAAACATGTAGCTCTGTGAGATTAATTAACAGAACACAGAGCAGTTTCTCAGAAAGCTTCTTTCCAGTTTTGATCGGAAGATATTTCCTTTTTCACCATAGCCCTCTATGGGTTTCCAAATATCCCTTTGCCAATTCCACAAGAACAGCCTTAGCGAAAGGCTTCTTGAAGGGAAAGATGCAACTCTGTGAGATGAATTCAGAGAACACAGGGCAGTTTCTCAGAAATCTTCTTTCCAGTTTTTAACGGAAGATATTTTCTTTTTCACCATAGCCCTCTATGGGCTTCCAAATATCCCTTTGACAATTCCACAAGAACAGTCTTAGCGAAAGGCTTCTTGCAGGGAAAGATGTAACTGTGTGAGATGAATTCAGAGAACACAGAGCAGTTTCTCAGAAAGCTTCTTTCCAGTTTTGAACGGAAGATATTTCCTTTTACACCATAGCCCTCTATGGGCTTCCAAATATCCCTTTGCCAATTACACAAGAACAGCCTTAGCGAAAGGCTTCTTGAAGGGAAAGATGGAACTCTGTGAGATGAACTAACAGAACACACAGCAGTTTCTCAGAAAGCTTCTTTCCAGTTTTGAACGGAAGATATTCCCTTTTTCACCATAGGCCTCTATGGGCTTCCAAATATCCCTTTGCCAATTCCACAAGAACAGCCTTAGCGAAAGGCTTCTTGAAGGGAAAGATGTAACTCTGTGATATGAATTAACAGAACACAGAGCAGTTTCTCAGAAAGCTTCTTTCCACTTTTGAACGGAAGATATTTCCTTTTTCACCATAGCCCTCTATGGGCTTCCAAATATCCCTTTGCCAATTCCACAAGAACAGCATTAGCGAAAGGCTTCTTGAATGGAAAGATGTAACTGTGTGAGATGAATTTAGAGAACACAGAGCAGTTTCTCAGAAAGCTTCTTCCCAGTTATGAACGGAAGATATTTAATTTTTCACCATAGCCCTCTATGGGCTTCCAAATATCCCTTTGCCAATTCCACAAGAACAGGCTTAGCGAAAGGCTACTTGAAAGGAAAGATGTAACTCTGTGAGATGAACTAACAGAACACAGAGCAGTTTCTCAGAAAGTTTCTTTCCAGTTTTGAACGGAAGATATTTCGTTTTTCACCATAGGCCTCTATGGGCTTCTAAATATCCCTTTGCCAATTCCACAAGAACAGCCTTAGTGAAAGGCTTCTTGAAGGGAAAGATGTAACTCTGTGAGATGAACTAACAGAACACAGAGCAGTTTCTCAGAAAGCTTCTTTCCAGTTTTGAACGGAAGATATTTCCTTTTTCACCGTAGCCCTCTATGGGCTTCCAAATATCCCTTTGCCAGTTCCACAAGAACAGCCTTCGAGAAAGTCTTCTTGAAGGGAAAGATGTAACTCTGTGAGATGAATTAACAGAACACAGAACAATTTCTCAGAATGCTTCTTTCCAGTTTTGAACTTAAGATATTTCCTTTTTCACCATAGCCCTCTATGGGCTTCCAAATATCCCTTTGCCAATTCCACAAGAACAGCCTTAGCGAACGGCTTCTTAAAGGGAAAGATGTAACTCTGGGAGATGAATTAACAGAACACAGAGCAGTTTCTCAGAAAGCTTCTTTCCAGTTTTGAACGGAAGATATTTCCTTTTTCACCGTAGCCCTCCATGGCCTTCCAAATATCCCTTTTCCAATTGCACAAGAAGAGCCTTAGCGAAAGGCTTCTTGATGGGAAAGATGTAACTCTGTGAGATGAATTAACAGAATACAGAGCAGTTTCTCAGAAAGCTTTTTTCCAGTTTTGAACGGAAGATATTTCCTTTTACACCATAGCCCTCTATGGGCTTCCAAATATCGCTTTGCCAGTTAAACAAGAACAGCCTTAGCGAAAGGCTTCTTGAAGGGAAAGTTGTAACTCTGTGAGATGAACTAACAGAACACAGAGCAGTTTCTCAGAAAGCTTTTTTCCAGTTTTGAACGGAAGATATTTCCTTTTTCACCCTAGGCCTCTATGGGCTTCCAAATATCCCTTTGCCAATTCCACAAGAACAGCATTAGCGAAAGGCTTCTTGAAGGGAAAGATGTAACTGTGTGAGATGAATTTAGAGAACACAGAGCAGTTTCTCAGAAAGCTTCTTCCCAGTTTTGAACGGAAGATATTTCCTTTTTCACCATAGCCCTGTATGAGCTTCCAAATATCCCTTTGCCAATTCCACAAGAACAGCCTTAGCGAAAGGCTTCTTGAGGGAAACATGTAGCTCTGTGAGATTAATTAACAGAACACAGAGCAGTTTCTCAGAAAGCTTCTTTCCAGTTTTGATCGGAAGATATTTCCTTTTTCACCATAGCCCTCTATGGGTTTCCAAATATCCCTTTGCCAATTCCACAAGAACAGCCTTAGCGAAAGGCTTCTTGAAGGGAAAGATGCAACTCTGTGAGATGAATTCAGAGAACACAGGGCAGTTTCTCAGAAATCTTCTTTCCAGTTTTTAACGGAAGATATTTTCTTTTTCACCATAGCCCTCTATGGGCTTCCAAATATCCCTTTGACAATTCCACAAGAACAGTCTTAGCGAAAGGCTTCTTGCAGGGAAAGATGTAACTGTGTGAGATGAATTCAGAGAACACAGAGCAGTTTCTCAGAAAGCTTCTTTCCAGTTTTGAACGGAAGATATTTCCTTTTACACCATAGCCCTCAATGGGCTTCCAAATATCCCTTTGCCAATTACACAAGAACAGCCTTAGCGAAAGGCTTCTTGAAGGGAAAGATGGAACTCTGTGAGATGAACTAACAGAACACACAGCAGTTTCTCAGAAAGCTTCTTTCCAGTTTTGAACGGAAGATATTCCCTTTTTCACCATAGGCCTCTATGGGCTTCCAAATATCCCTTTGCCAATTCCACAAGAACAGCCTTAGCGAAAGGCTTCTTGAAGGGAAAGATGTAACTCTGTGATATGAATTAACAGAACACAGAGCAGTTTCTCAGAAAGCTTCTTTCCACTTTTGAACGGAAGTTATTTCCTTTTTCACCATAGCCCTCTATGGGCTTCCAAATATCCCTTTGCCAATTCCACAAGAACAGCCTTACCGAAAGGCTTCTTGAAGGGAAAGATGTAACTCTGTGAGATGAATTCAGAGAACACAGAGTAGTTTCTCAGATAGCTTCTTTCCAGTTTTAAACGGAAGATATGTCCTTTTTCACCATAGCCCTCTATGAGCTTCCAAATACCCCTTTGCCAATTCCACAAGAACAGCCTTAGCGAAAGGCTTCTTGAAGGGAAAGATATAACTCTGTGAGATGAATTAACAGAACACAGAGCAGTTTCTCAGAAAGCTTCTCTCCAGTTTTGAACGGAAGATATTTCCTTTTTCACCATAGCCCTCTATGGGCTTCCAAATATCCCTTTGCCAATTCCACAAGAACAGCCTTAGCGAAAGGCTTCTTGAGGGAAACATGTAGCTCTGTGAGATTAATTAACAGAACACAGAGCAGTTTCTCAGAAAGCTTCTTTCCAGTTTTGAACAGAAGATATTTCCTTTTTCACCATAGCCCTCTATGGGCTTCCAAATATCCCTTTGCCAATTCCACAAGAACAGCATTAGCGAAAGGCTTCTTGAAGGGAAAGATGTAACTGTGTGAGATGAATTTAGAGAACACAGAGCAGTTTCTCAGAAAGCTTCTTCCCAGTTTTGAACGGAAGATATTTCCTTTTTCACCATAGCCCTCTATGGGCTTCCAAATATCCCTTTGCCAATTGCACAAGAACAGCATTAGCGAAAGGCTTCTTGAAGGGAAAGATGTAACTCTGTGAGATGAACTAACAGAACACAGAGCAGTTTCTCAGAAAGCTTCTTTCCAGTTTTGATCGGAAGATATTTCCTTTTTCACCATAGCCCTCTATGGGTTTCCTTTATATCCCTTTGCCAATTCCACAAGAACAGCCTTAGCGAAAGGCTTCTTGAAGGGAAAGATGCAACTCTGTGAGATGAATTCAGAGAACACATGGCAGTTTCTCAGAAATCTTCTTTCCAGTTTTTAACGGAAGATATTTTCTTTTTCACCATAGCCCTCTATGGGCTTCCAAATATCCCTTTGCCAATTCCAGAAGAACAGCCTTAGCGAACGGCTTTTTGAAGGGAAAGATGTAACTCTGTGAGATGAATTAACAGAACACATAGCAGTTTCTCAGAAAGCTTCTTTCCAGTTTTGAACGGAAGATATTTCCTTTTTCACCATAGCCCTCTATGGGCTTCCAAATATCCCTTTGCCAGGTGAACAAGAACAGCCTTAGCGAAAGGCTTCCTGAAGGGAAAGATGTAACTCTCTGAGATGAACTAACAGAACACAGAGCAGTTTCTCAGAAAGCTTCTTTCCAGTTTTGAACGGAAGATATTTCCTTTTTCACCATAGCCCTCCAGGGGCTTCCAAGTATCCCTTTGCCAATTCCACAAGAACAGCCTTAGCGAAAGGCTTCTTGAAGGGAAAGATGTAACTCTGTGAGATGAACTAACAGAACACACAGCAGTTTCTCAGAAAGCTTCTTTCCAGTTTTGAACGGAACATATTTCCTTTTTCACTATAGCCCTCTATGGGCTTCCAAATATCTCTTTGCCAATTGCACAAGAACAGCCTTAGCGAAAGGCTTCTTGAAGGGAAAGATGTAACTCTGTGAGATGAATTAACAGAACGCAGAGCAGTTTCTCAGAAAGCTTCTTTCGAATTTTGAACGGAAGATATTTCCTTTTTCACCTTAGCCCTCCATGGGCTTCCAAATATCCGTTTGCCAATACCACAAGAACAGCCTTAGCGAAAGGATTCTTGAAGAGAAAGATGTAACTCTGTGAGATGAATTAACAGAACACAGAACAGTTTCTCAGAATGCTTCTTTCCAGTTTTGAACTAGAGATATTTCCTTTTTCACCATAGCCCTCTAAGGGCTTCCAAATATCCCTTTGCCAATTGCACAAGAAAAGCCTTAGCGAAAGGCTACTTGAAGGGAAAGATGTAACTCTGTGAGATGAATTAACAGAACACAGAGCAGTTTCTCAGAAAGCTTTTTTCCAGTTTTGAACGGAAGATATTTCCTTTTTCACCATAGCCCTCTATGGGCTTCCAAATATCCCTTTGCCAGTTAAACAAGAACAGCCTTAGCGAAAGGCTTCTTGAAGGGAAAGTTGTAACTCTGTGAGATGAACTAACAGAACACAGAGCAGTTTCTCAGAAAGCTTCTTTACAGTTTTGATCGTAAGATATTTCCTTTTTCAACATAGCCCTCTATGGGCTTCTAAATATCCCTTTGCCAATTCCACAAGAACAGCCTTAGCGAAAGGCTTCTTGAAGGGAAAGATGTAACTCTGTGAGATGAACTAACAGAACACAGAGCAGTTTCTCAGAAAGCTTCTTTCCAGTTTTGAACGGAAGATATTTCCTTTTTCACCACAGCCCTCTATGGGCTTCCAAATATCCCTTTGCCAGTTCCACAAGAACAGCCTTAGCGAAAGGCTTCTTGAAGGGAAAGATGTAACTCTGTGATGAACTAACAGAACACAGAGCAGTTTCTCAGAAAGTTTCTTTCCAGTTTTGAACGGAAGATATTTCGTTTTTCACCATAGGCCTCTATGGGCTTCTAAATATCCCTTTGCCAATTCCACAAGAACAGCCTTAGTGATAGGCTTCTTGAAGGGAAAGATGTAACTCTGTGAGATGAACTAACAGAACACAGAGCAGTTTCTCAGAAAGCTTCTTTCCAGTTTTGAACGGAAGATATTTCCTTTTTCACCGTAGCCCTCTATGGGCTTCCAAATATCCCTTTGCCAGTTCCACAAGAAGAGCCTTCGCGAAAGTCTTCTTGAAGGGAAAGATGTAACTCTGTGAGATGAATTAACAGAACACAGAACAGTTTCTCAGAATGCTTCTTTCCAGTTTTGAACTTAAGATATTTCCTTTTTCACCATAGCCCTCTATGGGCTTCCAAATATCCCTTTGCGAATTCCACAAGAACAGCCTTAGCGAACGGCTTCTTAAAGGGAAAGATGTAACTCTGGGAGATGAATTAACAGAACACAGAGCAGTTTCTCAGAAAGCTTCTTTCCAGTTTTGAACGGAAGATATTTCCTTTTTCACCGTAACCCTCCATGGCCTTCCAAATATCCGTTTTCCAATTGCACAAGAAGAGCCTTAGCGAAAGGCTTCTTGATGGGAAAGATGTAACTCTGTGAGATGAATTAAGAGAATACAGAGGAGTTTCTCAGAAAGCTTTTTTCCAGTTTTGAACGGAAGATATTTCCTTTTACACCATAGCCCTCTATGGGCTTCCAAATATCCCTTTGCCAGTTAAACAAGAGCAGCCTTAGCGAAAGGCTTCTTGAAGGGAAAGTTGTAACTCTGTGAGATGAACTAACAGAACACAGAGCAGTTTCTCAGAAAGCTTTTTTCCAGTTTTGAACGGAAGATATTTCCTTTTTCACCATAGGCCTCTATGGGCTTCCAAATATCCCTTTGCCAATTCCACAAGAACAGCATTAGCGAAAGGCTTCTTGAAGGGAAAGATGTAACTGTGTGAGATGAATTTAGAGAACACAGAGCAGTTTCTCAGAAAGCTTCTTCCCAGTTTTGAACGGAAGATATTTCCTTTTTCACCATAGCCCTCTATGGGCTTCCAAATATCCCTTTGCCAATTCCACAAGAACAGCCTTAGCGAAAGGCTTCTTGAAGGGAAAGATGTAACTCTGTGAGATGAACTAACACAACACACAGCAGTTTCTCAGAAAGCTTCTTTCCAGTTTTGAACGGAAGATATTTCCTTTTTCACCATAGCCCTCTATGGGCTTCCAAATATCCCTTTGCCAATTGCACAAGAACAGCCTTAGCAAAAGGCTTCTTGAAGGGAAAGATGTAACTCTGTGAGATGAACTAACAGAGCACAGAGCAGTTTCTCAGAAAGCTTCTTTCCAGTTTTGAACAGAGGATATTCCCTTTTTCACCATAGCCCTCTATGGGCTTCCAAATATCCCTTTGCCAATTCCACAAGAACAGCCTTAGCGAAATGCTTCTTTAAGGGAAAGATGTAACTCTGTGAGATGAATTCACAGAACACAGAGCAGTTTCTCAGAAAGCTTCTTTCCAGTTTTGAACGGAAGATATTTCCTTTTTCACCATAGCCCTCTATGTTCTTCCAAATATCCCTTTGACAATTCACACAGGAACAGCCTTAGCGAAAGGCTTCTTGAATGGAAAGATGCAACTCTGTGAGATGAATTCAGAGAACACAGAGCAGTTTCTCATAAATCTTCTTTCCAGTTTTGAACGGAAGATATTTCCTTTTTCACCATAGCCCTCTAGGGGCTTCCAAATATCCCTTTGACAATTCCACAAGAACAGTCTTAGCGTAAGGCTTCTTGCAGGGAAAGATGTAACTGTGTGAGATGAATTCAGAGAACACAGAGCAGTTTCTCAGAAAGCTTCTTTCCAGTTTTGAACGGAAGATATTTCCTTTTTCACCATAGCCCTCTATGGCTTCCAAATATCCCTTTGCCAGTTCCACAAGAACAGCGTTAGCGAAAGGCTTCTTGAAGGGAAAGATGTAACTCTGTGAGATGAACTAACAGAACACAGAGCAGTTTCTCAGAAAGCTTCTTTCCAGTTTTGAACGGAAGATATTTCCTTTTTCACCACAGCCCTCTATGGGCTTCCAAATATCCCTTTGCCAATTTCACAAGAACAGCCTTAGCGAAAGGCTTCTTGAAGGGAAAGATGTAACTCTGTGAGATGAATTAACAGAACACAGAGCAGTTTCTCAGAAAGCTTCTTTCCAGTATTGAACGGAAGATATTTCCTTTTTCACCACAGCCCTCTATGGGCTTCCAAATATCCCTTTGCCAGTTCCACAAGAACAGCCTTAGGGAAACGCTTCTTGAAGGGAAAGATGTAACCCTGTGAGATGAACTGCCAGCACACAGAGCAGTTTCTCAGAAAGCTTCTTTCCAGTTTAGAACGGAAGATATTTCCTTTTTCAAAATAGGACTCTATGGTCTTCCAAATATCCCTTTGCCAATTCCACAAGAACAGCCTTACCGAAAGGCTTCTTGAATGGAAAGATGGAACTCTGTGAGATGAACTAACAGAAAACAGATCAGTTTCTCAGAAAGCTTCTTTCCAGTTTTGAACGGAAGATATTTCCTTTTTCACCATAGCAATCTATGGGCTTCCAAATATCCCTTTGCCAATTCCACAAGAACAGCCTTAGCGAAAGGCTTCTTGAAGGGCAAGATGTAACTCTGTGAGATGAATTCAGAGAACACAGAGTAGTTTCTCAGAAAGCTTCTTTCCAGTTTTAAACGGAAGATATGTCCTTTTTCACCATAGCCCTCTATGAGCTTCCAAATATCCCTTTGCCAATTCCACAAGAACAGCCTTAGCGAAAGGCTTCTTGAGGGAAACATGTAGCACTGTGAGATTAATTAACAGAAAACAGAGCAGTTTCTCAGAAAGCTTCTTTCCAGTTTTGATCGGAAGATATTTCCTTTTTCACCATAGCCCTCTATGGGTTTCCAAATATCTCTTTGCCAATTCCACAAGAACAGCCTTAGCGAAAGGCTTCTTGAAGGGAAAGATGCAACTCTGTGAGATGAATTCAGAGAACACAGGGCAGTTTCTCAGAAATCTTCTTTCCAGTTTTTAACGGAAGATATTTTCTTTTTCACCATAGCCCTCTATGGGCTTCCAAATATCCCTTTGACAATTCCACAAGAACAGTCTTAGCGAAAGGCTTCTTGCAGGGAAAGATGTAACTGTGTGAGATGAATTCAGAGAACACAGAGCAGTTTCCCAAAAAGCTTCTTTCCAGTTTTGAACGGAAGATATTTCCTTTTACACCATAGCCCTCTATGGGCTTCCAAATATCCCTTGGCCAATTCCACAGGAACAGCCTTAGCGAAAGGCTTCTTGAAGGGAAAGATGAAACTCTGTGAGATGAACTAACAGAACACAGAGCAGTTTCTCAGAAAGCTTCTTTCCAGTTTTGAACGGAAGATATTCCCTTTTTCACCATAGGCCTCTATGGGCTTCCAAATATCCCTTTGCCAATTCCACAAGAACAGCCTTAGCGAAAGGCTTCTTGAAGGGAAAGATGTAACTCTGTGAGATGAATTCACAGAACACAAAGCAGTTTCTCAGAAAGCTTCTTTCCAGTTTTGAACCGAAGATATTTCCTTTTTCACCATAGCCCTCTATGGGCTTCCAAATATCCCTTTGCCAATTCCACAAGAACAGCATTAGCGAAAGGCTTCTTGAAGGGAAGGATGTAACTGTGTGAGATGAATTTAGAGAACACAGAGCAGTTTCTCAGAAAGCTTCTTCCCAGTTTTGAACGGAAGATATTTAATTTTTCACCATAGCCCTCTATGGGCTTCCAAATATCCCTTTGCCAATTCCACAAGAACAGGCTTAGCGAAAGGCTACTTGAAAGGAAAGATGTAACTCTGTGAGATGAACTAACAGAACACAGAGCAGTTTCTCAGAAAGCTTCTTTCCAGTTTTGAACGGAAGATATTTCCTTTTTCACCATAGCCCTCTATGGGCTTCCAAATATCCCTTTGCCATTTGCACAAGAACAGCCTTAGCGAAAGGCTTCTTGAAGGGAAAGATGTAACTCTGTGAGATGAACTAACAGAACACAGAGCAGTTTCTCAGAAAGCTTCTTTCCAGTTTTGAACGGAAGATATTCCCTTTTTCACCACAGCCCTCTATGGGCTTCCAAATATCCCTTTTCCAATTCCACAAGAACAGCCTTAGCGAAATGCTTCTTAAGGGAAAGATGTAACTCTCTGAGATGAATTCAGAGAACACAGAGCATTTTCTCAGAAAGCTTCTTTCCAGTTTTGAACGGAAGATATTTCCTTGTTCACCACAGCCCTCTATGGGCTTCCAAATATCCCTTTGCCAATTCCACAAGAACAGCCTTAGCGAAAGGCTTCTTGAAGGGAAAGTTGTAACTCTGTGAGATGAACTAACAGAACACAGAGCAGTTTCTCAGAAAGCTTCTTTCCAGTTTTGATCGGAAGATATTTCCTTTTTCACCATAGCCCTCTATGGGCTTCCAAAAATCCCTTTGCCAATTCCAGAAGAACAGCCTTAGCGAAAGGCTTCTTGAAGGGAAAGATGCAACTCTGTGAGATGAAATCAGAGAACACAGAGCAGTTTCTCAGAAATCTTCTTTCCAGTTTTGAACGGAAGATATTTCCTTTTCACCATAGCCCTCTATGGGCTTCCAAATATCCCTTTGACAATTCCACAAGAACAGTCTTAGCGAAAGGCTTCTTGCAGGGAAAGATGTAACTGTGTGAGATGAATTCAGAGAACACAGAGCAGTTTCTCAGAAAGCTTCTTTCCAGTTTTGAACGGAAGATATTTCCTTTTACACCATAGCCCTCTATGGGCTTCCAAATATCCCTTTGCCAGTTCCACAAGAACAGCCTTAGCGAAAGGCTTCTTGAAGGGAAAGATGTAACTCTGTGAGATGAACTAACAGAACACACAGCAGTTTCTCAGAAAGCTTCTTTCCAGTTCTGAACGGAAGATATTTCCTTTTTCTCCATAGCCCTCTATGGGCTTCCAAATATCCCTTTGCCAATTCCACAAGAACAGCCTTAGCGAAAGGCTTCTTGAAGGGAAAGATGTAACTCTGTGAGATGAATTAACAAAACGCAGAACAGTTTCTCAGAATGCTTCTTTCCAGTTTTGAACTAGAGATATTTCCTTTTTCACCATAGCCCTCTAAGGGCTTCCAAATATCCCTTTTCCAATTGCACAAGAAGAGCCTTAGCGAAAGGCTTCTTGAAGGGAAAGATGTAACTCTGTGAGATGAATTAACAGAACACAGAGCAGTTTCTCAGAAAGCTTTTTTCCAGTTTTGAACGGAAGATATTTCCTTTTTCACCATAGCCCTCTATGGGCTTCCAAATATCGCTTTGCCAGTTAAACAAGAACACCCTTAGCGAAAGGCTTCTTGAAGGGAAAGTTGTAACTCTGTGAGATGAACTAACAGAACACAGAGCAGTTTCTCAGAAAGCTTCTTTCCAGTTTTGATCGTAAGATATTTCCTTTTTCACCCTAGCCCTCTATGGGCTTCCAAATATCCCTTTGCCAATTCCACAAGAACAGCCTTAGCGAAAGGCTTCTTGAAGGGAAAGATGTAACTCTGTGAGAAGAACTAACAGAACACAGAGCAGTTTCTCAGAAAGCTTCTTTCCAGTTTTGAACGGAAGATATTTCCTTTTTCACCACAGCCCTCTATGGGCTTCCAAATATCCCTTTGCCAATTCCACAAGAACAGCCTTAGCGAAAGGCTTCTTGAAGGGAAAGATGTAACTCTGTGAGATGAATTAACAGAACACGGAGCAGTTTCTCAGAAAGCTTCTTTCCAGTTTTGAACGGAAGATATTCCCTTTTTCACCATAGCCCTCTATGGGCTTCCAAATATCCCTTTGCCAATTCCACAAGAACAGCCTTAGCGAAAGGCTTCTTGAAGGGAAAGATGCAACTCTGTGAGATGAATTCAGAGAACAAAGAGCAGTTTCTCAGAAATCTTCTTTCCAGTTTTGAACGGAAGATATTTCCTTTTTCACCATAGCCCTCTATGGGCTTCCAAATATCCCTTTGCCAGTTCCACAAGAACAGCCTTAGCGAAAGGCTTCTTGAAGGGAAAGATGTAACTCTGTGAGATGAACTAACACAACACACAGCAGTTTCTCAGAAAGCTTCTTTCCAGTTTTGAACGGAAGATATTTCCTTTTTCACCATAGCCCTCTATGGGCTTCCAAATATCCCTTTGCCAATTGCACAAGAACAGCCTTAGCGAAAGGCATCTTGAAGGGAAAGATGTAACTCTGTGAGATGAACTAACAGAACACAGAGCAGTCTCTCAGAAAGCTTCTTTCCAGTTTTGAACGGAAGATATTCCCTTTTTCACCATAGCCCTCTATGGGCTTCCAAATATCCCTTTTCCAATTCCACAAGAACAGCCTTAGCGAAAGGCTTCCTGAAGGGAAAGATGTAACTCTCTGAGATGAACTAACAGAACACAGAGCAGTTTCTCAGAAAGCTTCTTTCCAGTTTTGAACGGAAGATATTTCCTTTTTCACCATAGCCCTCCAGGGGCTTCCAAGTATCCCTTTGCCAATTCCACAAGAACAGCCTTAGCGAAAGGCTTCTTGAAGGGAAAGATGTAACTCTGTGAGATGAACTAACAGAACACACAGCAGTTTCTCAGAAAGCTTCTTTCCAGTTTTGAACGGAAGATATTTCCTTTTTCACCATAGCCCTCTATGGGCTTCCAAATATCCCTTTGCCAATTGCACAAGAACAGCCTTAGCGAATGGCTTCTTGAAGGGAAAGATGTAACTCTGTGAGATGAATTAACAGAACGCAGAGCAGTTTCTCAGAAAGCTTCTTTCGAGTTTTGAACGGAAGATATTTCCTTTTTCACCTTAGCCCTCCATGGGCTTCCAAATATCCGTTTGCCAATACCACAAGAACAGCCTTAGCGAAAGGATTCTTGAAGAGAAAGATGTAACTCTGTGAGATGAATTAACAGAACACAGAACAGTTTCTCAGAATGCTTCTTTCCAGTTTTGAACTAGAGATATTTCCTTTTTCACCATAGCCCTCTAAGGGCTTCCAAATATCCCTTTGCCAATTGCACAAGAAGAGCCTTAGCGAAAGGCTTCTTGAAGGGAAAGATGTAACTCTGTGAGATGAATTAACAGAACACAGAGCAGTTTCTCAGAAAGCTTTTTTCCAGTTTTGAACGGAAGATATTTCCTTTTTCACCATAGCCCTCTAAGGGCTTCCAAATATCCCTTTGCCAGTTAAACAAGAACAGCCTTAGCGAAAGGCTTCTTGAAGGGAAAGTTGTAACTCTGTGAGATGAACTAACAGAACACAGAGCAGTTTCTCAGAAAGCTTCTTTCCAGTTTTGATCGTAAGATATTTCCTTTTTCACCATAGCCCTCTATGGGCTTCTAAATATCCCTTTGCCAATTCCACAAGAACAGTCTTAGCGAAAGGCTTCTTTAAAGGAAAGATGTAACTCTGTGAGATGAACTAACAGAACACAGAGCAGTTTCTCAGAAAGCTTCTTTCCAGTTTTGAACGGAAGATATTTCCTTTTTCACCACAGCCCTCTATGGGCTTCCAAATATCCCTTTGCCAGTTCCACAGAAACAGCCTTAGCGAAAGGCTTCTTGAAGGGAAAGATGTAACTCTGTGATGAACTAACAGAACACAGAGCAGTTTCTCAGAAAGTTTCTTTCAAGTTTTGAACGGAAGATATTTCCTTTTTCACCCTAGGCCTCTATGGGCTTCCAAATATCCCTTTGCCAATTCCACAAGAACAGCATTAGCGAAAGGCTTCTTGAAGGGAAAGATGTAACTGTGTGAGATGAATTTAGAGAACACAGAGCAGTTTCTCAGAAAGCTTCTTCCCAGTTTTGAACGGAAGATATTTCCTTTTTCAACATAGCCCTCTATGGGCTTCCAAATATCCCTTTGCCAATTCCACAAGAACAGCCTTAGCAAAAGGCTTCTTGAAGGGAAAGATGTAACTCTGTGAGATGAATTAACAAAACGCAGAACAGTTTCTCAGAATGCTTCTTTCCAGTTTTGAACTAGAGATATTTCCTTTTTCACCATAGCCCTCTAAGGGCTTCCAAATATCCCTTTTCCAATTGCACAAGAAGAGGCTTAGCGAAAGGCTTCTTGAAGGGAAAGATGTAACTCTGTGAGATGAATTAACAGAACACAGAGCAGTTTCTCACAAAGCTTTTTTCCAGTTTTGAACGGAAGATATTTCCTTTTTCACCATAGCCCTCTATGGGCATCCAAATATCGCTTTGCCAGTTAAACAAGAACAGCCTTAGCGAAAGGCTTCTTGAAGGGAAAGTTGTAACTCTGTGAGATGAACTAACAGAACACAGAGCAGTTTCTCAGAAAGCTTCTTTCCAGTTTTGATCGTAAGGTATTTCCTTTTTCACCCTAGCCCTCTATTGGCTTCCAAATATCCCTTTGCCAATTCCACAAGAACAGCCTTAGCGAAAGGCTTCTTGAAGGGAAAGATGTAACTCTGTGAGAAGAACTAACAGAACACAGAGCAGTTTCTCAGAAAGCTTCTTTCCAGTTTTGAACGGAAGATATTTCCTTTTTCACCACAGCCCTCTATGGGCTTCCAAATATCCCTTTGCCAATTCCACAAGAACAGCCTTAGCGAAAGGCTTCTTCAAGGGAAAGATGTAACTCTGTGAGATGAATTAACAGAACACAGAGCAGTTCCTCAGAAAGCTTCTTTCCAGTTTTCAACGGAAGATATTTCCTTTTTCACCACAGCCCTCTATGGGCTTCCAAATATCCCTTTGCCTGTTCCACAAGAACAGCCTTAGCGAAACGCTTCTTGAAGGTAAAGATGTAACTTTGTGAGATGAACTAACAGAACACAGAGTAGTTTCTCAGAAAACTTCTTTCCAGTTTTGAACGGAAGATATTTCCTTTTTCTTCATAGCCCTCTAGGGGCTTTCAAATATCCCTTTGCCAATTCTACAAGAACAGCCTTAGCGAAAGGCTTCTTGAAGGGAAAGATGTAACTCTGTGACATGAATTAACAGAACACAGAGCAGTTTCTCAGAAAGCTTCTTTCCAGTTTTGAACGGAAGATATTTCCTTTTTCACCACAGGCCTCTATGGGCTTCCAAATATCCCTTTGCCAAATTCCACAAGAACAGCCTTAGCGAAAGGCTTCTTGAAGGGAAAGTTGTAACTCTGTGAGATGAACTAACAGAACACAGAGCAGTTTCTCAGAAAGCTTCTTTCTAGTTTTGATCGGAAGATATTTCCTTTTTCACCATAGCCCTCTATGGGCTTCCAAATATCCCTTTGCCAATTTCACAAGAACAGCCTTAGCGAAAGGCTTCTTGAAGGGAAAGATGTAACTCTGTGAGATGAATTAACAGAACACACAGCAGTTTCTCCGAAAGCTTCTTTCCAGTTTTGAACGGAAGATATTTCCTTTTTCACCATAGCCCTCTATGTGCTTCCAAATATCCCTTTGCCAATTCCACAAGAACAGCCTTAGCGAAAGGTTTCTTGAAGGGAAAGATGTAACTCTGTGAGATGAACTAACAGAACACAGAGCAGTTTCTCAGAAAGCTTCTTTCCAGTTTTGAACGGAAGATATTCCCTTTTTCACCATAGCCCTCTATGGGCTTCCAAATATCCCTTTGCCAATTCCACAAGAACAGCCTTAGCGAAAGGCTTCTTGAAGGGAAAGATGTAACTCTGTGAGATGAATTAACAGAACACAGAGCAGTTTCTCAGAAAGCTTCTTTTCAGTTTTGAACGGAAGATATTTCCTTTTTCACCAAAGCCCTCTATGGTCTTCCAAATATCCCTTTGCCAATTCCACAAGAACAGCATTAGCGAAAGGCTTCTTGAAGGGAAAGATGTAACTGTGTGAGATGAATTTAGAGAACACAGTGCAGTTTCTCAGAAAGCTTCTTCCCAGTTTTGAACGGAAGATATTTCCTTTTTCACCATAGCCCTCTATGGGCTTCCAAATATCCCTTTGCCAATTCCACAAGAACAGCCATAGTGAAATGCTTCTTTAAGGGAAAGATGTAACTCTGTGAGATGAATTCAGAGAACACAGAGCAGTTTCTCAGAAAGCTTCTTTCCAGTTTTGAACGGAAGATATTTCCTTTTTCACCACAGCCCTCTATGGGCTTCCAAATATCCCTTTGCCAATTCCACAAGAAGAGCCTTAGCGAAAGGCTTCTTGAAGGGAAAGTTGTAACTCTGTCAGATGAACTAACAGACACAGAGCAGTTTCTCAGAAAGCTTCTTTCCAGTTTTGAACGGAAGATATTCCCTTTCTCACCATAGCCCTCTATGGGCTTCCAAATATCCCTTTGCCAATTCCAGAAGAACAGCCTTAGCGAACGGCTTTTTGAAGGGAAAGATGTAACTCTGTGAGATGAATTAACAGAACACAGAGCAGTTTCTCAGAAAGCTTCTTTCCAGTTTTGAACGGAAGATATTTCCTTTTTCACCATAGCCCTCTATGGGCTTCCAAATATCCCTTTGCCAGGTCAACAAGAACAGCGTTAGCGAAAGGCTTCCTGAAGGGAAAGATGTAACTCTCTGAGATGAACTAACAGAACACAGAGCAGTTTCTCAGAAAGAGTCTTTCCAGTTTTGAACTAGAGATATTTCCTTTTTCACCATAGCCCTCTATGGGCTTCCAAATATCCCTTTGCCAATGCACAAGAGGAGCCTTAGCGAAAGGCTTCTTGGAGGGAAAGATGTAACTCTGTGAGATGAATTAACAGAACACAGAGCAGTTTCTCAGAAAGCTTCTTTCCAGTTTTGAACGGAAGATATTTCCTTTTTCACCATAGCCCTCTATGGGCTTCCAAATATCCCTTTGCCAGTTAAACAAGAACAGCCTTAGCGAAAGGCTTCTTGAAGGGAAAGTTGTAACTCTGTGAGATGAACTAACAGAACACAGAGCAGTTTCTCAGAAAGCTTCTTTCCAGTTTTGATCGTAAGATATTTCCTTTTTCACCATAGCCCTCTATGGGCTTCTAAATATCCCTTTGCCAATTCCACAAGAACAGCCATAGCGAAACGCTTCTTGAAGGGAAAGATGTAACTCTGTGAGATGAACTAACAGAACACAGAGCAGTTTCTCAGAAAGCTTCTTCCCAGTTTTGAACGGAAGATATTTCCTTTTTCGCCACAGCCCTCTATGGGCTTCCAAATATCCCTTTGCCAATTCCAGAAGAACAGACTTAGCGAAAGGCTTCTTGAAGGGAAAGATGTAACTCTGTGAGATGAACTAACAGAACACAGAGCAGTTTCTCAGAAAGCTTCTTTCCAGTTTTGAACGGAAGATATTTCCTTTTTCACCGTAGCCCTCTATGGGCTTCCAAATATCCCTTTGCCAGTTCCACAAGAACAGCCTTCGCGAAAGGCTTCTTGAAGGGAAAGATGTAACTCTGTGAGATGAATTAACAGAACACAGAACAGTTTCTCAGAATGCTTCTTTCCAGTTTTGAACTAAAGATATTTCCTTTTTCACCATAGCCTTCTATGGGCTTCCAAATATCCCTTTGCCAATTCCACAAGAACAGCCTTAGCGAACGGCTTCTTGAAGGGAAAGATGTAACTCTGGGAGATGAATTAACAGAACACACAGCAGTTTCTCAGAAAGCTTCTTTCCAGTTTTGAACGGAAGATATTTCCTTTTTCACCGTAGCCCTGTATGGCCTTCCAAATATCCCTTTTCCAATTGCACAAGAAGAGCCTTAGCGAAAGGCTTCTTGAAGGGAAAGATGTAACTCCGTGAGATGAATTAACAGAATACAGAGCAGTTTCTCAGAAAGCTTTTTTCCAGTTTTGAACGGAAGATATTTCCTTTTTCAACATAGCCCTCTATGGGCTTCCATATATACCTTTGCCAGTTAAACAAGAACAGCCTTAGCGAAAGGCTTCTTGAAGGGAAAGTTGTAACTCTGTGAGATGAACTAACAGAACACAGAGCAGTTTCTCAGAAAGCTTTTTTCCAGTTTTGAACGGAAGATATTTCCTTTTTCACCATAGCCCTCTATGGGCTTCCAAATATCCCTTTTCCAATTCCACAAGAACAGCATTAGGGAAAGGCTTCTTGAAGGGAAAGATGTAACTGTGTGAGATGAATTTAGAGAACACAGAGCAGTTTCTCAGAAAGCTTCTTCCCAGTTTTGAACGGAAGATATTTCCTTTTTCACCATAGCCCTCTATGGGCTTCCAAATATCCCTTTGACAATTCCACAAGAACAGCCTTAGCGAAAGGCTTCTTGAAGGGAAAGATGTAACTCTGTGAGATGAACTAACACAACACACAGCAGTTTCTCAGAAAGCTTCTTTCCAGTTTTGAACGGAAGATATTTCCTTTTTCACCATAGCCCTCTATGGGCTTCCAAATATCCCTTTGCCAATTGCACAAGAACAGCCTTAGCGAAAGGCTTCTTGAAGGGAAAGATGTAACTCTGTGAGATGAACTAACAGAACACAGAGCATTTTCTCAGAAAGCTTCTTTCCAGTTTTATACGGAAGATATTCCCTTTTTCACCACAGCCCTCTATGGGCTTCCAAATATCCCTTTTCCAATTCCACAAGAACAGCCTTAGCGAAATGCTTCTTTAAGGGAAAGATGTAACTCTGTGAGATGAATTCACAGAACACAGAGCAGTTTCTCAGAAAGCTTCTTTCCAGTTTTGAACGGAAGATATTTCCTTTTTCACCATAGCCCTCTATGGGCTTCCAAATATCCCTTTGCCAATTCCACAAGAACAGCCTTAGCGAAAGGCTTCTTGAAGGGAAAGATGCAACTCTGTGAGATGAATTCAGAGAACACAGAGCATTTTCTCAGAAATCTTCTTTCCAGTTTTGAACGGAAGATATTTCCTTTTTCACCATAGCCCTCTATGGGCTTCCAAATATCCCTTTCACAATTCCACAAGAACAGTCTTAGCGAAAGGCTTCTCCCAGGGAAAGATGTAACTGTGTGAGATGAATTCAGAGAGCACACAGCAGTTTCTCAGAAAGCTTCTTTCCAGTTTTGAACTTAAGATATTTCCTTTTACACCATAGCCCTCTATGGGCTTCCAAATATCCCTTTTCCAGTTCCACAAGAACAGCCTTAGCGAAAGGCTTCTAGAAGGGAAAGATGTAACTCTGTGAGATGAACTAACAGAACACACAGCAGTTTCTCAGAAAGCTTCTTTCCAGTTTTGAACGGAAGATATTTCCTTTTTCACCATAGCCCTCTATGGGCTTCCAAATATCCCTTTGCCAGGTCAACAAGAACAGCCTTAGCGAAAGGGTTCCTGAAGGGAAAGATGTAACTCTCTGAGATGAACTAACAGAACACAGAGCAGTTTCTCAGAAAGCTTCTTTCCAGTTTTGAACGGAAGATATTTCCTTTTTCACCATAGCCCTCCAGGGGCTTCCAAGTATCCCTTTGCCAATTCCACAAGAACAGCCTTAGCGAAAGGCTTCTTGAAGGGAAAGATGTAACTCTGTGAGATGAACTAACAGAACACACAGCAGTTTCTCAGAAATCTTCTTTCCAGTTTTGAACGGAAGATATTTCCTTTTTCACCATAGCCCTCTATGGGCTTCCAAATATCCCTTTGCCAATTGCACAAGAACAGCCTTAGCGAAAGGCTTCTTGAAGGGAAAGATGTAACTCTGTGAGATGAATTAACAGAACACAGAGCAGTTTCTCAGAAAGCTTCTTTCGAGTTTTGAACGGAAGATATTTCCTTTTTCACCTTAGCCCTCCATGGGCTTCCAAATATCCGTTTGCCAATACCACAAGAACAGCCTTAGCGAAAGGATTCTTGAAGAGAAAGATGTAACTCTGTGAGATGAATTAACAGAACACAGAACAGTTTCTCAGAATGCTTCTTTCCAGTTTTGAACTAGAGATATTTCCTTTTTCACCATAGCCCTCTAAGGGCTTCCAAATATCCCTTTGCCAATTGCACAAGAGGAGCCTTAGCGAAAGGCTTCTTGAATGGAAAGATGTAACTCTGTGAGATGAATTAACAGAACACAGAGCAGTTTCTCAGAAAGCTTTTTTCCAGTTTTGAACGGAAGATATTTCCTTTTTCACCATAGCCCTCTATGGGCTTCCAAATATCCCTTTGCCAGTTAAACAAGAACAGCCTTAGCGAAAGGCTTCTTGAAGGGAAAGTTGTAACTCTGTGAGATGAACTAACAGAACACAGAGCAGTTTCTCAGAAAGCTTCTTTCCAGTTTTGATCGTAAGATATTTCCTTTTTCACCATAGCCCTCTATGGGCTTCTAAATATCCCTTTGCCAATTCCACAAGAACAGCCTTAGCGAAAGGCTTCTTGAAGGGAAAGATGTAACTCTGTGAGATGAACTAACAGAACACAGAGCAGTTTCTCAGAAAGCTTCTTTCCAGTTTTGAACGGAAGATATTTCCTTTTTCACCACAGCCCTCTATGGGCTTCCAAATATCCCTTTGCCAGTTCCACAAGAACAGCCTTAGCGAAAGGCTTCTTGAAGGGAAAGATGTAACTCTGTGATGAACTAACAGAACACAGAGCAGTTTCTCAGAAAGTTTCTTTCCAGTTTTGAACGGAAGATATTTCGTTTTTCACCATAGGCCTCTATGGGCTTCTAAATATCCCTTTGCCAATTCCACAAGAACAGCCTTAGTGAAAGGCTTCTTGAAGGGAAAGATGTAACTCTGTGAGATGAACTAACAGAACACAGAGCAGTTTCTCAGAAAGCTTCATTCCAGTTTTGAACGGAAGATATTTCCTTTTTCACCACAGCCCTCTATGGGCTTCCAAATATCCCTTTGCCAATTCCACAAGAACAGCCTTAGCGAAAGGCTTCTTGAAGGGAAAGATGCAACTCTGTGAGATGAATTCAGAGAACACATGGCAGTTTCTCAGAAATCTTCTTTCCAGTTTTTAACGGAAGATATTTTCTTTTTCACCATAGCCCTCTATGGGCTTCCAAATATCCCTTTGACAATTCCACAAGAACAGTCTTAGCGAAAGGCTTCTTGCAGGGAAAGATGTAACTGTGTGAGATGAATTCAGAGAACACAGAGCAGTTTCTCAGAAAGCTTCTTTCCAGTTTTGAACGGAAGATATTTCCTTTTACACCAGAGCCCTCTATGGGCTTCCAAATATCCCTTTGCCAATTCCACAAGAACAGCCTTAGCGAAAGGCTTCTTGAAGGGAAAGATGTAACTCTTTGAGATGAACTAACAGAACACAGAGCAGTTTCTCAGAAAGCTTCTTTCCAGTTTTGAACGGAAGATATTCTCTTTTTCACCGTAGCCCTCTATGGGCTTCCAAATATCCCTTTGCCAATTCCACAAGAACAGCCTTAGCGAAATGCTTCTTTAAGGGAAAGATGTAACTCTGTGAGATGAATTCACAGAACACAGAGCAGTTTCTCAGAAAGCTTCTTTCCAGTTTTGAACGGAAGATATTTCCTTTTTCACCATAGCCCTCTATGGGCTTCCAAATATCCCTTTGCCAATTCCACAAGAACAGCCTTAGCGAAAGGCTTCTTGAAGGGAAAGTTGTAACTCTGTGAGATGAACTAACAGAACACAGAGCAGTTTCTCAGAAAGCTTCTTTCCACTTTTGATCGGAAGATATTTCCTTTTTCACCATAGCCCTCTATGGGCTTGAAAATATCCCTTTGCCAATTCCACAAGAACAGCCTTAGCGAAAGTCTTCTTGAAGGGAAAGATGCAACTCTGTGAGATGAATTCAGAGAACACAGAGCAGTTTCTCAGAAATCTTCTTTCCAGTTTTGAACGGAAGATATTTCCTTTTTCACCATAGCCCTCTATGGGCTTCCAAATATCCCTTTGACAATTCCACAAGAACAGTCTTAGCGAAAGGCTTCTTGCAGGGAAAGATGTAACTGTGTGAGATGAATTCAGAGAACACAGAGCAGTTTCTCAGAAAGCTTCTTTCCAGTTTTGAACGGAAGATATTTCCATTTTCACCATAGCCCTCTATGGGCTTCCAAATATCCCTTTGCCAGTTCCACAAGAACAGCCTTAGCGAAAGGCTTCTTGAAGGGAAAGATGTAACTCTGTGAGATGAACTAACAGAACACAGAGCAGTTTCTCAGAAAGCTTCTTTCCAGTTTTGAACGGAAGATATTTCCTTTTTCACCACAGCCCTCTATGGGCTTCCAAATATCCCTTTGCCAATTCCACAAGAACAGCCTTAGCGAAAGGCTTCTGGAAGGGAAAGATGTAACTCTGTGAGATGAATTCACAGAACACAGAGCAGTTTCTCAGAAAGCTTCTTTCCAGTATTGAACGGAAGATATTTCCTTTTTCACCACAGCCCTCTATGGGATTCCAAATATCCCTTTGCCAGTTCCACAAGAACAGCCTTAGCGAAAGGCTTCTTGAAGGGAAAGTTGTAACTCTGTGAGATGAACTAACAGAACACAGAGCAGTTTCTCAGAAAGCTTCTTTCCAGTTTTGATCGTAAGATATTTCCTTTTTCACCATAGCCCTCTATGGGCTTCCAAATATCCCTTTGCCAATTCCTCAAGAACAGCCGTAGCGAAAGGCTTCTTGAAGGGAAAGATGTAACTCTGTGAGATGAACTAATAGAACACAGAGCAGTTTCTCAGAAAGCTTCTTTCCAGTTTTGTACCGAAGATATTTCCTTTTTCACCACAGCCCTCTAAGGGCTTCCAAATATCCCTTTGCCAATTCCACAAGAACAGCCTTAGTGAAAGGCTTCTTGAAGGGAAAGATGTAACTCTGTGAGATGAAATAACAGAACACAGAGCAGTTCCTCAGAAAGCTTCTTTCCAGTTTTGAACGGAAGATATTTCCTTTTTCACCATAGCCCTCTATGGGCTTCCAAATATCCCTTTGCCAGTTCCACAAGAACAGCCTTAGCGAAACGCTTCTTGAAGGGAGAGATGTAACTCTGTGAGATGAACTAAAAGAACACAGAGTAGTTTCTCAGAAAGCTTCTTTCCAGTTTTGAACGGAAGATATTTCCTTTTTCACCATAGCCAACTATGGGCTTCCAAATATCAATTTGCCAATTCCACAAGAACAGCCTTAGTGAAAGGCTTCTTGAAGGGAAAGATGTAACTCTGTGAGTTGAATTAACAGAACACAGAGAAGTTTCTCAGAAAGCTTCTTTCCAGTTTTGAACGGAAGATATTTCCTTTTTCACCATAGCCCTCTATGGGCTTCCAAATATCCCTTTGCCAATTCCACAAGAACAGCCTTAGCGAAAGGCTTCTTGACGGGAAAGATGAAACTCTGTGAGATGAATTAACAGAACGCAGAGAAGTTTCTCAGAAAGCTTCTTTCCAGTTTTGAACGGAAGATATTTCCTTTTTCACCATAGCCCACTATGGGCTTCCAAATATCCCTTTGCCAACTCCACAAGAACAGCCTTAGCGAAAGGCTTCTTGAAGGGAAAGATGCAACTCTGTGAGATGAATTCAGACAACACAGAGCAGATTCTCAGAAAGCTTCTTTCCAGTTTTGAACGGAAGATATTTCCTTTTTCACCATAGCCCTCTATGGGCTTCCAAATATCCCTTTGACAATTCCACAAGAACAGTCTTAGCGAAAGGCTTCTTGCAGGGAAAGATGTAACTGTGTGAGATGAATTCAGAGAACACAGAGCAGTTTCTCAGAAAGCTTCTTTCCAGTTTTGAACGGAAGATATTTCCTTTTTCACCATGGCCCTCTATGGGCTTCCAAATATCCCTTGGCCAGTTCCACAAGAACAGCCTTAGCGAAAGGCTTCTTGAAGGGAAAGATGTAACTCTGTGAGATGAACTAACTCAACACACAGCAGTTTCTCAGAAAACTTCTTTCCAGTTTTGAACGGAAGATATTTCCTTTTTCACCATAGCCCTCTATGGGCTTCCAAATATCCCTTTGCCAATTGCACAAGAACAGCCTTAGCGAAAGCCATCCTGAAGGGAAAGATGTAACTCTGTGAGATGAACTAACAGAACACAGAGCAGTTTCTCAGAAAGCTTCTTTCCAGTTTTGAACGGAAGATATTTCCTTTTTCACCATAGCCCTCTATGAGCTTCCAAATATCCCTTTGCCAGTTAAACAAGAACAGCCTTAGCGAAAGGCTTCTTGAAGGGAAAGTTGTAACTCTGTGAGATGAACTAACAGAACACAGAGCAGTTTCT
Source organism: Chlorocebus sabaeus (assembly GCF_047675955.1). Taxonomy (NCBI): domain Eukaryota; kingdom Metazoa; phylum Chordata; class Mammalia; order Primates; family Cercopithecidae; genus Chlorocebus; species Chlorocebus sabaeus. The sequence continues at coordinate 36,721,440 of NC_132909.1, forward strand.
CAGAAAGCTTCTTTCCAGTTTTGATCGTAAGATATTTCCTTTTTCACCATAGCCCTCTATGGGCTTCTAAATATCCCTTTGCCAATTCCACAAGAACAGCCTTAGCGAAAGGCTTCTTGAAGGGAAAGATGTAACTCTGTGAGATGAACTAACAGAACACAGAGCAGTTTCTCAGAAAGCTTCTTTCCAGTTTTGAACGGAAGATATTTCCTTTTTCACCACAGCCCTCTATGGGCTTCCAAATATCCCTTTGCCAATTCCACAAGAACAGCCTTAGCGAAAGGCTTCTTGAAGGGAAAGATGTAACTCTGTGATGAACTAACAGAACACAGAGCAGTTTCTCAGAAAGTTTCTTTCCAGTTTTGAACGGAAGATATTTCGTTTTTCACCATAGGCCTCTATGGGCTTCTAAATATCCCTTTGCCAATTCCACAAGAACAGCCTTAGTGAAAGGCTTCTTGAAGGGAAAGATGTAACTCTGTGAGATGAACTAACAGAACACAGAGCAGTTTCTCAGAAAGCTTCTTTCCAGTTTTGAACGGAAGATATTTCCTTTTTCACCGTAGCCCTCTATGGGCTTCCAAATATCAATTTGCCAGTTCCACAAGAACAGCCTTCGCGAAAGTCTTCTTGAAGGGAAAGATGTAACTCTGTGAGATGAATTAACAGAACACAGAACAGTTTCTCAGAATGCTTCTTTCCAGTTTTGAATTTAAGATATTTCCTTTTTCACCATAGCCCTCTATGGGCTTCCAAATATCCCTTTGCCAATTCCACAAGAACAGCCTTAGCGAACGGCTTCTTAAAGGGAAAGATGTAACTCTGGGAGATGAATTAACAGAACACAGAGCAGTTTCTCAGAAAGCTTCTTTCCAGTTTTGAACGGAAGATATTTCCTTTTTCACCGTAGACCTCCATGGCCTTCCAAATATCCCTTTTCCAATTGCACAAGAAGAGCCTTAGCGAAAGGCTTCTTGATGGGAAAGATGTAACTCTGTGAGATGAATTAACAGAATACAGAGCAGTTTCTCAGAAAGCTTTTTTCCAGTTTTGAACGGAAGATATTTCCTTTTACACCATAGCCCTCTATGGGCTTCCAAATATCCCTTTGCCAGTTAAACAAGAACAGCCTTAGCGAAAGGCTTCTTGAAGGGAAAGTTGTAACTCTGTGAGATGAACTAACAGAACACAGAGCAGTTTCTCAGAAAGCTTTTTTCCAGTTTTGAACGGAAGATATTTCCTTTTTCACCATAGCCCTCTATGGGCTTCCAAATATCCCTTTCCCAATTCCACAAGAACAGCATTAGCGAAAGGCTTCTTGAAGGGAAAGATGTAACTGTGTGAGATGAATTTAGAGAACACAGAGCAGTTTCTCAGAAAGCTTCTTCCCAGTTTTGAACGGAAGATATTTCCTTTTTCACCATAGCCCTCTATGGGCTTCCAAATATCCCTTTGCCAATTCCACAAGAACAGCCTTAGCGAAAGGCTTCTTGAAGGAAAAGATGTAACTCTGTGAGATGAATTAACAAAACACAGAACAGTTTCTCAGAATGCTTCTTTCCAGTTTTGAACGAGAGATATTTCCTTTTTCACCATAGCCCTCTAAGGGCTTCCAAATATCCCTTTTCCAATTGCACAAGAAGAGCCTTAGCGAAAGGCTTCTTGAAGGGAAAGATGTAACTCTGTGAGATGAATTAACAGAACACAGAGCAGTTTCTCAGAAAGCTTTTTTCCAGTTTTGAACGGAAGATATTTCCTTTTTCACCATAGCCCTCTATGGGCTTCCAAATATCGCTTTGCCATTTAAACAAGAACAGTCTTAGCGAAAGGCTTCTTGAAGGGAAAGTTGTAACTCTGTGAGATGAACTAACAGAACACAGAGCAGTTTCTCAGAAAGCTTCTTTCCAGTTTTGATCGTAAGATATTTCCTTTTTCACCCTAGCCCTCTATGGGCTTCCAAATATCCCTTTGCCGTTTGCACAAGAACAGCCTTAGCGAAAGGCTTCTTGAAGGGAAAGATGTAACTCTGTGAGATGAACTAACAGAACACAGAGCAGTTTCTCAGAAAGATTCTTTCCAGTTTTGAACGGAAGATATTTCCTTTTTCACCACAGCCCTTTATGGGCTTCCAAATATCCCTTTGCCAATTCAACAAGAACAGCCTTAGCGAAAGGCTTCTTGAAGGGAAAGATGTAACTTTGTGAGATGAATTAACAGAACACAGAGCAGTTCCTCAGAAAGCTTCTTTCCAGTTTTCAACGGAAGATATTTCCTTTTTCACCACAGCCCTCTATGGGCTTCCAAATATCCCTTTGCCTGTTTCACAAGAACAGCCTTAGCGAAACGCTTCTTGAAGGGAAAGATGTAACTCTGTGAGATGAACTAACAGAACACAGAGTAGTTTCTCAGAAAACTTCTTTCCAGTTTTGAACGGAAGATATTTCCTTTTTCATCATAGCCCTCTAGGGGCTTTCAAATATCCCTTTGCCAATTCTACAAGAACAGCCTTAATGAAAGGCTTCTTGAAGGGAAAGATGTAACTCTGTGACATGAATTAACAGAACACAGAGCAGTTTCTCAGAAAGCTTCTTTCCAGTTTTGAACGGAAGATATTTCCTTTTTCACCACAGACCTCTATGGGCTTCCAAATATCCCTTTGCCAATTCCACAAGAACAGCCTTAGCGAAAGGCTTCTTGAAGGGAAAGTTGTAACTCTGTGAGATGAACTAACAGAACACAGAGCAGTTTCTCAGAAAGCTTCTTTCTAGTTTTGATCGTAAGATATTTCCTTTTTCACCATAGCCCTCTATGGGCTTCCAAATATCCCTTTGCCAATTCCACAAGAACAGCCTTAGCGAAAGGCTTCTTGAAGGGAAAGATGTAACTCTGTGAGATGAACTAACAGAACACACAGCAGTTTCTCAGAAAGCTTCTTTCCAGTTTTGAAAGGAAGATATTTCCTTTTTCAACATAGCCCTCCATGTGCTTCCAAATATCCCTTTGCCAATTCCACAAGAACAGCCTTAGCGAAAGGTTTCTTGAAGGGAAAGATGTAACTCTGTGAGATGAACTAACAGAACACAGAGCAGTTTCTCAGAAAGCTTCTTTCCAGTTTTGAACGGAAGATATTCCCTTTTTCACCATAGCCCTCTATGGGCTTCCAAATATCCCTTTGCCTATTCCACAAGAACAGCCTTAGCGAAAGGCTTCTTGAAGGGAAAGATGTAACTCTGTGAGATGAATTAACAGAACACAGAGCAGTTTCTCAGAAAGCTTCTTTTCAGTTTTGAACGGAAGATATTTCCTTTTTCACCATAGCCCTCTATGGGCTTCCAAATATCCCTTTGCCAATTCCACAAGAACAGCATTAGCGAAAGGCTTCTTGAAGGGAAAGATGTAACTGTGTGAGATGAATTTAGAGAACACAGTGCAGTTTCTCAGAAAGCTTCTTCCCAGTTTTGAACGGAAGGTATTTCCTTTTTCACCATAGCCCTCTATGGGCTTCCAAATATCCTTTTGCCAATTCCACAAGAACAGCCTTAGCGAAAGGCTTCTTGAAGGGAAAGATGTAACTCTGTGAGATTAACTAACAGAACACAGAGCAGTTTCTCAGAAAGCTTCTTTCCAGTTTTGAACGGAAGATATTTCCTTTTTCACCATAGCCCTCTATGGGCTTCCAAATATCCCTTTGCCAATTGCACAAGAACAGCCTTAGCGAAAGGCTTCTTGAAGGGAAAGATGTAACTCTGTGAGATGAACTAACAGAACACAGAGCAGTTTCTCAGAAAGCTTCTTTCCTGTTTTGAACGGAAGATATTCCCTTTTTCACCATAGCCCTCTATGGGCTTCCAAATATCCCTTTTCCAATTCCACAAAAACAGCCATAGTGAAATGCTTCTTTAAGGGAAAGATGTAACTCTAAGAGATGAATTCAGAGAACACAGAGCAGTTTCTCAGAAAGCTTCTTTCCAGTTTTGAACGGAAGATATTTCCTTTTTCACCATAGCCCTCTATGGGCTTCCAAATATCCCTTTGCCAATTCCACAAGAACAGCCTTAGCGAAAGGTTTCTTGAAGGGAAAATTGTAACTCTGTCAGATGAACTAACAGAACACAGAGCAGTTCCTCAGAAAGCTTCTTTCCAGTTTTGAACGGAAGATATTTCCTTTTTCACCACAGCCCTCTATGTGCTTCCAAATATCCCTTTGCCAGTTCCACAAGAACAGCCTTAGCGAAACGCTTCTTGAAGGGAGAGATGTAACTCTGTGAGATGAACTAACAGAACACAGAGCAGTTTCTCAGAAAGCTTCTTTCCAGTTTTGAACGGAAGATATTTCCTTTTTCACCGTAGCCCTCTATGGGCTTCCAAATATCCCTTTGCCAGTTCCACAAGAACAGCCTTCGCGAAAGGCTTCTTGAAGGGACAGATGTAACTCTGTGAGATGAATTAACAGAACACAGAACAGTTTCTCAGAATGCTTCTTTCCAGTTTTGAACTTAAGATATTTCCTTTTTCACCATAGCCCTCTATGGGCTTCCAAATATCCCTTTGCCAATTCCACAAGAACAGCCTTAGCGAAAGGCTTCTTGAAGGAAAAGATGTAACTCTGTGAGATGAATTCAGAGAGCACAGAGCAGTTTCTCTGAAAGCTTCTTTCCAGTTTTGAACGGAAGATATTTCCTTTTTCACCATAGCCCTCTATGGGCTTCCAAATATCCCTTTGCCAATTCCACAAGAACAGCCTTAGCGAAAGGCTTCTTGAAGGGAAAGATGTAACTCTGTGAGATGAATTTAGAGAACACAGAGCAGTTTCTCAGAAAGCTTCTTTCCAGTTTTGAAGGGAAGATATTTCCTTTTTCACCGTAGCCATCTATGGGCTTCCAAATATCCCTTTGCCAATTCCACAAGAACAGCCTTAGCGAAAGGCTTCTTGAAGGGAAAGAAGTAATTCTGTGAGATGAGAAGGGAAAGATGAACTCTGTGAGATGAATTAACAGAACACAAAACAGTTTTTCAGAAAGCTTCTTTCCAGTTTTAAACGGAAGATATTTCTATTTTCACCATAGCCCTCTATGGGCTTCCAAATATCCCTTTGCCAATTCCACAAGAACAGCCTTAGCGAAAGGCTTCTTGAAGGGAAAGATGTAACTCTGTGAGATGAATTCAGAGAACACAGAGCAGTTTCTCAGAAAGGTTCTTTCCAGTTTTGAAGAGAAGATATTTCCTTTTTCACCGTAGTCCTCTGGGGGCTGCCAAATATTCCTTTGCCAATTCCTCAAGAACAGCCTTAGCAAAAGGCTTCTTGAAGGGAAAGAAGTAACTCTGTGAGATGAGAAGGGAAAGATGAACTCTGTGAGATGAATTAACAGAACACAGAACAGTTTTTCAGAAAGCTTCTTTCCAGTTTTAAACGGAAGATATTTCCTTTTTCACCGTAGCCCTCTATGGGGTTCCAAATATCCCTTTGCCAATTCCACAAGAACAGCCTTAGCGAAAGGCTTCTTGAAGGGAAAGATGTAACTCTGTGAGATGAACTAACAGAACACAGAGCAGTTTCTCAGAAAGCTTTTTTCCAGTTTTGAACGGAAGATATTTCCTTTTTCACCATAGCCCTCTATGGGCTTCCAAATATCCCTTTGCCAGTTAAACAAGAACAGCCTTAGCGAAAGGCTTCTTGAAGGGAAAGTTGTAACTCTGTGAGATGAACTAACAGAACACAGAGCAGTTTCTCAGAAAGCTTCTTTCCAGTTTTGATCGTAAGATATTTCCTTTTTCACCATAGCCCTCTATGGGCTTCCAAATATCCCCTTGTCAATTGCACAAGAACAGCCTTAGCGAAAGGCTTCTTGAAGGGAAAGATGTAACTCTGTGAGATGAATTAACAGAACACAGAACAGTTTCTCAGAAATCTTCTTTCCAGTTTTTAACGGAAGATATTTTCTTTTTCACCATAGCCCTCTATGGGCTTCCAAATATCCCTTTGACAATTCCACAAGAACAGTCTTAGCGAAAGGCTTCTTGCAGGGAAAGATGTAACTGTGTGAGATGAATTCAGAGAACACAGAGCAGTTTCTCAGAAAGCTTCTTTCCAGTTTTGAACGGAAGATATTTCCTTTTACACCATAGGCCTCTATGGGCTTCCAAACATCCCTTTGCCAATTCCACAAGAACAGCCTTAGCGAAAGGCTTCTTGAAGGGAAAGATGTAACTCTGTGAGATGAACTAACAGAACACAGAGCAGTTTCTCAGAAAGCTTCTTTCCAGTTTTGAACGGAAGATATTCCCTTTTTCACCATAGGCCTCTATGGGCTTCCAAATATCCCTTTGCCAATTCCACAAGAAGAGCCTTAGCGAAAGGCTTCTTGAAGGGAAAGATGTAACTCTGTGAGATGAATTAACAGAACACAGAGCAGTTTCTCAGAAAGCTTCTTTCCAGTTTTGAACGGAAGATATTTCCTTTTTCACCATAGCCCTCTATGGGCTTCCAAATATCCCTTTGCCAATTCCACAAGAACAGCATTAGCGAAAGGCTTCTTGAAGGGAAAGATGTAACTGTGTGAGATGAATTTGGAGAACACAGAGCAGTTTCTTAGAAAGCTTCTTCCCAGTTTTGAACGGAAGATATTTCCTTTTTCACCATAGCCCTCTATGGGCTTCCAAATATCCCTTTGCCAATTCCACAAGAACAGGCTTAGCGAAAGGCTACTTGAAAGGAAAGATGTAACTCTGTGAGATGAACTAACAGAACACAGAGCAGTTTCTCAGAAAGCTTCTTTCCAGTTTTGATCGGAAGATATTTCCTTTTTCACCATAGCCCTCTATGGGCTTCCAAAAATCCCTTTGCCAATTCCACAAGAACAGCCTTAGCGAAAGGCTTCTTGAAGGGAAAGATGCAACTCTGTGAGATGAATTCAGAGAACACAGAGCAGTTTCTCAGAAATCTTCTTTCCAGTTTTGAACGGAAGATATTTCCTTTTTCACCATAGCCCTCTATGGGCTTCCAAATATCCCTTTGACAATTCCACAAGGACAGTCTTAGCGAAAGGCTTCTTGCAGGGAAAGATGTAACTGTGTGAGATGAATTCAGAGAACACAGAGCAGTTTCTCAGAAAGCTTCTTTCCAGTTTTGAACTAGAGATATTTCCTTTTTCACCATAGCCCTCTAAGGGCTTCCAAATATCCCTTTTCCAATTGCACAAGAAGAGCCTTAGCGAAAGGCTTCTTGAAGGGAAAGATGTAACTCTGTGAGATGAATTAACAGAACACAGAGCAGTTTCTCAGAAAGCTTTTTTCCAGTTTTGAACGGAAGATATTTCCTTTTTCACCATAGCCCTCTATGGGCTTCCAAATATCGCTTTGCCAGTTAAACAAGAACAATCTTAGCGAAAGGCTTCTTGAAGGGAAAGTTGTAACTCTGTGAGATGAACTAACAGAACACAGAGAAGTTTCTCAGAAAGCTTCTTTCCAGTTTTGATCGTAAGATATTTCCTTTTTCACCCTAGCCCTCTATGGGCTTCCAAATATCCCTTTGCCGTTTGCACAAGAACAGCCTTAGCGAAAGGCTTCTTGAAGGGAAAGATGTAACTCTGTGAGATGAACTAACAGAACACAGAGCAGTTTCTCAGAAAGATTCTTTCCAGTTTTGAACGGAAGATATTTCCTTTTTCACCACAGCCCTTTATGGGCTTCCAAATATCCCTTTGCCAATTCAACAAGAACAGCCTTAGCGAAAGGCTTCTTGAAGGGAAAGATGTAACTTTGTGAGATGAATTAACAGAACACAGAGCAGTTCCTCAGAAAGCTTCTTTCCAGTTTTCAACGGAAGATATTTCCTTTTTCACCACAGCCCTCTATGGGCTTCCAAATATCCCTTTGCCTGTTTCACAAGAACAGCCTTAGCGAAACGCTTCTTGAAGGGAAAGATGTAACTCTGTGAGATGAACTAACAGAACACAGAGTAGTTTCTCAGAAAACTTCTTTCCAGTTTTGATCGGAAGATATTTCCTTTTTCATCATAGCCCTCTAGGGGCTTTCAAATATCCCTTTGCCAATTCTACAAGAACAGCCTTAATGAAAGGCTTCTTGAAGGGAAAGATGTAACTCTGTGACATGAATTAACAGAACACAGAGCAGTTTCTCAGAAAGCTTCTTTCCAGTTTTGAACGGAAGATATTTCCTTTTTCACCACAGACCTCTATGGGCTTCCAAATATCCCTTTGCCAATTCCACAAGAACAGCCTTAGCGAAAGGCTTCTTGAAGGGAAAGTTGTAACTCTGTGAGATGAACTAACAGAACACAGAGCAGTTTCTCAGAAAGCTTCTTTCTAGTTTTGATCGTAAGATATTTCCTTTTTCACCATAGCCCTCTATGGGCTTCCAAATATCCCTTTGCCAATTCCACAAGAACAGCCTTAGCGAAAGGCTTCTTGAAGGGAAAGATGTAACTCTGTGAGATGAACTAACAGAACACACAGCAGTTTCTCAGAAAGCTTCTTTCCAGTTTTGAACGGAAGATATTTCCTTTTTCAACATAGCCCTCCATGTGCTTCCAAATATCCCTTTGCCAATTCCACAAGAACAGCCTTAGCGAAAGGTTTCTTGAAGGGAAAGATGTAACTCTGTGAGATGAACTAACAGAACACAGAGCAGTTTCTCAGAAAGCTTCTTTCCAGTTTTGAACGGAAGATATTCCCTTTTTCACCATAGCCCTCTATGGGCTTCCAAATATCCCTTTGCCTATTCCACAAGAACAGCCTTAGCGAAAGGCTTCTTGAAGGGAAAGATGTAACTCTGTGAGATGAATTAACAGAACACAGAGCAGTTTCTCAGAAAGCTTCTTTTCAGTTTTGAACGGAAGATATTTCCTTTTTCACCATAGCCCTCTATGGGCTTCCAAATATCCCTTTGCCAATTCCACAAGAACAGCATTAGCGAAAGGCTTCTTGAAGGGAAAGATGTAACTGTGTGAGATGAATTTAGAGAACACAGTGCAGTTTCTCAGAAAGCTTCTTCCCAGTTTTGAACGGAAGGTATTTCCTTTTTCACCATAGCCCTCTATGGGCTTCCAAATATCCTTTTGCCAATTCCACAAGAACAGCCTTAGCGAAAGGCTTCTTGAAGGGAAAGATGTAACTCTGTGAGATTAACTAACAGAACACAGAGCAGTTTCTCAGAAAGCTTCTTTCCAGTTTTGAACGGAAGATATTTCCTTTTTCACCATAGCCCTCTATGGGCTTCCAAATATCCCTTTGCCAATTGCACAAGAACAGCCTTAGCGAAAGGCTTCTTGAAGGGAAAGATGTAACTCTGTGAGATGAACTAACAGAACACAGAGCAGTTTCTCAGAAAGCTTCTTTCCTGTTTTGAACGGAAGATATTCCCTTTTTCACCATAGCCCTCTATGGGCTTCCAAATATCCCTTTTCCAATTCCACAAAAACAGCCATAGTGAAATGCTTCTTTAAGGGAAAGATGTAACTCTAAGAGATGAATTCAGAGAACACAGAGCAGTTTCTCAGAAAGCTTCTTTCCAGTTTTGAACGGAAGATATTTCCTTTTTCACCATAGCCCTCTATGGGCTTCCAAATATCCCTTTGCCAATTCCACAAGAACAGCCTTAGCGAAAGGTTTCTTGAAGGGAAAATTGTAACTCTGTCAGATGAACTAACAGAACACAGAGCAGTTCCTCAGAAAGCTTCTTTCCAGTTTTGAACGGAAGATATTTCCTTTTTCACCACAGCCCTCTATGTGCTTCCAAATATCCCTTTGCCAGTTCCACAAGAACAGCCTTAGCGAAACGCTTCTTGAAGGGAGAGATGTAACTCTGTGAGATGAACTAACAGAACACAGAGTAGTTTCTCAGAAAGCTTCTTTCCAGTTTTGAACGGAAGATATTTCCTTTTTCATCATAGCCCTCTAGGGGCTTTCAAATATCCCTTTGCCAATTCTACAAGAACAGCCTTAGCGAAAGGCTTCTTGAAGGGAAAGATGTAACTCTGTGATGAACTAACAGAACACAGAGCAGTTTCTCAGAAAGCTTCTTTCCAGTTTTGAACGGAAGATATTTCCTTTTCCACCATAGGCCTCTATGGGCTTCCTAATATCCCTTTGCCAATTCCACAAGAACATCCTTAGTGAAAGGCTTCTTGAAGGGAAAGATGTAACTCTGTGAGACGAACTAACAGAACACAGATCAGTTTCTCAGAAAGCTTCTTTCCAGTTTTGAACGGAAGATATTTCCTTTTTCACCGTAGCCCTCTATGGGCTTCCAAATATCCCTTTGCCAGTTCCACAAGAACAGCCTTCGCGAAAGGCTTCTTGAAGGGACAGATGTAACTCTGTGAGATGAATTAACAGAACACAGAACAGTTTCTCAGAATGCTTCTTTCCAGTTTTGAACTTAAGATATTTCCTTTTTCACCATAGCCCTCTATGGGCTTCCAAATATCCCTTTGCCAATTCCACAAGAACAGCCTTAGCGAAAGGCTTCCTGAAGGGAAAGATGTTACTCTGTGAGATGAATTTAGAGAACACAGAGCAGTTTCTCAGAAAGCTTCTTTCCAGTTTTGAAGGGAAGATATTTCCTTTTTCACCGTAGCCATCTATGGGCTTCCAAATATCCCTTTGCCAATTCCACAAGAACAGCCTTAGCGAAAGGCTTCTTGAAGTGAAAGAAGTAATTCTGTGAGATGAGAAGGAAAGATGAACTCTGTGAGATGAATTAACAGAACACAAAACAGTTTTTCAGAAAGCTTCTTTCCAGTTTTAAACGGAAGATATTTCTATTTTCACCATAGCCCTCTATGGGCTTCCAAATATCCCTTTGCCAATTCCACAAGAACAGCCTTAGCGAAAGGCTTCTTGAAGGGAAAGATGTAACTCTGTGAGATGAATTGAGAGAACACAGAGCAGTTTCTCAGAAAGGTTCTTTCCAGTTTTGAAGAGAAGATATTTCCTTTTTCACCGTAGTCCTCTGGGGGCTGCCAAATATTCCTTTGCCAATTCCACAAGAACAGCCTTAGCAAAAGGCTTCTTGAAGGGAAAGAAGTAACTCTGTGAGATGAGAAGGGAAAGATGAACTCTGTGAGATGAATTAACAGAACACAGAACAGTTTTTCAGAAAGCTTCTTTCCAGTTTTGAACCGAAGATATTTCCTTTTTCACCACAGCCCTCTATGGGCTTCCAAATATCCCTTTGCCAATTCCACAAGAACAGCCTTAGTGAAAGGCTTCTTGAAGGGAAAAATGTAACTCTGTGAGATGAAATAACAGAACACAGAGCAGTTCCTCAGAAAGCTTCTTTCCAGTTTTGAACGGAAGATATTTCCTTTTTCACCACAGCCCTCTATGTGCTTCCAAATATCCCTTTGCCAGTTCCACAAGAACAGCCTTAGCGAAACGCTTCTTGAAGGGAGAGATGTAACTCTGTGAGATGAACTAACAGAACACAGAGTAGTTTCTCAGAAAGCTTCTTTCCAGTTTTGAACGGAAGATATTTCCTTTTTCATCATAGCCCTCTAGGGGCTTTCAAATATCCCTTTGCCAATTCTACCAGAACAGCCTTAGCGAAAGGCTTCTTGAAGGGAAAGATGTAACTCTGTGATGAACTAACAGAACACAGAGCAGTTTCTCAGAAAGCTTCTTTCCAGTTTTGAACGGAAGATATTTCGTTTTCCACCATAGGCCTCTATGGGCTTCCAAATATCCCTTTGCCAATTCCACAAGAACATCCTTAGTGAAAGGCTTCTTGAAGGGAAAGATGTAACTCTGTGAGACGAACTAACAGAACACAGAGCAGTTTCTCAGAAAGCTTCTTTCCAGTTTTGAACGGAAGATATTTCCTTTTTCACCGTAGCCCTCTATGGGCTTCCAAATATCCCTTTGCCAGTTACACAAGAACAGCCTTAGCGAAAGGCTTCTTGAAGGGAAAGATGTAACTCTGTGAGATGAATTAACAGAACACAGAACAGTTTCTCAGAATGCTTCTTTCCAGTTTTGAACTTAAGATATTTCCTTTTTCACCATAGCCCTCTATGGGCTTCCAAATATCCCTTTGCCAATTCCACAAGAACAGCCTTAGCGAAAGGCTTCTTGAAGGAAAAGATGTAACTCTGTGAGATGAATTCAGAGAGCACAGAGCAGTTTCTCAGAAAGCTTCTTTCCAGTTTTGAACGGAAGATAGTTCCTTTTTCACCATAGCCATCTATGGGCTTCCAAATATCAATTTGCCAATTCCACAAGAACAGCCTTAGCGAAAGGCTTCTTGAAGTGAAAGATGTAACTCTGTGATGAACTAACAAAACACAGAGCAGTTTCTCAGAAAGCTTCTTTCCAGTTTTGAACGGAAGATATTTCCTTTTTCACCATAGGCCTCTATGGGCTTCCAAATATCCCTTTGCCAATTCCACAAGAACAGCCTTAGTGAAAGGCTTCTTGAGGGGAAAGATGTAACTCTTTGAGATGAACTAACAGAACACAGAGCAGTTTCTCAGAAAGCTTCTTTCCAGTTTTGAACGGAAGATATTTCCTTTTTCACCATAGCCCTCTATGGGCTTCCAAGTATCCCTTTGCCAATTCCACAAGAATAGCCTTGGCGAAAGGCTTATTGAAGGGAAAGATGTAACTCTGTGAGATGAATTCACAGAACACAGAGCAGTTTCTCAGAAAGCTTCTTTCCTGTTTTGAACGAAAGATATTTCCTTTTTCACCATAGCCCTCTGTGGGCTTCCAAATATCCCTTTGCCAATTCCACAAGAACAGCCTTAGCGAAAGGCTTCTTGAAGGGAAAGATGTAACTCTGTGAGATGAATTCAGAGAACACAGAGCAGTTTCTCAGAAAGCTTCTTTCCAGTTTTGAAGGGAAGATATTTCCTTTTTCACCGTAGCCCTCTATGGGCTTCCAAATATCCCTTTGCCAATTCCACAAGAACAGCCTTAGCGAAAGGCTTCTTGAAGGGAAAGAAGTAATTCTGTGAGATGAGAAGGGAAAGATGAACTCTGTGAGATGAATTAACAGAACACAAAACAGTTTTTCAGAAAGCTTCTTTCCAGTTTTAAACGGAAGATAATTCTATTTTCACCATAGCCCTCTATGGGCTTCCAAATATCCCTTTGCCAATTCCACAAGAACAGCCTTAGCGAAAGGCTTCTTGAAGAGAAAAATGTAACTCTGTGAGATGAATTAACAGAACACAGAGCAGTTTCTCAGAAAGCTTCTTTCCAGTTTTGAAGGGAAGATATTTCCTTTTTCACCGTAGCCCTCTATGGGCTTCCAAATATCCCTTTGCCAATTCCACAAGAACAGCCTTAGCGAAAGCCTTCTTGAAGGGAAAGATGTAACTCTGTGAGATGAGAAGGGAAAGATGAAATCTGTGAGATGAATTAACAGAACACAGAACAGTTTTTCAGAAAGCTTCTTTCCAGTTTTAAACGGAAGATATTTCCTTTTTCAACATAGCCCTCTATGGGCTTCCAAATATCCCTTTGCCAATTCCACAAAAACAGGCTTAGCGAAAGGCTTCTTGAAGGGAAAGATGTAACTCTGTGAGATGAATTAACAGAACACAGAGCAGTTTCTCAGAAAGCTTCTTTCCAGTTTTGAACGGAAGATATTTCCTTTTTCACCATAGCCCTCTATGGGCTTCCAAATATCCCTTTGCCAATTCCACAAGAACAGCCTTAGCGAAAGGCTTCATGAAGGGAAAGATGTAACTCTGTGAGAAGAATTCAGAGAACACAGAGCAGTTTCTCAGAAAGCTTCCTTCAAGTTTTGAACGGAAGATATTCCCTTTTTCACCTAAGCCCTCTATGGGCTTCCAATTATCCCTTTGCCAATTCCACAAGAACAGCCTTAGCGAAAGGCCTCTTAAATGGAAAGATGTAACACTGTGAGATGAATTCACATAACACAGAATAGTTTCTCACAAAGCTCCTTTCCAGTTTTGAACGGAAGATATTTCCTTTTTCACCATAGCCCTCTATGGGCTTCCAAATATCCCTTTGCCAATTCCACAAGAACAGCCTTAGCGAAAGTCTTCTTGAAGGGAAAGATGGAACTCTGTGAGATGAATTAACAGAACACAGAGCAGTTTCTCAGAAACCTTCTTTCCAGTTTTGAACGGAAGATATTTCCTTTTTCACCATAGCCCTCTATGGGCTTCCAAATATCCCTTTGCCAATTCCACAAGAAGAGCCTTTGCGAAAGGCTTCTTGAAGGGAAAGATGTAACTCTGTGAGATGAATTAACAGAACACAGAGCAGTTTCTCAGAAAGCTTTTTTCCAGTTTTGAACGGAAGATATTTCCTTTTTCACCATAGCCCACTATGAGCTTCCAAATATCCCTTTGCCAGTTAAGCAAGAACATCCTTAGCGAAAGGCTTCTTAAAGGGAAAGTTGTAACTCTGTGAGATGAACTAACAGAAAACAGAGCAGTTTCTCAGAAAGCTTCTTTCCAGTTTTGATCGGAAGATATTTCCTTTTTCACCATAGCCCACTATGGGCTTCCAAATATCCCTTTGCCAACTCCACAAGAACAGCCTTAGCGAAAGGATTCTTGAAGAGAAAGATGAAACTCTGTGAGATGAATTAACAGAACACAGAACAGTTTCTCAGAATGCTTCTTTCCAGTTTTGAACTAGAGATATTTCCTTTTTCACCATAGCCCTCTATGGGCTTCCAAATATCCCTTTGCCAATTGCACAAGAAGAGCCTTAACGAAAGGCTTCTTGAAGGGAAAGATGTAACTCTGTGAGATGAATTAACAGAACACAGAGCAGTTTCTCAGAAAGCTTCTTTCCAGTTTTGAACGGAAGATATTTCCTTTTTCACCATAGCCCTCTATGGGCTTCCAAATATCTCTTTGCCAGTTAAACAAGAACAGCCTTAGCGAAAGGCTTCTTGAAGAGAAAGTTGTAACTCTGTGAGATGAACTAACAGAACACAGAGCAGTTTCTCAGAAAGCTTCTTTCCAGTTTTGATCGTAAGATATTTCCTTTTTCACCATAGCCCTCTATGGGCTTCCAAATATCCCTTTGCCAATTCCACAAGAACAGCCTTAGCGAAAGGCTTCTTGAAGGGAAAGATGTAACTCTGTGAGATGAAGTAACAAAACACACAGCAGTTTCTCAGAAAGCTTCTTTCCAGTTTTGAACCGAAGATTTTTCCTTTTTCACCACAGCCCTCTATGGGCTTCCAAATATCCCTTTGCCAATTCCACAAGAACAGCCTTAGTGAAAGGCTTCTTGAAGGGAAAGATGTAACTCTGTGAGATGAAATAACAGAACACAGAGCAGTTCCTCAGAAAGCTTCTTTCCAGTTTTGAACGGAAGATATTTCCTTTTTCACCACAGCCCTCTATGTGCTTCCAAATATCCCTTTGCCAGTTCCACAAGAACAGCCTTAGCGAAACGCTTCTTGAAGGGAGAGATGTAACTCTGTGAGATGAACTAACAGAACACAGAGTAGTTTCTCAGAAAGCTTCTTTCCAGTTTTGAACGGAAGATATTTCCTTTTTCATCATAGCCCTCTAGGGGCTTTCAAATATCCCTTTGCCAATTCTACAAGAACAGCCTTAGCGAAAGGCTTCTTGAAGGGAAAGATGTAACTCTGTGATGAACTAACAGAACACAGAGCAGTTTCTCAGAAAGCTTCTTTCCAGTTTTGAACGGAAGATATTTCGTTTTCCACCATAGGCCTCTATGGGCTTCCAAATATCCCTTTGCCAATTCCACAAGAACATCCTTAGTGAAAGGCTTCTTGAAGGGAAAGATGTAACTCTGTGAGACGAACTAACAGAACACAGAGCAGTTTCTCAGAAAGCTTCTTTCCAGTTTTGAACGGAAGATATTTCCTTTTTCACCGTAGCCCTCTATGGGCTTCCAAATATCCCTTTGCCAGTTCCACAAGAACAGCCTTCGCGAAAGGCTTCTTGAAGGGAAAGATGTAACTCTGTGAGATGAATTCACAGAACACAGAGCAGTTTCTCAGACAGCTTCTTTCCTGTTTTGAACGAAAGATATTTCCTTTTTCACCATAGCCCTTTATGGGCTTCCTAATATCCCTTTGCCAATTCCACAAGAACAGCCTTAGCGAAAGGCTTCTTGAAGGGAAAGATGTAACTCTGTGAGATAAATTCAGAGAACACAGAGCAGTTTCTCAGAAAGCTTCTTTCCAGTTTTGAAGGGAAGATATTTCCTTTTTCACCGTAGCCCTCTATGGGCTTCCAAATATCCCTTTGCCAATTCCACAAGAACAGCCTTAGCGAAAGGCTTCTTGAAGGGAAAGAAGTAATTCTGTGAGATGAGAAGGGAAAGATGAACTCTGTGAGATGAATTAACAGAACACAAAACAGTTTTTCAGAAAGCTTCTTTCCAGTTTTAAACGGAAGATATTTCTATTTTCACCATAGCCCTCTATGGGCTTCCAAATATCCCTTTGCCAATTCCACAAGAACAGCCTTAGCGAAAGGCTTCTTGAAGGGAAAGATGTAACTCTGTGAGATGAAGTAACAGAACACACAGCAGTTTCTCAGAAAGCTTCTTTCCAGTTTTGAACCGAAGATTTTTCCTTTTTCACCACAGCCCTCTATGGGCTTCCAAATATCCCTTTGCCAATTCCACAAGAACAGCCTTAGTGAAAGGCTTCTTGAAGGGAAAGATGTAACTCTGTGAGATGAAATAACAGAACACAGAGCAGTTCCTCAGAAAGCTTCTTTCCAGTTTTGAACGGAAGATATTTCCTTTTTCACCACAGCCCTCTATGTGCTTCCAAATATCCCTTTGCCAGTTCCACAAGAACAGCCTTAGCGAAACGCTTCTTGAAGGGAGAGATGTAACTCTGTGAGATGAACTAACAGAACACAGAGTAGTTTCTCAGAAAGCTTCTTTCCAGTTTTGAACGGAAGATATTTCCTTTTTCATCATAGCCCTCTAGGGGCTTTCAAATATCCCTTTGCCAATTCTACAAGAACAGCCTTAGCGAAAGGCTTCTTGAAGGGAAAGATGTAACTCTGTGATGAACTAACAGAACACAGAGCAGTTTCTCAGAAAGCTTCTTTCCATTTTTGAACGGAAGATATTTCGTTTTCCACCATAGGCCTCTATGGGCTTCCAAATATCCCTTTGCCAATTCCACAAGAACATCCTTAGTGAAAGGCTTCTTGAAGGGAAAGATGTAACTCTGTGAGACGAACTAACAGAACACAGAGCAGTTTCTCAGAAACCTTCTTTCCAGTTTTGAACGGAAGATATTTCCTTTTTCACCGTAGCCCTCTATGGGCTTCCAAATATCCCTTTGCCAGTTCCACAAGAACAGCCTTCGCGAAAGGCTTCTTGAAGGGAAAGATGTAACTCTGTGAGATGAATTCACAGAACACAGAGCAGTTTCTCAGACAGCTTCTTTCCTGTTTTGAACGAAAGATATTTCCTTTTTCACCATAGCCCTCTATGGGCTTCCTAATATCCCTTTGCCAATTCCACAAGAACAGCCTTAGCGAAAGGCTTCTTGAAGGGAAAGATGTAACTCTGTGAGATAAATTCAGAGAACACAGAGCAGTTTCTCAGAAAGCTTCTTTCCAGTTTTGAAGGGAAGATATTTCCTTTTTCACCGTAGCCCTCTATGGGCTTCCAAATATCCCTTTGCCAATTCCACAAGAACAGCCTTAGCGAAAGGCTTCTTGAAGGGAAAGAAGTAATTCTGTGAGATGAGAAGGGAAAGATGAACTCTGTGAGATGAATTAACAGAACACAAAACAGTTTTTCAGAAAGCTTCTTTCCAGTTTTAAACGGAAGATATTTCTATTTTCACCATAGCCCTCTATGGGCTTCCAAATATCCCTTTGCCAATTCCACAAGAACAGCCTTAGCGAAAGGCTTCATGAAGGGAAAGATGTAACTCTGTGAGATGAATTCAGAGAACACAGAGCCGTTTCTCAGAAAGGTTCTTTCCAGTTTTGAAGAGAAGATATTTCCTTTTTCACCGTAGCCCTCTGGGGGCTGCCAAATATTCCTTTGCCAATTCCACAAGAACAGCCTTAGCAAAAGGCTTCTTGAAGGGAAAGAAGTAACTCTGTGAGATGAGAAGGGAAAGATGAACTCTGTGAGATGAATTAACAGAACACAGAACAGTTTTTCAGAAAGCTTCTTTCCAGTTTTAAACGGAAGATATTTCCTTTTTCACCGTAGCCCTCTAGGGGGTTCCAAATATCCCTTTGCCAATTCCACAAGAACAGCCTTAGCGAACGGCTTCTTGAAGGGAAAGATGTAACTCTGTGAGATGAATTCAGAGAACACAGAACAGTTTCTCAGAAATCTTCTTTCCAGTTTTGAACGGAAGATATTTCCTTTTTCACCATAGCCCTCTATGGGCTTCCAAATATCCCTTTGACAATTCCACAAGAACAGTCTTAGCGAAAGGCTTCTTGCAGGGAAAGATGTAACTGTGTGAGATGAATTCAGAGAACACAGAGCAGTTTCTCAGAAAGCTTCTTTCCAGTTTTGAACGGAAGATATTTCCATTTTCAACATAGCCCTCTATGGGCTTCCAAACATCCCTTTGCCAGTTCCACAAGAACAGCCTTAGCGAAAGGCTTCTTGAAGGGAAAGATGTAACTCTGTGAGATGAACTAACAGAACACAGAGCAGTTTCTCAGAAAGCTTCTTTCCAGTTTTGAACGGAAGATATTTCCTTTTTCACCACAGCCCTCTATGGGCTTCCAAATATCCCTTTGCCAATTCCACAAGAACAGCCTTAGCGAAAGGCTTCTGGAAGGGAAAGATGTAACTCTGTGAGATGAATTAACAGAACACAGAGCAGTTTCTCAGAAAGCTTCTTTCCAGTATTGAACGGAAGATATTTCCTTTTTCACCACAGCCCTCTATGGGATTCCAAATATCCCTTTGCCAGTTCCACAAGAACAGCCTTAGGGAAACGCTTCTTGAAGGGAAAGAAGTAACCCTGTGAGATGAACTAACAGAACACAGAGCAGTTTCTCAGAAAGCTTCTTTCCAGTTTTGAACGGAAGATATTTCCTTTTTCACCATAGGACTCTATGGTCTTCCAAATATCCCTTTGCCAATTCCACAAGAACAGCCTTACCGAAAGGCTTCTTGAAGGGAAAGATGTAACTCTGTGAGATGAACTAACAAAAAACAGAGCAGTTTCTCAGAAAGCTTCTTTCCAGTTTTGAACAGAAGATATTTCCTTTTTCACCATAGCCCTCTATGGGCTTCCAAATATCCCTTTGCCAATTCCACAAGAACAGCCTTAGCGAAAGGCTTCTTGAAGGGAAAGATGTAACTCTGTGAGATGAATTAACAGAACGCAGAGCAGTTTCTCAGAAAGCTTCTTTCCAGTTTTGAACGGAAGATATTTCCTTTTTCACCTTAGCCCTCCATGGGCTTCCAAATATCCGTTTGCCAATACCAAAAGAACAGCCTTAGCGAAAGGATTCTTGAAGAGAAAGATGAAACTCTGTGAGATGAATTAACAGAACACAGAACAGTTTCTCAGAATGCTTCTTTCCAGTTTTGAACTAGAGATATTTCCTTTTTCACCATAGCCCTCTATGGGCTTCCAAATATCCCTTTGCCAATTGCACAAGAAGAGCCTTAACGAAAGGCTTCTTGAAGGGAAAGATGTAACTCTGTGAGATGAACTAACAGAAAACAGAGCAGTTTCTCAGAAAGCTTGTTTCCAGTTTTGAACAGAAGATATTTCCTTTTTCACCATAGCCCTCTATGGGCTTCCAAATATCCCTTTGCCAATTCCACAAAAACAGCCTTAGCGAAAGGCTTCTTGAAGGGAAAGATGTAACTCTGTGAGATGAATTAACAGAACGCAGAGCAGTTTCTCAGAAAGCTTCTTTCCAGTTTTGAACGGAAGATATTTCCTTTTTCACCTTAGCCCTCCATGGGCTTCCAAATATCCGTTTGCCAATACCACAAGAACAGCCTTAGCGAAAGGATTCTTGAAGAGAAAGATGAAACTCTGTGAGATGAATTAACAGAACACAGAACAGTTTCTCAGAATGTTTCTTTCCAGTTTTGAACTAGAGATATTTCCTTTTTCACCATAGCCCTCTATGGGCTTCCAAATATCCCTTTGCCAATTGCACAAGAAGAGCCTTAACGAAAGGCTTCTTGAAGGGAAAGATGTAACTCTGTGAGATGAATTAACAGAACACAGAGCAGTTTCTCAGAAAGCTTCTTTCCAGTTTTGAACGGAAGATATTTCCTTTTTCACCATAGCCCTCTATGGGCTTCCGAATATCCCTTTGCCAGTTAAACAAGAACAGGCTTAGCGAAAGGCTTCTTGAAGAGAAAGTTGTAACTCTGTGAGATGAACTAACAGAACACAGAGCAGTTTCTCAGAAAGCTTCTTTCCAGTTTTGATCGTAAGATATTTCCTTTTTCACCATAGCCCTCTATGGGCTTCCAAATATCCCTTTGCCAATTCCACAAGAACAGCCTTAGCGAAAGGCTTCTTGAAGGGAAAGATGTAACTCTGTGAGATGAAGTAACAGAACACACAGCAGTTTCTCAGAAAGCTTCTTTCCAGTTTTGAACCGAAGATATTTCCTTTTTCACCACAGCCCTCTATGGGCTTCCAAATATCCCTTTGCCAATTCCACAAGAACAGCCTTAGTGAAAGGCTTCTTGAAGGGAAAGATGTAACTCTGTGAGATGAAATAACAGAACACAGAGCAGTTCCTCAGAAAGCTTCTTTCCAGTTTTGAACGGAAGATATTTCCTTTTTCACCACAGCCCTCTATGTGCTTCCAAATATCCCTTTGCCAGTTCCACAAGAACAGCCTTAGCGAAACGCTTCTTGAGGGAGCGATGTAACTCTGTGAGATGAATTAACAGAACACAGAGTAGTTTCTCAGAAAGCTTCTTTCCAGTTTTGAACGGAAGATATTTCCTTTTTCATCATAGCCCTCTAGGGGCTTTCAAATATCCCTTTGCCAATTCTACAAGAACAGCCTTAGCGAAAGGCTTCTTGAAGGGAAAGATGTAACTCTGTGATGAACTAACAGAACACAGAGCAGTTTCTCAGAAAGCTTCTTTCCAGTTTTGAACGGAAGATATTTCATTTTCCACCATAGGCCTCTATGGGCTTCCAAATATCCCTTTGCCAATTCCACAAGAACATCCTTAGTGAAAGGCTTCTTGAAGGGAAAGATGTAACTCTGTGAGACGAACTAACAGAACACAGAGCAGTTTCTCAGAAAGCTTCTTTCCAGTTTTGAACGGAAGATATTTCCTTTTTCACCGTAGCCCTCTATGGGCTTCCAAATATCCCTTTGCCAGTTCCACAAGAACAGCCTTCGCGAAAGGCTTCTTGAAGGGAAAGATGTAACTCTGTGAGATGAATTAACAGAACACAGAACAGTTTCTCAGAATGCTTCTTTCCAGTTTTGAACTTTAGATATTTCCTTTTTCACCATAGCCCTCTATGGGCTTCCAAATATCCCTTTGCCAATTCCACAAGAACAGCCTTAGCGAAAGGCTTCTTGAAGGAAAAGATGTAACTCTGTGAGATGAATTCAGAGAGCACAGAGCAGTTTCTCAGAAAGCCTCTTTCCAGTTTGAACGGAAGATATTTCCTTTTTCACCATAGCCATCTATGGGCTTCCAAATATCAATTTGCCAATTCCACAAGAACAGCCTTAGCGAAAGGCTTCTTGAAGGGAAAGATGTAACTCTGTGATGAACTAACAAAACACAGAGCAGTTTCTCAGAAAGCTTCTTTCCAGTTTTGAACGGAAGATATTTCCTTTTTCACCATAGGCCTCTATGGGCTTCCAAATATCCCTTTGCCAATTCCACAAGAACAGCCTTAGTGAAAGGCTTCTTGAGGGGAAAGATGTAACTCTTTGAGATGAACTAACAGAGCACAGAGCAGTTTCTCAGAAAGCTTCTTTCCAGTTTTGAACGGAAGATATTTCCTTTTTCACCATAGCCCTCTATGGGCTTCCAAGTATCCCTTTGCCAATTCCACAAGAATAGCCTTGGCGAAAGGCTTATTGAAGGGAAAGATGTAACTCTGTGAGATGAATTCACAGAACACAGAGCAGTTTCTCAGAAAGCTTCTTTCCTGTTTTGAACGAAAGATATTTCCTTTTTCACCATAGCCCTCTATGGGCTTCCAAATATCCCTTTGCCAATTCCACAAGAACAGCCTTAGCGAAAGGCTTCTTGAAGGGAAAGATGTAACTCTGTGAGATGAATTCAGAGAACACAGAGCAGTTTCTCAGAAACCTTCTTTCCAGTTTTGAAGGGAAGATATTTCCTTTTTCACCGTAGCCCTCTATGGGCTTCCAAATATCCCTTTGCCAATTCCACAAGAACAGCCTTAGCGAAAGGCTTCTTGATGGGAAAGAAGTAATTCTGTGACATGAGAAGGGAAAGATGAACTCTGTGAGATGAATTAACAGAACACAAAACAGTTTTTCAGAAAGCTTCTTTCCAGTTTTAAACGGAAGATATTTCTATTTTCACCATAGCCCTCTATGGGCTTCCAAATATCCCTTTGCCAATTCCACAAGAACAGCCTTAGCGAAAGGCTTCTTGAAGGGAAAGATGTAACTCTGTGAGATGAATTCAGAGAACACAGAGCAGTTTCTCAGAAAGGTTCTTTCCAGTTTTGAAGAGAAGATATTTCCTTTTTCACCATAGCCCTCTGGGGGCTGCCAAATATTCCTTTGCCAATTCCACAAGAACAGCCTTAGCAAAAGGCTTCTTGAAGGGAAAGAAGTAACTCTGTGAGATGAGAAGGGAAAGATGAACTCTGTGAGATGAATAAACAGAACACAGAACAGTTTTTCAGAAAGCTTCTTTCCAGTTTTAAACGGAAGATATTTCCTTTTTCACCGTAGCCCTCTATGGGGTTCCAAATATCCCTTTGCCAATTCCACAAGAACAGCCTTAGCGAAAGGCTTCTTGAAGGGAAAGATGTAACTCCGTGAGATGAACTAACAGAACACAGAGCAGTTTCTCAGAAAGCTTCTTTCCAGTTTTGAACGGAAGATATTTCCTTTTTCACCATAGCCCTCTATGGGCTTCCAAGTATCCCTTTGCAAATTCCACAAGAACAGCCTTAGCGAAAGGTTTCTTGAAGAGAAAAATGTAACTCTGTGAGATGAATTAACAGAACACAGAGCAGTTTCTCAGAAAGCTTCTTTCCAGTTTTGAAGGGAAGATATTTCCTTTTTCACCGTAGCCCTCTATGGGCTTCCAAATATCCCTTTGCCAATTCCACAAGAACAGCCTTAGCGAAAGCCTTCTTGAAGGGAAAGATGTAACTCTGTGAGATGAGAAGGGAAAGATGAAATCTGTGAGATGAATTAACAGAACACAGAACAGTTTCTCAGAATGCTTCTTTCCAGTTTTGAACTTAAGATATTTCCTTTTTCACCATAGCCCTCTATGGGCTTCCAAATATCCCTTTGCCAATTCCACAAGAACAGCCTTAGAGAAAGGCTTCTTGAAGGAAAAGATGTAACTCTGTGAGATAAATTCAGAGAACACAGAGCAGTTTCTCAGAAAGCTTCTTTCCAGTTTTGAAGGGAAGATATTTCCTTTTTCACCGTAGCCCTCTATGGGCTTCCAAATATCCCTTTGCCAATTCCACAAGAACAGCCTTAGCGAAAGGCTTCTTGAAGGGAAAGAAGTAATTCTGTGAGATGAGAAGGGAAAGATGAACTCTGTGAGATGAATTAACAGAACACAAAACAGTTTTTCAGAAAGCTTCTTTCCAGTTTTAAACGGAAGATATTTCTATTTTCACCATAGCCCTCTATGGGCTTCCAAATATCCCTTTGCCAATTCCACAAGAACAGCCTTAGCGAAAGGCTTCTTGAAGGGAAAGATGTAACTCTGTGAGATGAATTCAGAGAACACAGAGCCGTTTCTCAGAAAGGTTCTTTCCAGTTTTGAAGAGAAGATATTTCCTTTTTCACCGTAGCCCTCTGGGGGCTGCCAAATATTCCTTTGCCAATTCCACAAGAACAGCCTTAGCAAAAGGCTTCTTGAAGGGAAAGAAGTAACTCTGTGAGATGAGAAGGGAAAGATGAACTCTGTGAGATGAATTAACAGAACACAGAACAGTTTTTCAGAAAGCTTCTTTCCAGTTTTAAACGGAAGATATTTCCTTTTTCACCGTAGCCCTCTAGGGGATTCCAAATATCCCTTTGCCAATTCCATAAGAACAGCCTTAGCGAAAGGCTTCTTGAAGGGAAAGATGTAACTCTGTGAGATGAACTAACAGAACACAGAGCAGTTTCTCAGAAAGCTTTTTTCCAGTTTTGAACGGAAGATATTTCCTTTTTCACCATAGCCCTCTATGGGCTTCCAAATATCCCTTTGCCAGTTAAACAAGAACAGCCTTAGCGAAAGGCTTCTTGAAGGGAAAGTTGTAACCCTGTGAGATGAACTAACAGAACACAGAGCAGTTTCTCAGAAAGCTTCTTTCCAGTTTTGATCGTAAGATATTTCCTTTTTCACCATAGCCCTCTATGGGCTTCTAAATATCCCTTTGCCAATTCCACAAGAACAGCCTTAGCGAAAGGCTTCTTGAAGGGAAAGATGTAACTCTGTGAGATGAACTAACAGAACACAGAGCAGTTTCTCAGAAAGCTTCTTCCCAGTTTTGAACGGAAGATATTTCCTTTTTCACCACAGCCCTCTATGGGCTTCCAAATATCCCTTTGCCAATTCCACAAGAACAGCCTTAGCGAAAGGCTTCTTGAAGGGAAAGATGTAACTCTGTGAGATGAATTAACAGAACACAGAGCAGTTTCTCAGAAAGCTTCTTTCCAGTTTTGATCGTAAGATATTTCCTTTTTCACCACAGCCCTCTATGGGCTTCCAAATATCCCTTTGCCAGTTCCACAAGAACAGCCTTAGCGAAACGCTTCTTGAAGGGAAAGATGTAACTCTGTGAGATGAACTAACAGAACACAGAGTAGTTTCTCAGAAAGCTTCTTTCCAGTTTTGAACGGAAGATATATCCTTTTTCATCATAGCCCTCTAGGGGCTTTCAAATATCCCTTTGCCAATTCCACAAGAACAGCCTTAGGGAAAGGCTTCTTGAAGGGAAAGATATAACTCTGTGATGAACTAACAGAACACAGAGCAGTTTCTCAGAAAGCTTCTTTCCAGTTTTGAACGGAAGATATTTCGTTTTTCACCATAGGCCTCTATGGGCTTCCAAATATCCCTTTGCCAATTCCACAAGAACAGCCTTAGTGAAAGGCTTCTTGAAGGGAAAGATGTAACTCTGTGAGATGAACTAACAGAACACAGAGCAGTTTCTCAGAAAGCTTCTTTCCAGTTTTGAACGGAAGATATTTCCTTTTTCACCGTAGCCCTCTATGGGCTTCCAAATATCCCTTTGCCAGTTCCACAAGAACAGCCTTCGCGAAAGGCTACTTGAAGGGAAAGATGTAACTCTGTGAGATGAATTAACAGAACACAGAACAGTTTCTCAGAATGCTTCTTTCCAGTTTTGAACTTAAGATATTTCCTTTTTCACCATAGCCCTCTATGGGCTTCCAAATATCCCTTTGCCAATTCCACAAGAACAGCCTTAGCGAACGGCTTCTTGAAGGGAAAGATGTAACTCTGTGAGATGAATTCAGAGAACACAGAACAGTTTCTCAGAAATCTTCTTTCCAGTTTTGAACGGAAGATATTTCCTTTTTCACCATAGCCCTCTATGGGCTTCCAAATATCCCTTTGACAATTCCACAAGAACAGTCTTAGCGAAAGGCTTCTTGCAGGGAAAGATGTAACTGTGTGAGATGAATTCAGAGAACACAGAGCAGTTTCTCAGAAAGCTTCTTTCCAGTTTTGAACGGAAGATATTTCCATTTTCAACATGGCCCTCTATGGGCTTCCAAACATCCCTTTGCCAGTTCCACAAGAACAGCCTTAGCGAAAGGCTTCTTGAAGGGAAAGATGTAATTCTGTGAGATGAACTAACAGAACACAGAGCAGTTTCTCAGAAAGCTTCTTTCCAGTTTTGAACGGAAGATATTTCCTTTTTCACCATAGCCCTCTATGGGCTTCCAAATATCCCTTTGCCAATTCCACAAGAACAGCCTTAGCGAAAGGCTTCTGGAAGGGAAAGATGTAACTCTGTGAGATGAATTAACAGAACACAGAGCAGTTTCTCAGAAAGCTTCTTTCCAGTATTGAACGAAAGATATTTCCTTTTTCACCACAGCCCTCTATGGGCTTCCAAATATCCCTTTGCCAATTGCACAAAAAGAGCCTTAACGAAAGGCTTCTTGAAGGGAAAGATGTAACTCTGTGAGATGAACTAACAGAATACAGAGCAGTTTCTCAGAAAGCTTCTTTCCAGTTTTGAACAGAAGATATTTCCTTTTTCACCATAGCCCTCTATGGGCTTCCAAATATCCCTTTGCCCATTCCACAAGAACAGCCTTAGCGAAAGGCTTCTTGAAGGGAAAGATGTAACTCTGTGAGATGAATTAACAGAACGCAGAGCAGTTTCTCAGAAAGCTTCTTTCCAGTTTTGAACGGAAGATATTTCCTTTTTCACCTTAGCCCTCCATGGGCTTCCAAATATCCGTTTGCCAATACCACAAGAACAGCCTTAGCGAAAGGATTCTTGAAGAGAAAGATGAAACTCTGTGAGATGAATTAACAGAACACAGAACAGTTTCTCAGAATGCTTCTTTCCAGTTTTGAACTAGAGATATTTCCTTTTTCACCATAGCCCTCTATGGGCTTCCAAATATCCCTTTGCCAATTGCACAAGAAGAGCCTTAACGAAAGGCTTCTTGAAGGGAAAGATGTAACTCTGTGAGATGAATTAACAGAACACAGAGCAGTTTCTCAGAAAGCTTCTTTCCAGTATTGAACGGAAGATATTTCCTTTTTCACCATAGCCCTCTATGGGCTTCCAAATATCCCTTTGCCAGGTCAACAAGAACAGCCTTAGCGAAAGGCTTCTTGAAGAGAAAGTTGTAACTCTGTGAGATGAACTAACAGAACACAGAGTAGTTTCTCAGAAAGCTTCTTTCCAGTTTTGATCGTAAGATATTTCCTTTTTCACCATAGCCCTCTATGGGCTTCCAAATATCCCTTTGCCAATTCCACAAGAAGAGCCTTAACGAAAGGCTTCTTGAAGGGAAAGATGTAACTCTGTGAGATGAATTAACAGAACACAGAGCAGTTTCTCAGAAAGCTTCTTTCCAGTTTTGAACGGAAGATATTTCCTTTTTCACCATAGCCCTCTATGGGCTTCCAAATATCTCTTTGCCAGTTAAACAAGAACAGCCTTAGCGAAAGGCTTCTTGAAGAGAAAGTTGTAACTCTGTGAGATGAACTAACAGAACACAGAGCAGTTTCTCAGAAAGCTTCTTTCCAGTTTTGATCGTAAGATATTTCCTTTTTCACCATAGCCCTCTATGGGCTTCCAAATATCCCTTTGCCAATTCCACAAGAACAGCCTTAGCGAAAGGCTTCTTGAAGGGAAAGATGTAACTCTGTGAGATGAAGTAACAGAACACACAGCAGTTTCTCAGAAAGCTTCTTTCCAGTTTTGAACCGAAGATATTTCCTTTTTCACCACAGCCCTCTATGTGCTTCCAAATATCCCTTTGCCAGTTCCACAAGAACAGCCTTAGCGAAACGCTTCTTGAAGGGAGAGATGTAACTCTTTGAGATGAACTAACAGAACACCGAGTAGTTTCTCAGAAAGCTTCTTTCCAGTTTTGAACGGAAGATATTTCCTTTTTCATCATAGCCCTCTAGGGGCTTTCAAATATCCCTTTGCCAATTCTACAAGAACAGCCTTAGCGAAAGGCTTCTTGAAGGGAAAGATGTAACTCTGTGATGAACTAACAGAACACAGAGCAGTTTCTCAGAAAGCTTCTTTCCAGTTTTGAACGGAAGATATTTCGTTTTCCACCATAGGCCTGTATGGGCTTCCAAATATCCCTTTGCCAATTCCACAAGAACATCCTTAGTGAAAGGCTTCTTGAAGGGAAAGATGTAACTCTGTGAGACGAACTAACAGAACACAGAGCAGTTTCTCAGAAAGCTTCTTTCCAGTTTTGAACGGAAGATATTTCCTTTTTCACCGTAGCCCTCTATGGGCTTCCAAATATCCCTTTGCCAGTTCCACAAGAACAGCCTTCGCGAAAGGCTTCTTGAAGGGAAAGATGTAACTCTGAGATGAATTAACAGAACACAGAACAGTTTCTCAGAATGCTTCTTTCCAGTTTTGAACTTAAGATATTTCCTTTTTCACCATAGCCCTCTATGGGCTTCCAAATATCCCTTTGCCAATTCCACAAGAACAGCCTTAGCGAAAGGCTTCTTGAAGGAAAAGATGTAACTCTGTGAGATGAATTCAGAGAGCACAGAGCAGTTTCTCTGAAAGCTTCTTTCCAGTTTTGAACGGAAGATATTTCCTTTTTCACCATAGCCATCTATGGGCTTCCAAATATCAATTTGCCAATTCCACAAGAACAGCCTTAGCGAAAGGCTTCTTGAAGGGAAAGATGTAACTCTGTGATGAACTAACAAAACACAGAGCAGTTTCTCAGAAAGCTTCTTTCAAGTTTTGAACGGAAGATATTTCCTTTTTCACCATAGGCCTCTATGGGCTTCCAAATATCCCTTTGCCAATTCCACAAGAACAGCCTTAGTGAAAGGCTTCTTGAGGGGAAAGATGTAAATCTTTGAGATGAACTAACAGAACACAGAGCAGTTTCTCAGAAAGCTTCTTTCCAGTTTTGAACGGAAGATATTTCCTTTTTCACCATAGCCCTCTATGGGCTTCCAAGTATCCCTTTGCCAATTCCACAAGAATAGCCTTGGCGAAAGGCTTATTGAAGGGAAAGATGTAACTCTGTGAGATTAATTCACAGAACACAGAGCAGTTTCTCAGAAAGCTTCTTTCCTGTTTTGAACGAAAGATATTTCCTTTTTCACCATAGCCCTCTATGGGCTTCCAAATATCCCTTTGCCAATTCCACAAGAACAGCCTTAGCGAAAGGCTTCTTGAAGGGACAGATGTAACTCTGTGAGATAAATTCAGAGAACACAGAGCAGTTTCTCAGAAAGCTTCTTTCCAGTTTTGAAGGGAAGATATTTCCTTTTTCACCGTAGCCCTCTAGGGGGTTCCAAATATCCCTTTGCCAATTCCACAAGAACAGCCTTAGCGAAAGTCTTCTTGAAGGGAAAGAAGTAATTCTGTGAGATGAGAAGGGAAAGATGAACTCTGTGAGATGAATTAACAGAACACAAAACAGTTTTTCAGAAAGCTTCTTTCCAGTTTTAAACGGAAGATATTTCTATTTTCACCATAGCCCTCTATGGGCTTCCAAATATCCCTTTGCCAATTCCACAAGAACAGCCTTAGCGAAAGGCTTCTTGAAGGGAAAGATGTAACTCTGTGAGATGAATTCAGAGAACACAGAGCCGTTTCTCAGAAAGGTTCTTTCCAGTTTTGAAGAGAAGATATTTCCTTTTTCACCGTAGCCCTCTGGGGGCTGCCAAATATTCCTTTGCCAATTCCACAAGAACAGCCTTAGCAAAAGGCTTCTTGAAGGGAAAGAAGTAACTCTGTGAGATGAGAAGGGAAAGATGAACTCTGTGAGATGAATTAACAGAACACAGAACAGTTTTTCAGAAAGCTTCTTTCCAGTTTTAAACGGAAGATATTTCCTTTTTCACCGTAGCCCTCTAGGGGGTTCCAAATATCCCTTTGCCAATTCCACAAGAACAGCCTTAGCGAAAGGCTTCTTGAAGGGAAAGATGTAACTCCGTGAGATGAACTAACAGAACACAGAGCAGTTTCTCAGAAAGCTTTTTTCCAGTTTTGAACGGAAGATATTTCCTTTTTCAACATAGCCCTCTATGGGCTTCCAAATATCCCTTTGCCAGTTGAACAAGAACAGCCTTAGCGAAAGGCTTCTTGAAGGGAAAGTTGTAACTCTGTGAGATGAACTAACAGAACACAGAGCAGTTTCTCAGAAAGCTTCTTTCCAGTTTTGATCGTAAGATATTTCCTTTTTCACCATAGCCCTCTATGGGCTTCTAAATATCCCTTTGCCAATTCTACAAGAACAGCCTTAGCGAAAGGCTTCTTGAAGGGAAAGATGTAACTCTGTGAGATGAATTCAGAGAACACAGAACAGTTTCTCAGAAATCTTCTTTCCAGTTTTGAACGGAAGATATTTCCTTTTTCACCATAGCCCTCTATGGGCTTCCAAATATCCCTTTGAAAATTCCACAAGAACAGTCTTAGCGAAAGGCTTCTTGCAGGGAAAGATGTAACTGTGTGAGATGAATTCAGAGAACACAGAGCAGTTTCTCAGAAAGCTTCTTTCCAGTTTTTAACGGAAGATATTTCCATTTTCAACATAGCCCTCTATGGGCTTCCAAACATCCCTTTGCCAGTTCCACAAGAACAGCCTTAGCGAAAGGCTTCTTGAAGGAAAAGATGTAACTCTGTGAGATGAATTCAGAGAGCACAGAGCAGTTTCTCTGAAAGCTTCTTTCCAGTTTTGAACGGAAGATATTTCCTTTTTCACCATAGCCATCTATGGGCTTCCAAATATCAATTTGCCAATTCCACAAGAACAGCCTTAGCGAAAGGCTTCTTGAAGGGAAAGATGTAACTCTGTGATGAACTAACAAAACACTGAACAGTTTCTCAGAAAGCTTCTTTCCAGTTTTGAACGGAAGATATTTCCTTTTTCACCATAGGCCTCTATGGGCTTCCAAATATCCCTTTGCCAATTCCACAAGAACAGCCTTAGTGAAAGGCTTCTTGAGGGGAAAGATGTAACTCTTTGAGATGAACTAAGAGAACACAGAGCAGTTTCTCAGAAAGCTTCTGTCCAGTTTTGAACGGAAGATATTTCCTTTTTCACCATAGCCCTCTATGGGCTTCCAAGTATCCCTTTGCCAATTCCACAAGAATAGACTTGGCGAAAGGCTTATTGAAGGGAAAGATGTAACTCTGTGAGATGAATTCACAGAACACAGAGCAGTTTCTCAGAAAGCTTCTTTCCAGTTTTGATCGTAAGATATTTCCTTTTTCACCATAGCCCTCTATGGGCTTCCAAATATCCCTTTGCCAATTCCACAAGAACAGCCTTAGCGAAAGGCTTCTTGAAGGGAAAGATGTAACTCTGTGAGATGAAGTAACAGAACACACAGCAGTTTCTCAGAAAGCTTCTTTCCAGTTTTGAACCGAAGATATTTCCTTTTTCACCACAGCCCTCTATGGGCTTCCAAATATCCCTTTGCCAATTCCACAAGAACAGCCTTAGTGAAAGGCTTCTTGAAGGGAAAGATGTAACTCTGTGAGATGAACTAACAGAACACAGAGCAGTTCCTCAGAAAGCTTCTTTCCAGTTTTGAACGGAAGATATTTCCTTTTTCACCACAGCCCTCTATGTGCTTCCAAATATCCCTTTGCCAGTTCCACAAGAACAGCCTTAGCGAAACGCTTCTTGAGGGAGAGATGTAACTCTGTGAGATGAATTAACAGAACACAGAGTAGTTTCTCAGAAAGCTTCTTTCCAGTTTTGAACGGAAGATATATCCTTTTTCATCATAGCCATCTATGGGCTTCCAAATATCAATTTGCCAATTCCACAAGAACAGCCTTAGCGAAAGCCTTCTTGAAGGGAAAGATGTAACTCTGTGAGATGAGAAGGGAAAGATGAAATCTGTGAGATGAATTAACAGAACACAGAACAGTTTCTCAGAATGCTTCTTTCCAGTTTTGAACTTAAGATATTTCCTTTTTCACCATAGCCCTCTACGGGCTTCCAAATATCCCTTTGCCAATTCCACAAGAACAGCCTTAGAGAAAGGCTTCTTGAAGGAAAAGATGTAACTCTGTGAGATGAATTCAGAGAGCACAGAGCAGTTTCTCTGAAAGCTTCTTTCCAGTTTTGAACGGAAGATATTTCCTTTTTCACCATAGCCATCTATGGGCTTCCAAATATCAATTTGCCAATTCCACAAGAACAGCCTTAGCGAAAGGCTTCTTGAAGGGAAAGATGTAACTCTGTGATGAACTAACAAAACACTGAACAGTTTCTCAGAAAGCTTCTTTCCAGTTTTGAACGGAAGATATTTCCTTTTTCACCATAGGCCTCTATGGGCTTCCAAATATCCCTTTGCCAATTCCACAAGAACAGCCTTAGTGAAAGGCTTCTTGAGGGGAAAGATGTAACTCTTTGAGATGAACTAAGAGAACACAGAGCAGTTTCTCAGAAAGCTTCTGTCCAGTTTTGAACGGAAGATATTTCCTTTTTCACCATAGCCCTCTATGGGCTTCCAAGTATCCCTTTGCCAATTCCACAAGAATAGACTTGGCGAAAGGCTTATTGAAGGGAAAGATGTAACTCTGTGAGATGAATTCACAGAACACAGAGCAGTTTCTCAGAAAGCTTCTTTCCTGTTTTGAACGAAAGATATTTCCTTTTTCACCATAGCCCTCTATGGGCTTCCAAATATCCCTTTGCCAATTCCACAAGAACAGCCTTAGCGAAAGGCTTCTTGAAGGGAAAGATGTAACTCTGTGAGATAAATTCAGAGAACACAGAGCAGTTTCTCAGAAAGCTTCTTTCCAGTTTTGAAGGGAAGATATTTCCTTTTTCACCGTAGCCCTCTATGGGCTTCCAAATATCCCTTTGCCAATTCCACAAGAACAGCCTTAGCGAAAGGCTTCTTCAAGGGAAAGAAGTAATTCTGTGAGATGAGAAGGGAAAGATGAACTCTGTGAGATGAATTAACAGAACACAAAACAGTTTTTCAGAAAGCTTCTTTCCAGTTTTAAACGGAAGATATTTCTATTTTCACCATAGCCCTCTATTCGCTTCCAAATATCCCTTTGCCAATTCCACAAGAACAGCCTTAGCGAAAGGCTTCTTGAAGGGAAAGATGTAACTCTGTGAGATGAATTCAGAGAACACAGAGCCGTTTCTCAGAAAGGTTCTTTCCAGTTTTGAAGAGAAGATATTTCCTTTTTCACCGTAGCCCTCTGGGGGCTGCTAAATATTCCTTTGCCAATTCCACAAGAACAGCCTTAGCAAAAGGCTTCTTGAAGGGAAAGAAGTAACTCTGTGAGATGAGAAGGGAAAGATGAACTCTGTGAGATGAATTAACAGAACACAGAACAGTTTTTCAGAAAGCTTCTTTCCAGTTTTAAACGGAAGATATTTCCTTTTTCACCGTAGCCCTCTAGGGGGTTCCAAATATCCCTTTGCCAATTCCATAAGAACAGCCTTAGCGAAAGGCTTCTTGAAGGGAAAGATGTAACTCTGTGAGATGAACTAACAGAACACAGAGCAGTTTCTCAGAAAGCTTTTTTCCAGTTTTGAACGGAAGATATTTCCTTTTTCACCATAGCCCTCTATGGGCTTCCAAATATCCCTTTGCCAGTTAAACAAGAACAGCCGTAGCGAAAGGCTTCTTGAAGGGAAAGTTGTAACCCTGTGAGATGAACTAACAGAACACAGAGCAGTTTCTCAGAAAGCTTCTTTCCAGTTTTGATCGTAAGATATTTCCTTTTTCACCATAGCCCTCTATGGGCTTCTAAATATCCCTTTGCCAATTCCACAAGAACAGCCTTAGCGAAAGGCTTCTTGAAGGGAAAGATGTAACTCTGTGAGATGAACTAACAGAACACAGAGCAGTTTCTCAGAAAGCTTCTTCCCAGTTTTGAACGGAAGATATTTCCTTTTTCACCACAGCCCTCTATGGGCTTCCAAATATCCCTTTGCCAATTCCACAAGAACAGCCTTAGCGAAAGGCTTCTTGAAGGGAAAGATGTAACTCTCTGAGATGAATTAACAGAACACAGAGCAGTTTCTCAGAAAGCTTCTTTCCAGTTTTGATCGTAAGATATTTCCTTTTTCACCACAGCCCTCTATGGGCTTCCAAATATCCCTTTGCCAGTTCCACAAGAACAGCCTTAGCGAAACGCTTCTTGAAGGGAAAGATGTAACTCTGTGAGATGAACTAACAGAACACAGAGTAGTTTCTCAGAAAGCTTCTTTCCAGTTTTGAACGGAAGATATTTCCTTTTTCATCATAGCCCTCTAGGGGCTTTCAAAGATCCCTTTGCCAATTCCACAAGAACAGCCTTAGGGAAAGGCTTCTTGAAGGGAAAGATATAACTCTGTGATGAACTAACAGAACACAGAGCAGTTTCTCAGAAAGCTTCTTTCCAGTTTTGAACGGAAGATATTTCGTTTTTCACCATAGGCCTCTATGGGCTTCCAAATATCCCTTTGCCAATTCCACAAGAACAGCCTAAGTGAAAGGCTTCTTGAAGGGAAAGATGTAACTCTGTGAGATGAACTAACAGAACACAGAGCAGTTTCTCAGAAAGCTTCTTTCCAGTTTTGAACGGAAGATATTTCCTTTTTCACCGTAGCCCTCTATGGGCTTCCAAATATCCCTTTGCCAGTTCCACAAGAACAGCCTTCGCGAAAGGCTACTTGAAGGGAAAGATGTAACTCTGTGAGATGAATTAACAGAACACAGAACAGTTTCTCAGAATGCTTCTTTCCAGTTTTGAACTTAAGATATTTCCTTTTTCACCATAGCCCTCTATGGGCTTCCAAATATCCCTTTGCCAATTCCACAAGGACAGCCTTAGCGAACGGCTTCTTGAAGGGAAAGATGTAACTCTGTGAGATGAATTCAGAGAACACAGAACAGTTTCTCAGAAATCTTCTTTCCAGTTTTGAACGGAAGATATTTCCTTTTTCACCATAGCCCTCTATGGGCTTCCAAATATCCCTTTGCCAATTCCACAAGAACAGCCTTAGCGAAAGGCTTCTGGAAGGGAAAGATGTAACTCTGTGAGATGAATTAACAGAACACAGAGCAGTTTCTCAGAAAGCTTCTTTCCAGTATTGAACGGAAGATATTTCCTTTTTCACCACAGCCCTCTATGGGATTCCAAATATCCCTTTGCCAGTTCCACAAGAACAGCCTTAGGGAAACGCTTCTTGAAGGGAAAGAAGTAACCCTGTGAGATGAACTAACAGAACACAGAGCAGTTTCTCAGAAACTTCTTTCCAGTTTTGAACGGAAGATATTTCCTTTTTCACCATAGGACTCTATGGTCTTCCAAATATCCCTTTGCCAATTCCACAAGAACAGCCTTACCGAAAGGCTTCTTGAAGGGAAAGATGTAACTGTGTGAGATGAACTAACAAAAAACAGAGCAGTTTCTCAGAAAGCTTCTTTCCAGTTTTGAACAGAAGATATTTCCTTTTTCACCGTAGCCCTCTATGGGCTTCCAAATATCCCTTTGCCAATTCCACAAGAACAGCCTTAGCGAAAGGCTTCTTGAAGGGAAAGATGTAACTCTGTGAGATGAATTAACAGAACGCAGAGCAGTTTCTCAGAAAGCTTCTTTCCAGTTTTGAACGGAAGATATTTCCTTTTTCACCTTAGCCCTCCATGGGCTTCCAAATATCCGTTTGCCAATACCACAAGAACAGCCTTAGCGAAAGGATTCTTGAAGAGAAAGATGAAACTCTGTGAGATGAATTAACAGAACACAGAACAGTTTCTCAGAATGCTTCTTTCCAGTTTTGAACTAGAGATATTTCCTTTTTCACCATAGCCCTCTATGGGCTTCCAAATATCCCTTTGCCAATTGCACAAGAAGAGCCTTAACGAAAGGCTTCTTGAAGGGAAAGATGTAACTCTGTGAGATGAACTAACAGAAAACAGAGCAGTTTCTCAGAAAGCTTCTTTCCAGTTTTGAACAGAAGATATTTCCTTTTTCACCATAGCCCTCTATGGGCTTGCAAATATCCCTTTGCCAATTCCACAAGAACAGCCTTAGCGAAAGGCTTCTTGAAGGGAAAGATGTAACTCTGTGAGATGAATTAACAGAACGCAGAGCAGTTTCTCAGAAAGCTTCTTTCCAGTTTTGAACGGAAGATATTTCCTTTTTCACCTTAGCCCTCCATGGGCTTCCAAATATCCGTTTGCCAATACCACAAGAACAGCCTTAGCGAAAGGATTCTTGAAGAGAAAGATGAAACTCTGTGAGATGAATTAACAGAACACAGAACAGTTTCTCAGAATGCTTCTTTCCAGTTTTGAACTAGAGATATTTCCTTTTTCACCATAGCCCTCTATGGGCTTCCAAATATCCCTTTGCCAATTGCACAAGAAGAGCCTTAACGAAAGGCTTCTTGAAGGGAAAGATGTAACTCTGTGAGATGAATTAACAGAACACAGAGCAGTCTCTCAGAAAGCTTCTTTCCAGTTTTGAACGGAAGATATTTCCTTTTTCACCATAGCCCTCTATGGGCTTCCAAATATCCCTTTGCCAGTTAAACAAGAACAGCCTTAGCGAAAGGCTTCTTGAAGAGAAAGTTGTAACTCTGTGAGATGAACTAACAGAACACAGAGCAGTTTCTCAGAAAGCTTCTTTCCAGTTTTGATCGTAAGATATTTCCTTTTTCACCATAGCCCTCTATGGGCTTCTAAATATCCCTTTGCCAATTCCACAAGAACAGCCTTAGCGAAAGGCTTCTTGAAGGGAAAGATGTAACTCTGTGAGATGAAGTAACAGAACACACAGCAGTTTCTCAGAAAGCTTCTTTCCAGTTTTGAACCGAAGATATTTCCTTTTTCACCACAGCCCTCTATGGGCTTCCAAATATCCCTTTGCCAATTCCACAAGAACAGCCTTAGTGAAAGGCTTCTTGAAGGGAAAGATGTAACTCTGTGAGATGAAATAACAGAACACAGAGCAGTTCCTCAGAAAGCTTCTTTCCAGTTTTGAACGGAAGATATTTCCTTTTTCACCACAGCCCTCTACGTGCTTCCAAATATCCCTTTGCCAGTTCCACAAGAACAGCCTTAGCGAAACGCTTCTTGAGGGAGAGATGTAACTCTGTGAGATGAACTAACAGAACACAGAGTAGTTTCTCAGAAAGCTTCTTTCCAGTTTTGAACGGAAGATATTTCCTTTTTCATCATAGCCCTCTAGGGGCTTTCAAATATCCCTTTGCCAATTCTACAAGAACAGCCTTAGCGAAAGGCTTCTTGAAGGGAAAGATGTAACTCTGTGATGAACTAACAGAACACAGAGCAGTTTCTCAGAAAGCTTCTTTCCAGTTTTGAACGGAAGATATTTCGTTTTCCACCATAGGCCTCTATGGGCTTCCAAATATCCCTTTGCCAATTCCACAAGAACATCCTTAGTGAAAGGCTTCTTGAAGGGAAAGATGTAACTCTGTGAGACGAACTAACAGAACACAGAGCAGTTTCTCAGAAAGCTTCTTTCCAGTTTTGAACGGAAGATATTTCCTTTTTCACCGTAGCCCTCTATGGGCTTCCAAATATCCCTTTGCCAGTTCCACAAGAACAGCCTTCGCGAAAGGCTTCTTGAAGGGAAAGATGTAACTCTGTGAGATGAATTAACAGAACACAGAACAGTTTCTCAGAATGCTTCTTTCCAGTTTTGAACTTAAGATATTTCCTTTTTCACCATAGCCCTCTATGGGCTTCCAAATATCCCTTTGCCAATTCCACAAGAACAGCCTTAGCGAAAGGCTTCTTGAAGGAAAAGATGTAACTCTGTGAGATGAATTCAGAGAGCACAGAGCAGTTTCTCAGAAAGCCTCTTTCCAGTTTTGAACGGAAGATATTTCCTTTTTCACCATAGCCATCTATGGGCTTCCAAATATCAATTTGCCAATTCCACAAGAACAGCCTTAGCGAAAGGCTTCTTGAAGGGAAAGATGTAACTCTGTGATGAACTAACAAAACACAGAGCAGTTTCTCAGAAAGCTTCTTTCCAGTTTTGAACGGAAGATATTTCCTTTTTCACCATAGGCCTCTATGGGCTTCCAAATATCCCTTTGCCAATTCCACAAGAACAGCCTTAGTGAAAGGCTTCTTGAGGGGAAAGATGTAACTCTTTGAGATGAACTAACAGAACACAGAGCAGTTTCTCAGAAAGCTTCTTTCCAGTTTTGAACGGAAGATATTTCCTTTTTCACCATAGCCCTCTATGGGCTTCCAAGTATCCCTTTGCCAATTCCACAAGAATAGCCTTGGCGAAAGGCTTATTGAAGGGAAAGATGTAACTCTGTGAGATGAATTCACAGAACACAGAGCAGTTTCTCAGAAAGCTTCTTTCCTGTTTTGAACGAAAGATATTTCCTTTTTCACCATAGCCCTCTATGGGCTTCCAAATATCCCTTTGCAAATTCCACAAGAACAGCCTTAGCGAAAGGCTTCTTGAAGGGAAAGATGTAACTCTGTGAGATGAATTCAGAGAACACAGAGCAGTTTCTCAGAAACCTTCTTTCCAGTTTTGAAGGGAAGATATTTCCTTTTTCACCGTAGCCCTCTATGGGCTTCCAAATATCCCTTTGCCAATTCCACAAGAACAGCCTTAGCGAAAGGCTCCTTGAAGGGAAAGAAGTAATTCTGTGAGATGAGAAGGGAAAGATGAACTCTGTGAGATGAATTAACAGAACACAAAACAGTTTTTCAGAAAGCTTCTTTCCAGTTTTAAACGGAAGATATTTCTATTTTCACCATAGCCCTCTATGGGCTTCCAAATATCCCTTTGCCAATTCCACAAGAACAGCCTTAGCGAAAGGCTTCTTGAAGCGAAAGATGTAACTCAGTGAGATGAATTCAGAGAACACAGAGCAGTTTCTCAGAAAGGTTCTTTCCAGTTTTGAAGAGAAGATATTTCCTTTTTCACCGTAGCCCTCTGGGGGCTGCCAAATATTCCTTTGCCAATTCCACAAGAACAGCCTTAGCAAAAGGCTTCTTGAAGGGAAAGAAGTAACTCTGTGAGATGAGAAGGGAAAGATGAACTCTGTGAGATGAATTAACAGAACACAGAACAGTTTTTCAGAAAGCTTCTTTCCAGTTTTAAACGGAAGATATTTTCTTTTTCACCGTAGCCCTCTATGGGGTTCCAAATATCCCTTTGCCAATTCCACAAGAACAGCCTTAGCGAAAGGCTTCTTGAAGGGAAATATGTAACTCCGTGAGATGAACTAAAAGAACACAGAGCAGTTTCTCAGAAAGCTTCTTTCCAGTTTTGAACGGAAGATATTTCCTTTTTCACCATAGCCCTCTATGGGCTTCCAAGTATCCCTTTGCAAATTCCACAAGAACAGCCTTAGCGAAAGGTTTCTTGAAGAGAAAAATGTAACTCTGTGAGATGAATTAACAGAACACAGAGCAGTTTCTCAGAAAGCTTCTTTCCAGTTTTGAACGGAAGATATTTCCTTTTTCACCGTAGCCCTCTATGGGCTTCCAAATATCCCTTTGCCAATTCCACAAGAACAGCCTTAGCGAAAGCCTTCTTGAAGGGACAGATGTAACTCTGTGAGATGAGAAGGGAAAGATGAAATCTGTGAGATGAATTAACAGAACACAGAACAGTTTTTCAGAAAGCTTCTTTCCAGTTTTAAACGGAAGATATTTCCTTTTTCAACATAGCCCTCTATGGGCTTCCAAATATCCCTTTGCCAATTCCACAAGAACAGCCTTAGCGAAAGGCTTCTTGAAGGGAAAGATGTAACTCTGTGAGATGAATTAACAGAACGCAGAGCAGTTTCTCAGAAAGCTTCTTTCAAGTTTTGAACGGAAGATATTTCCTTTTTCACCTTAGCTCTCCATGGGCTTCCAAATATCCGTTTTCCAATACCACAAGAACAGCCTTAGCGAAAGGATTCTTGAAGAGAAAGATGAAACTCTGTGAGATGAATTAACAGAACACAGAACAGTTTCTCAGAATGCTTCTTTCCAGTTTTGAACTAGAGATATTTCCTTTTTCACCATAGCCCTCTATGGGCTTCCAAATATCCCTTTGCCAATTGCACAAGAGGAGCCTTAACGAAAGGCTTCTTGAAGGGAAAGATGTAACTCTGTGAGATGAATTAACAGAACACAGAGCAGTTTCTCAGAAAGCCTCTTTCCAGTTTTGAACGGAAGATATTTCCTTTTTCACCATAGCCCTCTATGGGCTTCCAAATATCCCTTTGCCAGTTAAACAAGAACAGCCTTAGCGAAAGGCTTCTTGAAGAGAAAGTTGTAACTCTGTGAGATGAACTAACAGAACACAGAGCAGTTTCTCAGAAAGCTTCTTTCCAGTTTTGATCGTAAGATATTTCCTTTTTCACCATAGCCCTCTATGGGCTTCCAAATATCCCTTTGCCAATTCCACAAGAACAGCCTTAGCGAAAGGCTTCTTGAAGGGAAAGATGTAACTCTGTGAGATGAAGTAACAGAACACACAGCAGTTTCTCAGAAAGCTTCTTTCCAGTTTTGAACCGAAGATATTTCCTTTTTCACCACAGCCCTCTATGGGCTTCCAAATATCCCTTTGCCAATTCCACAAGAACAGCCTTAGTGAAAGGCTTCTTGAAGGGAAAGATGTAACTCTGTGAGATGAAATAACAGAACACAGAGCAGTTCCTCAGAAAGCTTCTTTCCAGTTTTGAACGGAAGATATTTCCTTTTTCACCACAGCCCTCTATGTGCTTCCAAATATCCCTTTGCCAGTTCCACAAGAACAGCCTTAGCGAAACGCTTCTTGAAGGGAGAGATGTAACTCTGTGAGATGAACTAACAGAACACAGAGTAGTTTCTCAGAAAGCTTCTTTCCAGTTTTGAACGGAAGATATTTCCTTTTTCATCATAGCCCTCTAGGGGCTTACAAATATCCCTTTGCCAATTCTACAAGAACAGCCTTAGCGAAAGGCTTCTTGAAGGGAAAGATGTAACTCTGTGATGAACTAACAGAACACAGAGCAGTTTCTCAGAAAGCTTCTTTCCAGTTTTGAACGGAAGATATTTCGTTTTCCACCATAGGCCTCTATGGGCTTCCAAATATCCCTTTGCCAATTCCACAAGAACATCCTTAGTGAAAGGCTTCTTGAAGGGAAAGATGTAACTCTGTGAGACGAACTAACAGAACACAGAGCAGTTTCTCAGAAAGCTTCTTTCCAGTTTTGAACGGAAGATATTTCCTTTTTCATCGTAGCCCTCTATGGGCTTCCAAATATCCCTTTGCCAGTTCCACAAGAACAGCCTTCGCGAAAGGCTTCTTGAAGGGAAAGATGTAACTCTGTGAGATGAATTAACAGAACACAGAACAGTTTCTCAGAATGCTTCTTTCCAGTTTTGAACTTAAGATATTTCCTTTTTCACCATAGCCCTCTATGGGCTTCCAAATATCCCTTTGCCAATTCCACAAGAACAGCCTTAGCGAAAGGCTTCTTGAAGGAAAAGATGTAACTCTGTGAGATGAATTCAGAGAGCACAGAGCAGTTTCTCAGAAAGCCTCTTTCCAGTTTTGAACGGAAGATATTTCCTTTTTCACCATAGCCATCTATGGGCTTCCAAATATCAATTTGCCAATTCCACAAGAACAGCCTTAGCGAAAGGCTTCTTGAAGGGAAAGATGTAACTCTGTGATGAACTAACAAAACACAGAGCAGTTTCTCAGAAAGCTTCTTTCCAGTTTTGAACGGAAGATATTTCCTTTTTCACCATAGGCCTCTATGGGCTTCCAAATATCCCTTTGCCAATTCCACAGGAACAGCCTTAGTGAAAGGCTTCTTGAGGGGAAAGATGTAACTCTTTGAGATGAACTAACAGAACACAGAGCAGTTTCTCAGAAAGCTTCTTTCCAGTTTTGAACGGAAGATATTTCCTTTTTCACCATAGCCCTCTATGGGCTTCCAAGTATCCCTTTGCCAATTCCACAAGAATAGCCTTGGCGAAAGGCTTATTGAAGGGAAAGATGTAACTCTGTGAGATGAATTCACAGAACACAGAGCAGTTTCTCAGAAAGCTTCTTTCCTGTTTTGAACGAAAGATATTTCCTTTTTCACCATAGCCGTCTATGGGCTTCCAAATATCCCTTTGCAAATTCCACAAGAACAGCCTTAGCGAAAGGCTTCTTGAAGGGAAAGATGTAACTCTGTGAGATGAATTCAGAGAACACAGAGCAGTTTCTCAGAAACCTTCTTTCCAGTTTTGAAGGGAAGATATTTCCTTTTTCACCGTAGCCCTCTATGGGCTTCCAAATATCCCTTTGCCAATTCCACAAGAACAGCCTTAGCGAAAGGCTTCTTGAAGGGAAAGAAGTAATTCTGTGAGATGAGAAGGGAAAGATGAACTCTGTGAGATGAATTAACAGAACACAAAACAGTTTTTCAGAAAGCTTCTTTCCAGTTTTAAACGGAAGATATTTCTATTTTCACCATAGCCCTCTATGGGCTTCCAAATATCCCTTTGCCAATTCCACAAGAACAGCCTTAGCGAAAGGCTTCTTGAAGGGAAAGATGTAACTCTGTGAGATGAATTCAGAGAACACAGAGCAGTTTCTCAGAAAGGTTCTTTCCAGTTTTGAAGAGAAGATATTTCCTTTTTCACCGTAGCCCTCTGGGGGCTGCCAAATATTCCTTTGCCAATTCCACAAGAACAGCCTTAGCAAAAGGCTTCTTGAAGGGAAAAAAGTAACTCTGTGAGATGAGAAGGGAAAGATGAACTCTGTGAGATGAATTAACAGAACACAGAACAGTTTTTCAGAAAGCTTCTTTCCAGTTTTAAACGGAAGATATTTCCTTTTTCACCGTAGCCCTCTATGGGGTTACAAATATCCCTTTGCCAATTCCACAAGAACAGCCTTAGCGAAAGGCTTCTTGAAGGGAAATATGTAACTCCGTGAGATGAACTAACAGAACACAGAGCAGTTTCTCAGAAAGCTTCTTTCCAGTTTTGAACGGAAGATATTTCCTTTTTCACCATAGCCCTCTATGGGCTTCCAAGTATCCCTTTGCAAATTCCACAAGAACAGCCTTAGCGAAAGGTTTCTTGAAGAGAAAAATGTAACTCTGTGAGATGAATTAACAGAACACAGAGCAGTTTCTCAGAAAGCTTCTTTCCAGTTTTGAAGGGAAGATATTTCCTTTTTCACCGTAGCCCTCTATGGGCTTCCAAATATCC
Source organism: Chlorocebus sabaeus (assembly GCF_047675955.1). Lineage (NCBI taxonomy): Eukaryota > Metazoa > Chordata > Mammalia > Primates > Cercopithecidae > Chlorocebus > Chlorocebus sabaeus. The sequence goes on from NC_132909.1 coordinate 36,764,456, forward strand.
CTTTGCCAATTCCACAAGAACAGCCTTAGCGAAAGCCTTCTTGAAGGGAAAGATGTAACTCTGTGAGATGAGAAGGGAAAGATGAAATCTGTGAGATGAATTAACAGAACACAGAACAGTTTTTCAGAAAGCTTCTTTCCAGTTTTAAACGGAAGATATTTCCTTTTTTAACATAGCCCTCTATGGGCTTCCAAATATCCCTTTGCCAATTCCACAAAAACAGCCTTAGCGAAAGGCTTCTTGAAGGGAAAGATGTAACTCTGTGAGATCAATTAACAGAACACAGAGCAGTTTCTCAGAAAACTTCTTTCCAGTTTTCAACGGAAGATATTTCCTTTTTCACCATAGCCCTCTACGGGCTTCCAAATATCCCTTTGCCAATTCCACAAGAACAGCCTTAGCGAAAGGCTTCATGAAGGGAAAGATGTAACTCTGTGAGAAGAATTCAGAGAACACAGAGCAGTTTCTCAGAAAGCTTCCTTCAAGTTTTGAACGGAAGATATTCCCTTTTTCACCTTAGCCCTCTATGGGCTTCCAATTATCCCTTTGCCAATTCCACAAGAACAGCCTTAGCGAAAGGCCTCTTGAATGGAAAGATGTAACACTGTGAGATGAATTCACATAACACAGAATAGTTTCTCACAAAGCTCCTTTCCAGTTTTGAACGGAAGATATTTCCTTTTTCACCATAGCCCTCTATGGGCTGCCAAATATCCCTTTGCCAATTCCACAAGAACAGCCTTAGCGAAAGTCTTCTTGAAGGGAAAGATGAAACTCTGTGAGATGAATTAACAGAACACAGAGCAGTTTCTCAGAAACCTTCTTTCCAGTTTTGAACGGAAGATATTTCCTTTTTCACCATAGCCCTCTATGGGCTTCCAAATATCCCTTTGCCAATTCCACAAGAAGAGCCTTTGCGAAAGGCTTCTTGAAGGGAAAGATGTAACTCTGTGAGATGAATTAACAGAACACAGAGCAGTTTCTCAGAAAGCTTTTTTCCAGTTTTGAACGGAAGATATTTCCTTTTTCACCATAGCCCTCTATGAGCTTCCAAATATCCCTTTGCCAGTTAAGCAAGAACAGCCTTAGCGAAAGGCTTCTTGAAGGGAAAGTTGTAACTCTGTGAGATGAACTAACAGAACACAGAGCAGTTTCTCAGAAAGCTTCTTTCCAGTTTTGATCGGAAGATATTTTCTTTTTCACCATAGCCCACTATGTGCTTCCAAATATCCCTTTGCCAACTCCACAAGAACAGCCTTAGCGAAAGGCTTCTTGAAGGGAAAGATGCAACTCTGTGAGATGAATTCAGACAACAAAGAGCAGATTCTCAGAAAGCTTCTTTCCAGTTTTGAACGGAAGATATTTCCTTTTTCACCATAGCCCTCTATGGGCTTCCAAATATCCCTTTGACAATTCCACAAGAACAGTCTTAGCGAAAGGCTTCTTGCAGGGAAAGATGTAACAGTGTGAGATGAATTCAGAGAACACAGAGCAGTTTCTCAGAAAGCTTCTTTCCAGTTTTGAACGGAAGATATTTCCTTTTTCACCATAGGCCTCTATGGGCTTCCAAATATCCCTTTGCCAATTCCCCAAGAACAGCCTTAGTGAAAGGCTTCTTGAAGGGAAAGATATAACTCTTTGAGATGAAATAACAGAACACAGAGCAGTTTCTCAGAAAGCTTCTTTCCAGTTTTGAACGGAAAATATTTCCTTTTTCACCATAGCCCTCTATGGGCTTCCAAGTATCCCTTTGCCAATTCCACAAGAATAGCCTTGGCGAAAGGCTTATTGAAGGGAAAGTTGTAACTCTGTGAGATGAATTCACAGAACACAGAGCAGTTTCTCAGAAAGCTTCTTTCCTGTTTGGAACGAAAGATATTTCCTTTTTCACCATAGCCCTCTATGGGCTTCCAAATATCCCTTTGCCAATTCCACAAGAACAGCCTTAGCGAAAGGCTTCTTGAAGGGAAAGATGTAACTCTGTGAGATGAATTCAGAGAACACAGAGCAGTTTCTCAGAAAGCTTCTTTCCAGTTTTGAAGGGAAGATATTTCCTTTTTCACCGTAGCCCTCTATGGGCTTCGAAATATCCCTTTGCCAATTCCACAAGAACAGCCTTAGCGAAAGTCTTCTTGAAGGGAAAGAAGTAATTCTGTGAGATGAGAAGGGAAAGATGAACTCTGTGAGATGAATTAACAAAACACAAAACAGTTTTTCAGAAAGCTTCTTTCCAGTTTTAAACGGAAGATATTTCTATTTTCACCATAGCCCTCTATGGGCTTCCAAATATCCCTTTGCCAATTCCACAAGAACAGCCTTAGCGAAAGGCTTCTTGAAGGGAAAGATGTAACTCTGTGAGATGAATTCAGAGAACACAGAGTAGTTTCTCAGAAAGGTTCTTTCCAGTTTTGAAGAGAAGATATTTCCTTTTTCACCGTAGCCCTCTGGGGGCTGCCAAATATTCCTTTGCCAATTCCACAAGAACAGCCTTAGCAAAAGGCTTCTTGAAGGGAAAGAAGTAACCCTGTGAGATGAGAAGGGAAAGATGAACTCTGTGAGATGAATTAACAGAACACAGAACAGTTTTTCAGAAAGCTTCTTTCCAGTTTTAAACGGAAGATATTTCGTTTTTCAACATAGCCCTCTATGGGCTTCCAAATATCCCTTTGCCAATTCCACAAAAACAGCCTTAGCGAAAGGCTTCTCGAAGGGAAAGATGTAACTCTGTGAGATGAATTAACAGAACACAGAGCAGTTTCTCAGAAAGCTTCTTTCCAGTTTTGAACTTAAGATATTTCCTTTTTCACCATAGCCCTCTATGGGCTTCCAAATATCCCTTTGCCAATTCCACAAGAACAGCCTTAGCGAAAGGCTTCATGAAGGGAAAGATGTAAATCTGTGAGAAGAATTCAGAGAACACAGAGCAGTTTCTCAGAAAGCTTCCTTCCAGTTTTGAACGGAAGATATTCCCTTTTTCACCTTAGCCCTCTATGGGCTTCCAATTATCCCTTTGTCAATTCCACAAGAACAGCCTTAGCGAAAGGCTTCTTGAATGGAAAGATGTAACACTGTGAGATGAATTCACAGAACACAGAATAGTTTCTCACAAAGCTCCTTTCCGGTTTTGAACGGAAGATATTTCCTTTTTCACCATAGCCCTCTATGGGCTTCCAAATATCCCTTTGCCAATTCCACAAGAACAGCCTTAGCGAAAGGCTCCTTGAAGGGAAAGATTGAACTCTGTGAGATGAATTAACAGAACACAGAGCAGTTTCTCAGAAAGCTTCTTTCCAGTTTTGAACGGAATATATTTCCTTTTTCACCATAGCCCTCTATGGGCTTCCAAATATCCCTTAGCCAATTCCACAAGAACAGCCTTCGCGAAAGGCTTCTTGAAGGGAAAGATGTAACTCTGTGAGATGAATTAACAGAACACAGAACAGTTTCTCATAAAGCTTCTTTCCAGTTTTAAACGGAAGATATTTCCTTTTTCACCATAGCCCTCTATGGGCTTCCAAATATCCCTTTGCCAATTCCACAAGAACAGCCTTAGCGAAAAGTTTCTTGAAGGGAAAGATGTAGCTCTGTGAGATGAATTAACAGAAAACAGAGCAGTTTCGCAGAAAGCTTCTTTCCAGTTTTGAACGGAAGATATTTCCTTTTTCACCATAGCCCTCTATAGGCTTCCAAATATCCCCTTGCCAATTGCACAAGAACAGCCTTAGCGAAAGGTTTCTTGAAGGGAAAGATGTAATTCTGTGAGATGAATTCAGAGAACATAGAGCAGTTTCTCAGAAAGCTTCTTTCCAGTTTTGAACGGAAGATATTTCTATTTTCACCATAGCCCTCTATGGGCTTCCAAATATCCCTTTGCCAATTCCACAAGAACAGCCTTAGCGAAAGGCTTCTTGAGGGGAAAGATGTAACTCTGTGAGATGAATCAACAGAACACCGAACAGTTTCTCAGAAAGTTTATTTCCAGTTTTGAACGGTAGATATTTCCTTTTTCACCATAGCCATCCATGGGCTTCCAAATATCCCTTTGCCAATTACACAAGAACAGCCTTAGGGAAAGGCTTCTTGAAGGGAAAGATGTAACTCTGTTAGATGAATTCACAGAACACAGAACAGTTTCTCACAAGGCATTTTTCCAGTTTTGAACGGAAGATATTTCCTTTTTCACCGCAGTACTCTATGGGCTTCCAAATATCCCTTTGCCAATTGCACAAGAACAGCCTTAGCGAAAGGCTTCTTGAAGGGAAAGATGTAACTCTGTGAGATGAACTAACAGAACACAGAGCAGTTTCTCAGAAAGCTTCTTTCCAGTTTTGAACGGAAGATATTTCCTTTTTCACCATAGCCCTCTATGGGCTTCCAAATATCCCTTTGCCAGTTCCACAAGAGCATCCTTAGCGAAAGGCTTCTTGAAGGGAAAGATGTAACTCTGTGAGATGAACTAACAGAACACACAGCAGTTTCTCAGAAAGCTTCTTTCCAGTTTTGAACGGAAGATATTTCCTTTTTCACCATAGCCCTCTATGGGCTTCCAAATATCCCTTTGCCAATTCCACAAGAACAGCCTTAGCGAAAGGCTTCTTGAAGGGAAAGATGTCACTCTGTGAGATGAACTAACAGAACACAGAGCAATTTCTCAGAAAGCTTGTTTCCAGTTTTGAACGGAAGATATTCCCTTTTTCACCAGAGCCCTCTATGGGCTTCCAAATATCCCTTTTCCAATTCCACAAGAACAGCCTTAGCGAAAGGATTCTTGAAGGGAAAAATGTAACTCTGTGAGATGAATTCAGAGAACACAGAGCAGTTTTTCAGAAAGCTACTTTCCAGTTTTGAACGGAAGATATTTCCTTTTTCACCATAGCCCTCCATGGGCTTCCAAATATCCCTTTGCCAATTCCACAGAACAGCCTTAGCGAAAGGCTTCTTGAATGGAAAGATGTAACTCTGTGAGATGAATTAAAAGAACACAGAACAGTTTCTCAGAAAGCTTCTTTCCAGTTTTGAACGGAAGATATTTCCTTTTTCACCATAGCCCTCTATAGGCTTCCAAATATCCCTTTGCCAATTGCACAAGAACAGCCTTAGCGAAAGGTTTCTTGAAGGGAAAGATGTAACTCTGTGAGATGAATTCAGAGAACACAGAGCAGTTTCTCAGAAAGCTTCTTTCCAGTTTTGAACGGAAGATATTTCCTTTTTCACCATAGCCCTCTATGGGCTTCCAAATATCCCTTTGCCAATTCCACAAGAACAGCCTTAGCGAAAGGCTTCTTGAGGGGAAAGATGTAACTCTGTGAGATGAAATAACAGAACACAGAGCAGTTTCTCAGAAAGCTTCTTTCCAGTTTTGAACGGAAGATATTTCCTTTTTCACCATAGCCCTCTATGGGCTTCCAAATATCCCTTTGCCATTTCCACAAGAACAGCATTAGCGAAAGGCTTCTTGAAGGGAAAGAGGTAACTCTTTGAAATGAGAAGGGAAAGATGAACTCTGTGAGATGAATTAACAGAACACAGAACAGTTTTACAGAAAGCTTCTTTCCAGTTTTAAACGGAAGATATTTTCTTTTTCAACATAGCCCTCTATGGGCTTCCAAATATCCCTTTGCCAATTCCACAAGAACAGCCTTAGCGAAAGGCTTCTTGAAGGGAAAGATGTAACTCTGTGAGATGAAATAACATAACACACAGCAGTTTCTCAGAAAGCTTCTTTCCAGTTTTGAACGGGAGATATTTCCTTTTTCACCATAGCCCTCTATGGGCTTCCAAATATCCCTTTGCCAATTCCACAAGAACAGCCTTAGCGAAAGGCTTCCTGAAGGGAAAGATGTAACTCTGTGAGATGAACTAACGGAACACAGAGCAGTTTCTCAGAAAGCTTCTTTCCAGTTTTGAACGGAAGATATTCCCTTTTTCACCATAGCCCTCTATGGGCTTCCAAATATCCCTTTGCCAATTACACAAGAACAGCCTTAGCGAAAGGCTTCATGAAGGGAAAGATGTAACTCTGTGAGATGAAATAACAGAACACAGAGCAGTTTCTCAGAAAGCTTCTTTCCAGTTTTGAACGGAAGATATTTCCTTTTTCACCATAGCCCTCTATGGGCTTCCAAATATCCCTTTGCCAATTCCACAGAAAAACCTTAGAGAAAGGCTTCTTGAATGGAAAGATGTAACTCTGTGAGATGAATTAAAAGAATACAGAACAGTTTCTCAGAAAGCTTCTTTCCAGTTTTGAACGGAAGATATTTCCTTTTTCACCATAGCCCTCTATAGGCTTCCAAATATCCCTTTGCCAATTCCACAAGAACAGCCTTAGCGAAAGGTTTCTTGAAGGGAAAGATGTAACTCTGTGAGATGGATTCAGAGAACACAGAGCAGTTTCTCAGAAAGCTTCTTTCCAGTTTTGAACGGAAGATATTTCCTTTTTCACCATAGCCCTCTCTGGGCTTCCAAATATCCCTTTGCCAATTCCACAAGAACAGCCTTAGCGAAAGGCTTCTTGAGGGGAAAGATGTAACTCTGTGAGATGAATTAACAGAACACCGAACAGTTTCTAGGAAAGTTTCTTTCCAGTTTTGAACGGAAGATATTTCCTTTTTCAGCATAGCCCTCCATGGGTTTTCAAATATCCCTTTGCCAGTTACACAAGAACAGCCTTAGTGAAAGGCTTCTTGAAGGGAAAGATGTAACTCTGTGAGAGGAATTCACAGAACACAGAACAGTTTCTCACAAAGCTTCTTTCCAGTTTTGAACGGAAGATATTTCCTTTTTCACCATAGCCCTCTATGGGCTTCCAAATATCCCTTTGCCAGTTCCACAAGAGCATCCTTAGCGAAAGGCTTCTTGAAGTGAAAGATGTAACTCTGTGAGATGAATTAACAGAACACAGAGCAGTTTCTCAGAAAGCTTCTTTCCAGTTTTGAACGGAAGATATTTCCTTTTTCACCATAGACCTCTATGGACTTCCAAATATCCCTGTGCCAATTCCACAAGAACAGCCTTAGCGAACGGCTTTTTGAAGGGAAAGATGTAACTCTGTGAGATGAATTCACAGAACACAGAGCAGTTTCTCAGAAAGCTTCTTTCCTGTTTTGAACGAAAGATATTTCCTTTTTCACCATAGCCGTCTATGGGCTTCCAAATATCCCTTTGCAAATTCCACAAGAACAGCCTTAGCGAAAGGCTTCTTGAAGGGAAAGATGTAACTCTGTGAGATGAATTCAGAGAACACAGAGCAGTTTCTCAGAAACCTTCTTTCCAGTTTTGAAGGGAAGATATTTCCTTTTTCACCGTAGCCCTCTATGGGCTTCCAAATATCCCTTTGCCAATTCCACAAGAACAGCCTTAGCGAAAGGCTTCTTGAAGGGAAAGAAGTAATTCTGTGAGATGAGAAGGGAAAGATGAACTCTGTGAGATGAATTAACAGAACACAAAACAGTTTTTCAGAAAGCTTCTTTCCAGTTTTAAACGGAAGATATTTCTATTTTCACCATAGCCCTCTATGGGCTTCCAAATATCCCTTTGCCAATTCCACAAGAACAGCCTTAGCGAAAGGCTTCTTGAAGGGAAAGATGTAACTCTGTGAGATGAATTCAGAGAACACAGAGCAGTTTCTCAGAAAGGTTCTTTCCAGTTTTGAAGAGAAGATATTTCCTTTTTCACCGTAGCCCTCTGGGGGCTGCCAAATATTCCTTTGCCAATTCCACAAGAACAGCCTTAGCAAAAGGCTTCTTGAAGGGAAAAAAGTAACTCTGTGAGATGAGAAGGGAAAGATGAACTCTGTGAGATGAATTAACAGAACACAGAACAGTTTTTCAGAAAGCTTCTTTCCAGTTTTAAACGGAAGATATTTCCTTTTTCACCGTAGCCCTCTATGGGGTTACAAATATCCCTTTGCCAATTCCACAAGAACAGCCTTAGCGAAAGGCTTCTTGAAGGGAAATATGTAACTCCGTGAGATGAACTAACAGAACACAGAGCAGTTTCTCAGAAAGCTTCTTTCCAGTTTTGAACGGAAGATATTTCCTTTTTCACCATAGCCCTCTATGGGCTTCCAAGTATCCCTTTGCAAATTCCACAAGAACAGCCTTAGCGAAAGGTTTCTTGAAGAGAAAAATGTAACTCTGTGAGATGAATTAACAGAACACAGAGCAGTTTCTCAGAAAGCTTCTTTCCAGTTTTGAAGGGAAGATATTTCCTTTTTCACCGTAGCCCTCTATGGGCTTCCAAATATCCCTTTGCCAATTCCACAAGAACAGCCTTAGCGAAAGCCTTCTTGAAGGGAAAGATGTAACTCTGTGAGATGAGAAGGGAAAGATGAAATCTGTGAGATGAATTAACAGAACACAGAACAGTTTTTCAGAAAGCTTCTTTCCAGTTTTAAACGGAAGATATTTCCTTTTTTAACATAGCCCTCTATGGGCTTCCAAATATCCCTTTGCCAATTCCACAAAAACAGCCTTAGCGAAAGGCTTCTTGAAGGGAAAGATGTAACTCTGTGAGATCAATTAACAGAACACAGAGCAGTTTCTCAGAAAGCTTCTTTCCAGTTTTGAACGGAAGATATTTCCTTTTTCACCATAGCCCTCTACGGGCTTCCAAATATCCCTTTGCCAATTCCACAAGAACAGCCTTAGCGAAAGGCTTCATGAAGGGAAAGATGTAACTCTGTGAGAAGAATTCAGAGAACACAGAGCAGTTTCTCAGAAAGCTTCCTTCAAGTTTTGAACGGAAGATATTCCCTTTTTCACCTTAGCCCTCTATGGGCTTCCAATTATCCCTTTGCCAATTCCACAAGAACAGCCTTAGCGAAAGGCCTCTTGAATGGAAAGATGTAACACTGTGAGATGAATTCACATAACACAGAATAGTTTCTCACAAAGCTCCTTTCCAGTTTTGAACGGAAGATATTTCCTTTTTCACCATAGCCCTCTATGGGCTGCCAAATATCCCTTTGCCAATTCCACAAGAACAGCCTTAGCGAAAGTCTTCTTGAAGGGAAAGATGAAACTCTGTGAGATGAATTAACAGAACACAGAGCAGTTTCTCAGAAACCTTCTTTCCAGTTTTGAACGGAAGATATTTCCTTTTTCACCATAGCCCTCTATGGGCTTCCAAATATCCCTTTGCCAATTCCACAAGAAGAGCCTTTGCGAAAGGCTTCTTGAAGGGAAAGATGTAACTCTGTGAGATGAATTAACAGAACACAGAGCAGTTTCTCAGAAAGCTTTTTTCCAGTTTTGAACGGAAGATATTTCCTTTTTCACCATAGCCCTCTATGAGCTTCCAAATATCCCTTTGCCAGTTAAGCAAGAACAGCCTTAGCGAAAGGCTTCTTGAAGGGAAAGTTGTAACTCTGTGAGATGAACTAACAGAACACAGAGCAGTTTCTCAGAAAGCTTCTTTCCAGTTTTGATCGGAAGATATTTTCTTTTTCACCATAGCCCACTATGTGCTTCCAAATATCCCTTTGCCAACTCCACAAGAACAGCCTTAGCGAAAGGCTTCTTGAAGGGAAAGATGCAACTCTGTGAGATGAATTCAGACAACAAAGAGCAGATTCTCAGAAAGCTTCTTTCCAGTTTTGAACGGAAGATATTTCCTTTTTCACCATAGCCCTCTATGGGCTTCCAAATATCCCTTTGACAATTCCACAAGAACAGTCTTAGCGAAAGGCTTCTTGCAGGGAAAGATGTAACAGTGTGAGATGAATTCAGAGAACACAGAGCAGTTTCTCAGAAAGCTTCTTTCCAGTTTTGAACGGAAGATATTTCCTTTTTCACCATAGGCCTCTATGGGCTTCCAAATATCCCTATGCCAATTCCCCAAGAACAGCCTTAGTGAAAGGCTTCTTGAAGGGAAAGATATAACTCTTTGAGATGAAATAACAGAACACAGAGCAGTTTCTCAGAAAGCTTCTTTCCAGTTTTGAACGGAAAATATTTCCTTTTTCACCATAGCCCTCTATGGGCTTCCAAGTATCCCTTTGCCAATTCCACAAGAATAGCCTTGGCGAAAGGCTTATTGAAGGGAAAGTTGTAACTCTGTGAGATGAATTCACAGAACACAGAGCAGTTTCTCAGAAAGCTTCTTTCCTGTTTGGAACGAAAGATATTTCCTTTTTCACCATAGCCCTCTATGGGCTTCCAAATATCCCTTTGCCAATTCCACAAGAACAGCCTTAGCGAAAGGCTTCTTGAAGGGAAAGATGTAACTCTGTGAGATGAATTCAGAGAACACAGAGCAGTTTCTCAGAAAGCTTCTTTCCAGTTTTGAAGGGAAGATATTTCCTTTTTCACCGTAGCCCTCTATGGGCTTCGAAATATCCCTTTGCCAATTCCACAAGAACAGCCTTAGCGAAAGTCTTCTTGAAGGGAAAGAAGTAATTCTGTGAGATGAGAAGGGAAAGATGAACTCTGTGAGATGAATTAACAAAACACAAAACAGTTTTTCAGAAAGCTTCTTTCCAGTTTTAAACGGAAGATATTTCTATTTTCACCATAGCCCTCTATGGGCTTCCAAATATCCCTTTGCCAATTCCACAAGAACAGCCTTAGCGAAAGGCTTCTTGAAGGGAAAGATGTAACTCTGTGAGATGAATTCAGAGAACACAGAGTAGTTTCTCAGAAAGGTTCTTTCCAGTTTTGAAGAGAAGATATTTCCTTTTTCACCGTAGCCCTCTGGGGGCTGCCAAATATTCCTTTGCCAATTCCACAAGAACAGCCTTAGCAAAAGGCTTCTTGAAGGGAAAGAAGTAACCCTGTGAGATGAGAAGGGAAAGATGAACTCTGTGAGATGAATTAACAGAACACAGAACAGTTTTTCAGAAAGCTTCTTTCCAGTTTTAAACGGAAGATATTTCGTTTTTCAACATAGCCCTCTATGGGCTTCCAAATATCCCTTTGCCAATTCCACAAAAACAGCCTTAGCGAAAGGCTTCTCGAAGGGAAAGATGTAACTCTGTGAGATGAATTAACAGAACACAGAGCAGTTTCTCAGAAAGCTTCTTTCCAGTTTTGAACTTAAGATATTTCCTTTTTCACCATAGCCCTCTATGGGCTTCCAAATATCCCTTTGCCAATTCCACAAGAACAGCCTTAGCGAAAGGCTTCATGAAGGGAAAGATGTAAATCTGTGAGAAGAATTCAGAGAACACAGAGCAGTTTCTCAGAAAGCTTCCTTCCAGTTTTGAACGGAAGATATTCCCTTTTTCACCTTAGCCCTCTATGGGCTTCCAATTATCCCTTTGTCAATTCCACAAGAACAGCCTTAGCGAAAGGCTTCTTGAATGGAAAGATGTAACACTGTGAGATGAATTCACAGAACACAGAATAGTTTCTCACAAAGCTCCTTTCCGGTTTTGAACGGAAGATATTTCCTTTTTCACCATAGCCCTCTATGGGCTTCCAAATATCCCTTTGCCAATTCCACAAGAACAGCCTTAGCGAAAGGCTCCTTGAAGGGAAAGATGGAACTCTGTGAGATGAATTAACAGAACACAGAGCAGTTTCTCAGAAAGCTTCTTTCCAGTTTTGAACGGAATATATTTCCTTTTTCACCATAGCCCTCTATGGGCTTCCAAATATCCCTTAGCCAATTCCACAAGAACAGCCTTCGCGAAAGGCTTCTTGAAGGGAAAGATGTAACTCTGTGAGATGAATTAACAGAACACAGAACAGTTTCTCATAAAGCTTCTTTCCAGTTTTAAACGGAAGATATTTCCTTTTTCACCATAGCCCTCTATGGGCTTCCAAATATCCCTTTGCCAATTCCACAAGAACAGCCTTAGCGAAAAGTTTCTTGAAGGGAAAGATGTAGCTCTGTGAGATGAATTAACAGAAAACAGAGCAGTTTCGCAGAAAGCTTCTTTCCAGTTTTGAACGGAAGATATTTCCTTTTTCACCATAGCCCTCTATAGGCTTCCAAATATCCCCTTGCCAATTGCACAAGAACAGCCTTAGCGAAAGGTTTCTTGAAGGGAAAGATGTAATTCTGTGAGATGAATTCAGAGAACATAGAGCAGTTTCTCAGAAAGCTTCTTTCCAGTTTTGAACGGAAGATATTTCTATTTTCACCATAGCCCTCTATGGGCTTCCAAATATCCCTTTGCCAATTCCACAAGAACAGCCTTAGCGAAAGGCTTCTTGAGGGGAAAGATGTAACTCTGTGAGATGAATCAACAGAACACCGAACAGTTTCTCAGAAAGTTTATTTCCAGTTTTGAACGGTAGATATTTCCTTTTTCACCATAGCCATCCATGGGCTTCCAAATATCCCTTTGCCAATTACACAAGAACAGCCTTAGGGAAAGGCTTCTTGAAGGGAAAGATGTAACTCTGTGAGATGAATTCACAGAACACAGAACAGTTTCTCACAAGGCATTTTTCCAGTTTTGAACGGAAGATATTTCCTTTTTCACCGCAGTACTCTATGGGCTTCCAAATATCCCTTTGCCAATTGCACAAGAACAGCCTTAGCGAAAGGCTTCTTGAAGGGAAAGATGTAACTCTGTGAGATGAACTAACAGAACACAGAGCAGTTTCTCAGAAAGCTTCTTTCCAGTTTTGAACGGAAGATATTTCCTTTTTCACCATAGCCCTCTATGGGCTTCCAAATATCCCTTTGCCAGTTCCACAAGAGCATCCTTAGCGAAAGGCTTCTTGAAGGGAAAGATGTAACTCTGTGAGATGAACTAACAGAACACACAGCAGTTTCTCAGAAAGCTTCTTTCCAGTTTTGAACGGAAGATATTTCCTTTTTCACCATAGCCCTCTATGGGCTTCCAAATATCCCTTTGCCAATTCCACAAGAACAGCCTTAGCGAAAGGCTTCTTGAAGGGAAAGATGTCACTCTGTGAGATGAACTAACAGAACACAGAGCAATTTCTCAGAAAGCTTGTTTCCAGTTTTGAACGGAAGATATTCCCTTTTTCACCAGAGCCCTCTATGGGCTTCCAAATATCCCTTTTCCAATTCCACAAGAACAGCCTTAGCGAAAGGCTTCTTGAAGGGAAAAATGTAACTCTGTGAGATGAATTCAGAGAACACAGAGCAGTTTTTCAGAAAGCTACTTTCCAGTTTTGAACGGAAGATATTTCCTTTTTCACCATAGCCCTCCATGGGCTTCCAAATATCCCTTTGCCAATTCCACAGAACAGCCTTAGCGAAAGGCTTCTTGAATGGAAAGATGTAACTCTGTGAGATGAATTAAAAGAACACAGAACAGTTTCTCAGAAAGCTTCTTTCCAGTTTTGAACGGAAGATATTTCCTTTTTCACCATAGCCCTCTATAGGCTTCCAAATATCCCTTTGCCAATTGCACAAGAACAGCCTTAGCGAAAGGTTTCTTGAAGGGAAAGATGTAACTCTGTGAGATGAATTCAGAGAACACAGAGCAGTTTCTCAGAAAGCTTCTTTCCAGTTTTGAACGGAAGATATTTCCTTTTTCACCATAGCCCTCTATGGGCTTCCAAATATCCCTTTGCCAATTCCACAAGAACAGCCTTAGCGAAAGGCTTCTTGAGGGGAAAGATGTAACTCTGTGAGATGAAATAACAGAACACAGAGCAGTTTCTCAGAAAGCTTCTTTCCAGTTTTGAACGGAAGATATTTCCTTTTTCACCATAGCCCTCTATGGGCTTCCAAATATCCCTTTGCCATTTCCACAAGAACAGCATTAGCGAAAGGCTTCTTGAAGGGAAAGAGGTAACTCTTTGAAATGAGAAGGGAAAGATGAACTCTGTGAGTTGAATTAACAGAACACAGAACAGTTTTACAGAAAGCTTCTTTCCAGTTTTAAACGGAAGATATTTTCTTTTTCAACATAGCCCTCTATGGGCTTCCAAATATCCCTTTGCCAATTCCACAAGAACAGCCTTAGCGAAAGGCTTCTTGAAGGGAAAGATGTAACTCTGTGAGATGAAATAACATAACACACAGCAGTTTCTCAGAAAGCTTCTTTCCAGTTTTGAACGGGAGATATTTCCTTTTTCACCATAGCCCTCTATGGGCTTCCAAATATCCCTTTGCCAATTCCACAAGAACAGCCTTAGCGAAAGGCTTCCTGAAGGGAAAGATGTAACTCTGTGAGATGAACTAACGGAACACAGAGCAGTTTCTCAGAAAGCTTCTTTCCAGTTTTGAACGGAAGATATTCCCTTTTTCACCATAGCCCTCTATGGGCTTCCAAATATCCCTTTGCCAATTACACAAGAACAGCCTTAGCGAAAGGCTTCATGAAGGGAAAGATGTAACTCTGTGAGATGAAATAACAGAACACAGAGCAGTTTCTCAGAAAGCTTCTTTCCAGTTTTGAACGGAAGATATTTCCTTTTTCACCATAGCCCTCTATGGGCTTCCAAATATCCCTTTGCCAATTCCACAGAAAAACCTTAGCGAAAGGCTTCTTGAATGGAAAGATGTAACTCTGTGAGATGAATTAAAAGAATACAGAACAGTTTCTCAGAAAGCTTCTTTCCAGTTTTGAACGGAAGATATTTCCTTTTTCACCATAGCCCTCTATAGGCTTCCAAATATCCCTTTGCCAATTCCACAAGAACAGCCTTAGCGAAAGGTTTCTTGAAGGGAAAGATGTAACTCTGTGAGATGGATTCAGAGAACACAGAGCAGTTTCTCAGAAAGCTTCTTTCCAGTTTTGAACGGAAGATATTTCCTTTTTCACCATAGCCCTCTCTGGGCTTCCAAATATCCCTTTGCCAATTCCACAAGAACAGCCTTAGCGAAAGGCTTCTTGAGGGGAAAGATGTAACTCTGTGAGATGAATTAACAGAACACCGAACAGTTTCTAGGAAAGTTTCTTTCCAGTTTTGAACGGAAGATATTTCCTTTTTCAGCATAGCCCTCCATGGGTTTTCAAATATCCCTTTGCCAGTTACACAAGAACAGCCTTAGTGAAAGGCTTCTTGAAGGGAAAGATGTAACTCTGTGAGAGGAATTCACAGAACACAGAACAGTTTCTCACAAAGCTTCTTTCCAGTTTTGAACGGAAGATATTTCCTTTTTCACCATAGCCCTCTATGGGCTTCCAAATATCCCTTTGCCAGTTCCACAAGAGCATCCTTAGCGAAAGGCTTCTTGAAGGGAAAGATGTAACTCTGTGAGATGAATTAACAGAACACAGAGCAGTTTCTCAGAAAGCTTCTTTCCAGTTTTGAACGGAAGATATTTCCTTTTTCACCATAGACCTCTATGGACTTCCAAATATCCCTGTGCCAATTCCACAAGAACAGCCTTAGCGAACGGCTTTTTGAAGGGAAAGATGTAACTCTGTGAGATGAATTAACAGAACACAGAGCAGTTTCTCAGAAAGCTTCTTTCCAGTTTTGAACGGAAGATATCCCCTTTTTAACCATAGCCCTCTATGGGCTTCCAAATATCCCTTTGCCAGGTCCACAAGAACAGCCTTAGCGAAAGGCTTCTTGAAGGGAAAGATGTAACTCTGTGAGATGAATTAACAGAACACAGAGCAGTTTCGCAGAAAGCTTCTTTCCAGTTTTGAACGGAAGGTATTTCCTCTTTCACCGTACCCCTCTATGGGCTTCCAAACATCCCTTTTCCAATTCCACAAGAACAGCCTTAGCGAAAGGCTTCTAGAAGGGAAAGATGTAACTCTGTGAGATGAATTCAGAGAACACAGAGCAGTTTCTCAGAAAGCTTCTTTCCAGTTTTGAACGGAAGATATTTCATTTTTCACCATAGCCCTCTATGGGCTTCTAAATATCCCTTTGCCAATTCCACAAGAACAGCCTTAGCGAAAGGCTTCTTGCAGGGAAAGATGTAACTGTGTGAGATGAATTCAGAGAACACAGAGCAGTTTCTCAGAAAGCTTCTTTCCAGTTTTGAACGGAAGATATTTCCTTTTTCACCATAGCCCTCTATGGGCTTTCAAATATCCCTTGCCAATTCCACAAGAACAGCCTTAGATAAAGGCTTCTTGAATGGAAAGATGTAACTCTGTGAAATGAATTAAAAGAACACAGAGCAGTTTCTCAGAAAGCTTCTTTCCAGTTTTGAACGGAAGATATTTCCTTTTTCACCATAGCCCTCTATGGGTTTCCAAATATCCCTTTGCCCATTCCACAAGAACAGCCTTAGCGAAAGGTTTCTTGAAGGGAAAGATGTAACTCTGTGAGATGAATTAAGAGAACACAGAGCAGTTTCTCAGAAAGCTTCTTTCCAGTTTTGAACGGAAGATATTTCCTTTTTCACCATAGCCCTGTATGGATTTCCAAATATCCCTTTGCCAATTCCACAAGAACAGCCATAGCGAACGGCTTTTTGAAGGGAAAGATGTACCTCTGTGAGATGAATTAACAGAACACAGAGCAGTTTCTCAGAAAGCTTCTTTCCAGTTTTGAACGGAAGATATTTCCTTTTTCACCATAGCCCTCTATGGGCTTCCAAATATCCCTTTGCCAGGTCCACAAGAACAGCCTTAGCGAAATGCTTCTTGAAGGGAAAGATGTAACTCTGTGAGATGAATTAACAGAACACAGAGCAGTTTCGCAGAAAGCTTCTTTCCAGTTTTGAACGGAAGGTAATTCCTTTTTCACCATAGCCCTCTATGGTCTTCCAAATATCCCTTTTCCAATTCCACAAGAACAGCCTTAGCGAAAGGCTTCTTGCAGGGAAAGATGTAACTGTGTGAGATGAATTCAGAGAACACAGAGCAGTTTCTCAAAGAGCTTCTTTCCAGTTTTGAACGGAAGATATTTCCTTTTTCACCGTAGCCCTCTATGGGTTTCCAAATATCCCTTTGCCAGTTCCGCAAGAACAGCCTTAGCGAAAGGCTTCTTGAAGGGAAAGATGTAACTCTGTGAGATGAACTAACAGAACACAGAGCAGTTTCTCAGAAAGATTCTTTCCAGTTTTGAACGGAAGATATTTCCTTTTTCACCATAGCCCTCTACGGGCTTCCAAATATCCCTTTGCCAATTCCACAAGAACAGCCTTCGCGAAAGGCTTCTTGAAGGGAAAGATGTAACTCAGTGAGATGAATTAACAGAAAACAGAACAGCTTCTCAGAAAGCTTCTTTCCAGTTTTGAACGGAAGATATTTCCTTTTTCACCATAGCCCTCTATGGGCTTCCAAATATCCCTTTTCCAATTCCACAAGAACAGCCTTAGCGAAAGGTTTCTTGAAGGGAAAGATGTAACTCTGTGAGTTGAATTAACAGAACACAGAGCAGTTTCTCAGAAAGCTTCTTTCCAGTTTTGAACGGAAGATATTTCCTTTTTCAGCATACCCCTCTATGGGCTTCCAAATATCCCTTTGCCAGGTCCACAAAAACAGCTTTAGCGAAAGGATTCTTGAAGGGAAAGATGTAACTCTGTGAGATGAATTCAGAGAACACAGAGCAGTTTCTCAGAAAGCTTCTTTCCAGTTTTGAACGGAAGGTATTTCCTCTTTCACCATAGCCCTCTATGGGCTTTCAAATATCCCTTTTCCAATTCCACAAGAACAGCCTTAGCGAAAGGCTTCTTGAAGGGAAAGATGTAACACTGTGAGATGAATTCAGAGAACACAGGGCAGATTCTCAGAAAGCTTCTTTCCAGTTTTCAACGGAAGATATTTCCTTTTTCAACATAGCCCTCTATGGGCTTCCAAATATCCCTTTGCCAATTCCACAAGAACAGCCTTAGCGAAAGTCTTCTTGAAGGGAAAGATGTAACTCTGTGAGATGAACTAACAGAACACAGAGCAGTTTCTCAGAAAGCTTCTTTCCAGTTTTGAAGGGAAGATATTTCCTTTTTCACCGTAGCCCTCTATGGGCTTCCAAATATCCCTTTGCCAGTTCCACAAGAACAGCCTTCGCGAAAGACTTCTTGAAGGGAAAGATGTAACTCTGTGAGATGAATTAACAGAACACAGAACAGTTTCTCATAATGCTTCTTTCTAGTTTTGAACTTAAGATATTTCCTTTTTCACCATAGCCCTCTATGGGCTTCCAAATATCCCTTTGCCAATTGCACAAGAACAGCCTTAGAGAAAGGTTTCTTGAAGGGAAAGATGTAACTCTGTGAGATGAATTCAGAGAACACAGAGCAGTTTCTCAGAAAGCTTCTTTCCAGTTTTGAACGGAAGATATTTCCTTTTTCACCATAGCCCTCTCTGGGCTTCCAAATATCCCTTTGCCAATTCCACAAGAACAGCCTTAGCGAAAGGCTTCTAGAGGGGAAAGATGTAACTCTGTGAGATGAGAAGGGAAAGATGAAATCTGTGAGATGAATTAACAGAACACAGAACAGTTTTTCAGAAAGCTTCTTTCCAGTTTTAAACGGAAGATATTTCCTTTTTCAACATAGCCCTCTATGGGCTTCCAAATATCCCTTTGCCAATTCCACAAAAACAGCCTTAGCGAAAGGCTTCTTGAAGGGAAAGATGTAACTCTGTGAGATGAATTAACAGAACACAGAGCAGTTTCTCAGAAAGCTTCTTTCCAGTTTTGAACGGAAGATATTTCCTTTTTCACCATAGCCCTCTATGGGCTTCCAAATATCCCTTTGCCAATTCCACAAGAACAGCCTTAGCGAAAGGCTTCTTGAAGGGAAAGATGTAACTCTGTGAGATGAATTAACAGAACACAGAGCAGTTTCTCAGAAAGGTTCTTTCCAGTTTTGAACGGAAGATATTTCCTTTTTCACCATAGCCCTCTATGGGCTGCCAAATATCCCTTTGCCAATTCCACAAGAACAGCCTTAGCGAAAGTGTTCTTGAAGGGAAAGATGGAACTCTGTTTGATGAATTAACAGAACACAGAGCAGTTTCTCAGAAACCTTCTTTCCAGTTTTGAACGGAAGATATTTCCTTTTTCACCATAGCCCTCTATGGGCTTCCAAATATCCCTTTGCCAATTCCACAAGAAGAGCCTTTGCGAAAGGCTTCTTGAAGGGAAAGATGTAACTCTGTGAGATGAATTAACAGAACACAGAGCAGTTTCTCAGAAAGCTTTTTTCCAGTTTTGAACGGAAGATATTTCCTTTTTCACCATAGCCCTCTATGAGCTTCCAAATATCCCTTTGCCAGTTAAGCAAGAACAGCCTTAGAGAAAGGCTTCTTGAAGGGAAAGTTGTAACTCTGTGAGATGAACTAACAGAACACAGAGCAGTTTCTCAGAAAGCTTCTTTCCAGTTTTGATCGGAAGATATGTTCTTTTTCACCATAGCCCACAATGGGCTTCCAAATATCCCTTTGCCAACTCCACAAGAACAGCCTTAGCGAAAGGCTTCTTGAAGGGAAAGATGCAACTCTGTGAGATGAATTCAGACAACAAAGAGCAGATTCTCAGAAAGCTTCTTTCCAGTTTTGAACGGAAGATATTTCCTTTTTCACCATAGCCCTCTATGGGCTTCCAAATATCCCTTTGACAATTCCACAAGAACAGTCTTAGCGAAAGGCTTCTTGCAGGGAAAGATGTAACTTTGTGAGATGAATTCAGAGAACACAGAGCAGTTTCTCAGAAAGCTTCTTTCCAGTTTTGAACGGAAGATATGTCCTTTTTCACCATAGGCCTCTATGGGCTTCTAAATATCCCTTTGCCAATTCCACAAGAACAGCCTTAGTGAAAGGCTTCTTGAAGGGAAAGATATAACTCTTTGAGATGAACTAACAGAACACAGAGCAGTTTCTCAGAAAGCTTCTTTCCAGTTTTGAACGGAAGATATTTCCTTTTTCACCATAGCCCTCTATGGGCTTCCAAGTATCCCTTTGCCAATTCCACAAGAATAGCCTTGGCGAAAGGCTTATTGAAGGGAAAGATGTAACTCTGTGAGATGAATTCACAGAACACAGAGCAGTTTATCAGAAAGCTTCTTTCCTGTTTTGAACGGAAGATATTTCCTTTTTCACCCTAGCCCTCTATTGGCTTCCAAATATCCCTTTGCCATTTCCACAATAACAGCATTAGCGAAAGGCTTCTTGAAGGGAAAGATGTAACTCTGTGAAATGAGAAGGGAAAGATGAACTCTGTGAGATGAATTAACAGAACACAGAACAGTTTTACGGAAAGCTTCTTTCCAGTTTTAAACGGAAGATATTTTCTTTTTCAACATAGCCCTCTATGGGCTTCCAAATATCCCTTTGCCAATTCCACAAGAACAGCCTTAGCGAAAGGCTTCCTGAAGGGAAAGATGTAACTCTGTGAGATGAACTAACGGAACACAGAGCAGTTTCTCAGAAAGCTTCTTTCCAGTTTTGAACGGAAGATATTCCCTTTTTCACCATAGCCCTCTATGGGCTTCCAAATATCCCTTTGCCAATTCCACAAGAACAGCCTTAGCGAAAGGCTTCTTGAAGGGAAAGATGTAACTCTGTGAGATGAAATAACAGAACACAGAGCAGTTTCTCAGAAAGCTTCTTTCCAGTTTTGAACGGAAGATATTTCCTTTTTCAAAATAGCCCTCTATGGGCTTCCAAATATCCCTTTGCCAATTCCACAGAAAAACCTTAGCGAAAGGCTTCTTGAATGGAAAGATGTAACTCTGTGAGATGAATTAAAAGAATACAGAACAGTTTCTCAGAAAGCTTCTTTCCAGTTTTGAACGGAAGATATTTCCTTTTTCACCATAGCCCTCTATAGGCTTCCAAATATCCCTTTGCCAATTGCACAAGAACAGCCTTAGCGAAAGGTTTCTTGAAGGGAAAGATGTAACTCTCTGAGATGGATTCAGAGGACACAGAGCAGTTTCTCAGAAAGCTTCTTTCCAGTTTTGAACGGAAGATATTTCCTTTTTCACCATAGCCCTCTCTGGGCTTCCAAATATCCCTTTGCCAATTCCACAAGAACAGCCTTAGCGAAAGGCTTCTTGAGGGGAAAGATGTAACTCTGTGAGATGAATTAACAGAACACCGAACAGTTTCTCAGAAAGTTTCTTTCCAGTTTTGAACGGAAGATATTTCCTTTTTCACCATAGCCCTCCATGGGTTTTCAAATATCCCTTTGCCAATTACACAAGAACAGCCTTAGTGAAAGGCTTCTTGAAGGGAAAGATGTAACTCTGTGAGATGAATTCACAGAACACAGAACAGTTTCTCACAAAGCTTCTTTCCAGTTTTGAACGGAAGATATTTCCTTTTTCACCATAGCCCTCTATGGGCTTCCAAATATCCCTTTGCCAGTTCCACAAGAGCATCCTTAGCGAAAGGCTTCTTGAAGGGAAAGATGTAACTCAGTGAGATGAATTAACAGAACACAGAGCAGTTTCTCAGAAAGCTTCTTTCCAGTTTTGAACGGAAGATATTTCCTTTTTCACCATAGACCTCTATGGACTTCCAAATATCCCTGTGCCAATTCCACAAGAACAGCCTTAGCGAACGGCTTTTTGAAGGGAAAGATGTAAGTCTGTGAGATTTATTCACAGAACACAGAACAGTTTTTCAGATAGCTTCCTTCCAGTTTTGAACGGAAGATATTCCCTTTTTCACATTAGCCCTCTATGGGCTTCCAAATATCCCTTTGCCAGTTCCACAAGAACAGCCTTAGCTAAAGGCGTTTTGAAGGGAAAGATGTAACTCTGTGAGATGAACTAACAAAACACACAGCAGTTTCTCACAAAGCTTCTTTCCAGTTTTGAACGGAAGGTATTTCCTTTTTCACCATAGCCCTCTATGGGCTTTCAAATATCCCTTTGCTAATTCCACAAGAACAGCCTTCGCGAAAGGCTTCTTGAGGGGAAAGATGTAACTCTGTGAGATGAACTAACAGAACACAGAGCAGTTTCTCAGAAAGCTTCTTTCCAGTTTTGAACGGAAGATATTTCCTGTTTCGCCATAGCCCTCTATGGGCTTCCAAGTATCCCTTTGCCAATTCCACAAGAACAGCCTTGGCGAAAGGCTTATTGAAGGGAAAGATGTAACTCTGTGAGATGAACTAACAGAACACAGAGCAGATTCTCAGAAAGCTTCTTTCCTGTTTTGAACGAAAGATATTTCCTTTTTCACCATAGCCCTCTATGGGCTTCCAAATATCCCTTTGCCAATTCCACAAGAACAGCCTTAGCGAAAGGCTTCTTGAAGGGAAAGATTTAAATCTGTGAGATGAATTCAGAGAACACAGAGCAGTTTCTCAGAAAGCTTCTTTCCACTTTTGAAGGGAAGATATTTCCTTTTTCACCGTAGCCCTCTATGGGCTTCCCAATATCCCTTTGCCAATTCCACAAGAACAGCCTTAGCGAAAGGCTTCTTGAAGGGAAAGAAGTAACTCTGTGAGATGAGAAGGGAAAGATGAACTCTGTGAGATGAATTAACAGAACACAGAACAGTTTTTCAGAAAGCTTCTTTCCAGTTTTAAACGGAAGATATTTCTATTTTCACCATAGCCCTCTATGGGCTTCCAAATATCCCTTTGCCAATTCCACAAGAACAGCCTTAGCGAAAGGCTTCTTAAAGGGAAAGATGAAACTCTGTGAGATGAATTCAGAGAACACAGAGCAATTTCTCAGAAAGGTTCTTTCCAGTTATGAAGGGAAGATATTTCCTTTTTCACCGTAGCCCTCTATGGGCTTCCAAATATCCCTTTGCCAATTCCACAAGAACAGCCTTAGCGAAAGGCTTCTTGAAGGGAAAGATGTAACTCCGTGAGATGAACTAACCGAACACAGAGCAGTTTCTCAGAAAGCTTCTTTCCAGTTTTGAACGGAAGATATTTCCTTTTTCACCAGAGCCCTCTATGGGCTTCCAAGTATCCCTTTGCAAATTCCACAAGAACAGCGTTAGCGAAAGGCTTCTTGAAGAGAAAGATGTAACTCTGTGAGATGAATTAACAGAACACAGAGCAGTTTCTCAGAAAGCTTCTTTCCAGTTTTGAACGGAAGATATTTCCTTTTTCACCATAGCCCTCTATGGGCTTCCAAATATCCCTTTGCCATTTCCACAAGAACAGCCTTAGCGAAAGGCTTCTTGAAGGGAAAGATGTAACTCTGTGAGATGAATTCAGAGAACACAGAGCAGTTTCTCAGAAAGCTTCTTTCCAGTTTTGAAGGGAAGGTATTTCCTTTTTCACCGTAGCCCTCTATGGGCTTCCAAATATCCCTTTGCCAATTCCACAAGAACAGCCTTCGCGAAAGGCTTCTTGAAGGGAGAGAAGTAACTCTGTGAGATGAGAAGGGAAAGATGAACTCTGTGAGATGAATTAACAGAACACAGATCAGTTTTTCAGAAAGCTTCTTTCCAGTTTTAAACGGAAGATATTTCCTTTTTCAACATAGCCCTCTATGGGCTTCCAAATATCCCTTTGCCAATTCCACAAAAACAGCCTTAGCGAAAGGCTTCTTGAAGGGAAAGATGTAACTCTGTGAGATGAATTAACAGAACACAGAGCAGTTTCTCAGAAAGCTTCTTTCCAGTTTTGAACGGAAGATATTTCCTTTTTCACCATAGCCCTCTATGGGCTTCCAAATATCCCTTTGCCAATTCCACAAGAACAGCCTTAGCGAAAGGCTTCATGAAGGGAAAGATGTAACTCTGTGAGAAGAATTCAGAGAACACAGAGCCGTATCTCGGAAAGCTTCCTTCCAGTTTTCAACGGAAGATATTCCCTTTTTTACCTTAGCCCTCTATGGGCTTCCAAATATCCCTTTGCCAATTCCACAAGAACAGCCTTAGCGAAAGTCTTCTTGAAGGGAAAGATGTAACTCTGTGAGATGAACTAACAGAACACCGAGCAGTTTCTCAGAAAGTTCTTTCCAGTTTTGAACGGAAGATAATTCCTTTTTCACCATAGCCCTCTATGGGCTTCCAAATATCCCTTTGCCAATTCCACAAAACAGCCTTAGCGAAAGGCTTCTTGAATGGAATGATGTAACACTGTGAGATGAATTCACAGAACACAGAATAGTTTCTCACAAAGCTTCTTTCCAGTTTTGAACGGAAGATATTTCCTTTTTCACCATAGCCCTCTAAGGGCTTCCAAATATCCCTTTGCCAATTCCACAAGAACAGCCTTAGCGAAAGTCTTCTTGAAGGGAAAGATGGAACTCTGTGAGATGAATTAACAGAACACAGAGCAGTTTCTCAGAAAGCTTCTTTCCAGTTTTGAACGGAACTTATTTCCTTTTTCACCTTAGCCCTCTATGGGCTTCCAAATATCCCTTAGCCAATTCCACAAGAACAGCCTTAGCGAAAGGCTTCTTGAAGGGAAAGATGTAACTCTGTGAGATGAATTAACAGAACACAGAACAGTTTCTCATAAAACTTCTTTGCAGTTTTGAACGGAAGATATTTCCTTTTTCACCATAGCCCTCTATGGGCTTCCAAATATCCCTTTGCCAATTCCACAAGAACAGCCTTAAGGAAAGGTTTCTTGAAGGGAAAGATGTAGCTCTGTGAGATGAATTAACAGAACACAGAGCAGTTTCGCAGAAAGGTTCTTTCCAGTTTTGAACGGAAGGTATTAACTTTTTCACCATAGCCCTCTATGGGCTTCCAAATATCCCTTTGCCAATTCCACAAGAACAGCCTTAGCGACAGGCTTCTTGAAGGGAAAGATGTAACTCTGTGAGATGAATTAACAGAACACAGAACAGTTTCTCAGAAAGCTTCTTTCCAGTTTTGAACGGAAGATATTTCCTTTTTCACCATAGCCCTCTATAGGCTTCCAAATATCCCTTTGCCAATTGCACAAGAACAGCCTTAGCGAAAGGTTTCTTGAAGGGAAAGATGTAACTCTGTGAGATGAATTCAGAGAACACAGAGCAGTTTCTCAGAAAGCCTCTTTCCAGTTTTGAACGGAAGATATTTCCTTTTTCACCATAGCCCTCTATGGGCTTCCAAATATCCCTTTGCCAATTCCACAAGAACAGCCTTAGCGAACGGCTTCTTGAGGGGAAAGATGTAACTCTGTGAGATGAATTAACAGAACACCGAACAGTTTCTCAGAAAGTTTCTTTCCAGTTTTGAACGGAAGATATTTCCTTTTTCACCATAGCCCTCCATGGGCTTCCAAATATCCCTTTGCCAATTACACAAGAACAGCCTTAGTGAAAGGCTTCTTGAAGGGAAAGATGTAACTCTGTGAGATGAATTCACAGAACACAGAATAGTTTCTCACAAAGCTTCTTTCGAGTTTTGAACGGAAGATATTTCCTTTTTCACCGTAGTACTCTATGGGCTTCCAAATATCCCTTTGCCAATTGCACAAGAACAGCCTTAGCGAAAGGCTTCTTGAAGGGAAAGATGTAACTCTGTGAGTTGAATTCAGAGAACACAGAGCAGTTTCTCAAAAAGATTCTTTCCAGTTTTGAACGGAAGATATTTCCTTTTTCACCATAGCCCTCTATGGGCTTCCAAATATCCCTTTGCCAGTTCCACAAGAGTATCCTTAGCGAAAGGCTTCTTGAAGGGAAAGATGTAACTCTGTGAGATGAACTAACAGAACACACAGCAGTTTCTCAGAAAGCTTCTTTCCAGTTTTGAACGGAATAAATTTCCTTTTTCCCCATAGCCCTCTATGGGCTTCCAAATATCCCTTTGCCAATTCCACAAGAACAGCCTTAGCGAAAGGCTTCTTGAAGGGAAAGATGTAACTCTGTGAGTTGAATTCAGAGAACACAGAGCAGTTTCTCAAAAAGCTTCTTTCGAGTTTTGAACGGAAGATATTTCCTTTTTCACCATAGCCCTCTATGGGCTTCCAAATATCCCTTTGCCAGTTCCACAAGAACAGCCTTAGCGAAAGGCTTCTTGAAGGGAAAGATGTAACTCTGTGAGATGAACTAACAGAACACATAGCAGTTTCTCAGAAAGCTTCTTTCCAGTTTTGAACGGAAGATATTTCATTTTTCACCATAGCCCTCTATGGGCTTCCAAATATCCCTTTGCCAATTCCACAAGAACAGCCTTAGCGAAAGGCTTCTTGAATGGAAAGATGTAACTCTCTGAGATGAATTAAAAGAACTCAGAGCAGTTTGTCAGAAATCTTCTTTCCAGTTTTGAACGGAAGATATTTCCTTTTTCACCATAGCCCTCTATGGGCTTCCAAATATCCCTTTGCCCATTCCACAAGAACAGCCTTAGCGAAAGGTTTCTTGAAGGGAAAGATGTAACTCTGTGAGATGAATTAAGAGAACAGAGAGCAGTTTCTCAGAAAGCTTCTTTCCAGTTTTGAACGGAAGATATTTCCTTTTTCACCATAGCCCTCTATGGGCTTCCAAATATCCCTTTGCCAGGTCCACTAGAACAGCCTTAGCGAAAGGTTTCTTGAAGGGAAAGGTGTAACTCTGTGAGATGAATTAACAGAACACAGAGCAGTTTCGCAGAAAGCTTCTTTCCAGTTTTGAACGGAAGGTATTTCCTTTTTCACAATAGCCCTCTATGGTCTTCCAAATATCCCTTTTCCAATTCCACAAGAACAGCCTTAGCGAAAGACTTCTTGAAGGGAAGGATGTAACTCTGTGAGATGAATTCAGAGAACACAGAGCAGTTTCTCAGAAAGCTTCTTTCCAGTTTTGAACGGAAGATATTTCCTTTTTCACCATAGCCCTCTATGGGATTCCAAATATCCCTTTGCCAATTCCACAAGATCAGCCTTAGCGAAAGGCTTCTTGAAGGGAAAGATGTAACTGTGTGAGATGAATTCAGAGAACACAGAGCAGTTTCTCAGAAAGCTTCTTTCCAGTTTTGAACGGAAGATATTTCCTTTTTCACCGTAGCCCTCTATGGGCTTCCAAATATCCCTTTGCCAGTTCCACAAGAACAGCCTTAGCGAAAGGCTTCTTGAAGGGAAAGATGTAACTCTGTGAGATGAACTAACAGAACACACAGCAGTTTCTCAGAAAGCTTCTTTCAAGTTTTGAACGGAAGATATTTCCTTTTTCACCGTAGCGCTCTATGGGCCTCCAAATATCCCTTTGCCAATTCCACAAGAACAGCCTTAGCGAAAGGCTTCTTGAAGGGAAAGATGTAACTCTGTGAGATGAACTAACAGAACACAGAGCAGTTTCTCAGAAAGCTTCTTTCCAGTTTTGAACGGAAGATATTTCCTTTTTCACCATAGCCCTCTATGGGCTTCCAAATATCCCTTTTCCAATTCCACAAGAACAGCCTTAGCGAAAGGCTTCTTGAAGGGAAAGATGTAACTCTGTGAGATGAATTAACAGAACACAGAACAGTTTCTCAGAAAGCTTCATTCCAGTTTTGAACGGAAGATATTTCCTTTTTCACCATAGCCCTCTATGGGCTTCCAAATATCCCTTTTCCAATTCCACAAGAACAGCCTTAGCGAAAGGCTTCTTGAAGGGAAAGATGTAACTCTGTGAGATGAATTCAGAGAACACAGAGCAGTTTCTCAGAAAGCTTCTTTCCAGTTTTGAAGGGAAGATATTTCCTTTTTCACCGTAGCCCTCTATGGGCTTCCAAATATCCCTTTGCCAATTCAACAAGAACAGCCTTAGCGAAAGGCTTCTTGAAGGGAAAGAAGTAACTCTGTGAGATGAGAAGGGAAAGATGAATTCTGTGAGATGAATTAACAGAACACAGAACAGTTTTTCAGAAAGCTTCTTTCCAGTTTTAAACGGAAGAGATTTCTATTTTCACCATAGCCCTCTATTCGCTTCCAAATATCCCTTTGCCAATTCCACAAGAACAGCCTTAGCGAAAGGCTTCTTGAAGGGAAAGATGTAACTCTGTGAGATGAATTCAGAGAATACAGAGCAGTTTCTCAGAAAGGTTCCTTCCAGTTTTAAACGGAAGATATTTCCTTTTTCAACATAGGACTCTATGGGCTTCCAAATATCCCTTTGCCATTTCCAGAAGAACAGCCTGGGTGAAAGGCTTCTTGAAGGGAAAGATGTAACTCTGTGAGATGAATAAACAGAACACAGAGCAGTTTCTCAGAAAGCTTCTTTCCAGTTTTGAACGGAAGATATTTCCTTTTTCACCATAGCCCTCTACGGACTTCCAAATATCCCTATGCCAATTCCACAAGAACAGCCTTAGCGAAAGGCTTCCTGAAGGGAAAGATGTAACTCTGTGAGAAGAATTCAGAGAACACAGAGCAGTTTCTCAGAAAGCTTCCTTCCAGTTTTGAACGGAAGATATTCCCTTTTTCACTTTAGCCCTCTATGCGCTTCCAAATATCCCTTTGCCAATTCCACAAGAACAGCCTTAGCGAAAGTCTTCTTGAAGGGAAAGATGTAACTCTGTGAGATGAACTAACAGAACACCGAGCAGTTTCTCAGAAAGTTTTTTCCAGTTTTGAACGGAAGATAATTCCTTTTTCACCATAGCCCTCTATGGGCTTCGAAATATCCCTTTGCCAATTCCACAAGAACAGCCTTAGCGAAAGGCTTCTTGAATGGAAAGATGTAACATTGTGAGATGAATTCACAGAACACAGAATAGTTTCTCACAAAGCTTCTTTCCAATTTTGAACGGAAGATATTTCCTTTTTTACCATAGCCCTCCATGGGCTTCCAAATATCCCTTTGCCAATTCCACAAGAACAGCCTTTGCGAAAGGCTTCTTGAAGGGAAAGATGTAACTCTGTGAGATGAACTCACAGAACACAGAGCAGTTTCTCAGAAAGCTTCTTTCCAGTTTTGAACGGAAGATATTTCCTTTTTCACCGTAGCCCTCTGTGGGCTTCCAAATATCCCTTTGCCAGTTGCACAAGAACAGCCTTAGTGAAAGGCTTCTTGAAGGGAAAGATGTAACTCTATGAGATGAATTCACAGAACACAGAACAGTTTCTCACAAAGCTTCTTTCCAGTTTTGAAAGGAAGATATTTCCTTTTTCACCATAGCCCTCTATGGGCTTCCAAATATCCCTTTCCAATTGCACAAGAACAGCCTTAGCGAAAGGTTTCTTGAAGGGAAAGATGTAACTCTATGAGATGAATTCAGAGAACACAGAGCAGTTTCTCAGAAAGCTTCTTTCCAGTTTTGAACGGAAGATATTTCCTTTTTCACCATAGCCCTCTATGGGCTTCCAAATATCCCTTTGCCAATTGCACAAGAACAGCCTTAGCGAAAGGCTTCTTGAAGGGAAAGATGTAACTCTGTGAGATGAATTCAGAGAACACAGAGCAGTTTCTCAGAAAGCTTCTTTCCAGTTTTGAACGGAAGATATTTCCTTTTTCACCGTAGCCCTCTATGGGCTTCCAAATATCCCTTTGCCAGTTCCAAAAGAACAGCCTTAGCGAAAGGCTTCTTGAAGGGAAAGATGTAACTCTGTGAGATGAACTAACAGAACACACAGCAGTTTCTCAGAAAGCTTCTTTCCAGTTTTGAACGGAAGATATTTCCTTTTTCACCGTAGCGCTCTATGGGCCTCCAAATATCCCTTTGCCAATTCCACAAGAACAGCCTTAGCGAAAGGCTTCTTGAAGGGAAAGATGTAACTCTGTGAGATGAACTAACAGAACACAGAGCAGTTTCTCAGAAAGCTTCTTTCCAGTTTTGAACGGAAGATATTTCCTTTTTCACCATAGCCCTCTATGGGCTACCAAATATCCCTTTTCCAATTCCACAAGAACAGCCTTAGCGAAAGGCTTCTTGAAGGGAAAGATGTAACTCTGTGAGATGAATTAACAGAACACAGAACAGTTTCTCAGAAAGCTTCATTCCAGTTTTGAACGGAAGATATTTCCTTTTTCACCATAGCCCTCTATGGGCTTCCAAATATCCCTTTTCCAATTCCACAAGAACAGCCTTAGCGAAAGGCTTCTTGAAGGGAAAGATGTAACTCTGTGAGATGAATTCAGAGAACACAGAGCAGTTTCTCAGAAAGCTTCTTTCCAGTTTTGAAGGGAAGATATTTCCTTTTTCACCGAGGCCCTCTATGGGCTTCCAAATATCCCTTTGCCAATTCAACAAGAACAGCCTTAGCGAAAGGCTTCTTGAAGGGAAAGAAGTAACTCTGTGAGATGAGAAGGGAAAGATGAATTCTGTGAGATGAATTAACAGAACACAGAACAGTTTTTCAGAAAGCTTCTTTCCAGTTTTAAACGGAAGAGATTTCTATTTTCACCATAGCCCTCTATTCGCTTCCAAATATCCCTTTGCCAATTCCACAAGAACAGCCTTAGCGAAAGGCTTCTTGAAGGGAAAGATGTAACTCTGTTAGATGAATTCAGAGAATACAGAGCAGTTTCTCAGAAAGGTTCCTTCCAGTTTTGAAGGGAAGATATTTCCTTTTTCACCGTAGCCCTCTGGGGGCTTCCAAATATCCCTTTGCCAGTTCCACAAGAACAGCCTTAGCAAAAGGCTTCTTGAAGGGAAAGAAGTAACTCTGTGAGATGAGAAGGGAAAGATGAACTCTGTGAGATGAATTAACAGAACACAGAACAGTTTTTCAGAAAGCTTCTTTCCAGTTTTAAACGGAAGATATTTCCTTTTTCACCGTAGCCCTCTATGGGCTTCCAAATATCCCTTTGCCAATTCCACAAGAACAGCCTTAGCGAAAGGTTTCTTGAAGGGAAAGATGCAACTCCATGAGATGAACTAACCGAACACAGAGCAGTTTCTCAGAAAGCTTCTTTCCAGTTTTGAACGGAAGATATTTCCTTTTTCAGCAGAGCCCTCTATGGGCTTCCAAGTATCCCTTTGCAAATTCCACAAGAACAGCCTTAGCGAAAGGCTTCTGCAAGAGAAAGATGTAACTCTGTGAGATGAATTAACAGAACACAGAGCAGTTTCTCAGAAAGCTTCTTTCCAGTATTGAACGGAAGATATTTCCTTTTTCACCATAGCCCTCTATGGGCTTCTAAATATCCCTTTGCCATTTCCACAAGAACAGCCTTAGCGAAAGGCTTCTTGAAGGGAAAGATGTAACTCTGTGAGATGAATTCAGAGAACACAGAGCAGTTTCTCAGAAAGCTTCTTTCCAGTTTTGAAGGGAAGATATTTCCTTTTTCACCGTATCCCTCTATGGGCTTCCAAATATCCCTTTGCCAATTCCACAAGTACAGCCTTAGCGAAAGTCTTCTTGAAGGGAAAGAAGTAACTCTGTGAGAAGAGAAGGGAATGATGAACTCTGTGAGATGAATTAACAGAACACAGAACAGTTTTTCAGAAAGCTTCTTTCCAGTTTTAAACGGAAGATATTTCCTTTTTCAACATAGCCCTCTATGGGCTTCCAAATATCCCTTTGCCATTTCCAGAAGAACAGCCTGGGTGAAAGGCTTCTTGAAGGGAAAGATGTAACTCTGTGAGATGAATTAACAGAACACAGAGCAGTTTCTCAGAAAGCTTCTTTCCAGTTTTGAACGGAAGATATTTCCTTTTTCACCATAGCCCTCTTCGGGCTTCCAAATATCCCTATGCCAATTCCACAAGAACAGCCTTAGCGAAAGGCTTCCTGAAGGGAAAGATGTAACTCTGTGAGAAGAATTCAGAGAACACAGAGCAGTTTCTCAGAAAGCTTCCTTCCAGTTTTGAACGGAAGATATTCCCTTTTTCACTTTAGCCCTCTATGGGCTTCCAAATATCCCTGTGCCAATTCCACAAGAACAGCCTTAGTGAAAGTCTTCTTGAAGGGAAAGATGTAACTCTGTGAGATGAACTAACAGAACACCGAGCAGTTTCTCAGAAAGTTTTTTCCAGTTTTGAACGGAAGATAATTCCTTTTTCACCATAGCCCTCTATGGGGTTCGAAATATCCCTTTGCCAATTCCACAAGAACAGCCTTAGCGAAAGGCTTCTTGAATGGAAAGATGTAACATTGTGAGATGAATTCACAGAACACAGAATAGTTTCTCACAAAGCTTCTTTCCAGTTTTGAACGGAAGATATTTCCTTTTTTACCATAGCCCTCTATGGGCTTCCAAATATCCCTTTGCCAATTCCACAAGAACAGCCTTAGCGAAAGGCTTCTTGAAGGGAAAGATGTAACTCTGTGAGAAGAATTCAGAGAACACAGAGCAGTTTCTCAGAAAGCTTCCTTCCAGTTTTGAACGGAAGATATTCCCTTTTTCACTTTAGCCCTCTATGCGCTTCCAAATATCCCTTTGCCAATTCCACAAGAACAGCCTTCGCGAAAGGCTTCTTGAAGGGAGAGAAGTAACTCTGTGAGATGAGAAGGGAAAGATGAACTCTGTGAGATGAATTAACAGAACACAGATCAGTTTTTCAGAAAGCTTCTTTCCAGTTTTAAACGGAAGATATTTCCTTTTTCAACATAGCCCTCTATGGGCTTCCAAATATCCCTTTGCCAATTCCACAAAAACAGCCTTAGCGAAAGGCTTCTTGAAGGGAAAGATGTAACTCTGTGAGATGAATTAACAGAACACAGAGCAGTTTCTCAGAAAGCTTCTTTCCAGTTTTGAACGGAAGATATTTCCTTTTTCACCATAGCCCTCTATGGGCTTCCAAATATCCCTTTGCCAATTCCACAAGAACAGCCTTAGCGAAAGGCTTCATGAAGGGAAAGATGTAACTCTGTGAGAAGAATTCAGAGAACACAGAGCCGTATCTCGGAAAGCTTCCTTCCAGTTTTCAACGGAAGATATTCCCTTTTTTACCTTAGCCCTCTATGGGCTTCCAAATATCCCTTTGCCAATTCCACAAGAACAGCCTTAGCGAAAGTCTTCTTGAAGGGAAAGATGTAACTCTGTGAGATGAACTAACAGAACACCGAGCAGTTTCTCAGAAAGTTCTTTCCAGTTTTGAACGGAAGATAATTCCTTTTTCACCATAGCCCTCTACGGGCTTCCAAATATCCCTTTGCCAATTCCACAAAACAGCCTTAGCGAAAGGCTTCTTGAATGGAAAGATGTAACACTGTGAGATGAATTCACAGAACACAGAATAGTTTCTCACAAAGCTTCTTTCCAGTTTTGAACGGAAGATATTTCCTTTTTCACCATAGCCCTCTAAGTGCTTCCAAATATCCCTTTGCCAATTCCACAAGAACAGCCTTAGCGAAAGTCTTCTTGAAGGGAAAGATGGAACTCTGTGAGATGAATTAACAGAACACAGAGCAGTTTCTCAGAAAGCTTCTTTCCAGTTTTGAACGGAACTTATTTCCTTTTTCACCTTAGCCCTCTATGGGCTTCCAAATATCCCTTAGCCAATTCCACAAGAACAGCCTTAGCGAAAGGCTTCTTGAAGGGAAAGATGTAACTCTGTGAGATGAATTAACAGAACACAGAACAGTTTCTCATAAAACTTCTTTGCAGTTTTGAACGGAAGATATTTCCTTTTTCACCATAGCCCTCTATGGGCTTCCAAATATCCCTTTGCCAATTCCACAAGAACAGCCTTAAGGAAAGGTTTCTTGAAGGGAAAGATGTAGCTCTGTGAGATGAATTAACAGAACACAGAGCAGTTTCGCAGAAAGGTTCTTTCCAGTTTTGAACGGAAGGTATTACCTTTTTCACCATAGCCCTCTATGGGCTTCCAAATATCCCTTTGCCAATTCCACAAGAACAGCCTTAGCGACAGGCTTCTTGAAGGGAAAGATGTAACTCTGTGAGATGAATTAACAGAACACAGAACAGTTTCTCAGAAAGCTTCTTTCCAGTTTTGAACGGAAGATATTTCCTTTTTCACCATAGCCCTCTATAGGCTTCCAAATATCCCTTTGCCAATTGCACAAGAACAGCCTTAGCGAAAGGTTTCTTGTAGGGAAAGATGTAACTCTGTGAGATGAATTCAGAGAACACAGAGCAGTTTCTCAGAAAGCCTCTTTCCAGTTTTGAACGGAAGATATTTCCTTTTTCACCATAGCCCTCTATGGGCTTCCAAATATCCCTTTGCCAATTCCACAAGAACAGCCTTAGCGAACGGCTTCTTGAGGGGAAAGATGTAACTCTGTGAGATGAATTAACAGAACACCGAACAGTTTCTCAGAAAGTTTCTTTCCAGTTTTGAACGGAAGATATTTCCTTTTTCACCATAGCCCTCCATGGGCTTCCAAATATCCCTTTGCCAATTACACAAGAACAGCCTTAGTGAAAGGCTTCTTGAAGGGAAAGATGTAACTCTGTGAGATGAATTCACAGAACACAGAACAGTTTCTCACAAAGCTTCTTTCGAGTTTTGAACGGAAGATATTTCCTTTTTCACCGTAGTACTCTATGGGCTTCCAAATATCCCTTTGCCAATTGCACAAGAACAGCCTTAGCGAAAGGCTTCTTGAAGGGAAAGATGTAACTCTGTGAGTTGAATTCAGAGAACACAGAGCAGTTTCTCAAAAAGATTCTTTCCAGTTTTGAACGGAAGATATTTCCTTTTTCACCATAGCCCTCTATGGGCTTCCAAATATCCCTTTGCCAGTTCCACAAGAGTATCCTTAGCGAAAGGCTTCTTGAAGGGAAAGATGTAACTCTGTGAGATGAACTAACAGAACACACAGCAGTTTCTCAGAAAGCTTCTTTCCAGTTTTGAACGGAATAAATTTCCTTTTTCCCCATAGCCCTCTATGGGCTTCCAAATATCCCTTTCCCAATTCCACAGACAGCCTTAGCGAAAGGCTTCTTGAATGGAAAGATGTAACTGTGTGAGATGAATTCAGAGAACACAGAGCAGTTTCTCAGAAAGCTTCTTTCCCGTTTTGAACGGAAGATATTCCCTTTTTCACCATAGCCCTCTATGGGCTTCCAAATATCCCTTTGCCAATTCCACAGACAGCCTTAGCGAAAGGCTTCTTGAATGGAAAGATGTAACTGTGTGAGATGAATTCAGAGAACACAGAGCAGTTTCTCAGAAAGCTTCTTTCCAGTTTTGAACGGAAGATATTTCCTTTTTCACCATAGCCCTCTATGGGCTTCCAAATATCCCTTTGCCAGTTCCACAAGAACAGCCTTAGCGAAAGGCTTCTTGAAGGGAAAGATGTAACTCTGTGAGATGAACTAACAGAACACATAGCAGTTTCTCAGAAAGCTTCTTTCCAGTTTTGAACGGAAGATATTTCATTTTTCACCATAGCCCTCTATGGGCTTCCAAATATCCCTTTGCCAATTCCACAAGAACAGCCTTAGCGAAAGGCTTCTTGAATGGAAAGATGTAACTCTCTGAGATGAATTAAAAGAACTCAGAGCAGTTTGTCAGAAATCTTCTTTCCAGTTTTGAACGGAAGATATTTCCTTTTTCACCATAGCCCTCTATGGGCTTCCAAATATCCCTTTGCCCATTCCACAAGAACAGCCTTAGCGAAAGGTTTCTTGAAGGGAAAGATGTAACTCTGTGAGATGAATTAAGAGAACAGAGAGCAGTTTCTCAGAAAGCTTCTTTCCAGTTTTGAACGGAAGATATTTCCTTTTTCACCATAGCCCTCTATGGGCTTCCAAATATCCCTTTGCCAGGTCCACTAGAACAGCCTTAGCGAAAGGTTTCTTGAAGGGAAAGGTGTAACTCTGTGAGATGAATTAACAGAACACAGAGCAGTTTCGCAGAAAGCTTCTTTCCAGTTTTGAACGGAAGGTATTTCCTTTTTCACAATAGCCCTCTATGGTCTTCCAAATATCCCTTTTCCAATTCCACAAGAACAGCCTTAGCGAAAGACTTCTTGAAGGGAAGGATGTAACTCTGTGAGATGAATTCAGAGAACACAGAGCAGTTTCTCAGAAAGCTTCTTTCCAGTTTTGAACGGAAGATATTTCCTTTTTCACCATAGCCCTCTATGGGATTCCAAATATCCCTTTGCCAATTCCACAAGATCAGCCTTAGCGAAAGGCTTCTTGAAGGGAAAGATGTAACTGTGTGAGATGAATTCAGAGAACACAGAGCAGTTTCTCAGAAAGCTTCTTTCCAGTTTTGAACGGAAGATATTTCCTTTTTCACCGTAGCCCTCTATGGGCTTCCAAATATCCCTTTGCCAGTTCCACAAGAACAGCCTTAGCGAAAGGCTTCTTGAAGGGAAAGATGTAACTCTGTGAGATGAACTAACAGAACACACAGCAGTTTCTCAGAAAGCTTCTTTCAAGTTTTGAACGGAAGATATTTCCTTTTTCACCGTAGCGCTCTATGGGCCTCCAAATATCCCTTTGCCAATTCCACAAGAACAGCCTTAGCGAAAGGCTTCTTGAAGGGAAAGATGTAACTCTGTGAGATGAACTAACAGAACACAGAGCAGATTCTCAGAAAGCTTCTTTCCAGTTTTGAACGGAAGATATTTCCTTTTTCACCATAGCCCTCTATGGGCTTCCAAATATCCCTTTTCCAATTCCACAAGAACAGCCTTAGCGAAAGGCTTCTTGAAGGGAAAGATGTAACTCTGTGAGATGAATTAACAGAACACAGAACAGTTTCTCAGAAAGCTTCATTCCAGTTTTGAACGGAAGATATTTCCTTTTTCACCATAGCCCTCTATGGGCTTCCAAATATCCCTTTTCCAATTCCACAAGAACAGCCTTAGCGAAAGGCTTCTTGAAGGGAAAGATGTAACTCTGTGAGATGAATTCAGAGAACACAGAGCAGTTTCTCAGAAAGCTTCTTTCCAGTTTTGAAGGGAAGATATTTCCTTTTTCACCGTAGCCCTCTATGGGCTTCCAAATATCCCTTTGCCAATTCAACAAGAACAGCCTTAGCGAAAGGCTTCTTGAAGGGAAAGAAGTAACTCTGTGAGATGAGAAGGGAAAGATGAATTCTGTGAGATGAATTAACAGAACACAGAACAGTTTTTCAGAAAGCTTCTTTCCAGTTTTAAACGGAAGAGATTTCTATTTTCACCATAGCCCTCTATTCGCTTCCAAATATCCCTTTGCCAATTCCACAAGAACAGCCTTAGCGAAAGGCTTCTTGAAGGGAAAGATGTAACTCTGTGAGATGAATTCAGAGAATACAGAGCAGTTTCTCAGAAAGGTTCCTTCCAGTTTTAAACGGAAGATATTTCCTTTTTCAACATAGGACTCTATGGGCTTCCAAATATCCCTTTGCCATTTCCAGAAGAACAGCCTGGGTGAAAGGCTTCTTGAAGGGAAAGATGTAACTCTGTGAGATGAATAAACAGAACACAGAGCAGTTTCTCAGAAAGCTTCTTTCCAGTTTTGAACGGAAGATATTTCCTTTTTCACCATAGCCCTCTACGGACTTCCAAATATCCCTATGCCAATTCCACAAGAACAGCCTTAGCGAAAGGCTTCCTGAAGGGAAAGATGTAACTCTGTGAGAAGAATTCAGAGAACACAGAGCAGTTTCTCAGAAAGCTTCCTTCCAGTTTTGAACGGAAGATATTCCCTTTTTCACTTTAGCCCTCTATGCGCTTCCAAATATCCCTTTGCCAATTCCACAAGAACAGCCTTAGCGAAAGTCTTCTTGAAGGGAAAGATGTAACTCTGTGAGATGAACTAACAGAACACCGAGCAGTTTCTCAGAAAGTTTTTTCCAGTTTTGAACGGAAGATAATTCCTTTTTCACCATAGCCCTCTATGGGCTTCGAAATATCCCTTTGCCAATTCCACAAGAACAGCCTTAGCGAAAGGCTTCTTGAATGGAAAGATGTAACATTGTGAGATGAATTCACAGAACACAGAATAGTTTCTCACAAAGCTTCTTTCCAATTTTGAACGGAAGATATTTCCTTTTTTACCATAGCCCTCCATGGGCTTCCAAATATCCCTTTGCCAATTCCACAAGAACAGCCTTTGCGAAAGGCTTCTTGAAGGGAAAGATGTAACTCTGTGAGATGAACTCACAGAACACAGAGCAGTTTCTCAGAAAGCTTCTTTCCAGTTTTGAACGGAAGATATTTCCTTTTTCACCGTAGCCCTCTGTGGGCTTCCAAATATCCCTTTGCCAGTTGCACAAGAACAGCCTTAGTGAAAGGCTTCTTGAAGGGAAAGATGTAACTCTATGAGATGAATTCACAGAACACAGAACAGTTTCTCACAAAGCTTCTTTCCAGTTTTGAAAGGAAGATATTTCCTTTTTCACCATAGCCCTCTATGGGCTTCCAAATATCCCTTTCCAATTGCACAAGAACAGCCTTAGCGAAAGGTTTCTTGAAGGGAAAGATGTAACTCTATGAGATGAATTCAGAGAACACAGAGCAGTTTCTCAGAAAGCTTCTTTCCAGTTTTGAACGGAAGATATTTCCTTTTTCACCATAGCCCTCTATGGGCTTCCAAATATCCCTTTGCCAATTGCACAAGAACAGCCTTAGCGAAAGGCTTCTTGAAGGGAAAGATGTAACTCTGTGAGATGAATTCAGAGAACACAGAGCAGTTTCTCAGAAAGCTTCTTTCCAGTTTTGAACGGAAGATATTTCCTTTTTCACCGTAGCCCTCTATGGGCTTCCAAAAATCCCTTTGCCAGTTCCAAAAGAACAGCCTTAGCGAAAGGCTTCTTGAAGGGAAAGATGTAACTCTGTGAGATGAACTAACAGAACACACAGCAGTTTCTCAGAAAGCTTCTTTCCAGTTTTGAACGGAAGATATTTCCTTTTTCACCGTAGCGCTCTATGGGCCTCCAAATATCCCTTTGCCAATTCCACAAGAACAGCCTTAGCGAAAGGCTTCTTGAAGGGAAAGATGTAACTCTGTGAGATGAACTAACAGAACACAGAGCAGTTTCTCAGAAAGCTTCTTTCCAGTTTTGAACGGAAGATATTTCCTTTTTCACCATAGCCCTCTATGGGCTACCAAATATCCCTTTTCCAATTCCACAAGAACAGCCTTAGCGAAAGGCTTCTTGAAGGGAAAGATGTAACTCTGTGAGATGAATTAACAGAACACAGAACAGTTTCTCAGAAAGCTTCATTCCAGTTTTGAACGGAAGATATTTCCTTTTTCACCATAGCCCTCTATGGGCTTCCAAATATCCCTTTTCCAATTCCACAAGAACAGCCTTAGCGAAAGGCTTCTTGAAGGGAAAGATGTAACTCTGTGAGATGAATTCAGAGAACACAGAGCAGTTTCTCAGAAAGCTTCTTTCCAGTTTTGAAGGGAAGATATTTCCTTTTTCACCGAGGCCCTCTATGGGCTTCCAAATATCCCTTTGCCAATTCAACAAGAACAGCCTTAGCGAAAGGCTTCTTGAAGGGAAAGAAGTAACTCTGTGAGATGAGAAGGGAAAGATGAATTCTGTGAGATGAATTAACAGAACACAGAACAGTTTTTCAGAAAGCTTCTTTCCAGTTTTAAACGGAAGAGATTTCTATTTTCACCATAGCCCTCTATTCGCTTCCAAATATCCCTTTGCCAATTCCACAAGAACAGCCTTAGCGAAAGGCTTCTTGAAGGGAAAGATGTAACTCTGTTAGATGAATTCAGAGAATACAGAGCAGTTTCTCAGAAAGGTTCCTTCCAGTTTTGAAGGGAAGATATTTCCTTTTTCACCGTAGCCCTCTGGGGGCTTCCAAATATCCCTTTGCCAATTCCACAAGAACAGCCTTAGCAAAAGGCTTCTTGAAGGGAAAGAAGTAACTCTGTGAGATGAGAAGGGAAAGATGAACTCTGTGAGATGAATTAACAGAACACAGAACAGTTTTTCAGAAAGCTTCTTTCCAGTTTTAAACGGAAGATATTTCCTTTTTCACCGTAGCCCTCTATGGGCTTCCAAATATCCCTTTGCCAATTCCACAAGAACAGCCTTAGCGAAAGGTTTCTTGAAGGGAAAGATGCAACTCCATGAGATGAACTAACCGAACACAGAGCAGTTTCTCAGAAAGCTTCTTTCCAGTTTTGAACGGAAGATATTTCCTTTTTCAGCAGAGCCCTCTATGGGCTTCCAAGTATCCCTTTGCAAATTCCACAAGAACAGCCTTAGCGAAAGGCTTCTGCAAGAGAAAGATGTAACTCTGTGAGATGAATTAACAGAACACAGAGCAGTTTCTCAGAAAGCTTCTTTCCAGTATTGAACGGAAGATATTTCCTTTTTCACCATAGCCCTCTATGGGCTTCTAAATATCCCTTTGCCATTTCCACAAGAACAGCCTTAGCGAAAGGCTTCTTGAAGGGAAAGATGTAACTCTGTGAGATGAATTCAGAGAACACAGAGCAGTTTCTCAGAAAGCTTCTTTCCAGTTTTGAAGGGAAGATATTTCCTTTTTCACCGTATCCCTCTATGGGCTTCCAAATATCCCTTTGCCAATTCCACAAGTACAGCCTTAGCGAAAGTCTTCTTGAAGGGAAAGAAGTAACTCTGTGAGAAGAGAAGGGAATGATGAACTCTGTGAGATGAATTAACAGAACACAGAACAGTTTTTCAGAAAGCTTCTTTCCAGTTTTAAACGGAAGATATTTCCTTTTTCAACATAGCCCTCTATGGGCTTCCAAATATCCCTTTGCCATTTCCAGAAGAACAGCCTGGGTGAAAGGCTTCTTGAAGGGAAATATGTAACTCTGTGAGATGAATTAACAGAACACAGAGCAGTTTCTCAGAAAGCTTCTTTCCAGTTTTGAACGGAAGATATTTCCTTTTTCACCATAGCCCTCTTCGGGCTTCCAAATATCCCTATGCCAATTCCACAAGAACAGCCTTAGCGAAAGGCTTCCTGAAGGGAAAGATGTAACTCTGTGAGAAGAATTCAGAGAACACAGAGCAGTTTCTCAGAAAGCTTCCTTCCAGTTTTGAACGGAAGATATTCCCTTTTTCACTTTAGCCCTCTATGGGCTTCCAAATATCCCTGTGCCAATTCCACAAGAACAGCCTTAGTGAAAGTCTTCTTGAAGGGAAAGATGTAACTCTGTGAGATGAACTAACAGAACACCGAGCAGTTTCTCAGAAAGTTTTTTCCAGTTTTGAACGGAAGATAATTCCTTTTTCACCATAGCCCTCTATGGGGTTCGAAATATCCCTTTGCCAATTCCACAAGAACAGCCTTAGCGAAAGGCTTCTTGAATGGAAAGATGTAACATTGTGAGATGAATTCACAGAACACAGAATAGTTTCTCACAAAGCTTCTTTCCAGTTTTGAACGGAAGATATTTCCTTTTTTACCATAGCCCTCTATGGGCTTCCAAATATCCCTTTGCCAATTCCACAAGAACAGCCTTAGCGAAAGGCTTCTTGAAGGGAAAGATGTAACTCTGTGAGAAGAATTCAGAGAACACAGAGCAGTTTCTCAGAAAGCTTCCTTCCAGTTTTGAACGGAAGATATTCCCTTTTTCACTTTAGCCCTCTATGCGCTTCCAAATATCCCTTTGCCAATTCCACAAGAACAGCCTTCGCGAAAGGCTTCTTGAAGGGAGAGAAGTAACTCTGTGAGATGAGAAGGGAAAGATGAACTCTGTGAGATGAATTAACAGAACACAGATCAGTTTTTCAGAAAGCTTCTTTCCAGTTTTAAACGGAAGATATTTCCTTTTTCAACATAGCCCTCTATGGGCTTCCAAATATCCCTTTGCCAATTCCACAAAAACAGCCTTAGCGAAAGGCTTCTTGAAGGGAAAGATGTAACTCTGTGAGATGAATTAACAGAACACAGAGCAGTTTCTCAGAAAGCTTCTTTCCAGTTTTGAACGGAAGATATTTCCTTTTTCACCATAGCCCTCTATGGGCTTCCAAATATCCCTTTGCCAATTCCACAAGAACAGCCTTAGCGAAAGGCTTCATGAAGGGAAAGATGTAACTCTGTGAGAAGAATTCAGAGAACACAGAGCCGTATCTCGGAAAGCTTCCTTCCAGTTTTCAACGGAAGATATTCCCTTTTTTACCTTAGCCCTCTATGGGCTTCCAAATATCCCTTTGCCAATTCCACAAGAACAGCCTTAGCGAAAGTCTTCTTGAAGGGAAAGATGTAACTCTGTGAGATGAACTAACAGAACACCGAGCAGTTTCTCAGAAAGTTCTTTCCAGTTTTGAACGGAAGATAATTCCTTTTTCACCATAGCCCTCTACGGGCTTCCAAATATCCCTTTGCCAATTCCACAAAACAGCCTTAGCGAAAGGCTTCTTGAATGGAAAGATGTAACACTGTGAGATGAATTCACAGAACACAGAATAGTTTCTCACAAA
The DNA here is from genome assembly GCF_047675955.1 of Chlorocebus sabaeus. Taxonomy (NCBI): domain Eukaryota; kingdom Metazoa; phylum Chordata; class Mammalia; order Primates; family Cercopithecidae; genus Chlorocebus; species Chlorocebus sabaeus. The sequence goes on from NC_132909.1 coordinate 36,806,316, forward strand.
GCTTCTTTCCAGTTTTGAACGGAAGATATTTCCTTTTTCACCATAGCCCTCTAAGGGCTTCCAAATATCCCTTTGCCAATTCCACAAGAACAGCCTTAGCGAAAGTCTTCTTGAAGGGAAAGATGGAACTCTGTGAGATGAATTAACAGAACACAGAGCAGTTTCTCAGAAAGCTTCTTTCCAGTTTTGAACGGAACATATTTCCTTTTTCACCTTAGCCCTCTATGGGCTTCCAAATATCCCTTAGCCAATTCCACAAGAACAGCCTTAGCGAAAGGCTTCTTGAAGGGAAAGATGTAACTCTGTGAGATGAATTAACAGAACACAGAACAGTTTCTCATAAAACTTCTTTGCAGTTTTGAACGGAAGATATTTCCTTTTTCACCATAGCCCTCTATGGGCTTCCAAATATCCCTTTGCCAATTCCACAAGAACAGCCTTAGCGAAAGGTTTCCTGAAGGGAAAGATGTAGCTCTGTGAGATGAATTAACAGAACACAGATCAGTTTTTCAGAAAGCTTCTTTCCAGTTTTAAACGGAAGATATTTCCTTTTTCAACATAGCCCTCTATGGGCTTCCAAATATCCCTTTGCCAATTCCACAAAAACAGCCTTAGCGAAAGGCTTCTTGAAGGGAAAGATGTAACTCTGTGAGATGAATTAACAGAACACAGAGCAGTTTCTCAGAAAGCTTCTTTCCAGTTTTGAACGGAAGATATTTCCTTTTTCACCATAGCCCTCTATGGGCTTCCAAATATCCCTTTGCCAATTCCACAAGAACAGCCTTAGCGAAAGGCTTCATGAAGGGAAAGATGTAACTCTGTGAGAAGAATTCAGAGAACACAGAGCCGTATCTCGGAAAGCTTCCTTCCAGTTTTCAACGGAAGATATTCCCTTTTTTACCTTAGCCCTCTATGGGCTTCCAAATATCCCTTTGCCAATTCCACAAGAACAGCCTTAGCGAAAGTCTTCTTGAAGGGAAAGATGTAACTCTGTGAGATGAACTAACAGAACACCGAGCAGTTTCTCAGAAAGTTCTTTCCAGTTTTGAACGGAAGATAATTCCTTTTTCACCATAGCCCTCTACGGGCTTCCAAATATCCCTTTGCCAATTCCACAAAACAGCCTTAGCGAAAGGCTTCTTGAATGGAAAGATGTAACACTGTGAGATGAATTCACAGAACACAGAATAGTTTCTCACAAAGCTTCTTTCCAGTTTTGAACGGAAGATATTTCCTTTTTCACCATAGCCCTCTAAGGGCTTCCAAATATCCCTTTGCCAATTCCACAAGAACAGCCTTAGCGAAAGTCTTCTTGAAGGGAAAGATGGAACTCTGTGAGATGAATTAACAGAACACAGAGCAGTTTCTCAGAAAGCTTCTTTCCAGTTTTGAACGGAACATATTTCCTTTTTCACCTTAGCCCTCTATGGGCTTCCAAATATCCCTTAGCCAATTCCACAAGAACAGCCTTAGCGAAAGGCTTCTTGAAGGGAAAGATGTAACTCTGTGAGATGAATTAACAGAACACAGAACAGTTTCTCATAAAACTTCTTTGCAGTTTTGAACGGAAGATATTTCCTTTTTCACCATAGCCCTCTATGGGCTTCCAAATATCCCTTTGCCAATTCCACAAGAACAGCCTTAGCGAAAGGTTTCCTGAAGGGAAAGATGTAGCTCTGTGAGATGAATTAACAGAACACAGAGCAGTTTCGCAGAAAGGTTCTTTCCAGTTTTGAACGGAAGGTATTACCTTTTTCACCATAGCCCTCTATGGGCTTCCAAATATCCCTTTGCCAATTCCACAAGAACAGCCTTAGCGACAGGCTTCTTGAAGGGAAAGATGTAACTCTGTGAGATGAATTAACAGAACACAGAACAGTTTCTCAGAAAGCTTCTTTCCAGTTTTGAACGGAAGATATTTCCTTTTTCACCATAGCCCTCTATAGGCTTCCAAATATCCCTTTGCCAATTGCACAAGAACAGCCTTAGCGAAAGGTTTCTTGAAGGGAAAGATGTAACTCTGTGAGATGAATTCAGAGAACACAGAGCAGTTTCTCAGAAAGCCTCTTTCCAGTTTTGAACGGAAGATATTTCCTTTTTCACCATAGCCCTCTATGGGCTTCCAAATATCCCTTTGCCAATTCCACAAGAACAGCCTTAGCGAACGGCTTCTTGAGGGGAAAGATGTAACTCTGTGAGATGAATTAACAGAACACCGAACAGTTTCTCAGAAAGTTTCTTTCCAGTTTTGAACGGAAGATATTTCCTTTTTCACCATAGCCCTCCATGGGCTTCCAAATATCCCTTTGCCAATTACACAAGAACAGCCTTAGTGAAAGGCTTCTTGAAGGGAAAGATGTAACTCTGTGAGATGAATTCACAGAACACAGAACAGTTTCTCACAAAGCTTCTTTCGAGTTTTGAACGGAAGATATTTCCTTTTTCACCGTAGTACTCTATGGGCTTCCAAATATCCCTTTGCCAATTGCACAAGAACAGCCTTAGCGAAAGGCTTCTTGAAGGGAAAGATGTAACTCTGTGAGTTGAATTCAGAGAACACAGAGCAGTTTCTCAAAAAGATTCTTTCCAGTTTTGAACGGAAGATATTTCCTTTTTCACCATAGCCCTCTATGGGCTTCCAAATATCCCTTTGCCAGTTCCACAAGAGTATCCTTAGCGAAAGGCTTCTTGAAGGGAAAGATGTAACTCTGTGAGATGAACTAACAGAACACACAGCAGTTTCTCAGAAAGCTTCTTTCCAGTTTTGAACGGAATATATTTCCTTTTTCCCCATAGCCCTCTATGGGCTTCCAAATATCCCTTTCCCAATTCCACAGACAGCCTTAGCGAAAGGCTTCTTGAATGGAAAGATGTAACTGTGTGAGATGAATTCAGAGAACACAGAGCAGTTTCTCAGAAAGCTTCTTTCCCGTTTTGAACGGAAGATATTCCCTTTTTCACCATAGCCCTCTATGGGCTTCCAAATATCCCTTTGCCAATTCCACAGACAGCCTTAGCGAAAGGCTTCTTGAATGGAAAGATGTAACTGTGTGAGATGAATTCAGAGAACACAGAGCAGTTTCTCAGAAAGCTTCTTTCCAGTTTTGAACGGAAGATATTTCCTTTTTCACCATAGCCCTCTATGGGCTTCCAAATATCCCTTTGCCAGTTCCACAAGAACAGCCTTAGCGAAAGGCTTCTTGAAGGGAAAGATGTAACTCTGTGAGATGAACTAACAGAACACATAGCAGTTTCTCAGAAAGCTTCTTTCCAGTTTTGAACGGAAGATATTTCATTTTTCACCATAGCCCTCTATGGGCTTCCAAATATCCCTTTGCCAATTCCACAAGAACAGCCTTAGCGAAAGGCTTCTTGAATGGAAAGATGTAACTCTGTGAGATGAATTAAAAGAACTCAGAGCAGTTTGTCAGAAATCTTCTTTCCAGTTTTGAACGGAAGATATTTCCTTTTTCACCATAGCCCTCTATGGGCTTCCAAATATCCCTTTGCCCATTCCACAAGAACAGCCTTAGCGAAAGGTTTCTTGAAGGGAAAGATGTAACTCTGTGAGATGAATTAAGAGAACAGAGAGCAGTTTCTCAGAAAGCTTCTTTCCAGTTTTGAACGGAAGATATTTCCTTTTTCACCATAGCCCTCTATGGGCTTCCAAATATCCCTTTGCCAGGTCCACTAGAACAGCCTTAGCGAAAGGTTTCTTGAAGGGAAAGGTGTAACTCTGTGAGATGAATTAACAGAACACAGAGCAGTTTCGCAGAAAGCTTCTTTCCAGTTTTGAACGGAAGGTATTTCCTTTTTCACAATAGCCCTCTATGGTCTTCCAAATATCCCTTTTCCAATTCCACAAGAACAGCCTTAGCGAAAGACTTCTTGAAGGGAAGGATGTAACTCTGTGAGATGAATTCAGAGAACACAGAGCAGTTTCTCAGAAAGCTTCTTTCCAGTTTTGAACGGAAGATATTTCCTTTTTCACCATAGCCCTCTATGGGATTCCAAATATCCCTTTGCCAATTCCACAAGATCAGCCTTAGCGAAAGGCTTCTTGAAGGGAAAGATGTAACTGTGTGAGATGAATTCAGAGAACACAGAGCAGTTTCTCAGAAAGCTTCTTTCCAGTTTTGAAGGAAAGATATTTCCTTTTTCACCGTAGCCCTCTATGGGCTTCCAAATATCCCTTAGCCAATTCCACAAGAACAGCCTTCGCGAAAGGCTTCTTGAAGGGAAAGATGTAACTCTGTGAGATGAATTAACAGAACACAGAACAGTTTCTCATAAAGCTTCTTTCCAGTTTTAAACGGAAGATATTTCCTTTTTCACCATAGCCCTCTATGGGCTTCCAAATATCCCTTTGCCAATTCCACAAGAACAGCCTTAGCGAAAAGTTTCTTGAAGGGAAAGATGTAGCTCTGTGAGATGAATTAACAGAACACAGAGCAGTTTCGCAGAAAGCTTCTTTCCAGTTTTGAACGGAAGATATTTCCTTTTTCACCATAGCCCTCTATAGGCTTCCAAATATCCCCTTGCCAATTGCACAAGAACAGCCTTAGCGAAAGGTTTCTTGAAGGGAAAGATGTAATTCTGTGAGATGAATTCAGAGAACACAGAGCAGTTTCTCAGAAAGCTTCTTTCCAGTTTTGAACGGAAGATATTTCTATTTTCACCATAGCCCTCTATGGGCTTCCAAATATCCCTTTGCCAATTCCACAAGAACAGCCTTAGCGAAAGGCTTCTTGAGGGGAAAGATGTAACTCTGTGAGATGAATCAACAGAACACCGAACAGTTTCTCAGAAAGTTTATTTCCAGTTTTGAACGGAAGATATTTCCTTTTTCACCATAGCCATCCATGGGCTTCCAAATATCCCTTTGCCAATTACACAAGAACAGCCTTAGTGAAAGGCTTCTTGAAGGGAAAGATGTAACTCTGTGAGATGAATTCACAGAACACAGAACAGTTTCTCACAAGGCATTTTTCCAGTTTTGAACGGAAGATATTTCCTTTTTCACCGCAGTACTCTATGGGCTTCCAAATATCCCTTTGCCAATTCCACAAGAACAGCCTTAGCGAAAGGCTTCTTGAAGGGAAAGATGTAACTCTGTGAGATGAACTAACAGAACACAGAGCAGTTTCTCAGAAAGCTTCTTTCCAGTTTTGAACGGAAGATATTTCCTTTTTCACCATAGCCCTCTATGGGCTTCCAAATATCCCTTTGCCAGTTCCACAAGAGCATCCTTAGCGAAAGGCTTCTTGAAGGGAAAGATGTAACTCTGTGAGATGAACTAACAGAACACACAGCAGTTTCTCAGAAAGCTTCTTTCCAGTTTTGAACGGAAGATATTTCCTTTTTCACCATAGCCCTCTATGGGCTTCCAAATATCCCTTTGCCAGTTCCACAAGAACAGCCTTAGCGAAAGGCTTCTTGAAGGGAAAGATGTCACTCTGTGAGAAGAACTAACAGAACACAGAGCAATTTCTCAGAAAGCTTCTTTCCAGTTTTGAACGGAAGATATTCCCTTTTTCACCAGAGCCCTCTATGGGCTTCCAAATATCCCTTTTCCAATTCCACAAGAACAGCCTTAGCGAAAGGCTTCTTGAAGGGAAAAATGTAACTCTGTGAGATGAATTCAGAGAACACAGAGCAGTTTTTCAGAAAGCTACTTTCCAGTTTGGAACGGAAGATATTTCCTTTTCCACCATAGCCCTCGACGGGCTTCCAAATATCCCTTTGCCAATTCCACAAGAACAGCCTTAGCGAAAGGCTTCTTGAAGGGAAAGATGTAACTCTGTGAGATGAATTAACAGAACACAGAGCAGTTTCTCAGAAAGCTTCTTTCCATTTTTGAACGGAAGATATATCCTTTTTCACCATAGCCCTCTATGTTCTTCCAAATATCCCTTTGCCAATTCCACAAGAACAGCCTTAGCGAAAGGTTTCTTGAAGGGAAAGATGTAACTCTGTGAGATGAATTAAGAGAACACAGAGCAGTTTCTCAGAAAGCTTCTTTCCAGTTTTGAACGGAAGATATTTCCTTTTTCACCATAGCCCTCTATGGACTTCCAAATATCCCTTTGCCAATTCCACAAGAACAGCCTTAGCGAACGGCTTTTTGAAGGGAAAGATGTAACTCTGTGAGATGAATTAACAGAACACAGAGCAGTTTCTCAGAAAGCTTCTTTCCTGTTTTGAACGGAAGATATTTCCTTTTTCACCATAGCCCTCTAGGGGCTTCCATATATCCCTATGCCAGGTCTACAAGAACAACCTTAGCGAAAGGCTTCTTGAAGGGAAAGATGTAACTCTGTGAGATGAATTAACAGAACACAGAGCAGTTTCGCAGAAAGCTTCTTTCCAGGTTTGAACGGAAGTTATTTCCTTTTTAACCATAGCCCTCTATGGGCTTCCAAATATACCTTTTCCAATTCCACAAGAACAGCCTTAGCGAAAGGCTTCTTGAAGGGAAAGATGTAACTCTGTGAGATGAATTCAGAGAACACAGAGCAGTTTCTCAGAACGCTTCTTTCCAGTTTTGAACGGAAGATATTTCCTTTTTCACCATAGCCCTCTATGGGCTTCCAAATATCCCTTTGCCAATTCCACAAGAACAGCCTTAGCGAAAGGCTTCTTGCAGGGAAAGATGTAACTGTGTGAGATGAATTCAGAGAACACAGAGCAGTTTCTCAGAAAGCTTCTTTCCAGTTTTGAACGGAAGATATTTCCTTTTTCACCATAGCCCTCCATGGGCTTCCAAATATCCCTTTGCCAATTCCACAGAACAGCCTTAGCGAAAGGCTTCTTGAATGGAAAGATGTAACTCTGTGAGATGAATTAAAAGAACACAGAACAGTTTCTCAGAAAGCTTCTTTCCAGTTTTGAACGGAAGATATTTCCTTTTTCACCATAGCCCTCTATAGGCTTCCAAATATCCCTTTGCCAATTGCACAAGAACAGCCTTAGCGAAAGGTTTCTTGAAGGGAAAGATGTAACTCTGTGAGATGAATTCAGAGAACACAGAGCAGTTTCTCAGAAAGCTTCTTTCCAGTTTTGAACGGAAGATATTTCATTTTTCACCATAGCCCTCTATGGGCTTCCAAATATCCCTTTGCCAATTCCACAAGAACAGCCTTAGCGAAAGGCTTCTTGAGGGGAAAGATGTAACTCTGTGAGATGAAATAACAGAACACAGAGCAGTTTCTCAGAAAGCTTCTTTCCAGTTTTGAACGGAAGATATTTCCTTTTTCACCATAGCCCTCTATGGGCTTCCAAATATCCCTTTGCCATTTCCACAAGAACAGCATTAGCGAAAGGCTTCTTGAAGGGAAAGAGGTAACTCTGTGAAATGAGAAGGGAAAGATGAACTCTGTGAGATGAATTAACAGAACACAGAACAGTTTTACAGAAAGCTTCTTTCCAGTTTTAAACGGAAGATATTTTCTTTTTCAACATAGCCCTCTATGGGCTTCCAAATATCCCTTTGCCAATTCCACAAGAACAGCCTTAGCGAAAGGCTTCTTGAAGGGAAAGATGTAACTCTGTGAGATGAAATAACAGAACACACAGCAGTTTCTCAGAAAGCTTCTTTCCAGTTTTGAACGGGAGATATTTCCTTTTTCACCATAGCCCTCTATGGGCTTCCAAATATCCCTTTGCCAATTCCACAAGAACAGCCTTAGCGAAAGGCTTCCTGAAGGGAAAGATGTAACTCTGTGAGATGAACTAACGGAACACAGAGCAGTTTCTCAGAAAGCTTCTTTCCAGTTTTGAACGGAAGATATTTCCTTTTTCACCATAGCCCTCTATAGGCTTCCAAATATCCCTTTGCCAATTGCACAAGAACAGCCTTAGCGAAAGGTTTCTTGAAGGGAAAGATGTAACTCTGTGAGATGGATTCAGAGAACACAGAGCAGTTTCTCAGAAAGCTTCTTTCCAGTTTTGAACGGAAGATATTTCCTTTTTCACCATAGCCCTCTCTGGGCTTCCAAATATCCCTTTGCCAATTCCACAAGAACAGCCTTAGCGAAAGGCTTCTTGAGGGGAAAGATGTAACTCTGTGAGATGAATTAACAGAACACCGAACAGTTTCTCAGAAAGTTTCTTTCCAGTTTTGAACGGAAGATATTTCCTTTTTCACCATAGCCCTCCATGGGTTTTCAAATATCCCTTTGCCAATTACACAAGAACAGCCTTAGTGAAAGGCTTCTTGAAGGGAAAGATGTAACTCTGTGAGAGGAATTCACAGAACACAGAACAGTTTCTCACAAAGCTTCTTTCCAGTTTTGAACGGAAGATATTTCCTTTTTCACCATAGCCCTCTATGGGCTTCCAAATATCCCTTTGCCAGTTCCACAAGAGCATCCTTAGCGAAAGGCTTCTTGAAGGGAAAGATGTAACTCTGTGAGATGAATTAACAGAACACAGAGCAGTTTCTCAGAAAGCTTCTTTCCAGTTTTGAACGGAAGATATTTCCTTTTTCACCATAGACCTCTATGGACTTCCAAATATCCCTGTGCCAATTCCACAAGAACAGCCTTAGCGAACGGCTTTTTGAAGGGAAAGATGTAACTCTGTGAGATGAATTCACAGAACACAGAACAGTTTTTCAGATAGCTTCCTTCCAGTTTTGAACGGAAGATATTCCCTTTTTCACATTAGCCCTCTATGGGCTTCCAAATATCCCTTTGCCAGTTCCACAAGAACAGCCTTAGCTAAAGGCGTTTTGAAGGGAAAGATGTAACTCTGTGAGATGAACTAACAAAACACACAGCAGTTTCTCACAAAGCTTCTTTCCAGTTTTGAACGGAAGGTATTTCCTTTTTCACCATAGCCCTCTATGGGCTTTCAAATATCCCTTTGCTAATTCCACAAGAACAGCCTTCGCGAAAGGCTTCTTGAGGGGAAAGATGTAACTCTGTGAGATGAATTAACAGAACACAGAGAAGTTTCTCAGAAAGCTTCTTTCCAGTTTTGAACGGAAGATATTTCCTTTTTCGCCATAGCCCTCTATGGGCTTCCAAGTATCCTTTTGCCAATTCCACAAGAACAGCCTTGGCGAAAGGCTTATTGAAGGGAAAGATGTAACTCTGTGAGATGAACTAACAGAACACAGAGCAGATTCTCAGAAAGCTTCTTTCCTGTTTTGAACGAAAGATATTTCCTTTTTCACCATAGCCCTCTATGGGCTTCCAAATATCCCTTTGCCAATTCCACAAGAACAGCCTTAGCGAAAGGCTTCTTGAAGGGAAAGATTTAAATCTGTGAGATGAATTCAGAGAACACAGAGCAGTTTCTCAGAAAGCTTCATTCCAGTTTTGAAGGGAAGATATTTCCTTTTTCACCGTAGCCCTCTATGGGCTTCCCAATATCCCTTTGCCAATTCCACAAGAACAGCCTTAGCGAAAGGCTTCTTGAAGGGAAAGAAGTAACTCTGTGAGATGAGAAGGGAAAGATGAACTCTGTGAGATGAATTAACAGAACACAGAACAGTTTTTCAGAAAGCTTCTTTCCACTTTTAAACGGAAGATATTTCTATTTTCACCATAGCCCTCTATGGGCTTCCAAATATCCCTTTGCCAATTCCACAAGAACAGCCTTAGCGAAAGGCTTCTTAAAGGGAAAGATGAAACTCTGTGAGATGAATTCAGAGAACACAGAGCAATTTCTCAGAAAGGTTCTTTCCAGTTATGAAGGGAAGATATTTCCTTTTTCACCGTAGCCCTCTATGGGCTTCCAAATATCCCTTTGCCAATTCCACAAGAACAGCCTTAGCAAAAGGCGTCTTGAAGGGAAAGAAGTAACTCTGTGAGATGAGAAGGGAAAGATGAACTCTGTGAGATGAATTAACAGAACACAGAACAATTTTTCAGAAAGCTTCTTTGCAGTTTTGAACGGAAGATATTTCCTTTTTCACCGTAGCCCTCTATGGGGTTCCAAATATCCCTTTGCCAATTGCACAAGAACAGCCTTAGCGAAAGGTTTCTTGAAGGGAAAGATGGAACTCTGTGAGATGAATTCAGAGAACACAGAGCAGTTTCTCAGAAAGCTTCTTTCCAGTTTTGAACGGAAGATATTTCCTTTTTCACCAGAGCCCTCTATGGGCTTCCAAGTATCCCTTTGCAAATTCCACAAGAACAGCCTTAGCGAAAGGCTTCTTGAAGAGAAAGATGTAACTCTGTGAGATGAATTAACAGAACACAGAGCAGTTTCTCAGAAAGCTTCTGTCCAGTTTTGAACGGAAGATATTTCCTTTTTCACCATAGCCATCTATGGGCTTCCAAATATCCCTTTGCCATTTCCACAAGAACAGCCTTAGCGAAAGGCTTCTTGAAGGGAAAGATGTAACTCTGTGAGATGAATTCAGAGAACACAGAGCAGTTTCTCAGAAAGCTTCTTTCCAGTTTTGAACGGAAGATATTTCCTTTTTCACCATAGCCCTCTATGGGCTTCCAAATATCCCTTTGCCAGGTCCACTAGAACAGCCTTAGCGAAAGGTTTCTTGAAGGGAAAGGTGTAACTCTGTGAGATGAATTAACAGAACACAGAGCAGTTTCGCAGAAAGCTTCTTTCCAGTTTTGAACGGAAGGTATTTCCTTTTTCACAATAGCCCTCTATGGTCTTCCAAATATCCCTTTTCCAATTCCACAAGAACAGCCTTAGCGAAAGACTTCTTGAAGGGAAGGATGTAACTCTGTGAGATGAATTCAGAGAACACAGAGCAGTTTCTCAGAAAGCTTCTTTCCAGTTTTGAACGGAAGATATTTCCTTTTTCACCATAGCCCTCTATGGGATTCCAAATATCCCTTTGCCAATTCCACAAGATCAGCCTTAGCGAAAGGCTTCTTGAAGGGAAAGATGTAACTGTGTGAGATGAATTCAGAGAACACAGAGCAGTTTCTCAGAAAGCTTCTTTCCAGTTTTGAACGGAAGATATTTCCTTTTTCACCGTAGCCCTCTATGGGCTTCCAAATATCCCTTTGCCAGTTCCACAAGAACAGCCTTAGCGAAAGGCTTCTTGAAGGGAAAGATGTAACTCTGTGAGATGAACTAACAGAACACACAGCAGTTTCTCAGAAAGCTTCTTTCCAGTTTTGAACGGAAGATAATTCCTTTTTCACCGTAGCGCTCTATGGGCCTCCAAATATCCCTTTGCCAATTCCACAAGAACAGCCTTAGCGAAAGGCTTCTTGAAGGGAAAGATGTAACTCTGTGAGATGAACTAACAGAACACAGAGCAGTTTCTCAGAAAGCTTCTTTCCAGTTTTGAACGGAAGATATTTCCTTTTTCACCATAGCCCTCTATGGGCTTCCAAATATCCCTTTTCCAATTCCACAAGAACAGCCTTAGCGAAAGGCTTCTTGAAGGGAAAGATGTAACTCTGTGAGATGAATTAACAGAACACAGAACAGTTTCTCAGAAAGCTTCATTCCAGTTTTGAACGGAAGATATTTCCTTTTTCACCATAGCCCTCTATGGGCTTCCAAATATCCCTTTTCCAATTCCACAAGAACAGCCTTAGCGAAAGGCTTCTTGAAGGGAAAGATGTAACTCTGTGAGATGAATTCAGAGAACACAGAGCAGTTTCTCAGAAAGCTTCTTTCCAGTTTTGAAGGGAAGATATTTCCTTTTTCACCGTAGCCCTCTATGGGCTTCCAAATATCCCTTTGCCAATTCAACAAGAACAGCCTTAGCGAAAGGCTTCTTGAAGGGAAAGAAGTAACTCTGTGAGATGAGAAGGGAAAGATGAATTCTGTGAGATGAATTAACAGAACACAGAACAGTTTTTCAGAAAGCTTCTTTCCAGTTTTAAACGGAAGAGATTTCTATTTTCACCATAGCCCTCTATTCGCTTCCAAATATCCCTTTGCCAATTCCACAAGAACAGCCTTAGCGAAAGGCTTCTTGAAGGGAAAGATGTAACTCTGTGAGATGAATTCAGAGAATACAGAGCAGTTTCTCAGAAAGGTTCCTTCCAGTTTTGAAGGGAAGATATTTCCTTTTTCACCGTATCCCTCTGGGGGCTTCCAAATATCCCTTTGCCAATTCCACAAGAACAGCCTTAGCAAAAGGCTTCTTGAAGGGAAAGATGTAACTCCGTGAGATGAATTCAGAGAACACAGAGCAGTTTCTAAGAAAGCTTCTTTCCAGTTTTGAAGGGAAGATATTTCCTTTTTCACCGTATCCCTCTATGGGCTTCCAAATATCCCTTTGCCAATTCCACAAGAACAGCCTTAGCGAAAGGCTTCTTGAAGGGAAAGAAGTAACTCTGTGAGAAGAGAAGGGAAAGATGAACTCTGTGAGATGAATTAACAGAACACAGAACAGTTTTTCAGAAAGCTTCTTTCCAGTTTTAAACGGAAGATATTTCCTTTTTCAACATAGCCCTCTATGGGCTTCCAAATATCCCTTTGCCATTTCCAGAAGAACAGCCTGGGTGAAAGGCTTCTTGAAGGGAAAGATGTAACTCTGTGAGATGAATTAACAGAACACAGAGCAGTTTCTCAGAAAGCTTCTTTCCAGTTTTGAACGGAAGATATTTCCTTTTTCACCATAGCCCTCTACGGACTTCCAAATATCCCTATGCCAATTCCACAAGAACAGCCTTAGCGAAAGGCTTCCTGAAGGGAAAGATGTAACTCTGTGAGAAGAATTCAGAGAACACAGAGCAGTTTCTCAGAAAGCTTCCTTCCAGTTTTGAACGGAAGATATTCCCTTTTTCACTTTAGCCCTCTATGCGCTTCCAAATATCCCTTTGCCAATTCCACAAGAACAGCCTTAGCGAAAGTCTTCTTGAAGGGAAAGATGTAACTCTGTGAGATGAACTAACAGAACACCGAGCAGTTTCTCAGAAAGTTTTTTCCAGTTTTGAACGGAAGATAATTCCTTTTTCACCATAGCCCTCTATGGGCTTCGAAATATCCCTTTGCCAATTCCACAAGAACAGCCTTAGCGAAAGGCTTCTTGAATGGAAAGATGTAACATTGTGAGATGAATTCACAGAACACAGAATAGTTTCTCACAAAGCTTCTTTCCAATTTTGAACGGAAGATATTTCCTTTTTTACCATAGCCCTCCATGGGCTTCCAAATATCCCTTTGCCAATTCCACAAGAACAGCCTTTGCGAAAGGCTTCTTGAAGGGAAAGATGTAACTCTGTGAGATGAACTCACAGAACACAGAGCAGTTTCTCAGAAAGCTTCTTTCCAGTTTTGAACGGAAGATATTTCCTTTTTCACCGTAGCCCTCTGTGGGCTTCCAAATATCCCTTTGCCAGTTGCACAAGAACAGCCTTAGTGAAAGGCTTCTTGAAGGGAAAGATGTAACTCTATGAGATGAATTCACAGAACACAGAACAGTTTCTCACAAAGCTTCTTTCCAGTTTTGAAAGGAAGATATTTCCTTTTTCACCATAGCCCTCTATGGGCTTCCAAATATCCCTTTCCAATTGCACAAGAACAGCCTTAGCGAAAGGTTTCTTGAAGGGAAAGATGTAACTCTATGAGATGAATTCAGAGAACACAGAGCAGTTTCTCAGAAAGCTTCTTTCCAGTTTTGAACGGAAGATATTTCCTTTTTCACCATAGCCCTCTATGGGCTTCCAAATATCCCTTTGCCAATTGCACAAGAACAGCCTTAGCGAAAGGCTTCTTGAAGGGAAAGATGTAACTCTGTGAGATGAATTCAGAGAACACAGAGCAGTTTCTCAGAAAGCTTCTTTCCAGTTTTGAACGGAAGATATTTCCTTTTTCACCGTAGCCCTCTATGGGCTTCCAAATATCCCTTTGCCAGTTCCACAAGAACAGCCTTAGCGAAAGGCTTCTTGAAGGGAAAGATGTAACTCTGTGAGATGAACTAACAGAACACACAGCAGTTTCTCAGAAAGCTTCTTTCCAGTTTTGAACGGAAGATATTTCCTTTTTCACCGTAGCGCTCTATGGGCCTCCAAATATCCCTTTGCCAATTCCACAAGAACAGCCTTAGCGAAAGGCTTCTTGAAGGGAAAGATGTAACTCTGTGAGATGAACTAACAGAACACAGAGCAGTTTCTCAGAAAGCTTCTTTCCAGTTTTGAACGGAAGATATTTCCTTTTTCACCATAGCCCTCTATGGGCTACCAAATATCCCTTTTCCAATTCCACAAGAACAGCCTTAGCGAAAGGCTTCTTGAAGGGAAAGATGTAACTCTGTGAGATGAATTAACAGAACACAGAACAGTTTCTCAGAAAGCTTCATTCCAGTTTTGAACGGAAGATATTTCCTTTTTCACCATAGCCCTCTATGGGCTTCCAAATATCCCTTTTCCAATTCCACAAGAACAGCCTTAGCGAAAGGCTTCTTGAAGGGAAAGATGTAACTCTGTGAGATGAATTCAGAGAACACAGAGCAGTTTCTCAGAAAGCTTCTTTCCAGTTTTGAAGGGAAGATATTTCCTTTTTCACCGAGGTCCTCTATGGGCTTCCAAATATCCCTTTGCCAATTCAACAAGAACAGCCTTAGCGAAAGGCTTCTTGAAGGGAAAGAAGTAACTCTGTGAGATGAGAAGGGAAAGATGAATTCTGTGAGATGAATTAACAGAACACAGAACAGTTTTTCAGAAAGCTTCTTTCCAGTTTTAAACGGAAGAGATTTCTATTTTCACCATAGCCCTCTATTCGCTTCCAAATATCCCTTTGCCAATTCCACAAGAACAGCCTTAGCGAAAGGCTTCTTGAAGGGAAAGATGTAACTCTGTTAGATGAATTCAGAGAATACAGAGCAGTTTCTCAGAAAGGTTCCTTCCAGTTTTGAAGGGAAGATATTTCCTTTTTCACCGTAGCCCTCTGGGGGCTTCCAAATATCCCTTTGCCAATTCCACAAGAACAGCCTTAGCAAAAGGCTTCTTGAAGGGAAAGAAGTAACTCTGTGAGATGAGAAGGGAAAGATGAACTCTGTGAGATGAATTAACAGAACACAGAACAGTTTTTCAGAAAGCTTCTTTCCAGTTTTAAACGGAAGATATTTCCTTTTTCACCGTAGCCCTCTATGGGGTTCCAAATATCCCTTTGCCAATTCCACAAGAACAGCCTTAGCGAAAGGTTTCTTGAAGGGAAAGATGCAACTCCATGAGATGAACTAACCGAACACAGAGCAGTTTCTCAGAAAGCTTCTTTCCAGTTTTGAACGGAAGATATTTCCTTTTTCAGCAGAGCCCTCTATGGGCTTCCAAGTATCCCTTTGCAAATTCCACAAGAACAGCCTTAGCGAAAGGCTTCTGCAAGAGAAAGATGTAACTCTGTGAGATGAATTAACAGAACACAGAGCAGTTTCTCAGAAAGCTTCTTTCCAGTATTGAACGGAAGATATTTCCTTTTTCACCATAGCCCTCTATGGGCTTCTAAATATCCCTTTGCCATTTCCACAAGAACAGCCT
The DNA here is from genome assembly GCF_047675955.1 of Chlorocebus sabaeus. Taxonomy (NCBI): domain Eukaryota; kingdom Metazoa; phylum Chordata; class Mammalia; order Primates; family Cercopithecidae; genus Chlorocebus; species Chlorocebus sabaeus. The sequence continues at coordinate 36,821,735 of NC_132909.1, forward strand.
TAGCGAAAGGCTTCTTGAAGGGAAAGATGTAACTCTGTGAGATGAATTCAGAGAACACAGAGCAGTTTCTCAGAAAGCTTCTTTCCAGTTTTGAAGGGAAGATATTTCCTTTTTCACCGTATCCCTCTATGGGCTTCCAAATATCCCTTTGCCAATTCCACAAGTACAGCCTTAGCGAAAGTCTTCTTGAAGGGAAAGAAGTAACTCTGTGAGAAGAGAAGGGAATGATGAACTCTGTGAGATGAATTAACAGAACACAGAACAGTTTTTCAGAAAGCTTCTTTCCAGTTTTAAACGGAAGATATTTCCTTTTTCAACATAGCCCTCTATGGGCTTCCAAATATCCCTTTGCCATTTCCAGAAGAACAGCCTGGGTGAAAGGCTTCTTGAAGGGAAAGATGTAACTCTGTGAGATGAATTAACAGAACACAGAGCAGTTTCTCAGAAAGCTTCTTTCCAGTTTTGAACGGAAGATATTTCCTTTTTCACCATAGCCCTCTACGGGCTTCCAAATATCCCTATGCCAATTCCACAAGAACAGCCTTAGCGAAAGGCTTCCTGAAGGGAAAGATGTAACTCTGTGAGAAGAATTCAGAGAACACAGAGCAGTTTCTCAGAAAGCTTCCTTCCAGTTTTGAACGGAAGATATTCCCTTTTTCACTTTAGCCCTCTATGGGCTTCCAAATATCCCTTTGCCAATTCCACAAGAACAGCCTTAGTGAAAGTCTTCTTGAAGGGAAAGATGTAACTCTGTGAGATGAACTAACAGAACACCGAGCAGTTTCTCAGAAAGTTTTTTCCAGTTTTGAACGGAAGATAATTCCTTTTTCACCATAGCCCTCTATGGGGTTCGAAATATCCCTTTGCCAATTCCACAAGAACAGCCTTAGCGAAAGGCTTCTTGAATGGAAAGATGTAACATTGTGAGATGAATTCACAGAACACAGAATAGTTTCTCACAAAGCTTCTTTCCAGTTTTGAACGGAAGATATTTCCTTTTTTACCATAGCCCTCTATGGGCTTCCAAATATCCCTTTGCCAATTCCACAAGAACAGCCTTAGCGAAAGGCTTCTTGAAGGGAAAGATGTAACTCTGTGAGATGAACTCACAGAACACAGAGCAGTTTCTCAGAAAGCTTCTTTCCAATTTTGAACGGAAGATATTTCCTTTTTCACCATAGCCCTCTGTGGGCTTCCAAATATCCCTTTGCAAATTGCACAAGAACAGCCTTAGTGAAAGGCTTCTTGAAGGGAAAGATGTAACTCTATGAGATGAATTCACAGAACACAGAACAGTTTCTCACAAAGCTTCTTTCCAGTTTTGAACGGAAGATATTTCCTTTTTCACCATAGCCCTCTATGGGCTTCTAAATATCCCTTTGCCATTTCCACAAGAACAGCCTTAGCGAAAGGCTTCTTGAAGGGAAAGATGTAACTCTGTGAGATGAATTCAGAGAACACAGAGCAGTTTCTCAGAAAGCTTCTTTCCAGTTTTGAAGGGAAGATATTTCCTTTTTCACCGTATCCCTCTATGGGCTTCCAAATATCCCTTTGCCAATTCCACAAGTACAGCCTTAGCGAAAGTCTTCTTGAAGGGAAAGAAGTAACTCTGTGAGAAGAGAAGGGAATGATGAACTCTGTGAGATGAATTAACAGAACACAGAACAGTTTTTCAGAAAGCTTCTTTCCAGTTTTAAACGGAAGATATTTCCTTTTTCAACATAGCCCTCTATGGGCTTCCAAATATCCCTTTGCCATTTCCAGAAGAACAGCCTGGGTGAAAGGCTTCTTGAAGGGAAAGATGTAACTCTGTGAGATGAATTAACAGAACACAGAGCAGTTTCTCAGAAAGCTTCTTTCCAGTTTTGAACGGAAGATATTTCCTTTTTCACCATAGCCCTCTACGGGCTTCCAAATATCCCTATGCCAATTCCACAAGAACAGCCTTAGCGAAAGGCTTCCTGAAGGGAAAGATGTAACTCTGTGAGAAGAATTCAGAGAACACAGAGCAGTTTCTCAGAAAGCTTCCTTCCAGTTTTGAACGGAAGATATTCCCTTTTTCACTTTAGCCCTCTATGGGCTTCCAAATATCCCTTTGCCAATTCCACAAGAACAGCCTTAGTGAAAGTCTTCTTGAAGGGAAAGATGTAACTCTGTGAGATGAACTAACAGAACACCGAGCAGTTTCTCAGAAAGTTTTTGCCAGTTTTGAACGGAAGATAATTCCTTTTTCACCATAGCCCTCTATGGGGTTCGAAATATCCCTTTGCCAATTCCACAAGAACAGCCTTAGCGAAAGGCTTCTTGAATGGAAAGATGTAACATTGGGAGATGAATTCACAGAACACAGAATAGTTTCTCACAAAGCTTCTTTCCAGTTTTGAACGGAAGATATTTCCTTTTTTACCATAGCCCTCTATGGGCTTCCAAATATCCCTTTGCCAATTCCACAAGAACAGCCTTAGCGAAAGGCTTCTTGAAGGGAAAGATGTAACTCTGTGAGATGAACTCACAGAACACAGAGCAGTTTCTCAGAAAGCTTCTTTCCAATTTTGAACGGAAGATATTTCCTTTTTCACCATAGCCCTCTGTGGGCTTCCAAATATCCCTTTGCAAATTGCACAAGAACAGCCTTAGTGAAAGGCTTCTTGAAGGGAAAGATGTAACTCTATGAGATGAATTCACAGAACACAGAACAGTTTCTCACAAAGCTTCTTTCCAGTTTTGAACGGAAGATATTTCCTTTTTCACCACAGCCCTCTATGGGCTTCCAAATATCCCTTTGCCAATTGCACAAGAACAGCCTTAGCGAAAGGCTTCTTGAAGGGAAAGATGTAACTCTGTGAGATGAATTCAGAGAACACAGAGCAGTTTCTCAGAAAGCTTCTTTCCAGTTTTGAACGGAAGATATTTCCTTTTTCACCAAAGCCCTCTATGGGCTTCCAAATATCCCTTTGCCATTTCCACAAGAACAGCCTTAGCGAAAGGCTTCTTGAAGGGAAAGATGTAACTCCGTGAGATGAATTCAGAGAACACAGAGCAGTTTCTAAGAAAGCTTCTTTCCAGTTTTGAAGGGAAGATATTTCCTTTTACACCGTATCCCTCTATGGGCTTCCAAATATCCCTTTGCCAATTCCACAAGAACAGCCTTAGCGAAAGGCTTCTTGAAGGGAAAGAAGTAACTCTGTGAGAAGAGAAGGGAAAGATGAACTCTGTGAGATGAATTAACAGAACACAGAACAGTTTTTCAGAAAGCTTCTTTCCAGTTTTAAACGGAAGATATTTCCTTTTTCAACATAGCCCTCTATGGGCTTCCAAATATCCCTTTGCCATTTCCAGAAGAACAGCCTGGGTGAAAGGCTTCTTGAAGGGAAAGATGTAACTCTGTGAGATGAATTAACAGAACACAGAGCAGTTTCTCAGAAAGCTTCTTTCCAGTTTTGAACGGAAGATATTTCCTTTTTCACCATAGCCCTCTACGGGCTTCCAAATATCCCTATGCCAATTCCACAAGAACAGCCTTAGCGAAAGGCTTCCTGAAGGGAAAGATGTAACTCTGTGAGAAGAATTCAGAGAACACAGAGCAGTTTCTCAGAAAGCTTCCTTCCAGTTTTGAAAGGAAGATATTCCCTTTTTCACTTTAGCCCTCTATGGGCTTCCAAATATCCCTTTGCCAATTCCACAAGAACAGCCTTAGTGAAAGTCTTCTTGAAGGGAAAGATGTAACTCTGTGAGATGAACTAACAGAACACCGAGCAGTTTCTCAGAAAGTTTTTTCCAGTTTTGAACGGAAGATAATTCCTTTTTCACCATAGCCCTCTATGGGGTTCGAAATATCCCTTTGCCAATTCCACAAGAACAGCCTTAGCGAAAGGCTTCTTGAATGGAAAGATGTAACATTGTGAGATGAATTCACAGAACACAGAATAGTTTCTCACAAAGCTTCTTTCCAGTTTTGAACGGAAGATATTTCCTTTTTTACCATAGCCCTCTATGGGCTTCCAAATATCCCTTTGCCAATTCCACAAGAACAGCCTTAGCGAAAGGCTTCTTGAAGGGAAAGATGTAACTCTGTGAGATGAACTCACAGAACACAGAGCAGTTTCTCAGAAAGCTTCTTTCCAATTTTGAACGGAAGATATTTCCTTTTTCACCATAGCCCTCTGTGGGCTTCCAAATATCCCTTTGCAAATTGCACAAGAACAGCCTTAGTGAAAGGCTTCTTGAAGGGAAAGATGTAACTCTATGAGATGAATTCACAGAACACAGAACAGTTTCTCACAAAGCTTCTTTCCAGTTTTGAACGGAAGATATTTCCTTTTTCACCATAGCCCTCTATGGGCTTCTAAATATCCCTTTGCCATTTCCACAAGAACAGCCTTAGCGAAAGGCTTCTTGAAGGGAAAGATGTAACTCTGTGAGATGAATTCAGAGAACACAGAGCAGTTTCTCAGAAAGCTTCTTTCCAGTTTTGAAGGGAAGATATTTCCTTTTTCACCGTATCCCTGTATGGGCTTCCAAATATCCCTTTGCCAATTCCACAAGTACAGCCTTAGCGAAAGTCTTCTTGAAGGGAAAGAAGTAACTCTGTGAGAAGAGAAGGGAATGATGAACTCTGTGAGATGAATTAACAGAACACAGAACAGTTTTTCAGAAAGCTTCTTTCCAGTTTTAAACGGAAGATATTTCCTTTTTCAACATAGCCCTCTATGGGCTTCCAAATATCCCTTTGCCATTTCCAGAAGAACAGCCTGGGTGAAAGGCTTCTTGAAGGGAAAGATGTAACTCTGTGAGATGAATTAACAGAACACAGAGCAGTTTCTCAGAAAGCTTCTTTCCAGTTTTGAACGGAAGATATTTCCTTTTTCACCATAGCCCTCTACGGGCTTCCAAATATCCCTATGCCAATTCCACAAGAACAGCCTTAGCGAAAGGCTTCCTGAAGGGAAAGATGTAACTCTGTGAGAAGAATTCAGAGAACACAGAGCAGTTTCTCAGAAAGCTTCCTTCCAGTTTTGAACGGAAGATATTCCCTTTTTCACTTTAGCCCTCTATGGGCTTCCAAATATCCCTTTGCCAATTCCACAAGAACAGCCTTAGTGAAAGTCTTCTTGAAGGGAAAGATGTAACTCTGTGAGATGAACTAACAGAACACCGAGCAGTTTCTCAGAAAGTTTTTTCCAGTTTTGAACGGAAGATAATTCCTTTTTCACCATAGCCCTCTATGGGGTTCGAAATATCCCTTTGCCAATTCCACAAGAACAGCCTTAGCGAAAGGCTTCTTGAATGGAAAGATGTAACATTGTGAGATGAATTCACAGAACACAGAATAGTTTCTCACAAAGCTTCTTTCCAGTTTTGAACGGAAGATATTTCCTTTTTTACCATAGCCCTCTATGGGCTTCCAAATATCCCTTTGCCAATTCCACAAGAACAGCCTTAGCGAAAGGCTTCTTGAAGGGAAAGATGTAACTCTGTGAGATGAACTCACAGAACACAGAGCAGTTTCTCAGAAAGCTTCTTTCCAATTTTGAACGGAAGATATTTCCTTTTTCACCATAGCCCTCTGTGGGCTTCCAAATATCCCTTTGCAAATTGCACAAGAACAGCCTTAGTGAAAGGCTTCTTGAAGGGAAAGATGTAACTCTATGAGATGAATTCACAGAACACAGAACAGTTTCTCACAAAGCTTCTTTCCAGTTTTGAACGGAAGATATTTCCTTTTTCACCACAGCCCTCTATGGGCTTCCAAATATCCCTTTGCCAATTGCACAAGAACAGCCTTAGCGAAAGGCTTCTTGAAGGGAAAGATGTAACTCTGTGAGATGAATTCAGAGAACACAGAGCAGTTTCTCAGAAAGCTTCTTTCCAGTTTTGAACGGAAGATATTTCCTTTTTCACCAAAGCCCTCTATGGGCTTCCAAATATCCCTTTGCCATTTCCACAAGAACAGCCTTAGCGAAAGGCTTCTTGAAGGGAAAGATGTAACTCCGTGAGATGAATTCAGAGAACACAGAGCAGTTTCTAAGAAAGCTTCTTTCCAGTTTTGAAGGGAAGATATTTCCTTTTACACCGTATCCCTCTATGGGCTTCCAAATATCCCTTTGCCAATTCCACAAGAACAGCCTTAGCGAAAGGCTTCTTGAAGGGAAAGAAGTAACTCTGTGAGAAGAGAAGGGAAAGATGAACTCTGTGAGATGAATTAACAGAACACAGAACAGTTTTTCAGAAAGCTTCTTTCCAGTTTTAAACGGAAGATATTTCCTTTTTCACCATAGCCCTCTATGGGCTTCCAAATATCCCTTTGCCAATTCTGCAAGAACAGCCTTAGCGAAAGGCTTCTTGCAGGGAAAGTTGTAACTCTGTGAGATGAATTAACAGAACACAGAGCAGTTTCTCAGAAAGCTTCTTTCCAGTTTTGAACGGAAGATATTTCCTTTTTCACCATAGCCCTCTATGGGCTTCCAAATATCCCTTTGCCAATTGCACAAGAACAGCCTTAGCGAAAGCCTTCTTGAAGGGAAAGATGTAACTCTGTGAGATGAATTCAGAGAACACAGAGCAGTTTCTCAGAAAGCCTCTTTCCAGTTTTGAACGGAAGATATTTCCTTTTTCACCATAGCCCTCTATGGGCTTCCAAATATCCCTTTGCCAATTCCACAAGAACAGCCTTAGCGAACGGCTTCTTGAGGGGAAAGATGTAACTCTGTGAGATGAATTAACAGAACACAGAGCAGTTTCTCAGAAAGCTTCTTTCCAGTTTTGAACGGAAGATATTTCCTTTTTCACCATAGCCCTCTATGGGCTTCCAAATATCCCTTTGCCAATTACACAAGAACAGCCTTAGTGAAAGGCTTCTTGAAGGGAAAGATGTAACTCTGTGAGATGAATTCACAGAACACAGAACAGTTTCTCACAAAGCTTCTTTCGAGTTTTGAACGGAAGATATTTCCTTTTTCACCGTAGTACTCTATGGGCTTCCAAATATCCCTTTGCCAATTGCACAAGAACAGCCTTAGCGAAAGGCTTCTTGAAGGGAAAGATGTAACTCTGTGAGTTGAATTCAGAGAACCCAGAGCAGTTTCTCAAAAAGATTCTTTCCAGTTTTGAACGGAAGATATTTCCTTTTTCACCATAGCCCTCTATGGGCTTCCAAATATCCCTTTGCCAGTTCCACAAGAGTATCCTTAGCGAAAGGCTTCTTGAAGGGAAAGATGTAACTCTGTGAGATGAACTAACAGAACACACAGCAGTTTCTCAGAAAGCTTCTTTCCAGTTTTGAACGGAATATATTTCCTTTTTCCCCATAGCCCTCTATGGGCTTCCAAATATCCCTTTCCCAATTCCACAGACAGCCTTAGCGAAAGGCTTCTTGAATGGAAAGATGTAACTGTGTGAGATGAATTCAGAGAACACAGAGCAGTTTCTCAGAAAGCTTCTTTCCCGTTTTGAACGGAAGATATTCCCTTTTTCACCATAGCCCTCTATGGGCTTCCAAATATCCCTTTGCCAATTCCACAGACAGCCTTAGCGAAAGGCTTCTTGAATGGAAAGATGTAACTGTGTGAGATGAATTCAGAGAACACAGAGCAGTTTCTCAGAAAGCTTCTTTCCAGTTTTGAACGGAAGATATTTCCTTTTTCACCATAGCCCTCTATGGGCTTCCAAATATCCCTTTGCCAGTTCCACAAGAACAGCCTTAGCGAAAGGCTTCTTGAAGGGAAAGATGTAACTCTGTGAGATGAACTAACAGAACACATAGCAGTTTCTCAGAAAGCTTCTTTCCAGTTTTGAACGGAAGATATTTCCTTTTTCACCATAGCCCTCTATGGGCTTCCAAATATCCCTTTGCCAATTCCACAAGAACAGCCTTAGCGAAAGGCTTCTTGAATGGAAAGATGTAACTCTGTGAGATGAATTAAAAGAACTCAGAGCAGTTTGTCAGAAATCTTCTTTCCAGTTTTGAACGGAAGATATTTCCTTTTTCACCATAGCTCTCTATGGGCTTCCAAATATCCCTTTGCCAATTCCAGAAGAACAGCCTTAGCGAAAGGCTTCTTGAAGGGAAAGATGTAACTCTGTGAGATGAACTAACAGAACACAGAGCAGTTTCTCAGAAAGCTTCTTTCCAGTTTTGAACGGAAGATATTTCCTTTTTCACCATAGCCCTCCATGGGCTTCCAAATATCCCTTTGCCAATTCCACAAGAACAGCCTTAGCTAAAGGCTTCTTGAAGGGAAAGATGTAACTCTGTGAGATGAATTCACAGAACACAGAGCAGTTTCTCAGAAAGCTTCTTTCCAGTTTTGAACGGAAGATATTTCCTTTTTCACCATAGCCCTCTATGGGTTTCCAAATATCGCTTTGCCAATTCCACAAGAACAGCCTTAGCGAAAGGCTTCTTGAAGGGAAAGATGTAACTCTGTGAGATGAATTAACAGAACACAGAGCAGTTTCTCAGAAAGCTTCTTTCCAGTTTTGAACGGAAGATATTTCCTTTTTCACCATAGCGCTCTATGGGCTTCCAAATATCCCTTTGCCAATTCCACAAGAACAGCCTTAGCGAAAGGCTTCTTGAAGGGAAAGATGTAACTGTGTGAGATGAATTAACAGAACGCAGAGCAGCTTCTCCTAAAGCTTCTTTCCAGTTTTGAACGGAAAATATTTCCTTTTTCACCTTAGCCCTCCATGGGCTTCCATATATCCCTTTGCCAATACCACAAGAACAGCCTTAGCGAAAGGCTTCTTGAAGGGAAAGATGTAACTCTGTGAGATGAACTAACAGAACACAGAGCAGTTTCTCAGAAAGCTTCTTTCCAGTTTTGAACGGAAGATATTTCCTTTTTCACCATAGCCCTCTATGGGCTTCCAAATATCCCTTTGCCAATTCCACAAGAACAGCCTTAGCGAAAGGCTTCTTGAAGGGAAAGATGTAACTCTGTGAGATGAACTAACAGAACACAGAGCAGTTTCTCAGAAAGCTTATTTCCAGTTTTGAACGGAAGATATTTCCTTTTTCACCATAGCCCTCCATGGGCTTCCAAATATCCCTTTGCCAATTCCACAAGAACAGCCTTAGCTAAAGGCTTCTTGAAGGGAAAGATGTAACTCTGTGAGATGAACTAACAGAACACAGAGCAGTTTCTCAGAAAGCTTATTTTCAGTTTTGAACGGAAGATATTTCCTTTTTCACCTTAGCCCTCTATGGGCTTCCAAATATCCCTTTGCCAATTCCACAAGAACAGCCTTAGCGAAAGCCTTCTTGAAGGGAAAGATGTAACTCTGTGAGATGAATTTACAGAACACAGAGCAGTTTCCCAGAAAGCTTCTTTCCAGTTTTGAACGGAAGATATTTCCTTTTTCACCATAGCCCTCTATGGGCTTCCAAATATCCCGTTGCCAATTCCACAAGAACAGCCTTAGCGAAAGGCTTCTTGAAGGGAAAGATGTAACTCTGTGAGATGAACTAACAGAACACAGAGCAGTTTCTCAGAAAGCTGATTTCCAGTTTTGAACGGAAGATATTTCCTTTTTCACCATAGCCCTCTATGGGCTTCCAAATGTCCCTTGGCCAATTCCACAAGAACAGCCTTAGCGAAAGGCTTCTTGAAGGGAAAGATGTAACTCTGTGAGATGAATTCAGAGAACACAGAGCAATTTCTCAGAAAGCTTTTTCCAGTTTTGAACGGAAGATATTTCCTTTTTCACCATAGCCCTCTATGGGCTTCCAAATATCCCTTTGCCAATTCTACAAGAACAGCCTTAGCGAAAGGCTTCTTGAAAGGAAAGATGTAACTCTGTGAGATGAATTAACAGAACACAGAGCAGTTTCTCAGAAAGCTTCTTTCCAGTTTTGAACGGAAGATATTTCCTTTTTCACCATAGCCCTCTAAGGGCTTCCAAATATCCCTTTGCCAATTCCACAAGAACAGCCTTAGCGAAAGGCTTCTTGAGGGGAAAGATGTAACTCTGTGAGATGAATTAACAGAACACAGAACAGTTTCTCAGAAAGATTCTTTCCAGTTTTGAACGGAAGATATTTCCTTTTTCACCATAGCCCTCCATGGGCTTCCAAATATCCCTTTGCCAATTCCACAAGAACAGCCTTAGTGAAAGGTTTCTTGAAGGGAAAGATGGAACTCTGTGAGATGAATTCACAGAACACAGGACAGTTTCTCACAAAGCTTCTTTGCAGTTTTGAACGGAAGATATTTCCTTTTTCACCATAGCCCTCTATGGGCTTCCAAATATCCCTTTGCCAATTGCACAAGAACAGCCTTAGCGAAAGGTTTCTTGAAGGGAAAGATGGAACTCTGTGAGATGAATTCAGAGAACACAGAGCAGTTTCTCAGAAAGCTTCTTTCCAGTTTTGAACGGAAGATATTTCATTTTTCACCATAGCCCTCTATGGGCTTCCAAATATCCCTTTGCCAATTCCACAAGAACAGCCTTAGCGAAAGGCTTCTTGCAGGGAAAGATGTAACTGTGTGAGATGAATTCAGAGAACATTGAGCAGTTTCTCAGAAAGCTTCTTTCCAGATTTGAACGAAGATATTTCCTTTTTCACCATAGCCCTCTATGGGCTTCCAAATATCCCTTTGCCAGTTCCACAAGAACAGCCTTAGCGAAAGGCTTCTTGAAGGGCAAGATGTAACTCTGTGAGATGAACTAACAGAACACACAGCAGTTTCTCAGAAAGCCTCTTTCCAGTTTTGAACGGAAGATATTTCCTTTTTCACCATAGCCCTCTATGGGCTTCCAAATATCCCTTTGCCAATTCCACAAGAACAAAATTAGCGAAAGGATTCTTGAAGGGAAAGATGTAACTCTGTGAGATGAACTAACAGAACACAGAGCAGTTTCTCAGAAAGCTTCTTTCCAGTTTTGAACGGAAGATATTCCCTATTTCACCATAGCCCTCTATGGGCTTCCAAATATCCCTTTGCCAATTCCACAAGAACAGCCTTAGCGAAAGGCTTCTTGAAGGGAAAGATGTAACTCTGTGAGATGAATTCAGAGAACACAGAGCAGTTTCTCAGAAAGCTTCTTTCCAGTTTTGAAAGGAAGGTATTTCCTTTTCCACCATAGCCCTCTACGGTCTTCCAAATATCCCTTTTCCAATTCCACAAGAACAGCCTTAGCGAAAGGCTTCTTGAAGGGAAAGATGTAGCTCTGTGAAATGAATTCAGAGAACACAGAGCAGTTTCTCAGAAAGCTTCTTTCCAGTTTTGAAGGGAAGATATTTCCTTTTTCACCACAGCCCTCTATGGGCTTCCAAATATGCCTTTGACAATTCCACAAAAACAGCCTTAGTGGAAGGCTTCTTGAAAGGAAAGATGTAACTCTGTGAGATGAGAAGGGAAAGATGAACTCTGTGAGATGATTTAACAGAACACAGAACAGTTTTTCAGAAAGCTTCTTTCCAGTATTAAACGGAAGTTATTTCCTTTTTCACGATAGCCCTCTATGGGCTTCCAAATATCCCTTTGCCAGTTCCGCAAGAGCATCCTTAGCGAAAGGCTTCTTGAAGGGAAAGATGTAACTCTGTGAGATGAACTAACAGAACACCGAGCAGTTTCTCAGGAAGTTCTTTCCAGTTTTGAACGAAAGATATTTCCTTTTTCACCATAGCCCTCCATGGGCTTCCAAATATCCCTTTGCCAATTCCACAAGAACAGCCTTAGCGAAAGGCTTCTAGAAGGGAAAGATGTAACTCTGTGAGATGAATTGAGAGAACACAGAGCAGTTTCTCAGAAAGATTCTTTCCAGTTTTGAACGGAATATATTTCCTTTTTCACCAGAGCCCTCTATGAGCTTCCAAATATCCCTTTGCGAATTCCACAACAACAGCCTTAGAGAAAGGCGTCTTGAAGGGAAAGATGTAACTCTGTGAGATGAATTAACAGAACACAGAACAGTTTCTCAGTAAGTTCTTTCCCGTTTTGAAAGTAATATATTTCCTTTTTCACCATAGCCCTCTATGGGCTTCCAAATATCCCTTTGACAATTCCAGAAGAAGAGCCTTAGCGAAAGGCTTCTTGAAGGGAAAGATGTAGCTCTGTGAAATGAATTCAGAGAACACAGAGCAGTTTCTCAGAAAGCTTTTTCCAGTTTTGAACGGAAGATATTTCCTTTTTCACCATAGCTCTCTAAGGGCTTCCAAATATCCCTTTGCCAATTCCACAAGAACAGCCTTAGCGAAAGGCTTCTTGAAGGGAAAGATGTAACTCTGTGAGATGAATTCAGAGAACACAGAGCAGTTTCTCAGAAAGCTTCTTTCCAGTTTTGAAGGGAAGATATTTCCTTTTTCACCATAGCCCTCTATGGGCTTCCAAATATCCCTTTGCCAATTCCAAAAAAACAGACTTAGCGAAAGGCTTCTTGAATGGTAAGATGTAACTCTGTGAGATGAATTAACAGAACACAGAGCAGTTTCTCAGAAAGCTTATTTCCAGTTTTGAACGGAAGATATTTCCTTTTTCACCATAGCCCTCTATGGGCTTCCAAATATCCCTTTTTCCAATTCCACAAGAACAGCCTTAGCGAAAGGCTTCTTGAAGGGAAAGATGTAACTCTGTGAGATGAATTAACAGAACACAGAACAGTTTCTCAGAAAGCTTCTTTCCCGTTTTGAAAGGAAGATATTTCCTTTTTCACCATAGCCCTCTATGGGCTTCCAAATATACCTTTGGCAATTCCAGAAGAACAGCCTTAGCGAAAGGCTTCTTGAAGGGAAAGATGTAGCTCTGTGAAATGAACTCAGAGAACACAGAGCAGTTTCTCAGAAAGCTTTTTCCAGTTTTGAACGGAAGATATTTCCTTTTTCACCATAGCCCTCTATGGGCTTCCAAATATCCCTTTTTCAAATCCACAAGAACAGCCTTATCGAAAGGCTTCTTGAAGGGAAAGTTGTAACTCTGTGAGATGAATTCAGAGAACACAGAGCAGTCTCTCAGAAAGCTTCTTTCCAGTTTTGAACGGAAGATATTTCATTTTTCACCATAGCTCTCTATGGGCTTCCAAATATCCCTTTGCCAATTCCACAAGAACAGCCTTAGCGAAAGGCTTCTTGAAGGGAAAGATGTAACTCTGTGAGATGAACTAACAGAACACAGAGCAGTTTCTTAGAAAGCTTATTTCCAGTTTTGAACGGAAGATATTTCCTTTTTCACCATAGCCCTCCATGGGCTTCCAAATATCCCTTTGCCAATTCCACAAGAACAGCCTTAGCTAAAGGCTTCTTGAAGGGAAAGATGTAACTCTGTGAGATGAACTAACAGAACACAGAGCAGTTTCTCAGAAAGCTTATTTTCAGTTTTGAACGGAAGATATTTCCTTTTTCACCTTAGCCCTCTATGGGCTTCCAAATATCCCTTTGCCAATTCCACAAGAACAGCCTTAGCGAAAGCCTTCTTGAAGGGAAAGATGTAACTCTGTGAGATGAATTTACAGAACACAGAGCAGTTTCCCAGAAAGCTTCTTTCCAGTTTTGAACGGAAGATATTTCCTTTTTCACCATAGCCCTCTATGGGCTTCCAAATATCCCGTTGCCAATTCCACAAGAACAGCCTTAGCGAAAGGCTTCTTGAAGGGAAAGATGTAACTCTGTGAGATGAACTAACAGAACACAGAGCAGTTTCTCAGAAAGCTGATTTCCAGTTTTGAACGGAAGATATTTCCTTTTTCACCATAGCCCTCTATGGGCTTCCAAATGTCCCTTGGCCAATTCCACAAGAACAGCCTTAGCGAAAGGCTTCTTGAAGGGAAAGATGTAACTCTGTGAGATGAATTCAGAGAACACAGAGCAATTTCTCAGAAAGCTTTTTCCAGTTTTGAACGGAAGATATTTCCTTTTTCACCATAGCCCTCTATGGGCTTCCAAATATCCCTTTGCCAATTCTACAAGAACAGCCTTAGCGAAAGGCTTCTTGAAAGGAAAGATGTAACTCTGTGAGATGAATTAACAGAACACAGAGCAGTTTCTCAGAAAGCTTCTTTCCAGTTTTGAACGGAAGATATTTCCTTTTTCACCATAGCCCTCTAAGGGCTTCCAAATATCCCTTTGCCAATTCCACAAGAACAGCCTTAGCGAAAGGCTTCTTGAGGGGAAAGATGTAACTCTGTGAGATGAATTAACAGAACACAGAACAGTTTCTCAGAAAGATTCTTTCCAGTTTTGAACGGAAGATATTTCCTTTTTCACCATAGCCCTCCATGGGCTTCCAAATATCCCTTTGCCAATTCCACAAGAACAGCCTTAGTGAAAGGCTTCTTGAAGGGAAAGATGGAACTCTGTGAGATGAATTCACAGAACACAGGACAGTTTCTCACAAAGCTTCTTTGCAGTTTTGAACGGAAGATATTTCCTTTTTCACCATAGCCCTCTATGGGCTTCCAAATATCCCTTTGCCAATTGCACAAGAACAGCCTTAGCGAAAGGTTTCTTGAAGGGAAAGATGGAACTCTGTGAGATGAATTCAGAGAACACAGAGCAGTTTCTCAGAAAGCTTCTTTCCAGTTTTGAATGGAAGATATTTCATTTTTCACCATAGCCCTCTATGGGCTTCCAAATATCCCTTTGCCAATTCCACAAGAACAGCCTTAGCGAAAGGCTTCTTGCAGGGAAAGATGTAACTGTGTGAGATGAATTCAGAGAACATTGAGCAGTTTCTCAGAAAGCTTCTTTCCAGATTTGAACGAAGATATTTCCTTTTTCACCATAGCCCTCTATGGGCTTCCAAATATCCCTTTGCCAATTCCACAAGAACAGCCTTAGCGAAAGCCTTCTTGAAGGGAAAGATGTAACTCTGTGAGATGAATTTACAGAACACAGAGCAGTTTCCCAGAAAGCTTCTTTCCAGTTTTGAACGGAAGATATTTCCTTTTTCACCATAGCCCTCTATGGGCTTCCAAATATCCCGTTGCCAATTCCACAAGAACAGCCTTAGCGAAAGGCTTCTTGAAGGGAAAGATGTAACTCTGTGAGATGAACTAACAGAACACAGAGCAGTTTCTCAGAAAGCTGATTTCCAGTTTTGAACGGAAGATATTTCCTTTTTCACCATAGCCCTCTATGGGCTTCCAAATGTCCCTTGGCCAATTCCACAAGAACAGCCTTAGCGAAAGGCTTCTTGAAGGGAAAGATGTAACTCTGTGAGATGAATTCAGAGAACACAGAGCAATTTCTCAGAAAGCTTTTTCCAGTTTTGAACGGAAGATATTTCCTTTTTCACCATAGCCCTCTATGGGCTTCCAAATATCCCTTTGCCAATTCTACAAGAACAGCCTTAGCGAAAGGCTTCTTGAAAGGAAAGATGTAACTCTGTGAGATGAATTAACAGAACACAGAGCAGTTTCTCAGAAAGCTTCTTTCCAGTTTTGAACGGAAGATATTTCCTTTTTCACCATAGCCCTCTAAGGGCTTCCAAATATCCCTTTGCCAATTCCACAAGAACAGCCTTAGCGAAAGGCTTCTTGAGGGGAAAGATGTAACTCTGTGAGATGAATTAACAGAACACAGAACAGTTTCTCAGAAAGATTCTTTCCAGTTTTGAACGGAAGATATTTCCTTTTTCACCATAGCCCTCCATGGGCTTCCAAATATCCCTTTGCCAATTCCACAAGAACAGCCTTAGTGAAAGGCTTCTTGAAGGGAAAGATGGAACTCTGTGAGATGAATTCACAGAACACAGGACAGTTTCTCACAAAGCTTCTTTGCAGTTTTGAACGGAAGATATTTCCTTTTTCACCATAGCCCTCTATGGGCTTCCAAATATCCCTTTGCCAATTGCACAAGAACAGCCTTAGCGAAAGGTTTCTTGAAGGGAAAGATGGAACTCTGTGAGATGAATTCAGAGAACACAGAGCAGTTTCTCAGAAAGCTTCTTTCCAGTTTTGAACGGAAGATATTTCATTTTTCACCATAGCCCTCTATGGGCTTCCAAATATCCCTTTGCCAATTCCACAAGAACAGCCTTAGCGAAAGGCTTCTTGCAGGGAAAGATGTAACTGTGTGAGATGAATTCAGAGAACATTGAGCAGTTTCTCAGAAAGCTTCTTTCCAGATTTGAACGAAGATATTTCCTTTTTCACCATAGCCCTCTATGGGCTTCCAAATATCCCTTTGCCAGTTCCACAAGAACAGCCTTAGCGAAAGGCTTCTTGAAGGGCAAGATGTAACTCTGTGAGATGAACTAACAGAACACACAGCAGTTTCTCAGAAAGCCTCTTTCCAGTTTTGAACGGAAGATATTTCCTTTTTCACCATAGCCCTCTATGGGCTTCCAAATATCCCTTTGCCAATTCCACAAGAACAAAATTAGCGAAAGGATTCTTGAAGGGAAAGATATAACTCTGTGAGATGAACTAACAGAACACAGAGCAGTTTCTCAGAAAGCTTCTTTCCAGTTTTGAACGGAAGATATTCCCTATTTCACCATAGCCCTCTATGGGCTTCCAAATATCCCTTTGCCAATTCCACAAGAACAGCCTTAGCGAAAGGCTTCTTGAAGGGAAAGATGTAACTCTGTGAGATGAATTCAGAGAACACAGAGCAGTTTCTCAGAAAGCTTCTTTCCAGTTTTGAAAGGAAGGTATTTCCTTTTCCACCATAGCCCTCTACGGTCTTCCAAATATCCCTTTTCCAATTCCACAAGAACAGCCTTAGTGAAAGGCTTCTTGAAGGGAAAGATGTAGCTCTGTGAAATGAATTCAGAGAACACAGAGCAGTTTCTCAGAAAGCTTCTTTCCAGTTTTGAAGGGAAGATATTTCCTTTTTCACCACAGCCCTCTATGGGCTTCCAAATATGCCTTTGACAATTCCACAAAAACAGCCTTAGTGGAAGGCTTCTTGAAAGGAAAGATGTAACTCTGTGAGATGAGAAGGGAAAGATGAACTCTGTGAGATGATTTAACAGAACACAGAACAGTTTTTCAGAAAGCTTCTTTCCAGTATTAAACGGAAGTTATTTCCTTTTTCACGATAGCCCTCTATGGGCTTCCAAATATCCCTTTGCCAGTTCCGCAAGAGCATCCTTAGCGAAAGGCTTCTTGAAGGGAAAGATGTAACTCTGTGAGATGAACTAACAGAACACCGAGCAGTTTCTCAGGAAGTTCTTTCCAGTTTTGAACGAAAGATATTTCCTTTTTCACCATAGCCCTCCATGGGCTTCCAAATATCCCTTTGCCAATTCCACAAGAACAGCCTTAGCGAAAGGCTTCCAGAAGGGAAAGATGTAACTCTGTGAGATGAATTGAGAGAACACAGAGCAGTTTCTCAGAAAGATTCTTTCCAGTTTTGAACGGAAGATATTTCCTTTTTCACCAGAGCCCTCTATGAGCTTCCAAATATCCCTTTGCGAATTCCACAACAACAGCCTTAGAGAAAGGCGTCTTGAAGGGAAAGATGTAACTCTGTGAGATGAATTAACAGAACACAGAACAGTTTCTCAGTAAGTTCTTTCCCGTTTTGAAAGTAATATATTTCCTTTTTCACCATAGCCCTCTATGTGCTTCCAAATATCCCTTTGACAATTCCAGAAGAAGAGCCTTAGCGAAAGGCTTCTTGAAGGGAAAGATGTAGCTCTGTGAAATGAATTCAGAGAACACAGAGCAGTTTTTCAGAAAGCTTTTTCCAGTTTTGAACGGAAGATATTTCCTTTTTCACCATAGCTCTCTAAGGGCTTCCAAATATCCCTTTGCCAATTCCACAAGAACAGCCTTAGCGAAAGGCTTCTTGAAGGGAAAGATGTAACTCTGTGAGATGAATTCAGAGAACACAGAGCAGTTTCTCAGAAAGCTTCTTTCCAGTTTTGAAGGGAAGATATTTCCTTTTTCACCATAGCCCTCTATGGGCTTCCAAATATCCCTTTGCCAATTCCAAAAAAACAGACTTAGCGAAAGGCTTCTTGAAAGGAAAGATGTAACTCTGTGAGATGAGAAGGGAAAGATGAACTCTGTGAGATGATTTAACAGAACACAGAACAGTTTTTCAGAAAGCTTCTTTCCAGTTTTAAACGGAAGATATTTCCTTTTTCACCATAGCCCTCTATGGGCTTCCAAATATCCCTTTGCCAGTTCCACAAGAACAGCCTTAGCGAAAGGCTTCTTGAAGGGAAAGATGTAACTCTGTGAGATGAACTAACAAAACACCGAGCAGTTTCTGAGAAAGTTCTTTCCAGTTTTGAACGAAAGATATTTCCTTTTTCACCATAGCCCTCCATGGGCTTCCAAATATCCCTTTGCCAATTCCACAAGAACAGCCTTAGCGAAAGGCTTCTAGAAGGGAAAGATGTAACTCTGTGAGATGAATTGAGAGAACACAGAGCAGTTTCTCAGAAAGCTTCTTTCCAGTTTTGAACGGAAGATATTTCCTTTTTCAAAATAGCCCTCTATGGGCTTCCAAATATCCCTTTGCCAATTCCACAAAAACAGCCTCAGCGAAAGGCTTCTTGAAGGGAAAGATGTAACTCTGTGAGATGAATTAACAGAAAACAGAGCAGTTTCTCAGAAAGCTTGTTTCCAGTCTTGTACGGAAGATATTTCCTTTTTCACCATAGCCCTCTATGGGCTTCCAAATATCCCTTTGCCAATTCCACAAGAACAGCCTTAGCGAAAGGCTTCTTGAAGGGAAAGATGTAACTCTGTGAGATGAATTAACAGAACACAGAGCAGTTTCTCAGAAAGCTTATTTCCAGTTTTGAACGGAAGATATTTCCTTTTTCACCAGAGCCCTCTATGGGCTTCCAAATATCCCTTTGCCAGGTCAACAAGAACAGCCTTAGCGAAAGGCTTCCTGAAGGGAAAGATGTAACTCTCTGAGATGAACTAACAGTACACAGAGCAGTTTCTCAGAAAGCTTCTTTCCAGTTTTGAACGGAAGATATTTCCTTTTTCACCATAGCCCTCCAGGGGCTTCCAAATATCCCTTTGCCAATTCCACAACAACAGCCTTAGGGAAAGGCGTCTTGAAGGGAAAGATGTAACTCTGTGAGATGAATTAACAGAACACAGAACAGTTTCTCAGAAAGTTCTTTCCCGTTTTGAAAGTAATATATTTCCTTTTTCACCATAGCCCTCTATGGGCTTCCAAATATCCCTTTGACAATTCCAGAAGAACAGCCTTAACGAAAGGCTTCTTGAAGGGAAAGATGTAGCTTTGTGAAATGAATTCAGAGAACACAGAGCAGTTTCTCAGAAAGCTTTTTCCAGTTTTGAACGGAAGATATTTCCTTTTTCACCATAGCCCTCTATGGGCTTCCAAATATCCCTTTGCCAATTCCACAAGAACAGCCTTATCGAAAGGCTTCTTGAAGGGAAAGATGTAACTCTGTGAGATGAATTCAGAGAACACAGAGCAGTTTCTCAGAAAGCTTCTTTCCAGTTTTGAACGGAAGATATTTCCCTTTTCACCATAGCCCTCTATGGGCTTCCAAATATCCCTTTTCCAATTCCACAAAAACAGCCTTAACGAAAGGCTTCTTGAAGGGAAAGATGTAACTCTGTGAGATGAACTAACAGAACACAGAGCAGTTTCTCAGAAAGCTTCTTTCCAGTTTTGAACGGAAGTTATTTCCTTTTTCACCGTTGCCCTGTATGGGCTTCCAAATATCCCTTTGCCAATTCCACAAGAACAGCCTTAGCGAAAGGCTTCTTGAAGGGAAAGATGTAACTCTGTGAGATGAATTCAGAGAACACAGAGCAGTTTCTCAGAAAGCTTCTTTCCAGTTTTGAACGGAAGATATTTCCTTTTTCACCGTAGCCCTCTATGGGCTTCCAAATATCCCTTTGCCAATTCCACAAGAACAGCCTTAGCGAAAGGCTTCTTGAAGGGAAAGATGTAACTCTGTGAGGTGAACTAACAGAACACACAGCAGTTTCTCAGAAAGCTTCTTTCCAGTTTTGAACGGAAAATATTTCCTTTTTCACCATAGCCCTCTATGGGCTTCCAAATATCCCTTTGCCAATTCCACAAGAACAGCCTTAGCGAAAGGCTTCTTGAAGGGAAAGATGTAACTCTGTGAGATGAATTCAGAGAACACAGAGCAGTTTCTCAGAAAGCTTCTTTCCAGTTTTGAACGGAAGATATTTCCTTTTTCACCATAGCCCTCTATTGGCTTCCAAATATCCCTTTGCCAATTCCACAAGAACAGCCTTAGCGAAAGGCTTCTTGAAGGGAAAGATGTAACTCTGTGAGATGAATTCAGAGAACACAGAGCAGTTTCTCAGAAAGCTTCTTTCCAGTTTTGAAGGGAAGATATTTCCTTTTTCACCATAGCCCTCTATGGGCTTCCAAATATCCCTTTGCCAATTCCACAAAAACAGACTTAGCAAAAGGCTTCTTGAAAGGAAAGATGTAACTCTGTGAGATGAGAAGGGAAAGATGAACTCTGTGAGATGATTTAACAGAACACAGAACAGTTTTTCAGAAAGCTTCTTTCCAGTTTTAAACGGAAGATATTTCCTTTTTCACCTTAGCACTCTATGGGCTTCCAAATATCCCTTTGCCAGTTCCACAAGAACAGCCTTAGCGAAAGGCTTCTTGAAGGGAAAGATGTAACTCTCTGAGATGAACTAACAGAACACCGAGCAGTTTCTGAGAAAGTTCTTTCCAGTTTTGAACGAAAGATATTTCCTTTTTCACCATAGCCCTCCATGGGCTTCCAAATATCCCTTTGCCAATTCCACAAGAACAGCCTTAGCGAAAGGCTTCTAGAAGGGAAAGATGTAACTCTGTGAGATGAATTGAGAGAACACAGAGCAGTTTCTCAGAAAGCTTCTTTCCAGTTTTGAACGGAAGATATTTCCTTTTTCAAAATAGCCCTCTATGGGCTTCCAAATATCCCTTTGCCAATTCCACAAAAACAGCCTCAGCGAAAGGCTTCTTGAAGGGAAAGGTGTAACTCTGTGAGATGAATTAACAGAAAACAGAGCAGTTTCTCAGAAAGCTTGTTTCCAGTCTTGTACGGAAGATATTTCCTTTTTCACCATAGCCCTCTATGGGCTTCCAAATATCCCTTAGCCAATTCCACAAGAACAGCCTTAGCGAAAGGCTTCTTGAAGGGAAAGATGTAACTCTGTGAGATGAATTAACAGAACACAGAGCAGTTTCTCAGAAAGCTTATTTCCAGTTTTGAACGGAAGATATTTCCTTTTTCACCAGAGCCCTCTATGAGCTTCCAAATATCCCTTTGCCAATTCCACAACAACAGCCTTAGGGAAAGGCGTCTTGAAGGGAAAGATGTAACTCTGTGAGATGAATTAACAGAACACAGAACAGTTTCTCAGAAAGTTCTTTCCCGTTTTGAAAGTAATATATTTCCTTTTTCAACATAGCCCTCTATGGGCTTCCAAATATCCCTTTGACAATTCCAGAAGAACAGCCTTAACGAAAGGCTTCTTGAAGGGAAAGATGTAGCTCTGTGAAATGAATTCAGAGAACACAGAGCAGTTTCTCAGGAAGCTTTTTCCAGTTTTGAACGGAAGATATTTCCTTTTTCACCATAGCCCTCTATAGGCTTCCAAATATCCCTTTGCCAATTCCACAAGAACAGCCTTATCGAAAGGCTTCTTGAACGGAAAGATGTAACTCTGTGAGATGAATTCAGAGAACACAGAGCAGTTTCTCAGAAAGCTTCTTTCCAGTTTTAAACGGAAGATATTTCCTTTTTCACCATAGCCCTCTATGGGCTTCCAAATATCCCTTTGCCAATTCCACAAGAACAGCCATAGCGAAAGGCTTCTTGAAGGGAAAGATGTAACTCTGTGAGGTGAACTAACAGAACACACAGCAGTTTCTCAGAAAGCTTCTTTCCAGTTTTGAACGGAAAATATTTCCTTTTTCACCATAGCCCTCTATGGGCTTCCAAATATCCCTTTGCCAATTTCACAAGAACAGCCTTAGAGAAAGGCTTCTTGAAGGGAAAGATGTAACTCTGTGAGATGAACTAAGGGAACACAGAGCATTTTCTCAGAATGCTTCTTTCCAGTTTTGAACGGAAAATATTCCCTTTTTCACCATAGCCCTCTATGGGCTTCCAAATATCCCTATGCCAATTCCACAAGAACAGTCTTAGCGAAAGGCTTCTTGAAGGGAAAGATGTAACTCTGTGAGATGAATTCAGAGAACACAGAGCAGTTTCTCAGAAAGCTTCTTTCCAGTTTTGAACGGAAGATATTTCCTTTTTCACCATAGCCCTCTATGGGCTTCCAAATATCCCTTTGCCAATTCCAGAAGAACAGCCTTAGCGAAAGGCTTCTTGAAGGGAAAGATGTATCTTTGTGAAATGAATTCAGAGAACACAGAGCAGTTTCTCAGAAGGCTTTTTCCAGTTTTGAACGGAAGATATTTCCTTTTTCACCATAGCCCTCTATGGGCTTCCAAATATCCCTTGGCCAATTCCACAAGAACAGCCTTAGCGAAAGGCTTCTTGAAGGGAAAGATGTAACTCTGTGAGATGAATTAACAGAACACAGAGCAGTTTCTCAGAAAGCTTTTTCCAGTTTTGAACGGAAGATATTTCCTTTTTCACCATAGCCCTCTATGGGCTTCCAAATATCCGTTTGCCAATTCCACAAGAACAGCCTTAGCGAAAGGCTTCTTGAAGGGAAAGATGTAATTCTGTGAGATGAATTCAGAGAACACAGAGCAGTTTCTCAGAAAGTTTCTTTCCAGTTTTGAAGGGAAGATATTTCCTTTTTCACCGTAGCCCTCTATGGGCTTCCAAATATCCCTTTGCCAATTCCACAAGAACAGCCTTAGCGAAAGGCTTTTGAAGGGAAAGATGTAACTCTCTGAGATGAGAAGGGAAAGATGAACTCTGTTAGATGAATTAACAGAACACACAACAGTTTCTCAGAATGTTTCTTTCCAGTTTTGAACGGAAGATATTTCCTTTTTCACCATAGCCCTCTATGGGCTTCCAAATATCCCTTTGACAATTCTACAAGAACAGCCTTAGCGAAAGGCTTCTTGCAGGGAAAGATGTAACTCTGTGATATGAATTAACAGAACACAGAGCAGATTCTCAGAAAGCTTCTTTCCAGTTTTGAACGGAAGATATTTCCTTTTTCACCATAGCCCTCCATGGGCTTCCAAATATCCCTTTGACAATTCTACAAGAACAGCCTTAGCAAAAGGCTTCTTGCAGGGAAAGATGTAACTCTGTGAGATGAATTAACAGAACACAGAGCAGTTTCTCAGAAACCTTCTTTCCAGTTTTGAACGGAAGATATTTCCTTTTTCACCATAGCCCTCTAAGGGCTTCCAAATATCCCTTTGCCAATTCCACAAGAACAGCCTTAGAGAAAGGCTTCTTGAAGGGAAAGATGTAAATCTGTGAGATGAATTCACAGAACACACAACAGTTTCTCAGAAAACTTCTTTCCAGTTTTGAACGGAAGATATTTCCTTTTCCACCATAGCCCTCTATGTTCTTCCAAATATCCCTTTGGCAATTCCACAAGAACAGCGTTAGCGAAAGGCTTCTTGAAGGGAAAGATGTAACTCTGTGAGTTGAATTAACAGAACACAGAGCAGTTTCTCAGAAAGCTTCTTTCCAGTTTTGAACGGAAGATATTTCCTTTTTCACCATAGCCCTTCATGGGCTTCCAAATATCCCTTTGCCAATTAAACAAGAACAGCCTTAGCGAAAGGCTTCTTGAAGGGAAAGATGTAACTCTGTGAGATGAACTAACAGAACACAGAGCAGTTTCTCAGAAAGCTTCTTTCCAGTTTTCAACGGAAGATATTTCCTTTTTCAACATAGCCCTCTATGGGCTTCCAAATATCCCTTTGCCAATTCCACAAGAACAGCCTTAGCGAAAGGCTTCTTGAAGGGAAAGATGTAACTCTGTGAGTTGAATTAACAGAACACAGAGCAGTTTCTCAGAAAGCTTCTTTCCAGTTTTGAACGGAAGATATTTCCTTTTTCACCATAGCCCTCTATGGGCTTCCAAATATCCCTTTGCCAATTCCACAAGAACAGCCTTAGCGAAAGGCTTCTTGAAGGGAAAGATGTAATTCTGTGAGATGAATTCAGAGAACACAGAGCAGTTTCTCAGAAAGTTTCTTTCCAGTTTTGAAGGGAAGATATTTCCTTTTTCACCGTAACCCTCTATGGGCTTCCAAATATCCCTTTGCCAATTCCACAAGAACAGCCTTAGCGAAAGGCTTTTGAAGGGAAAGATGTAACTCTCTGAGATGAGAAGGGAAAGATGAACTCTGTTAGATGAATTAACAGAACACACAACAGTTTCTCAGAATGTTTCTTTCCAGTTTTGAACGGAAGATATTTCCTTTTTCACCATAGCCCTCTATGGGCTTCCAAATATCCCTTTGACAATTCTACAAGAACAGCCTTAGCGAAAGGCTTCTTGCAGGGAAAGATGTAACTCTGTGAGATGAATTAACAGAACACAGAGCAGATTCTCAGAAAGCTTCTTTCCAGTTTTGAACGGAAGATATTTCCTTTTTCACCATAGCCCTCCATGGGCTTCCAAATATCCCTTTGACAATTCTACAAGAACAGCCTTAGCAAAAGGCTTCTTGCAGGGAAAGATGTAACTCTGTGAGATGAATTAACAGAACACAGAGCAGTTTCTCAGAAACCTTCTTTCCAGTTTTGAACGGAAGATATTTCCTTTTTCACCATAGCCCTCTAAGGGCTTCCAAATATCCCTTTGCCAATTCCACAAGAACAGCCTTAGAGAAAGGCTTCTTGAAGGGAAAGATGTAAATCTGTGAGATGAATTCACAGAACACACAACAGTTTCTCAGAAAACTTCTTTCCAGTTTTGAACGGAAGATATTTCCTTTTCCACCATAGCCCTCTATGTTCTTCCAAATATCCCTTTGGCAATTCCACAAGAACAGCGTTAGCGAAAGGCTTCTTGAAGGGAAAGATGTAACTCTGTGAGTTGAATTAACAGAACACAGAGCAGTTTCTCAGAAAGCTTCTTTCCAGTTTTGAACGGAAGATATTTCCTTTTTCACCATAGCCCTTCATGGGCTTCCAAATATCCCTTTGCCAATTAAACAAGAACAGCCTTAGCGAAAGGCTTCTTGAAGGGAAAGATGTAACTCTGTGAGATGAACTAACAGAACACAGAGCAGTTTCTCAGAAAGCTTCTTTCCAGTTTTCAACGGAAGATATTTCCTTTTTCAACATAGCCCTCTATGGGCTTCCAAATATCCCTTTGCCAATTCCACAAGAACAGCCTTAGCGAAAGGCTTCTTGAAGGGAAAGATGTAACTCTGTGAGTTGAATTAACAGAACACAGAGCAGTTTCTCAGAAAGCTTCTTTCCAGTTTTGAACGGAAGATATTTCCTTTTTCACCATAGCCCTCTATGGGCTTCCAAATATCCCTTTGCCAATTCCACAAGAACAGCCTTAGCGAAAGGCTTCTTGCAGGGAAAGATGTAACTGTGTGAGATGAATTCAGAGAACATTGAGCAGTTTCTCAGAAAGCTTCTTTCCAGTTTTGAACGAAGATATTTCCTTTTTTAGCATAGCCCTCTATGGGCTTCCAAATATCCCTTTACCAGTTCCACAAGAACAGCCTTAGCGAAAGGCTTCTTGAAGGGAAAGATGTAACTCTGTGAGATGAACTAACAGAACACACAGCAGTTTCTCAGAAAGCTTCTTTCCAGTTTTGAACGGAAGATATTTCCTTTTTCACCATAGCCCTCTATGGGCTTCCAAATATCCCTTTGCCAATTCCACAAGAACAAAATTAGCGAAAGGATTCTTGAAGGGAAAGATGTAACTCTGTGAGATGAACTAACAGAACACAGAGCAGTTTCTCAGAAAGCTTCTTTCCAGTTTTGAAGGGAAGATATTTCCTTTTTCACCACAGCCCTCTATGGGCTTCCAAATATGCCTTTGCGAATTCCACAAAAACAGCCTTAGTGAAAGGCTTCTTGAAAGGAAAGATGTAACTCTGTGAGGTGAGAAGGGAAAGATGAACTCTGTGAGAAGATTTAACAGAACACAGAACAGTTTTTCAGAAAGCTTTATTCCAGTATTAAACAGAAGTTATTTCCTTTTTCACGATAGCCCTCTATGGGCTTCCAAATATCCCTGTGCCAGTTCCGCAAGAACATCCTTAGCGAAAGGCTTCTTGAAGGGAAAGATGTAACTCTGTGAGATGAACTAACAGAACACCGAGCAGTTTCTCAGGAAGTTCTTTCCATTTTTGAACGAAAGATATTTCCTTTTTCACCATAGCCCTCCATGGGCTTCCAAATATCCCTTTGCCAATTCCACAAGAACAGCCTTAGCGAAAGGCTTCTAGAAGGGAAAGATGTAACTCTGTGAGATGAATTGAGAGAACACAGAGCAGTTTCTCAGAAAGATTCTTTCCAGTTTTGAACGGAAGATATTTCCTTTTTCACCAGAGCCCTCTATGAGCTTCCAAATATCCCTTTGCCAATTCCACCACAACAGCCTTAGCGAAAGGCGTCTTGAAGGGAAAGATGTAACTCTGTGAGATGAATAAACAGAACACAGAACAGTTTCTCAGTAAGTTCTTTCCCGTTTTGAAAGTAATATATTTCCTTTTTCACCATAGCCCTCTATGGGCTTCCAAATATCCCTTTGACAATTCCAGAAGAACAGCCTTAGCGAAAGGCTTCTTGAAGGGAAAGATGTAGCTCTGTGAAATGAATTCAGAGAACACAGAGCAGTTTCTCAGAAAGCTTTTTCCAGTTTTGAACGGAATATATTTCCTTTTTCACCATAGCTCTCTATGGGCTTCCAAATATCCCTTTGCCAATTCCACAAGAACAGCCTTAGCGAAAGGCTTCTTGAAGGGAAAGATGTAACTCTGTGAGATGAATTCAGAGAACACAGAGCAGTTTCTCAGAAAGCTTCTTTCCAGTTTTGAACGGAAGGTATTTCCTTTTTCACCATAGCCCTCTATTGGCTTCCAAATATCCCTTTGCCAATTCCACAAGAACAGCCTTAGCGAAAGGCTTCTTGAAGGGAAAGATGTAACTCTGTGAGATGAATACAGAGAACACAGAGCAGTTTCTCAGAAAGCTTCTTTCCAGTTTTGAAGGGAAGATATTTCCTTTTTCACCATAGCCCTCTATGGGCTTCCAAATATCCCTTTGCGAATTCCACAAAAACAGCCTTAGCGAAAGGCTTCTTGAAAGGAAAGATGTAACTCTGTGAGATGAGAAGGGAAAGTTGAACTCTGTGAGATGATTTAACAGAACACAGAACAGTTTTTCAGAAAGCTTCTTTCCAGTTTTAAACGGAAGACATTTCCTTTTTCACCATAGCCCTCTATGGGCTTCCAAATATCCCTTTGCCAGTTCCACAAGAACAGCCTTAGCGAAAAGCTTCTTGAAGGGAAAGATGTAACTCTGTGAGATGAACTAACAGAACACCGAGCAGTTTCTGAGAAAGTTCTTTCCAGTTTTGAACGAAAGATATTTCCTTTTTCACCATAGCCCTCCATGGGCTTCCAAATATCCCTTTGCCAATTCCACAAGAACAGCCTTAGCGAAAGGCTTCTAGAAGGGAAAGATGTAACTCTGTGAGATGAATTGAGAGAACACAGAGCAGTTTCTCAGAAAGCTTCTTTCCAGTTTTGAACGGAAGATATTTCCTTTTTCAAAATAGCCCTCTATGGGCTTCCAAATATCCCTTTGCCAATTCCACAAAAACAGCCTCAGCGAAAGGCTTCTTGAAGGGAAAGATGTAACTCTGTGAGATGAATTAACAGAAAACAGAGCAGTTTCTCAGAAAGCTTGTTTCCAGTCTTGTACGGAAGATATTTCCTTTTTCACCATAGCCCTCTATGGGCTTCAAAATATCCCTTAGCCAATTCCACAAGAACAGCCTTAGCGAAAGGCTTCTTGAAGGGAAAGATGTAACTCTGTGAGATGAATTAACAGAACACAGAGCAGTTTCTCAGAAAGCTTATTTCTAGTTTTGAACGGAAGATATTTCCTTTTTCACCAGAGCCCTCTATGAGCTTCCAAATATCCCTTTGCCAATTCCACAACAACAGCCTTAGGGAAAGGCGTCTTGAAGGGAAAGATGTAACTCTGTGAGATGAATTAACAGAACACAGAACAGTTTCTCAGAAAGTTCTTTCCCGTTTTGAAAGTAATATATTTCCTTTTTCACCATAGCCCTCTATGGGCTTCCAAATATCCCTTTGACAATTCCAGAAGAACAGCCTTAACGAAAGGCTTCTTGAAGGGAAAGATGTAGCTCTGTGAAATGAATTCAGAGAACACAGAGCAGTTTCTCAGAAAGCTTTTTCCAGTTTTGAACGTAAGATATTTCCTTTTTCACCATAGCCCTCTATGGGCTTCCAAATATCCCTTTGCCAATTCCACAAGAACAGCCTTATCGAAAGGCTTCTTGAAGGGAAAGATGTAACTCTGTGAGATGAATTCAGAGAACACAAAGCAGTTTCTCAGAAAGCTTCTTTCCAGTTTTGAACGGAAGATATTTCCTTTTTCACCATAGCCCTCTATGGGCTTCCAAATATCCCTTTTCCAATTCCAAAAAAACAGCCTTAACGAAAGGCTTCTTGAAGGGAAAGATGTAACTCTGTGAGATGAATTAACAGAACACAGAGCAGTTTCTCAGAAAGCTTCTTTCCAGTTTTGAACGGAAGTTATTTCCTTTTTCACCGTTGCCCTCTATGGGCTTCCAAATATCCCTTTGCCAATTCCACAAGAACAGCCTTAGCGAAAGGCTTCTTGAAGGGAAAGATGTAACTCTGTGAGATGAATTCAGAGAACACAGAGCAGTTTCTCAGAAAGCTTCTTTCCAGTTTTGAACGGAAGATATTTCCTTTTTCACCATAGCCCTCTATGGGCTTCCAAATATCCCTTTGCCAATTCCACAAAAACAGCCTTAGCGAAAGGCTTCTTGAAGGGAAAGATGTAACTCTGTGAGGTGAACTAACAGAACACACAGCAGTTTCTCAGAAAGCTTCTTTCCAGTTTTGAACGGAAAATATTTCCTTTTTCACCATAGCCCTCTATGGGCTTCCAAATATCCCTTTGCCAATTTCACAAGAACAGCCTTAGAGAAAGGCTTCTTGAAGGGAAAGATGTAACTCTGTGAGATGAACTAAGGGAACACAGAGCAGTTTCTCAGAATGCTTCTTTCCAGTTTTGAACGGAAGATATTCCCTTTTTCACCATAGCCCTCTATGGGCTTCCAAATATCCCTATGCCAATTCCACAAGAACAGCCTTAGCGAAAGGCTTCTTGAAGGGAAAGATGTAACTCTGTGAGATGAATTCAGAGAACACAGAGCAGTTTCTCAGAAAGCTTCTTTCCAGTTTTGAACGGAAGATATTTCCTTTTTCACCATAGCCCTCTATGGGCTTCCAAATATCCCTTTGCCAATTCCAGAAGAACAGCCTTAGCGAAAGGCTTCTTGAAGGGAAAGATGTAGCTCTGTAAAATGAATTCAGAGAACACAGAGCAGTTTCTCAGAAGGCTTTTTCCAGTTTTGAACGGAAGATATTTCCTTCTTCACCATAGCCCTCTATGGGCTTCCAAATATCCCTTGGCCAATTCCACAAGAACAGCCTTAGCGAAAGGCTTCTTGAAGGGAAAGATGTAACTCTGTGAGATGAATTAACAGAACACGGAGCAGTTTCTCAGAAAGCTTTTTCCAGTTTTGAACGGAAGATATTTCCTTTTTCACCATAGCCCTCTATGGGCTTCCAAATATCCCTTTGCCAATTCCACAAGAACAGCCTTAGCAAAAGGCTTCTTGAAGGGAAAGATGTAACTCTGTGAGATGAATTCAGAGAACACAGAGCAGTTTCTCAGAAAGCTTCTTTCCAGTTTTGAAGGGAAGATATTTCCTTTTTCACCGTAGCCCTCTATGGGCTTCCAAATATCCCTTTGCCAATTCCACAAGAACAGCCTTAGCGAAAGGCTTCTTGAAGGGAAAGATGTAACTCTCTGAGATGAGAAGGGAATGATGAACTCTGTTAGATGAATTAACAGAACACACAACAGTTTCTCAGAATGTTTCTTTCCAGTTTTGAACGGAAGATATTTCCTTTTTCACCATAGCCCTCTATGGGCTTCCAAATATCCCTTTGCCAATTCTACAAAAACAGCCTTAGCTAAAGTCTTCTTGCAGGGAAAGATGTAACTCTGTGAGATGAATTAACAGAACACAGAGCAGTTTCTCAGAAAGCTTCTTTCCAGTTTTGAACGGAAGATATTTCCTTTTTCACCATAGCCCTCCATGGGCTTCCTAATATCCCTTTGCCAATTCTACAAGAACAGCCTTAGCGAAAGGCTTCTTGCAGGGAAAGATGTAACTCTGTGAGATGAATTAACAGAACACAGAGAAGTTTCTCAGAAAGCTTCTTTCCAGTTTTGAACGGAAGATATTTCCTTTTTCACCATAGCCCTCTAAGGGCTTCCAAATATCCCTTTGCCAATTCCACAAGAACAGCCTTAGTGAAAGGCTTCTTGAAGGGAAAGTTGTAACTCTGTGAGATGAATTCACAGAACACACAACAGTTTCTCAGAAAGCTTCTTTCCAGTTTTGAACGGAAGATATTTCCTTTTCCACCATAGCCCGCTATGTTCTTCCAAATATCCCTTTGGCAATTCCACAAGAACAGCGTTAGCGAAAGGCTTCTTGAAGGGAAAGATGTAACTCTGTGAGTTGAATTAACAGAACACAGAGCAGTTTCTCAGAAAGCTTCTTTCCAGTTTTGAACGGAAGATATTTCCTTTTTCACCATAGCCCTTCATGGGCTTCCAAATATCCCTTTGCCAATTAAACAAGAACAGCCTTAGCGAAAGGCTTCTTGAAGGGAAAGATGTAACTCTGTGAGATGAACTAACAGAACACAGAGCAGTTTCTCAGAAAGCTTCTTTCCAGTTTTCAACGGAAGATATTTCCTTTTTCACCATAGCCCTCTATGGGCTTCCAAATATCCCTTTGCCAATTCCACAGGAACAGCCTTAGCGAAAGGCTTCTTCAAGGGAAAGATGTAACTCTGTGAGATGAATTAACAGAACACAGAGCAGTTTCTCAGAAAGCTTCTTTCCAGTTTTGAACGGAAGATATTTCCTTTTTCACCATAGCCCTCTATGGGCTTCCAAATATCCCTTTGCCAATTGCACAAGAACAGCCTTAGCGAAAGGATTCTTGAAGGGAAAGATGTAACTCTGTGAGTTGAATTAAGAGAACACAGAGCAGTTTCTCAGAAAGCTTCTTTCCAGTTTTGAACGGAAGATATTTCCTTTTTCACCATAGCCCTCTATGGGCTTCCAAATATCCCTTTGCCAATTCTTCAAGAACAGCCTTAGCGAAAGGCTTCTTGAAGGGAAAGATGTAACTCTGTGAGATGAATTAACAGAACGCAGAGCAGTTTCTCCTAAAGATTCTTTCCAGTTTTGAACGGAAGATATTTCCTTTTTCACCACATCCCTCTATGGGCTTCCAAGTATCCGTTTGCCAATTCCACAAGAACAGCGTTAGTGAAAGGCTTCTTGAAGGGAAAGATGTAACTCTGTGAGATGAATTCACAGAACACAGAACAGTTTCTCACAAAGCTTCTTTCCAGTTTTGAACGGAAGATATTTCCTTTTTCACCATAGGCCTCTATGGGCTTCCAAATATCCCTTTGCCAATTGCACAAGAACATCCTTAGCGAAAGGCTTCTTGAAGGGAAAGATGTAACTCTGTGAGATGAATTCAGAGAACCCAGAGCAGTTTCTCAGAAAGCTTCTTTCCAGTTTTGAACGGAAGATATTTCCTTTTTCACCATAGCCCTCTATGGGCTTCCAAATATCCCTTTGCCAATTCCACAAGAACAGCCTTAGCGAAAGGCTTCTTGCAGGGAAAGATGTAACTGTGTGAGATGAATTCAGAGAACATTGAGCAGTTTCTCAGAAAGCTTCTTTCCAGTTTTGAACGAGGATATTTCCTTTTTCAAAATAGCCCTCTATGGGCTTCCAAATATCCCTTTGCCAGTTCCACAAGAACAGCCTTAGCGAAAGGCTTCTTGAAGGGAAAGATGTAGCTCTGTAAAATGAATTCAGAGAACACAGAGCAGTTTCTCAGAAGGCTTTTTCCAGTTTTGAACGGAAGATATTTCCTTCTTCACCATAGCCCTCTATGGGCTTCCAAATATCCCTTGGCCAATTCCACAAGAACAGCCTTAGCGAAAGGCTTCTTGAAGGGAAAGATGTAACTCTGTGAGATGAATTAACAGAACACGGAGCAGTTTCTCAGAAAGCTTTTTCCAGTTTTGAACGGAAGATATTTCCTTTTTCACCATAGCCCTCTATGGGCTTCCAAATATCCCTTTGCCAATTCCACAAGAACAGCCTTAGCGAAAGGCTTCTTGAAGGGAAAGATGTAACTCTGTGAGATGAATTCAGAGAACACAGAGCAGTTTCTCAGAAAGCTTCTTTCCAGTTTTGAAGGGAAGATATTTCCTTTTTCACCGTAGCCCTCTATGGGCTTCCAAATATCCCTTTGCCAATTCCACAAGAACAGCCTTAGCGAAAGGCTTCTTGAAGGGAAAGATGTAACTCTCTGAGATGAGAAGGGAAAGATGAACTCTGTTAGATGAATTAACAGAACACACAACAGTTTCTCAGAATGTTTCTTTCCAGTTTTGAACGGAAGATATTTCCTTTTTCACCATAGCCCTCTATGGGCTTCCAAATATCCCTTTGCCAATTCTACAAAAACAGCCTTAGCTAAAGTCTTCTTGCAGGGAAAGATGTAACTCTGTGAGATGAATTAACAGAACACAGAGCAGTTTCTCAGAAAGCTTCTTTCCAGTTTTGAACGGAAGATATTTCCTTTTTCACCATAGCCCTCCATGGGCTTCCTAATATCCCTTTGCCAATTCTACAAGAACAGCCTTAGCGAAAGGCTTCTTGCAGGGAAAGATGTAACTCTGTGAGATGAATTAACAGAACACAGAGAAGTTTCTCAGAAAGCTTCTTTCCAGTTTTGAACGGAAGATATTTCCTTTTTCACCATAGCCCTCTAAGGGCTTCCAAATATCCCTTTGCCAATTCCACAAGAACAGCCTTAGTGAAAGGCTTCTTGAAGGGAAAGTTGTAACTCTGTGAGATGAATTCACAGAACACACAACAGTTTCTCAGAAAGCTTCTTTCCAGTTTTGAACGGAAGATATTTCCTTTTCCACCATAGCCCGCTATGTTCTTCCAAATATCCCTTTGGCAATTCCACAAGAACAGCGTTAGCGAAACTCTTCTTGAAGGGAAAGATGTAACTCTGTGAGTTGAATTAACAGAACACAGAGCAGTTTCTCAGAAAGCTTCTTTCCAGTTTTGAACGGAAGATATTTCCTTTTTCACCATAGCCCTTCATGGGCTTCCAAATATCCCTTTGCCAATTAAACAAGAACAGCCTTAGCGAAAGGCTTCTTGAAGGGAAAGATGTAACTCTGTGAGATGAACTAACAGAACACAGAGCAGTTTCTCAGAAAGCTTCTTTCCAGTTTTCAACGGAAGATATTTCCTTTTTCACCATAGCCCTCTATGGGCTTCCAAATATCCCTTTGCCAATTCCACAGGAACAGCCTTAGCGAAAGGCTTCTTCAAGGGAAAGATGTAACTCTGTGAGATGAATTAACAGAACACAGAGCAGTTTCTCAGAAAGCTTCTTTCCAGTTTTGAACGGAAGATATTTCCTTTTTCACCATAGCCCTCTATGGGCTTCCAAATATCCCTTTGCCAATTGCACAAGAACAGCCTTAGCGAAAGGATTCTTGAAGGGAAAGATGTAACTCTGTGAGTTGAATTAAGAGAACACAGAGCAGTTTCTCAGAAAGCTTCTTTCCAGTTTTGAACGGAAGATATTTCCTTTTTCACCATAGCCCTCTATGGGCTTCCAAATATCCCTTTGCCAATTCTTCAAGAACAGCCTTAGCGAAAGGCTTCTTGAAGGGAAAGATGTAACTGTGTGAGATGAATTAACAGAACGCAGAGCAGTTTCTCCTAAAGATTCTTTCCAGTTTTGAACGGAAGATATTTCCTTTTTCACCACATCCCTCTATGGGCTTCCAAGTATCCGTTTGCCAATTCCACAAGAACAGCGTTAGTGAAAGGCTTCTTGAAGGGAAAGATGTAACTCTGTGAGATGAATTCACAGAACACAGAACAGTTTCTCACAAAGCTTCTTTCCAGTTTTGAACGGAAGATATTTCCTTTTTCACCATAGGCCTCTATGGGCTTCCAAATATCCCTTTGCCAATTGCACAAGAACATCCTTAGCGAAAGGCTTCTTGAAGGGAAAGATGTAACTCTGTGAGATGAATTCAGAGAACCCAGAGCAGTTTCTCAGAAAGCTTCTTTCCAGTTTTGAACGGAAGATATTTCCTTTTTCACCATAGCCCTCTATGGGCTTCCAAATATCCCTTTGCCAATTCCACAAGAACAGCCTTAGCGAAAGGCTTCTTGCAGGGAAAGATGTAACTGTGTGAGATGAATTCAGAGAACATTGAGCAGTTTCTCAGAAAGCTTCTTTCCAGTTTTGAACGAGGATATTTCCTTTTTCAAAATAGCCCTCTATGGGCTTCCAAATATCCCTTTGCCAGTTCCACAAGAACAGTCTTAGCGAAAGGCTTCTTGAAGGGAAAAATGTAACCCTGTGAGATGAACTAACAGAACATACAGCAGTTTCTCAGAAAGCTTCTTTCCAGTTTTGAACGGAAGATATTTCCTTTTTCACCATAGCCCTCTACGGGCTTCCAAATATCCCTTTGCCAATTCCACAAGAACAGCCTTAGCGAAAGGCTTCTAGAAGGGAAAGATGTAACTCTGTGAGATGAATTCAGAGAACACAGAGCAGATTCTCAGAAAGCTTCTTTCCAGTTTTGAACGGAAGATATTTCCTTTTCCACCATAGCCCTCTACGGGCTTCCAAATATCCCTTTGCCAATTCCACAAGAACAGCCTTAGCGAAAGGCTTCTTGAAGAGAAAGATGTAACTCTGTGAGATGAATTAACAGAACACAGAACAGTTTCTCAGAAAGCTTCTTTCCAGTTTTGAACGGAAGATATTTCCTTTTTCACCATAGCCCTCTTAGGGCTTCCAAATATCCCTTTGCCAATTCCACAAGAACAGCCTTAGCGAAAGGCTTCTTGAAGGGAAAGATGTAACTCTGTGAGATGAATTAACAAAACACAGAGCAGTTTCTCAGAAAGCTTCTTTCCAGTTTTGAACGGAAGATATTTCTTTTTTCACCATAGCACCCTTAGGGTTTCCAAATATCCCTTTGCCAATTCCACAAGAAGAGCCTCAATGAAAGGCTTCTTGAAGGGAAAGATGTAACTCTGTGAGAAGAATTAACAAAACACAGAGCAGTTTCTCAGAAAGCTTGTTTCCACTCTTGAACGCAAGATATTTCCTTTTTCACCATAGCCCTCTATGGGCTTCCAAATATCCCTTTGCCAATTCCACAAGAACAGCCTTAGCGAAAGGCTTCTTGAAAGGTAAGATGTAACTCTGTGAGATGAATTAACAGAACACAGAGCAGTTTCTCAGAAAGCTTATTTCCAGTTTTGAACGGAAGATATTTCCTTTTTCACCATAGCCCTCTATGGGCTTCCAAATATCCCTTTGCCAATTCCACAAGAACAGCCTTAGCGAAAGGCTTCTTGAAGGGAAAGATGTAACTGTGTGAGATGAATTAACAGAACGCAGAGCTGTTTCTCCTAAAGCTTCTTTCCAGTTTTGAACGGAAAATATTTCCTTTTTCACCTTAGCCCTCCATGGGCTTCCATATATCCCTTTGCCAATACCACAAGAACAGCCTTAGCGAAAGGCTTCTTGAAGGGAAAGATGTAACTCTGTGAGATGAACTAACAGAACACAGAGCAGTTTCTCAGAAAGCTTATTTCCAGTTTTGAACGGAAGATATTTCCTTTTTCACCATAGCCCTGTATGGGCTTCCAAATATCCCTTGGCCAATTCCACAAGAACAGCCTGAGCGAAAGGCTTCCTGAAGGGAAAGATGTAACTCTGTGAGATGAATTCAGAGAACACAGCGCAGTTTCTCAGAAAGCTTTTTCCAGTTTTGAACGGAAGATATTTCCTTTTTCACCATAGCCCTCTATGGGATTCTAAATATCCCTTTGCCAATTCCACAAGAACAGCCTTAGCGAAAGGCTTCTTGAAGGGAAAGATGTAACTCTGTGAGATGAATTAACAGAACGCAGAGCAGTTTCTCAGAAAGCTTCTTTCCAGTTTTGAACGGAAGATATTTCCTTTTTCACCATAGCCCTCTAAGGGCTTCCAAATATCCCTTTGCCAATTCCACAAGAACAGCCTTAGCGAAAGGCTTCTTGAGCGGAAAGATGTAACTCTGTGGGATGAATTAACAGAACACAGAACAGTTTCTCAGAAAGATTCTTTCCAGTTTTGAACGGAAGATATTTCCTTTTTCACCATAGCCCTCCATGGGCTTCCAAATATCCCTTTGCCAATTCCACAAGAACAGCCTTAGTGAAAGGCTTCTAGAAGGGAAAGAAGTAACTCTGTGAGATGAATTCACATAACACAGAACAGTTTCTCACAAAGCTTCTTTGCAGTTTTGAACGGAAGATATTTCCTTTTTCACCATAGCCCTCTATGGGCTTCCAAATATCCCTTTGCCAATTGCACAAGAACAGCCTTAGCGAAAGGTTTCTTGAAGGGAAAGATGGAACTCTGTGAGATGAATTCAGAGAACACAGAGCAGTTTCTCAGAAAGCTTCTTTCCAGTTTTGAACGGAAGATATTTCATTTTTCACCATAGCCCTCTATGGGCTTCCAAATATCCCTTTGCCAATTCCACAAGAACAGCCTTAGCGAAAGGCTTCTTGCAGGGAAAGATGTAACTGTGTGAGATGAATTCAGAGAACATTGAGCAGTTTCTCAGAAAGCTTCTTTCCAGTTTTGAACGAAGATATTTCCTTTTTCACCATAGCCCTCTATGGGCTTCCAAATATCCCTTTGCCAGTTCCACAGGAACAGCCTTAGCGAAAGGCTTCTTGAAGGGAAAGATGTAACTCTGTGAGATGAACTAACAGAAGACACAGCAGTTTCTCAGAAAGCTTCTTTCCAGTTTTGAACGGAAGATATTTCCTTTTTCACCATAGCCCTCTAAGGGCTTCCAAATATCCCTTTGCCAATTCCACAAGAACAAAATTAGCGAAAGGATTCTTGAAGGGAAAGATGTAACTCTGTGAGATGAACTAACAGAACACAGAGCAGTTTCTCAGAAAGCTTCTTTCCAGTTTTGAACGGAAGATATTCCCTATTTCACCATAGCCCTCTATGGGCTTCCAAATATCCCTTTGCCAATTCCACAAGAACAGCCTTAGCGAAAGGCTTCTTGAAGGGAAAGATGTAACTCTGTGAGATGAATTAACAGAACACAGAACAGTTTCTCAGAAAGATTCTTTCCAGTTTTGAACGGAAGATAGTTCCTTTTTCACCATAGCCCTCCATGGGCTTCCAAATATCCCTTTGCCAATTCCACAAGAACAGCCTTAGTGAAAGGCTTCTTGAAGGGAAAGATGGAACTCTGTGAGATGAATTCACAGAACACAGAACAGTTTCTCACAAAGCTTCTTTGCAGTTTTGAACGGAAGATATTTCCTTTTTCACCATAGCCCTCTATGGGCTTCCAAATATCCCTTTGCCAATTGCACAAGAACAGCCTTAGCGAAAGGTTTCTTGAAGGCAAAGATGGAACTCTGTGAGATGAATTCTGAGAACACAGAGCAGTTTCTCAGAAAGCTTCTTTCCAGTTTTGAACGGAAGATATTTCATTTTTCACCATAGCCCTCTATGGGCTTCCAAATATCCCTTGGCCAGTTCCACAAGAACAGCCTTAGCGAAAGGCTTCTTGAAGGGAAAGATGTAACTCTGTGAGATGAATTAACAGAACACAGAGCAGTTTCTCAGAAAACTTTTTCCAGTTTTGAACGGAAGATATTTCCTTTTTCACCATAGCCCTCTATGGGCTTCCAAATATCCCTTTGCCAATTCCACAAGAACAGCCTTAGCGAAAGGCTTCTTGAAGGGAAAGATGTAACTCTGTGAGATGAATTCAGAGAACACAGAGCAGTTTCTCAGAAAGCTTCTTTCCAGTTTTGAAGGGAAGATATTTCCTTTTTCACCGTAGCCCTCTATGGGCTTCCAAATATCCCATTGCCAATTCCACAAGAACAGCCTTAGCGAAAGGCTTCTTGAAGGGAAAGATGTAACTCTCTGAGATGAGAAGGGAAAGATGAACTCTTTTAGATGAATTAACAGAACACACAACAGTTTCTCAGAATGTTTCTTTCCAGTTTTGAACGGAAGATATTTCCTTTTTCACCATAGCCCTCTATGGGCTTCCAAATATCCCTTTGCCAATTCTACAAGAACAGCCTTAGCGAAAGGCTTCTTGCAGGGAAAGATGTAACTCTGTTAGATGAATTAACAGAACACAGAGCAGTTTCTCAGAAAGCTTCTTTCCAGTTTTGAACGGAAGATATTTCCTTTTTCACCATAGCCCTCTAAGGGCTTCCAAATATCCCTTTGCCAATTCCACAAGAACAGCCTTAGTGAAAGGCTTCTTGAAGGGAAAGATGTATCTCTGTGAGATGAATTCACAGAACACACAACAGTTTCTCAGAAAGCTTCTTTCGAGTTTTGAACGGAAGATATTTCCTTTTCCACCATAGTCCTCTATGTTCTTCCAAATATCCCTTTGGCAATTCCACAAGAACAGCGTTAGCGAAAGGCTTCTTGAAGGGAAAGATGTAACTCTGTGAGTTGAATTAACAGAACACAGAGCAGTTTCTCAGAAAGCTTCTTTCCAGTTTTGAACGGAAGATATTTCCTTTTTCACCATAGCCCTTCATGGGCTTCCAAATATCCCTTTGCCAATTAAACAAGAACAGCCTTAGCGAAAGGCTTCTTGAAGGGAAAGATGTAACTCTGTGAGATGAACTAACAGAACACAGAGCAGTTTCTCAGAAAGCTTCTTTCCAGTTTTCAACGGAAGATATTTCCTTTTTCACCATAGCCCTCTATGGGCTTCCAAATATCCCTTTGCCAATTCCACAAGAACAGCCTGGGTGAAAGGCTTCTTGAAGGGAAAGATGTAACTCTGTGAGATGAATTAACAGAACACAGAGCAGTTTCTCAGAAAGCTTCTTTCCAGTTTTGAACGGAAGATATTTCCTTTTTCACCATAGCCCTCTACGGGCTTCCAAATATCCCTATGCCAATTCCACAAGAACAGCCTTAGCGAAAGGCTTCCTGAAGGGAAAGATGTAACTCTGTGAGAAGAATTCAGAGAACACAGAGCAGTTTCTCAGAAAGCTTCCTTCCAGTTTTGAACGGAAGATATTCCCTTTTTCACTTTAGCCCTCTATGCGCTTCCAAATATCCCTTTGCCAATTCCACAAGAACAGCCTTAGCGAAAGTCTTCTTGAAGGGAAAGATGTAACTCTGTGAGATGAACTAACAAAACACCGAGCAGTTTCTCAGAAAGTTTTTTCCAGTTTTGAACGGAAGATAATTCCTTTTTCACCATAGCCCTCTATGGGCTTCGAAATATCCCTTTGCCAATTCCACAAGAACAGCCTTAGCGAAAGGCTTCTTGAATGGAAAGATGTAACATTGTGAGATGAATTCACAGAACACAGAATAGTTTCTCACAAAGCTTCTTTCCAATTTTGAACGGAAGATATTTCCTTTTTTACCATAGCCCTCCATGGGCTTCCAAATATCCCTTTGCCAATTCCACAAGAACAGCCTCAGCGAAAGGCTTCTTGAAGGGAAAGATGTAACTCTGTGAGATGAACTCACAGAACACAGAGCAGTTTCTCAGAAAGCTTCTTTCCAGTTTTGAACGGAAGATATTTCCTTTTTCACCGTAGACCTCTGTGGGCTTCCAAATATCCCTTTGCCAATTGCACAAGAACAGCCTTAGTGAAAGGCTTCTTGAAGGGAAAGATGTAACTCTATGAGATGAATTCACAGAACACAGAACAGTTTCTCACAAAGCTTCTTTCCAGTTTTGAACGGAAGATATTTCCTTTTTCACCATAGCACTCTATGGGCTTCCAAATATCCCTTTCCAATTGCACAAGAACAGCCTTAGCGAAAGGTTTCTTGAAGGGAAAGATGTAACTCTATGAGATGAATTCAGAGAACACAGAGCAGTTTCTCAGAAAGCTTCTTTCCAGTTTTGAACGGAAGATATTTCCTTTTTCACCATAGCCCTCTATGGGCTTCCAAATATCCCTTTGCCAATTGCACAAGAACAGCCTTAGCGAAAGGCTTCTTGAAGGGAAAGATGTAACTCTGTGAGATGAATTCAGAGAACACAGAGCAGTTTCTCAGAAAGCTTCTTTCCAGTTTTGAACGGAAGATATTTCCTTTTTCACCATAGCCCTCTATGGGCTTCCAAATATCCCTTTGCCAGTTCCACAAGAACAGCCTTAGCGAAAGGCGTCTTGAAGGGAAAGATGTAACTCTGTGAGATGAACTAACAGAACACATAGCAGTTTCTCAGAAAGCTTCTTTCCAGTTTTGAACGGAATATATTTCCTTTTTCACGATAGCCCTCTATGGGCTTCCAAATATCCCTTTGCCAATTCCACAAGAACAGCCTTAGCGAAAGGCTTCTTGAAGGTATAGATGTAACTCTCTGAGATGAGAAGGGAAAGATGAACTCTGTTAGATGAATTAACAGAACACAGAACAGTTTCTCGGAAAGTTTCTTTCCAGTTTTGAACGGAAGATATTTCCTTTTTCACCATAGCCCTCTATGGGCTTCCAAATATCCCTTTGCCAATTCTGCAAGAACAGCCTTAGCGAAAGGCTTCTTGCAGGGAAAGTTGTAACTCTGTGAGATGAATTAACAGAACACAGAGCAGTTTCTCAGAAAGCTTCTTTCCAGTTTTGAACGGAAGATATTTCCTTTTTCACCATAGCCCTCTATGGGCTTCCAAATATCCCTTTGCCAATTGCACAAGAACAGCCTTAGCGAAAGCCTTCTTGAAGGGAAAGATGTAACTCTGTGAGATGAATTCAGAGAACACAGAGCAGTTTCTCAGAAAGCCTCTTTCCAGTTTTGAACGGAAGATATTTCCTTTTTCACCATAGCCCTCTATGGGCTTCCAAATATCCCTTTGCCAATTCCACAAGAACAGCCTTAGCGAACGGCTTCTTGAGGGGAAAGATGTAACTCTGTGAGATGAATTAACAGAACACAGAGCAGTTTCTCAGAAAGCTTCTTTCCAGTTTTGAACGGAAGATATTTCCTTTTTCACCATAGCCCTCCATGGGCTTCCAAATATCCCTTTGCCAATTACACAAGAACAGCCTTAGTGAAAGGCTTCTTGAAGGGAAAGATGTAACTCTGTGAGATGAATTCACAGAACACAGAACAGTTTCTCACAAAGCTTCTTTCGAGTTTTGAACGGAAGATATTTCCTTTTTCACCGTAGTACTCTATGGGCTTCCAAATATCCCTTTGCCAATTGCACAAGAACAGCCTTAGCGAAAGGCTTCTTGAAGGGAAAGATGTAACTCTGTGAGTTGAATTCAGAGAACCCAGAGCAGTTTCTCAAAAAGATTCTTTCCAGTTTTGAACGGAAGATATTTCCTTTTTCACCATAGCCCTCTATGGGCTTCCAAATATCCCTTTGCCAGTTCCACAAGAGTATCCTTAGCGAAAGGCTTCTTGAAGGGAAAGA
The DNA here is from genome assembly GCF_047675955.1 of Chlorocebus sabaeus. Classification (NCBI taxonomy): domain Eukaryota; kingdom Metazoa; phylum Chordata; class Mammalia; order Primates; family Cercopithecidae; genus Chlorocebus; species Chlorocebus sabaeus. The sequence goes on from NC_132909.1 coordinate 36,863,470, forward strand.
TGTAACTCTGTGAGATGAACTAACAGAACACACAGCAGTTTCTCAGAAAGCTTCTTTCCAGTTTTGAACGGAATATATTTCCTTTTTCCCCATAGCCCTCTATGGGCTTCCAAATATCCCTTTCCCAATTCCACAGACAGCCTTAGCGAAAGGCTTCTTGAATGGAAAGATGTAACTGTGTGAGATGAATTCAGAGAACACAGAGCAGTTTCTCAGAAAGCTTCTTTCCCGTTTTGAACGGAAGATATTCCCTTTTTCACCATAGCCCTCTGTGGGCTTCCAAATATCCCTTTGCCAATTCCACAGACAGCCTTAGCGAAAGGCTTCTTGAATGGAAAGATGTAACTGTGTGAGATGAATTCAGAGAACACAGAGCAGTTTCTCAGAAAGCTTCTTTCCAGTTTTGAACGGAAGATATTTCCTTTTTCACCATAGCCCTCTATGGGCTTCCAAATATCCCTTTGCCAGTTCCACAAGAACAGCCTTAGCGAAAGGCTTCTTGAAGGGAAAGATGTAACTCTGTGAGATGAACTAACAGAACACATAGCAGTTTCTCAGAAAGCTTCTTTCCAGTTTTGAACGGAAGATATTTCATTTTTCACCATAGCCCTCTATGGGCTTCCAAATATCCCTTTGCCAATTCCACAAGAACAGCCTTAGCGAAAGGCTTCTTGAATGGAAAGATGTAACTCTGTGAGATGAATTAAAAGAACTCAGAGCAGTTTGTCAGAAATCTTCTTTCCAGTTTTGAACGGAAGATATTTCCTTTTTCACCATAGCTCTCTATGGGCTTCCAAATATCCCTTTGCCAATTCCAGAAGAACAGCCTTAGCGAAAGGCTTCTTGAAGGGAAAGATGTAACTCTGTGAGATGAACTAACAGAACACAGAGCAGTTTCTCAGAAAGCTTCTTTCCAGTTTTGAACGGAAGATATTTCCTTTTTCACCATAGCCCTCCATGGGCTTCCAAATATCCCTTTGCCAATTCCACAAGAACAGCCTTAGCTAAAGGCTTCTTGAAGGGAAAGATGTAACTCTGTGAGATGAATTCACAGAACACAGAGCAGTTTCTCAGAAAGCTTCTTTCCAGTTTTGAACGGAAGATATTTCCTTTTTCACCATAGCCCTCTATGGGTTTCCAAATATCGCTTTGCCAATTCCACAAGAACAGCCTTAGCGAAAGGCTTCTTGAAGGGAAAGATGTAACTCTGTGAGATGAATTAACAGAACACAGAGCAGTTTCTCAGAAAGCTTCTTTCCAGTTTTGAACGGAAGATATTTCCTTTTTCACCATAGCGCTCTATGGGCTTCCAAATATCCCTTTGCCAATTCCACAAGAACAGCCTTAGCGAAAGGCTTCTTGAAGGGAAAGATGTAACTGTGTGAGATGAATTAACAGAACGCAGAGCAGCTTCTCCTAAAGCTTCTTTCCAGTTTTGAACGGAAAATATTTCCTTTTTCACCTTAGCCCTCCATGGGCTTCCATATATCCCTTTGCCAATACCACAAGAACAGCCTTAGCGAAAGGCTTCTTGAAGGGAAAGATGTAACTCTGTGAGATGAACTAACAGAACACAGAGCAGTTTCTCAGAAAGCTTCTTTCCAGTTTTGAACGGAAGATATTTCCTTTTTCACCATAGCCCTCTATGGGCTTCCAAATATCCCTTTGCCAATTCCACAAGAACAGCCTTAGCGAAAGGCTTCTTGAAGGGAAAGATGTAACTCTGTGAGATGAACTAACAGAACACAGAGCAGTTTCTCAGAAAGCTTATTTCCAGTTTTGAACGGAAGATATTTCCTTTTTCACCATAGCCCTCCATGGGCTTCCAAATATCCCTTTGCCAATTCCACAAGAACAGCCTTAGCTAAAGGCTTCTTGAAGGGAAAGATGTAACTCTGTGAGATGAACTAACAGAACACAGAGCAGTTTCTCAGAAAGCTTATTTTCAGTTTTGAACGGAAGATATTTCCTTTTTCACCTTAGCCCTCTATGGGCTTCCAAATATCCCTTTGCCAATTCCACAAGAACAGCCTTAGCGAAAGCCTTCTTGAAGGGAAAGATGTAACTCTGTGAGATGAATTTACAGAACACAGAGCAGTTTCCCAGAAAGCTTCTTTCCAGTTTTGAACGGAAGATATTTCCTTTTTCACCATAGCCCTCTATGGGCTTCCAAATATCCCGTTGCCAATTCCACAAGAACAGCCTTAGCGAAAGGCTTCTTGAAGGGAAAGATGTAACTCTGTGAGATGAACTAACAGAACACAGAGCAGTTTCTCAGAAAGCTGATTTCCAGTTTTGAACGGAAGATATTTCCTTTTTCACCATAGCCCTCTATGGGCTTCCAAATGTCCCTTGGCCAATTCCACAAGAACAGCCTTAGCGAAAGGCTTCTTGAAGGGAAAGATGTAACTCTGTGAGATGAATTAGAGAACACAGAGCAATTTCTCAGAAAGCTTTTTCCAGTTTTGAACGGAAGATATTTCCTTTTTCACCATAGCCCTCTATGGGCTTCCAAATATCCCTTTGCCAATTCTACAAGAACAGCCTTAGCGAAAGGCTTCTTGAAAGGAAAGATGTAACTCTGTGAGATGAATTAACAGAACACAGAGCAGTTTCTCAGAAAGCTTCTTTCCAGTTTTGAACGGAAGATATTTCCTTTTTCACCATAGCCCTCTAAGGGCTTCCAAATATCCCTTTGCCAATTCCACAAGAACAGCCTTAGCGAAAGGCTTCTTGAGGGGAAAGATGTAACTCTGTGAGATGAATTAACAGAACACAGAACAGTTTCTCAGAAAGATTCTTTCCAGTTTTGAACGGAAGATATTTCCTTTTTCACCATAGCCCTCCATGGGCTTCCAAATATCCCTTTGCCAATTCCACAAGAACAGCCTTAGTGAAAGGCTTCTTGAAGGGAAAGATGGAACTCTGTGAGATGAATTCACAGAACACAGGACAGTTTCTCACAAAGCTTCTTTGCAGTTTTGAACGGAAGATATTTCCTTTTTCACCATAGCCCTCTATGGGCTTCCAAATATCCCTTTGCCAATTGCACAAGAACAGCCTTAGCGAAAGGTTTCTTGAAGGGAAAGATGGAACTCTGTGAGATGAATTCAGAGAACACAGAGCGGTTTCTCAGAAAGCTTCTTTCCAGTTTTGAACGGAAGATATTTCATTTTTCACCATAGCCCTCTATGGGCTTCCAAATATCCCTTTGCCAATTCCACAAGAACAGCCTTAGCGAAAGGCTTCTTGCAGGGAAAGATGTAACTGTGTGAGATGAATTCAGAGAACATTGAGCAGTTTCTCAGAAAGCTTCTTTCCAGATTTGAACGAAGATATTTCCTTTTTCACCATAGCCCTCTATGGGCTTCCAAATATCCCTTTGCCAGTTCCACAAGAACAGCCTTAGCGAAAGGCTTCTTGAAGGGCAAGATGTAACTCTGTGAGATGAACTAACAGAACACACAGCAGTTTCTCAGAAAGCCTCTTTCCAGTTTTGAACGGAAGATATTTCCTTTTTCACCATAGCCCTCTATGGGCTTCCAAATATCCCTTTGCCAATTCCACAAGAACAAAATTAGCGAAAGGATTCTTGAAGGGAAAGATGTAACTCTGTGAGATGAACTAACAGAACACAGAGCAGTTTCTCAGAAAGCTTCTTTCCAGTTTTGAACGGAAGATATTCCCTATTTCACCATAGCCCTCTATGGGCTTCCAAATATCCCTTTGCCAATTCCACAAGAACAGCCTTAGCGAAAGGCTTCTTGAAGGGAAAGATGTAACTCTGTGAGATGAATTCAGAGAACACAGAGCAGTTTCTCAGAAAGCTTCTTTCCAGTTTTGAAAGGAAGGTATTTCCTTTTCCACCATAGCCCTCTACGGTCTTCCAAATATCCCTTTTCCAATTCCACAAGAACAGCCTTAGCGAAAGGCTTCTTGAAGGGAAAGATGTAGCTCTGTGAAATGAATTCAGAGAACACAGAGCAGTTTCTCAGAAAGCTTCTTTCCAGTTTTGAAGGGAAGATATTTCCTTTTTCACCACAGCCCTCTATGGGCTTCCAAATATGCCTTTGACAATTCCACAAAAACAGCCTTAGTGGAAGGCTTCTTGAAAGGAAAGATGTAACTCTGTGAGATGAGAAGGGAAAGATGAACTCTGTGAGATGATTTAACAGAACACAGAACAGTTTTTCAGAAAGCTTCTTTCCAGTATTAAACGGAAGTTATTTCCTTTTTCACGATAGCCCTCTATGGGCTTCCAAATATCCCTTTGCCAGTTCCGCAAGAGCATCCTTAGCGAAAGGCTTCTTGAAGGGAAAGATGTAACTCTGTGAGATGAACTAACAGAACACCGAGCAGTTTCTCAGGAAGTTCTTTCCAGTTTTGAACGAAAGATATTTCCTTTTTCACCATAGCCCTCCATGGGCTTCCAAATATCCCTTTGCCAATTCCACAAGAACAGCCTTAGCGAAAGGCTTCTAGAAGGGAAAGATGTAACTCTGTGAGATGAATTGAGAGAACACAGAGCAGTTTCTCAGAAAGATTCTTTCCAGTTTTGAACGGAAGATATTTCCTTTTTCACCAGAGCCCTCTATGAGCTTCCAAATATCCCTTTGCGAATTCCACAACAACAGCCTTAGAGAAAGGCGTCTTGAAGGGAAAGATGTAACTCTGTGAGATGAATTAACAGAACACAGAACAGTTTCTCAGTAAGTTCTTTCCCGTTTTGAAAGTAATATATTTCCTTTTTCACCATAGCCCTCTATGGGCTTCCAAATATCCCTTTGACAATTCCAGAAGAAGAGCCTTAGCGAAAGGCTTCTTGAAGGGAAAGATGTAGCTCTGTGAAATGAATTCAGAGAACACAGAGCAGTTTCTCAGAAAGCTTTTTCCAGTTTTGAACGGAAGATATTTCCTTTTTCACCATAGCTCTCTAAGGGCTTCCAAATATCCCTTTGCCAATTCCACAAGAACAGCCTTAGCGAAAGGCTTCTTGAAGGGAAAGATGTAACTCTGTGAGATGAATTCAGAGAACACAGAGCAGTTTCTCAGAAAGCTTCTTTCCAGTTTTGAAGGGAAGATATTTCCTTTTTCACCATAGCCCTCTATGGGCTTCCAAATATCCCTTTGCCAATTCCAAAAAAACAGACTTAGCGAAAGGCTTCTTGAATGGTAAGATGTAACTCTGTGAGATGAATTAACAGAACACAGAGCAGTATCTCAGAAAGCTTATTTCCAGTTTTGAACGGAAGATATTTCCTTTTTCACCATAGCCCTCTATGGGCTTCCAAATATCCCTTTTTCCAATTCCACAAGAACAGCCTTAGCGAAAGGCTTCTTGAAGGGAAAGATGTAACTCTGTGAGATGAATTAACAGAACACAGAACAGTTTCTCAGAAAGCTTCTTTCCCGTTTTGAAAGGAAGATATTTCCTTTTTCACCATAGCCCTCTATGGGCTTCCAAATATACCTTTGGCAATTCCAGAAGAACAGCCTTAGCGAAAGGCTTCTTGAAGGGAAAGATGTAGCTCTGTGAAATGAACTCAGAGAACACAGAGCAGTTTCTCAGAAAGCTTTTTCCAGTTTTGAACGGAAGATATTTCCTTTTTCACCATAGCCCTCTATGGGCTTCCAAATATCCCTTTTTCAAATCCACAAGAACAGCCTTATCGAAAGGCTTCTTGAAGGGAAAGTTGTAACTCTGTGAGATGAATTCAGAGAACACAGAGCAGTCTCTCAGAAAGCTTCTTTCCAGTTTTGAACGGAAGATATTTCATTTTTCACCATAGCTCTCTATGGGCTTCCAAATATCCCTTTGCCAATTCCACAAGAACAGCCTTAGCGAAAGGCTTCTTGAAGGGAAAGATGTAACTCTGTGAGATGAACTAACAGAACACAGAGCAGTTTCTCAGAAAGCTTATTTCCAGTTTTGAACGGAAGATATTTCCTTTTTCACCATAGCCCTCCATGGGCTTCCAAATATCCCTTTGCCAATTCCACAAGAACAGCCTTAGCTAAAGGCTTCTTGAAGGGAAAGATGTAACTCTGTGAGATGAACTAACAGAACACAGAGCAGTTTCTCAGAAAGCTTCTTTCCAGTTTTGAACGGAAGATATTTCCTTTTTCACCATAGCCCTCTATGGGCTTCCAAATATCCCTTTGCCAATTCCACAAGAACAGCCTTAGCGAAAGGCTTCTTGAAGGGAAAGATGTAACTCTGTGAGATGAACTAACAGAACACAGAGCAGTTTCTCAGAAAGCTTATTTCCAGTTTTGAACGGAAGATATTTCCTTTTTCACCATAGCCCTCCATGGGCTTCCAAATATCCCTTTGCCAATTCCACAAGAACAGCCTTAGCTAAAGGCTTCTTGAAGGGAAAGATGTAACTCTGTGAGATGAACTAACAGAACACAGAGCAGTTTCTCAGAAAGCTTATTTTCAGTTTTGAACGGAAGATATTTCCTTTTTCACCTTAGCCCTCTATGGGCTTCCAAATATCCCTTTGCCAATTCCACAAGAACAGCCTTAGCGAAAGCCTTCTTGAAGGGAAAGATGTAACTCTGTGAGATGAATTTACAGAACACAGAGCAGTTTCCCAGAAAGCTTCTTTCCAGTTTTGAACGGAAGATATTTCCTTTTTCACCATAGCCCTCTATGGGCTTCCAAATATCCCGTTGCCAATTCCACAAGAACAGCCTTAGCGAAAGGCTTCTTGAAGGGAAAGATGTAACTCTGTGAGATGAACTAACAGAACACAGAGCAGTTTCTCAGAAAGCTGATTTCCAGTTTTGAACGGAAGATATTTCCTTTTTCACCATAGCCCTCTATGGGCTTCCAAATGTCCCTTGGCCAATTCCACAAGAACAGCCTTAGCGAAAGGCTTCTTGAAGGGAAAGATGTAACTCTGTGAGATGAATTCAGAGAACACAGAGCAATTTCTCAGAAAGCTTTTTCCAGTTTTGAACGGAAGATATTTCCTTTTTCACCATAGCCCTCTATGGGCTTCCAAATATCCCTTTGCCAATTCTACAAGAACAGCCTTAGCGAAAGGCTTCTTGAAAGGAAAGATGTAACTCTGTGAGATGAATTAACAGAACACAGAGCAGTTTCTCAGAAAGCTTCTTTCCAGTTTTGAACGGAAGATATTTCCTTTTTCACCATAGCCCTCTAAGGGCTTCCAAATATCCCTTTGCCAATTCCACAAGAACAGCCTTAGCGAAAGGCTTCTTGAGGGGAAAGATGTAACTCTGTGAGATGAATTAACAGAACACAGAACAGTTTCTCAGAAAGATTCTTTCCAGTTTTGAACGGAAGATATTTCCTTTTTCACCATAGCCCTCCATGGGCTTCCAAATATCCCTTTGCCAATTCCACAAGAACAGCCTTAGTGAAAGGCTTCTTGAAGGGAAAGATGGAACTCTGTGAGATGAATTCACAGAACACAGGACAGTTTCTCACAAAGCTTCTTTGCAGTTTTGAACGGAAGATATTTCCTTTTTCACCATAGCCCTCTATGGGCTTCCAAATATCCCTTTGCCAATTGCACAAGAACAGCCTTAGCGAAAGGTTTCTTGAAGGGAAAGATGGAACTCTGTGAGATGAATTCAGAGAACACAGAGCAGTTTCTCAGAAAGCTTCTTTCCAGTTTTGAACGGAAGATATTTCATTTTTCACCATAGCCCTCTATGGGCTTCCAAATATCCCTTTGCCAATTCCACAAGAACAGCCTTAGCGAAAGGCTTCTTGCAGGGAAAGATGTAACTGTGTGAGATGAATTCAGAGAACATTGAGCAGTTTCTCAGAAAGCTTCTTTCCAGATTTGAACGAAGATATTTCCTTTTTCACCATAGCCCTCTATGGGCTTCCAAATATCCCTTTGCCAGTTCCACAAGAACAGCCTTAGCGAAAGGCTTCTTGAAGGGCAAGATGTAACTCTGTGAGATGAACTAACAGAACACACAGCAGTTTCTCAGAAAGCCTCTTTCCAGTTTTGAACGGAAGATATTTCCTTTTTCACCATAGCCCTCTATGGGCTTCCAAATATCCCTTTGCCAATTCCACAAGAACAAAATTAGCGAAAGGATTCTTGAAGGGAAAGATGTAACTCTGTGAGATGAACTAACAGAACACAGAGCAGTTTCTCAGAAAGCTTCTTTCCAGTTTTGAACGGAAGATATTCCCTATTTCACCATAGCCCTCTATGGGCTTCCAAATATCCCTTTGCCAATTCCACAAGAACAGCCTTAGCGAAAGGCTTCTTGAAGGGAAAGATGTAACTCTGTGAGATGAATTCAGAGAACACAGAGCAGTTTCTCAGAAAGCTTCTTTCCAGTTTTGAAAGGAAGGTATTTCCTTTTCCACCATAGCCCTCTACGGTCTTCCAAATATCCCTTTTCCAATTCCACAAGAACAGCCTTAGCGAAAGGCTTCTTGAAGGGAAAGATGTAGCTCTGTGAAATGAATTCAGAGAACACAGAGCAGTTTCTCAGAAAGCTTCTTTCCAGTTTTGAAGGGAAGATATTTCCTTTTTCACCACAGCCCTCTATGGGCTTCCAAATATGCCTTTGACAATTCCACAAAAACAGCCTTAGTGGAAGGCTTCTTGAAAGGAAAGATGTAACTCTGTGAGATGAGAAGGGAAAGATGAACTCTGTGAGATGATTTAACAGAACACAGAACAGTTTTTCAGAAAGCTTCTTTCCAGTATTAAACGGAAGTTATTTCCTTTTTCACGATAGCCCTCTATGGGCTTCCAAATATCCCTTTGCCAGTTCCGCAAGAGCATCCTTAGCGAAAGGCTTCTTGAAGGGAAAGATGTAACTCTGTGAGATGAACTAACAGAACACCGAGCAGTTTCTCAGGAAGTTCTTTCCAGTTTTGAACGAAAGATATTTCCTTTTTCACCATAGCCCTCCATGGGCTTCCAAATATCCCTTTGCCAATTCCACAAGAACAGCCTTAGCGAAAGGCTTCTAGAAGGGAAAGATGTAACTCTGTGAGATGAATTGAGAGAACACAGAGCAGTTTCTCAGAAAGATTCTTTCCAGTTTTGAACGGAAGATATTTCCTTTTTCACCAGAGCCCTCTATGAGCTTCCAAATATCCCTTTGCGAATTCCACAACAACAGCCTTAGAGAAAGGCGTCTTGAAGGGAAAGATGTAACTCTGTGAGATGAATTAACAGAACACAGAACAGTTTCTCAGTAAGTTCTTTCCCGTTTTGAAAGTAATATATTTCCTTTTTCACCATAGCCCTCTATGGGCTTCCAAATATCCCTTTGACAATTCCAGAAGAAGAGCCTTAGCGAAAGGCTTCTTGAAGGGAAAGATGTAGCTCTGTGAAATGAATTCAGAGAACACAGAGCAGTTTCTCAGAAAGCTTTTTCCAGTTTTGAACGGAAGATATTTCCTTTTTCACCATAGCTCTCTAAGGGCTTCCAAATATCCCTTTGCCAATTCCACAAGAACAGCCTTAGCGAAAGGCTTCTTGAAGGGAAAGATGTAACTCTGTGAGATGAATTCAGAGAACACAGAGCAGTTTCTCAGAAAGCTTCTTTCCAGTTTTGAAGGGAAGATATTTCCTTTTTCACCATAGCCCTCTATGGGCTTCCAAATATCCCTTTGCCAATTCCAAAAAAACAGACTTAGCGAAAGGCTTCTTGAATGGTAAGATGTAACTCTGTGAGATGAATTAACAGAACACAGAGCAGTATCTCAGAAAGCTTATTTCCAGTTTTGAACGGAAGATATTTCCTTTTTCACCATAGCCCTCTATGGGCTTCCAAATATCCCTTTTTCCAATTCCACAAGAACAGCCTTAGCGAAAGGCTTCTTGAAGGGAAAGATGTAACTCTGTGAGATGAATTAACAGAACACAGAACAGTTTCTCAGAAAGCTTCTTTCCCGTTTTGAAAGGAAGATATTTCCTTTTTCACCATAGCCCTCTATGGGCTTCCAAATATACCTTTGGCAATTCCAGAAGAACAGCCTTAGCGAAAGGCTTCTTGAAGGGAAAGATGTAGCTCTGTGAAATGAACTCAGAGAACACAGAGCAGTTTCTCAGAAAGCTTTTTCCAGTTTTGAACGGAAGATATTTCCTTTTTCACCATAGCCCTCTATGGGCTTCCAAATATCCCTTTTTCAAATCCACAAGAACAGCCTTATCGAAAGGCTTCTTGAAGGGAAAGTTGTAACTCTGTGAGATGAATTCAGAGAACACAGAGCAGTCTCTCAGAAAGCTTCTTTCCAGTTTTGAACGGAAGATATTTCATTTTTCACCATAGCTCTCTATGGGCTTCCAAATATCCCTTTGCCAATTCCACAAGAACAGCCTTAGCGAAAGGCTTCTTGAAGGGAAAGATGTAACTCTGTGAGATGAACTAACAGAACACAGAGCAGTTTCTCAGAAAGCTTATTTCCAGTTTTGAACGGAAGATATTTCCTTTTTCACCATAGCCCTCCATGGGCTTCCAAATATCCCTTTGCCAATTCCACAAGAACAGCCTTAGCTAAAGGCTTCTTGAAGGGAAAGATGTAACTCTGTGAGATGAACTAACAGAACACAGAGCAGTTTCTCAGAAAGCTTATTTTCAGTTTTGAACGGAAGATATTTCCTTTTTCACCTTAGCCCTCTATGGGCTTCCAAATATCCCTTTGCCAATTCCACAAGAACAGCCTTAGCGAAAGCCTTCTTGAAGGGAAAGATGTAACTCTGTGAGATGAATTTACAGAACACAGAGCAGTTTCCCAGAAAGCTTCTTTCCAGTTTTGAACGGAAGATATTTCCTTTTTCACCATAGCCCTCTATGGGCTTCCAAATATCCCGTTGCCAATTCCACAAGAACAGCCTTAGCGAAAGGCTTCTTGAAGGGAAAGATGTAACTCTGTGAGATGAACTAACAGAACACAGAGCAGTTTCTCAGAAAGCTGATTTCCAGTTTTGAACGGAAGATATTTCCTTTTTCACCATAGCCCTCTATGGGCTTCCAAATGTCCCTTGGCCAATTCCACAAGAACAGCCTTAGCGAAAGGCTTCTTGAAGGGAAAGATGTAACTCTGTGAGATGAATTCAGAGAACACAGAGCAATTTCTCAGAAAGCTTTTTCCAGTTTTGAACGGAAGATATTTCCTTTTTCACCATAGCCCTCTATGGGCTTCCAAATATCCCTTTGGCAATTCTACAAGAACAGCCTTAGCGAAAGGCTTCTTGAAAGGAAAGATGTAACTCTGTGAGATGAATTAACAGAACACAGAGCAGTTTCTCAGAAAGCTTCTTTCCAGTTTTGAACGGAAGATATTTCCTTTTTCACCATAGCCCTCTAAGGGCTTCCAAATATCCCTTTGCCAATTCCACAAGAACAGCCTTAGCGAAAGGCTTCTTGAGGGGAAAGATGTAACTCTGTGAGATGAATTAACAGAACACAGAACAGTTTCTCAGAAAGATTCTTTCCAGTTTTGAACGGAAGATATTTCCTTTTTCACCATAGCCCTCCATGGGCTTCCAAATATCCCTTTGCCAATTCCACAAGAACAGCCTTAGTGAAAGGCTTCTTGAAGGGAAAGATGGAACTCTGTGAGATGAATTCACAGAACACAGGACAGTTTCTCACAAAGCTTCTTTGCAGTTTTGAACGGAAGATATTTCCTTTTTCACCATAGCCCTCTATGGGCTTCCAAATATCCCTTTGCCAATTGCACAAGAACAGCGTTAGCGAAAGGTTTCTTGAAGGGAAAGATGGAACTCTGTGAGATGAATTCAGAGAACACAGAGCAGTTTCTCAGAAAGCTTCTTTCCAGTTTTGAACGGAAGATATTTCATTTTTCACCATAGCCCTCTATGGGCTTCCAAATATCCCTTTGCCAATTCCACAAGAACAGCCTTAGCGAAAGGCTTCTTGCAGGGAAAGATGTAACTGTGTGAGATGAATTCAGAGAACATTGAGCAGTTTCTCAGAAAGCTTCTTTCCAGATTTGAACGAAGATATTTCCTTTTTCACCATAGCCCTCTATGGGCTTCCAAATATCCCTTTGCCAGTTCCACAAGAACAGCCTTAGCGAAAGGCTTCTTGAAGGGCAAGATGTAACTCTGTGAGATGAACTAACAGAACACACAGCAGTTTCTCAGAAAGCCTCTTTCCAGTTTTGAACGGAAGATATTTCCTTTTTCACCATAGCCCTCTATGGGCTTCCAAATATCCCTTTGCCAATTCCACAAGAACAAAATTAGCGAAAGGATTCTTGAAGGGAAAGATGTAACTCTGTGAGATGAACTAACAGAACACAGAGCAGTTTCTCAGAAAGCTTCTTTCCAGTTTTGAACGGAAGATATTCCCTATTTCACCATAGCCCTCTATGGGCTTCCAAATATCCCTTTGCCAATTCCACAAGAACAGCCTTAGCGAAAGGCTTCTTGAAGGGAAAGATGTAACTCTGTGAGATGAATTCAGAGAACACAGAGCAGTTTCTCAGAAAGCTTCTTTCCAGTTTTGAAAGGAAGGTATTTCCTTTTCCACCATAGCCCTCTACGGTCTTCCAAATATCCCTTTTCCAATTCCACAAGAACAGCCTTAGCGAAAGGCTTCTTGAAGGGAAAGATGTAGCTCTGTGAAATGAATTCAGAGAACACAGAGCAGTTTCTCAGAAAGCTTCTTTCCAGTTTTGAAGGGAAGATATTTCCTTTTTCACCACAGCCCTCTATGGGCTTCCAAATATGCCTTTGACAATTCCACAAAAACAGCCTTAGTGGAAGGCTTCTTGAAAGGAAAGATGTAACTCTGTGAGATGAGAAGGGAAAGATGAACTCTGTGAGATGATTTAACAGAACACAGAACAGTTTTTCAGAAAGCTTCTTTCCAGTATTAAACGGAAGTTATTTCCTTTTTCACGATAGCCCTCTATGGGCTTCCAAATATCCCTTTGCCAGTTCCGCAAGAGCGTCCTTAGCGAAAGGCTTCTTGAAGGGAAAGATGTAACTCTGTGAGATGAACTAACAGAACACCGAGCAGTTTCTCAGGAAGTTCTTTCCAGTTTTGAACGAAAGATATTTCCTTTTTCACCATAGCCCTCCATGGGCTTCCAAATATCCCTTTGCCAATTCCACAAGAACAGCCTTAGCGAAAGGCTTCTAGAAGGGAAAGATGTAACTCTGTGAGATGAATTGAGAGAACACAGAGCAGTTTCTCAGAAAGATTCTTTCCAGTTTTGAACGGAAGATATTTCCTTTTTCACCAGAGCCCTCTATGAGCTTCCAAATATCCCTTTGCGAATTCCACAACAACAGCCTTAGAGAAAGGCGTCTTGAAGGGAAAGATGTAACTCTGTGAGATGAATTAACAGAACACAGAACAGTTTCTCAGTAAGTTCTTTCCCGTTTTGAAAGTAATATATTTCCTTTTTCACCATAGCCCTCTATGGGCTTCCAAATATCCCTTTGACAATTCCAGAAGAAGAGCCTTAGCGAAAGGCTTCTTGAAGGGAAAGATGTAGCTCTGTGAAATGAATTCAGAGAACACAGAGCAGTTTCTCAGAAAGCTTTTTCCAGTTTTGAACGGAAGATATTTCCTTTTTCACCATAGCTCTCTAAGGGCTTCCAAATATCCCTTTGCCAATTCCACAAGAACAGCCTTAGCGAAAGGCTTCTTGAAGGGAAAGATGTAACTCTGTGAGATGAATTCAGAGAACACAGAGCAGTTTCTCAGAAAGCTTCTTTCCAGTTTTGAAGGGAAGATATTTCCTTTTTCACCATAGCCCTCTATGGGCTTCCAAATATCCCTTTGCCAATTCCAAAAAAACAGACTTAGCGAAAGGCTTCTTGAAAGGAAAGATGTAACTCTGTGAGATGAGAAGGGAAAGATGAACTCTGTGAGATGATTTAACAGAACACAGAACAGTTTTTCAGAAAGCTTCTTTCCAGTTTTAAACGGAAGCTATTTCCTTTTTCACCATAGCCCTCTATGGGCTTCCAAATATCCCTTTGCCAGTTCCACAAGAACAGCCTTAGCGGAAGGCTTCTTGAAGGGAAAGATGTAACTCTGTGAGATGAACTAACAAAACACCGAGCAGTTTCTGAGAAAGTTCTTTCCAGTTTTGAACGAAAGATGTTTCCTTTTTCACCATAGCCCTCCATGGGCTTCCAAATATCCCTTTGCCAATTCCACAAGAACAGCCTTAGCGAAAGGCTTCTAGAAGGGAAAGATGTAACTCTGTGAGATGAATTGAGAGAACACAGAGCAGTTTCTCAGAAAGCTTCTTTCCAGTTTTGAACGGAAGATATTTCCTTTTTCAAAATAGCCCTCTATGGGCTTCCAAATATCCCTTTGCCAATTCCACAAAAACAGCCTCAGCGAAAGGCTTCTTGAAGGGAAAGATGTAACTCTGTGAGATGAATTAACAGAAAACAGAGCAGTTTCTCAGAAAGCTTGTTTCCAGTCTTGTACGGAAGATATTTCCTTTTTCACCATAGCCCTCTATGGGCTTCCAAATATCCCTTTGCCAATTCCACAAGAACAGCCTTAGCGAAAGGCTTCTTGAAGGGAAAGATGTAACTCTGTGAGATGAATTAACAGAACACAGAGCAGTTTCTCAGAAAGCTTATTTCCAGTTTTGAACGGAAGATATTTCCTTTTTCACCAGAGCCCTCTATGGGCTTCCAAATATCCCTTTGCCAGGTCAACAAGAACAGCCTTAGCGAAAGGCTTCCTGAAGGGAAAGATGTAACTCTCTGAGATGAACTAACAGTACACAGAGCAGTTTCTCAGAAAGCTTCTTTCCAGTTTTGAACGGAAGATATTTCCTTTTTCACCATAGCCCTCCAGGGGCTTCCAAATATCCCTTTGCCAATTCCACAACAACAGCCTTAGGGAAAGGCGTCTTGAAGGGAAAGATGTAACTCTGTGAGATGAATTAACAGAACACAGAACAGTTTCTCAGAAAGTTCTTTCCCGTTTTGAAAGTAATATATTTCCTTTTTCACCATAGCCCTCTATGGGCTTCCAAATATCCCTTTGACAATTCCAGAAGAACAGCCTTAACGAAAGGCTTCTTGAAGGGAAAGATGTAGCTTTGTGAAATGAATTCAGAGAACACAGAGCAGTTTCTCAGAAAGCTTTTTCCAGTTTTGAACGGAAGATATTTCCTTTTTCACCATAGCCCTCTATGGGCTTCCAAATATCCCTTTGCCAATTCCACAAGAACAGCCTTATCGAAAGGCTTCTTGAAGGGAAAGATGTAACTCTGTGAGATGAATTCAGAGAACACAGAGCAGTTTCTCAGAAAGCTTCTTTCCAGTTTTGAACGGAAGATATTTCCCTTTTCACCATAGCCCTCTATGGGCTTCCAAATATCCCTTTTCCAATTCCACAAAAACAGCCTTAACGAAAGGCTTCTTGAAGGGAAAGATGTAACTCTGTGAGATGAACTAACAGAACACAGAGCAGTTTCTCAGAAAGCTTCTTTCCAGTTTTGAACGGAAGTTATTTCCTTTTTCACCGTTGCCCTGTATGGGCTTCCAAATATCCCTTTGCCAATTCCACAAGAACAGCCTTAGCGAAAGGCTTCTTGAAGGGAAAGATGTAACTCTGTGAGATGAATTCAGAGAACACAGAGCAGTTTCTCAGAAAGCTTCTTTCCAGTTTTGAACGGAAGATATTTCCTTTTTCACCGTAGCCCTCTATGGGCTTCCAAATATCCCTTTGCCAATTCCACAAGAACAGCCTTAGCGAAAGGCTTCTTGAAGGGAAAGATGTAACTCTGTGAGGTGAACTAACAGAACACACAGCAGTTTCTCAGAAAGCTTCTTTCCAGTTTTGAACGGAAAATATTTCCTTTTTCACCATAGCCCTCTATGGGCTTCCAAATATCCCTTTGCCAATTCCACAAGAACAGCCTTAGCGAAAGGCTTCTTGAAGGGAAAGATGTAACTCTGTGAGATGAATTCAGAGAACACAGAGCAGTTTCTCAGAAAGCTTCTTTCCAGTTTTGAACGGAAGATATTTCCTTTTTCACCATAGCCCTCTATTGGCTTCCAAATATCCCTTTGCCAATTCCACAAGAACAGCCTTAGCGAAAGGCTTCTTGAAGGGAAAGATGTAACTCTGTGAGATGAATTCAGAGAACACAGAGCAGTTTCTCAGAAAGCTTCTTTCCAGTTTTGAAGGGAAGATATTTCCTTTTTCACCATAGCCCTCTATGGGCTTCCAAATATCCCTTTGCCAATTCCACAAAAACAGACTTAGCAAAAGGCTTCTTGAAAGGAAAGATGTAACTCTGTGAGATGAGAAGGGAAAGATGAACTCTGTGAGATGATTTAACAGAACACAGAACAGTTTTTCAGAAAGCTTCTTTCCAGTTTTAAACGGAAGATATTTCCTTTTTCACCTTAGCACTCTATGGGCTTCCAAATATCCCTTTGCCAGTTCCACAAGAACAGCCTTAGCGAAAGGCTTCTTGAAGGGAAAGATGTAACTCTCTGAGATGAACTAACAGAACACCGAGCAGTTTCTGAGAAAGTTCTTTCCAGTTTTGAACGAAAGATATTTCCTTTTTCACCATAGCCCTCCATGGGCTTCCAAATATCCCTTTGCCAATTCCACAAGAACAGCCTTAGCGAAAGGCTTCTAGAAGGGAAAGATGTAACTCTGTGAGATGAATTGAGAGAACACAGAGCAGTTTCTCAGAAAGCTTCTTTCCAGTTTTGAACGGAAGATATTTCCTTTTTCAAAATAGCCCTCTATGGGCTTCCAAATATCCCTTTGCCAATTCCACAAAAACAGCCTCAGCGAAAGGCTTCTTGAAGGGAAAGGTGTAACTCTGTGAGATGAATTAACAGAAAACAGAGCAGTTTCTCAGAAAGCTTGTTTCCAGTCTTGTACGGAAGATATTTCCTTTTTCACCATAGCCCTCTATGGGCTTCCAAATATCCCTTAGCCAATTCCACAAGAACAGCCTTAGCGAAAGGCTTCTTGAAGGGAAAGATGTAACTCTGTGAGATGAATTAACAGAACACAGAGCAGTTTCTCAGAAAGCTTATTTCCAGTTTTGAACGGAAGATATTTCCTTTTTCACCAGAGCCCTCTATGAGCTTCCAAATATCCCTTTGCCAATTCCACAACAACAGCCTTAGGGAAAGGCGTCTTGAAGGGAAAGATGTAACTCTGTGAGATGAATTAACAGAACACAGAACAGTTTCTCAGAAAGTTCTTTCCCGTTTTGAAAGTAATATATTTCCTTTTTCAACATAGCCCTCTATGGGCTTCCAAATATCCCTTTGACAATTCCAGAAGAACAGCCTTAACGAAAGGCTTCTTGAAGGGAAAGATGTAGCTCTGTGAAATGAATTCAGAGAACACAGAGCAGTTTCTCAGGAAGCTTTTTCCAGTTTTGAACGGAAGATATTTCCTTTTTCACCATAGCCCTCTATAGGCTTCCAAATATCCCTTTGCCAATTCCACAAGAACAGCCTTATCGAAAGGCTTCTTGAACGGAAAGATGTAACTCTGTGAGATGAATTCAGAGAACACAGAGCAGTTTCTCAGAAAGCTTCTTTCCAGTTTTGAACGGAAGATATTTCCTTTTTCACCATAGCCCTCTATGGGCTTCCAAATATCCCTTTGCCAATTCCACAAGAACAGCCTTAGCGAAAGGCTTCTTGAAGGGAAAGATGTAACTCTGTGAGGTGAACTAACAGAACACACAGCAGTTTCTC
This sequence comes from Chlorocebus sabaeus, assembly GCF_047675955.1. Classification (NCBI taxonomy): domain Eukaryota; kingdom Metazoa; phylum Chordata; class Mammalia; order Primates; family Cercopithecidae; genus Chlorocebus; species Chlorocebus sabaeus. The sequence goes on from NC_132909.1 coordinate 36,881,172, forward strand.
AGAAAGCTTCTTTCCAGTTTTGAACGGAAAATATTTCCTTTTTCACCATAGCCCTCTATGGGCTTCCAAATATCCCTTTGCCAATTTCACAAGAACAGCCTTAGAGAAAGGCTTCTTGAAGGGAAAGATGTAACTCTGTGAGATGAACTAAGGGAACACAGAGCATTTTCTCAGAATGCTTCTTTCCAGTTTTGAACGGAAAATATTCCCTTTTTCACCATAGCCCTCTATGGGCTTCCAAATATCCCTATGCCAATTCCACAAGAACAGTCTTAGCGAAAGGCTTCTTGAAGGGAAAGATGTAACTCTGTGAGATGAATTCAGAGAACACAGAGCAGTTTCTCAGAAAGCTTCTTTCCAGTTTTGAACGGAAGATATTTCCTTTTTCACCATAGCCCTCTATGGGCTTCCAAATATCCCTTTGCCAATTCCAGAAGAACAGCCTTAGCGAAAGGCTTCTTGAAGGGAAAGATGTATCTTTGTGAAATGAATTCAGAGAACACAGAGCAGTTTCTCAGAAGGCTTTTTCCAGTTTTGAACGGAAGATATTTCCTTTTTCACCATAGCCCTCTATGGGCTTCCAAATATCCCTTGGCCAATTCCACAAGAACAGCCTTAGCGAAAGGCTTCTTGAAGGGAAAGATGTAACTCTGTGAGATGAATTAACAGAACACAGAGCAGTTTCTCAGAAAGCTTTTTCCAGTTTTGAACGGAAGATATTTCCTTTTTCACCATAGCCCTCTATGGGCTTCCAAATATCCGTTTGCCAATTCCACAAGAACAGCCTTAGCGAAAGGCTTCTTGAAGGGAAAGATGTAATTCTGTGAGATGAATTCAGAGAACACAGAGCAGTTTCTCAGAAAGTTTCTTTCCAGTTTTGAAGGGAAGATATTTCCTTTTTCACCGTAGCCCTCTATGGGCTTCCAAATATCCCTTTGCCAATTCCACAAGAACAGCCTTAGCGAAAGGCTTTTGAAGGGAAAGATGTAACTCTCTGAGATGAGAAGGGAAAGATGAACTCTGTTAGATGAATTAACAGAACACACAACAGTTTCTCAGAATGTTTCTTTCCAGTTTTGAACGGAAGATATTTCCTTTTTCACCATAGCCCTCTATGGGCTTCCAAATATCCCTTTGACAATTCTACAAGAACAGCCTTAGCGAAAGGCTTCTTGCAGGGAAAGATGTAACTCTGTGAGATGAATTAACAGAACACAGAGCAGATTCTCAGAAAGCTTCTTTCCAGTTTTGAACGGAAGATATTTCCTTTTTCACCATAGCCCTCCATGGGCTTCCAAATATCCCTTTGACAATTCTACAAGAACAGCCTTAGCAAAAGGCTTCTTGCAGGGAAAGATGTAACTCTGTGAGATGAATTAACAGAACACAGAGCAGTTTCTCAGAAACCTTCTTTCCAGTTTTGAACGGAAGATATTTCCTTTTTCACCATAGCCCTCTAAGGGCTTCCAAATATCCCTTTGCCAATTCCACAAGAACAGCCTTAGAGAAAGGCTTCTTGAAGGGAAAGATGTAACTCTGTGAGATGAATTCACAGAACACACAACAGTTTCTCAGAAAACTTCTTTCCAGTTTTGAACGGAAGATATTTCCTTTTCCACCATAGCCCTCTATGTTCTTCCAAATATCCCTTTGGCAATTCCACAAGAACAGCGTTAGCGAAAGGCTTCTTGAAGGGAAAGATGTAACTCTGTGAGTTGAATTAACAGAACACAGAGCAGTTTCTCAGAAACTTCTTTCCAGTTTTGAATGGAAGATATTTCCTTTTTCACCATAGCCCTTCATGGGCTTCCAAATATCCCTTTGCCAATTAAACAAGAACAGCCTTAGCGAAAGGCTTCTTGAAGGGAAAGATGTAACTCTGTGAGATGAACTAACAGAACACAGAGCAGTTTCTCAGAAAGCTTCTTTCCAGTTTTCAACGGAAGATATTTCCTTTTTCAACATAGCCCTCTATGGGCTTCCAAATATCCCTTTGCCAATTCCACAAGAACAGCCTTAGCGAAAGGCTTCTTGAAGGGAAAGATGTAACTCTGTGAGTTGAATTAACAGAACACAGAGCAGTTTCTCAGAAAGCTTCTTTCCAGTTTTGAACGGAAGATATTTCCTTTTTCACCATAGCCCTCTATGGGCTTCCAAATATCCCTTTGCCAATTCCACAAGAACAGCCTTAGCGAAAGGCTTCTTGCAGGGAAAGATGTAACTGTGTGAGATGAATTCAGAGAACATTGAGCAGTTTCTCAGAAAGCTTCTTTCCAGTTTTGAACGAAGATATTTCCTTTTTTAGCATAGCCCTCTATGGGCTTCCTAATATCCCTTTACCAGTTCCACAAGAACAGCCTTAGCGAAAGGCTTCTTGAAGGGAAAGATGTAACTCTGTGAGATGAACTAACAGAACACACAGCAGTTTCTCAGAAAGCTTCTTTCCAGTTTTGAACGGAAGATATTTCCTTTTTCACCATAGCCCTCTATGGGCTTCCAAATATCCCTTTGCCAATTCCACAAGAACAAAATTAGCGAAAGGATTCTTGAAGGGAAAGATGTAACTCTGTGAGATGAACTAACAGAACACAGAGCAGTTTCTCAGAAAGCTTCTTTCCAGTTTTGAAGGGAAGATATTTCCTTTTTCACCACAGCCCTCTATGGGCTTCCAAATATGCCTTTGCGAATTCCACAAAAACAGCCTTAGTGAAAGGCTTCTTGAAAGGAAAGATGTAACTCTGTGAGGTGAGAAGGGAAAGATGAACTCTGTGAGAAGATTTAACAGAACACAGAACAGTTTTTCAGAAAGCTTTATTCCAGTATTAAACAGAAGTTATTTCCTTTTTCACGATAGCCCTCTATGGGCTTCCAAATATCCCTGTGCCAGTTCCGCAAGAACATCCTTAGCGAAAGGCTTCTTGAAGGGAAAGATGTAACTCTGTGAGATGAACTAACAGAACACCGAGCAGTTTCTCAGGAAGTTCTTTCCATTTTTGAACGAAAGATATTTCCTTTTTCACCATAGCCCTCCATGGGCTTCCAAATATCCCTTTGCCAATTCCACAAGAACAGCCTTAGCGAAAGGCTTCTAGAAGGGAAAGATGTAACTCTGTGAGATGAATTGAGAGAACACAGAGCAGTTTCTCAGGAAGCTTTTTCCAGTTTTGAACGGAAGATATTTCCTTTTTCACCATAGCCCTCTATAGGCTTCCAAATATCCCTTTGCCAATTCCACAAGAACAGCCTTATCGAAAGGCTTCTTGAACGGAAAGATGTAACTCTGTGAGATGAATTCAGAGAACACAGAGCAGTTTCTCAGAAAGCTTCTTTCCAGTTTTGAACGGAAGATATTTCCTTTTTCACCATAGCCCTCTATGGGCTTCCAAATATCCCTTTGCCAATTCCACAAGAACAGCCTTAGCGAAAGGCTTCTTGAAGGGAAAGATGTAACTCTGTGAGGTGAACTAACAGAACACACAGCAGTTTCTCAGAAAGCTTCTTTCCAGTTTTGAACGGAAAATATTTCCTTTTTCACCATAGCCCTCTATGGGCTTCCAAATATCCCTTTGCCAATTTCACAAGAACAGCCTTAGAGAAAGGCTTCTTGAAGGGAAAGATGTAACTCTGTGAGATGAACTAAGGGAACACAGAGCATTTTCTCAGAATGCTTCTTTCCAGTTTTGAACGGAAAATATTCCCTTTTTCACCATAGCCCTCTATGGGCTTCCAAATATCCCTATGCCAATTCCACAAGAACAGTCTTAGCGAAAGGCTTCTTGAAGGGAAAGATGTAACTCTGTGAGATGAATTCAGAGAACACAGAGCAGTTTCTCAGAAAGCTTCTTTCCAGTTTTGAACGGAAGATATTTCCTTTTTCACCATAGCCCTCTATGGGCTTCCAAATATCCCTTTGCCAATTCCAGAAGAACAGCCTTAGCGAAAGGCTTCTTGAAGGGAAAGATGTATCTTTGTGAAATGAATTCAGAGAACACAGAGCAGTTTCTCAGAAGGCTTTTTCCAGTTTTGAACGGAAGATATTTCCTTTTTCACCATAGCCCTCTATGGGCTTCCAAATATCCCTTGGCCAATTCCACAAGAACAGCCTTAGCGAAAGGCTTCTTGAAGGGAAAGATGTAAGTCTGTGAGATGAATTAACAGAACACAGAGCAGTTTCTCAGAAAGCTTTTTCCAGTTTTGAACGGAAGATATTTCCTTTTTCACCATAGCCCTCTATGGGCTTCCAAATATCCGTTTGCCAATTCCACAAGAACAGCCTTAGCGAAAGGCTTCTTGAAGGGAAAGATGTAATTCTGTGAGATGAATTCAGAGAACACAGAGCAGTTTCTCAGAAAGTTTCTTTCCAGTTTTGAAGGGAAGATATTTCCTTTTTCACCGTAGCCCTCTATGGGCTTCCAAATATCCCTTTGCCAATTCCACAAGAACAGCCTTAGCGAAAGGCTTTTGAAGGGAAAGATGTAACTCTCTGAGATGAGAAGGGAAAGATGAACTCTGTTAGATGAATTAACAGAACACACAACAGTTTCTCAGAATGTTTCTTTCCAGTTTTGAACGGAAGATATTTCCTTTTTCACCATAGCCCTCTATGGGCTTCCAAATATCCCTTTGACAATTCTACAAGAACAGCCTTAGCGAAAGGCTTCTTGCAGGGAAAGATGTAACTCTGTGAGATGAATTAACAGAACACAGAGCAGATTCTCAGAAAGCTTCTTTCCAGTTTTGAACGGAAGATATTTCCTTTTTCACCATAGCCCTCCATGGGCTTCCAAATATCCCTTTGACAATTCTACAAGAACAGCCTTAGCAAAAGGCTTCTTGCAGGGAAAGATGTAACTCTGTGAGATGAATTAACAGAACACAGAGCAGTTTCTCAGAAACCTTCTTTCCAGTTTTGAACGGAAGATATTTCCTTTTTCACCATAGCCCTCTAAGGGCTTCCAAATATCCCTTTGCCAATTCCACAAGAACAGCCTTAGAGAAAGGCTTCTTGAAGGGAAAGATGTAACTCTGTGAGATGAATTCACAGAACACACAACAGTTTCTCAGAAAACTTCTTTCCAGTTTTGAACGGAAGATATTTCCTTTTCCACCATAGCCCTCTATGTTCTTCCAAATATCCCTTTGGCAATTCCACAAGAACAGCGTTAGCGAAAGGCTTCTTGAAGGGAAAGATGTAACTCTGTGAGTTGAATTAACAGAACACAGAGCAGTTTCTCAGAAACTTCTTTCCAGTTTTGAACGGAAGATATTTCCTTTTTCACCATAGCCCTTCATGGGCTTCCAAATATCCCTTTGCCAATTAAACAAGAACAGCCTTAGCGAAAGGCTTCTTGAAGGGAAAGATGTAACTCTGTGAGATGAACTAACAGAACACAGAGCAGTTTCTCAGAAAGCTTCTTTCCAGTTTTCAACGGAAGATATTTCCTTTTTCAACATAGCCCTCTATGGGCTTCCAAATATCCCTTTGCCAATTCCACAAGAACAGCCTTAGCGAAAGGCTTCTTGAAGGGAAAGATGTAACTCTGTGAGTTGAATTAACAGAACACAGAGCAGTTTCTCAGAAAGCTTCTTTCCAGTTTTGAACGGAAGATATTTCCTTTTTCACCATAGCCCTCTATGGGCTTCCAAATATCCCTTTGCCAATTCCACAAGAACAGCCTTAGCGAAAGGCTTCTTGCAGGGAAAGATGTAACTGTGTGAGATGAATTCAGAGAACATTGAGCAGTTTCTCAGAAAGCTTCTTTCCAGTTTTGAACGAAGATATTTCCTTTTTTAGCATAGCCCTCTATGGGCTTCCAAATATCCCTTTACCAGTTCCACAAGAACAGCCTTAGCGAAAGGCTTCTTGAAGGGAAAGATGTAACTCTGTGAGATGAACTAACAGAACACACAGCAGTTTCTCAGAAAGCTTCTTTCCAGTTTTGAACGGAAGATATTTCCTTTTTCACCATAGCCCTCTATGGGCTTCCAAATATCCCTTTGCCAATTCCACAAGAACAAAATTAGCGAAAGGATTCTTGAAGGGAAAGATGTAACTCTGTGAGATGAACTAACAGAACACAGAGCAGTTTCTCAGAAAGCTTCTTTCCAGTTTTGAAGGGAAGATATTTCCTTTTTCACCACAGCCCTCTATGGGCTTCCAAATATGCCTTTGCGAATTCCACAAAAACAGCCTTAGTGAAAGGCTTCTTGAAAGGAAAGATGTAACTCTGTGAGGTGAGAAGGGAAAGATGAACTCTGTGAGAAGATTTAACAGAACACAGAACAGTTTTTCAGAAAGCTTTATTCCAGTATTAAACAGAAGTTATTTCCTTTTTCACGATAGCCCTCTATGGGCTTCCAAATATCCCTGTGCCAGTTCCGCAAGAACATCCTTAGCGAAAGGCTTCTTGAAGGGAAAGATGTAACTCTGTGAGATGAACTAACAGAACACCGAGCAGTTTCTCAGGAAGTTCTTTCCATTTTTGAACGAAAGATATTTCCTTTTTCACCATAGCCCTCCATGGGCTTCCAAATATCCCTTTGCCAATTCCACAAGAACAGCCTTAGCGAAAGGCTTCTAGAAGGGAAAGATGTAACTCTGTGAGATGAATTGAGAGAACACAGAGCAGTTTCTCAGAAAGATTCTTTCCAGTTTTGAACGGAAGATATTTCCTTTTTCACCAGAGCCCTCTATGAGCTTCCAAATATCCCTTTGCCAATTCCACCACAACAGCCTTAGCGAAAGGCGTCTTGAAGGGAAAGATGTAACTCTGTGAGATGAATAAACAGAACACAGAACAGTTTCTCAGTAAGTTCTTTCCCGTTTTGAAAGTAATATATTTCCTTTTTCACCATAGCCCTCTATGGGCTTCCAAATATCCCTTTGACAATTCCAGAAGAACAGCCTTAGCGAAAGGCTTCTTGAAGGGAAAGATGTAGCTCTGTGAAATGAATTCAGAGAACACAGAGCAGTTTCTCAGAAAGCTTTTTCCAGTTTTGAACGGAATATATTTCCTTTTTCACCATAGCTCTCTATGGGCTTCCAAATATCCCTTTGCCAATTCCACAAGAACAGCCTTAGCGAAAGGCTTCTTGAAGGGAAAGATGTAACTCTGTGAGATGAATTCAGAGAACACAGAGCAGTTTCTCAGAAAGCTTCTTTCCAGTTTTGAACGGAAGGTATTTCCTTTTTCACCATAGCCCTCTATTGGCTTCCAAATATCCCTTTGCCAATTCCACAAGAACAGCCTTAGCGAAAGGCTTCTTGAAGGGAAAGATGTAACTCTGTGAGATGAATACAGAGAACACAGAGCAGTTTCTCAGAAAGCTTCTTTCCAGTTTTGAAGGGAAGATATTTCCTTTTTCACCATAGCCCTCTATGGGCTTCCAAATATCCCTTTGCGAATTCCACAAAAACAGCCTTAGCGAAAGGCTTCTTGAAAGGAAAGATGTAACTCTGTGAGATGAGAAGGGAAAGTTGAACTCTGTGAGATGATTTAACAGAACACAGAACAGTTTTTCAGAAAGCTTCTTTCCAGTTTTAAACGGAAGACATTTCCTTTTTCACCATAGCCCTCTATGGGCTTCCAAATATCCCTTTGCCAGTTCCACAAGAACAGCCTTAGCGAAAAGCTTCTTGAAGGGAAAGATGTAACTCTGTGAGATGAACTAACAGAACACCGAGCAGTTTCTGAGAAAGTTCTTTCCAGTTTTGAACGAAAGATATTTCCTTTTTCACCATAGCCCTCCATGGGCTTCCAAATATCCCTTTGCCAATTCCACAAGAACAGCCTTAGCGAAAGGCTTCTAGAAGGGAAAGATGTAACTCTGTGAGATGAATTGAGAGAACACAGAGCAGTTTCTCAGAAAGCTTCTTTCCAGTTTTGAACGGAAGATATTTCCTTTTTCAAAATAGCCCTCTATGGGCTTCCAAATATCCCTTTGCCAATTCCACAAAAACAGCCTCAGCGAAAGGCTTCTTGAAGGGAAAGATGTAACTCTGTGAGATGAATTAACAGAAAACAGAGCAGTTTCTCAGAAAGCTTGTTTCCAGTCTTGTACGGAAGATATTTCCTTTTTCACCATAGCCCTCTATGGGCTTCAAAATATCCCTTAGCCAATTCCACAAGAACAGCCTTAGCGAAAGGCTTCTTGAAGGGAAAGATGTAACTCTGTGAGATGAATTAACAGAACACAGAGCAGTTTCTCAGAAAGCTTATTTCTAGTTTTGAACGGAAGATATTTCCTTTTTCACCAGAGCCCTCTATGAGCTTCCAAATATCCCTTTGCCAATTCCACAACAACAGCCTTAGGGAAAGGCGTCTTGAAGGGAAAGATGTAACTCTGTGAGATGAATTAACAGAACACAGAACAGTTTCTCAGAAAGTTCTTTCCCGTTTTGAAAGTAATATATTTCCTTTTTCACCATAGCCCTCTATGGGCTTCCAAATATCCCTTTGACAATTCCAGAAGAACAGCCTTAACGAAAGGCTTCTTGAAGGGAAAGATGTAGCTCTGTGAAATGAATTCAGAGAACACAGAGCAGTTTCTCAGAAAGCTTTTTCCAGTTTTGAACGTAAGATATTTCCTTTTTCACCATAGCCCTCTATGGGCTTCCAAATATCCCTTTGCCAATTCCACAAGAACAGCCTTATCGAAAGGCTTCTTGAAGGGAAAGATGTAACTCTGTGAGATGAATTCAGAGAACACAAAGCAGTTTCTCAGAAAGCTTCTTTCCAGTTTTGAACGGAAGATATTTCCTTTTTCACCATAGCCCTCTATGGGCTTCCAAATATCCCTTTTCCAATTCCAAAAAAACAGCCTTAACGAAAGGCTTCTTGAAGGGAAAGATGTAACTCTGTGAGATGAATTAACAGAACACAGAGCAGTTTCTCAGAAAGCTTCTTTCCAGTTTTGAACGGAAGTTATTTCCTTTTTCACCGTTGCCCTCTATGGGCTTCCAAATATCCCTTTGCCAATTCCACAAGAACAGCCTTAGCGAAAGGCTTCTTGAAGGGAAAGATGTAACTCTGTGAGATGAATTCAGAGAACACAGAGCAGTTTCTCAGAAAGCTTCTTTCCAGTTTTGAACGGAAGATATTTCCTTTTTCACCATAGCCCTCTATGGGCTTCCAAATATCCCTTTGCCAATTCCACAAAAACAGCCTTAGCGAAAGGCTTCTTGAAGGGAAAGATGTAACTCTGTGAGGTGAACTAACAGAACACACAGCAGTTTCTCAGAAAGCTTCTTTCCAGTTTTGAACGGAAAATATTTCCTTTTTCACCATAGCCCTCTATGGGCTTCCAAATATCCCTTTGCCAATTTCACAAGAACAGCCTTAGAGAAAGGCTTCTTGAAGGGAAAGATGTAACTCTGTGAGATGAACTAAGGGAACACAGAGCAGTTTCTCAGAATGCATCTTTCCAGTTTTGAACGGAAGATATTCCCTTTTTCACCATAGCCCTCTAGGGGCTTCCAAATATCCCTATGCCAATTCCACAAGAACAGCCTTAGCGAAAGGCTTCTTGAAGGGAAAGATGTAACTCTGTGAGATGAATTCAGAGAACACAGAGCAGTTTCTCAGAAAGCTTCTTTCCAGTTTTGAACGGAAGATATTTCCTTTTTCACCATAGCCCTCTATGGGCTTCCAAATATCCCTTTGCCAATTCCAGAAGAACAGCCTTAGCGAAAGGCTTCTTGAAGGGAAAGATGTAGCTCTGTAAAATGAATTCAGAGAACACAGAGCAGTTTCTCAGAAGGCTTTTTCCAGTTTTGAACGGAAGATATTTCCTTCTTCACCATAGCCCTCTATGGGCTTCCAAATATCCCTTGGCCAATTCCACAAGAACAGCCTTAGCGAAAGGCTTCTTGAAGGGAAAGATGTAACTCTGTGAGATGAATTAACAGAACACAGAGCAGTTTCTCAGAAAGCTTTTTCCAGTTTTGAACGGAAGATATTTCCTTTTTCACCATAGCCCTCTATGGGCTTCCAAATATCCCTTTGCCAATTCCACAAGAACAGCCTTAGCGAAAGGCTTCTTGAAGGGAAAGATGTAACTCTGTGAGATGAATTCAGAGAACACAGAGCAGTTTCTCAGAAAGCTTCTTTCCAGTTTTGAAGGGAAGATATTTCCTTTTTCACCGTAGCCCTCTATGGGCTTCCAAATATCCCTTTGCCAATTCCACAAGAACAGCCTTAGCGAAAGGCTTCTTGAAGGGAAAGATGTAACTCTCTGAGATGAGAAGGGAAAGATGAACTCTGTTAGATGAATTAACAAAACACACAACAGTTTCTCAGAATGTTTCTTTCCAGTTTTGAACGGAAGATATTTCCTTTTTCACCATAGCCCTCTATGGGCTTCCAAATATCCCTTTGCCAATTCTACAAAAACAGCCTTAGCTAAAGTCTTCTTGCAGGGAAAGATGTAACTCTGTGAGATGAATTAACAGAACACAGAGCAGTTTCTCAGAAAGCTTCTTTCCAGTTTTGAACGGAAGATATTTCCTTTTTCACCATAGCCCTCCATGGGCTTCCTAATATCCCTTTGCCAATTCTACAAGAACAGCCTTAGCGAAAGGCTTCTTGCAGGGAAAGATGTAACTCTGTGAGATGAATTAACAGAACACAGAGAAGTTTCTCAGAAAGCTTCTTTCCAGTTTTGAACGGAAGATATTTCCTTTTTCACCATAGCCCTCTAAGGGCTTCCAAATATCCCTTTGCCAATTCCACAAGAACAGCCTTAGTGAAAGGCTTCTTGAAGGGAAAGTTGTAACTCTGTGAGATGAATTCACAGAACACACAACAGTTTCTCAGAAAGCTTCTTTCCAGTTTTGAACGGAAGATATTTCCTTTTCCACCATAGCCCGCTATGTTCTTCCAAATATCCCTTTGGCAATTCCACAAGAACAGCGTTAGCGAAAGGCTTCTTGAAGGGAAAGATGTAACTCTGTGAGTTGAATTAACAGAACACAGAGCAGTTTCTCAGAAAGCTTCTTTCCAGTTTTGAACGGAAGATATTTCCTTTTTCACCATAGCCCTTCATGGGCTTCCAAATATCCCTTTGCCAATTAAACAAGAACAGCCTTAGCGAAAGGCTTCTTGAAGGGAAAGATGTAACTCTGTGAGATGAACTAACAGAACACAGAGCAGTTTCTCAGAAAGCTTCTTTCCAGTTTTCAACGGAAGATATTTCCTTTTTCACCATAGCCCTCTATGGGCTTCCAAATATCCCTTTGCCAATTCCACAGGAACAGCCTTAGCGAAAGGCTTCTTCAAGGGAAAGATGTAACTCTGTGAGATGAATTAACAGAACACAGAGCAGTTTCTCAGAAAGCTTCTTTCCAGTTTTGAACGGAAGATATTTCCTTTTTCACCATAGCCCTCTATGGGCTTCCAAATATCCCTTTGCCAATTGCACAAGAACAGCCTTAGCGAAAGGATTCTTGAAGGGAAAGATGTAACTCTGTGAGTTGAATTAAGAGAACACAGAGCAGTTTCTCAGAAAGCTTCTTTCCAGTTTTGAACGGAAGATATTTCCTTTTTCACCATAGCCCTCTATGGGCTTCCAAATATCCCTTTGCCAATTCTTCAAGAACAGCCTTAGCGAAAGGCTTCTTGAAGGGAAAGATGTAACTGTGTGAGATGAATTAACAGAACGCAGAGCAGTTTCTCCTAAAGATTCTTTCCAGTTTTGAACGGAAGATATTTCCTTTTTCACCACATCCCTCTATGGGCTTCCAAGTATCCGTTTGCCAATTCCACAAGAACAGCGTTAGTGAAAGGCTTCTTGAAGGGAAAGATGTAACTCTGTGAGATGAATTCACAGAACACAGAACAGTTTCTCACAAAGCTTCTTTCCAGTTTTGAACGGAAGATATTTCCTTTTTCACCATAGGCCTCTATGGGCTTCCAAATATCCCTTTGCCAATTGCACAAGAACATCCTTAGCGAAAGGCTTCTTGAAGGGAAAGATGTAACTCTGTGAGATGAATTCAGAGAACCCAGAGCAGTTTCTCAGAAAGCTTCTTTCCAGTTTTGAACGGAAGATATTTCCTTTTTCACCATAGCCCTCTATGGGCTTCCAAATATCCCTTTGCCAATTCCACAAGAACAGCCTTAGCGAAAGGCTTCTTGCAGGGAAAGATGTAACTGTGTGAGATGAATTCAGAGAACATTGAGCAGTTTCTCAGAAAGCTTCTTTCCAGTTTTGAACGAGGATATTTCCTTTTTCAAAATAGCCCTCTATGGGCTTCCAAATATCCCTTTGCCAGTTCCACAAGAACAGTCTTAGCGAAAGGCTTCTTGAAGGGAAAAATGTAACCCTGTGAGATGAACTAACAGAACATACAGCAGTTTCTCAGAAAGCTTCTTTCCAGTTTTGAACGGAAGATATTTCCTTTTTCACCATAGCCCTCTACGGGCTTCCAAATATCCCTTTGCCAATTCCACAAGAACAGCCTTAGCGAAAGGCTTCTAGAAGGGAAAGATGTAACTCTGTGAGATGAATTCAGAGAACACAGAGCAGATTCTCAGAAAGCTTCTTTCCAGTTTTGAACGGAAGATATTTCCTTTTCCACCATAGCCCTCTACGGGCTTCCAAATATCCCTTTGCCAATTCCACAAGAACAGCCTTAGCGAAAGGCTTCTTGAAGAGAAAGATGTAACTCTGTGAGATGAATTAACAGAACACAGAACAGTTTCTCAGAAAGCTTCTTTCCAGTTTTGAACGGAAGATATTTCCTTTTTCACCATAGCCCTCTTAGGGCTTCCAAATATCCCTTTGCCAATTCCACAAGAACAGCCTTAGCGAAAGGCTTCTTGAAGGGAAAGATGTAACTCTGTGAGATGAATTAACAAAACACAGAGCAGTTTCTCAGAAAGCTTCTTTCCAGTTTTGAACGGAAGATATTTCTTTTTTCACCATAGCACCCTTAGGGTTTCCAAATATCCCTTTGCCAATTCCACAAGAAGAGCCTCAATGAAAGGCTTCTTGAAGGGAAAGATGTAACTCTGTGAGAAGAATTAACAAAACACAGAGCAGTTTCTCAGAAAGCTTGTTTCCACTCTTGAACGCAAGATATTTCCTTTTTCACCATAGCCCTCTATGGGCTTCCAAATATCCCTTTGCCAATTCCACAAGAACAGCCTTAGCGAAAGGCTTCTTGAAAGGTAAGATGTAACTCTGTGAGATGAATTAACAGAACACAGAGCAGTTTCTCAGAAAGCTTATTTCCAGTTTTGAACGGAAGATATTTCCTTTTTCACCATAGCCCTCTATGGGCTTCCAAATATCCCTTTGCCAATTCCACAAGAACAGCCTTAGCGAAAGGCTTCTTGAAGGGAAAGATGTAACTGTGTGAGATGAATTAACAGAACGCAGAGCTGTTTCTCCTAAAGCTTCTTTCCAGTTTTGAACGGAAAATATTTCCTTTTTCACCTTAGCCCTCCATGGGCTTCCATATATCCCTTTGCCAATACCACAAGAACAGCCTTAGCGAAAGGCTTCTTGAAGGGAAAGATGTAACTCTGTGAGATGAACTAACAGAACACAGAGCAGTTTCTCAGAAAGCTTATTTCCAGTTTTGAACGGAAGATATTTCCTTTTTCACCATAGCCCTGTATGGGCTTCCAAATATCCCTTGGCCAATTCCACAAGAACAGCCTGAGCGAAAGGCTTCCTGAAGGGAAAGATGTAACTCTGTGAGATGAATTCAGAGAACACAGCGCAGTTTCTCAGAAAGCTTTTTCCAGTTTTGAACGGAAGATATTTCCTTTTTCACCATAGCCCTCTATGGGATTCCAAATATCCCTTTGCCAATTCCACAAGAACAGCCTTAGCGAAAGGCTTCTTGAAGGGAAAGATGTAACTCTGTGAGATGAATTAACAGAACGCAGAGCAGTTTCTCAGAAAGCTTCTTTCCAGTTTTGAACGGAAGATATTTCCTTTTTCACCATAGCCCTCTAAGGGCTTCCAAATATCCCTTTGCCAATTCCACAAGAACAGCCTTAGCGAAAGGCTTCTTGAGGGGAAAGATGTAACTCTGTGGGATGAATTAACAGAACACAGAACAGTTTCTCAGAAAGATTCTTTCCAGTTTTGAACGGAAGATATTTCCTTTTTCACCATAGCCCTCCATGGGCTTCCAAATATCCCTTTGCCAATTCCACAAGAACAGCCTTAGTGAAAGGCTTCTAGAAGGGAAAGAAGTAACTCTGTGAGATGAATTCACATAACACAGAACAGTTTCTCACAAAGCTTCTTTGCAGTTTTGAACGGAAGATATTTCCTTTTTCACCATAGCCCTCTATGGGCTTCCAAATATCCCTTTGCCAATTGCACAAGAACAGCCTTAGCGAAAGGTTTCTTGAAGGGAAAGATGGAACTCTGTGAGATGAATTCAGAGAACACAGAGCAGTTTCTCAGAAAGCTTCTTTCCAGTTTTGAACGGAAGATATTTCATTTTTCACCATAGCCCTCTATGGGCTTCCAAATATCCCTTTGCCAATTCCACAAGAACAGCCTTAGCGAAAGGCTTCTTGCAGGGAAAGATGTAACTGTGTGAGATGAATTCAGAGAACATTGAGCAGTTTCTCAGAAAGCTTCTTTCCAGTTTTGAACGAAGATATTTCCTTTTTCACCATAGCCCTCTATGGGCTTCCAAATATCCCTTTGCCAGTTCCACAGGAACAGCCTTAGCGAAAGGCTTCTTGAAGGGAAAGATGTAACTCTGTGAGATGAACTAACAGAACACACAGCAGTTTCTCAGAAAGCTTCTTTCCAGTTTTGAACGGAAGATATTTCCTTTTTCACCATAGCCCTCTAAGGGCTTCCAAATATACCTTTGCCAATTCCACAAGAACAAAATTAGCGAAAGGATTCTTGAAGGGAAAGATGTAACTCTGTGAGATGAACTAACAGAACACAGAGCAGTTTCTCAGAAAGCTTCTTTCCAGTTTTGAACGGAAGATATTCCCTATTTCACCATAGCCCTCTATGGGCTTCCAAATATCCCTTTGCCAATTCCACAAGAACAGCCTTAGCGAAAGGCTTCTTGAAGGGAAAGATGTAACTCTGTGAGATGAATTAACAGAACACAGAACAGTTTCTCAGAAAGATTCTTTCCAGTTTTGAACGGAAGATAGTTCCTTTTTCACCATAGCCCTCCATGGGCTTCCAAATATCCCTTTGCCAATTCCACAAGAACAGCCTTAGTGAAAGGCTTCTTGAAGGGAAAGATGGAACTCTGTGAGATGAATTCACAGAACACAGAACAGTTTCTCACAAAGCTTCTTTGCAGTTTTGAACGGAAGATATTTCCTTTTTCACCATAGCCCTCTATGGGCTTCCAAATATCCCTTTGCCAATTGCACAAGAACAGCCTTAGCGAAAGGTTTCTTGAAGGCAAAGATGGAACTCTGTGAGATGAATTCTGAGAACACAGAGCAGTTTCTCAGAAAGCTTCTTTCCAGTTTTGAACGGAAGATATTTCATTTTTCACCATAGCCCTCTATGGGCTTCCAAATATCCCTTGGCCAGTTCCACAAGAACAGCCTTAGCGAAAGGCTTCTTGAAGGGAAAGATGTAACTCTGTGAGATGAATTAACAGAACACAGAGCAGTTTCTCAGAAAACTTTTTCCAGTTTTGAACGGAAGATATTTCCTTTTTCACCATAGCCCTCTATGGGCTTCCAAATATCCCTTTGCCAATTCCACAAGAACAGCCTTAGCGAAAGGCTTCTTGAAGGGAAAGATGTAACTCTGTGAGATGAATTCAGAGAACACAGAGCAGTTTCTCAGAAAGCTTCTTTCCAGTTTTGAAGGGAAGATATTTCCTTTTTCACCGTAGCCCTCTATGGGCTTCCAAATATCCCTTTGCCAATTCCACAAGAACAGCCTTAGCGAAAGGCTTCTTGAAGGGAAAGATGTAACTCTCTGAGATGAGAAGGGAAAGATGAACTCTTTTAGATGAATTAACAGAACACACAACAGTTTCTCAGAATGTTTCTTTCCAGTTTTGAACGGAAGATATTTCCTTTTTCACCATAGCCCTCTATGGGCTTCCAAATATCCCTTTGCCAATTCTACAAGAACAGCCTTAGCGAAAGGCTTCTTGCAGGGAAAGATGTAACTCTGTTAGATGAATTAACAGAACACAGAGCAGTTTCTCAGAAAGCTTCTTTCCAGTTTTGAACGGAAGATATTTCCTTTTTCACCATAGCCCTCTAAGGGCTTCCAAATATCCCTTTGCCAATTCCACAAGAACAGCCTTAGTGAAAGGCTTCTTGAAGGGAAAGATGTATCTCTGTGAGATGAATTCACAGAACACACAACAGTTTCTCAGAAAGCTTCTTTCCAGTTTTGAACGGAAGATATTTCCTTTTCCACCATAGTCCTCTATGTTCTTCCAAATATCCCTTTGGCAATTCCACAAGAACAGCGTTAGCGAAAGGCTTCTTGAAGGGAAAGATGTAACTCTGTGAGTTGAATTAACAGAACACAGAGCAGTTTCTCAGAAAGCTTCTTTCCAGTTTTGAACGGAAGATATTTCCTTTTTCACCATAGCCCTTCATGGGCTTCCAAATATCCCTTTGCCAATTAAACAAG
The DNA here is from genome assembly GCF_047675955.1 of Chlorocebus sabaeus. Lineage (NCBI taxonomy): Eukaryota > Metazoa > Chordata > Mammalia > Primates > Cercopithecidae > Chlorocebus > Chlorocebus sabaeus. The sequence goes on from NC_132909.1 coordinate 36,897,777, forward strand.
AACAGCCTTAGCGAAAGGCTTCTTGAAGGGAAAGATGTAACTCTGTGAGATGAACTAACAGAACACAGAGCAGTTTCTCAGAAAGCTTCTTTCCAGTTTTCAACGGAAGATATTTCCTTTTTCACCATAGCCCTCTATGGGCTTCCAAATATCCCTTTGCCAATTCCACAAGAACAGCCTTAGCGAAAGGCTTCTTGAAGGGAAAGATGTAACTCTGTGAGATGAATTAACAGAACACAGAGCAGTTTCTCAGAAAGCTTCTTTCCAGTTTTGAACGGAAGATATTTCCTTTTTCACCATAGCCCTCTATGGGCTTCCAAATATCCCTTTGCCAATTGCACAAGAACAGCCTTAGCGAAAGGCTTCTTGAAGGGAAAGATTAAGTCTGTGAGTTGAATTAACAGAACACAGAGCAGTTTCTCAGAAAGCTTCTTTCCAGTTTTGAACGGAAGATATTTCCTTTTTCACCATAGCCCTCTATGGGCTTCCAAATATCCCTTTGCCAATTCTTCAAGAACAGCCTTAGCGAAAGGCTTCTTGAAGGGAAAGATGTAACTGTGTGAGATGAATTAACAGAACGCAGAGCAGTTTCTCCTAAAGATTCTTTCCAGTTTTGAACGGAAGATATTTCCTTTTTCACTACATCCCTCTATGGGCTTCCAAGTATCCGTTTGCCAATTGCACAAGAACATCCTTAGCGAAAGGCTTCTTGAAGGGAAAAATGTAACCCTGTGAGATGAACTAACAGAACATACAGCAGTTTCTCAGAAAGCTTCTTTCCAGTTTTGAACGGAAGATATTTCCTTTTTCACCATAGCCCTCTACGGGCTTCCAAATATCCCTTTGCCAATTCCACAAGAACAGCCTTAGCGAAAGGCTTCTAGAAGGGAAAGATGTAACTCTGTGAGATGAACTAACAGAACACAGAGCATTTTCTCAGAAAGCTTCTTTCCATTTTTGAACGGAAGATATTCCCTTTTTCTCCATAGCCCTCTATGGGCTTCCAAATATCCCTTTGCCAATTCCACAAGAACAGCCTTAGCGAAAGGCTTCTTGAAGGGAAAGATGTAATTCTGTGAGATGAATTCAGAGAACACAGAGCAGATTCTCAGAAAGCTTCTTTCCAGTTTTGAACGGAAGATATTTCCTTTTCCACCATAGCCCTCTACGGGCTTCCAAATATCCCTTTGCCAATTCCACAAGAACAGCCTTAGCGAAAGGCTTCTTGCAGGGAAAGATGTAACTGTGTGAGATGAATTCAGAGAACATTGAGCAGTTTCTCAGAAAGCTTCTTTCCAGTTTTGAACGAGGATATTTCCTTTTTCAAAATAGCCCTCTATGGGCTTCCAAATATCCCTTTGCCAGTTCCACAAGAACAGTCTTAGCGAAAGGCTTCTTGAAGGGAAAAATGTAACCCTGTGAGATGAACTAACAGAACATACAGCAGTTTCTCAGAAAGCTTCTTTCCAGTTTTGAACGGAAGATATTTCCTTTTTCACCATAGCCCTCTACGGGCTTCCAAATATCCCTTTGCCAATTCCACAAGAACAGCCTTAGCGAAAGGCTTCTAGAAGGGAAAGATGTAACTCTGTGAGATGAATTCAGAGAACACAGAGCAGATTCTCAGAAAGCTTCTTTCCAGTTTTGAACGGAAGATATTTCCTTTTCCACCATAGCCCTCTACGGGCTTCCAAATATCCCTTTGCCAATTCCACAAGAACAGCCTTAGCGAAAGGCTTCTTGAAGAGAAAGATGTAACTCTGTGAGATGAATTAACAGAACACAGAACAGTTTCTCAGAAAGCTTCTTTCCAGTTTTGAACGGAAGATATTTCCTTTTTCACCATAGCCCTCTTAGGGCTTCCAAATATGCCTTTGCCAATTCCACAAGAACAGCCTTAGCGAAAGGCTTCTTGAAGGGAAAGATGTAACTCTGTGAGATGAATTAACAAAACACAGAGCAGTTTCTCAGAAAGCTTCTTTCCAGTTTTGAACGGAAGATATTTCTTTTTTCACCATAGCACCCTTAGGGTTTCCAAATATCCCTTTGCCAATTCCACAAGAAGAGCCTCAATGAAAGGCTTCTTGAAGGGAAAGATGTAACTCTGTGAGAAGAATTAACAAAACACAGAGCAGTTTCTCAGAAAGCTTGTTTCCACTCTTGAACGCAAGATATTTCCTTTTTCACCATAGCCCTCTATGGGCTTCCAAATATCCCTTTGCCAATTCCACAAGAACAGCCTTAGCGAAAGGCTTCTTGAAAGGTAAGATGTAACTCTGTGAGATGAATTAACAGAACACAGAGCAGTTTCTCAGAAAGCTTATTTCCAGTTTTGAACGGAAGATATTTCCTTTTTCACCATAGCCCTCTATGGGCTTCCAAATATCCCTTTGCCAATTCCACAAGAACAGCCTTAGCGAAAGGCTTCTTGAAGGGAAAGATGTAACTGTGTGAGATGAATTAACAGAACGCAGAGCTGTTTCTCCTAAAGCTTCTTTCCAGTTTTGAACGGAAAATATTTCCTTTTTCACCTTAGCCCTCCATGGGCTTCCATATATCCCTTTGCCAATACCACAAGAACAGCCTTAGCGAAAGGCTTCTTGAAGGGAAAGATGTAACTCTGTGAGATGAACTAACAGAACACAGAGCAGTTTCTCAGAAAGCTTATTTCCAGTTTTGAACGGAAGATATTTCCTTTTTCACCATAGCCCTGTATGGGCTTCCAAATATCCCTTGGCCAATTCCACAAGAACAGCCTGAGCGAAAGGCTTCCTGAAGGGAAAGATGTAACTCTGTGAGATGAATTCAGAGAACACAGCGCAGTTTCTCAGAAAGCTTTTTCCAGTTTTGAACGGAAGATATTTCCTTTTTCACCATAGCCCTCTATGGGATTCCAAATATCCCTTTGCCAATTCCACAAGAACAGCCTTAGCGAAAGGCTTCTTGAAGGGAAAGATGTAACTCTGTGAGATGAATTAACAGAACGCAGAGCAGTTTCTCAGAAAGCTTCTTTCCAGTTTTGAACGGAAGATATTTCCTTTTTCACCATAGCCCTCTAAGGGCTTCCAAATATCCCTTTGCCAATTCCACAAGAACAGCCTTAGCGAAAGGCTTCTTGAGGGGAAAGATGTAACTCTGTGGGATGAATTAACAGAACACAGAACAGTTTCTCAGAAAGATTCTTTCCAGTTTTGAACGGAAGATATTTCCTTTTTCACCATAGCCCTCCATGGGCTTCCAAATATCCCTTTGCCAATTCCACAAGAACAGCCTTAGTGAAAGGCTTCTAGAAGGGAAAGAAGTAACTCTGTGAGATGAATTCACATAACACAGAACAGTTTCTCACAAAGCTTCTTTGCAGTTTTGAACGGAAGATATTTCCTTTTTCACCATAGCCCTCTATGGGCTTCCAAATATCCCTTTGCCAATTGCACAAGAACAGCCTTAGCGAAAGGTTTCTTGAAGGGAAAGATGGAACTCTGTGAGATGAATTCAGAGAACACAGAGCAGTTTCTCAGAAAGCTTCTTTCCAGTTTTGAACGGAAGATATTTCATTTTTCACCATAGCCCTCTATGGGCTTCCAAATATCCCTTTGCCAATTCCACAAGAACAGCCTTAGCGAAAGGCTTCTTGCAGGGAAAGATGTAACTGTGTGAGATGAATTCAGAGAACATTGAGCAGTTTCTCAGAAAGCTTCTTTCCAGTTTTGAACGAAGATATTTCCTTTTTCACCATAGCCCTCTATGGGCTTCCAAATATCCCTTTGCCAGTTCCACAGGAACAGCCTTAGCGAAAGGCTTCTTGAAGGGAAAGATGTAACTCTGTGAGATGAACTAACAGAACACACAGCAGTTTCTCAGAAAGCTTCTTTCCAGTTTTGAACGGAAGATATTTCCTTTTTCACCATAGCCCTCTAAGGGCTTCCAAATATCCCTTTGCCAATTCCACAAGAACAAAATTAGCGAAAGGATTCTTGAAGGGAAAGATGTAACTCTGTGAGATGAACTAACAGAACACAGAGCAGTTTCTCAGAAAGCTTCTTTCCAGTTTTGAACGGAAGATATTCCCTATTTCACCATAGCCCTCTATGGGCTTCCAAATATCCCTTTGCCAATTCCACAAGAACAGCCTTAGCGAAAGGCTTCTTGAAGGGAAAGATGTAACTCTGTGAGATGAATTAACAGAACACAGAACAGTTTCTCAGAAAGATTCTTTCCTGTTTTGAACGGAAGATAGTTCCTTTTTCACCATAGCCCTCCATGGGCTTCCAAATATCCCTTTGCCAATTCCACAAGAACAGCCTTAGTGAAAGGCTTCTTGAAGAGAAAGATGGAACTCTGTGAGATGAATTCACAGAACACAGAACAGTTTTTCACAAAGCTTCTTTGCAGTTTTGAACGGAAGATATTTCCTTTTTCACCATAGCCCTCTATGGGCTTCCAAATATCCCTTTGCCAATTGCACAAGAACAGCCTTAGCGAAAGGTTTCTTGAAGGGAAAGATGGAACTCTGTGAGATGAATTCAGAGAACACAGAGCAGTTTCTCAGAAAGCTTCTTTCCAGTTTTGAACGGAAGATATTTCATTTTTCACCATAGCCCTCTATGGGCTTCCAAATATCCCTTTGCCAATTCCACAAGAACAGCCTTAGCGAAAGGCTTCTTGAAGGGAAAGATGTAACTGTGTGAGATGAATTAACAGAACGCAGAGCAGTTTCTCCTAAAGCTTCTTTCCAGTTTTGAACGGAAAATATTTCCTTTTTCACCTTAGCCCTCCATGGGCTTCCATATATCCCTTTGCCAGTACCACAAGAACAGCCTTAGCGAAAGGCTTCTTGAAGGGAAAGATGTAACTCTGTGAGATGAACTAATAGAACACAGAGCAGTTTCTCAGAAAGCTTATTTCCAGTTTTGAACGGAAGATATTTCCTTTTTCACCATAGCCCTCTATGGGCTTCCAAATATCCCTTGGCCAATTCCACAAGAACAGCCTTAGCGAAACCCTTCTTGAAGGGAAAGATGTAACTCTGTGAGATGAATTCAGAGAACACAGAGCAGTTTCCCAGAAAGCTTTCTCCAGTTTTGAACGGAAGATATTTCCTTTTTCACCATAGCCCTCTATGGGCTTCCAAATATCCCTTTGCCAATTCCACAAGAACAGCCCTAGCGAAAGGCTTCTTGAAGGGAAAGATGTAACTCTGTGAGATGAATTCAGAGAACACAGAGCAGTTTCTCAGAAAGCTTCTTTCCAGTTTTGAACGGAAGATATTTCCTTTTTCACCATAGCCCTCTATGGGCTTCCAAATATCCCTTTGCCAATTCCACAAGAACAGCCTTAGCGAAAGGCTTCTTGAAGGGAAAGATGTAACACTGTGAGGTGAACTAACAGAACACACAGCAGTTTCTCAGAAAGCTTCTTTCCAGTTTTGAACGGAAAATATTTCCTTTTTCACCATAGCCCTCTATGGGCTTCCAAATATCCCTTTGCCAATTCCACAAGAACAGCCTTAGAGAAAGGCTTCTAGAAGGGAAAGATGTAACTCTGTGAGATGAACTAACAGAACACAGAGCAGTTTCTCAGAAAGCTTATTTTCAGTTTTGAACGGAAGATATTTCCTTTTTCACCATAGACCTCTATGGGCTTCCCAATATCCCTTTGCCTATTCCACAAGAACAGCCTTAGCGAAAGCCTTCTTGAAGGGAAAGATGTAACTCTGTGAGATGAATTAACAGAACACAGAGCAGTTTCCCAGAAAGCTTCTTTCCAGTTTTGAACGGAAGATATTTCCTTTTTCACCATAGCCCTCTATGGGCTTCCAAATATCCCTTTGCCAATTCCACAAGAACAGCCTTAGCGAAAGGCTTCTTGAAGGGAAAGATGTAACTGTGTGAGATGAATTAACAGAACGCAGAGCAGTTTCTCCTAAAGCTTCTTTCCAGTTTTGAACGGAAAATATTTCCTTTTTCACCTTAGCCCTCCATGGGCTTCCATATATCCCTTTGCCAGTACCACAAGAACAGCCTTAGCGAAAGGCTTCTTGAAGGGAAAGATGTAACTCTGTGAGATGATTTAACAGAACACAGAACAGTTTTTCAGAAAGCTTATTTCCAGTTTTGAACGGAAGATATTTCCTTTTTCACCATAGCCCTCTATGGGCTTCCAAATATCCCTTGGCCAATTCCACAAGAACAGCCTTAGCGAAAGCCTTCTTGAAGGGAAAGATGTAACTCTGTGAGATGAATTCAGAGAACACAGAGCAGTTTCTCAGAAAGCTTTTTCCAGTTTTGAAGGGAAGATATTTCCTTTTTCACCATAGCCCTCTATGGGCTTCCATATATCCCTTTGCCAATTCCACAAGAACAGCCTTAGCGAAAGGCTTCTTGAAGGGAAAGATGTAACTCTGTGAGATGAATTAACAGAACACAGAGCAGTTTCTCAGAAAGCTTCTTTCCAGTTTTGAACGGGAGATATTTCCTTTTTCACCATAGCCCTCTAAGGGCTTCCAAATATCCCTTTGCCAATTCCACAAGAACAGCCTTAGTGAAAGGCTTCTTGAGGGGAAAGATGTAACTCTGTGAGATGAATTAACAGAAGACAGAACAGTTTCTCAGAAAGATTCTTTCCAGTTTTGAACGGAAGATATTTCCTTTTTCACCATAGCCCTCCATGGGCTTCCAAATATCCCTTTGCCAATTCCACAAGAACAGCCTTAGTGAAAGGCTTCTTGAAGGGAAAGATGTAACTCTGTGAGATGAATTCACAGAACACAGAACAGTTTCTCACAAAGCCTCTTTGCAGTTTTGAACGGAAGATATTTCCTTTTTCACCATAGCCCTCTATGGGCTTCCAAATATCCCTTTGCCAATTGCACAAGAACAGCGTTAGCGAAAGCTTTCTTGAAGGGAAAGATGGAACTCTGTGAGATGAATTCAGAGAACACAGAGCAGTTTCTCAGAAAGCTTCTTTCCAGTTTTGAACGGAAGATATTTCATTTTTCACCATAGCCCTCTATGGGCTTCCAAATATCCCTTTGCCAATTCCACAAGAACAGCCTTAGCGAAAGGCTTCTTGCAGGGAAAGATGTAACTGTGTGAGATGAATTCAGAGAACATTGAGCAGTTTCTCAGAAAGCTTCTTTCCAGTTTTGAACGAAGATATTTCCTTTTTCACCATAGCCCTCAATGGGCTTCCAAATATCCCTTTGCCAGTTCCACAAGAACAGCCTTAGCGAAAGGCTTCTTGAAGGGAAAGATGTAACTCTGTGAGATGAACTAACAGAACACACAGCAGTTTCTCAGAAAGCTTCTTTCCAGTTTTGAACCGAAGATATTTCCTTTTTCACCATAGCCCTCTATGGGCTTCCAAATATCCCTTTGCCAATTCCACAAGAACAAAATTAGCGAAAGGATTCTTGAAGGGAAAGATGTAACTCTGTGAGATGAATTCAGAGAACACAGAGCAGTTTCTCAGAAAGCTTTTTCCAGTTATGAACGGAAGATATTTCCTTTTTCACCATAGCCCTCTATGGGCTTCCAAATATCCCTTTACCAATTCCACAAGAACAGCCTTATCGAAAGGCTTCTTGAAGGGAAAGATGTAACTCTGTGACATGAATTCAGAGAACACAGAGCAGTTTCTCAGAAAGCTTCTTTCCAGTTTTGAACGGAAGATATTTCCTTTTTCACCATAGCCCTCTATGGGCTTCCAAATATCCCTTTGCCAATTCCACAAGAAGAGCCTTATCGAAAGGCTTCTTGAAGGGAAAGATGTAACTCTGTGAGATGAATTCAGAGAACACAGAGCAGTTTCTCAGAAAGCTTCTTTCCAGTTTTCAACGGAAGATATTTCCTTTTTCACCATAGCCCTCTATGGGCTTCCAAATATCCCTTTGCCAATTCCACAAGAACAGCCTTAGCGAAAGGCTTCTTGAAGGGAAAGATGTAACTCTGTGAGATGAATTCAGAGAACACAGAGCAGTTTCTCAGAAAGCTTCTTTCCAGTTTTGAAGGGAAGGTATTTCCTTTTTCACCATAGCCCTCTATGGGCTTCCAAATATCCCTTTGCCAATTCCACAAAAACAGCCTTAGCGAAAGGCTTCTTGAAAGGAAAGATGTAACTCTGTGAGATGAGAAGGGAAAGATGAACTCTGTGAGATGATTTAACAGAACACAGAACAGTTTTTCAGAAAGCTTCTTTCCAGTTTTAATCGGAAGATATTTCCTTTTTCACCATAGCCCTCTAAGGGCTTCCAAATATCCCTTTGCCAATTCCACAAGAACAGCCTTAGCGAAAGGCTTCTTGAAGGGAAAGATGTAACTCTGTGAGATGAACTAACAGAACACAGAGCAGTTTCTCAGAAAGCTTCTTTCCAGTTTTGAACGGAAGATATTTCCTTTTTCACCGTATCCCTGTATGGGCTTCCAAATATCCCTTTGCGAATTCCACAAGAACAGCCTTAGCAAAAGGCTTCTTGAAGGGAAAGATGTAACTCTGTGAGATGAATTAACAGAACACAGAACAGTTTTTCAGAAAGCTTCCTTCCAATTTTGAAAGGAAGATATTTCCTTTTTCACCATAGCCCTCTAGGGGTTCCAAATATCCCTTTGCCAATTCCACAAGAACAGCCTTAGCGAAAGGCTTCTTGAAGGGAAAGATGTAGCTCTGTGAGATGAATTCAGAGAACACAGAGCAGTTTCTCAGAAAGCTTCTTTCCAGTTTTGAACGGAAGATATTTCCTTTTTCTCCATACCACTCTATGGGCTTCCAAATATCCCTTTGCCAATTCCACAAGAACAGCCTTAGCGAAAGGCTTCTTGAAGGGAAAGATGTAACTCTGTGAGATGAACTAACAGAACACAGAGCAGTTTCTCAGAAAGCTTCTTTCCACTTTTGAACGGAAGATATTCCCTGTTACACCATAGCCCTCTATGGGCTTCCAAATACCCCATTGCCAATTCCACAAGAACACCCTTAGCGAAATCTTCTTGAAGGGAAAGATGTAACTCTGTGAGATGAATTCAGAGAACACAGAGCAGTTTCTCAGAAAGCTTCTTTCCAGTTTTGAAAGGAAGATATTTCCTTTTCCACCATAGCCCTCTACTTGCTTCCAAATATCCCTTTTCCAATTCCACAAGAACAGCCTTAGCGAAAGGCTTCTTGAAGAGAAAGATGTAACTCTGTGAAATGAATTAACAGAACACAGAGCAGTTTCTCAGAAAGCTTCTTTCCAGTTTTGAAAGGAAGGTATTTCCTTTTTCAAAATAGCCCTCTATGGGCTTCCAAATATCCCTTTGCCAATTCCACAAGAACAGCCTTAGCGAAAGGCTTCTTGAAGGGAAAGATGTAACTCTGTGAGATGAATTCAGAGAACACAGAGCAGTTTCTCAGAAAGCTTCTTTCCAGTTTTGAACGGAAGATATTTCCTTTTTCACCATAGCACTCCATGGGCTTCCAAATATCCCTTTGCCAATTCCACAAGAATAGACTCAATGAAAGGCTTCTTGAAGGGAAAGATGTAACTCTGTGAGATGAATTAACAGAACACAGAGCAGTTTCTCAGAAAGCTTGTTTCCAGTCTTGAACGGAAGATATTTCCTTTTTCACCATAGCCCTCTATGGGCTTCCAAATATCCCTTTGCCAATTCCACAAGAACAGCCTTAGCGAAAGGCTTCTTGAATGGAAAGATGTAACTCTGTGAGATGAATTAACAGAACACAGAGCAGTTTCTCAGAAAGCTTATTTCCAGTTTTATACGGAAGATATTTCCTTTTTCACCATAGCCCTCTAAGGGCTTCCAAATATCCCTTTGCCAATTCCACAAGAACAGCCTTAGCGAAAGACTTCTTGAATTTAAAGATATAACTCTTTGAGATGAATTAACAGAACACAGAACAGTTTCTCAGAAAGCTTCTTTCCCGTTTTGAAAGGAAGATATTTCCTTTTTCACCATAGCCCTCTATGGTCTTCCAAATATCCCTTTGCCAATTCCAGAAGAACAGACTTAGCGAAAGGCTTCTTGAAGGGAAAGATGTAACTCTGTGAAATGAATTCAGAGAACACAGAGCAGTTTCTCAGAAACCTTTTTCCAGTTTTGAACGGAAGATATTTCCTTTTTCACCATAGCCCTCTATGGGCTTCCAAATATCCCTTTGCCAATTCCACAAGAAGAGCCTTATCGAAAGGCTTCTTGAAGGGAAAGATGTAACTCTGTGAGATGAATTCAGAGAACACAGAGCAGTTTCTCAGAAAGCTTCTTTCCAGTTTTGAACGGAAGATATTTCCTTTTTCACCATAGCCCTCTATGGGCTTCCAAATATCCCTTTGCCAATTCCACAAGAACAGCCTTAGCGAAAGGCTTCTTGAAGGGAAAGATGTAACTCTGTGAGATGAATTCAGAGAACACAGAGCAGTTTCTCAGAAAGCTTCTTTCCAGTTTTGAAAGGAAGATATTTCCTTTTTCACCATAGCCCTCTATGGGCTTCCAAATATCCCTTTGCCAATTCCACAAAAACAGCCTTAGCGAAAGGCTTCTTGAAAGGAAAGATGTAACTCTCTGAGATGAGAAGGGAAAGATGAACTCTGTGAGATGATTTAACAGAACACAGAACAGTTTTTCAGAAAGCTTCTTTCCAGTTTTAATCGGAAGATATTTCCTTTTTCACCATAGCCCTCTAAGGGCTTCCAAATATCCCTTTGCCAGTTCCACAAGAACAGCCTTAGCGAAAGGCTTCTTGAAGGGAAAGATGTAACTCTGTGAGATGAACTAACAGAACACCGAGCAGTTTCTCAGAAAGTTCTTTCCAGTTTTGAACGAAAGATATTTCCTTTTTCACCATAGCCCGCCATGGGCTTCCAAATATCCCTTTGCCAATTCCACAAGAACAGCCTTAGCGAAAGGCTTCTAGAAGGGAAAGATGTTACTCTGTGAGATGAATTGAGAGAACACAGAGCAGTTTCTCAGAAAGCTTCTTTCCAGTTTTGAACGGAAGATATTCCCTATTTCACCATAGCCCTCTATGGGCTTCCAAATATCCCTTTGCCAATTCCACAAGAACAGCCTTAGCGAAAGGCTTCTTGAAGGGAAAGATGTAACTCTGTGAGATGAATTAACAGAACACAGAACAGTTTCTCAGAAAGATTCTTTCCTGTTTTGAACGGAAGATAGTTCCTTTTTCACCATAGCCCTCCATGGGCTTCCAAATATCCCTTTGCCAATTCCACAAGAACAGCCTTAGTGAAAGGCTTCTTGAAGAGAAAGATGGAACTCTGTGAGATGAATTCACAGAACACAGAACAGTTTTTCACAAAGCTTCTTTGCAGTTTTGAACGGAAGATATTTCCTTTTTCACCATAGCCCTCTATGGGCTTCCAAATATCCCTTTGCCAATTGCACAAGAACAGCCTTAGCGAAAGGTTTCTTGAAGGGAAAGATGGAACTCTGTGAGATGAATTCAGAGAACACAGAGCAGTTTCTCAGAAAGCTTCTTTCCAGTTTTGAACGGAAGATATTTCATTTTTCACCATAGCCCTCTATGGGCTTCCAAATATCCCTTTGCCAATTCCACAAGAACAGCCTTAGCGAAAGGCTTCTTGAAGGGAAAGATGTAACTGTGTGAGATGAATTAACAGAACGCAGAGCAGTTTCTCCTAAAGCTTCTTTCCAGTTTTGAACGGAAAATATTTCCTTTTTCACCTTAGCCCTCCATGGGCTTCCATATATCCCTTTGCCAGTACCACAAGAACAGCCTTAGCGAAAGGCTTCTTGAAGGGAAAGATGTAACTCTGTGAGATGAACTAATAGAACACAGAGCAGTTTCTCAGAAAGCTTATTTCCAGTTTTGAACGGAAGATATTTCCTTTTTCACCATAGCCCTCTATGGGCTTCCAAATATCCCTTGGCCAATTCCACAAGAACAGCCTTAGCGAAAGGCTTCTTGAAGGGAAAGATGTAACTCTGTGAGATGAATTCAGAGAACACAGAGCAGTTTCCCAGAAAGCTTTCTCCAGTTTTGAACGGAAGATATTTCCTTTTTCACCATAGCCCTCTATGGGCTTCCAAATATCCCTTTGCCAATTCCACAAGAACAGCCCTAGCGAAAGGCTTCTTGAAGGGAAAGATGTAACTCTGTGAGATGAATTCAGAGAACACAGAGCAGTTTCTCAGAAAGCTTCTTTCCAGTTTTGAACGGAAGATATTTCCTTTTTCACCATAGCCCTCTATGGGCTTCCAAATATCCCTTTGCCAATTCCACAAGAACAGCCTTAGCGAAAGGCTTCTTGAAGGGAAAGATGTAACACTGTGAGGTGAACTAACAGAACACACAGCAGTTTCTCAGAAAGCTTCTTTCCAGTTTTGAACGGAAAATATTTCCTTTTTCACCATAGCCCTCTATGGGCTTCCAAATATCCCTTTGCCAATTCCACAAGAACAGCCTTAGAGAAAGGCTTCTAGAAGGGAAAGATGTAACTCTGTGAGATGAACTAACAGAACACAGAGCAGTTTCTCAGAAAGCTTATTTTCAGTTTTGAACGGAAGATATTTCCTTTTTCACCATAGACCTCTATGGGCTTCCCAATATCCCTTTGCCTATTCCACAAGAACAGCCTTAGCGAAAGCCTTCTTGAAGGGAAAGATGTAACTCTGTGAGATGAATTAACAGAACACAGAGCAGTTTCCCAGAAAGCTTCTTTCCAGTTTTGAACGGAAGATATTTCCTTTTTCACCATAGCCCTCTATGGGCTTCCAAATATCCCTTTGCCAATTCCACAAGAACAGCCTTAGCGAAAGGCTTCTTGAAGGGAAAGATGTAACTGTGTGAGATGAATTAACAGAACGCAGAGCAGTTTCTCCTAAAGCTTCTTTCCAGTTTTGAACGGAAAATATTTCCTTTTTCACCTTAGCCCTCCATGGGCTTCCATATATCCCTTTGCCAGTACCACAAGAACAGCCTTAGCGAAAGGCTTCTTGAAGGGAAAGATGTAACTCTGTGAGATGATTTAACAGAACACAGAACAGTTTTTCAGAAAGCTTATTTCCAGTTTTGAACGGAAGATATTTCCTTTTTCACCATAGCCCTCTATGGGCTTCCAAATATCCCTTGGCCAATTCCACAAGAACAGCCTTAGCGAAAGCCTTCTTGAAGGGAAAGATGTAACTCTGTGAGATGAATTCAGAGAACACAGAGCAGTTTCTCAGAAAGCTTTTTCCAGTTTTGAAGGGAAGATATTTCCTTTTTCACCATAGCCCTCTATGGGCTTCCATATATCCCTTTGCCAATTCCACAAGAACAGCCTTAGCGAAAGGCTTCTTGAAGGGAAAGATGTAACTCTGTGAGATGAATTAACAGAACACAGAGCAGTTTCTCAGAAAGCTTCTTTCCAGTTTTGAACGGGAGATATTTCCTTTTTCACCATAGCCCTCTAAGGGCTTCCAAATATCCCTTTGCCAATTCCACAAGAACAGCCTTAGTGAAAGGCTTCTTGAGGGGAAAGATGTAACTCTGTGAGATGAATTAACAGAAGACAGAACAGTTTCTCAGAAAGATTCTTTCCAGTTTTGAACGGAAGATATTTCCTTTTTCACCATAGCCCTCCATGGGGTTCCAAATATCCCTTTGCCAATTCCACAAGAACAGCCTTAGTGAAAGGCTTCTTGAAGGGAAAGATGTAACTCTGTGAGATGAATTCACAGAACACAGAACAGTTTCTCACAAAGCCTCTTTGCAGTTTTGAACGGAAGATATTTCCTTTTTCACCATAGCCCTCTATGGGCTTCCAAATATCCCTTTGCCAATTGCACAAGAACAGCGTTAGCGAAAGCTTTCTTGAAGGGAAAGATGGAACTCTGTGAGATGAATTCAGAGAACACAGAGCAGTTTCTCAGAAAGCTTCTTTCCAGTTTTGAACGGAAGATATTTCATTTTTCACCATAGCCCTCTATGGGCTTCCAAATATCCCTTTGCCAATTCCACAAGAACAGCCTTAGCGAAAGGCTTCTTGCAGGGAAAGATGTAACTGTGTGAGATGAATTCAGAGAACATTGAGCAGTTTCTCAGAAAGCTTCTTTCCAGTTTTGAACGAAGATATTTCCTTTTTCACCATAGCCCTCAATGGGCTTCCAAATATCCCTTTGCCAGTTCCACAAGAACAGCCTTAGCGAAAGGCTTCTTGAAGGGAAAGATGTAACTCTGTGAGATGAACTAACAGAACACACAGCAGTTTCTCAGAAAGCTTCTTTCCAGTTTTGAACCGAAGATATTTCCTTTTTCACCATAGCCCTCTATGGGCTTCCAAATATCCCTTTGCCAATTCCACAAGAACAAAATTAGCGAAAGGATTCTTGAAGGGAAAGATGTAACTCTGTGAGATGAATTCAGAGAACACAGAGCAGTTTCTCAGAAAGCTTTTTCCAGTTATGAACGGAAGATAGTTCCTTTTTCACCATAGCCCTCTATGGGCTTCCAAATATCCCTTTACCAATTCCACAAGAACAGCCTTATCGAAAGGCTTCTTGAAGGGAAAGATGTAACTCTGTGACATGAATTCAGAGAACACAGAGCAGTTTCTCAGAAAGCTTCTTTCCAGTTTTGAACGGAAGATATTTCCTTTTTCACCATAGCCCTCTATGGGCTTCCAAATATCCCTTTGCCAATTCCACAAGAAGAGCCTTATCGAAAGGCTTCTTGAAGGGAAAGATGTAACTCTGTGAGATGAATTCAGAGAACACAGAGCAGTTTCTCAGAAAGCTTCTTTCCAGTTTTCAACGGAAGATATTTCCTTTTTCACCATAGCCCTCTATGGGCTTCCAAATATCCCTTTGCCAATTCCACAAGAACAGCCTTAGCGAAAGGCTTCTTGAAGGGAAAGATGTAACTCTGTGAGATGAATTCAGAGAACACAGAGCAGTTTCTCAGAAAGCTTCTTTCCAGTTTTGAAGGGAAGGTATTTCCTTTTTCACCATAGCCCTCTATGGGCTTCCAAATATCCCTTTGCCAATTCCACAAAAACAGCCTTAGCGAAAGGCTTCTTGAAAGGAAAGATGTAACTCTGTGAGATGAGAAGGGAAAGATGAACTCTGTGAGATGATTTAACAGAACACAGAACAGTTTTTCAGAAAGCTTCTTTCCAGTTTTAATCGGAAGATATTTCCTTTTTCACCATAGCCCTCTAAGGGCTTCCAAATATCCCTTTGCCAATTCCACAAGAACAGCCTTAGCGAAAGGCTTCTTGAAGGGAAAGATGTAACTCTGTGAGATGAACTAACAGAACACAGAGCAGTTTCTCAGAAAGCTTCTTTCCAGTTTTGAACGGAAGATATTTCCTTTTTCACCGTATCCCTGTATGGGCTTCCAAATATCCCTTTGCGAATTCCACAAGAACAGCCTTAGCAAAAGGCTTCTTGAAGGGAAAGATGTAACTCTGTGAGATGAATTAACAGAACACAGAACAGTTTTTCAGAAAGCTTCCTTCCAATTTTGAAAGGAAGATATTTCCTTTTTCACCATAGCCCTCTAGGGGTTCCAAATATCCCTTTGCCAATTCCACAAGAACAGCCTTAGCGAAAGGCTTCTTGAAGGGAAAGATGTAGCTCTGTGAGATGAATTCAGAGAACACAGAGCAGTTTCTCAGAAAGCTTCTTTCCAGTTTTGAACGGAAGATATTTCCTTTTTCTCCATACCACTCTATGGGCTTCCAAATATCCCTTTGCCAATTCCACAAGAACAGCCTTAGCGAAAGGCTTCTTGAAGGGAAAGATGTAACTCTGTGAGATGAACTAACAGAACACAGAGCAGTTTCTCAGAAAGCTTCTTTCCACTTTTGAACGGAAGATATTCCCTGTTACACCATAGCCCTCTATGGGCTTCCAAATACCCCATTGCCAATTCCACAAGAACACCCTTAGCGAAATCTTCTTGAAGGGAAAGATGTAACTCTGTGAGATGAATTCAGAGAACACAGAGCAGTTTCTCAGAAAGCTTCTTTCCAGTTTTGAAAGGAAGATATTTCCTTTTCCACCATAGCCCTCTACTTGCTTCCAAATATCCCTTTTCCAATTCCACAAGAACAGCCTTAGCGAAAGGCTTCTTGAAGAGAAAGATGTAACTCTGTGAAATGAATTAACAGAACACAGAGCAGTTTCTCAGAAAGCTTCTTTCCAGTTTTGAAAGGAAGGTATTTCCTTTTTCAAAATAGCCCTCTATGGGCTTCCAAATATCCCTTTGCCAATTCCACAAGAACAGCCTTAGCGAAAGGCTTCTTGAAGGGAAAGATGTAACTCTGTGAGATGAATTCAGAGAACACAGAGCAGTTTCTCAGAAAGCTTCTTTCCAGTTTTGAACGGAAGATATTTCCTTTTTCACCATAGCACTCCATGGGCTTCCAAATATCCCTTTGCCAATTCCACAAGAATAGACTCAATGAAAGGCTTCTTGAAGGGAAAGATGTAACTCTGTGAGATGAATTAACAGAACACAGAGCAGTTTCTCAGAAAGCTTGTTTCCAGTCTTGAACGGAAGATATTTCCTTTTTCACCATAGCCCTCTATGGGCTTCCAAATATCCCTTTGCCAATTCCACAAGAACAGCCTTAGCGAAAGGCTTCTTGAATGGAAAGATGTAACTCTGTGAGATGAATTAACAGAACACAGAGCAGTTTCTCAGAAAGCTTATTTCCAGTTTTGAACGGAAGATATTTCCTTTTTCACCATAGCCCTCTAAGGGCTTCCAAATATCCCTTTGCCAATTCCACAAGAACAGCCTTAGCGAAAGGCTTCTTGAATTTAAAGATATAACTCTTTGAGATGAATTAACAGAACACAGAACAGTTTCTCAGAAAGCTTCTTTCCCGTTTTGAAAGGAAGATATTTCCTTTTTCACCATAGCCCTCTATGGTCTTCCAAATATCCCTTTGCCAATTCCAGAAGAACAGACTTAGCGAAAGGCTTCTTGAAGGGAAAGATGTAACTCTGTGAAATGAATTCAGAGAACACAGAGCAGTTTCTCAGAAACCTTTTTCCAGTTTTGAACGGAAGATATTTCCTTTTTCACCATAGCCCTCTATGGGCTTCCAAATATCCCTTTGCCAATTCCACAAGAAGAGCCTTATCGAAAGGCTTCTTGAAGGGAAAGATGTAACTCTGTGAGATGAATTCAGAGAACACAGAGCAGTTTCTCAGAAAGCTTCTTTCCAGTTTTGAACGGAAGATATTTCCTTTTTCACCATAGCCCTCTATGGGCTTCCAAATATCCCTTTGCCAATTCCACAAGAACAGCCTTAGCGAAAGGCTTCTTGAAGGGAAAGATGTAACTCTGTGAGATGAATTCAGAGAACACAGAGCAGTTTCTCAGAAAGCTTCTTTCCAGTTTTGAAAGGAAGATATTTCCTTTTTCACCATAGCCCTCTATGGGCTTCCAAATATCCCTTTGCCAATTCCACAAAAACAGCCTTAGCGAAAGGCTTCTTGAAAGGAAAGATGTAACTCTCTGAGATGAGAAGGGAAAGATGAACTCTGTGAGATGATTTAACAGAACACAGAACAGTTTTTCAGAAAGCTTCTTTCCAGTTTTAATCGGAAGATATTTCCTTTTTCACCATAGCCCTCTATGGGCTTCCAAATATCCCTTTGCCAGTTCCACAAGAACAGCCTTAGCGAAAGGCTTCTTGAAGGGAAAGATGTAACTCTGTGAGATGAACTAACAGAACACCGAGCAGTTTCTCAGAAAGTTCTTTCCAGTTTTGAACGAAAGATATTTCCTTTTTCACCATAGCCCGCCATGGGCTTCCAAATATCCCTTTGCCAATTCCACAAGAACAGCCTTAGCGAAAGGCTTCTAGAAGGGAAAGATGTTACTCTGTGAGATGAATTGAGAGAACACAGAGCAGTTTCTCAGAAAGCTTCTTTCCAGTTTTGAACGGAAGATATTTCCTTTTTCACCATAGTCCTCTATGGGCTTCCAAATATCCCTTTGCCAATTCCACAAGAACAGCCTCAGCGAAAGGCTTCTTTAAGGGAAAGATGTAACTCTGTGAGATGAATTAACAGAAAACAGAGCAGTTTCTCGGAAAGATTGTTTCCAGTCTTGAACGGAAGATATTTCCTTTTTCACCATAGCCCTCTATGGGCTTCCAAATATCCCTTTGCCAATTCCACAAGAACAGCCTTAGCGAAAGGCTTCTTGAAGGGAAAGATGTAACTCTGTGAGATGAATTAACAGAACACAGAGCAGTTTCTCAGAAAGCTTATTTCAAGTTTTGAACGGAAGATATTTCCTTTTTCACAGAGCCCTCTATGAGCTTCCAAATATCCCTTTGCCAATTCCACAAGAACAGCCTTAGCGAAAGGCTTCTTGAAGGGAAAGATGTAACTCTGTGAGATGAATTCACAGAACACAGAACATTTTCTCAGAAAGCTTCTTTCCAGTTTTGAACGGAAGATATTTCCTTTTTCACCATAGCCCTCTAAGGGCTTCCAAATATCCCTTTGCCAATTCCACAAGAACAGCCTTAGCTTAAGGCTTCTTGAAGGGAAAGATGTAACTCTGTGAGATGAACTAACAGAACACAGAGCAGTTTCTCAGAAAGCTTCTTTCCAGTTTTGAACGAAAGATATTTCCTTTTTCACCATATCCCTGTAGGGGCTTCCAAATATCCCTTGGCGAATTCCACAAGAACAGCCTTAGCGAAAGGCTTCTTGAAGGGAAAGATGTAACTCTGTGAGATGAATTAACAGAACACAGAACAGTTTCTCAGAAAGCTTCCTTCCAATTTTGAACGGAAGATATTTCCTTTTTCACCATAGCCCTCTAAGGGCTTCCAAATATCCCTTTGCCAATTCCTCAAGAACAGCCTTAGCGAAAGGCTTCTTGAGGGGAAAGATGTAACTCTGTGAGATGAATTAACAGAACACAGAACAGTTTCTCAGAAAGATTCCTTCCAGTTTTGAACGGAAGATAATTCCTTTTTCACCATAGCCCTCCTTGGGCTTCCAAATATCCCTTTGACAACTCAAGAAGAACAGCCCTAGCAAAAGGCTTCTTGAAGGGAAGGATGTAGCTCTGTGAAATGAATTCAGAGAACACAGAGCAGTTTCTCAGAAAGCTTCTTTCCAGTTTTGAACGGAAGATATTTCCTTTTTCACCATAGCCCTCTATGGGCTTCCAAGTATCCCTTTGCCAATTCCACAAGAACAGCCTTAGCGAAAGGCTTCTTGAAGGGAAAGATGTAACTCTGTGAGATGAATTCAGAGAACACAGAGCAGTTTCTCAGAAAGTTTCTTTCCAGTTTTGAAGGGAAGATATTTCCTTTTACACCATAGCCCTCTATGGGCTTCCAAATATCCCTTTGCCAATTCCACAAAAACAGCCTTAGCGAAAGGCTTCTTGAAAGGAAAGATGTAACTCTGTGAGATGAGAAGGGAAAGATGAACTCTGTGAGATGATTTAACAGAACACAGAACAGTTTTTCAGAAAGCTTCTTTCCAGTTTTAAACGGAAGATATTTCCTTTTTCACCATAGCCCTCTATGGGCTTCCAAATATCCCTTTGCCAATTCCACAAAAACAGCCTTAACGAAAGGCTTCTTGAAGGGAAAGATGTAACTCTGTGAGATGAATTAACAGAACACAGAGCAGTTTCTCAGAAAGCTTCTTTCCCGTTTTGAACGGAAGTTATTTCCTTTTTCACCGTTGCCCTCTATGGGCTTCCAAATATCCCTTTGCCAATTCCACAAGAACAGCCTTAGCGAAAGGCTTCTTGAAGGGAAAGATGTAACTCTGTGAGATGAATTCAGAGAACACAGAGCAGTTTCTCAGAAAGCTTCTTTCCAGTTTTGAAGGGAAGATATTTCCTTTTTCACCATAGCCCTCTATGGGCTTCTAAATATCCCTTTGCCAATTCCACAAGAACAGCCTCAGCGAAAGGCTTCTTGAAGGGAAAGATGTAACTCTGTGAGATGAATTAACAGTAAACAGAGCAGTTTCTCAGAAAGATTGTTTCCAGTCTTGAACTGAAGATATTTCCTTTTTCACCATAGCCCTCTATGGGCTTCCAAATATCCCTTTGCCAATTCCACAAGAACAGCCTTAGCGAAAGGCTTCTTGAAGGGAAAGATGTAGCTCTGTGAAATGAATTCAGAGAACACAGAGCAGTTTCTCAGAAAGCTTTTTCCAGTTTTGAACGGAAGATATTTCCTTTTTCACCATAGCCCTCTATGGGATTCCAAATATCCCTTTGCCAATTCCACAAGAAGAGCATTAGCGAAAGGCTTCTTGAAGGGAAAGATGTAACTCTGTGAGATGAATTCAGAGAACACAGAGCAGTTTCTCAGAAAGCTTCTTTCCAGTTTTGAAGGGAAGATATTTCCTTTTTCACCATAGCCCTCTATGGGCTTCCAAATATCCCTCTGGCAGTTCCACAAGAACAGCCTTAGCGAAAGGCTTCTTGAAGGGAAAGATGTAACACTGTGAGATGAACTAACAGAACATGGAGCAGTTTCTGGGAAAGTTCTTTCCAGTTTTGAACGAAAGATATTTCCTTTTTCACCATAGCCCTCCATGGGCTTCCATATATCCCTTTGCCAATTCCACAAGATAGCCTTAGCGAAAGGCTTCTAGAAGGGAAAGATGTAACTCTGTGAGATGAATTGAGAGAACACAGAGCAGTTTCTCACAATGATTCTTTCCAGTTTTGAACGGAAGATATTTCCTTTTTCACCATAGCCCTCTATGGGCTTCCAAATATCCCTTTGCCAATTCCACAAGAACAGCCTCAGCGAAAGGCTTCTTGAAGGGAAAGATGTAACTCTGTGAGATGAATTAACAGAAAACAGAGCAGTATCTCAGAAAGCTTGTTTCCAGTCTTGAACGGAAGATATTTCCTTTTTCACCATAGCCCTCTATGGGCTTCCAAATATCCCTTTGCCAATTCCACAAGAACAGCCTTAGCGAAAGGCTTCTTGAAGGGAAAGATGTAACTCTGTGAGATGAATTAACAGAACACAGAGCAGTTTCTCAGAAAGCTTATTTCCAGTTTTGAAGGGAAGATATTTCCTTTTTCACCAGAGCCCTCTATGAGCTTCCAAATATCCCTTTGCCAATTCCACAAGAACAGCCTTAGCGAAAGGCGTCTTGAAGGGAAAGATGTAACTCGGTGAGATGAATTAACAGAACACAGAACAGTTTCTCAGAAAGTTCTTTCCCGTTTTGAAAGTAATATATTTCCTTTTTCACCATAGCCCTCTATGGGCTTCCAAATATCCCTTTGACAATTCCAGAAGAACAGCCTTAGCAAAAGGCTTCTTGAAGGGAAGGATGTAGCTCTGTGAAATGAATTCAGAGAACACAGAGCAGTTTCTCAGAAAGCTTTTTCCAGTTTTGAACGGAAGATATTTCCTTTTTCACCATAGCCCTCTACGGGCTACCAAATATCCCTTTGCCAATTCCACAAGAACAGCCTTATCGAAAGGCTTCTTGAAGGGAAAGCTGTAACTCTGTGAGATGAATTCAGAGAACACAGAGCAGTTTCTCAGAAAGCTTCTTTCCAGTTTTGAACGGAAGATATTTCCTTTTTCACCATAGCCCTCTATGGGCTTCCAAATATCCCTTTGCCAATTCCACAAGAACAGCCTTAGCGAAAGGCTTCTTGAAGGGAAAGATGTAACTCTGTGAGATGAATTCAGAGAACACAGAGCAGTTTCTCAGAAAGCTTCTTTCCAGTTTTGAAGGGAAGATATTTCCTTTTACACCATAGCCCTCTATGGGCTTCCAAATATCCCTTTGCCAATTCCACAAGAACAGCCTTATCGAAAGGCTTCTTGAAGGGAAAGATGTAACTCTGTGAGATGAATTCAGAGAACACAGAGCAGTTTCTCAGAAAGCTTCTTTCCAGTTTTGAACGGAAGATATTTCCTTTTTCACCATAGCCCCTATGGGCTTCCAAATATCCCTTTGCCAATTCCACAAGAACAGCCTTAGCGAAAGGCTTCTTGAAGGGAAAGATGTAACTCTGTGCTATGAATTAACAGAACACAGAGCAGTTTCTCAGAAAGCTTCTTTCCAGTTTTGAACGGAAGATACTTCCTTTTTCACCAGAGCCCTCTATGAGCTTCCAAATATCCCTTTGCCAATTCCACAACAACAGCCTTAGCGAAAGGCGTCTTGAAGGGAAAGATGTAACTCTGTGAGATGAATTAACAGAACACAGAACAGTTTCTCAGAAAGTTCTTTCCCGTTTTGAAAGTAATATATTTCCTTTTTCACCATAGCCCTCTATGGGCTTCCAAATATAACTTTGACAATTCCAGAAGAACAGCCTTAGCGAAAGGCTTCTTGAAGGGAAAGATGTAGCTCTGTGAAACGAATTCAGAGAACACAGAGCAGTTTCTCAGAAAGCTTTTTCCAGTTTTGAACGGAAGATATTTCCTTTTTCACCATAGCCCTCTATGGGCTTCCAAATATCCCTTTGCCAATTCCACAAGAACAGCCTTATCGAAAGGCTTCTTGAAGGGAAAGATGTAACTCTGTGAGATGAATTCAGAGAACACAGAGCAGTTTCTCAAAAAGCTTCTTTCCAGTTTT
This sequence comes from Chlorocebus sabaeus, assembly GCF_047675955.1. Classification (NCBI taxonomy): domain Eukaryota; kingdom Metazoa; phylum Chordata; class Mammalia; order Primates; family Cercopithecidae; genus Chlorocebus; species Chlorocebus sabaeus. The sequence goes on from NC_132909.1 coordinate 36,920,348, forward strand.
GAACGGAAGATATTTCCTTTTTCACCATAGCCCTCTACGGGCTTCCAAATATCCCTTTGCCAATTCCACAAAAACAGCCTTAACGAAAGGCTTCTTGAAGGGAAAGATGTAACTCTGTGAGATGAATTAACAGAACACAGAGCAGTTTCTCAGAAAGCTTTTTTCCAGTTTTGAACGGAAGTTATTTCCTTTTTCACCGTTGCCCTCTATGGGCTTCCAAATATCCCTTTGCCAATTCCACAAGAACAGCCTTAGCGAAAGGCTTCTTGAAGGGAAAGATGTAACACTGTGAGATGAACAAACAGAACACCGAGCAGTTTCTGGGAAAGTTCTTTCCAGTTTTGAACGAAAGATATTTCCTTTTTCACCATAGCCCTCCATGGGCTTCCAAATATCCCTTTGCCAATTCCACAAGAACAGCCTTAGCGAAAGGCTTCTAGAAGGGAAAGATGTAACTCTGTGAGATGAATTGAGAGAGCACAGAGCAGTTTCTCAGAATGATTCTTTCCAGTTTTGAACGGAAGATATTTCCTTTTTCACCATAGCCCTCTATGGGCTTCCAAATATCCCTTTGCCAATTCCATAAGAACAGCCTCAGCGAAAGGCTTCTTGAAGGGAAAGATGTAACTCTGTGAGATGAATTAACAGAAAACAGAGCAGTTTCTCAGAAAGCTTGTTTCCAGTCTTGAACGGAAGATATTTCCTTTTTCACCATAGCCCTCTAAGGGCTTCCAAATATCTCTTTGCCAATTCCACAAGAACAGCCTTAGCGAAAGGCGTCTTGAAGGGAAAGATGTAACTCTGTGAGATGAATTAACAGAACACAGAACAGTTTCTCAGAAAGTTCTTTCCCGTTTTGAAAGTAATATATTTCCTTTTTCACCATAGCCCTCTACGGGCTTCCAAATATCCCTTTGACAATTCCAGAAGAACAGCCTTAGCAAAAGGCTTCTTGAAGGTAAGGATGTAGCTCTGTGAAATGAATTAAGAGAACACAGAGCAGTTTCTCAGAAAGCTTTTTCCAGTTTTGAACGGAAGATATTTCCCTTTTCACCATTGACCTCTACGGGCTACCAAATATCCCTTTGCCAATTCCACAAGAACAGCCTTAGCGAAAGGCTTCTTGAAGGGAAAGCTGTAACTCTGTGAGATGAATTCAGAGAACACAGAGCAGTTTCTCAGAAAGCTTCTTTCCAGTTTTGAAGGGAAGATATTTCCTTTTTCACCGAGGCCCTCTATGGGCTTCCAAATATCCCTTTGCCAATTCAACAAGAACAGCCTTAGCGAAAGGCTTCTTGAAGGGAAAGAAGTAACTCTGTGAGATGAGAAGGGAAAGATGAATTCTGTGAGATGAATTAACAGAACACAGAACAGTTTTTCAGAAAGCTTCTTTCCAGTTTTAAACGGAAGAGATTTCTATTTTCACCATAGCCCTCTATTCGCTTCCAAATATCCCTTTGCCAATTCCACAAGAACAGCCTTAGCGAAAGGCTTCTTGAAGGGAAAGATGTAGCTCTGTGAGATGAAATAACAGATCACAGAGCAGTTTCGCAGAAAGCTTCTTTCCAGTTTTGATCGGAAGATATTTGCTTTTTCACCATAGCCCTCTATGGGCTTCCAAATATCCCTTTGCCAATTCCACAAGAACAGCCTTAGCGAAAGGCTTCTTGAAGGGAAAGATGTAACTCTGTGAGATGAATTAACAGAACACAGAACAGTTTCTCAGAAATCTTCTTTCCAGTTTTGAACGGAAGATATTTCCTTTTTCACCTTTGCCCTCTATGGGCTTCCAAATATCCCTTTGCCAATTGCAAAAGAACAGCCTTAGCCAAAGGCTTCTTGAAGGGAAAGATGTAACTCTGTGAGAATAATTCAGAGAACACAGAGCAGTTTCTCAGAAAGCTTCTTTCCAGTTTTGAACGGAAGATATTTCCTTTTTCACCATAGCCCTCCATGGGCTTCCAAATATCGCTTTGCCAATAACACAAGAACAGCCTTAGTGAAAGGCTTCTTGAAGGGAAAGATGTAACTCTGTGAGATGAATTCACAGAACACAGAACAGTTTCTCACAAAGCTTCTTTCCAGTTTTGAACGGAAGATATTTCCTTTTTCAACATAGCCCTCTATGGGCTTCCAAATATAACTTTGCCAATTGCACAAGAACAGCCTTAGCGAAGGGTTTCTTGAAGGGAAAGATGTAACTCTGTGAGATGAACTAACAGAACACAGAGCAGTTTCTCAGAAAGCTTATTTCCAGTTTTGAACTGAAGATATTTCCTTTTTCACCATAGCCCTCTATGGGCTTCCAAATATCCCTTGGCCAATTCCACAAGAACAGCCTTAGCGAAAGGCTTCTTGAAGGGAAAGATGTAACTCTGTGAGATGAATTCAGAGAACACAGAGCAGTTTCTCAGAAAGCTTTTTCCAGTTTTGAACGGAAGATATTTCCTTTTTCACCATAGCCCTCTATGGGCATCCAAATATAACTTTGCCAATTCCACAAGAACAGCCTTAGCGAAAGGCTTCTTGAAGGGAAAGATGTAACTCTGCGAGATGAATTAACAGAACACAGAGCAGTTTCTCAGAAAGCTTCTTTCCAGTTTTGAACGGAAGATATTTCCTTTTTCACCATAGCCCTCTAAGGGCTTCCAAGTATCCCTTTGCCAATTCCACAAGAACAGCCTTAGCGAAAGGCTTCTTGAGGGGAAAGATGTAACTCTGTGAGATGAATTAACAGAACACAGAACAGTTTCTCAGAAAGATTCCTTCCAGTTTTGAACGGAAGATAATTCCTTTTTCACCATAGCCCTCCATGGGCTTCCAAATATCCCTTTGCCAATTCCACAAGAACAGCCTTAGTGAAAGGCTTCTTGAAGGGAAAGATGTAACTCTGTGAGATGAATTCACAGAACAGAGAACAGTTTCTCACAAAGCTTCTTTCCAGTTTTGAACGGAAGATATTTCCTTTTTCACCATAGCCCTCTATGGGCTTCCAAATATCCCTTTGCCAATTGCTCAAGAACAGCCTTAGCGAAAGGATTCTTGAAGGGAAAGATGTAACTCTGTGAGATGAACTAACAGAACACACAGCAGTTTCTCAGAAAGCTTCTTTCCGGTTTTCAACGGAAGATATTCCCTATTTCACCATAGCCCTCTATGGGCTTCCAAATATCCCTTTGCCAATTCCACAAGAACACCCTTAGAGAAATCTTCTTGAAGGGAAAGATGTAACTCTGTGAGATGAATTCAGAGAACACAGAGCAGTTTCTCAGAAAGCTTCTTTCCAGTTTTGAAAGGAAGATATTTCCTTTTCCACCATAGCCCTCTACGGGCTTCCAAATATCCCTTTTCCAATTCCACAAGAACAGCCTTAGCGAAAGGCTTCTTGAAGAGAAAGATTTAACTCTGTGAAATGAATTAACAGAACACAGAGCAGTTTCTCAGAAAGCTTCTTTCCAGTTTTGAAAGGAAGATATTTCCTTTTTCACCATAGCCTTCTATGGGCTTCCAAATATCCCTTTGCCAATTCCACAAGAACAGCCTTAGCGAAAGGCTTCTTGAAGCTAAAGATGTAACTCTGTGAGATGAATTCAGAGAACACAGAGCAGTTTCTCAGAAAGCTTCTTTCCAGTTTTGAACGGAAGATATTTCCTTTTTCTCCATACCACTCTATGGGCTTCCAAATATCCCTTTGCCAATTCCACAAGAACAGCCTTAGCGAAAGGCTTCTTGAAGGGAAAGATGTAACTCTGTGAGATGAACTAACAGAACACAGAGCAGTTTCTCAGAAAGCTTCTTTCCACTTTTGAACGGAAGATATTCCCTGTTACACCATAGCCCTCTATGGGCTTCCAAATACCCCATTGCCAATTCCACAAGAACACCCTTAGCGAAATCTTCTTGAAGGGAAAGATGTAACTCTCTGAGATGAATTCAGGGAACACAGAGCAGTTTCTCAGAAAGCTTCTTTCCAGTTTTGAAAGGAAGATATTTCCTTTTCCACCATAGCCCTCTACTTGCTTCCAAATATCCCTTTTCCAATTCCACAAGAACAGCCTTAGCGAAAGGCTTCTTGAAGAGAAAGATGTAACTCTGTGAAATGAATTAACAGAACACAGAGCAGTTTCTCAGAAAGCTTCTTTCCAGTTTTGAAAGGAAGGTATTTCCTTTTTCAAAATAGCCCTCTATGGGCTTCCAAATATCCCTTTGCCAATTCCACAAGAACAGCCTTAGCGAAAGGCTTCTTGAAGGGAAAGATGTAACTCTGTGAGATGAATTCAGAGAACACAGAGCAGTTTCTCAGAAAGCTTCTTTCCAGTTTTGAACGGAAGATATTTCCTTTTTCACCATAGCACTCCATGGGCTTCCAAATATCCCTTTGCCAATTCCACAAGAATAGACTCAATGAAAGGCTTCTTGAAGGGAAAGATGTAACTCTGTGAGATGAATTAACAGAACACAGAGCAGTTTCTCAGAAAGCTTGTTTCCAGTCTTGAACGGAAGATATTTCCTTTTTCACCATAGCCCTCTATGGGCTTCCAAATATCCCTTTGCCAATTCCACAAGAACAGCCTTAGCGAAAGGCTTCTTGAATGGAAAGATGTAACTCTGTGAGATGAATTAACAGAACACAGAGCAGTTTCTCAGAAAGCTTATTTCCAGTTTTGAACGGAAGATATTTCCTTTTTCACCATAGCCCTCTAAGGGCTTCCAAATATCCCTTTGCCAATTCCACAAGAACAGCCTTAGCGAAAGGCTTCTTGAATTTAAAGATATAACTCTGTGAGATGAATTAACAGAACACAGAACAGTTTCTCAGAAAGCTTCTTTCCCGTTTTGAAAGGAAGATATTTCCTTTTTCACCATAGCCCTCTATGGGCTTCCAAATATCCCTTTGCCAATTCCAGAAGAACAGACTTAGCGAAAGGCTTCTTGAAGGGAAAGATGTAACTCTGTGAAATGAATTCAGAGAACACAGAGCAGTTTCTCAGAAAGCTTTTTCCAGTTTTGAACGGAAGATATTTCCTTTTTCACCATAGCCCTCTATGGGCTTCCAAATATCCCTTTGCCAATTCCACAAGAAGAGCCTTATCGAAAGGCTTCTTGAAGGGAAAGATGTAACTCTGTGAGATGAATTCAGAGAACACAGAGCAGTTTCTCAGAAAGCTTCTTTCCAGTTTTGAACGGAAGATATTTCCTTTTTCACCATAGCCCTCTATGGGCTTCCAAATATCCCTTTGCCAATTCCACAAGAACAGCCTTAGCGAAAGGCTTCTTGAAGGGAAAGATGTAACTCTGTGAGATGAATTCAGAGAACACAGAGCAGTTTCTCAGAAAGCTTCTTTCCAGTTTTGAAAGGAAGATATTTCCTTTTTCACCATAGCCCTCTATGGGCTTCCAAATATCCCTTTGCCAATTCCACAAAAACAGCCTTAGCGAAAGGCTTCTTGAAAGGAAAGATGTAACTCTCTGAGATGAGAAGGGAAAGATGAACTCTGTGAGATGATTTAACAGAACACAGAACAGTTTTTCAGAAAGCTTCTTTCCAGTTTTAATCGGAAGATATTTCCTTTTACACCATAGCCCTCTATGGGCTTCCAAATATCCCTTTGCCAGTTCCACAAGAACAGCCTTAGCGAAAGGCTTCTTGAAGGGAAAGATGTAACTCTGTGAGATGAACTAACAGAACACCGAGCAGTTTCTCAGAAAGTTCTTTCCAGTTTTGAACGAAAGATATTTCCTTTTTCACCATAGCCCGCCATGGGCTTCCAAATATCCCTTTGCCAATTCCACAAGAACAGCCTTAGCGAAAGGCTTCTAGAAGGGAAAGATGTTACTCTGTGAGATGAATTGAGAGAACACAGAGCAGTTTCTCAGAAAGCTTCTTTCCAGTTTTGAACGGAAGATATTTCCTTTTTCACCATAGTCCTCTATGGGCTTCCAAATATCCCTTTGCCAATTCCACAAGAACAGCCTCAGCGAAAGGCTTCTTGAAGGGAAAGATGTAACTCTGTGAGATGAATTAACAGAAAACAGAGCAGTTTCTCGGAAAGATTGTTTCCAGTCTTGAACGGAAGATATTTCCTTTTTCACCATAGCCCTCTATGGGCTTCCAAATATCCCTTTGCCAATTCCACAAGAACAGCCTTAGCGAAAGGCTTCTTGAAGGGAAAGATGTAACTCTGTGAGATGAATTAACAGAACACAGAGCAGTTTCTCAGAAAGCTTATTTCAAATTTTGAACGGAAGATATTTCCTTTTTCACAGAGCCCTCTATGAGCTTCCAAATATCCCTTTGCCAATTCCACAAGAACAGCCTTAGCGAAAGGCTTCTTGAAGGGAAAGATGTAACTCTGTGAGATGAATTCACAGAACACAGAACATTTTCTCAGAAAGCTTCTTTCCAGTTTTGAACGGAAGATATTTCCTTTTTCACCATAGCCCTCTAAGGGCTTCCTAATATCCCTTTGCCAATTCCACAAGAACAGCCTTAGCTTAAGGCTTCTTGAAGGGAAAGATGTAACTCTGTGAGATGAACTAACAGAACACAGAGCAGTTTCTCAGAAAGCTTCTTTCCAGTTTTGAACGAAAGATATTTCCTTTTTCACCATATCCCTGTATGGGCTTCCAAATATCCCTTGGCGAATTCCACAAGAACAGCCTTAGCGAAAGGCTTCTTGAAGGGAAAGATGTAACTCTGTGAGATGAATTAACAGAACACAGAACAGTTTCTCAGAAAGCTTCCTTCCAATTTTGAACGGAAGATATTTCCTTTTTCACCATAGCCCTCTAAGGGCTTCCAAATATCCCTTTGCCAATTCCTCAAGAACAGCCTTAGCGAAAGGCTTCTTGAGGGGAAAGATGTAACTCTGTGAGATGAATTAACAGAACACAGAACAGTTTCTCAGAAAGATTCCTTCCAGTTTTGAACGGAAGATAATTCCTTTTTCACCATAGCCCTCCTTGGGCTTCCAAATATCCCTTTGACAACTCAAGAAGAACAGCCCTAGCAAAAGGCTTCTTGAAGGGAAGGATGTAGCTCTGTGAAATGAATTCAGAGAACACAGAGCAGTTTCTCAGAAAGCTTCTTTCCAGTTTTGAACGGAAGATATTTCCTTTTTCACCATAGCCCTCTATGGGCTTCCAAGTATCCCTTTGCCAATTCCACAAGAACAGCCTTAGCGAAAGGCTTCTTGAAGGGAAAGATGTAACTCTGTGAGATGAATTCAGAGAACACATAGCAGTTTCTCAGAAAGCTTCTTTCCAGTTTTGAAGGGAAGATATTTCCTTTTACACCATAGCCCTCTATGGGCTTCCAAATATCCCTTTGCCAATTCCACAAAAACAGCCTTAGCGAAAGGCTTCTTGAAAGGAAAGATGTAACTCTGTGAGATGAGAAGGGAAAGATGAACTCTGTGAGATGATTTAACAGAACACAGAACAGTTTTTCAGAAAGCTTCTTTCCAGTTTTAAACGGAAGATATTTCCTTTTTCACCATAGCCCTCTATGGGCTTCCAAATATCCCTTTGCCAATTCCACAAAAACAGCCTTAACGAAAGGCTTCTTGAAGGGAAAGATGTAACTCTGTGAGATGAATTAACAGAACACAGAGCAGTTTCTCAGAAAGCTTCTTTCCCGTTTTGAACGGAAGTTATTTCCTTTTTCACCGTTGCCCTCTATGGGCTTCCAAATATCCCTTTGCCAATTCCACAAGAACAGCCTTAGCGAAAGGCTTCTTGAAGGGAAAGATGTAACTCTGTGAGATGAATTCAGAGAACACAGAGCAGTTTCTCAGAAAGCTTCTTTCCAGTTTTGAAGGGAAGATATTTCCTTTTTCACCATAGCCCTCTATGGGCTTCTAAATATCCCTTTGCCAATTCCACAAGAACAGCCTCAGCGAAAGGCTTCTTGAAGGGAAAGATGTAACTCTGTGAGATGAATTAACAGAAAACAGAGCAGTTTCTCAGAAAGATTGTTTCCTGTCTTGAACTGAAGATATTTCCTTTTTCACCATAGCCCTCTATGGGCTTCCAAATATCCCTTTGCCAATTCCACAAGAACAGCCTTAGCGAAAGGCTTCTTGAAGGGAAAGATGTAGCTCTGTGAAATGAATTCAGAGAACACAGAGCAGTTTCTCAGAAAGCTTTTTCCAGTTTTGAACGGAAGATATTTCCTTTTTCACCATAGCCCTCTATGGGCTTCCAAATATCCCTTTGCCAATTCCACAAGAAGAGCATTAGCGAAAGGCTTCTTGAAGGGAAAGATGTAACTCTGTGAGATGAATTCAGAGAACACAGAGCAGTTTCTCAGAAAGCTTCTTTCCAGTTTTGAAGGGAAGATATTTCCTTTTTCACCATAGCCCTCTATGGTCTTCCAAATATCCCTCTGCCAGTTCCACAAGAACAGCCTTAGCGAAAGGCTTCTTGAAGGGAAAGATGTAACACTGTGAGATGAACTAACAGAACATGGAGCAGTTTCTGGGAAAGTTCTTTCCAGTTTTGAACGAAAGATATTTCCTTTTTCACCATAGCCCTCCATGGGCTTCCATATATCCCTTTGCCAATTCCACAAGAACAGCCTTAGCGAAAGGCTTCTAGAAGGGAAAGATGTAACTCTGTGAGATGAATTGAGAGAACACAGAGCAGTTTCTCACAATGATTCTTTCCAGTTTTGAACGGAAGATATTTCCTTTTTCACCATAGCCCTCTATGGGCTTCCAAATATCCCTTTGCCAATTCCACAAGAACAGCCTCAGCGAAAGGCTTCTTGAAGGGAAAGATGTAACTCTGTGAGATGAATTAACAGAAAACAGAGCAGTATCTCAGAAAGCTTGTTTCCAGTCTTGAACGGAAGATATTTCCTTTTTCACCATAGCCCTCTATGGGCTTCCAAATATCCCTTTGCCAATTCCACAAGAACAGCCTTAGCGAAAGGCTTCTTGAAGGGAAAGATGTAACTCTGTGAGATGAATTAACAGAACACAGAGCAGTTTCTCAGAAAGCTTATTTCCAGTTTTGAAGGGAAGATATTTCCTTTTTCACCAGAGCCCTCTATGAGCTTCCAAATATCCCTTTGCCAATTCAACAAGAACAGCCTTAGCGAAAGGCGTCTTGAAGGGAAAGATGTAACTCTGTGAGATGAATTAACAGAACACAGAACAGTTTCTCAGAAAGTTCTTTCCCGTTTTGAAAGTAATATATTTCCTTTTTCACCATAGCCCTCTATGGGCTTCCAAATATAACTTTGACAATTCCAGAAGAACAGCCTTAGCGAAAGGCTTCTTGAAGGGAAAGATGTAGCTCTGTGAAACGAATTCAGAGAACACAGAGCAGTTTCTCAGAAAGCTTTTTCCAGTTTTGAACGGAAGATATTTCCTTTTTCACCATAGCCCTCTATGGGCTTCCAAATATCCCTTTGCCAATTCCACAAGAACAGCCTTATCGAAAGGCTTCTTGAAGGGAAAGATGTAACTCTGTGAGATGAATTCAGAGAACACAGAGCAGTTTCTCAAAAAGCTTCTTTCCAGTTTTGAACGGAAGATATTTCCTTTTTCACCAGAGCCCTCTATGGGCTTCCAAATATCCCTTTGCCAGTTCCACAAGAACAGCCTTAGCGAAAGGCTTCTTGAAGGGAAAGATGTAACTCTGTGAGATGAACTAACAGAACACCGAGCAGTTTCTCAGAAAGTTCTTTCCAGTTTTGAACGAAAGATATTTCCTTTTTCACCATAGCCCGCCATGGGCTTCCAAATATCCCTTTGCCAATTCCACAAGAACAGCCTTAGCGAAAGGCTTCTAGAAGGGAAAGATGTTACTCTGTGAGATGAATTGAGAGAACACAGAGCAGTTTCTCAGAAAGCTTCTTTCCAGTTTTGAACGGAAGATATTTCCTTTTTCACCATAGTCCTCTATGGGCTTCCAAATATCCCTTTGCCAATTCCACAAGAACAGCCTCAGCGAAAGGCTTCTTGAAGGGAAAGATGTAACTCTGTGAGATGAATTAACAGAAAACAGAGCAGTTTCTCGGAAAGATTGTTTCCAGTCTTGAACGGAAGATATTTCCTTTTTCACCATAGCCCTCTATGGGCTTCCAAATATCCCTTTGCCAATTCCACAAGAACAGCCTTAGCGAAAGGCTTCTTGAAGGGAAAGATGTAACTCTGTGAGATGAATTAACAGAACACAGAGCAGTTTCTCAGAAAGCTTATTTCAAATTTTGAACGGAAGATATTTCCTTTTTCACAGAGCCCTCTATGAGCTTCCAAATATCCCTTTGCCAATTCCACAAGAACAGCCTTAGCGAAAGGCTTCTTGAAGGGAAAGATGTAACTCTGTGAGATGAATTCACAGAACACAGAACATTTTCTCAGAAAGCTTCTTTCCAGTTTTGAACGGAAGATATTTCCTTTTTCACCATAGCCCTCTAAGGGCTTCCTAATATCCCTTTGCCAATTCCACAAGAACAGCCTTAGCTTAAGGCTTCTTGAAGGGAAAGATGTAACTCTGTGAGATGAACTAACAGAACACAGAGCAGTTTCTCAGAAAGCTTCTTTCCAGTTTTGAACGAAAGATATTTCCTTTTTCACCATATCCCTGTATGGGCTTCCAAATATCCCTTGGCGAATTCCACAAGAACAGCCTTAGCGAAAGGCTTCTTGAAGGGAAAGATGTAACTCTGTGAGATGAATTAACAGAACACAGAACAGTTTCTCAGAAAGCTTCCTTCCAATTTTGAACGGAAGATATTTCCTTTTTCACCATAGCCCTCTAAGGGCTTCCAAATATCCCTTTGCCAATTCCTCAAGAACAGCCTTAGCGAAAGGCTTCTTGAGGGGAAAGATGTAACTCTGTGAGATGAATTAACAGAACACAGAACAGTTTCTCAGAAAGATTCCTTCCAGTTTTGAACGGAAGATAATTCCTTTTTCACCATAGCCCTCCTTGGGCTTCCAAATATCCCTTTGACAACTCAAGAAGAACAGCCCTAGCAAAAGGCTTCTTGAAGGGAAGGATGTAGCTCTGTGAAATGAATTCAGAGAACACAGAGCAGTTTCTCAGAAAGCTTCTTTCCAGTTTTGAACGGAAGATATTTCCTTTTTCACCATAGCCCTCTATGGGCTTCCAAGTATCCCTTTGCCAATTCCACAAGAACAGCCTTAGCGAAAGGCTTCTTGAAGGGAAAGATGTAACTCTGTGAGATGAATTCAGAGAACACATAGCAGTTTCTCAGAAAGCTTCTTTCCAGTTTTGAAGGGAAGATATTTCCTTTTACACCATAGCCCTCTATGGGCTTCCAAATATCCCTTTGCCAATTCCACAAAAACAGCCTTAGCGAAAGGCTTCTTGAAAGGAAAGATGTAACTCTGTGAGATGAGAAGGGAAAGATGAACTCTGTGAGATGATTTAACAGAACACAGAACAGTTTTTCAGAAAGCTTCTTTCCAGTTTTAAACGGAAGATATTTCCTTTTTCACCATAGCCCTCTATGGGCTTCCAAATATCCCTTTGCCAATTCCACAAAAACAGCCTTAACGAAAGGCTTCTTGAAGGGAAAGATGTAACTCTGTGAGATGAATTAACAGAACACAGAGCAGTTTCTCAGAAAGCTTCTTTCCCGTTTTGAACGGAAGTTATTTCCTTTTTCACCGTTGCCCTCTATGGGCTTCCAAATATCCCTTTGCCAATTCCACAAGAACAGCCTTAGCGAAAGGCTTCTTGAAGGGAAAGATGTAACTCTGTGAGATGAATTCAGAGAACACAGAGCAGTTTCTCAGAAAGCTTCTTTCCAGTTTTGAAGGGAAGATATTTCCTTTTTCACCATAGCCCTCTATGGGCTTCTAAATATCCCTTTGCCAATTCCACAAGAACAGCCTCAGCGAAAGGCTTCTTGAAGGGAAAGATGTAACTCTGTGAGATGAATTAACAGAAAACAGAGCAGTTTCTCAGAAAGATTGTTTCCTGTCTTGAACTGAAGATATTTCCTTTTTCACCATAGCCCTCTATGGGCTTCCAAATATCCCTTTGCCAATTCCACAAGAACAGCCTTAGCGAAAGGCTTCTTGAAGGGAAAGATGTAGCTCTGTGAAATGAATTCAGAGAACACAGAGCAGTTTCTCAGAAAGCTTTTTCCAGTTTTGAACGGAAGATATTTCCTTTTTCACCATAGCCCTCTATGGGCTTCCAAATATCCCTTTGCCAATTCCACAAGAAGAGCATTAGCGAAAGGCTTCTTGAAGGGAAAGATGTAACTCTGTGAGATGAATTCAGAGAACACAGAGCAGTTTCTCAGAAAGCTTCTTTCCAGTTTTGAAGGGAAGATATTTCCTTTTTCACCATAGCCCTCTATGGTCTTCCAAATATCCCTCTGCCAGTTCCACAAGAACAGCCTTAGCGAAAGGCTTCTTGAAGGGAAAGATGTAACACTGTGAGATGAACTAACAGAACATGGAGCAGTTTCTGGGAAAGTTCTTTCCAGTTTTGAACGAAAGATATTTCCTTTTTCACCATAGCCCTCCATGGGCTTCCATATATCCCTTTGCCAATTCCACAAGAACAGCCTTAGCGAAAGGCTTCTAGAAGGGAAAGATGTAACTCTGTGAGATGAATTGAGAGAACACAGAGCAGTTTCTCACAATGATTCTTTCCAGTTTTGAACGGAAGATATTTCCTTTTTCACCATAGCCCTCTATGGGCTTCCAAATATCCCTTTGCCAATTCCACAAGAACAGCCTCAGCGAAAGGCTTCTTGAAGGGAAAGATGTAACTCTGTGAGATGAATTAACAGAAAACAGAGCAGTATCTCAGAAAGCTTGTTTCCAGTCTTGAACGGAAGATATTTCCTTTTTCACCATAGCCCTCTATGGGCTTCCAAATATCCCTTTGCCAATTCCACAAGAACAGCCTTAGCGAAAGGCTTCTTGAAGGGAAAGATGTAACTCTGTGAGATGAATTAACAGAACACAGAGCAGTTTCTCAGAAAGCTTATTTCCAGTTTTGAAGGGAAGATATTTCCTTTTTCACCAGAGCCCTCTATGAGCTTCCAAATATCCCTTTGCCAATTCAACAAGAACAGCCTTAGCGAAAGGCGTCTTGAAGGGAAAGATGTAACTCTGTGAGATGAATTAACAGAACACAGAACAGTTTCTCAGAAAGTTCTTTCCCGTTTTGAAAGTAATATATTTCCTTTTTCACCATAGCCCTCTATGGGCTTCCAAATATAACTTTGACAATTCCAGAAGAACAGCCTTAGCGAAAGGCTTCTTGAAGGGAAAGATGTAGCTCTGTGAAACGAATTCAGAGAACACAGAGCAGTTTCTCAGAAAGCTTTTTCCAGTTTTGAACGGAAGATATTTCCTTTTTCACCATAGCCCTCTATGGGCTTCCAAATATCCCTTTGCCAATTCCACAAGAACAGCCTTATCGAAAGGCTTCTTGAAGGGAAAGATGTAACTCTGTGAGATGAATTCAGAGAACACAGAGCAGTTTCTCAAAAAGCTTCTTTCCAGTTTTGAACGGAAGATATTTCCTTTTTCACCAGAGCCCTCTATGGGCTTCCAAATATCCCTTTGCCAATTCCACAAAAACAGCCTTAACGAAAGGCTTCTTGAAGGGAAAGATGTAACTCTGTGAGATGAATTAACAGAACACAGAGCAGTTTCTCAGAAAGCTTTTTTCCAGTTTTGAACGGAAGTTATTTCCTTTTTCACCGTTGCCCTCTATGGGCTTCCAAATATCCCTTTGCCAATTCCACAAGAACAGCCTTAGCGAAAGGCTTCTTGAAGGGAAAGATGTAACACTGTGAGATGAAGAAACAGAACACCGAGCAGTTTCTGGGAAAGTTCTTTCCAGTTTTGAACGAAAGATATTTCCTTTTTCACCATAGCCCTCCATGGGCTTCCAAATATCCCTTTGCCAATTCCACAAGAACAGCCTTAGCGAAAGGCTTCTAGAAGGGAAAGATGTAACTCTGTGAGATGAATTGAGAGAGCACAGAGCAGTTTCTCAGAATGATTCTTTCCAGTTTTGAACGGAAGATATTTCCTTTTTCACCATAGCCCTCTATGGGCTTCCAAATATCCCTTTGCCAATTCCACAAGAACAGCCTCAGCTAAAGGCTTCTTGAAGGGAAAGATGTAACTCTGTGAGATGAATTAACAGAAAACAGAGCAGTTTCTCAGAAAGCTTGTTTCCAGTCTTGAACGGAAGATATTTCCTTTTTCACCATAGCCCTCTAAGGGCTTCCAAATATCCCTTTGCCAATTCCACAAGAACAGCCTTAGCGAAAGGCGTCTTGAAGGGAAAGATGTAACTCTGTGAGATGAATTAACAGAACACAGAACAGTTTCTCAGAAAGTTCTTTCCCGTTTTGAAAGTAATATATTTCCTTTTTCACCATAGCCCTCTACGGGCTTCCAAATATCCCTTTGACAATTCCAGAAGAACAGCCTTAGCAAAAGGCTTCTTGAAGGGAAGGATGTAGCTCTGTGAAATGAATTAAGAGAACACAGAGCAGTTTCTCAGAAAGCTTTTTCCAGTTTTGAACGGAAGATATTTCCCTTTTCACCATTGCCCTCTACGGGCTACCAAATATCCCTTTGCCAATTCCACAAGAACAGCCTTATCGAAAGGCTTCTTGAAGGGAAAGCTGTAACTCTGTGAGATGAATTCAGAGAACACAGAGCAGTTTCTCAGAAAGCTTCTTTCCAGTTTTGAACGGAAGATATTTCCTTTTTCACCATAGCCCTCTATGGGCTTCCAAATATCCCTTTGCCAATTCCACAAGAACAGCCTTAGCGAAAGGCTTCTTGAAGGGAAAGATGTAACTCTGTGAGATGAATTCAGAGAACACAGAGCAGTTTCTCAGAAAGCTTCTTTCCAGTTTTGAAGGGAAGATATTTCCTTTTACACCATAGCACTGAATGGGCTTCCAAATATCCCTTTGCCAATTCCACAAGAACAGCCTTAGCGAAAGGCTTCTTGAAGGGAAAGATGTAACTCTGTGAGATGAATTCAGAGAACACAGAGCAGTTTCTCAGAAAGCTTCTTTCCAGTTTTGAAGGGAAGATATTTCCTTTTTCACCATAGCCCTCTATGTGCTTCCAAATATCCCTTTGCCAATTCCACAAAAACAGCCTTAGCGAAAGTCTTCTTGAATGGAAAGATGTAACTCTGTGAGATGAGAAGGGAAGGATGAACTCTGTGAGATGATTTAACAGAACACAGAACAGTTTTTCAGAAAGCTTCTTTCCAGTTTTAAACGGAAGATATTTCCTTTTTCACCATAGACCTCTAAGGGCTTCCAAATATCCCTTTGCCAGTTCCACAAGAACAGACTTAGCGAAAGGCTTCTTGAAGGGAAAGATATAACTCTGTGATATGAACTAACAGAACACCGAGCAGTTTCTGAGAAAGTTCTTTCCAGTTTTGAACGAAAGATATTTCCTTTTTCACCATAGCCCTCCATGGGCTTCCAAATATCCCTTTGCCAATTCCACAAGAACAGCCTTAGCGAAAGGATTCTAGAAGGGAAAGATGTAACTCTGTGAGATGAATTGAGAGAACACAGAGCAGTTTCTCAGAAAGCTTCTTTCCAGTTTTGAACGGAAGATATTTCCTTTTTCACCATAGCCCTCTATGGGCTTCCAAATATCCCTTTGCCAATTCCACAAGAACAGCCTCAGCGAAAGGCTTCTTGAAGGGATAGATGTAACTCTGTGAGATGAATTAACAGAACACAGAGCAGTTTCTCAGAAAGCTTATTTCCAGTTTTGAACGGAAGATATTTCCTTTTTCACCAGAGCCCTCTATGAGCTTCCAAATATCCCTTTGCCAATTCCACAACAACAGCCTTAGCGAAAGGCGTCTTGAAGGGAAAGATGTAACTCTGTGAGATGAATTAACAGAACACAGAACAGTTTCTCAGAAAGTTCTTTCCCGTTTAGAAAGTAATATATTTCCTTTTTCACCATAGCCCTCTATGGGCTTCCAAATATAACTTTGACAATTCCAGAAGAACAGCCATAGCGAAAGGCTTCTTGAAGGGAAAGATGTAGCTCTGTGAAATGAATTCAGAGAACACAGAGCAGTTTCTCAGAAAGCTTTTTCCAGTTTTGAACGGAAGATATTTCCTTTTTCACCATAGCCCTCTATGGGCTTCCAAATATCCCTTTGCCAATTCCACAAGAACAGCCTTATCGAAAGGCTTCTTGAAGGGAAAGATGTAACTCTGTGAGATGAATTCAGAGAACACAGAGCAGTTTCTCAAAAAGCTTCTTTCCAGTTTTGAACGGAAGATATTTCCTTTTTCACCATAGCCCTCTATGTGCTTCCAAATATCCCTTTGCCAATTCCACAAAAACAGCCTTAACGAAAGGCTTCTTGAATGGAAAGATGTAACTCTGTGAGATGAATTAACAGAACACAGAGCAGTTTCTCAGAAAGCTTCTTTCCAGTTTTGAACGGAAGTTATTTCCTTTTTCACCGTTGCCCTCTATGGGCTTCCAAATATCCCTTTGCCAATTCCACAAGAACAGCCTCAGCGAAAGGCTTCTTGAAGGGAAAGATGTAACTCTGTGAGATGAATTAACAGAACACAGAGCAGTTTCTCAGAAAGCTTATTTCCAGTTTTGAACGGAAGATATTTCC
This sequence comes from Chlorocebus sabaeus, assembly GCF_047675955.1. NCBI lineage: Eukaryota > Metazoa > Chordata > Mammalia > Primates > Cercopithecidae > Chlorocebus > Chlorocebus sabaeus. Next base: position 36,936,992 of record NC_132909.1, read on the forward strand.
TTTTTCACCATAGCCCTCTATGATCTTCCAAATATCCCTTTGCCAATTCCACAAGAACAGCCTTAGCCAAAGGCTTCTTGAAGGGAAAGATGTAACTCTGTGAGATGAATTCAGAGAACACAGAGCAGTGTCTCAGAAAGCTTCTTTCCAGTTTTGAACGGAAGATATTTCCTTTTTCACCATAGCCCTCTATGGGCTTCCAAATATCCCTTTGCCAATTCCACAAGAACAGCCTTAGCGAAAGGCTTCTTGCAGGGAAAGATGTAACTGTGTGAGATGAATTCAGAGAACATTGAGCAGTTTCTCAGAAAGCTTCTTTCCAGATTTGAACGAAGATATTTCCTTTTTCACCATAGCCCTCTATGGGCTTCCAAATATCCCTTTGCCAGTTCCACAAGAACAGCCTTAGCGAAAGGCTTCTTGAAGGGAAAGAAGTAACTCTGTGAGATGAGAAGGGAAAGATGAATTCTGTGAGATGAATTAACAGAACACAGAACAGTTTTTCAGAAAGCTTCTTTCCAGTTTTAAACGGAAGAGATTTCTATTTTCACCATAGCCCTCTATTCGCTTCCAAATATCCCTTTGCCAATTCCACAAGAACAGCCTTAGCGAAAGGCTTCTTGAAGGGAAAGATGTAACTCTGTGAGATGAATTCAGAGAATACAGAGCAGTTTCTCAGAAAGGTTCCTTCCAGTTTTGAAGGGAAGATATTTCCTTTTTCACCGTAGCCCTCTGGGGGCTTCCAAATATCCCTTTGCCAATTCCACAAGAACAGCCTTAGCAAAAGGCTTCTTGAAGGGAAAGAAGTAACTCTGTGAGATGAGAAGGGAAAGATGAACTCTGTGAGATGAATTAACAGAACACAGAACAGTTTTTCAGAAAGCTTCTTTCCAGTTTTAAACGGAAGATATTTCCTTTTTCACCGTAGCCCTCTATGGGGTTCCAAATATCCCTTTGCCAATTCCACAAGAACAGCCTTAGCGAAAGGTTTCTTGAAGGGAAAGATGTAACTCCATGAGATGAACTAACCGAACACAGAGCAGTTTCTCAGAAAGCTTCTTTCCAGTTTTGAACAGAAGATATTTCCTTTTTCAGCAGAGCCCTCTATGGGCTTCCAAGTATCCCTTTGCAAATTCCACAAGAACAGCCTTAGCGAAAGGCTTCTGGAAGAGAAAGATGTAACTCTGTTAGATGAATTAACAGAACACAGAGCAGTTTCTCAGAAAGCTTCTTTCCAGTATTGAACGGAAGATATTTCCTTTTTCACCATAGCCCTCTATGGGCTTCTAAATATCCCTTTGCCATTTCCACAAGAACAGCCTTAGCGAAAGGCTTCTTGAAGGGAAAGATGTAACTCTGTGAGATGAATTCAGAGAACACAGAGCAGTTTCTCAGAAAGCTTCTTTCCAGTTTTGAAGGGAAGATATTTCCTTTTTCACCGTATCCCTCTATGGGCTTCCAAATATCCCTTTGCCAATTCCACAAGTACAGCCTTAGCGAAAGTCTTCTTGAAGGGAAAGAAGTAACTCTGTGAGAAGAGAAGGGAATGATGAACTCTGTGAGATGAATTAACAGAACACAGAACAGTTTTTCAGAAAGCTTCTTTCCAGTTTTAAACGGAAATATTTCCTTTTTCAACATAGCCCTCTATGGGCTTCCAAATATCCCTTTGCCATTTCCAGAAGAACAGCCTGGGTGAAAGGCTTCTTGAAGGGAAAGATGTAACTCTGTGAGATGAATTAACAGAACACAGAGCAGTTTCTCAGAAAGCTTCTTTCCAGTTTTGAACGGAAGATATTTCCTTTTTCACCATAGCCCTCTATGGGCTTCCAAATATCCCTTTGCCAATTCTACAAGAACAGCCTTAGCGAAAGGCTTCTTGCAGGGAAAGATGTAACTCTGTGAGATGAATTAACAGAACACAGAGCAGTTTCTCAGAAAGCTTCTTTCCAGTTTTGAACGGAAGATATTTCCTTTTTCACCATGGCCCTCTAAGGGCTTCCAAATATCCCTTTGCCAATTCCACAAGAACAGCCTTAGTGAAAGGCTTCTTGAAGGGAAAGATGAAACTCTGTGATATGAATTCACAGAACACACAACAGTTTCTCAGAAAGCTTCTTTCCAGTTTTGAACGGAAGATATTTCCTTTTCCACCATAGCCCTCCATGGGCTTCCAAATATCCCTTTGCCAATTAAACAAGAACAGCCTTAGCGAAAGGCTTCTTGAAGGGAAAGATGTAACTCTGTGAGATGAATTCAGAGAACACAGAGAAGTTTCTCAGAAAGCTTCTTTCCAGTTTTGAACGGAAGATATTTCTTTTTTCACCATAGCACCCTAAGGGCTTCCAAATATCCCTTTGCCAATTCCACAAGAATAGCCTCAATGAAAGGCTTCTTGAAGGGAAAGATGTAACTCTGTGAGAAGAATTAACAAAACACAGAGCAGTTTCTCAGAAAGCTTGTTTCCAGTCTTGAACGCAAGATATTTCCTTTTTCACCATAGCCCTCTATGGGCTTCCAAATATCCCTTTGCCAATTCCACAAGAACAGCCTTAGCGAAAGGCTTCTTGAATGGTAAGATGTAACTCTGTGAGATGAATTAACAGAACACAGAGCAGTTTCTCAGAAAGCTTATTTCCAGTTTTGAACGGAAGATATTTCCTTTTTCACCATAGCCCTCTATGGGCTTCCAAATATCCCTTTGCCAATTCCACAAGAACAGCCTTACCGAAAGGCTTCTTGAAGGGAAAGATGTAACTCTGTGAGATGAATTAACAGAACACAGAACAGTTTCTCAGAAAGCTTCTTTCCCGTTTTGAAAGGAAGATATTTCCTTTTACACCATAGCCCTCTATGGGCTTCCAAATATACCTTTGGCAATTCCAGAAGAACAGCCTTAGCGAAAGGCTTCTTGAAGGGAAAGATGTAGCTCTGTGAAATGAACTCAGAGAACACGGAGCAGTTTCTCAGAAAGCTTTTTCCAGTTTTGAACGGAAGATATTTCCTTTTTCACCATAGCCCTCTATGGGCTTCCAAATATCCCTTTGCCAAATCCACAAGAACAGACTTATCGAAAGGCTTCTTGAAGGGAAAGTTGTAACTCTGTGATATGAATTCAGAGAACACAGAGCAGTCTCTCAGAAAGCTTCTTTCCAGTTTTGAACGGAAGATATTTCATTTTTCACCATAGCTCTCTATGGGCTTCCAAATATCCCTTTGCCAATTCCACAAGAACAGCCTTAGCGAAAGGCTTCTTGAAGGGAAAGATGTAACTCTGTGAGATGAACTAACAGAACACAGAGCAGTTTCTCAGAAAGCTTCTTTCCAGTTTTGAACGGAAGATATTTCCTTTTTCACCATAGCCCTCCATGGGCTTCCAAATATCCCTTTGCCAATTCCACAAGAACAGCCTTAGCTAAAGGCTTCTTGAAGGGAAAGATGTAACTCTGTGAGATGAACTAACAGAACACAGAGCAGTTTCTCAGAAAGCTTATTTTCAGTTTTGAACGGAAGATATTTCCTTTTTCACCTTAGCCCTCTATGGGCTTCCAAATATCCCTTTGCCAATTCCACAAGAACAGCCTTAGCGAAAGCCTTCTTGAAGGGAAAGATGTAACTCTGTGAGATGAATTAACAGAACACAGAGCAGTTTCCCAGAAAGCTTCTTTCCAGTTTTGAACGGAAGATATTTCCTTTTTCACCATAGCCCTCTATGGGCTTCCAAATATCCCGTTGCCAATTCCACAAGAACAGCCTTAGCGAAAGGCTTCTTGAAGGGAAAGATGTAACTCTGTGAGATGAACTAACAGAACACAGAGCAGTTTCACAGAAAGCTGATTTCCAGTTTTGAACGGAAGATCTTTCCTTTTTCACCATAGCCCTCTATGGGCTTCCAAATATCCCTTGGCCAATTCCACAAGAACAGCCTTAGCGAAAGGCTTCTTGAAGGGAAAGATGTAACTCTGTGAGATGAACTAACAGAACACAGAGCAGTTTCTCAGAAAGCTTTTTCCAGTTTTGAACGGAAGATATTTCCTTTTTCACCATAGCCCTCTATGGGCTTCCAAATATCCCTTTGCCAATTCTACAAGAACAGCCTTAGCGAAAGGCTTCTTGAAGGGAAAGATGTAACTCTGTGAGATGAATTAACAGAACACAGAGCAGTTTCTCAGAAAGCTTCTTTCCAGTTTTGAACGGAAGATATTTCCTTTTTCACCATAGCCCTCTAAGGGCTTCCAAATATCCCTTTGCCAATTCCACAAGAACAGCCTTAGCGAAAGGCTTCTTGAGGGGAAAGATGTAACTCTGTGAGATGAATTAACAGAACACAGAACAGTTTCTCAGAAAGATTCTTTCCAGTTTTGAACGGAAGATATTTCCTTTTTCACCATAGCCCTCCATGGGCTTCCAAATATCCCTTTGCCAATTCCACAAGAACAGCCTTAGTGAAAGGCTTCTTGAAGGGAAAGATGGAACTCTGTGAGATGAATTCACAGAACACAGGACAGTTTCTCACAAAGCTTCTTTGCAGTTTTGAACGGAAGATATTTCCTTTTTCACCATAGCCCTCTATGGGCTTCCAAATATCCCTTTGCCAATTGCACAAGAACAGCCTTAGGGAAAGGTTTCTTGAAGGGAAAGATGGAACTCTGTGAGATGAATTCTGAGAACACAGAGCAGTTTCTCAGAAAGCTTCTTTCCAGTTTTGAACGGAAGATATTTCATTTTTCACCATAGCCCTCTATGGGCTTCCAAATATCCCTTTGCCAATTCCACAAGAACAGCCTTAGCGAAAGGGTTCTTGCAGGGAAAGATGTAACTGTGTGAGATGAATTCAGAGAACATTGAGCAGTTTCTCAGAAAGCTTCTTTCCAGATTTGAACGAAGATATTTCCTTTTTCACCATAGCCCTCTATGGGCTTCCAAATATCCCTTTGCCAGTTCCACAAGAACAGCCTTAGCGAAAGGCTTCTTGAAGGGCAAGATGTAACTCTGTGAGATGAACTAACAGAACACACAGCAGTTTCTCAGAAAGCCTCTTTCCAGTTTTGAACGGAAGATATTTCCTTTTTCACCATAGCCCTCTATGGGCTTCCAAATATCCCTTTGCCAATTCCACAAGAACAAAATTAGCGAAAGGATTCTTGAAGGGAAAGATGTAACTCTGTGAGATGAACTAACAGAACACAGAGCAGTTTCTCAGAAAGCTTCTTTCCAGTTTTGAACGGAAGATATTCCCTATTTCACCATAGCCCTCTATGGGCTTCCAAATATCCCTTTGCCAATTCCACAAGAACAGCCTTAGCGAAAGGCTTCTTGCAGGGAAAGATGTAACTGTGTGAGATGAATTCAGAGAACATTGAGCAGTTTCTCAGAAAGCTTCTTTCCAGATTTGAACGAAGATATTTCCTTTTTCACCATAGCCCTCTATGGGCTTCCAAATATCCCTTTGCCAGTTCCACAAGAACAGCCTTAGCGAAAGGCTTCTTGAAGGGCAAGATGTAACTCTGTGAGATGAACTAACAGAACACACAGCAGTTTCTCAGAAAGCCTCTTTCCAGTTTTGAACGGAAGATATTTCCTTTTTCACCATAGCCCTCTATGGGCTTCCAAATATCCCTTTGCCAATTCCACAAGAACAAAATTAGCGAAAGGATTCTTGAAGGGAAAGATGTAACTCTGTGAGATGAACTAACAGAACACAGAGCAGTTTCTCAGAAAGCTTCTTTCCAGTTTTGAACGGAAGATATTCCCTATTTCACCATAGCCCTCTATGGGCTTCCAAATATCCCTTTGCCAATTCCACAAGAACAGCCTTAGCGAAAGGCTTCTTGAAGGGAAAGATGTAACTCTGTGAGATGAATTCAGAGAACACAGAGCAGTTTCTCAGAAAGCTTCTTTCCAGTTTTGAAAGGAAGGTATTTCCTTTTCACCATAGCCCTCTACGGTGTTCCAAATATCCCTTTTCCAATTCCACAAGAACAGCCTTAGCGAAAGGCTTCTTGAAGGGAAAGATGTAGCTCTGTGAAATGAATTCAGAGAACACAGAGCAGTTTCTCAGAAAGCTTCTTTCCAGTTTTGAAGGGAAGATATTTCCTTTTTCATCACAGCCCTCTATGGGCTTCCAAATATGCCTTTGCCAATTCCACAAAAACAGCCTTAGTGAAAGGCTTCTTGAAAGGAAAGATGTAACTCTGTGAGGTGAGAAGGGAAAGATGAACTCTGTGAGATGATTTAACAGAACACAGAACAGTTTTTCAGAAAGCTTCTTTCCAGTATTAAACGGAAGTTATTTCCTTTTTCACGATAGCCCTCTATGGGCTTCCAAATATCCCTTTGCCAGTTCCGCAAGAACATCCTTAGCGAAAGGCTTCTTGAAGGGAAAGATGTAACTCTGTGAGATGAACTAACAGAACACCGAGCAGTTTCTCAGGAAGTTCTTTCCAGTTTTGAACGAAAGATATTTCCTTTTTCACCATAGCCCTCCATGGGCTTCCAAATATCCCTTATCAATTCCACAAGAACAGCCTTAGCGAAAGGCTTCTAGAAGGGAAAGATGTAACTCTGTGAGATGAATTGAGAGAACACAGAGCAGTTTCTCAGAAAGATTCTTTCCAGTTTTGAACGGAAGATATTTCCTTTTTCACCAGAGCCCTCTATGAGCTTCCAAATATCCCTTTGCGAATTCCACAACAACAGCCTTAGCGAAAGGCGTCTTGAAGGGAAAGATGTAACTCTGTGAGATGAATTAACAGAACACAGAACAGTTTCTAAGTAAGTTCTTTCCCGTTTTGAAAGTAATATATTTCCTTTTTCACCATAGCCCTCTATGGGCTTCCAAATATCCCTTTGACAATTCCAGAAGAAGAGCCTTAGCGAAAGGCTTCTTGAAGGGAAAGATGTAGCTCTGTGAAATAAATTCAGAGAACACAGAGCAGTTTCTCAGAAAGCTTTTTCCAGTTTTGAACGGAAGATATTTCCTTTTTCACCATAGCTCTCTATGGGCTTCCAAATATCCCTTTGCCAATTCCACAAGAACAGACTTAGCGAAAGGCTTCTTGAAGGGAAAGATGTAACTCTGTGAGATGAATTCAGAGAACACAGAGCAGTTTCTCAGAAAGCTTCTTTCCAGTTTTGAAGGGAAGATATTTCCTTTTTCACCATAGCCCTCTATGGGCTTCCAAATATCCCTTTGCCAATTCCACAAAAACAGACTTAGCGAAAGGCTTCTTGAAAGGAAAGATGTAACTCTGTGAGATGAGAAGGGAAAGATGAACTCTGTGAGATGATTTAACAGAACACAGAACAGTTTTTCAGAAAGCTTCTTTCCAGTTTTAAACGGAAGATATTTCCTTTTTCACCATAGCCCTCTATGGGCTTCCAAATATCCCTTTGCCAGTTCCACAAGAACAGCCTTAGCGAAAGGCTTCTTGAAGGGAAAGATGTAACTCTGTGAGATGAACTAACAGAACACCGAGCAGTTTCTGAGAAAGTTCTTTCCAGTTTTGAACGAAAGATATTTCCTTTTTCACCATAGCCCTCCATGGGCTTCCAAATATCCCTTTGCCAATTCCACAAGAACAGCCTTAGCGAAAGGCTTCTAGAAGGGAAAGATGTAACTCTGTGAGATGAATTGAGAGAACACAGAGCAGTTTCTCAGAAAGCTTCTTTCCAGTTTTGAACGGAAGATATTTCCTTTTTCAAAATAGCCCTCTATGGGCTTCCAAATATCCCTTTGCCAATTCCACAAAAACAGCCTCAGCGAAAGGCTTCTTGAAGGGAAAGATGTAACTCTGTGAGATGAATTAACAGAAAACAGAGCAGTTTCTCAGAAAGCTTGTTTCCAGTCTTGTACGGAAGATATTTCCTTTTTCACCATAGCCCTCTATGGGCTTCCAAATATCCCTTAGCCAATTCCACAAGAACAGCCTTAGCGAAAGGCTTCTTGAAGGGAAAGATGTAACTCTGTGAGATGAATTAACAGAACACAGAGCAGTTTCTCAGAAAGCTTATTTCCAGTTTTGAACCGAAGATATTTCCTTTTTCACCAGAGCCCTCTATGGGCTTCCAAATATCCCTTTGCCAGGTCAACAAGAACAGCCTTAGCGAAAGGCTTCCTGAAGGGAAAGATGTAACTCTCTGAGATGAACTAACAGAACACAGAGCAGTTTCTCAGAAAGCTTCTTTCCAGTTTTGAACGGAAGATATTTCCTTTTTCACCATAGCCCTCCAGGGGCTTCCAAATATCCCTTTGCCAATTCCACAACAACAGCCTTAGGGAAAGGCGTCTTGAAGGGAAAGATGTAACTCTGTGAGATGAATTAACAGAACACAGAACAGTTTCTCAGAAAGTTCTTTCCCGTTTTGAAAGTAATATATTTCCTTTTTCACCATAGCCCTCTATGGGCTTCCAAATATCCCTTTGACAATTCCAGAAGAACAGCCTTAACGAAAGGCTTCTTGAAGGGAAAGATGTAGCTTTGTGAAATGAATTCAGAGAACACAGAGCAGTTTCTCAGAAAGCTTTTTCCAGTTTTGAACGGAAGATATTTCCTTTTTCACCATAGCCCTCTATGGGCTTCCAAATATCCCTTTGCCAATTCCACAAGAACAGCCTTATCGAAAGGCTTCTTGAAGGGAAAGATGTAACTCTGTGAGATGAATTCAGAGAACACAGAGCAGTTTCTCAGAAAGCTTCTTTCCAGTTTTGAACGGAAGATATTTCCTTTTTCACCATAGCCCTCTATGGGCTTCCAAATATCCCTTTTCCAATTCCACAAAAACAGACTTAACGAAAGGCTTCTTTAAGGGAAAGATGTAACTCTGTGAGATGAATTAACAGAACACAGAGCAGTTTCTCAGAAAGCTTCTTTCCAGTTTTGAACGGAAGTTATTTCCTTTTTCACCGTTGCCCTGTATGGGCTTCCAAATATCCCTTTGCCAATTCCACAAGAACAGCCTTAGGGAAAGGCTTCTTGAAGGGAAAGATGTAACTCTGTGAGATGAATTCAGAGAACACAGAGCAGTTTCTCAGAAAGCTTCTTTCCAGTTTTGAACGGAAGATATTTCCTTTTTCACCGTAGCCCTCTATGGGCTTCCAAATATCCCTTTGCCAATTCCACAAGAACAGCCTTAGCGAAAGGCTTCTTGAAGGGAAAGATGTAACTCTGTGAGGTGAACTAACAGAACACACAGCAGTTTCTCAGAAAGCTTCTTTCCAGTTTTGAACGGAAAATATTTCCTTTTTCACCATAGCCCTCTATGGGCTTCCAAATATCCCTTTGCCAATTCCACAAGAACAGCCTTAGCGAAAGGCTTCTTGAAGGGAAAGATGTAACTCTGTGAGATGAATTCAGAGAACACAGAGCAGTTTCTCAGAAAGCTTCTTTCCAGTTTTGAACGGAAGATATTTCCTTTTTCACCATAGCCCTCTATTGGCTTCGAAATATCCCTTTGCCAATTCCACAAGAACAGCCTTAGCGAAAGGCTTCTTGAAGGGAAAGATGTAACTCTGTGAGATGAATTCAGAGAACACAGAGCAGTTTCTCAGAAAGCTTCTTTCCAGTTTTGAACGGAAGATATTTCCTTTTTCACCATAGCCCTCTATGGGCTTCCAAATATCCCTTTGCCAATTCCACAAAAACAGACTTAGCAAAAGGCTTCTTGAAAGGAAAGATGTAACTCTGTGGGATGAGAAGGGAAAGATGAACTCTGTGAGATGATTTAACAGAACACAGAACAGTTTTTCAGAAAGCTTCTTTCCAGTTTTAAACGGAAGATATTTCCTTTTTCACCTTAGCACTCTATGGGCTTCCAAATATCCCTTTGCCAGTTCCACAAGAACAGCCTTAGCGAAAGGCTTCTTGAAGGGAAAGATGTAACTCTCTGAGATGAACTAACAGAACACCGAGCAGTTTCTGAGAAAGTTCTTTCCAGTTTTGAACGAAAGATATTTCCTTTTTCACCATAGCCCTCCATGGGCTTCCAAATATCCCTTTGCCAATTCCACAAGAACAGCCTTAGCGAAAGGCTTCTAGAAGGGAAAGATGTAACTCTGTGAGATGAATTGAGAGAACACAGAGCAGTTTCTCAGAAAGCTTCTTTCCAGTTTTGAACGGAAGATATTTCCTTTTTCACCATAGCCCTCTATGGGCTTCCAAATATCCCTTTGCCAATTCCACAAGAACAGCCTTAGCGAAAGGCTTCTTGAAGGGAAAGATGTAACTCTGTGAGGTGAACTAACAGAACACACAGCAGTTTCTCAGAAAGCTTCTTTCCAGTTTTGAACGGAAAATATTTCCTTTTTCACCATAGCCCTCTATGGGCTTCCAAATATCCCTTTGCCAATTTCACAAGAACAGCCTTAGAGAAAGGCTTCTTGAAGGGAAAGATGTAACTCTGTGAGATGAACTAAGGGAACACAGAGCATTTTCTCAGAATGCTTCTTTCCAGTTTTGAACGGAAAATATTCCCTTTTTCACCATAGCCCTCTATGGGCTTCCAAATATCCCTATGCCAATTCCACAAGAACAGCCTTAGTGAAAGGCTTCTTGAAGGGAAAGATGTAACTCTGTGAGATGAATTCAGAGAACACAGAGCAGTTTCTCAGAAAGCTTCTTTCCAGTTTTGAACGGAAGATATTTCCTTTTTCACCATAGCCCTCTATGGGCTTCCAAATATCCCTTTGCCAATTCCAGAAGAACAGCCTTAGCGAAAGGCTTCTTGAAGGGAAAGATGTATCTTTGTGAAATGAATTCAGAGAACACAGAGCAGTTTCTCAGAAGGCTTTTTCCAGTTTTGAACGGAAGATATTTCCTTTTTCACCATAGCCCTCTATGGGCTTCCAAATATCCCTTGGCCAATTCCACAAGAACAGCCTTAGCGAAAGGCTTCTTGAAGGGAAAGATGTAACTCTGTGAGATGAATTAACAGAACACAGAGCAGTTTCTCAGAAAGCTTTTTCCAGTTTTGAACGGAAGATATTTCCTTTTTCACCATAGCCCTCTATGGGCTTCCAAATATCCCTTTGCCAATTCCACAAGAACAGCCTTAGCGAAAGGCTTCTTGAAGGGAAAGATGTAATTCTGTGAGATGAATTCAGAGAACACAGAGCAGTTTCTCAGAAAGCTTCTTTCCAGTTTTGAAGGGAAGATATTTCCTTTTTCACCGTAGCCCTCTATGGGCTTCCAAATATCCCTTTGCCAATTCCACAAGAACAGCCTTAGCGAAAGGCTTTTGAAGGGAAAGATGTAACTCTCTGAGATGAGAAGGGAAAGATGAACTCTGTTAGATGAATTAACAGAACACACAACAGTTTCTCAGAATGTTTCTTTCCAGTTTTGAACGGAAGATATTTCCTTTTTCACCATAGCCCTCTATGGGCTTCCAAATATCCCTTTGCCAATTCTACAAGAACAGCCTTAGCGAAAGGCTTCTTGCAGGGAAAGATGTAACTCTGTGAGATGAATTAACAGAACACAGAGCAGATTCTCAGAAAGCTTCTTTCCAGTTTTGAACGGAAGATATTTCCTTTTTCACCATAGCCCTCCATGGGCTTCCAAATATCCCTTTGCCAATTCTACAAGAACAGCCTTAGCAAAAGGCTTCTTGCAGGGAAAGATGTAACTCTGTGAGATGAATTAACAGAACACAGAGCAGTTTCTCAGAAAGCTTCTTTCCAGTTTTGAACGGAAGATATTTCCTTTTTCACCATAGCCCTCTAAGGGCTTCCAAATATCCCTTTGCCAATTCCACAAGAACAGCCTTAGAGAAAGGCTTCTTGAAGGGAAAGATGTAACTCTGTGAGATGAATTCACAGAACACACAACAGTTTCTCAGAAAGCTTCTTTCCAGTTTTGAACGGAAGATATTTCCTTTTCCACCATAGCCCTCTATGTTCTTCCAAATATCCCTTTGGCAATTCCACAAGAACAGCGTTAGCGAAAGGCTTCTTGAAGGGAAAGATGTAACTCTGTGAGTTGAATTAACAGAACACAGAGCAGTTTCTCAGAAAGCTTCTTTCCAGTTTTGAACGGAAGATATTTCCTTTTTCACCATAGCCCTTCATGGGCTTCCAAATATCCCTTTGCCAATTAAACAAGAACAGCCTTAGCGAAAGGCTTCTTGAAGGGAAAGATGTAACTCTGTGAGATGAACTAACAGAACACAGAGCAGTTTCTCAGAAAGCTTCTTTCCAGTTTTCAACGGAAGATATTTCCTTTTTCACCATAGCCCTCTATGGGCTTCCAAATATCCCTTTTCCAATTCCACAAAAACAGCCTTAACGAAAGGCTTCTTGAAGGGAAAGATGTAACTCTGTGAAATGAATTAACAGAACACAGAGCAGTTTCTCAGAAAGCTTCTTTCCAGTTTTGAACGGAAGATATTTCCTTTTTCAAAATAGCCCTCTATGGGCTTCCAAATATCCCTTTGCCAATTCCACAAAAACAGCCTCAGCGAAAGGCTTCTTGAAGGGAAAGATGTAACTCTGTGAGATGAATTAACAAAAAACAGAGCAGTTTCTCAGAAAGCTTGTTTCCAGTCTTGTACGGAAGATATTTCCTTTTTCACCATAGCCCTCTATGGGCTTCCAAATATCCCTTAGCCAATTCCACAAGAACAGCCTTAGCGAAAGGCTTCTTGAAGGGAAAGATGTAACTCTGTGAGATGAATTAACAGAACACAGAGCAGTTTCTCAGAAAGCTTATTTCCAGTTTTGAACGGAAGATATTTCCTTTTTCACCAGAGCCCTCTATGAGCTTCCAAATATCCCTTTGCCAATTCCACAACAACAGCCTTAGGGAAAGGCGTCTTGAAGGGAAAGATGTAACTCTGTGAGATGAATTAACAGAACACAGAACAGTTTCTCAGAAAGTTCTTTCCCGTTTTGAAAGTAATATATTTCCTTTTTCACCATAGCCCTCTATGGGCTTCCAAATATCCCTTTGACAATTCCAGAAGAACAGCCTTAACGAAAGGCTTCTTGAAGGGAAAGATGTAGCTCTGTGAAATGAATTCAGAGAACACAGAGCAGTTTCTCAGAAAGCTTTTTCCAGTTTTGAACGGAAGATATTTCCTTTTTCACCATAGCCCTCTATGGGCTTCCAAATATCCCTTTGCCAATTCCACAAGAACAGCCTTATCGAAAGGCTTCTTGAAGGGAAAGATGTAACTCTGTGAGATGAATTCAGAGAACACAGAGCAGTTTCTCAGAAAGCTTCTTTCCAGTTTTGAACGGAAGATATTTCCTTTTTCACCATAGCCCTCTATGGGCTTCCAAATATCCCTTTTCCAATTCCAAAAAAACAGCCTTAACGAAAGGCTTCTTGAAGGGAAAGATGTAACTCTGTGAGATGAATTAACAGAACACAGAGCAGTTTCTCAGAAAGCTTCTTTCCAGTTTTGAACGGAAGTTATTTCCTTTTTCACCGTTGCCCTCTATGGGCTTCCCAATATCCCTTTGCCAATTCCACAAGAACAGCCTTAGCGAAAGGCTTCTTGAAGGGAAAGATGTAACTCTGTGAGATGAATTCAGAGAACACAGAGCAGTTTCTCAGAAAGCTTCTTTCCAGTTTTGAACGGAAGATATTTCCTTTTTCACCATAGCCCTCTATGGGCTTCCAAATATCCCTTTGCCAATTCCACAAAAACAGCCTTAGCGAAAGGCTTCTTGAAGGGAAAGATGTAACTCTGTGAGGTGAACTAACAGAACACACAGCAGTTTCTCAGAAAGCTTCTTTCCAGTTTTGAACGGAAAATATTTCCTTTTTCACCATAGCCCTCTATGGGCTTCCAAATATCCCTTTGCCAATTTCACAAGAACAGCCTTAGAGAAAGGCTTCTTGAAGGGAAAGATGTAACTCTGTGAGATGAACTAAGAGAACACAGAGCAGTTTCTCAGAATGCTTCTTTCCAGTTTTGAACGGAAGATATTCCCTTTTTCACCATAGCCCTCTATGGGCTTCCAAATATCCCTATGCCAATTCCACAAGAACAGCCTTAGCGAAAGGCTTCTTGAAGGGAAAGATGTAACTCTGTGAGATGAAATCAGAGAACACAGAGCAGTTTCTCAGAAAGCTTCTTTCCAGTTTTGAACGGAAGATATTTCCTTTTTCACCATAGCCCTCTATGGGCTTCCAAATATCCCTTTGCCAATTCCAGAAGAACAGCCTTAGCGAAAGGCTTCTTGAAGGGAAAGATGTAGCTCTGTAAAATGAATTCAGAGAACACAGAGCAGTTTCTCAGAAGGCTTTTTCCAGTTTTGAACGGAAGATATTTCCTTTTTCACCATAGCCCTCTATGGGCTTCCAAATATCCCTTGGCCAATTCCACAAGAACAGCCTTAGCGAAAGGCTTCTTGAAGGGAAAGATGTAACTCTGTGAGATGAATTAACAGAACACAGAGCATTTTCTCAGAAAGCTTTTTCCAGTTTTGAACGGAAGATATTTCCTTTTTCACCATAGCCCTCTATGGGCTTCCAAATATCCCTTTGCCAATTCCACAAGAACAGCCTTAGCGAAAGGCTTCTTGAAGGGAAAGATGTAACTCTGTGAGATGAATTCAGAGAACACAGAGCAGTTTCTCAGAAAGCTTCTTTCCAGTTTTGAAGGGAAGATATTTCCTTTTTCACCGTAGCCCTCTATGGGCTTCCAAATATCCCTTTGCCAATTCCACAAGAACAGCCTTAGCGAAAGGCTTCTTGAAGGGAAAGATGTAACTCTCTGAGATGAGAAGGGAAAGATGAACTCTGTTAGATGAATTAACAGAACACACAACAGTTTCTCAGAATGTTTCTTTCCAGTTTTGAACGGAAGATATTTCCTTTTTCACCATAGCCCTCTATGGGCTTCCAAATATCCCTTTGCCAATTCTACAAGAACAGCCTTAGCTAAAGTCTTCTTGCAGGGAAAGATGTAACCCTGTGAGATGAATTAACAGAACACAGAGCAGTTTCTCAGAAAGCTTCTTTCCAGTTTTGAATGGAAGATATTTCCTTTTTCACCATAGCCCTCCATGGGCTTCCAAATATCCCTTTGCCAATTCTACAAGAACAGCCTTAGCGAAAGGCTTCTTGCAGGGAAAGATGTAACTCTGTGAGATGAATTAACAGAACACAGAGCAGTTTCTCAGAAAGCTTCTTTCCAGTTTTGAACGGAAGATATTTCCTTTTTCACCATAGCCCTCTAAGGGCTTCCAAATATCCCTTTGCCAATTCCACAAGAACAGCCTTAGTGAAAGGCTTCTTGAAGGGAAAGATGTAACTCTGTGAGATGAATTCACAGAACACACAACAGTTTCTCAGAAAGCTTCTTTCCAGTTTTGAACGGAAGATATTTCCTTTTCCACAATAGCCCGCTATGTTCTTCCAAATATCCCTTTGGCAATTCCACAAGAACAGCGTTAGCGAAAGGCTTGTTGAAGGGAAAGATGTAACTCTGTGAGTTGAATTAACAGAACACAGAGCAGTTTCTCAGAAAGCTTCTTTCCAGTTTTGAACGGAAGATATTTCCTTTTTCACCATAGCCCTTCATGGGCTTCCAAATATCCCTTTGCCAATTAAACAAGAACAGCCTTAGCGAAAGGCTTCTTGAAGGGAAAGATGTAACTCTGTGAGATGAACTAACAGAACACAGAGCAGTTTCTCAGAAAGCTTCTTTCCAGTTTTCAACGGAAGATATTTCCTTTTTCACCATAGCCCTCTATGGGCTTCCAAATATCCCTTTGCCAATTCCACAGGAACAGCCTTAGCGAAAGGCTTCTTCAAGGGAAAGATGTAACTCTGTGAGATGAATTAACAGAACACAGAGCAGTTTCTCAGAAAGCTTCTTTCCAGTTTTGAACGGAAGATATTTCCTTTTTCACCATAGCCCTCTATGGGCTTCCAAATATCCCTTTGCCAATTGCACAAGAACAGCCTTAGCGAAAGGCTTCTTGAAGGGAAAGATGTAACTCTGTGAGTTGA
Organism: Chlorocebus sabaeus; assembly: GCF_047675955.1. Taxonomy (NCBI): domain Eukaryota; kingdom Metazoa; phylum Chordata; class Mammalia; order Primates; family Cercopithecidae; genus Chlorocebus; species Chlorocebus sabaeus. The sequence goes on from NC_132909.1 coordinate 36,952,954, forward strand.
ATTAACAGAACACAGAGCAGTTTCTCAGAAAGCTTCTTTCCAGTTTTGAACGGAAGATATTTCCTTTTTCACCATAGCCCTCTATGGGCTTCCAAATATCCCTTTGCCAATTCTTCAAGAACAGCCTTAGCGAAAGGCTTCTTGAAGGGAAAGATGTAACTGTGTGAGATGAATTAACAGAACGCAGAACAGTTTCTCCTAAAGATTCTTTCCAGTTTTGAACGGAAGATATTTCCTTTTTCACCACATCCCTCTATGGGCTTCCAAGTATCCGTTTGCCAATTCCACAAGAACAGCGTTAGTGAAAGGCTTCTTGAAGGGAAAGATGTAACACTGTGAGATGAATTCACAGAACACAGAACAGTTTCTCACAAAGCTTCTTTCCAGTTTTGAACGGAAGATATTTCCTTTTTCACCATAGGCCTCTATGGGCTTCCAAATATCCCTTTGCCAATTGCACAAGAACATCCTTAGCGAAAGGCTTCTTGAAGGGAAAGATGTAACTCTGTGAGATGAATTCAGAGAACCCAGAGCAGTTTCTCAGAAAGCTTCTTTCCAGTTTTGAACGGAAGATATTTCCTTTTTCACCATAGCCCTCTATGGGCTTCCAAATATCCCTTTGCCAATTCCACAAGAACAGCCTTAGCGAAAGGCTTCTTGCAGGGAAAGATGTAACTGTGTGAGATGAATTCAGAGAACATTGAGCAGTTTCTCAGAAAGCTTCTTTCCAGTTTTGAACGAGGATATTTCCTTTTTCAAAATAGCCCTCTATGGGCTTCCAAATATCCCTTTGCCAGTTCCACAAGAACAGTCTTAGCGAAAGGCTTCTTGAAGGGAAAAATGTAACCCTGTGAGATGAACTAACAGAACATACAGCAGTTTCTCAGAAAGCTTCTTTCCAGTTTTGAACGGAAGATATTTCCTTTTTCACCATAGCCCTCTACGGGCTTCCAAATATCCCTTTGCCAATTCCACAAGAACAGCCTTAGCGAAAGGCTTCTAGAAGGGAAAGATGTAACTCTGTGAGATGAACTAACAGAACACAGAGCAGTTTCTCAGAAAGCTTCTTTCCATTTTTAAACGGAAGATATTCCCTTTTTCTCCATCGTCCTCTATGGGCTTCCAAATATCCCTTTGCCAATTCCACAAGAACAGCCTTAGCGAAAGGCTTCTTGAAGGGAAAGATGTAACTCTGTGAGATGAATTCAGAGAACACAGAGCAGATTCTCAGAAAGCTTCTTTCCAGTTTTGAACGGAAGATATTTCCTTTTCCACCATAGCCCTCTACGGGCTTACAAATATCCCTTTGCCAATTCCACAAGAACAGCCTTAGCGAAAGGCTTCTTGAAGAGAAAGATGTAACTCTGTGAGATGAATTAACAGAACACAGAACAGTTTCTCAGAAAGCTTCTTTCCAGTTTTGAACGGAAGATATTTCCTTTTTCACCATAGCCCTCTAAGGGCTTCCAAATATCCCTTTGCCAATTCCACAAGAACAGCCTTAGCGAAAGGCTTCTTGAAGGGAAAGATGTAACTCTGTGAGATGAATTAACAAAACACAGAGCAGTTTCTCAGAAAGCTTCTTTCCAGTTTTGAACGGAAGATATTTCTTTTTTCACCATAGCACCCTTAGGGTTTCCAAATATCCCTTTGCCAATTCCACAAGAAGTGCCTCAATGAAAGGCTTCTTGAAGGGAAAGATGTAACTCTGTGAGAAGAATTAACAAAACACAGAGCAGTTTCTCAGAAAGCTTGTTTCCACTCTTGAACGCAAGATATTTCCTTTTTCACCATAGCCCTCTATGGGCTTCCAAATATCCCTTTGCCAATTCCACAAGAACAGCCTTAGCGAAAGGCTTCTTGAAAGGTAAGATGTAACTCTGTGAGATGAATTAACAGAACACAGAGCAGTTTCTCAGAAAGCTTATTTCCAGTTTTGAACGGAAGATATTTCCTTTTTCACCATAGCCCTCTATGGGCTTCCAAATATCCCTTTCCCAATTCCACAAGAACAGCCTTAGCGAAAGGCTTCTTGAAGGGAAAGATGTAACTCTGTGAGATGAATTAACAGAACGCAGAGCAGTTTCTCAGAAAGCTTCTTTCCAGTTTTGAACGGAAGATATTTCCTTTTTCACCATAGCCCTCTAAGGGCTTCCAAATATCCCTTTGCCAATTCCACAAGAACAGCCTTAGCGAAAGGCTTCTTGAGGGGAAAGATGTAACTCTGTGGGATGAATTAACAGAACACAGAACAGTTTCTCAGAAAGATTCTTTCCAGTTTTGAACGGACGATATTTCCTTTTTCACCATAGCCCTCCATGGGCTTCCAAATATCCCTTTGCCAATTCCACAAGAACAGCCTTAGTGAAAGGCTTCTAGAAGGGAAAGAAGTAACTCTGTGAGATGAATTCACATAACACAGAACAGTTTCTCACAAAGCTTCTTTGCAGTTTTGAACGGAAGATATTTCCTTTTTCACCATAGCCCTCTATGGGCTTCCAAATATCCCTTTGCCAATTGCACAAGAACAGCCTTAGCGAAAGGTTTCTTGAAGGGAAAGATGGAACTCTGTGAGATGAATTCAGAGAACACAGAGCAGTTTCTCAGAAAGCTTCTTTCCAGTTTTGAACGGAAGATATTTCATTTTTCACCATAGCCCTCTGTGGGCTTCCAAATATCCCTTTGCCAATTCCACAAGAACAGCCTTAGCGAAAGGCTTCTTGCAGGGAAAGATGTAACTGTGTGAGATGAATTCAGAGAACATTGAGCAGTTTCTCAGAAAGCTTCTTTCCAGTTTTGAACGAAGATATTTCCTTTTTCACCATAGCCCTCTATGGGCTTCCAAATATCCCTTTGCCAGTTCCACAGGAACAGCCTTAGCGAAAGGCTTCTTAAAGGGAAAGATGTATCTCTGTGAGATGAACTAACAGAACACACAGCAGTTTCTCAGAAAGCTTCTTTCCAGTTTTGAACGGAAGATATTTCCTTTTTCACCATAGCCCTCTAAGGGCTTCCAAATATCCCTTTGCCAATTCCACAAGAACAAAATTAGCGAAAGGATTCTTGAAGGGAAAGATGTAACTCTGTGAGATGAACTAACAGAACACAGAGCAGTTTCTCAGAAAGCTTCTTTCCAGTTTTGAACGGAAGATATTCCCTATTTCACCATAGCCCTCTATGGGCTTCCAAATATCCCTTTGCCAATTCCACAAGAACAGCCTTAGCGAAAGGCTCCTTGAAGGGAAAGATGTAACTCTGTGAGATGAATTAACAGAACACAGAACAATTTCTCAGAAAGATTCTTTCCAGTTTTGAACGGAAGATAGTTCCTTTTTCACCATAGCTCTCCATGGGCTTCCAAATATCCCTTTGCCAATTCCACAAGAACAGCCTTAGTGAAAGGCTTCTTGAAGGGAAAGATGGAACTCTGTGAGATGAATTCACAGAACACAGAACAGTTTCTCACAAAGCTTCTTTGCAGTTTTGAACGGAAGATATTTCCTTTTTCACCATAGCCCTCTATGGGCTTCCAAATATCCCTTTGCCAATTGCACAAGAACAGCCTTAGCGAAAGGTTTCTTGAAGGGAAAGATGGAACTCTGTGAGATGAATTCAGAGAACACAGAGCAGTTTCTCAGAAAGCTTCTTTCCAGTTTTGAACGGAAGATATTTCATTTTTCACCATAGCCCTCTATGGGCTTCCAAATATCCCTTGGCCAATTCCACAAGAACAGCCTTAGCGAAAGGCTTCTTGAAGGGAAAGATGTAACTCTGTGAGATGAATTAACAGAACACAGAGCAGTTTCTCAGAAAGCTTTTTCCAGTTTTGAACGGAAGATATTTCCTTTTTCACCATAGCCCTCTATGGGCTTCCAAATATCCCTTTGCCAATTCCACAAGAACAGCCTTAGCGAAAGGCTTCTTGAAGGGAAAGATGTAACTCTGTGAGATGAATTCAGAGAACACAGAGCAGTTTCTCAGAAAGCTTCTTTCCAGTTTTGAAGGGAAGATATTTCCTTTTTCACCGTAGCCCTCTATGGGCTTCCAAATATCCCTTTGCCAATTCCACAAGAACAGCCTTAGCGAAAGGCTTCTTGAAGGGAAAGATGTAACTCTCTGAGATGAGAAGGGAAAGATGAACTCTGTTAGATGAATTAACAGAACACACAACAGTTTCTCAGAATGTTTCTTTCCAGTTTTGAACGGAAGATATTTCCTTTTTCACCATAGCCCTCTATGGGCTTCCAAATATCCCTTTGCCAATTCTACAAGAACAGCCTTAGCGAAAGGCTTCTTGCAGGGAAAGATGTAACTCTGTGAGATGAATTAACAGAACACAGAGCAGTTTCTCAGAAAGCTTCTTTCCAGTTTTGAACGGAAGATATTTCCTTTTTCACCATAGCCCTCCATGGGCTTCCAAATATCCCTTTGCCAATTCTACAAGAACAGCCTTAGCGAAAGGCTTCTTGCAGGGAAAGATGTAACTCTGTTAGATGAATTAACAGAACACAGAGCAGTTTCTCAGAAAGCTTCTTTCCAGTTTTGAACGGAAGATATTTCCTTTTTCACCATAGCCCTCTAAGGGCTTCCAAATATCCCTTTGCCAATTCCACAAGAACAGCCTTAGTGAAAGGCTTCTTGAAGGGAAAGATGTACCTCTGTGAGATGAATTCACAGAACACACAACAGTTTCTCAGAAAGCTTCTTTCCAGTTTTGAACGGAAGATATTTCCTTTTCCACCATAGCCCTCTATGTTCTTCCAAATATCCCTTTGGCAATTCCACAAGAACAGCGTTAGCGAAAGGCTTCTTGAAGGGAAAGATGTAACTCTGTGAGTTGAATTAACAGAACACAGAGCAGTTTCTCAGAAAGCTTCTTTCCAGTTTTGAACGGAAGATATTTCCTTTTTCACCATAGCCCTTCATGGGCTTCCAAATATCCCTTTGCCAATTAAACAAGAACAGGCTTAGCGAAAGGCTTCTTGAAGGGAAAGATGTAACTCTGTGAGATGAACTAACAGAACACAGAGCAGTTTCTCAGAAAGCTTCTTTCCAGTTTTCAACCGAAGATATTTCCTTTTTCACCATAGCCCTCTATGGGCTTCCAAATATCCCTTTGCCAATTCCACAAGAACAGCCTTAGCGAAAGGCTTCTTGAAGGGAAAGATGTAACTCTGTGAGATGAATTAACAGAACACAGAGCAGTTTCTCAGAAAGCTTCTTTCCAGTTTTGAACGGAAGATATTTCCTTTTTCACCATAGCCCTCTATGGGCTTCCAAATATCCCTTTGCCAATTGCACAAGAACAGCCTTAGCGAAAGGCTTCTTGAAGGGAAAGATGTAACTCTGTGAGTTGAATTAAAAGAACACAGAGCAGTTTCTCAGAAAGCTTCTTTCCAGTTTTGAACGGAAGATATTTCCTTTTTCACCATAGCCCTCTATGGGCTTCCAAATATCCCTTTGCCAATTCTTCAAGAACAGCCTTAGCGAAAGGCTTCTTGAAGGGAAAGATGTAACTGTGTGAGATGAATTAACAGAACGCAGAGCAGTTTCTCCTAAAGATTCTTTCCAGTTTTGAACGGAAGATATTTCCTTTTTCACTACATCCCTCTATGGGCTTCCAAGTATCCGTTTGCCAATTCCACAAGAACAGCGTTAGTGAAAGGCTTCTTGAAGGGAAAGATGTAACTCTGTGAGATGAATTCACAGAACACAGAACAGTTTCTAACAAAGCTTCTTTCCAGTTTTGAACGGAAGATATTTCCTTTTTCACCATAGGCCTCTATGGGCTTCCAAATATCCCTTTGCCAATTGCACAAGAACATCCTTAGCGAAAGGCTTCTTGAAGGGAAAGATGTAACTCTGTGAGATGAATTCAGAGAAACCAGAGCAGTTTCTCAGAAAGCTTCTTTCCAGTTTTGAACGGAAGATATTTCCTTTTTCACCATAGCCCTCTATGGGCTTCCAAATATCCCTTTGCCAATTCCACAAGAACAGCCTTAGCGAAAGGCTTCCTGCAGGGAAAGATGTAACTGTGTGAGATGAATTCAGAGAACATTGAGCAGTTTCTCAGAAAGCTTCTTTCCAGTTTTGAACGAGGATATTTCCTTTTTCAAAATAGCCCTCTATGGGCTTCCAAATATCCCTTTGCCAGTTCCACAAGAACAGTCTTAGCGAAAGGCTTCTTGAAGGGAAAAATGTAACCCTGTGAGATGAACTAACAGAACATACAGCAGTTTCTCAGAATGCTTCTTTCCAGTTTTGAACGGAAGATATTCCCTTTTTCACCATAGCCCTCTATGGGCTTCCAAATATCCCTATGCCAATTCCACAAGAACAGCCTTAGCGAAAGGCTTCTTGAAGGGAAAGATGTAACTCTGTGAGATGAAATCAGAGAACACAGAGCAGTTTCTCAGAAAGCTTCTTTCCAGTTTTGAACGGAAGATATTTCCTTTTTCACCATAGCCCTCTATGGGCTTCCAAATATCCCTTTGCCAATTCCAGAAGAACAGCCTTAGCGAAAGGCTTCTTGAAGGGAAAGATGTAGCTCTGTAAAATGAATTCAGAGAACACAGAGCAGTTTCTCAGAAGGCTTTTTCCAGTTTTGAACGGAAGATATTTCCTTTTTCACCATAGCCCTCTATGGGCTTCCAAATATCCCTTGGCCAATTCCACAAGAACAGCCTTAGCGAAAGGCTTCTTGAAGGGAAAGATGTAACTCTGTGAGATGAATTAACAGAACACAGAGCATTTTCTCAGAAAGCTTTTTCCAGTTTTGAACGGAAGATATTTCCTTTTTCACCATAGCCCTCTATGGGCTTCCAAATATCCCTTTGCCAATTCCACAAGAACAGCCTTAGCGAAAGGCTTCTTGAAGGGAAAGATGTAACTCTGTGAGATGAATTCAGAGAACACAGAGCAGTTTCTCAGAAAGCTTCTTTCCAGTTTTGAAGGGAAGATATTTCCTTTTTCACCGTAGCCCTCTATGGGCTTCCAAATATCCCTTTGCCAATTCCACAAGAACAGCCTTAGCGAAAGGCTTCTTGAAGGGAAAGATGTAACTCTCTGAGATGAGAAGGGAAAGATGAACTCTGTTAGATGAATTAACAGAACACACAACAGTTTCTCAGAATGTTTCTTTCCAGTTTTGAACGGAAGATATTTCCTTTTTCACCATAGCCCTCTATGGGCTTCCAAATATCCCTTTGCCAATTCTACAAGAACAGCCTTAGCTAAAGTCTCCTTGCAGGGAAAGATGTAACCCTGTGAGATGAATTAACAGAACACAGAGCAGTTTCTCAGAAAGCTTCTTTCCAGTTTTGAATGGAAGATATTTCCTTTTTCACCATAGCCCTCCATGGGCTTCCAAATATCCCTTTGCCAATTCTACAAGAACAGCCTTAGCGAAAGGCTTCTTGCAGGGAAAGATGTAACTCTGTGAGATGAATTAACAGAACACAGAGCAGTTTCTCAGAAAGCTTCTTTCCAGTTTTGAACGGAAGATATTTCCTTTTTCACCATAGCCCTCTAAGGGCTTCCAAATATCCCTTTGCCAATTCCACAAGAACAGCCTTAGTGAAAGGCTTCTTGAAGGGAAAGATGTAACTCTGTGAGATGAATTCACAGAACACACAACAGTTTCTCAGAAAGCTTCTTTCCAGTTTTGAACGGAAGATATTTCCTTTTCCACAATAGCCCGCTATGTTCTTCCAAATATCCCTTTGGCAATTCCACAAGAACAGCGTTAGCGAAAGGCTTGTTGAAGGGAAAGATGTAACTCTGTGAGTTGAATTAACAGAACACAGAGCAGTTTCTCAGAAAGCTTCTTTCCAGTTTTGAACGGAAGATATTTCCTTTTTCACCATAGCCCTTCATGGGCTTCCAAATATCCCTTTGCCAATTAAACAAGAACAGCCTTAGCGAAAGGCTTCTTGAAGGGAAAGATGTAACTCTGTGAGATGAACTAACAGAACACAGAGCAGTTTCTCAGAAAGCTTCTTTCCAGTTTTCAACGGAAGATATTTCCTTTTTCACCATAGCCCTCTATGGGCTTCCAAATATCCCTTTGCCAATTCCACAGGAACAGCCTTAGCGAAAGGCTTCTTCAAGGGAAAGATGTAACTCTGTGAGATGAATTAACAGAACACAGAGCAGTTTCTCAGAAAGCTTCTTTCCAGTTTTGAACGGAAGATATTTCCTTTTTCACCATAGCCCTCTATGGGCTTCCAAATATCCCTTTGCCAATTGCACAAGAACAGCCTTAGCGAAAGGATTCTTGAAGGGAAAGATGTAACTCTGTGAGTTGAATTAACAGAACACAGAGCAGTTTCTCAGAAAGCTTCTTTCCAGTTTTGAACGGAAGATATTTCCTTTTTCACCATAGCCCTCTATGGGCTTCCAAATATCCCTTTGCCAATTCTTCAAGAACAGCCTTAGCGAAAGGCTTCTTGAAGGGAAAGATGTAACTGTGTGAGATGAATTAACAGAACGCAGAACAGTTTCTCCTAAAGATTCTTTCCAGTTTTGAACGGAAGATATTTCCTTTTTCACCACATCCCTCTATGGGCTTCCAAGTATCCGTTTGCCAATTCCACAAGAACAGCGTTAGTGAAAGGCTTCTTGAAGGGAAAGATGTAACACTGTGAGATGAATTCACAGAACACAGAACAGTTTCTCACAAAGCTTCTTTCCAGTTTTGAACGGAAGATATTTCCTTTTTCACCATAGGCCTCTATGGGCTTCCAAATATCCCTTTGCCAATTGCACAAGAACATCCTTAGCGAAAGGCTTCTTGAAGGGAAAGATGTAACTCTGTGAGATGAATTCAGAGAACCCAGAGCAGTTTCTCAGAAAGCTTCTTTCCAGTTTTGAACGGAAGATATTTCCTTTTTCACCATAGCCCTCTATGGGCTTCCAAATATCCCTTTGCCAATTCCACAAGAACAGCCTTAGCGAAAGGCTTCTTGCAGGGAAAGATGTAACTGTGTGAGATGAATTCAGAGAACATTGAGCAGTTTCTCAGAAAGCTTCTTTCCAGTTTTGAACGAGGATATTTCCTTTTTCAAAATAGCCCTCTATGGGCTTCCAAATATCCCTTTGCCAGTTCCACAAGAACAGTCTTAGCGAAAGGCTTCTTGAAGGGAAAAATGTAACCCTGTGAGATGAACTAACAGAACATACAGCAGTTTCTCAGAAAGCTTCTTTCCAGTTTTGAACGGAAGATATTTCCTTTTTCACCATAGCCCTCTACGGGCTTCCAAATATCCCTTTGCCAATTCCACAAGAACAGCCTTAGCGAAAGGCTTCTAGAAGGGAAAGATGTAACTCTGTGAGATGAACTAACAGAACACAGAGCATTTTCTCAGAAAGCTTCTTTCCATTTTTAAACGGAAGATATTCCCTTTTTCTCCATCGTCCTCTATGGGCTTCCAAATATCCCTTTGCCAATTCCACAAGAACAGCCTTAGCGAAAGGCTTCTTGAAGGGAAAGATGTAACTCTGTGAGATGAATTCAGAGAACACAGAGCAGATTCTCAGAAAGCTTCTTTCCAGTTTTGAACGGAAGATATTTCCTTTTCCACCATAGCCCTCTACGGGCTTACAAATATCCCTTTGCCAATTCCACAAGAACAGCCTTAGCGAAAGGCTTCTTGAAGAGAAAGATGTAACTCTGTGAGATGAATTAACAGAACACAGAACAGTTTCTCAGAAAGCTTCTTTCCAGTTTTGAACGGAAGATATTTCCTTTTTCACCATAGCCCTCTAAGGGCTTCCAAATATCCCTTTGCCAATTCCACAAGAACAGCCTTAGCGAAAGGCTTCTTGAAGGGAAAGATGTAACTCTGTGAGATGAATTAACAAAACACAGAGCAGTTTCTCAGAAAGCTTCTTTCCAGTTTTGAACGGAAGATATTTCTTTTTTCACCATAGCACCCTTAGGGTTTCCAAATATCCCTTTGCCAATTCCACAAGAAGTGCCTCAATGAAAGGCTTCTTGAAGGGAAAGATGTAACTCTGTGAGAAGAATTAACAAAACACAGAGCAGTTTCTCAGAAAGCTTGTTTCCACTCTTGAACGCAAGATATTTCCTTTTTCACCATAGCCCTCTATGGGCTTCCAAATATCCCTTTGCCAATTCCACAAGAACAGCCTTAGCGAAAGGCTTCTTGAAAGGTAAGATGTAACTCTGTGAGATGAATTAACAGAACACAGAGCAGTTTCTCAGAAAGCTTATTTCCAGTTTTGAACGGAAGATATTTCCTTTTTCACCATAGCCCTCTATGGGCTTCCAAATATCCCTTTCCCAATTCCACAAGAACAGCCTTAGCGAAAGGCTTCTTGAAGGGAAAGATGTAACTCTGTGAGATGAATTAACAGAACGCAGAGCAGTTTCTCAGAAAGCTTCTTTCCAGTTTTGAACGGAAGATATTTCCTTTTTCACCATAGCCCTCTAAGGGCTTCCAAATATCCCTTTGCCAATTCCACAAGAACAGCCTTAGCGAAAGGCTTCTTGAGGGGAAAGATGTAACTCTGTGGGATGAATTAACAGAACACAGAACAGTTTCTCAGAAAGATTCTTTCCAGTTTTGAACGGACGATATTTCCTTTTTCACCATAGCCCTCCATGGGCTTCCAAATATCCCTTTGCCAATTCCACAAGAACAGCCTTAGTGAAAGGCTTCTAGAAGGGAAAGAAGTAACTCTGTGAGATGAATTCACATAACACAGAACAGTTTCTCACAAAGCTTCTTTGCAGTTTTGAACGGAAGATATTTCCTTTTTCACCATAGCCCTCTATGGGCTTCCAAATATCCCTTTGCCAATTGCACAAGAACAGCCTTAGCGAAAGGTTTCTTGAAGGGAAAGATGGAACTCTGTGAGATGAATTCAGAGAACACAGAGCAGTTTCTCAGAAAGCTTCTTTCCAGTTTTGAACGGAAGATATTTCATTTTTCACCATAGCCCTCTGTGGGCTTCCAAATATCCCTTTGCCAATTCCACAAGAACAGCCTTAGCGAAAGGCTTCTTGCAGGGAAAGATGTAACTGTGTGAGATGAATTCAGAGAACATTGAGCAGTTTCTCAGAAAGCTTCTTTCCAGTTTTGAACGAAGATATTTCCTTTTTCACCATAGCCCTCTATGGGCTTCCAAATATCCCTTTGCCAGTTCCACAGGAACAGCCTTAGCGAAAGGCTTCTTGAAGGGAAAGATGTAACTCTGTGAGATGAACTAACAGAACACACAGCAGTTTCTCAGAAAGCTTCTTTCCAGTTTTGAACGGAAGATATTTCCTTTTTCACCATAGCCCTCTAAGGGCTTCCAAATATCCCTTTGCCAATTCCACAAGAACAAAATTAGCGAAAGGATTCTTGAAGGGAAAGATGTAACTCTGTGAGATGAACTAACAGAACACAGAGCAGTTTCTCAGAAAGCTTCTTTCCAGTTTTGAACGGAAGATATTCCCTATTTCACCATAGCCCTCTATGGGCTTCCAAATATCCCTTTGCCAATTCCACAAGAACAGCCTTAGCGAAAGGCTTCTTGAAGGGAAAGATGTAACTCTGTGAGATGAATTAACAGAACACAGAACAGTTTCTCAGAAAGATTCTTTCCAGTTTTGAACGGAAGATAGTTCCTTTTTCACCATAGCCCTCCATGGGCTTCCAAATATCCCTTTGCCAATTCCACAAGAACAGCCTTAGTGAGAGGCTTCTTGAAGGGAAAGATGGAACTCTGTGAGATGAATTCACAGAACACAGAACAGTTTCTCACAAAGCTTCTTTGCAGTTTTGAACGGAAGATATTTCCTTTTTCACCATAGCCCTCTATGGGCTTCCAAATATCCCTTTGCCAATTGCACAAGAACAGCCTTAGCGAAAGGTTTCTTGAAGGGAAAGATGGAACTCTGTGAGATGAATTCAGAGAACACAGAGCAGTTTCTCAGAAAACTTCTTTCCAGTTTTGAACGGAAGATATTTCATTTTTCACCATAGCCCTCTATGGGCTTCCAAATATCCCTTTGCCAATTCCACAAGAACAGCCTTAGCGAAAGGCTTCTTGCAGGGAAAGATGTAACTGTGTGAGATGAATTCAGAGAACATTGAGCAGTTTCTCAGAAAGCTTCTTTCCAGTTTTGAACGAAGATATTTCCTTTTTCACCATAGCCCTCTATGGGCTTCCAAATATCCCTTTGCCAGTTCCACAAGAACAGCCTTAGCGAAAGGATTCTTGAAGGGAAAGATGTAACTCTGTGAGATGAACTAACAGAACACACAGCAGTTTCTCAGAAAGCTTCTTTCCAGTTTTGAACGGAAGATATTTCCTTTTTCACCATAGCCCTCTATGGGCTTCCAAATATCCCTTTGCCAATTCCACAAGAACAAAATTAGCGAAAGGATTCTTGAAGGGAAAGATGTAACTCTGTGAGATAAACTAACAGAGCACAGAGCAGTTTCTCACAAAGCTTCTTTCCAGTTTTGAACGGAAGATATTCCCTATTTCACCATAGCCCTCTATGGGCTTCCAAATATCCCTTTGCCAATTCCACAAGAACAGCCTTAGCGAAAGGCTTCTTGAAGGGAAAGATGTAACTCTGTGAGATGAATTCAGAGAACACAGAGCAGTTTCTCAGAAAGCTTCTTTCCAGTTTTGAACGGAAGATATTTCCTTTTTCACCATAGCCCTCTATGGGCTTCCAAATATCCCTTTTCCAATTCCACAAAAACAGCCTTAACGAAAGGCTTCTTGAAGGGAAAGATGTAACTCTGTGCGATGAATTAACAGAACACAGAGCAGTTTCTCAGAAAGCTTCTTTCCAGTTTTGAACGGAAGTTATTTCCTTTTTCACCGTTGCCCTCTATGGGCTTCCAAATATCCCTTTGCCAATTCCACAAGAACAGCCTTAGCGAAAGGCTTCTTGAAGGGAAAGATGTAACTCTGTGAGATGAATTCAGAGAACACAGAGCAGTTTCTCAGAAAGCTTCTTTCCAGTTTTGAACGGAAGATATTTCCTTTTTCACCATAGCCCTCTATGGGCTTCCAAATATCCCTTTGCCAATTCCACAAGAACAGCCTTAGCGAAAGGCTTCTTGAAGGGAAAGATGTAACACTGTGAGGTGAACTAACAGAACACACAGCAGTTTCTCAGAAAGCTTCTTTCCAGTTTTGAACGGAAAATATTTCCTTTTTCACCATAGCCCTCTATGGGCTTCCAAATATCCCTTTGCCAATTCCACAAGAACAGCCTTAGAGAAAGGCTTCTAGAAGGGAAAGATGTAACTCTGTGAGATGAACTAAGGGAACACAGAGCAGTTTCTCAGAATGCTTCTTTCCAGTTTTGAACGGAAGATATTCCCTTTTTCACCATAGCCCTCTATGGGCTTCCAAATATCCCTATGCCAATTCCACAAGAACAGCCTTAGCGAAAGGCTTCTTGAAGGGAAAGATGTAACTCTGTCAGATGAATTCAGAGAACACAGAGCAGTTTCTCAGAAAGCTTCTTTCCAGTTTTGAACGGAAGATATTTCCTTTTTCACCATAGCCCTCTATGGGCTTCCAAATATCCCTTTGCCAATTCCAGAAGAACAGCCTTAGCGAAAGGCTTCTTGAAGGGAAAGATGTAGCTCTGTGAAATGAATTCAGAGAACACAGAGCAGTTTTTCAGAAAGCTTTTTCCAGTTTTGAACGGAAGATATTTCCTTTTTCACCATAGCCCTCTATGGGCTTCCAAATATCCCTTGGCCAATTCCACAAGAACAGCCTTAGCGAAAGGCTTCTTGAAGGGAAAGATGTAACTCTGTGAGATGAACTAACAGAACACAGAGCAGTTTCTCAGAAAGCTTATTTTCAGTTTTGAACGGAAGATATTTCCTTTTTCACCATAGCCCTCTATGGGCTTCCCAATATCCCTTTGCCAATTCCACAAGAACAGCCTTAGCGAAAGCCTTCTTGAAGGGAAAGATGTAACTCTGTGAGATGAATTAACAGAACACAGAGCAGTTTCCCAGAAAGCTTCTTTCCAGTTTTGAACGGAAGATATTTCCTTTTTCACCATAGCCCTCTATGGGCTTCCAAATATCCCTTTGCCAATTCCACAAGAACAGCCTTAGCGAAAGGCTTCTTGAAGGGAAAGATGTAACTGTGTGTGATGAATTAACAGAACGCAGAGCAGTTTCTCCTAAAGCTTCTTTCCAGTTTTGAACGGAAAATATTTCCTTTTTCACCTTAGCCCTCCATGGGCTTCCATATATCCCTTTGCCAGTACCACAAGAACAGCCTTAGCGAAAGGCTTCTTGAAGGGAAAGATGTAACTCTGTGAGATGAACTAATAGAACACAGAGCAGTTTCTCAGAAAGCTTATTTCCAGTTTTGAACGGAAGATATTTCCTTTTTCACCATAGCCCTCTATGGGCTTCCAAATATCCCTTGGCCAATTCCACAAGAACAGCCTTAGCGAAAGCCTTCTTGAAGGGAAAGATGTAACTCTGTGAGATGAATTCAGAGAACACAGAGCAGTTTCTCAGAAAGCTTTTTCCAGTTTTGAACGGAAGATATTTCCTTTTTCACCATAGCCCTCTATGGGCTTCCAAATATCCCTTTGCCAATTCCACAAGAACAGCCTTAGCGAAAGGCTTCTTGAAGGGAAAGATGTAACTCTGTGAGATGAATTCAGAGAACACAGAGCAGTTTCTCAGAAAGCTTCTTTCCAGTTTTGAACGGAAGATATTTCCTTTTTCACCATAGCCCTCTATGGGCTTCCAAATATCCCTTTGCCAATTCCACAAGAACAGCCTTAGCGAAAGGCTTCTTGAAGGGAAAGATGTAACACTGTGAGGTGAACTAACAGAACACACAGCAGTTTCTCAGAAAGCTTCTTTCCAGTTTTGAACGGAAAATATTTCCTTTTTCACCATAGCCCTCTATGGGCTTCCAAATATCCCTTTGCCAATTCCACAAGAACAGCCTTAGAGAAAGGCTTCTAGAAGGGAAAGATGTAACTCTGTGAGATGAACTAAGGGAACACAGAGCAGTTTCTCAGAATGCTTCTTTCCAGTTTTGAACGGAAGATATTCCCTTTTTCACCATAGCCCTCTATGGGCTTCCAAATATCCCTATGCCAATTCCACAAGAACAGCCTTAGAGAAAGGCTTCTTGAAGGGAAAGATGTAACTCTGTCAGATGAATTCAGAGAACACAGAGCAGTTTCTCAGAAAGCTTCTTTCCAGTTTTGAACGGAAGATATTTCCTTTTTCACCATAGCCCTCTATGGGCTTCCAAATATCCCTTTGCCAATTCCACAAGAACAGCCTTAGCGAAAGGCTTCTTGAAGGGAAAGATGTAACTGTGTGAGATGAATTAACAGAACGCAGAGCAGTTTCTCCTAAAGCTTCTTTCCAGTTTTGAACGGAAAATATTTCCTTTTTCACCTTAGCCCTCCATGGGCTTCCATATATCCCTTTGCCAGTACCACAAGAACAGCCTTAGCGAAAGGCTTCTTGAAGGGAAAGATGTAACTCTGTGAGATGAACTAATAGAACACAGAGCAATTTCTCAGAATGCTTATTTCCAGTTTTGAACGGAAGATATTTCCTTTTTCACCATAGCCCTCTATGGGCTTCCAAATATCCCTTGGCCAATTCCACAAGAACAGCCTTAGCGAAAGCCTTCTTGAAGGGAAAGATGTAACTCTGTGAGATGAATTCAGATAACACAGAGCAGTTTCTCAGAAAGCTTTTTCCAGTTTTGAACGGAAGATATTTCCTTTTTCACCATAGCCCTCTATGGGCTTCCAAATATCCCTTTGACAATTCCACAAGAACAGCCTTAGCGAAAGGCTTCTTGAAGGGAAAGATGTAACTCTGTGAGATGAATTCAGAGAACACAGAGCAGTTTCTCAGAAAGCTTCTTTCCAGTTTTGAACGGAAGATATTTCCTTTTTCACCATAGCCCTCTATGGGCTTCCAAATATCCCTTTGCCAATTCCACAAGAACAGCCTTAGCGAAAGGCTTCTTGAAGGGAAAGATGTAACACTGTGAGGTGAACTAACAGAACACACAGCAGTTTCTCAGAAAGCTTCTTTCCAGTTTTGAACGGAAAATATTTCCTTTTTCACCATAGCCCTCTATGGGCTTCCAAATATCCCTTTGCCAATTCCACAAGAACAGCCTTAGAGAAAGGCTTCTAGAAGGGAAAGATGTAACTCTGTGAGATGAACTAAGGGAACACAGAGCAGTTTCTCAGAATGCTTCTTTCCAGTTTTGAACGGAAGATATTCCCTTTTTCACCATAGCCCTCTATGGGCTTCCAAATATCCCTATGCCAATTCCACAAGAACAGCCTTAGCGAAAGGCTTCTTGAAGGGAAAGATGTAACTCTGTCAGATGAATTCAGAGAACACAGAGCAGTTTCTCAGAAAGCTTCTTTCCAGTTTTGAACGGAAGATATTTCCTTTTTCACCATAGCCCTCTATGGGCTTCCAAATATCCCTTTGCCAATTCCAGAAGAACAGCCTTAGCGAAAGGCTTCTTGAAGGGAAGGATGTAGCTCTGTGAAATGAATTCAGAGAACACAGAGCAGTTTCTCAGAAAGCTTTTTCCAGTTTTGAACGGAAGATATTTCCTTTTTCACCATAGCCCTCTATGGGCTTCCAAATATCCCTTGGCCAATTCCACAAGAACAGCCTTAGCGAAAGGCTTCTTGAAGGGAAAGATGTAACTCTGTGAGATGAACTAACAGAACACAGAGCAGTTTCTCAGAAAGCTTATTTTCAGTTTTGAACGGAAGATATTTCCTTTTTCACCATAGACCTCTATGGGCTTCCCAATATCCCTTTGCCTATTCCACAAGAACAGCCTTAGCGAAAGCCTTCTTGAAGGGAAAGATGTAACTCTGTGAGATGAATTAACAGAACACAGAGCAGTTTCCCAGAAAGCTTCTTTCCAGTTTTGAACGGAAGATATTTCCTTTTTCACCATAGCCCTCTATGGGCTTCCAAATATCCCTTTGCCAATTCCACAAGAACAGCCTTAGCGAAAGGCTTC
Source organism: Chlorocebus sabaeus (assembly GCF_047675955.1). NCBI lineage: Eukaryota > Metazoa > Chordata > Mammalia > Primates > Cercopithecidae > Chlorocebus > Chlorocebus sabaeus. The sequence continues at coordinate 36,969,994 of NC_132909.1, forward strand.
TTGAAGGGAAAGATGTAACTGTGTGAGATGAATTAACAGAACGCAGAGCAGTTTCTCCTAAAGCTTCTTTCCAGTTTTGAACGGAAAATATTTCCTTTTTCACCTTAGCCCTCCATGGGCTTCCATATATCCCTTTGCCAGTACCACAAGAACAGCCTTAGCGAAAGGCTTCTTGAAGGGAAAGATGTAACTCTGTGAGATGAACTAACAGAACACAGAGCAGTTTCTCAGAAAGCTTATTTCCAGTTTTGAACGGAAGATATTTCCTTTTCCACCATAGCCCTCTACGGGCTTCCAAATATCCCTTTGCCAATTCCACAAGAACAGCCTTAGCGAAAGGCTTCTTGAAGAGAAAGATGTAACTCTGTGAGATGAATTAACAGAACACATAACAGTTTCTCAGAAAGATTCTTTCCAGTTTTGAACGGAAGATATTTCCTTTTTCACCATAGCCCTCTATGGGCTTCCAAATATCCCTTTGCCAATTCCACAAGAACAGCCTTAGCGAAAGGCTTCTTGAAGGGAAAGATGTAACTCTGTGAGATGAATTCAGAGAACACAGAGCAGTTTCTCAGAAAGCTTTTTCCAGTTTTGAAGGGAAGATATTTCCTTTTTCACCATAGCCCTCTATGGGCTTCCAAATATCCCTTTGCCAATTCCACAAGAACAGCCTTAGCGAAAGGCTTCTTGAAGGGAAAGATGTAACTCTGTGAGATGAATTAACAGAACACAGAGCAGTTTCTCAGAAAGCTTCTTTCCAGTTTTGAACGGGAGATATTTCCTTTTTCACCATAGCCCTCTAAGGGCTTCCAAATATCCCTTTGCCAATTCCACAAGAACAGCCTTAGTGAAAGGCTTCTTGAGGGGAAAGATGTAACTCTGTGAGATGAATTAACAGAAGACAGAACAGTTTCTCAGAAAGATTCTTTCCAGTTTTGAACGGAAGATATTTCCTTTTTCACCATAGCCCTCCATGGGCTTCCAAATATCCCTTTGCCAATTCCACAAGAACAGCCTTAGTGAAAGCCTTCTTGAAGGGAAAGATGTAACTCTGTGAGATGAATTCACAGAACACAGAACAGTTTCTCACAAAGCTTCTTTGCAGTTTTGAACGGAAGATATTTCCTTTTTCACCATAGCCCTCTATGGGCTTCCAAATATCCCTTTGCCAATTGCACAAGAACAGCCTTAGCGAAAGCTTTCTTGAAGGGAAAGATGGAACTCTGTGAGATGAATTCAGAGAACACAGAGCAGTTTCTCAGAAAGCTTCTTTCCAGTTTTGAACGGAAGATATTTCATTTTTCACCATAGCCCTCTATGGGCTTCCAAATATCCCTTTGCCAATTCCACAAGAACAGCCTTAGCGAAAGGCTTCTTGCAGGGAAAGATGTAACTGTGTGAGATGAATTCAGAGAACATTGAGCAGTTTCTCAGAAAGCTTCTTTCCAGTTTTGAACGAAGATATTTCCTTTTTCACCATAGCCCTCTATGGGCTTCCAAATATCCCTTTGCCAGTTCCACAAGAACAGCCTTAGCGAAAGGCTTCTTGAAGGGAAAGATGTAACTCCGTGAGATGAACTAACAGAACACACAGCAGTTTCTCAGAAAGCTTCTTTCCAGTTTTGAACCGAAGATATTTCCTTTTTCACCATAGCCCTCTATGGGCTTCCAAATATCCCTTTGCCAATTCCACAAGAACAAAATTAGCGAAAGGATTCTTGAAGGGAAAGATGTAACTCTGTAAGATGAATTAACAGAACACAGAACAGTTTTTCAGAAAGCTTCCTTCCAATTTTGAAAGGAAGATATTTCCTTTTTCACCATAGCCCTCTAGGGGTTCCAAATATCCCTTTGCCAATTCCACAAGAACAGCCTTAGCGAAAGGCTTCTTGAAGGGAAAGATGTAGCTCTGTGAGATGAAATAACAGATCACAGAGCAGTTTCGCAGTAAGCTTCTTTCCAGTTTTGAACGGAGGATATTTGCTTTTTCACCATAGCCCTCTATGGGCTTCCAAATATCCCTTTGCCAATTCCACAAGAACAGCCTTAGCGAAAGGCTTCTTGAAGGGAAAGATGTAACTCTGTGAGATGAATTAACAGAACACAGAACAGTTTCTCAGAAATCTTCTTTCCAGTTTTGAACGGAAGATATTTCCTTTTTCACCTTTGCCCTCTATGGGCTTCCAAATATCCCTTTGCCAATTGCAAAAGAACAGCCTTAGCCAAAGGCTTCTTGAAGGGAAAGATGTAACTCTGTGAGAACAATTCAGAGAACACAGAGCAGTTTCTCAGAAAGCTTCTTTCCAGTTTTGAACGGAAGATATTTCCTTTTTCACCATAGCCCTCCATGGGCTTCCAAATATCCCTTTGCCAATTCCACAAGAACAGCCTTAGTGAAAGGCTTCTTGAAGGGAAAGATGTAACTCTGTGAGATGAATTCACAGAACACAGAACAGTTTCTCACAAAGCTTCTTTCCAGTTTTGAACGGAAGATATTTCCTTTTTCAACATAGCCCTCTATGGGCTTCCAAATATAACTTTGCCAATTGCACAAGAACAGCCTTAGCGAAGGGTTTCTTGAAGGGAAAGATGTAACTCTGTGAGATGAACTAACAGAACACAGAGCAGTTTCTCAGAAAGCTTATTTCCAGTTTTGAACTGAAGATATTTCCTTTTTCACCATAGCCCTCTATGGGCTTCCAAATATCCCTTGGCCAATTCCACAAGAACAGCCTTAGCGAAAGGCTTCTTGAAGGGAAAGATGTAACTCTGTGAGATGAATTCAGAGAACACAGAGCAGTTTCTCAGAAAGCTTTTTCCAGTTTTGAACGGAAGATATTTCCTTTTTCACCATAGCCCTCTATGGGCTTCCAAATATAACTTTGCCAATTCCACAAGAACAGCCTTAGCGAAAGGCTTCTTGAAGGGAAAGATGTAACTCTGTGAGATGAATTAACAGAACACAGAGCAGTTTCTCAGAAAGCTTCTTTCCAGTTTTGAACGGAAGATATTTCCTTTTTCACCATAGCCCTCTAAGGGCTTCCAAGTATCCCTTTGCCAATTCCACAAGAACAGCCTTAGCGAAAGGCTTCTTGAGGGGAAAGATGTAACTCTGTGAGATGAATTAACAGAACACAGAACAGTTTCTCAGAAAGATTCCTTCCAGTTTTGAACGGAAGATAATTCCTTTTTCACCATAGCCCTCCATGGGCTTCCAAATATCCCTTTGCCAATTCCACAAGAACAGCCTTAGTGAAAGGCTTCTTGAAGGGAAAGATGTAACTCTGTGAGATGAATTCACAGAACACAGAACAGTTTCTCACAAAGCTTCTTTCCAGTTTTGAACGGAAGATATTTCCTTTTTCACCATAGCCCTCTATGGGCTTCCAAATATCCCTTTGCCAATTGCTCAAGAACAGCCTTAGCGAAAGGATTCTTGAAGGGAAAGATGTAACTCTGTGAGATGAACTAACAGAACACACAGCAGTTTCTCAGAAAGCTTCTTTCCGGTTTTCAACGGAAGATATTCCCTATTTCACCATAGCCCTCTATGGGCTTCCAAATATCCCTTTGCCAATTCCACAAGAACACCCTTAGCGAAATCTTCTTGAAGGGAAAGATGTAACTCTGTGAGATGAATTCAGAGAACACAGAGCAGTTTCTCAGAAAGCTTCTTTCCAGTTTTGAAAGGAAGATATTTCCTTTTCCACCATAGCCCTCTACTTGCTTCCAAATATCCCTTTTCCAATTCCACAAGAACAGCCTTAGCGAAAGGCTTCTTGAAGAGAAAGATGTAACTCTGTGAAATGAATTAACAGAACACAGAGCAGTTTCTCAGAAAGCTTCTTTCCAGTTTTGAAAGGAAGGTATTTCCTTTTTCAAAATAGCCCTCTATGGGCTTCCAAATATACCTTTGCCAATTCCACAAGAACAGCCTTAGCGAAAGGCTTCTTGAAGGGAAAGATGTAACTCTGTGAGATGAATTCAGAGAACACAGAGCAGTTTCTCAGAAAGCTTCTTTCCAGTTTTGAACGGAAGATATTTCCTTTTTCACCATAGCACTCCATGGGCTTCCAAATATCCCTTTGCCAATTCCACAAGAATAGACTCAATGAAAGGCTTCTTGAAGGGAAAGATGTAACTCTGTGAGATGAATTAACAGAACACAGAGCAGTTTCTCAGAAAGCTTGTTTCCAGTCTTGAACGGAAGATATTTCCTTTTTCACCATAGCCCTCTATGGGCTTCCAAATATCCCTTTGCCAATTCCACAAGAACAGCCTTAGCGAAAGGCTTCTTGAATGGAAAGATGTAACTCTGTGAGATGAATTAACAGAACACAGAGCAGTTTCTCAGAAAGCTTATTTCCAGTTTTGAACGGAAGATATTTCCTTTTTCACCATAGCCCTCTAAGGGCTTCCAAATATCCCTTTGCCAATTCCACAAGAACAGCCTTAGCGAAAGGCTTCTTGAAGGTAAAGATATAACTCTGTGAGATGAATTAACAGAACACAGAACAGTTTCTCAGAAAGCTTCTTTCCCGTTTTGAAAGGAAGATATTTCCTTTTTCACCATAGCCCTCTATGGGCTTCCAAATATCCCTTTGCCAATTCCAGAAGAACAGACTTAGCGAAAGGCTTCTTGAAGGGAAAGATGTAACTCTGTGAAATGAATTCAGAGAACACAGAGCAGTTTCTCAGAAAGCTTTTTCCAGTTTTGAACGGAAGATATTTCCTTTTTCACCATAGCCCTCTATGGGCTTCCAAATATCCCTTTGCCAATTCCACAAGAAGAGACTTATCGAAAGGCTTCTTGAAGGGAAAGATGTAACTCTGTGAGATGAATTCAGAGAACACAGAGCAGTTTCTCAGAAAGCTTCTTTCCAGTTTTGAACGGAAGATATTTCCTTTTTCACCATAGCCCTCTATGGGCTTCCAAATATCCCTTTGCCAATTCCACAAGAACAGCCTTAGCGAAAGGCTTCTTGAAGGGAAAGATGTAACTCTGTGAGATGAATTCAGAGAACACAGAGCAGTTTCTCAGAAAGCTTCTTTCCAGTTTTGAAAGGAAGATATTTCCTTTTTCACCATAGCCCTCTATGGGCTTCCAAATATCCCTTTGCCAATTCCACAAAAACAGCCTTAGCGAAAGGCTTCTTGAAAGGAAAGATGTAACTCTCTGAGATGAGAAGGGAAAGATGAACTCTGTGAGATGATTTAACAGAACACAGAACAGTTTTTCAGAAAGCTTCTTTCCAGTTTTAATCGGAAGATATTTCCTTTTTCACCATAGCCCTCTATGGGCTTCCAAATATCCCTTTGCCAGTTCCACAGGAACAGCCTTAGCGAAAGGCTTCTTGAAGGGAAAGATGTAACTCTGTGAGATGAACTAACAGAACACCGAGCAGTTTCTCAGAAAGTTCTTTCCAGTTTTGAACGAAAGATATTTCCTTTTTCACCATAGCCCGCCATGGGCTTCCAAATATCCCTTTGCCAATTCCACAAGAACAGCCTTAGCGAAAGGCTTCTAGAAGGGAAAGATGTTACTCTGTGAGATGAATTGAGAGAACACAGAGCAGTTTCTCAGAAAGCTTCTTTCCAGTTTTGAACGGAAGATATTTCCTTTTTCACCATAGTCCTCTATGGGCTTCCAAATATCCCTTTGCCAATTCCACAAGAACAGCCTCAGCGAAAGGCTTCTTGAAGGGAAAGATGTAACTCTGTGAGATGAATTAACAGAAAACAGAGCAGTTTCTCGGAAAGATTGTTTCCAGTCTTGAACGGAAGATATTTCCTTTTTCACCATAGCCCTCTATGGGCTTCCAAATATCCCTTTGCCAATTCCACAAGAACAGCCTTAGCGAAAGGCTTCTTGAAGGGAAAGATGTAACTCTGTGAGATGAATTAACAGAACACAGAGCAGTTTCTCAGAAAGCTTATTTCAAGTTTTGAACGGAAGATATTTCCTTTTTCACAGAGCCCTCTATGAGCTTCCAAATATCCCTTTGCCAATTCCACAAGAACAGCCTTAGCGAAAGGCTTCTTGAAGGGAAAGATGTAACTCTGTGAGATGAATTCACAGAACACAGAACATTTTCTCAGAAAGCTTCTTTCCAGTTTTGAACGGAAGATATTTCCTTTTTCACCATAGCCCTCTAAGGGCTTCCAAATATCCCTTTGCCAATTCCACAAGAACAGCCTTAGCTTAAGGCTTCTTGAAGGGAAAGATGTAACTCTGTGAGATGAACTAACAGAACACAGAGCAGTTTCTCAGAAAGCTTCTTTCCAGTTTTGAACGAAAGATATTTCCTTTTTCACCATATCCCTGTATGGGCTTCCAAATATCCCTTGGCGAATTCCACAAGAACAGCCTTAGCGAAAGGCTTCTTGAAGGGAAAGATGTAACTCTGTGAGATGAATTAACAGAACACAGAACAGTTTCTCAGAAAGCTTCCTTCCAATTTTGAACGGAAGATATTTCCTTTTTCACCATAGCCCTCTAAGGGCTTCCAAATATCCCTTTGCCAATTCCTCAAGAACAGCCTTAGCGAAAGGCTTCTTGAGGGGAAAGATGTAACTCTGTGAGATGAATTAACAGAACACAGAACAGTTTCTCAGAAAGATTCCTTCCAGTTTTGAACGGAAGATAATTCCTTTTTCACCATAGCCCTCCTTGGGCTTCCAAATATCCCTTTGACAACTCAAGAAGAACAGCCCTAGCAAAAGGCTTCTTGAAGGGAAGGATGTAGCTCTGTGAAATGAATTCAGAGAACACAGAGCAGTTTCTCAGAAAGCTTCTTTCCAGTTTTGAACGGAGGATATTTCCTTTTTCACCATAGCCCTCTATGGGCTTCCAAGTATCCCTTTGCCAATTCCACAAGAACAGCCTTAGCGAAAGGCTTCTTGAAGGGAAAGATGTAACTCTGTGAGATGAATTCAGAGAACACAGAGCAGTTTCTCAGAAAGCTTCTTTCCAGTTTTGAAGGGAAGATATTTCCTTTTACACCATAGCCCTCTATGGGCTTCCAAATATCCCTTTGCCAATTCCACAAAAACAGCCTTAGCGAAAGGCTTCTTGAAAGGAAAGATGTAACTCTGTGAGATGAGAACTGAAAGATGAACTCTGTGAGATGATTTAACAGAACACAGAACAGTTTTTCAGAAAGCTTCTTTCCAGTTTTAAACGGAAGATATTTCCTTTTTCACCATAGCCCTCTATGAGCTTCCAAATATCCCTTTGCCAGTTCCACAAGAACAGCCTTAGCGAAAGGCTTCTTGAAGGGAAAGATGTAACTCTGTGAGATGAACTAACAGAACACCGAGCAGTTTCTGAGAAAGTTCTTTCCAGTTTTGAACGAAAGATATTTCCTTTTTCACCATAGCCCTCCATGGGCTTCCAAATATCCCTTTGCCAATTCCACAAGAACAGCCTCAGCCAAAGGCTTCTTGAAGGGAAAGATGTAACTCTGTGAGAATAATTCAGAGAACACAGAGCAGTTTCTCAGAAAGCTTCTTTCCAGTTTTGAAGGGAAGATATTTCCTTTTTCACCATAGCCCTCTATGGTCTTCCAAATATCCCTTTGCCAATTCCACAAGAACAGCCTTATCGAAAGGCTTCTTGAAGGGAAAGCTGTAACTCTGTGAGATGATTTCAGAGAACACAGAGCAGTTTCTCAGAAAGCTTCTTTCCAGTTTTGAACGGAAGATATTTCCTTTTTCACCATAGCCCTCTAGGGGTTCCAAATATCCCTTTGCCAATTCCACAAGAACAGCCTTAGCGAAAGGCTTCTTGAAGGGAAAAATGTAGCTCTGTGAGATGAAATAACAGAACACAGAGCAGTTTCGCAGAAAGCTTCTTTCCAGTTTTGAAGGGAAGATATTTCCTTTTTCACCATAGCCCTCTATGGGCTTCCAAATATCCCTCTGCCAGTTCCACAAGAACAGCCTTAGCGAAAGGCTTCTTGAAGGGAAAGATGTAACACTGTGAGATGAACTAACAGAACATGGAGCAGTTTCTGGGAAAGTTCTTTCCAGTTTTGAACGAAAGATATTTCCTTTTTCACCATAGCCCTCCATGGGCTTCCATATATCCCTTTGCCAATTCCACAAGAACAGCCTTAGCGAAAGGCTTCTAGAAGGGAAAGATGTAACTCTGTGAGATGAATTGAGAGAACACAGAGCAGTTTCTCACAATGATTCTTTCCAGTTTTGAACGGAAGATATTTCCTTTTTCACCATAGCCCTCTATGGGCTTCCAAATATCCCTTTGCCAATTCCACAAGAACAGCCTCAGCGAAAGGCTTCTTGAAGGGAAAGATGTAACTCTGTGAGATGAATTAACAGAAAACAGAGCAGTATCTCAGAAAGCTTGTTTCCAGTCTTGAACGGAAGATATTTCCTTTTTCACCATAGCCCTCTATGGGCTTCCAAATATCCCTTTGCCAATTCCACAAGAACAGCCTTAGCGAAAGGCTTCTTGAAGGGAAAGATGTAACTCTGTGAGATGAATTAACAGAACACAGAGCAGTTTCTCAGAAAGCTTATTTCCAGTTTTGAAGGGAAGATATTTGCTTTTTCACCAGAGCCCTCTATGAGCTTCCAAATATCCCTTTGCCAATTCCACAAGAACAGCCTTAGCGAAAGGCGTCTTGAAGGGAAAGATGTAACTCTGTGAGATGAATTAACAGAACACAGAACAGTTTCTCAGAAAGTTCTTTCCCGTTTTGAAAGTAATATATTTCCTTTTTCACCATAGCCCTCTATGGGCTTCCAAATATCCCTTTGACAATTCCAGAAGAACAGCCTTAGCAAAAGGCTTCTTGAAGGGAAGGATGTAGCTCTGTGAAATGAATTCAGAGAACACAGAGCAGTTTCTCAGAAAGCTTTTTCCAGTTTTGAACGGAAGATATTTCCTTTTTCACCATAGCCCTCTACGGGCTACCAAATATCCCTTTGCCAATTCCACAAGAACAGCCTTATCGAAAGGCTTCTTGAAGGGAAAGCTGTAACTCTGTGAGATGAATTCAGAGAACACAGAGCAGTTTCTCAGAAAGCTTCTTTCCAGTTTTGAACGGAAGATATTTCCTTTTTCACCATAGCCCTCTATGGGCTTCCAAATAACCCTTTGCCAATTCCACAAGAACAGCCTTAGCGAAAGGCTTCTTGAAGGGAAAGATGTAACTCTGTGAGATGAATTCGGAGAACACAGAGCAGTTTCTCAGAAAGCTTCTTTCCAGTTTTGAAGGGAAGATATTTCCTTTTACACCATAGCCCTCTATGGGCTTCCAAATATCCCTTTGCCAATTCCACAAGAACAGCCTTATCGAAAGGCTTCTTGAAGGGAAAGATGTAACTCTGTGAGATGAATTCAGAGAACACAGAGCAGTTTCTCAGAAAGCTTCTTTCCAGTTTTGAACGGAAGATATTTCCTTTTTCACCATAGCCCTCTATGGGCTTCCAAATATCCCTTTGCCAATTCCACAAGAACAGCCTTAGCGAAAGGCTTCTTGAAGGGAAAGATGTAACTCTGTGCTATGAATTAACAGAACACAGAGCAGTTTCTCAGAAAGCTTCTTTCCAGTTTTGAACGGAAGATACTTCCTTTTTCACCAGAGCCCTCTATGAGCTTCCAAATATCCCTTTGCCAATTCCACAACAACAGCCTTAGCGAAAGGCGTCTTGAAGGGAAAGATGTAACTCTGTGAGATGAATTAACAGAACACAGAACAGTTTCTCAGAAAGTTCTTTCCCGTTTTGAAAGTAATATATTTCCTTTTTCACCATAGCCCTCTATGGGCTTCCAAATATAACTTTGACAATTCCAGAAGAACAGCCTTAGCGAAAGGCTTCTTGAAGGGAAAGATGTAGCTCTGTGAAACGAATTCAGAGAACACAGAGCAGTTTCTCAGAAAGCTTTTTCCAGTTTTGAACGGAAGATATTTCCTTTTTCACCATAGCCCTCTATGGGCTTCCAAATATCCCTTTGCCAATTCCACAAGAACAGCCTTATCGAAAGGCTTCTTGAAGGGAAAGATGTAACTCTGTGAGATGAATTCAGAGAACACAGAGCAGTTTCTCAAAAAGCTTCTTTCCAGTTTTGAACGGAAGATATTTCCTTTTTCACCAGAGCCCTCTATGGGCTTCCAAATATCCCTTTGCCAATTCCACAAAAACAGCCTTAACGAAAGGCTTCTTGAAGGGAAAGATGTAACTCTGTGAGATGAATTAACAGAACACAGAGCAGTTTCTCAGAAAGCTTTTTTCCAGTTTTGAACGGAAGTTATTTCCTTTTTCACCGTTGCCCTCTATGGGCTTCCAAATATCCCTTTGCCAATTCCACAAGAACAGCCTTAGCGAAAGGCTTCTTGAAGGGAAAGATGTAACACTGTGAGATGAACAAACAGAACACCGAGCAGTTTCTGGGAAAGTTCTTTCCAGTTTTGAACGAAAGATATTTCCTTTTTCACCATAGCCCTCCATGGGCTTCCAAATATCCCTTTGCCAATTCCACAAGAACAGCCTTAGCAAAAGGCTTCTAGAAGGGAAAGATGTAACTCTGTGAGATGAATTGAGAGAACACAGAGCAGTTTCTCAGAATGATTCTTTCCAGTTTTGAACGGAAGATATTTCCTTTTTCACCATAGCCCTCTAAGGGCTTCCAAATATCCCTTTGCCAATTCCACAAGAACAGCCTTAGCGAAAGGCTTCTTGAAGGGAAAGATGTAACTCTGTGAGATGAATTAACAGAACACAGAACAGTTTCTCAGAAAGTTCTTTCCCGTTTTGAAAGTAATATATTTCCTTTTTCACCATAGCCCTCTACGGGCTTCCAAATATCCCTTTGACAATTCCAGAAGAACAGCCTTAGCAAAAGGCTTCTTGAAGGGAAGGATGTAGCTCTGTGAAATGAATTAAGAGAACACAGAGCAGTTTCTCAGAAAGCTTTTTCCAGTTTTGAACGGAAGATATTTCCTTTTTCACCATAGCCCTCTACGGGCTACCAAATATCCCTTTGCCAATTCCACAAGAACAGCCTTATCGAAAGGCTTCTTGAAGGGAAAGCTGTAACTCTGTGAGATGAATTCAGAGAACACAGAGCAGTTTCTCAGAAAGCTTCTTTCCAGTTTTGAACGGAAGATATTTCCTTTTTCACCATAGCCCTCTATGGGCTTCCAAATATCCCTTTGCCAATTCCACAAGAACAGCCTTAGCGAAAGGCTTCTTGAAGGGAAAGATGTAACTCTGTGAGATGAATTCAGAGAGCACAGAGCAGTTTCTCAGAAAGCTTCTTTCCAGTTTTGAAGGGAAGATATTTCCTTTTACACCATAGCACTGAATGGGCTTCCAAATATCCCTTTGCCAATTCCACAAGAACAGCCTTATCGAAAGGCTTCTTGAAGGGAAAGATGTAACTCTGTGAGATGAATTCAGAGAACACAGAGCAGTTTCTCAGAAAGCTTCTTTCCAGTTTTGAACGGAAGATATTTCCTTTTTCACCATAGCCCTCTATGGGCTTCCAAATATCCCTTTGCCAATTCCACAAGAACAGCCTTAGCGAAAGGCTTCTTGAAGGGAAAGATGTAACTCTGTGAGATGAATTCAGAGAACACAGAGCAGTTTCTCAGAAAGCTTCTTTCCAGTTTTGAAGGGAAGATATTTCCTTTTTCACCATAGCCCTCTAGGTGCTTCCAAATATCCCTTTGCCAATTCCACAAAAACAGCCTTAGCGAAAGTCTTCTTGAATGGAAAGATGTAACTCTGTGAGATGAGAAGGGAAGGATGAACTCTGTGAGATGATTTAACAGAACACAGAACAGTTTTTCAGAAAGCTTCTTTCCAGTTTTAAACGGAAGATATTTCCTTTTTCACCATAGACCTCTAAGGGCTTCCAAATATCCCTTTGCCAGTTCCACAAGAACAGACTTAGCGAAAGGCTTCTTGAAGGGAAAGATATAACTCTGTGATATGAACTAACAGAACACCGAGCAGTTTCTGAGAAAGTTCTTTCCAGTTTTGAACGAAAGATATTTCCTTTTTCACCATAGCCCTCCATGGGCTTCCAAATATTCCTTTGCCAATTCCACAAGAACAGCCTTAGCGAAAGGATTCTAGAAGGGAAAGATGTAACTCTGTGAGATGAATTGAGAGAACACAGAGCAGTTTCTCAGAAAGCTTCTTTCCAGTTTTGAACGGAAGATATTTCCTTTTTCACCATAGCCATCTATGGGCTTCCAAATATCCCTTTGCCAATTCCACAAAAACAGCCTTAAAGAAAGGCTTCTTGAAGGGAAAGATGTAACTCTGTGAGATGAATTAACAGAACACAGAGCAGTTTCTCAGAAAGCTTCTTTCCAGTTTTGAACGGAAGTTATTTCCTTTTTCACCGTTGCCCTCTATGGGCTTCCAAATATCCCTTTGCCAATTCCACAAGAACAGCCTCAGCGAAAGGCTTCTTGAAGGGAAAGATGTAACTCTGTGAGATGAATTAACAGAACACAGAGCAGTTTCTCAGAAAGCTTATTTCCAGTTTTGAACGGAAGATATTTCCTTTTTCACCAGAGCCCTCTATGAGCTTCCAAATATCCCTTTGCCAATTCCACAACAACAGCCTTAGCGAAAGGCGTCTTGAAGGGAAAGATGTAACTCTGTGAGATGAATTAACAGAACACAGAACAGTTTCTCAGAAAGTTCTTTCCCGTTTTGAAAGTAATATATTTCCTTTTTCACCATAGCCCTCTATGGGCTTCCAAATATAACTTTGACAATTCCAGAAGAACAGCCTTAGCGAAAGGCTTCTTGAAGGGAAAGATGTAGCTCTGTGAAATGAATTCAGAGAACACAGAGCAGTTTCTCAGAAAGCTTTTTCCAGTTTTGAACGGAAGATATTTCCTTTTTCCCCATAGCCCTCTATGGGCTTCCAAATATCCCTTTGCCAATTCCACAAGAACAGCCTTATCGAAAGGATTCTTGAAGGGAAAGATGTAACTCTGTGAGATGAATTCAGAGAACACAGAGCAGTTTCTCAAAAAGCTTCTTTCCATTTTTGAACGGAAGATATTTCCTTTTTCACCATAGCCCTCTATGGGCTTCCAAATATCCCTTTGCCAATTCCACAAAAACAGCATTAACGAAAGGCTTCTTGAAGGGAAAGATGTAACTCTGTGAGATGAATTAACAGAACACAGAGCAGTTTCTCAGAAAGCTTCTTTCCAGTTTTGAACGGAAGTTATTTCCTTTTTCACCGTTGCCCTCTATGGGCTTCCAAATATCCCTTTGCCAATTCCACAAGAACAGCCTTAGCGAAAGGCTTCTTGAAGGGAAAGATGTAACTCTGTGAGATGAATTAACAGAACACAGAGCAGTTCCTCAGAAAGTTTATTTCCAGTTTTGAACGGAAGATATTTCCTTTTTCACCAGAGCCCTCTATGAGCTTCCAAATATCCCCTTGCCAATTCCACAAAAACAGCCTTAGCGAAAGGCTTCTAGAAGGGAAAGATGTAACTCTGTGAGATGAATTGAGAGACCACAGAGCAGTTTCTCAGAAAGATTCTTTCCAGTTTTGAACGGAAGATATTTCCTTTTTCACCATAGCCCTCTATGGGCTTCCAAATATCCCTTTGCCAATTCCACAAGAACAGCCTCATCGAAAGGCTTCTTGAAGGGAAAGATGTAACTCTGTGAGATGAATTAACAGAACACAGAGCAGTTTCTCAGAAAGCTTCTTTCCAGTTTTGAACGGAAGTTATTTCCTTTTTCACCGTTGCCCTCTATGGGCTTCCAAATATCCCTTTGCCAATTCCACAAGAACAGCCTCAGCGAAAGGCTTTTTGAAGGGAAAGATGTAACTCTGTGAGATGAATTAACAGAACACAGAGCAGTTTCTCAGAAAGCTTATTTCCAGTTTTGAACGGAAGATATTTCCTTTTTCACCAGAGCCCTCTATGAGCTTCCAAATATCCCTTTGCCAATTCCACAACAACAGCCTTAGCGAAAGGCGTCTTGAAGGGAAAGATGTAACTCTGTGAGATGAATTAACAGAACACAGAACAGTTTCTCAGAAAGTTCTTTCCCGTTTTGAAAGTAATATATTTCCTTTTTCACCATAGCCCTCTATGGGCTTCCAAATATAACTTTGACAATTCCAGAAGAACAGCCTTAGCGAAAGGCTTCTTGAAGGGAAAGATGTAGCTCTGTGAAATGAATTCAGAGAACACAGAGCAGTTTCTCAGAAAGCTTTTTCCAGTTTTGAACGGAAGATATTTCCTTTTTCCCCATAGCCCTCTATGGGCTTCCAAATATCCCTTTGCCAATTCCACAAGAACAGCCTTATCGAAAGGCTTCTTGAAGGGAAAGATGTAACACTTTGAGATGAATTCAGAGAACACAGAGCAGTTTCTCAAAAAGCTTCTTTCCAGTTTTGAACGGAAGATATTTCCTTTTTCACCATAGCCCTCTATGGGCTTCCAAATATCCCTTTGCCAATTCCACAAAAACAGCATTAACGAAAGGCTTCTTGAAGGGAAAGATGTAACTCTGTGAGATGAATTAACAGAACACAGAGCAGTTTCTCAGAAAGCTTCTTTCCAGTTTTGAACGGAAGTTATTTCCTTTTTCACCGTTGCCCTCTATGGGCTTCCAAATATCCCTTTGCCAATTCCACAAGAACAGCCTTAGCGAAAGGCTTCTTGAAGGGAAAGATGTAACTCTGTGAGATGAATTAACAGAACACAGAGCAGTTTCTCAGAAAGCTTATTTCCAGTTTTGAACGGAAGATATTTCCTTTTTCACCAGAGCCCTCTATGAGCTTCCAAATATCCCCTTGCCAATTCCACAAAAACAGCCTTAGCGAAAGGCTTCTAGAAGGGAAAGATGTAACACTGTGAGATGAATTGAGAGAACACAGAGCAGTTTCTCAGAAAGATTCTTTCCAGTTTTGAACGGAAGATATTTCCTTTTTCACCATAGCCCTCTATGGGCTTCCAAATATCCCTTTGCCAATTCCACAAGAACAGCCTCATCGAAAGGCTTCTTGAAGGGAAAGATGTAACTCTGTGAGATGAATTAACAGAAAACAGAGCAGTTTCTCAGAAAGCTTGTTTCCAGTCTTGAACGGAATATATTTCCTTTTTCACCATAGCCCTCTATGGGCTTCCAAATATCCCTTTGCCAATTCCACAAGAATAGCCTTAGCGAAAGGCTTCTTGAAGGGAAAGATGTAACTCTGTGAGATGAATTAACAGAACACAGAGCAGTTTCTCAGAAAGCTTATTTCCAGTTTTGAAGGGAAGATATTTGCTTTTTCACCAGAGCCCTCTATGAGCTTCCAAATATCCCTTTGCCAATTCCACAAGAACAGCCTTAGCGAAAGGCGTATTGAAGGGAAACATGTAACTCTGTGAGATGAATTAACAGAACACAGAACAGTTTCTCAGAAAGTTCTTTCCCGTTTTGAAAGTATTATATTTCCTTTTTCACCATAGCCCTCTATGGGCTTCCAAATATCCCTTTGACAATTCCAGAAGAACAGCCTTAGCAAAAGGCTTCTTGAAGGGAAGGATGTAGCTCTGTGAAATGAATTCAGAGAACACAGAGCAGTTTCTCAGAAAGCTTTTTCCAGTTTTGAACGGAAGATATTTCCTTTTTCACCATAGCCCTCTATGGACTTCCAAATATCCCTTTGCCAATTCCACAAAAACAGCCTTAACGAAAGGCTTCTTGAAGGGAAAGATGTAACTCTGTGAGATGAATTAACAGAACACAGAGCAGTTTCTCAGAAAGCTTTTTTCCAGTTTTGAACGGAAGTTATTTCCTTTTTCACCGTTGCCCTCTATGGGCTTCCAAATATCCCTTTGCCAATTCCACAAGAACAGCCTTAGCGAAAGGCTTCTTGAAGGGAAAGATGTAACACTGTGAGATGAACAAACAGAACACCGAGCAGTTTCTGGGAAAGTTCTTTCCAGTTTTGAACGAAAGATATTTCCTTTTTCACCATAGCCCTCCATGGGCTTCCAAATATCCCTTTGCCAATTCCACAAAAACAGCCTTAGCGAAAGGCTTCTAGAAGGGAAAGATGTAACTCTGTGAGATGAATTGAGAGAACACAGAGCAGTTTCTCAGAATGATTCTTTCCAGTTTTGAACGGAAGATATTTCCTTTTTCACCATAGCCCTCTATGGGCTTCCTAATATCCCTTTGCCAATTCCACAAGAACAGCCTCAGCGAAAGGCTTCTTGAAGGGAAAGATGTAACTCTGTGAGATGAATTAACAGAAAACAGAGCAGTTTCTCAGAAAGCTTGTTTCCAGTCTTGAACGGAAGATATTTCCTTTTTCACCATAGCCCTCTAAGGGCTTCCAAATATCCCTTTGCCAATTCCACAAGAACAGCCTTAGCGAAAGGCTTCTTGAAGGGAAAGATGTAACTCTGTGAGATGAATTAACAGAACACAGAGCAGTTTCTCACAAAGCTTATTTCCAGTTTTGAAGGGAAGATATTTCCTTTTTCACCAGAGCCCTCTATGAGCTTCCAAATGTCCCTTTGCCAATTCCACAAGAACAGCCTTAGCGAAAGGCGTCTTGAAGGGAAAGATGTAACTCTGTGAGATGAATTAACAGAACACAGAACAGTTTCTCAGAAAGTTCTTTCCCGTTTTGAAAGTAATATATTTCCTTTTTCACCATAGCCCTCTACGGGCTTCCAAATATCCCTTTGACAATTCCAGAAGAACAGCCTTAGCAAAAGGCTTCTTGAAGGGAAGGATGTAGCTCTGTGAAATGAATTAAGAGAACACAGAGCAGTTTCTCAGAAAGCTTTTTCCAGTTTTGAACGGAAGATATTTCCTTTTTCACCATAGCCCTCTACGGGCTACCAAATATCCCTTTGCCAATTCCACAAGAACAGCCTTATCGAAAGGCTTCTTGAAGGGAAAGCTGTAACTCTGTGAGATGAATTCAGAGAACACAGAGCAGTTTCTCAGAAAGCTTCTTTCCAGTTTTGAACGGAAGATATTTCCTTTTTCACCATAGCCCTCTATGGGCTTCCAAATATCCCTTTGCCAATTCCACAAGAACAGCCTTAGCGAAAGGCTTCTTGAAGGGAAAGATGTAACTCTGTGAGATGAATTCAGAGAACACAGAGCAGTTTCTCAGAAAGCTTCTTTCCAGTTTTGAAGGGAAGATATTTCCTTTTACACCATAGCACTGAATGGGCTTCCAAATATCCCTTTGCCAATTCCACAAGAACAGCCTTAGCGAAAGGCTTCTTGAAGGGAAAGATGTAACTCTGTGAGATGAATTCAGAGAACACAGAGCAGTTTCTCAGAAAGCTTCTTTCCAGTTTTGAAGGGAAGATATTTCCTTTTTCACCATAGCCCTCTAGGTGCTTCCAAATATCCCTTTGCCAATTCCACAAAAACAGCCTTAGCGAAAGTCTTCTTGAATGGAAAGATGTAACTCTGTGAGATGAGAAGGGAAGGATGAACTCTGTGAGATGATTTAACAGAACACAGAACAGTTTTTCAGAAAGCTTCTTTCCAGTTTTAAACGGAAGATATTTCCTTTTTCACCATAGACCTCTAAGGGCGTCCAAATATCCCTTTGCCAGTTCCACAAGAACAGACTTAGCGAAAGGCTTCTTGAAGGGAAAGATATAACTCTGTGATATGAACTAACAGAACACCGAGCAGTTTCTGAGAAAGTTCTTTCCAGTTTTGAACGAAAGATATTTCCTTTTTCACCATAGCCCTCCATGGGCTTCCAAATATCCCTTTGCCAATTCCACAAGAACAGCCTTAGCGAAAGGATTCTAGAAGGGAAAGATGTAACTCTGTGAGATGAATTGAGAGAACACAGAGCAGTTTCTCAGAAAGCTTCTTTCCAGTTTTGAACGGAAGATATTTCCTTTTTCACCATAGCCATCTATGGGCTTCCAAATATCCCTTTGCCAATTCCACAAAAACAGCCTTAACGAAAGGCTTCTTGAAGGGAAAGATGTAACTCTGTGAGATGAATTAACAGAACACAGAGCAGTTTCTCAGAAAGCTTCCTTCCAGTTTTGAACGGAAGTTATTTCCTTTTTCACCGTTGCCCTCTATGGGCTTCCAAATATCCCTTTGCCAATTCCACAAGAACAGCCTCAGCGAAAGGCTTCTTGAAGGGAAAGATGTAACTCTGTGAGATGAATTAACAGAACACAGAGCAGTTTCTCAGAAAGCTTATTTCCAGTTTTGAACGGAAGATATTTCCTTTTTCACCAGAGCCCTCTATGAGTTTCCAAATATCCCTTTGCCAATTCCACAACAACAGCCTTAGCGAAAGGCGTCTTGAAGGGAAAGATGTAACTCTGTGAGATGAATTAACAGAACACAGAACAGTTTCTCAGAAAGTTCTTTCCCGTTTTGAAAGTAATATATTTCCTTTTTCACCATAGCCCTCTATGGGCTTCCAAATATAACTTTGACAATTCCAGAAGAACAGCCTTAGCGAAAGGCTTCTTGAAGGGAAAGATGTAGCTCTGTGAAATGAATTCAGAGAACACAGAGCAGTTTCTCAGAAAGCTTTTTCCAGTTTTGAACGGAAGATATTTCCTTTTTCCCCATAGCCCTCTATGGGCTTCCAAATATCCCTTTGCCAATTCCACAAGAACAGCCTTATCGAAAGGATTCTTGAAGGGAAAGATGTAACTCTGTGAGATGAATTCAGAGAACACAGAGCAGTTTCTCAAAAAGCTTCTTTCCAGTTTTGAACGGAAGATATTTCCTTTTTCACCATAGCCCTCTATGGGCTTCCAAATATCCCTTTGCCAATTCCACAAAAACAGCATTAACGAAAGGCTTCTTGAAGGGAAAGATGTAACTCTGTGAGATGAATTAACAGAACACAGAGCAGTTTCTCAGAAAGCTTCTTTCCAGTTTTGAACGGAAGTTATTTCCTTTTTCACCGTTGCCCTCTATGGGCTTCCAAATATCCCTTTGCCAATTCCACAAGAACAGCTTTAGCGAAAGGCTTCTTGAAGGGAAAGATGTAACTCTGTGAGATGAATTAACAGAACACAGAGCAGTTTCTCAGAAAGCTTATTTCCAGTTTTGAACGGAAGATATGTCCTTTTTCACCAGAGCCCTCTATGAGCTTCCAAATATCCCCTTGCCAATTCCACAAAAACAGCCTTAGCGAAAGGCTTCTAGAAGGGAAAGATGTAACTCTGTGAGATGAATTGAGAGAACACAGAGCAGTTTCTCAGAAAGATTCTTTCCAGTTTTGAACGGAAGATATTTCCTTTTTCACCATAGCCCTCTATGGGCTTCCAAATATCCCTTTGCCAATTCCACAAGAACAGCCTCATCGAAAGGCTTCTTGAAGGGAAAGATGTAACTCTGTGAGATGAATTAACAGAACACAGAGCAGTTTCTCAGAAAGCTTCTTTCCAGTTTTGAACGGAAGTTATTTCCTTTTTCACCGTTGCCCTCTATGGGCTTCCAAATATCCCTTTGCCAATTCCACAAGAACAGCCTCAGCGAAAGGCTTTTTGAAGGGAAAGATGTAACTCTGTGAGATGAATTAACAGAACACAGAGCAGTTTCTCAGAAAGCTTCTTTCCAGTTTTGAACGGAAGATAATTCCTTTTTCACCAGAGCCCTCTATGAGCTTCCAAATATCCCTTTGCCAATTCCACAACAACAGCCTTAGCGAAAGGCGTCTTGAAGGGAAAGATGTAACTCTGTGAGATGAATTAACAGAACACAGAACAGTTTCTCAGAAAGTTCTTTCCCGTTTTGAAAGTAATATATTTCCTTTTTCACCATAGCCCTCTATGGGCTTCCAAATATAACTTTGACAATTCCAGAAGAACAGCCTTAGCGAAAGGCTTCTTGAAGGGAAAGATGTAGCTCTGTGAAATGAATTCAGAGAACACAGAGCAGTTTCTCAGAAAGCTTTTTCCAGTTTTGAACGGAAGATATTTCCTTTTTCCCCATAGCCCTCTATGGGCTTCCAAATATCCCTTTGCCAATTCCACAAGAACAGCCTTAGCGAAAGGCTTCTTGAAGGGAAAGATGTAACTCTGTGAGATGAATTAACAGAACACAGAACAGTTTCTCAGAAAGCTTATTTCCAGTTTTGAACGGAAGATATTTCCTTTTTCACCAGAGCCCTCTATGAGCTTCCAAATATCCCCTTGCCAATACCACAGGAACAGCCTTAGCGAAAGCCTTCTTGAAGGGAAAGATGTAACTCGGTGAGATGAATTAACAGAACACAGAGCAGTTTCTCAGAAAGCTTGTTTCCAGTCTTGAACGGAAGATATTTCCTTTTTCACCATAGCCCTCTATGGGCTTCCAAATATCCCTTTGCCAATTCCACAAGAACAGCCTTAGCGAAAGGCTTCTTGAATGGAAAGATGTAACTCTGTGAGATGAATTAACAGAACACAGAGCAGTTTCTCAGAAAGCCTATTTCCAGTTTTGAACGGAAGATATTTCCTTTTTCACCATACCCCTCCATGGGCTTCCAAATATCCCTTTGCCAATTCCACTAGAACAGCCTTAGCGAAAGGCTTCTTGAAGGGAAAGATGTAACTCTGTGAGATGAATTCAGAGAACACAGAGTAGTTTGTCAGAAAGCTTCTTTCCAGTTTTGAACGGAAGATATTTCCTTTTTCACCATAGCCCTCTATGGGCTTCCAAATATCCCTTTGCCAATTCCACAAGAACAGCCTTAGCGAAAGGCTTCTTGAAGGGAAAGATGTAACTCTGTGAGATGAATTAAAAGAACACAGAACAGTTTCTCAGAAAGCTTCTTTCCCGTTTTGAAAGGAAGATATTTCCTTTTTCACCATAGCCCTCTATGGGCTTCCAAATATCCCTTTGCCAATTCCACAAGAACAGCCTTAGCGAAAGGCTTCTTGAAGGGAAAGATGTAGCTCTGTTAAATAAATTCAGAGAACACAGAGCAGTTTCTCAGAAAGCTTTTTCCAGTTTTGAACGGAAGATATTTCCTTTTTCACCATAGCCCTCTATGGGCTTCCAAATATCCCTTTGACAATTCCACAAGAACAGCCTTATCGAAAGGCTTCTTGAAGGGAAAGATGTAACTCTGTGAGATGAATTCAGAGAACACAGAGCAGTTTCTCAGAAAGCTTCTTTCCAGTTTTGAACCGAAGATATTTCCTTTTTCACCATAGCCCTCTATGGGCTTCCAAATATCCCTTTGCCAATTCCACAAGAACAGCCTTAGCGAAAGGCTTCTTGAAGGGAATGATGTAACTCTGTGAGATGAATTCAGAGAACACAGAGCAGTTTCTCAGAAAGCTTCTTTCCAGTTTTGAATGGAAGATATTTCCTTTTTCACCATAGCCCTCTATGTGTTTCCAAATATCCCTTTGCCAATTCCACAAAAACAGCCTTAGCGAAAGTCTTCTTGAAAGGAAAGATGTAACTCTGTGAGATGAGAAGGGAAAGATGAACTCTGTGAGATGAATTAACAGAACACAGAACAGTTTTTCAGAAAGCTTCTTTCCAGTTTTAAACGGAAGATATTTCCTTTTTCACCATAGCCCTCTATGGGCTTCCAAATATCCCTTTGACAGTTCCACAAGAACAGCTTTAGCGAAAGGCTTCTTGAAGGGAAAGATGTGAATCTGTGAGATGAATTAACAGAACACAGAACAGTTTCTCAGAAAGATTCTTTCCCGTTTTGAAGGGAAGATATTTCCTTTTTCACCATAGCCCTCTATGGGCTTCCAAATGTCCCTTTGCCAATTCCACAGGAACAGACTTAGCGAAAGGCTTCTTGAAGGGAAAGATGTAACTCTGTGAGGTGAACTAACAGAAAACCGAGCAGTTTATCAGAAAGTTCTTTGCAGTTTTGAACGGAAGATATTTCCTTTTTCACCATAGCCCTCTATGGGCTTCCAAATATCCCTTTGCCAATTCCACAAGAACATCCTTAGCGAAAGGCTTCTTGAAGGGAAAGATGTAACTCTGTGAGATGAATTAACAGAACACAGAGCAGTTTCTCAGAAAGCTTCTTTCCAGTTTTGAACGGAAGATATTTGCTTTTTCACCATAGCCCTCTATGGGCTTCCAAATATCCCTTTGCCAATTCCACAAGAACAGCCTTAGTGAAAGGCTTCTTGAAGGGAAAGATGTAACTCTGTGAGATGAATTAACAGAACACAGAACAGTTTCTCAGAAAGCTTCTTTCCAGTTTTGAACGTAAGATATTTCCTTTTTCACCATAGCCCTCTAAGGGCTTCCAAATATCCCTTTGCCAATTCCAGAAGAACAGCCTTAGCGAAAGGCCTCTTGAAGGGAAAGATGTAGCTCTGTGAAATGAATTCAGAGAACACAGAGCAGTTTCTCAGAAAGCTTTTTCCAGTTTTGACCGGAAGATATTTCCTTTTTCACCATAGCCCTCTATGGGCTTCAAAATATCCCTTTGCCAATTCCACAAGAACAGCCTTAGCGAAAGGCTTCTTGAAGGGAAAGATGTAACTCTGTGAGATGAATTCAGAGAACACAGAGCAGTTTCTCAGAAAGCTTCTTTCCAGTTTTGAACGGAAGATATTTCCTTTTTCACCATAGCCCTCTATGGGCTTCCAAATATCCCTTTGCCAATTCCACAAAAACAGCATTAGCGAAAGGCTTCTTGAAGGGAAAGATGTAACTCTGTGAGATGAATTCAGAGAACACAGAGCAGTTTCTCAGAAAGCTTCTTTCCAGTTTTGAACGGAAGATATTTCCTTTTCCACCATAGCCCTCTACGGGCTTCCCAATATCCCTTTGCCAATTCCACAAGAACAGCCTTAGCGAAAGGCTTCCTGAAGAGAAAGATGTAACTCTGTGAGATGAATTAACAGAACACAGAACAGTTTCTCAGAAAGCTTCTTTCCAGTTTTGAACGGAAGATATTTCCTTTTTCTCCATAGCCCTCTGTGGGCTTCCAAATATCCCTTTGCCTATTCCACAGGAACAGACTTAGCGAAAGGCTTCTTGAAGGGAAAGATGTAACTCTGTGAGGTGAACTAACAGAAAACCGAGCAGTTTATCAGAAAGTTCTTTGCAGTTTTGAACGGAAGATATTTCCTTTTTCACCATAGCCCTCTATGGGCTTCCAAATATCCCTTTGCCAATTCCACAAGAACATCCTTAGCGAAAGGCTTCTTGAAGGGAAAGATGTAACTCTGTGAGATGAATTAACAGAACACAGAGCAGTTTCTCAGAAAGCTTCTTTCCAGTTTTGAACGGAAGATATTTGCTTTTTCACCATAGCCCTCTATGGGCTTCCAAATATCCGTTTGCCAATTCCACAAGAACAGCCTTAGCGAAAGGCTTCTTGAAGGGAAAGATGTAACTCTGTGAGATGAATTAACAGAACACAGAACAGTTTCTCAGAAAGCTTCTTTCCAGTTTTGAACGTAAGATATTTCCTTTTTCACCATAGCCCTCTAAGGGCTTCCAAATATCCCTTTGCCAATTCCAGAAGAACAGCCTTAGCGAAAGGCCTCTTGAAGGGAAAGAAGTAGCTCTGTGAGTTGAATTAACAGAACACAGAGCAGTTTCTCAGAAAGCTTCTTTCCAGTTTTGAACGGAAGATATTTCCTTTTTCACCACAGCCCTCTATGGGCTTCCAAATATCCCTTTGCCAATTCCACAAGAACAGCCTTAGCGAAAGGCTTCTTGAAGGGAAAGATGTAACTGTGTGAGATGAATTAACAGAACGCAGAGCAGTTTCTCCTAAAGCTTCTTTCCAGTTTTGAACGGAAAATATTTCCTTTTTCACCTTAACCCTCATGGGCTTCCATGTAACCCTTTGCCAATACCACAAGAACAGCCTTAGCGAAAGGCTTCCTTGAAGGGAAAGATGTAACTCTGTGAGATGAATTAACAGAACACAGAACAGTTTCTCAGAAAGTTTCTTTCCAGTTTTGAACGGAAGATATTTCCTTTTTCACCATAGCCCTCTATGGGCTTCCAAATATCCATTTGCCAGTTCCACAAGAACAGCCTTAGCGAAAGGCTTCTTGAAGGGAAAGATGTAACTCTGTGAGATGAACTAACAGAACACCGAGCAGTTTCTCAGAAAGTTCTTTCCAGTTTTGAACGAAAGAGATTTCCTTTTTCACCATAGCCCTCCATGGGCTTCCAAATATCCCTTTGCCAATTCCACAAGAACAGCCTTAGCGAAAGGCTTCTAGAAGGGAAAGATGTAACTCTGTGAGATGAATTGAGAGAACACAGAGCAGTTTCTCAGAAAGCTTCTTTCCAGTTATGAACGGAAGATATTTCCTTTTTCACCGTAGCCCTCTATGGGCTTCCAAATATCCCTTTGCCAATTCCACAAGAACAGCCTTAGCGAAACGCTTCATGAAGGGAAAGATGTAACTCTGTGAGAAGAATTCAGAGAAAACAGAGCAGTTTCTCAGAAAGCTTTTTTCCAGTTTTGAACGGAAGATATTTCCTTTTTCACCTTAGCCCTCTATGGGCTTCCAAATATCCCTTTGCCAATTCCACAGGAACAGACTTAGCGAAAGGCTTCTTGAAGGGAAAGATGTAACTCTGTGAGATGAACTAACGGAAAACCGAGCGGTTTATCAGAAAGTTCTTTCCAGTTTTGAACGGAAGATATTTCCTTTTTCACCATAGCCCTCTATGGGCTTCCAAATATCCCTTTGCCAATTCCACAAGAACAGCCTTAGCGAAAATCTTCTTGAAGGGAAAGATGTAACTCTGTGAGATGAATTAACAGAACACAGAGCAGTTTCTCAGAAAGCTTCTTTCCAGTTTTGAACGGAAGATATTTCCTTTTTCACGATATCCCTCTATGGGCTTCCCAATATCCCTTTGCCAATTCCACAAGAACAGCCTTAGCGAAAGGCTTCTTGAAGAGAATGATGTAACTCTGTGACATGAATTCACAGAACAAAGAACAGTTTCTCAAAAAGCTTCTTTCCAGTTTTGAACGGAAGATATTTCCTTTTTCACCATAGCCCTCTATGGGCTTGCAAATATCGCTTTGCCAATTGCACAAGAACAGCCTTAGCCAAAGGCTTCTTGAAGGGAAAGACGTAACTCTGTGAGATGAACTAAGAGAACACAGAGCAGTTTCTCAGAAAGCTTGTTTCCAGTTTTGAACGGAAGATATTCCCTTTTTCACCATAGCCCTCTATGGCCTTCCAAATATCCCTATGCCAATTCCACAAGAACTGCCTTAGCGAAAGGCTTCTTGAAGTTAAATACGTAACTCTTTGAGATGAATTCAGAGAACACAGAGCAGTTTCTCAGAAAGCTTCTTTCCAGTTTTGAACGGAAAATATTTCCTTTTTTAACCATAGCCCTCTGTAGGCTTCCAAATATCCCTTTGCCAATTCCACAAGACCAGCCTTAGGGAAAGGCTTCTCGAAGGGAAAGATGTAACACTGTGAGATGAATTCACAGAACACAGAACAGTTTCTCAGAAAGCTTCTTTCCAGTTTTGAACGGAAGATATTTCCTTTTTCACCATAGCCCTCTATGGGCTTCCAAATATCCCTTTGCCAATTGCACAAGAACAGCCTTAGCCAAAGGCTTCTTGAAGGGAAAGATGTAACTCTGTGAGATGAATTCAAAGAACACAGAGCAGTTTTTCAGAAAGCTTCTTTCCAGTTTTGAACGGAAGATACTTCCGTTTTCACCATAGCCCTCTATGGGTTTCCAAATATCCCTTTGCCAATTCCACAAGAACAGCCTTAGCGAAAGGCTTCTTGAAAGGAAAGATGTAACTCTGTGAGATGAATTAAAAGAACACAGAGCAGTTTCTCAGAAAGCTTCTTTCCAGTTTTGAACGGAAGATATTTCTGTTTTCACCATAGCCCTCTATGGGTTTCCAAATATCCCTTTGCCAATTCCACAAGAACAGCCTTAGCGAAAGGCTTCTTGAAAGGAAAGATGTAAATCTGTGAGATGAATTAAAAGAACACAGAGCAGTTTCTCAGAAAGCTTCTTTCCAGTTTTGAACGGAAGATATTTCCTTTTTCACCATAGCCCTCTATGGGTTTCCAAACATCCCTTTGCCAATTCCACAAGAACAGCCTTAGCGAAAGGCTTCTTGAAAGGAAAGATGTAACTCTGTGAGATGAATTAAAAGAACACAGAGCAGTTTCTCAGAAAGCTTGTTTCCAGTTTTGAACGGAAGATATTTCCTTTTTCACCATAGCCCTCTATGGGCTTCCAAATATCCCTTTGCGAATTCCACAAGAACAGCCTTAGCGAAAGGCTTCTAGAAGGGAAAGATGTAACTCTGTGAGATGAATTCAGAGAACACAGAGCAGTTTCTCAGAAAGATTCTTTCCAGTTTTGAACGGAAGATATTTCCTTTTTCACCATAGCCCTCTATGGGCTTCCAAATATCCCTTTGCCAATTCCACAAGAACAGCCTTAGCGAACGGCTTTTTGAAGGGAAAGATGTAACTCTGTACTATGAATTAACAGAACACAGAGCAGTTTCTCAGAAAGCTTCTTTCCAGTTTTGAACGGAAGATATTTCCTTTTTCACCATAGCCCTCTATGGGCTTCCAAATATCCCATTGCCAGGTCCACAAGAACAGTCTTAGCGAAAGGCTTCTTGAAGGGAAAGACGTAACTCTGTGAGATGAACTAACAGAACACAGAGCAGTTTCTCAGAAAGCTTCTTTCCAGTTTTGAACGGATGATATTTCCTTTTTCACCATAGCCCTCCATGGGCTTTCAAATATCCCTTTGCCAATTCCACAAGAACAGCCTTAGCGAAAGGCTTCTTGAAGGGAAAGATGTAACTCTGTGAGATAAATTAACAGAACACAGAACAGTATCTCAGAAAGCTTCTTTCCCGTTTTGAAAGGAAGATAATTCCTTTTTCACCATAGCCCTCTATGGGCTTCCAAATATCCCTTTGGCAGTTCCACAAGAACAGCCTTAGTGAAAGGCCTCTTGAAGGGAAAGATGTAACTCTGTGAGATGAACTAACAGAACACCGAGCAGTTTCTCAGAAAGTTCTTTCCAGTTTTGAACGGAAGATATTTCCTTTTTCACCGTAGCCCTCTATGGGCTTCCAAATATCCCTTTGCCAATTCCACAAGAACAGCCTTAGCGAAAGGCTTCATGAAGGGAAAGATGTAACTCTGTGAGAAGAATTCAGAGAAAACAGAGCAGTTTCTCAGAAAGCTTTTTTCCAGTTTTGAACGGAAGATATTTCCTTTTTCACCATAGTCCTCTATGGGCTTCGAAATATCCCTTTGCCAATTCCACAAGAACAGCCTTAGCGAAAGGCTTCTTGAAGGGAAAGATGTAACTCTGTGAGATGAATTAACAGAAAACACAACAGTTTCTCAGAAAGCTTCTTTCCCGTTTTGAAAGGAAGATAATTCCTTTTTCACCATAGCCCTCTATGGGCTACCAAATATCCCTTTGCCAATTCCAGAAGAACAGCCTTAGCGAAAGGCTTCTTGAAGGGAAAGATGTAGCTCTGTGAAATGAATTCAGAGAACACAGAGCAGTTTCTCAGAAAGCTTTTTCCAGTTTTGAACGGAAGATATTTCCTTTTTCACCGTAGCCCTCTATGGGCTTCCAAATATCCCTTTGCCAATTCCACAAGAACAGCCTTATCGAAAGGCTTCTTGAAGGGAAAGATGTAACTCTGTGAGATGAATTCAGAGAACACAGAGCAGTTTCTCAGAAAGCTTCTTTCCAGTTTTGAAGGGAAGATATTTCCTTTTTCACCATAGCCCTCTATGGGCTTCCAAATATCCCTTTGCCAATTCCACAAAAACAGCCTTAGCGAAAGGCTTCTTGAAAGGAAAGATGTAACTCTGTGAGATGAGAAGGGAAAGATGAACTCTGTGAGATGAATTAACAGAACACAGAACAGTTTTACAGAAAACTTCTTTCCAGTTTTAAACGGAAGATATTTCCTTTTTCACCGTAGCCCTCTATGGGCTTCCAAATATTCCTTTGCCAATTCGACAAGAACAGCCTTAGCGAAAGGCTTCTTGAATGGAAAGATGTAACTCTGTGAGATGAATTTACAGAACACAGAGCAGTTTCTCAGAAAGCTTATTTCCAGTTTTAAACGGAAGATATTTCCTTTTTCACCATAGCCCTCTATGGGCTTCCAAATATCCCTTTGCCAATTCCACAAGAACAGCCCTATCGAAAGGCTTCTTGAAGGGGAAGATGTAACTCTGTGAGATGTGTTAACAGAACACAGAACAGTTTCTCAGAAAGCTTCTTTCCCGTTTTGAAAGGAAGATATTTCCTTTTTCAGCATAGCCCTCTATGTGCTTCCAAATATCCCTTTGCCAATTTCAGAAAAACAGCCTTAGCTAAAGGCTTCTTGAAGGGAAAGATGTAGCTCTGTGAAATGAATTCAGAGAACACAGAGCAGTTTCTCAGAAAGCTTTTTCCAGGTTTGAACGGAAGATATTTCCTTTTTCACCATAGCCCTCTATGGGCTTCCAAATATCCCTTTGCCAATTCCACAAGAACAGCCTTATCGAAAGGCTTCTTGAAGGGAAACATGTAACTCTGTGAGATGAATTGAGAGAACACAGAGCAGTTTCTCAGAAAGCTTCTTTCCAGTTTTGAAGAGAAGATATTTCCTTTTTCACCATAGCCCTCTATGGGCTTCCAAATATCCCTTTGCCAATTCCACAAAAACAGCCTTAGCGAAAGGCTTCTTGAAAGGAAAGATGTAACTCTGTGAGATGAGAAGGGAAAGATGAACTCTGTGAGATGAATTAACAGAACACAGAACAGTTTTTCAGAAATCTTCTTTCCAGTTTTAAACGGAAGATATTTCCTTTTTCACCATAGCCCTCTATGGGCTTCCAAATATCCCTTTGCCAGTTCCACAAGAACAGCCTTAGCGAAAGGCTTCTTGAAGGGAAAGATGTAACTCTGTGAGATGAACTAACAGAACACCGAGCAGTTTCTCAGAAAGTTCTTTCCAGTTTTGAACGAAAGATATTTCCTTTTTCACCATAGCCCTCCATGGGCTTCCAAATATCCCTTTGCCAATTCCACAAGAACAGCCTTAGCGAAAGGCTTCTAGAAGGGAAAGATGTAACTCTGTGAGATGAATCGAGAGAACACAGAGCAGTTTCTCAGAGAGCTTCTTTCCAGTTTTGAACGGAAGATATTTCCTTTTTCACCGTAGCCCTCTATGGGCTTCCAAATATCCCTTTGCCAATTCCACAAGAACAGCCTTAGCGAAAGGCTTCATGAAGGGAAAGATGTAACTCTGTGAGAAGAATTCAGAGAAAACAGAGCAGTTTCTCAGAAAGCTTTTTTCCAGTTTTCAACGGAAGATATTTCCTTTTTCACCTTAGACCTCTAGGGGTTCCAAATATCCCTTTGCCAATTCCACAGGAACAGACTTAGCGAAAGGCTTCTTGAAGGGAAAGATGTAACTCTGTGAGATGAACTAACAGAAAACCGAGCAGTTTATCAGAAAGTTCTTTCCAGTTTTGAACGGAAGATATTTCCTTTTTCACCATAGCCACCTAGGGGCTTCCAAATATCCCTTTGCCAATTCCACAAGAACAGCCTTAGCGAAAGGCTTCTTGAAGGGAAAGATTAACTCTGTGAGATGAATTAACAGAACACAGAGCAGTTTCTCAGAAAGCTTCTTTCCAGTTTTGAACGGAAGATATTTCCTTTTTCACCATAGCCCTCTATGGGCTTCCAAATATCCCTTTGCCAATTCCACAAGAACAGCCTTAGCGAAAGGCTTCTTGAAGGGAAAGATGTAACTCTGTGAGATGAATTCACAGAACACAGAACAGTTTCTCAAAAAGCTTCTTTCCAGTTTTGAACGGAAGATATTTCCTTTTTCACCATAGCCCTCTATGGGCTTGCACATATCGCTTTGCCAATTGCACAAGAACAGCCTTAGCCAAAGGCTTCTTGAAGGGAAAGATGTAACTGTGTGAGATGAACTAAGAGAACACAGAGCAGTTTCTCAGAAAGCTTCTTTCCAGTTTTGAACGGAAGATATTCCCCTTTTTCACCATAGCCCTCTATGGGCTTCCAAATATCCCTATGCCAGTTCCACAAGAACTGCCTTAGCGAAAGGTTTCTTGAAGGGAAAGATGTAACTCTGTGAGATGAATTAACAGAACACAGAGCAGTTTCTCAGAAAGCTTCTTTCCAGTTTTGAACGGAAGATATTTCCTTTTCCACCATAGCCCTCTACGGGCTTCCAAATATCCCTTTGCCAATTCCAAAAGAACAGCCTTAGCGAAAGGCTTCTTGAAGTGAAAGATGTAACTCTGTGAGATGAATTAACAGAACACATAACAGTTTCTCAGAAAGCTTCTTTCCAGTTTTGAACGGAAGATATTTCCTTTTTCACCATAGCCCTCTATGGGCTTCCAAATATCCCTTTGCCAATTCCACAAGAACAGCCTTAGCGAAAGGCTTCTTGAAGGGAAAGATGTAACTCTGTGAGATGAATTCAGAGAACACAGAGCAGTTTCTCAGAAATCTTCTTTCCAGTTTTGAACGGAAGGTATTTCCTTTTTCACCATAGCACTCTATGGGCTTCCAAATATCCCTTTGCCAATTCCACAAGAATAGCCTCAATGAAAGGCTTCTTGAAGGGAAAGATGTAACTCTGTGACATGAATTAACAGAACACAGAGCAGTTTCTCAGAAAGCTTGTTTCCAGTCTTGAACGGAAGATATTTCCTTTTTCACCATAGCCCTCTATGGGCTTCCAAATATCCCTTTGCCAATTCCACAAGAACAGCCTTAGCGAAAGGCTTCTTGAATGGAAAGATGTAACTCTGTGAGATGAATTAACAGAACACAGAGCAGTTTCTCAGAAAGCTTATTTCCTGTTTTGAACGGAAGATATTTCCTTTTTCACCATAGCCCTCTATGGGCTTCCAAATATCCCTTTGCCAATTCCACAAGAACAGCCTTAGCGAAAGGCTTCTTGAAGGGAAAGATGTAACTCTGTGAGATGAATTAACAGAACACAGAACAGTTTCTCAGAAAGCTTCTTTCCCGTTTTGAAAGGAAGATATTTCCTTTTTCACCATAGCCCTCTATGGGCTTCCAAATATCCCTTTGCCAATTCCACATGAACAGCCTTAGCGAAAGGCTTCTTGAAGGGAAAGATGTAACTCTGTGAGATGAATTGAGAGAACACAGAGCAGTTTCTCAGAAAGCTTCTTTCCAGTTTTGAAGGGAAGATATTTCCTTTTTCACCATAACCCTCTATGGGCTTCCAAATATCCCTTTGCCAATTCCACAAAAACAGCCTTAGCGAAAGGCTTCTTGAAAGGAAAGATGTAACTCTGTGAGATGAGAAGGGAAAGATGAACTCTGTGAGATGAATTAATAGAACACGGAGCAGTTTCTCAGAAAGCTTCTTTCCAGTTTTGAACACAAGATATTTCCTTTTTCACCATAGCCCTCTATGGGCTTCCAAATATCCCTTTGCCAATTCCACAAGAACAGCCTCAGCAAAAGGCTTCTTAAAGGTAAAGATGTAACTCTGTAAGATGAATTAACAGAACACAGAGCAGTTTCTCAGAAAGCTTGTTTCCAGTCTTGAACGGAAGATATTACCTTTTTCACCATAGCCCTCTATGGGCTTCCAAATATCCCTTTGCCAATTCCACAAGAACAGCCTTAGCGAAAGGCTTCTTGAAGGGAAAGATGTAACTCTGTGAGATGAATTAACAGAACACAGAACAGTTTCTCAGAAAGCTTCTTTCCCGTTTTGAAGGGAAGATATTTCCTTTTTCACCATAGCCCTCTATGGGCTTCCAAATGTCCCTTTGCCAATTCCACAGGAACAGACTTAGCGAAAGGCTTCTTGAAGGGAAAGATGTAACTCTGTGAGGTGAACTAACAGAAAACCGAGCAGTTTATCAGAAAGTTCTTTGCAGTTTTGAACGGAAGATATTTCCTTTTTCACCATAGCCCTCTATGGGCTTCCAAATATCCCTTTGCCAATTCCACAAGAACATCCTTAGCGAAAGGCTTCTTGAAGGGAAAGATGTAACTCTGTGAGATGAATTAACAGAACACAGAGCAGTTTCTCAGAAAGCTTCTTTCCAGTTTTGAACGGAAGATATTTGCTTTTTCACCATAGCCCTCTATGGGCTTCCAAATATCCCTTTGCCAATTCCACAAGAACAGCCTTAGTGAAAGGCTTCTTGAAGGGAAAGATGTAACTCTGTGAGATGAATTAACAGAACACAGAACAGTTTCTCAGAAAGCTTCTTTCCAGTTTTGAACGTAAGATATTTCCTTTTTCACCGTAGCCCTCTAAGGGCTTCCAAATATCCCTTTGCCTATTCCAGAAGAACAGCCTTAGCGAAAGGCCTCTTGAAGGGAAAGATGTAGCTCTGTGAAATGAATTCAGAGAACACAGAGCAGTTTCTCAGAAAGCTTTTTCCAGTTTGACCGGAAGATATTTCCTTTTTCACCATAGCCCTCTATGGGCTTCAAAATATCCCTTTGCCAATTCCACAAGAACAGCCTTAGCGAAAGGCTTCTTGAAGGGAAAGATGTAACTCTGTGAGATGAATTCAGAGAACACAGAGCAGTTTCTCAGAAAGCTTCTTTCCAGTTTTGAACGGAAGATATTTCCTTTTTCACCATAGCCCTCTATGGGCTTCCAAATATCCCTTTGCCAATTCCACAAAAACAGCCTTAGCGAAAGGCTTCTTGAAGGGAAAGATGTAACTCTGTGAGATGAATTCAGAGAACACAGAGCAGTTTCTCAGAAAGCTTCTTTCCAGTTTTGAACGGAAGATATTTCCTTTTCCACCATAGCCCTCTACGGGCTTCCCAATATCCCTTTGCCAATTCCACAAGTACAGCCTTAGCGAAAGGCTTCCTGAAGAGAAAGATGTAACTCTGTGAGATGAATTAACAGAACACAGAACAGTTTCTCAGAAAGCTTCTTTCCAGTTTTGAACGGAAGATATTTCCTTTTTCTCCATAGCCCTCTGTGGGCTTCCAAATATCCCTTTACCTATTCCACAGGAACAGACTTAGCGAAAGGCTTCTTGAAGGGAAAGATGTAACTCTGTGAGGTGAACTAACAGAAAACCGAGCAGTTTATCAGAAAGTTCTTTGCAGTTTTGAACGGAAGATATTTCCTTTTTCACCATAGCCCTCTATGGGCTTCCAAATATCCCTTTGCCAATTCCACAAGAACATCCTTAGCGAAAGGCTTCTTGAAGGGAAAGATGTAACTCTGTGAGATGAATTAACAGAACACAGAGCAGTTTCTCAGAAAGCTTCTTTCCAGTTTTGAACGGAAGATATTTGCTTTTTCACCATAGCCCTCTATGGGCTTCCAAATATCCCTTTGCCAATTCCACAAGAACAGCCTTAGCGAAAGGCTTCTTGAAGGGAAAGATGTAACTCTGTGAGATGAATTCAGAGAACACAGAGCAGTTTCTCAGAAAGCTTCTTTCCAGTTTTGAACGTAAGATATTTCCTTTTTCACCATAGCCCTCTAAGGGCTTCCAAATATCCCTTTGCCAATTCCAGAAGAACAGCCTTAGCGAAAGGCCTCTTGAAGGGAAAGATGTAGCTCTGTGAAATGAATTCAGAGAACACAGAGCAGTTTCTCAGAAAGCTTTTTCCAGTTTTGAACGGAAGATATTTCCTTTTTCACCATAGCCCTCTATGGGCTTCAAAATATCCCTTTGCCAATTCCAGAAGAACAGCCTTAGCGAAAGGCTTCTTGAAGGGAAAGATGTAACTCTGTGAGATGAATTCAGAGAACACAGAGCAGTTTCTCAGAAAGCTTCTTTCCAGTTTTGAACGGAAGATATTTCCTTTTGCACCATAGCCCTCTATGGGCTTCCAAATATCCCTTTGCCAATTCCACAAAAACAGCCTTAGCGAAAGGCTTCTTGAAGGGAAAGATGTAACTCTGTGAGATGAATTAACAGAACACAGAGCAGTTTCTCAGAAAGCTTCTTTCCAGTTTTGAACGGAAGATATTTCCTTTTTCACCGTAGCCCTCTATGGATTTCCAAATATCCCTTTGCCAATTCCACAAGAACAGCCTTAGCGAAAGGCTTCTTGAAGGGAAACATGTAACTCTGTGAGTTGAATTAACAGAACACAGAGCAGTTTCTCAGAAAGCTTCTTTCCAGTTTTGAACGGAAGATATTTCCTTTTTCACCACAGCCCTCTATGGGCTTCCAAATATCCCTTTGCCAATTCCACAAGAACAGCCTTAGCGAAAGGCTTCTTGAAGGGAAAGATGTAACTGTGTGAGATGAATTAACAGAACGCAGAGCAGTTTCTCCTAAAGCTTCTTTCCAGTTTTGAACGGAAAATATTTCCTTTTTCACCTTAACCCTCATGGGCTTCCATGTAACCCTTTGCCAATACCACAAGAACAGCCTTAGCGAAAGGCTTCCTTGAAGGGAAAGATGTAACTCTGTGAGATGAATTAACAGAACACAGAACAGTTTCTCAGAAAGTTTCTTTCCAGTTTTGAACGGAAGATATTTCCTTTTTCACCATAGCCCTCTATGGGCTTCCAAATATCCATTTGCCAGTTCCACAAGAACAGCCTTAGCGAAAGGCTTCTTGAAGGGAAAGATGTAACTCTGTGAGATGAACTAACAGAACACCGAGCAGTTTCTCAGAAAGTTCTTTCCAGTTTTGAACGAAAGAGATTTCCTTTTTCACCATAGCCCTCCATGGGCTTCCAAATATCCCTTTGCCTATTCCACAAGAACAGCCTTAGCGAAAGGCTTCTAGAAGGGAAAGATGTAACTCTGTGAGATGAATTGAGAGAACACAGAGCAGTTTCTCAGAAAGCTTCTTTCCAGTTATGAACGGAAGATATTTCCTTTTTCACCGTAGCCCTCTATGGGCTTCCAAATATCCCTTTGCCAATTCCACAAGAACAGCCTTAGCGAAACGCTTCATGAAGGGAAAGATGTAACTCTGTGAGAAGAATTCAGAGAAAACAGAGCAGTTTCTCAGAAAGCTTTTTTCCAGTTTTGAACGGAAGATATTTCCTTTTTCACCTTAGCCCTCTATGGGCTTCCAAATATCCCTTTGCCAATTCCACAGGAACAGACTTAGCGAAAGGCTTCTTGAAGGGAAAGATGTAACTCTGTGAGATGAACTAACGGAAAACCGAGCAGTTTATCAGAAAGTTCTTTCCAGTTTTGAACGGAAGATATTTCCTTTTTCACCATAGCCCTCTATGGGCTTCCAAATATCCCTTTGCCAATTCCACAAGAACAGCCTTAGCGAAAGGCTTCTTGAAGGGAAAGATGTAACTCTGTGAGATGAATTAACAGAACACAGAGCAGTTTCTCAGAAAGCTTCTTTCCAGTTTTGAACGGAAGATAATTCCTTTTTCACGATATCCCTCTATGGGCTTCCCAATATCCCTTTGCCAATTCCACAAGAACACCCTTAGCGAAAGGCTTCTTGAAGAGAATGATGTAACTCTGTGAGATGAATTCACAGAACAAAGAACAGTTTCTCAAAAAGCTTCTTTCCAGTTTTGAACGGAAGATATTTCCTTTTTCACCATAGCCCTCTATGGGCTTGCAAATATCGCTTTGCCAATTGCACAAGAACAGCCTTAGCCAAAGGCTTCTTGAAGGGAAAGATGTAACTCTGTGAGATGAACTAAGAGAACACAGAGCAGTTTCTCAGAAAGCTTGTTTCCAGTTTTGAACGGAAGATATTCCCTTTTTCACCATAGCCCTCTATGGCCTTCCAAATATCCCTATGCCAATTCCACAAGAACTGCCTTAGCGAAAGGCTTCTTGAAGTTAAATACGTAACTCTTGAGATGAATTCAGAGAACACAGAGCAGTTTCTCAGAAAGCTTCTTTCCAGTTTTGAACGGAAAATATTTCATTTTTTAACCATAGCCCTCTGTAGGCTTCCAAATATCCCTTTGCCAATTCCACAAGACCAGCCTTAGGGAAAGGCTTCTCGAAGGGAAAGATGTAACACTGTGAGATGAATTCACAGAACACAGAACAGTTTCTCAGAAAGCTTCTTTCCAGTTTTGAACGGAAGATATTTCCTTTTTCACCATAGCCCTCTATGGGCTTCCAAATATCCCTTTGCCAATTGCACAAGAACAGCCTTAGCCAAAGGCTTCTTGAAGGGAAAGATGTAACTCTGTGAGATGAATTCAAAGAACACAGAGCAGTTTCTCAGAAAGCTTCTTTCCAGTTTTGAACGGAAGATATTTCCTTTTTCACCATAGCCCTCTATGGGCTTCCAAATATCCCTTTGCCAATTCCACAAGAACAGCCTTAGCGAAAGGCTTCTTGAAGGGAAAGATGTAACTCTGTGAGATGAATTAACAGAACACAGAGCAGTTTCTCAGAAAGCTTCTTTCCAGTTTTGAACGGAAGATATTTCCTTTTTCACGATATCCCTCTATCGGCTTCCCAATATCCCTTTGCCAATTCCACAAGAACACCCTTAGCGAAAGGCTTCTTGAAGAGAATGATGTAACTCTGTGAGATGAATTCACAGAACAAAGAACAGTTTCTCAAAAAGCTTCTTTCCAGTTTTGAACGGAAGATATTTCCTTTTTCACCATAGCCCTCTATGGGCTTGCAAATATCGCTTTGCCAATTGCACAAGAACAGCCTTAGCCAAAGGCTTCTTGAAGGGAAAGATGTAACTCTGTGAGATGAACTAAGAGAACACAGAGCAGTTTCTCAGAAAGCTTGTTTCCAGTTTTGAACGGAAGATATTCCCTTTTTCACCATAGCCCTCTATGGCCTTCCAAATATCCCTATGCCAATTCCACAAGAACTGCCTTAGCGAAAGGCTTCTTGAAGTTAAATACGTAACTCTTGAGATGAATTCAGAGAACACAGAGCAGTTTCTCAGAAAGCTTCTTTCCAGTTTTGAACGGAAAATATTTCATTTTTTAACCATAGCCCTCTGTAGGCTTCCAAATATCCCTTTGCCAATTCCACAAGACCAGCCTTAGGGAAAGGCTTCTCGAAGGGAAAGATGTAACACTGTGAGATGAATTCACAGAACACAGAACAGTTTCTCAGAAAGCTTCTTTCCAGTTTTGAACGGAAGATATTTCCTTTTTCACCATAGCCCTCTATGGGCTTCCAAATATCCCTTTGCCAATTGCACAAGAACAGCCTTAGCCAAAGGCTTCTTGAAGGGAAAGATGTAACTCTGTGAGATGAATTCAAAGAACACAGAGCAGTTTCTCAGAAAGCTTCTTTCCAGTTTTGAACGGAAGATATTTCCGTTTTCACCATAGCCCTCTATGGGTTTCCAAATATCCCTTTGCCAATTCCACAAGAACAGCCTTAGCGAAAGGCTTCTTGAAAGGAAAGATGTAACTCTGTGAGATGAATTAAAAGAACACAGAGCAGTTTCTCAGAAAGCTTCTTTCCAGTTTTGAACGGAAGATATTTCTGTTTTCACCATAGCCCTCTATGGGTTTCCAAATATCCCTTTGCCAATTCCACAAGAACAGCCTTAGCGAAAGGCTTCTTGAAAGGAAAGATGTAACTCTGTGAGATGAATTAAAAGAACACAGAGCAGTTTCTCAGAAAGCTTCTTTCCAGTTTTGAACGGAAGATATTTCCTTTTTCACCATAGCCCTCTATGGGTTTCCAAACATCCCTTTGCCAATTCCACAAGAACAGCCTTAGCGAAAGGCTTCTTGAAAGGAAAGATGTAACTCTGTGAGATGAATTAAAAGAACACAGAGCAGTTTCTCAGAAAGCTTCTTTCCAGTTTTGAACGGAAGATATTTCCTTTTTCACCATAGCCCTCTATGGGCTTCCAAATATCCCTTTGCCAATTCCACAAGAACAGCCTTAGCGAAAGGCTTCTAGAAGGGAAAGATGTAACTCTGTGAGATGAATTCAGAGAACACAGAGCAGTTTCTCAGAAAGATTCTTTCCAGTTTTGAACGGAAGATATTTCCTTTTTCACCATAGCCCTCTATGGGCTTCCAAATATCCCTTTGCCAATTCCACAAGAACAGCCTTAGCGAACGGCTTTTTGAAGGGAAAGATGTAACTCTGTACTATGAATTAACAGAACACAGAGCAGTTTCTCAGAAAGCTTCTTTCCAGTTTTGAACGGAAGATATTTCCTTTTTCACCATAGCCCTCTATGGGCTTCCAAATATCCCATTGCCAGGTCCACAAGAACAGTCTTAGCGAAAGGCTTCTTGAAGGGAAAGACGTAACTCTGTGAGATGAACTAACAGAACACAGAGCAGTTTCTCAGAAAGCTTCTTTCCAGTTTTGAACGGATGATATTTCCTTTTTCACCATAGCCCTCCATGGGCTTTCAAATATCCCTTTGCCAATTCCACAAGAACAGCCTTAGCGAAAGGCTTCTTGAAGGGAAAGATGTAACTCTGTGAGATGAATTAACAGAACACAGAACAGTATCTCAGAACGCTTCTTGCCCGTTTTGAAAGGAAGATAATTCCTTTTTCACCATAGCCCTCTATGGGCTTCCAAATATCCCTTGCCAATTCCACAAGAACAGCCTTAGCGAAAGGCTTCTTGAAGGGAAAGATGCAGCTCTGTGAGATGAATTCAGAGAACACAGAGCAGTTTCTCAGAAAGCTACTTTCCAGTTTTGAACGGAAGATATTTCCTTTTTCACCATAGCCCTCTATGGGCTTCCAAATATCCCTTTGCCAATTCCACAAGAACAGCCTTAGCGAAAGGCTTCTTGAAGGGAAAGATGTAACTCTGTGAGATGAATTCAGAGAACACAGAGCAGTTTCTCAGAAAGCTTCTTTCCAGTTTTGAAGGGAAGATATTTCCTTTTTCACCATAGCCCTCTATGGGCTTCCAAATATCCCTTTGCCAATTCCACAAGAACAGCCTTAGCGAAAGGCTTCTTGAAGGGAAAGATGTAACTCTGTGAGATGAGAAGGGAAAGATGAACTCTGTGAGATGAATTAACAGAACACAGAACAGTTTTTCAGAAAACTTCATTCCAGTTTTAAACGGAAGATATTTCCTTTTTCACCGTAGCCCTCTATGGGCTTCCAAATATTCCTTTGCCAATTCCACAAGAACAGCCTTAGCGAAAGGCTTCTTGAAGGGAAAGACGTAACTCTGTGAGATGAACTAACAGAACACAGAGCAGTTTCTCAGAAAGCTTCTTTCCAGTTTTGAACGGATGATATTTCCTTTTTCACCATAGCCCTCCATGGGCTTTCAAATATCCCTTTGCCAATTCCACAAGAACAGCCTTAGAGAAAGGCTTCTTGAAGGGAAAGATGTAACTCTGTGAGGTGAATTAACAGAACACAGAACAGTTTCTCAGAAAGCTTCTTTTCCGTTTTGAAAGGAAGATAATTCCTTTTTCACCATAGCCCTCTATGGGCTTCCAAATATCCCTTTGCCAATTTCAGAAGAACAGCCTTAGCGAAAGCCTTCTTGAAGGGAAAGATGTAGCTCTGTGAAATGAATTCAGAGAACACAGAGCAGTTTCTCACAAAGCTTTTTCCAGTTTTGAACGGAAGATATTTCCTTTTTCACCGTAGCCCTCTATGGGCTTCCAAATATCCCTTTGCCAATTCCAGAAGAACAGCCTTAGCGAAAGGTTTCTTGAAGGGAAAGATGTAACTCTGTGAGATGAACTAACAGAACACCGAGCAGTTTCTCAGAAAGTTCTTTCCAGTTTTGAACGGAAGATATTTCCTTTTTCACCATAGCCCTCCATGGGCTTCCAAATATCCTTTTGCCAATTCCACAAGAACAACCTTAGCGAAAGGCTTCTTGAAGGGAAAGATGTAACTCTGTGAGATGAACTAACAGAACACAGAACAGTTTCTCAGAAAGCTTCTTTCCAGTTTTGAACGGAAGATATTCCCTATTTCACCATAGCCCTCTATGGGCTTCCAAATATCCCTTTGCCAATTCCACAAGAACAGCCTTAGCGAAAGGCTTCTTGAAGGGAAAGATGTAACTCTGTGAGAGGAATTCAGAGAAAACAGAGCAGTTTCTCAGAAAGCTTCTTTCCAGTTTTGAAGGGAAGATATTTCCTTTTCAAATATAGCCCTCTACGGGCTTCCAAATATCCCTTTGCCAATTCCACAAGAAGAGCCTTAGCGAAAGGCTTCTTGAAGAGAAAGATGTAACTCTTTGAGATGAATTAACAGAACACAGAACAGTTTCTCAGAAAGCTTCTTTCCAGTTTTGAACGGAAGATATTTCCTTTTTCATTATAGACCG
Source organism: Chlorocebus sabaeus (assembly GCF_047675955.1). Taxonomy (NCBI): domain Eukaryota; kingdom Metazoa; phylum Chordata; class Mammalia; order Primates; family Cercopithecidae; genus Chlorocebus; species Chlorocebus sabaeus. Next base: position 37,010,208 of record NC_132909.1, read on the forward strand.
CTAGGGGCTTTCAAATATCCCTTTGCCAAATCCACAAGAACAGCCTTAGCGAAAGGTTTCTTGAAGGGAAAGATGTAACTCTGTGAGATGAACTAACAGAACACCGAGCAGTTTCTCAGAAAGTTCTTTCCAGTTTTGAACGGAAGATATTTCCTTTTTCACCATAGCCCTCCATGGGCTTCCAAATATCCCTTTGCCAATTGCACAAGAACAGCCTTAGCGAAAGGCTTCTTGAAGGGAAAGATGTAACTCTGTGAGATGAACTAACAGAACACAGAGCAGTTTCTCAGAAAGCTTCTTTCCAGTTTTGAACAGAAGATATTTCCTTTTTCACCATAGCCCTCTATGGGCTTCCAAATATCCCTTTGCCAATTCCACAAGAACAGCCTTAGCGAAAGGCTTCTTGACGGGAAAGATGTAACTCTGTGAGATGAACTAACAGAACACAGAGCAGTTTCTCAGAAAGCTTCTTTCCAGTTTTGAACGGAAGATATTTCCTTTTCCACCATAGCCCTCTACGGGCTTCCAAATATCCCTTTGCCAATTCCACAAGAACAGCCTTATCGAAAGGCTTCTTGAAGGGAAAGATGTAACTCTGTGAGATGAATTCATTGAACACAGAGCAGTTTCTCAGAAAGCTACTTTCCAGTTTTGAACGGAAGATATTTCCTTTTTCACCATAGCCCTCTATGGCCTTCCAAATATCCCTTTGCCAATTGGACAAGAACAGCGTTAGCGAAAGGCTTCTTGAAGGGAAAGATGTAACTCTGTGAGATGAATTCAGAGAACACAGAGCAGTTTCTCAGAAAGCTTCTTTCCAGTTTTGAACGGAACATATTTCCTTTTTCACCATAGCCCTCTATGGGCTTCCAAATATCCCTTTGCCAATTCCACAAGAACAGCCTTAGCGAAAGGCTTCTTGAAGGGAAAGATGTAACTCTGTGAGATGAATTAACAGAACACAGAGCAGTTTCTCAGAAAGCTTCTTTCCAGTTTTGAACGGAACATATTTCCTTTTTCATTATAGACCGCTAGGGGCTTTCAAATATCCCTTTGCCAATTCCACAAGAACAGCCTTAGCGAAAGGTTTCTTGAAGGGAAAGATGTAACTCTGTGAGATGAACTAACAGAACACCGAGCAGTTTCTCAGAAAGTTCTTTCCAGTTTTGAACGGAAGATATTTGCTTTTTCACCATTGCCCTCCATGGGCTTCCAAATATCCCTTTGCCAATTCCACAAGAACAGCCTTAGCGAAAGGCTTCTTGAAGGGAAAGATGTAACTCTTTGAGATGAACTAACAGAACACAGAGCAGTTTCTCAGAAAGCTTCTTTCCAGTTTTGAACAGAAGATATTTAATTTTTCACCATAGCCCTCTATGGGCTTCCAAATATCCCTTTGCCAATTCCACAAGAACAGCCTCAGCAAAAGGCTTCTTAAAGGGAAAGATGTAACTCTGTAAGATGAATTAACAGAACACAGAGCAGTTTCTCAGAAAGCTTGTTTCCAGTCTTGAACGGAAGATATTTCCTTTTTCACCGTAGCCCTCTATGGGCTTCCAAATATCCCTTTGCCAATTCCACAAGAACAGCCTTAGCGAAAGGCTTCTTGAAGGGAAATATGTAACTCTGTGAGATGAATTAACAGAACACAGAACAGTTTCTCAGAAAGCTTCTTTCCCGTTTTGAAAGGAAGATATTTCCTTTTTCACCATAGCCCTCTATGGGCTTCAAAATATCCCTTTGCCAATTCCACAAGAACAGCCATAGCGAAAGGTTTCTTGAAGGGAAAGATGTAACTCTGTGAGATGAATTAACAGAACACTGAACAGTTTCTCAGAAAGCTTCTTTCCAGTTTTGAACGGAAGATGTTTCCTTTTTCTCCATAGCCCTCTAAGGGCTTCCAAATATCCCTTTGAAAATTCCACAAGAACAGCCTTAGCGAAAGGCTTCTTGAAGGGAAAGATGTAACTCTGTGAGATGAATTCAGAGAACACAGAGCAGTTTCTCAGAAAGCTTCTTTCCAGTTTTGAACGGAAGATATTTCCTTTTTCACCATAGCACTCTATGGGCTTCCAAATATCCCTTTGCCAATTCCACAAGAATAGCCTCAATGAAAGGCTTCTTGAAGGGAAAGATGTAACTCTGTGAGATGAATTAACAGAACACAGAGCAGTTTCTCAGAAAGCTTGTTTCCAGTCTTGAACGGAAGATATTTCCTTTTTCACCATAGCCCTCTATGGGCTTCCAAATATCCCTTTGCCAATTCCACAAGAACAGCCTTAGCGAAAGGCTTCTTGAATGGAAAGATGTAAATCTGTGAGATGAATTAACAGAACACAAAGCAGTTTCTCAGAAAGCTTATTTCCAGTTTTGAACGGAAGATATTTCCTTTTTCACCATAGCCCTCTAAGAGCTTCCAAATATCCCTTTCCCAATTCCAAAAGAACAGCCTTAGCGAAAGGCTTCTTGAAGGGAAAGATGTAACTCTGTGAGATGAATTAACAGAACAAAGAACAGTTTCTCAGAAAGCTTCTTTCCCGTTTTGAAATGAAGATAATTCCTTTTTCACCATAGCCCTCTATGGGCTTCCAAATATCCCTTTGCCAATTCCAGAAGAACAGCCTTATCGAAAGGCTTCTTGAAGGGAAAGATGTAACTCTGTGAGATGAGAAGGGAAAGATGAACTCTGTGAGATGAATTAACAGAACACAGAACAGTTTTTCAGAAAGCTTCTTTTAAGTTTTAACCGGAAGATATTTCCTTTTTCACCATAGCCCTCTATGGGCTTCCAAATATCCCTTTGAAAGTTCCACAAGAACAGCCTTAGCGAAAGGCTTCTTGAAGGGAAAGAGGTAACACTGTGAGATGAACTAACAGAACACCGAGCAGTTTCTCAGAAAGTTCTTTCCAGATTTGAACGAAAGATATTTGCTTTTTCACCATAGCCCTCCATGGGCTTCCAAATATCCCTTTGCCAATTCCACAAGAACAGCCTTAGCGAAAGGCTTCTAGAAGGGAAAGATGTAACTCTGTGAGATGAATTGAGGGAACACAGAGCAGTTTCTCAGAAAGCTTCTTTCCAGTTTTGAACGGAAGATATTTCCTTTTTCACCATAGCCCTCTATGGGCTTCCAAATATCCCTTTGCCAATTCCACAAGAACAGCCTTAGCGAAAGGCTTCTGGAAGGGAAAGATGTAATTCTGTGAGATGAATTAACAGAAAACAGAGCAGTTTCTCAGAAAGATTGTTTCCAGTCTTGAACGGAAGATATTTCCTTTTTCACCATAGCCCTCTATGGGCTTCCAAATATCCCTTTGCCAATTCCACAAGAACAGCCATAGCGAAAGGCTTCTTGAAGGGAAAGATGTAACTCTGTGAGATGAATTAACAGAACACAGAGCAGTTTCTCAGAAAGCTTATTTCCAGTTTTGAACGGAAGATATTTCCTTTTTCACCAGAGCCCTCTAAGAGCTTCCAAATATCCCTTTGCCAATTCCACAACAACAGCCTTAGCGAAAGGCGTCTTGAAGGGAAAGATGTAACTCTGTGAGATGAATTAACAGAACACAGAACAGTTTCTCAGAAAGTTCTTTCCCGTTTTGAAAGGAATATATTTCCTTTTTCACCATAGCCCTCTATGGGCTTCCAAATATCCCTTTGACAGTTCCAGAAGAACAGCCTTAGCGAAAGGCTTCTTGAAGTGAAAGATGTAGCTCTGTGAAATGAACTCAGAGAACACAGAACAGTTTCTCAGAAACCTTTTTCCAGTTTTGAACGGAAGATATTTCCTTTTTCACCGTAGCCCTCTATGGGCTTCCAAATATCCCTTTGCCAATTCCACAAGAACAGCCTTAGCGAAAGGCTTCTTAAAGGGAAAGATGTAACTCTGTGAGAAGAATTCAGAGAAAACAGAGCAGTTTCTCAGAAAGCTTCTTTCCAGTTTTGAACGGAAGATATTTCCTTTTTCACCTTAGCCCTCTATGGGCTTCCAAGTATCCCTTTGCCAATTCCACAGGAACAGCCTTAGCGAAAGGCTTCTTGAAGGGAGAGATGTAACTCTGTGAGATGAACTAACAGAAAATCAAGCAGTTTATCAGAAAGTTCTTTCCAGTTTTGAACGGAAGATATTTCCTTTTTCACCATAGCCCTCTATGGGCTTCTAAATATCCCTTTGCCAATTCCACAAGAACAGCCTTAGCGAAAGGCTTCTTGAAGGGAAAGATGTAACTCTGTAAGAAGAATTAACAGAACACAGAGCAGTTTCTCAGAAAGCTTCTTTCCAGTTTTGAACGGAAGATATTTCCTTTTTCACCATAGCCCTCTATGGGCTTCCAAATATCCCTTTGCCAATTCCACAAGAACAGCCTTAGCGAAAGGCTTCTTGCAGGGAAAGATGTAACTGTGTGAGATGAATTAACAGAACACAGAGCAGTTTCTCAGAAAGCTTCTTTCCAGTTTTGAACGGAAGATATTTCCTTTTTCACATTAGCCCTCTATGGGCTTCCAAATATCCCTTTGCCAGTTTCACAAGAACAGCCTTAGCGAAAGACTTCTTGAAGGGAAAGATGTAACTCTGTGAGATGAACTAACAGAACACACAGCAGTTTCTCAGAAAGCTTCTTTCCAGTTTTGAACGGAAGATATTTCCTTTTTCACTTAGCCCTCTAGGGCCTTTCAAATATCCCTTTGCCAATTCTACAAGAACAGCCTTGGAGAAAGGCTTCTTGAAGGGAAAAATGTAACTCTGTGAGATGAACTAACGGAACACAGAGCAGTTTCTCAGAAAGCTTCTTTCCTGTTTTGAACGGAAGATATTTCCTTTTTCACCATAGCCCTCTATGGGCTTCCAAATATCCCTTTGCCAATTCCACAACAGGAGCCTTAGCGAAAGGCTTCTTGAAGGGAAAGATGTAACTCTGTGAGATGAATTCAGAGAACACAGAGAAGTTTCTCAGAAAGCTTCTTTCCAGTTTTGAAGGGAAGATATTTCCTTTTCCACCATAGCCCTCTATGGGCTTCCAAATATCCCTTTGTCAATTCCACAAGAACAGCCTTAGCGAAAGGCTTCTTGAAGGGAAAGATGTAACTCTGTGAGATGAGAAGGGAAAGATGAACTCTGGGAGATGAATTAACAGAACACAGAACAGTTTTTCAGAAAGCTTCTTTCCAGTTTTAAACGGAAGATATTTCCTTTTTCACCATAGCCCTCTATGGGCTTCCAAATATCCCTTTGCCAGTTCCACAAGAACAGCCTTAGCGAAAGGCTTCTTGAAGGGAAAGATGTAACTCTGTGAGATGAACTAACAGAACACCGAGCAGTTTCTCAGAAAGCTTGTTTCCAGTCTTGAACTGAAGATATTTCCTTTTTCACCATAGCCCTCTATGGGCTTCCAAATATCCCTTTGCCTATTCCACAAGAACAGCCTTAGCCAAAGGCTTCTTGAAGGGAAAGATGTAACTCTGTGAGATGAATTAACAGAACACAGAGCAGTTTCTCAGAGAGCTTATTTCCAGTTTTGAACGGAAGATATTTCCTTTTTCACCATAGCCCTCTAAGGGCTTCGAAATGTCCTTTTGCCAATTCCACAAGAACAGCCTTAGCGAAAGGCTTCTTGCAGGGAAAGATGTAACTGTGTGAGATGAATTAACAGAACACAGAGCAGTTTCTCAGAAAGCTTCTTTCCAGTTTTGAACGGAAGATATTTCCTTTTTCACATTAGCCCTCTATGGACTTCCAAATATCCCTTTGCCAGTTTCACAAGAACAGCCTTAGCGAAAGACTCCTTGAAGGGAAAGATGTAACTCTGTGAGATGAACTAACAGAACACACAGCAGTTTCTCAGAAAGATTCTTTCCAGTTTTGAACGGAAGATATTTCCTTTTTCACTTAGCCCTCTAGGGCCTTTCAAATATCCCTTTGCCAATTCTACAAGAACAGCCTTGGAGAAAGGCTTCTTGAAGGGAAAGATGTAACTCTGTGAGATGAACTAACGGAACACAGAGCAGTTTCTCAGAAAGCTTCTTTCCTGTTTTGAACGGAAGATATTTCCTTTTTCACCATAGCCCTCTATGGGCTTCCAAATATCCCTTTGCCAATTCCACAACAGGAGCCTTAGCGAAAGGCTTCTTGAAGGGAAAGATGTAACTCTGTGAGATGAATTCAGAGAACACAGAGAAGTTTCTCAGAAAGCTTCTTTCCAGTTTTGAAGGGAAGATATTTCCTTTTCCACCATAGCCCTCTATGGGCTTCCAAATATCCCTTTGTCAATTCCACAAGAACAGCCTTAGCGAAAGGCTTCTTGAAGGGAAAGATGTAACTCTGTGAGATGAGAAGGGAAAGATGAACTCTGGGAGATGAATTAACAGAACACAGAACAGTTTTTCAGAAAGCTTCTTTCCAGTTTTAAACGGAAGATATTTCCTTTTTCACCATAGCCCTCTATGGGCTTCCAAATATCCCTTTGCCAGTTCCACAAGAACAGCCTTAGCGAAAGGCTTCTTGAAGGGAAAGATGTAACTCTGTGAGATGAACTAACAGAACACCGAGCAGTTTCTCTGAAAGCTTGTTTCCAGTCTTGAACTGAAGATATTTCCTTTTTCACCATAGCCCTCTATGGGCTTCCAAATATCCCTTTGCCTATTCCACAAGAACAGCCTTAGCCAAAGGCTTCTTGAAGGGAAAGATGTAACTCTGTGAGATGAATTAACAGAACACAGAGCAGTTTCTCAGAGAGCTTATTTCCAGTTTTGAACGGAAGATATTTCCTTTTTCACCATAGCCCTCTAAGGGCTTCGAAATGTCCTTTTGCCAATTCCACAAGAAAAGCCTTATCGAAAGGGTCCTTGAAGGGAAAGATGTAACTCTGTGAGATGAATACAGAGAACACAGAGCAGTTTCTCAGAAAGCTTCTTTCCAGTTTTGAACGGAAGATATTTCCTTTTTCACCATTGCCCTCTTTGGGCTTCCAAATATCCCTTTGCCAATTCCACAAAAACAGCCTTAGCGAAAGGTTTCTTGAAGGGAAAGATTAACTCTGTGAGATGAATTCAGAGAACACAGAGCAGTTTCTCAGAAAGCTTCTTTCCAGTTTTGAACGGAAGATATTTCCTTTTTCACCATAGCCCTCTATGGGCTTCCAAATATCCCTTTGCCAATTCCACATAAACAGCCTTAGCGAAAGGCTTCATGAAGGGAAAGAAGTAACTCTGTGAGTAGAATTCAGAGAACACAGAGCAGTTTCTCAGAAAGCTTCTATCCAGTTTTGAACGGAAGATATTTCCTTTTTCACCTTAGCCCTCTATGGGCTTCCAAATATCCCTTTGCAAATTCCACAAGAACAGCCTTAGCGAAAGGCTTCTTGAAGGGAAAGATGTAACTCTGTGAGACGAACTAACAGAACACCGAGCAGATTCCCAGAAAGTTCTTTCCAGTTTTGAACGGAAGATATTTCCTTTTTCACCATAGCCCTCTATGTGCTTCCAAATATCCCTTTGCCAATTACACAAGGACAGCCTTAGCGAAAGGCTTCTTGAAGGGAAAGATGTAACTCTGTGAGATGAATTCACAGAACACAGAACAGTTTCTCAGAAAGCTTCTTTCCAGTTTTGAACGGAAGATATTTCCTTTTTCACCATAGCCCTCTATGGGCTTCCAAATATCCCTTTGCCAATTCCAGAAGAACAGCCTTAGCGAAAGGCTTCTTGAAGGGAAAGTTGTAGCTCTGTGAAATGAATTCAGAGAACACAGAGCTGTTTCTCAGAAAGCTTTTTCCAGTTCTGAACGGAAGATAGTTCCTTTTTCACCATAGCCCTCTATGGGATTCCAAATATCCCTTTGCCAATTCCACAAGAACAGCCTTATCGAAAGGCTTCTTGAAGGGAAAGATATAACTCTGTGAGATGAATTCAGAGAACACAGAGCAGTTTCTCAGAAAGCTTCTTTCCAGTTTTGAACGGAAGATATTTCCTTTTTCACCATAGCCCTCTAAGGGCTTCCAAATATCCCTTTGCCAATTCCACAAGAACAGCCTTAGCGAAAGGCTTCTTGAAGGGAAAGATGTAACTCTATGAGGTGAATTAACAGAACACTGAACAGTTTCTCAGAAAGCTTCTTTCCAGTTTTGAACGGAAGATATTCCCTTTTTCACCATAGCCCTCTATGGGCTTCCAAATATCCCTTTGCCAATTCCACAAGAACAGCCTTATGGAAAGGCTTCTTGAAGGGAAAGATGTAACTCTGTGAGATGAATTCAGAGAACACAGAGCAGATTCTCAGAAAGCTTCTTTCCAGTTTTGAAGGGAAGATATTTCCTTTTACACCGTAGCCCTCTAAGGGATTCCAAATATCCCTTTGCCAATTCCTCAAGAACAGCCTTAGCGAAAGGCTTCTTGAAGGGAAAGATGTAACTGTGTGAGATGAGAAGGGAAAGATGAACTCTGTGAGATGAATTAACAGAACACAGAACAGTTTTTCAGAAAGCTTCTTTCCAGTTTTAAACGGAAGATATTTTCCTTTTTCACCGTAGCCCTCTATGGGCTTCCAAATATTCCTTTGCCAATTCCACAAGAACAGCCTTAGCGAAAGGCTTCTTGAAGGGAAAGATGTAACTCTGTGAGATGAATTCACAGAACACAGAACAGTTTCTCAGAAAGCTTCTTTCCACTTTTGAACGGAAGATATTTCCTTTTCCACCATAGCCCTCTATGGGCTTCCAAATATCCCTTTGCCAATTGCACAAGAACAGTCTTATCGAAAGGCTTCTTGAAGGGAAATATGTAACTCTGTGAGATGAATTCAGAGAACACAGAGCAGTTTCTCAGAAAGCTTCTTTCCGGTTTTGAACGGAAGATATTTCCTTTTTCACCATTGCCCTCTATGGGCTTCCAAATATCACTTTGCCAATTCTACAAGAACAGCGTCAGCGAAAGGCTTCTTGAAGGGAAAGATGTAACTCTGTGAGATGCATTCAGAGAACACAGAGCAGTTTCTCAGAAAGCTTCTTTCCAGTTTTGAAGGGAAGATATTTCCTTTTTCACCGTAGCCCTCTAAGGGATTCCAAATATCCCTTTGCCAATTCCACAAGAACAGCCTTAGCGAAAGGCTTCTTGAAGGGAAAGATGTAACTCTGTGAGATGAGAAGGGAAAGATGAACCCTGTGAGATGAATTAACAGAACACAGAACAGTTTTTCAGAAAGCTTCTTTCCAGTTTTAAACGGAAGATATTTTCCTTTTTCACCGTAGCCCTCTATGGGCTTCCAAATATTCCTTTGCCAATTCCACAAGAACAGCCTTAGCGAAAGGCTTCTTGAAGGGAAAGATGTAACTCCGTGAGATGAACTAACAGAACACAGAGCAGTTTCTCAGAAAGCTTCTTTCCAGTTTTGAACGGAAGATATTTCCTTTTTCACCATAGCCCTCTATGGGCTTCCAAATATCCCTCTGCCAATTCCACAAGAACAGCCTTAGCGAAAGGCTTCTTGAAGGGAAAGATGTAACTCTGTGAGATGAATTAACAGAACACAGAGCAGTTTCTCAGAAAGTTCTTTCCAGTTTGAACGGAAGATATTTCTTTTTTCACCATAGCCCTCCATGGGCTTCCAAATATCCCTTTGCCAATTCCACAAGAACAGCCTTAGAGAAAGGCTTCTTGAAGGGAAAGATGTAACTCTGTGAGATGAATTAACAGAACACAGAACAGTTTCTCAGAAAGCTTCTTTCCAGTTTTGAACGGAAGATACTTCCTTTTTCACCATAGCCCTCTATGGGCTTCCAAATATCCCTTTGCCAATTCCACAAGAACAGCCTTAGCGAAAGGCTTCTTGAAGGGAAAGATGTAACTCTGTGAGATGAATTCACAGAACACAGAGCAGTTTCTCAGAAAGCTTCTTTCCAGTTTTGAACGGAAGATATTTCCTTTTTCTCCATAGACCTCTATGGGCTTCCAAATATCCCTTTGCCAATTCCACAAGAACAGCCTTAGGGAAAGGATTCTTGAAGGGAAAGATGTAACTCTTTGAGATGAATTAACAGAACACAGAGCAGTTTCTCAGAAAGCTTCTTTCCAGTTTTGAACGAAAGATAATTCCTTTTTCACCATAGCCCACTAATGGCTTCCAAATATCCCTTTGCCAATTCCACAAGAACAGCCTTGGCTAACGGCTACTTGAAGAGAAAGATGTAACTCTGTGAGATGAATTAACAGAACACAGAGCAGTTTCTCAGAAAGCTTCTTTCCAGTTTTGAACGGAAGATATTTCCTTTTCCACCATACGCCTGTATGGGCTTCCAAATATCCCTTTGCCAATTCCACAAGAACAGCCTTAGGGAAAGGCTTCTTGAAGGGAAAGATGTAACTCTGTGAGATGAGAAGGGAAAGATGAACTCTGTGAGATGAATTAACAGAACACAGAACAGTTTTTCAGAAAGTTTCTTTCCAGTTTTAAACGGAAGATATTTCCTTTTTCACCATAGCCCTCCAATGGCTTCCCAATATCCCTATGCCAATTCCACAAGAACAGCCTTAGCGAAAGGCTTCTTGAAGGGAAAGATGTAACTCCGTGAGATGAACTAACAGAACACAGAGCTGTTTCTCAGAAAGCTTCTTTCCAGTTTTGAACGGAAGATATTTCCTTTTTCACCATAGCCCTCTATGGGCTTCCAAATATCCCTTTGCCAATTCCACAAGAACAGCCTTAGCGAAAGGCTTCTTGAAGGGAAGGATGTAACTCTGTGAGATGAAGTAACAGAACATAGAGCAGTTTCTCAGAAAGCTTCTTTCCAGTTTTGAACGGAAGATATTTCCTTTTTCATTATAGACCTCTAGGGGCTTTCAAATATCCCTTTGCCAATTCCACAAGAACAGCCTTAGCGAAAGGCTTCTTGAAGGGAAAGATGTAACTCTGTGAGATGAATTAACAGAACACAGAGCAGTTTCTCAGAAAGCTTCTTTCCAGTTTTGAACAGAAGATATTTCCTTTTTCACCATAGCCTTCTATAGGCTTCCCAATATCCCTTTGCCAATTCCACAAGAACAGCCTTAGCGAAAGGCTTCTTGATGGGAAAGATGTAACTCTGTGAGATGAATTAACAGAACACAGAGCAGTTTCTCAGAAAGCTTCTTTCCAGTTTTGAACGGAAGATATTTCCTTTTTCACCATAGCCCTCTACGGGCTTCCAAATACCCTTTGCCAATTCCACAAGAACAGCCTTAGCGAAAGGCTTCATGAATGGAAAGATGTAACTCTGTGAGAAGAATTCAGAGAACACAGAGCAGTTTCTCAGAAAGCTTCTTTCCAGTTTTGAACGGAAGATATTTCCTTTTACACCACAGCCCTCTAAGGGCTTCCAAATATCCCTTTGCCAATTCCACAAGAACAGCCTTAGCGAAAGGCTTCTTGAAGGGAAGGATGTAACTCTGTGGGATGAAGTAACAGAACACAGAGCAGTTTCTCAGAAAGCTTCTTTCCAGTTTTGAACGGAAGATATTTCCTTTTTCATTATAGACCTCTAGGGGCTTTCAAATATCCCTTTGCCAATTCCACAAGAACAGCCTTAGCGAAAGGCTTCTTGAAGGGAAAGATGTAACTCTGTGATGAACTAACAGAACACAGAGCAGTTTCTCAGAAAGCTTCTTTCCACTTTTGAAAGGAAGATATTTCCTTTTTCACCATACCCCTACATGGGCTTCCAAATATCCCTTTGCCAATTCCACTAGAAAAGCCCTAGCGAAAGGCTTCTTGAAGGGAAGGATGTAACTCTGTGGGATGAAGTAAGAGAACACAGAGCAGTTTCTCAGAAAGCTTCTTTCCAGTTTTGAACGGAAGATATTTCCTTTTTCATTATAGACCTCTAGGGGCTTTCAAATATCCCTTTGCAAATTCCACAAGAACAGCCTTAGCGAAAGGCTTCTTGAAGGGAAAGATGTAACTCTGTGATGAACTAACAGAACACAGAGCATTTTCTCAGAAAGCTTCTTTCCAGTTTTGAAAGGAAGATATTTCCTTTTTCACCATAGCCCTCTATGGGCTTCCAAATATCCCTTAGCCAATTCCACAAGAACAGCCTTAGCGAAAGGCTTCTTGAAGGGAAAGATGTAACTCTGTGAGATGAACTAACAGAACACAGAGCAGTTTCTCAGAAAGCTTCTTTCCAGTTTTGAACGGAAGATATTTCCTTTTTCACCATAGCCCTCCATGGGCTTCCAAATATCCCTTTGCCAATTCCACAAGAACAGCCTTAGCGAAAGGCTTCTTGAAGGGAAAGATGTAACTCTGTGAGATGAATTAACAGAATACAGAGCAGTTTTTCAGAAAGCTTCTTTCCAGTTTTGAACGGAAGATATTTCCTTTTTCACCATAGCCTTCTATAGGCTTCCAAATATCCCTTTGCCAATTCCACAAGAACAGCCTTAGCGAAAGGCTTCTTGATGGGAAAGATGTATCTCTGTGAGATGAATTAACAGAACACAGAGCAGTTTCTCAGAAAGCTTCTTTCCAGTTTTGAACGGAAGATATTTCCTTTTTCACCATAGCCCTCTACGGGCTTCCAAATACCCTTTGCCAATTCCACAAGAACAGCCTTAGCGAAATGCTTCATGAAGGGAAAGATGTAACTCTGTGAGAAGAATTCAGAGAACACAGAGCAGTTTCTCAGAAAGCTTCTTTCCAGTTTTGAACGGAAGATATTTCCTTTTCCACCATTGCCCTCCATGGGCTTCCAAATATCCCTTTGCCAATTCCACAAAAACAGTCTTAGCGAAAGGCTTGTTGAAGGGAAAGATGTAACTCTGTGAGATGAACTAACAGAGCACAGATCAGTTTCTCAGAAAGCTTCTTTCCAGTTTTGAACGGAAGATATTTCCTTTTACACCACAGCCCTCTATGGGCTTCCAAATATCCCTTTGCCAATTCCACAAGAACAGCCTTAGCGAAAGGCTTCTTGAAGGGAAGGATGTAACTCTGTGGGATGAAGTAAGAGAACACAGAGCAGTTTCTCAGAAAGCTTCTTTCCAGTTTTGAACGGAAGATATTTCCTTTTTCATTATAGACCTCTAGGGGCTTTCAAATATCCCTTTGCCAATTCCACAAGAACAGCCTTAGCGAAAGGCTTCTTGAAGGGAAAGATGTAACTCTGTGATGAACTAACAGAACACAGAGCATTTTCTCCGAAAGCTTCTTTCCAGTTTTGAAAGGAAGATATTTCCTTTTTCACCATAGGCCTCTATGGGCTTCCAAATATCCCTTAGCCAATTCCACAAGAACAGCCTTAGCGAAAGGCTTCTTGAAGGGAAAGATGTAACTCTGTGAGATGAACTAACAGAACACAGAGCAGTTTCTCAGAAAGCTTCTTTCCAGTTTTGAACGGAAGATATTTCCTTTTTCACCATAGCCCTCTATGGGCTTCCAAATATCCCTTTGCCAATTCCACAAGAACAGCCTTAGCGAAAGGCTTCTTGAAGGGAAAGATGTAACTCTGTGAGATGAATTAACAGAACACAGAGCAGTTTCTCAGAAAGCTTCTTTCCGGTTTTGAACGGAAGATATTTCCTTTTTCACCATAGCCATCTATGGGCTTCCAAATATCCCTTTGCCAATTCCAAAAGAACAGCCTTAGCGAAAGGCTTCTTGAAGGGAAAGATGTAACTCTGTGAGATGAATTCAGAGAACACAGAGTAGTTTCTCAGAAAGCTTCTTTCCAGTTTTGAACGGAAGATATTTCCTTTTTCACCATAGCCTTCTATAGGCTTCCAAATATCCCTTTGCCAATTCCACAAGAACAGCCTTAGCGAAAGGCTTCTTGATGGGAAAGATGTATCTCTGTGAGATGAATTAACAGAACACAGAGCAGTTTCTCAGAAAGCTTCTTTCCAGTTTTGAACGGAAGGTATTTCCTTTTTCACCATAGCCCTCTACGGGCTTCCAAATACCCTTTGCCAATTCCACAAGAACAGCCTTAGCGAAAGGCTTCATGAAGGGAAAGATGTAACTCTGTGAGAAGAATTCAGAGAACACAGAGCAGTTTCTCAGAAAACTTCTTTCCAGTTTTGAACGGAAGATATTTCCTTTTCCACCATTGCCCTCCATGGGCTTCCAAATATCCCTTTGCCAATTCCACAAAAACAGTCTTAGCGAAAGGCTTCTTGAAGGGATAGATGTCACTCTGTGAGATGAACTAACAGAACACAGATCAGTTTCTCAGAAAGCTTCTTTCCAGTTTTGAACGGAAGATATTTCCTTTTACACCACAGCCCTCTATGGGCTTCCAAATATCCCTTTGCCAATTCCACAAGAACAGCCTTAGCGAAAGGCTTCTTGAAGGGAAAGATGTAACTCTGTGAGATGAATTCAGAGAACACAGAGCAGTTTCTCAGAAAGCTTCTTTCCAGTTTTGAAGGGAAGATATTTCCTTTTTCACCGTAGACCTCTATGGGATTCCAAATATCCTTTTGCCAATTCCACAAGAACGGCCTTAGCGAAAGGCTTCTTGAAGGGAAAGATGTAACTCTGTGAGATGAGAAGGGAAAGATGAACTCTGTGAGATGAATTAACAGAACACAGAACAGTTTTTCAGAAAGCTTCTTTCCAGTTTTAAACGGAAGATATTTCCTTTTTCCCCGTAGCCCTCCATGGGCTTCCAAATATCCCTTTGCCAATTCCACAAGAACAGCCTTAGCGAAAGGCTTCTTGAAGGGAAAGATGTAACTCCGTGAGATGAACTAACAGAACACAGAGAAGTTTCTCAGAAAGCTTCTTTCCAGTTTTGAACGGAAGATATTTTCTTTTTCATTATAGACTATAGGGGCTTTCAAATATCCCTTTGCCAATTCCACAAGAACAGCTTTAGCGAAAGGCTTCTTGAAGGGAAAGATGTAACTCTGTGATGAACTAACAGAACACAGAGCAGTTTCTCAGAAAGCTTCTTTCCAGTTTTGAAAGGAAGATATTTCCTTTTTCACCACAGGCCTCTATGGGCTTCCAAATATCCCTTAGCCAATACCACAAGAACAGCCCTAGCGAAAGGCTTCTTGAAGGGAAAGATGTAACTCTGTGAGATGAACTATCAGAACACAGAGCAGTTTCTTAGAAAGCTTCTTTCCAGTTTTGAACGGAAGATATTTCCTTTTTCACCATACCCCTCCATGGGCTTCCAAATATCCCTTTGCCAATTCCACTAGAACAGCCTTAGCGAGAGGCTTCTTGAAGGGAAAGATGTAACTCTGTGAGATGAACTAACAGAACACACAACAGTTTCTCAGAAAGCTTCTTTCCAGTTTTGAACGGAAGATATTTCCTTTTTCACCATAGCCCTCTATGGGCTTCCAAATATCCCTTTGCAAATTCCACAAGAAAAGCCTTAGGGAAAGGCTTCTTGAAGGGAAAGGTGTGACTCTGTGAGATGAATTAACAGAACACAGAGCAGTTTCTCAGAAAGCTTCTTTCCAGTTTTGAACGGAAGATATTTTCTTTTTCACCATAGCCCTCTATGGGCTTCCAAATATCTTTTGCCAGTTCCACAAGAACAGCCTTAGCGAAAGGCTTCTTGAAGGGAAAGATGTAACTCTGTGAGATGAACTAACAGAACACACAGCAGTTTCTCAGAAAGCTTCTTTCCAGTTTTGAACGGAACATATTTCCTTTTTCACCATAGCCCTCTAGGGTCTTTCAAATATCCCTTTGCCAATTCTACATGAACAGCCTTAGCGAAAGGCTTCTTGAAGGGAAAGATGTAACTCTGTGAGATGAACTAACAGAACACAGAGCAGTTTCTCAGAAAGCTTCTTTCCAGTTTTGAACGGAAGATATTTCCTTTTTCACCATAGCCCTCTATGGTTTTCCAAATGTCCCTTTGCCAATTCCACAAAAACAGCCTTATCGAAAGGCTTCTTGAAGGGAAAGATGTAACTCTGTGAGATGAATACAGAGAACACAGAGTAGTTTCTCAGAAAGCTTCTTTCCAGTTTGGAACGGAAGATATTTCCTTTTTCACCATAGCCCTCTATGGGATTCCAAGTATCCCTTTGCCAATTCTACAAGAACAGCCTTATCGAAAGGCTTCTTGAGGGGAAAGATATAACTCTGTGAGATGAATTCAGAGAACACAGAGCAGTTTCTCAGAAAGCTTCTTTCCAGTTTTGAACGGGAGATATTTCCTTTTTCACCATAACCCTCTAAGGGCTTCCAACTATCCCTTCGCCAATTCCACAAGAACAGCCTTAGCGAACGGCTTCTTGAAGGGAAAGATGTAACTCTGTGAGGTGAATTAACAGAACACTGAACAGTTTCTCAGAAAGCTTCTTTCCAGTTTTGAACGGAAGATATTCCCTTTTTCACCATAGCCCTCTATGGGCTTCCAAATATCCCTTTGCCAATTCCACAAGAACGGCCTTAGCGAAAGGCTTCTTGAAGGGAAAGATGTAACTCTGTGAGATGAATTCAGAGAACACAGAGCAGTTTCTCAGAAAGCTTCTTTCCAGTTTTGAAGGGAAGATATTTCCTTTTTCACCGTAGCCCTCTAAGGGATTGCAAATATCCCTTTGCCAATTCCACAAGAACAGGCTTAGCGAAAGGCTTCTTGAAGGGAAATATGTAACTCTGTGAGATGAGAAGGGAAAGATGAACTCTGTGAGATGAATTAACAGAACACAGAGCAGTTTCTCAGAAAGCTTCTTTCCAGTTTTGAAAGGAAGATATTTCCTTTTTCACCATAGCCCTCTATGGGCTTCCAAATATCCCTTTGCCAATTCCACAAGAACAGCCTTAGCGAAAGGCTTCTTGAAGGGAAAGATGTAACTCTGCGAGATGAATTCAGAAAACACAGAGCAGTTTCTCAGAAAGCATCTTTCCAGTTTTGAACGGAAGATATTTCCTTTTTCATTATAGACCTCTAGGGGCTTTCAAATATCCCTTTACCAATTCCACAAGAACAGTCTTAGCGAAAGGCTTCTTGAAGGGAAAGATGTAACTCTGTGATGAACTAACAGAACACAGAGCAGTTTCTCAGAAAGCTTCTTTCCAGTTTTGAAAGGAAGATATTTCCTTTTTCACCATAGGCCTCCAAGGCTTCCAAATATCCCTTAGCCAATTCCACAAGAACAGCCTTAGCGAAAGGCTTCTTGAAGGGAAAGATGTAACTCTGTGAGATGAACTAACAGAACACAGAGCAGTTTCTCAGAAAGCTTCTTTCCAGTTTTGAACGGAAGATATTTCCTTTTTCACCATACCCCTCCATGGGCTTCCAAATATCCCTTTGCCAATTCCACTAGAACAGCCTTAGCGAAAGGCTTCTTGAAGGGAAAGATGTAACTCTGTGAGATGAATTCAGAGAACACAGAGTAGTTTGTCAGAAAGCTTCTTTCCAGTTTTGAACGGAAGATATTTCCTTTTTCACCATAGCCCTCTATGGGCTTCCAAATATCCCTTTGCCAATTCCACAAGAACAGCCTTATCGAAAGGCTTCTTGAAGGGAAAGATGTATCTCTGTGAGATGAATTAACAGAACACAGAGCAGTTTCTCAGAAAGCTTCTTTCCAGTTTTGAACGGAAGTTATTTCCTTTTTCACCATAGCCCTCTACGGGCTTCCAAATACCCTTTGCCAATTCCACAAGAACAGCCTTAGCGAAAGGCTTCATGAAGGGAAAGATGTAACTCTGTGAGAAGAATTCAGAGAACACAGAGCAGTTTCTCAGAAAACTTCTTTCCAGTTTTGAACGGAAGATATTTCCTTTTCCACCATTGCCCTCCATGGGCTTCCAAATATCCCTTTGCCAATTCCACAAAAACAGTCTTAGCGAAAGGCTTCTTGAAGGGATAGATGTCACTCTGTGAGATGAACTAACAGAACACAGATCAGTTTCTCAGAAAGCTTCTTTCCAGTTTTGAACGGAAGATATTTCCTTTTACACCACAGCCCTCTATGGGCTTCCAAATATCCCTTTGCCAATTCCACAAGAACAGCCTTAGCGAAAGGCTTCTTGAAGGGAAAGATGTAACTCTGTGAGATGAATTCAGAGAACACAGAGCAGTTTCTCAGAAAGCTTCTTTCCAGTTTTGAAGGGAAGATATTTCCTTTTTCACCGTAGACCTCTATGGGATTCCATATATCCTTTTGCCAATTCCACAAGAACGGCCTTAGCGAAAGGCTTCTTGAAGGGAAAGATGTAACTCTGTGAGATGAGAAGGGAAAGATGAACTCTGTGAGATGAATTAACAGAACACAGAACAGTTTTTCAGAAAGCTTCTTTCCAGTTTTAAACGGAAGATATTTCCTTTTTCACCGTAGCCCTCCATGGGCTTCCAAATATCCCTTTGCCAATTCCACAAGAACAGCCTTAGCGAAAGGCTTCTTGAAGGGAAAGATGTAACTCCGTGAGATGAACTAACAGAACACAGAGAAGTTTCTCAGAAAGCTTCTTTCCAGTTTTGAACGGAAGATATTTTCTTTTTCATTATAGACTCTAGGGGCTTTCAAATATCCCTTTGCCAATTCCACAAGAACAGCTTTAGCGAAAGGCTTCTTGAAGGGAAAGATGTAACTCTGTGATGAACTAACAGAACACAGAGCAGTTTCTCAGAAAGCTTCTTTCCAGTTTTGAACGGAAGATATTCCCTTTTTCACCATAGCCCTCTATGGGCTTCCAAATATCCCTTTGCCAATTCCACAACAACAGCCTTAGCGAAAGGCTTCTTGAAGGGAAAGATGTAACTCTGTGAGATGAATTAACAGAACACAGAGCAGTTTCTCAGAAAGCTTCTTTCCGGTTTTGAACGGAAGATATTTCCTTTTTCACCATAGCCATCAATGGGCTTCCAAATATCCCTTTGCCAATTCCAAAAGAACAGCCTTAGCGAAAGGCTTCTTGAAGGGAAAGATGTAACTCTGTGAGATGAATTCAGAGAACACAGAGTAGTTTCTCAGAAAGCTTCTTTCCAGTTTTGAACGGAAGATATTTCCTTTTTCACCATAGCCTTCTATAGGCTTCCAAATATCCCTTTGCCAATTCCACAAGAACAGCCTTAGCGAAAGGCTTCTTGATGGGAAAGATGTATCTCTGTGAGATGAATTAACAGAACACAGAGCAGTTTCTCAGAAAGCTTCTTTCCAGTTTTGAACGGAAGGTATTTCCTTTTTCACCATAGCCCTCTACGGGCTTCCAAATACCCTTTGCCAATTCCACAAGAACAGCCTTAGCGAAAGGCTTCATGAAGGGAAAGATGTAACTCTGTGAGAAGAATTCAGAGAACACAGAGCAGTTTCTCAGAAAACTTCTTTCCAGTTTTGAACGGAAGATATTTCCTTTTCCACCATTGCCCTCCATGGGCTTCCAAATATCCCTTTGCCAATTCCACAAAAACAGTCTTAGCGAAAGGCTTCTTGAAGGGAAAGATGTAACTCTGTGAGATGAATTCAGAGAACACAGAGCAGTTTCTCAGAAAGCTTCTTTCCAGTTTTGAAGGGAAGATAATTCCTTTTTCACCGTAAACCTCTATGGGATTCCAAATATCCTTTTGCCAATTCCACAAGAACGGCCTTAACGAAAGGCTTCTTGAAGGGAAAGATGTAACTCTGTGAGATGAGAAGGGAAAGATGAACTCTGTGAGATGAATTAACAGAACACAGAACAGTTTTTCAGAAAGCTTCTTTCCAGTTTTAAACGGAAGATATTTCCTTTTTCACCGTAGCCCTCCATGGGCTTCCAAATATCCCTTTGCCAATTCCACAAGAACAGCCTTAGCGAAAGGCTTCTTGAAGGGAAAGATGTAACTCCGTGAGATGAACTAACAGAACACAGAGAAGTTTCTCAGAAAGCTTCTTTCCAGTTTTGAACGGAAGATATTTTCTTTTTCATTATAGACTCTAGGGGCTTTCAAATATCCCTTTGCCAATTCCACAAGAACAGCTTTAGCGAAAGGCTTCTTGAAGGGAAAGATGTAACTCTGTGATGAACTAACAGAACACAGAGCAGTTTCTCAGAAAGCTTCTTTCCAGTTTTGAAAGGAAGATATTTCCTTTTTCACCACAGGCCTCTATGGGCTTCCAAATATCCCTTAGCCAATACCACAAGAACAGCCCTAGCGAAAGGCTTCTTTAAGGGAAAGATGTAACTCTGTGAGATGAACTATCAGAACACAGAGCAGTTTCTTAGAAAGCTTCTTTCCAGTTTTGAACGGAAGATATTATCTTTTTCACCATACCCCTCCATGGGCTTCCAAATATCCCTTTGCCAATTCCACTAGAACAGCCTTAGCGAAAGGCTTCTTGAAGGGAAAGATGTAACTCTGTGAGATGAACTAACAGAACACACAACAGTTTCTCAGAAAGCTTCTTTCCAGTTTTGAACGGAAGATATTTCCTTTTTCACCATAGCCCTCTATGGGCTTCCAAATATCCCTTTGCCAATTCCACAAGAAAAGCCTTAGGGAAAGGCTTCATGAAGGGAAAGGTGTGACTCTGTGAGATGAATTAACAGAACACAGAGCAGTTTCTCAGAAAGCTTCTTTCCAGTTTTGAACGGAAGATATTTCCTTTTTCACCATAGCCCACTAGGGGCTTCCAAATATCCCTTTGCCAATTCCAAAAGAACAGCCTTAGCGAAAGGCTTCTTGAAGGGAAAGATGTAACACTGTGAGATGAATTCAGAGAACACAGAGTAGTTTCTCAGAATGCTTCTTTCCAGTTTTGAACGGAAGATATTTCCTTTTTCACCATAGCCCTCTATAGGCTTCCAAATATCCCTTTGCCAATTCCACAAGAACAGCCTTAGCGAAAGGCTTCTTGAAGGGAAAGATGTAACTCTGTGAGATGAATTAACAGAACACAGAGCAGTTTCTCAGAAAGCTTCTTTCCAGTTTTGAACTTAAGATATTTCTTTTTCACCATAGCCCTCTAAGGGCTTCCTAATACCCTTTGCCAATTCCACAAGAACAGCCTTAGCGAAAGGCTTCATGAAGGGAAAGATGTAACTCTGTGAGAAGAATTCAGAGAACACAGAGCAGTTTCTCAGAAAGCTTCCTTCCAGTTTTGAACAGAAGATATTTCCTTTTTCAGCGTAGCCCTCTATGGGCTTCCAAATATCCCTTTGCCAGTTCCACAAGAACAGCCTTAGCCAAAGGCTTCTTGAAGGGAAAGATGTAACTCTGTGAGATGAACTAACAGAACACAGAGCAGTTTCTTAGAAAGTTCTCTCCAGTTTTGAACGGAAGATATTTCCTTTTTCACCGTAGCCCTCTATGGGCATCCAAATATCCGTTTGCGAATTCCAAAAGAACAGCCTTAGCCAAAGGTTTCTTGAAGGGAAAGATGTAACTGTGTGAGATGAATTAACATAACACAGAGCAGTTTCTCAGAAAGCTTCTTTCCAGTTTTGAACGGAAGATATTTTCTTTTTCACCATAGCCCTCTATGGGCTTCCAAATATCCTTTTGCCAGTTCCACAAGAACAGCCTTAGCGAAAGGCTTCTTGAAGGGAAAGATGTAACTCTGTGAGATGAACTAACAGAACACACAGCAGTTTCTCAGAAAGCTTCTTTTCAGTTTTGAACGGAACATATTTCCTTTTTCACCATAGCCCTCTAGGGTCTTTCAAATATCCCTTTGCCAATTCTACATGAACAGCCTTGGAGAAAGGCTTCTTGAAGGCAAAGATGTAACTCTGTGAGATGAACTAACGGAACAGAGAGCAGTTTCTCAGAAAGCTTCTTTCCTGTTTTGAACGGAAGATATTTCCTTTTTCACCATAGCCCTCTATGGGCTTCCAAATATCCCTTTGCCAATTCCACAAGAAGGGACTTAGCGAAAGACTTCTTGAAGGGAAAGATGTAACTCTGTGAGATGAATTCAGAGAACACCGAGCAGTTTCTCAGAAAGCTTCTTTCCAGTTTTGAAGGGAAGATATTTCCTTTTCCACCATAGCCCTCTATGGGCTTCCAAATATCCCTTTGCCAATTCCACAAGAACAGCCTTAGCGAAAGGCTTCTTGAAGGGAAAGACGTAACTCTGTGAGATGAGAATGGAAAGATGTAACTCTGTGAGATGAATTAACAGAACACAGAGCAGTTTCTCAGAAATCTTATTTCCAGTTTTGAACGGAAGATATTTCCTTTTTCACCATAGCCCTCTATGGGCTTATAAATATCCCTTTGCCAGTTCCACAAGAAAAGCCTTAGCGAAAGGCTTCTTTAAGGGAAAGATGTAACTCTGTGAGATGAACTAACAGAACACAGAGCAGTTTCTCAGAAAGCTTCTTTCCAGTTTTGAACGGAAGATATTTCCTTTTTCACCATAGCCCTCTATGGGCTTCCAAATATCCCTTCGCCAGTACAACAAGAACAGCCTTAACGAAAGGCTTCTTGAAAGGAAAGATGTAACTCTGTGAGATGAACGAACAGAACACAGAGCAGTTTCTCAGAAAGCTTCTTTCAAGTTTTGAACGGAAGATATTTACTTTTTCACCATAGCCCTCAATGGGCTTCCAAATATCCCTTTGCCAATTCCACAAGAACAGCCTTAGCGAAAGGCTTCTTGAAGGGAAAGATGTAACTCTGTGAGGTGAATTAACAGAACACTGAACAGTTTCTCAGAAAGCTTCTTTCCAGTTTTGAACGGAAGATATTCCCTTTTTCACCATAGCCCTCTCTGGGCTTCCAAATATCCCTTTGCCAATTCTACAAGAACAGCCTTATCGAAAGGCTTCTTGAAGGGAAAGATGTAACTCTGTGAGATGAATTCAGAGAACACAGAGCAGTTTCTCAGAAAGCTTCTTTCCAGTTTTGAAGGGAAGATATTTCCTTTTTCACCGTAGCCCTCTAAGGGATTCCAAATATCCCTTTGCCAATTCCACAAGAACAGGCTTAGCGAAAGGCTTCTTGAAGGGAAATATGTAACTCTGTGAGATGAGAAGGGAAAGATGAACTCTGTGAGATGAATTAACAGAACACAGAACAGTTTCTCAGAAAGCTTCTTTCCAGTTTTGAAAGGAAGATATTTCCTTTTTCACCGTAGCCCTCTATGGTCTTCCAAATATCCCTCTGCCAATTCCAAAAGAACAGCCTTAGCGAAAGGCTTCTTGAAGGGAAAGATGTAACTCTGTGAGATGAATTCAGAGAACACAGAGTAGTTTGTCAGAAAGCTTCTTTCCAGTTTTGAACGGAAGATATTTCCTTTTTCACCATAGCCCTCTATGGGCTTCCAAATATCCCTTTGCCAATTCCACAAGAACAGCCTTATCGAAAGGCTTCTTGAAGGGAAAGATTTAACTCTGTGAGATGAATTCAGAGAACACAGAGCAGTTTCTCAGAAAGCTTCTTTCCAGTTTTGAACCGAAGATATTTCCTTTTCCACCATTACCCTCCTTGGGCTTCCAAATATCCCTTTGCCAATTCCACAAGAACAGCCTTAGCGAAAGGCTTCTTGAAAGGGAAGATGTAACTCTGTGAGATGAACTAACAGAACACAGAGCAGTTTCTCAGAAAGCTTCTTTCCAGTTTTGAACGGAAGATATTTCCTTTTACACCACAGACCTCTATGGGCTTCCAAATATCCCTTTGCCAATTCCACAAGAACAGCCTTAGCGAAAGGCTTCTTGAAGGGTAAGACGTAACTCTGTGAGATGAATTCAGAGAACACAGAGCAGTTTCTCAGAAAGCTCCTTTCCAGTTTTGAAGGGAAGATATTTCCTTTTTCACCGTAGCCCTCTATGGGATTCCAAATATCCCTTTGCCAATTCCACAAGAACAGCCTTAGCGAAAGGCTTCTTGAAGGGAAAGATGTAACTCTGTGAGATGAGAAGGGAAAGATGAACTCTGTGAGATGAATTAACAGAACACAGAACAGTTTTTCAGAAAGCTTCTTTCCAGTTTTAAACGGAAGATATTCCCTTTTTCACCGTAGCCCTCCATGGGCTTCCAAATATCCCTTTGCCAATTCCACAAGAACAGCCTTATCGAAAGGCTTCTTGAAGGGAAAGATGTAACTCTGTGAGAAGAATTCAGAGAACACAGATCAGTTTCTCAGAAAGCTTGTTTCCAGTTTTGAACGGAAGATATTTCCTTTTTCATTATAGACCTCTAGGGGCTTGCAAATATCCCTTTGCCAATTCCACAAGAACAGCCTTAGCGAAAGGCTTCTTGAAGGGAAAGATGTAACTCTGTGATGAACCAACAGAACACAGAGCAGTTTCTCAGAAAGCTTCTGTCCACTTTTGAAAGGAAGATATTTCCATTTTCACCATTGGCCTCTATGTGCTTCCAAATATCCCTTAGCCAATTCCACAAGAACAGCCTTAGCGAATGGCTTCTTGAAGGGAACGATGTAACTCTGTGAGATGAACTAACAGAACACAGAGCAGTTTCTCAGAAAGCTTCTTTCCAGTGTTGAACGGAAGATATTTCCTTTTTCACCATACCCCTCCATGTTCTTCCAAATATCCCTTTGCCAATTCCACTAGAACAGCCTTAGCGAAAGGCTTCTTGAAGGGAAAGATGAAACTCTGTGAGATGAACTAACAGAACACAGGCAGTTTCTCAGAAAGCTTCTTTCCAGTTTTTAACGGAAGATATTTCCTTTTTCACCTTAGCCCTCCATGGGCTTCCATATATCCCTTTGCCAATACCACAAGAACAGCCTTGGCGAAAGGCTTCTTGAAGAGAAAGATGTAACTCTGTGAAATGAATTAACAGAACACAGAAAAGTTTCTCAGAAAGTTTCTTTCCAGTTTTGAACGGAAGATATTTCCTTTTTCACCATAGCCCTCTATGGGCTTCCAAATATCCCTTTGCCAATTCTACAAGAACAGCCTTAGCGAAAGGCTTCTTGAAGGGAAAGATGTAACTCTGTGAGATGAATTAACAGAACACAGAGCAGTTTCTCAGAAAGCTTCTTTCCAGTTTTGAACGGAAGATATTTCCTTTTTCACCATAGCCCTCTAAGGGCTTCCAAGTATCCCTTTTCCAATTCCACAAGAACAGACTTAGCGAAAGGCTTCTTGAAGGGAACGATGTAACTCTGTGAGATGAATTAACAGAACACAGAGCAGTTTCTCAGAAAGCTTCTTTCCAGTTTTGAACGGAAGGTATTTCCTTTTTCACCATAGCCCTCTATGGGCTTCCAAATATCCCTTTGCTAGTTCCACAAGAGACGCCGTAGCGAAAGGCGTCTTTAATGGAAAGATGTAACTCAGTGAGATGAACTAACAGAACTCACAGCAGTTTCTCAGAAAGCTTCTTTCCAGTTTTGAACGGAAGATATTTCCTTTTTCACCATAGCCCTCTATGGGCTTCCAAATATCCCTCTGCCAATTCCACAAGAACAGCCTTGGCGAAAGGCTTCTTGAAGGGAAAGATGTAACTCTGTGAGATGAATTCAGAGAACACAGAGCAGTTTCTCAGAAAGCTTCTTTCCCGTTTTGAACGGAAGATATTTCCTTTTACACCACAGACCTCTATGGGCTTCCAAATATCCCTTTGCCAATTCCACAAGAACAGCCTTAGCGAAAGGCTTCTTGAAGGGTAAGACGTAACTCTGTGAGATGAATTCAGAGAACACAGAGCAGTTTCTCAGAAAGCTCCTTTCCAGTTTTGAAGGGAAGATATTTCCTTTTTCACCGTAGCCCTCTATGGGATTCCAAATATCCCTTTGCCAATTCCACAAGAACAGCCTTAGCGAAAGGCTTCTTGAAGGGAAAGATGTAACTCTGTGAGATGAGAAGGGAAAGATGAACTCTGTGAGATGAATTAACAGAACACAGAACAGTTTTTCAGAAAGCTTCTTTCCAGTTTTAAACGGAAGATATTCCCTTTTTCACCGTAGCCCTCCATGGGCTTCCAAATATCCCTTTGCCAATTCCACAAGAACAGCCTTATCGAAAGGCTTCTTGAAGGGAAAGATGTAACTCTGTGAGAAGAATTCAGAGAACACAGAGCAGTTTCTCAGAAAGCTTGTTTCCAGTTTTGAACGGAAGATATTTCCTTTTTCATTATAGACCTCTAGGGGCTTGCAAATATCCCTTTGCCAATTCCACAAGAACAGCCTTAGCGAAAGGCTTCTTGAAGGGAAAGATGTAACTCTGTGATGAACCAACAGAACACAGAGCAGTTTCTCAGAAAGCTTCTGTCCACTTTTGAAAGGAAGATATTTCCATTTTCACCATTGGCCTCTATGTGCTTCCAAATATCCCTTAGCCAATTCCACAAGAACAGCCTTAGCGAATGGCTTCTTGAAGGGAACGATGTAACTCTGTGAGATGAACTAACAGAACACAGAGCAGTTTCTCAGAAAGCTTCTTTCCAGTGTTGAACGGAAGATATTTCCTTTTTCACCATACCCCTCCATGTTCTTCCAAATATCCCTTTGCCAATTCCACTAGAACAGCCTTAGCGAAAGGCTTCTTGAAGGGAAAGATGAAACTCTGTGAGATGAACTAACAGAACACAGGCAGTTTCTCAGAAAGCTTCTTTCCAGTTTTTAACGGAAGATATTTCCTTTTTCACCTTAGCCCTCCATGGGCTTCCATATATCCCTTTGCCAATACCACAAGAACAGCCTTGGCGAAAGGCTTCTTGAAGAGAAAGATGTACCTCTGTGAAATGAATTAACAGAACACAGAAAAGTTTCTCAGAAAGTTTCTTTCCAGTTTTGAACGGAAGATATTTCCTTTTTCACCATAGCCCTCTATGGGCTTCCAAATATCCCTTTGCCAATTCTACAAGAACAGCCTTAGCGAAAGGCTTCTTGTAGGGAAAGATGTAACTCTGTGAGATGAATTAACAGAACACAGAGCAGTTTCTCAGAAAGCTTCTTTCCAGTTTTGAACGGAAGATATTTCCTTTTTCACCATAGCCCTCTAAGGGCTTCCAAGTATCCCTTTTCCAATTCCACAAGAACAGACTTAGCGAAAGGCTTCTTGAAGGGAAAGATGTAACTCTGTGAGATGAATTAACAGAACACAGAGCAGTTTCTCAGAAAGCTTCTTTCCAGTTTTGAACGGAAGGTATTTCCTTTTTCACCATAGCCCTCTATGGGCTTCCAAATATCCCTTTGCTAGTTCCACAAGAGACGCCGTACCGAAAGGCGTCTTTAATGGAAAGATGTAACTCAGTGAGATGAACTTACAGAACTCACAGCAGTTTCTCAGAAAGCTTCTTTCCAGTTTTGAACGGAAGATATTTCCTTTTTCACCATAGCCCTCTATGGGCTTCCAAATATCCCTCTGCCAATTCCACAAGAACAGCCTTGGCGAAAGGCTTCTTGAAGGGAAAGATGTAACTCTGTGAGATGAATTCAGAGAACACAGAGCAGTTTCTCAGAAAGCTTCTTTCCCGTTTTGAACGGAAGATATTCCCTTTTTCACCATAGCCCTCTATGGGCTTCCAAATATCCCTTTGCCAATTCCACAAGAACAGCCTTAGCGAAAGGCTTCTTGAAGGGAAAGATGTAACTCTGTGAGATGAATTCAGAGAACACAGA
This sequence comes from Chlorocebus sabaeus, assembly GCF_047675955.1. Lineage (NCBI taxonomy): Eukaryota > Metazoa > Chordata > Mammalia > Primates > Cercopithecidae > Chlorocebus > Chlorocebus sabaeus. Next base: position 37,037,668 of record NC_132909.1, read on the forward strand.
GCAGTTTCTCAGAAAGCTTCTTTCCAGTTTTGAACGGAAGATATTTCCTTTTCCACCATAGCCCTCTACGGGCTTCCAAATATCCCTTTGCCAATTCCACAAGAACAGCCTTAGCTAAAGGCTTCTTGAAGGGAAAGATGTAACTCTGTGAGATGAATTAACAGAACACAGAGCAGTTTCTCAGAAAGATTCTTTCCAGTTTTGAACGGAAGATATTTCCTTTTTCACCATAGCCCTCTATGGCCTTCCAAATATCCCTTTGCCAGGTCCACAAGAACAGCCTTAGCGAAAGGCTTCTTGAAGGTAAAGATGTAACTCCGTGAGATGAATTAACAGAACACAGAGCAGTTTCTCAGAAAGCTTCTTTCCAGTTTTGAACGGAAGATATTTCCTTTTTCACCATAGCCCTCTATGGGCTTCCAAATGTCCCTTTGCCAATTCCACAAGAACAGACTTTGCGAAAGGCTTCTTGAAGGGAAAGATGGAACTCTGTAAGATGAATTAAGAGAACACAGAGCAGTTTCTCAGAAAGCTTCTTTCCAGTTTTGAAAGGAAGATATTTCCTTTTTCACCATAGCCTTCTATGGGCTTCCAAATATCCCTTTGCCAATTCCACAAGAACAGCCTTAGCGAAAGGCTTCTTGAAAGGAAGATGTAACTCTGTGAGATGAATGAACAGAAACAGAACAGTTTCTCAGAAAGCTTCTTTCCAGTTTTGAATGGAAGATATTTCTTTTTTGACCATAGCCCTCTATGGGCTTCCAAATATCCCTTTGCCAATTCCACAAGAACAGCCTTAGCGAAAGGCTTCTTGAAGGGAAAGATGTATCTCTTTGAGATGAATTAACAGAACACAGAGCAGTTTCGCAGAAAGCTTCTTTCCGGTTTTGAACCCAAGGTATTTCCTTTTTCACCATAGCCCTCTAGGGTCTTCCAAATATCCCTTTGCCAATTCCACAAGAACAGCCTTAGCGAAAGGCTTCTTGAAGGGAAAGATGGAACTCTGTGAGATGAATTCAGAGAACACAGAGCAGTTTCTCAGAAAGCTTCTTTCCAGTTTTGAACGGAAGATATTCCCTTTTTCACCATAGCCCTCTCTGGGCTTCCAAATATCCCTTTGCCAATTCCACAAGAACAGCCTTAGCGAAAGGCTTCTTGAAGGGAAAGATGTAACTCTGTGAGATGAATTCAGAGAACACAGAGCAGTTTCTCAGAAAGCTTCTTTCCAGTTTTGAACGGAAGATATTTCCTTTTTCACCATAACCCTCTATGGGCTTCCAAATATCCTTCTGCCAGTTCCACAAGAACAGCCGTAGCGAAAGGCGTCTTGAAATGAAAGATGTAACTCTGTGAGATGAAGTAACAGAACTCACAGCAGTTTCTCAGAAAGCTTCTTTCCAGTTTTGAACGGAAGATATTTCCTTTTTCATTATAGACCTCAAGAGGTTTTCAAATATCCCTTTGCCAATTCCACAAGAGCAGCCTTAGCGAAAGGCTTCTTGAAGGGAAAGATGTAACTCTGTGATGAACTAACAGAACACAGAGCAGTTTCTCAGAAAGCTTCTTTCCACTTTTGAAAGGAAGATATTTCCTTTTTCACCATAGGCCTCTATGGGCTTCCAAATATCCCTTAGCCAATTCCACAAGAACAGCCTTAGCGAAAGGCTTCTTGAAGGGAAAGATGTAACTCTGTGAGATGAATTCAGAGAACACAGAGCAGTTTCTCAGAAAGCTTCTTTCCCGTTTTGAACGGAAGATATTCCCTTTTTCACCATAGCCCTCTATGGGCTTCCAAATATCCCTTTGCCAATTCCACAAGAACAGCCTTAGCGAAAGGCTTCTTGAAGGGAAAGATGTAACTCTGTGAGATGAATTCAGAGAACACAGAGCAGTTTCTCAGAAAGCTTCTTTCCAGTTTTGAACCGAAGATATTTCCTTTTCCACCATAGCCCTCTACGGGCTTCCAAATATCCCTTTGCCAATTCCACAAGAACAGTCTTAGCGAAAGGCTTCTTGAAGGGAAAGATGTAACTCTGTGAGATGAATTAACAGAACACAGAGCAGTTTCTCAGAAAGATTCTTTCCAGTTTTGAACGGAAGATATTTCCTTTTTCACCATAGCCCTCTATGGGCTTGAAAATATCCCTTTGCCAGGTCCACAAGAACAGCCTTAGCGAAAGGCTTCTTGAAGGGAAAGATGTAACTCCGTGAGATGAATTAACAGAACACAGAGCAGTTTCTCAGAAAGCTTCTTTCCAGTTTTGAACGGAAGATATTTCCTTTTTCACCATAGCCCTCTATGGGCGTCCAAATGTCCCTTTGCCAATTCCACAAGAACAGACTTAGCGAAAGGCTTCTTGAAGGGAAAGATGGAACTCTGTAAGATGAATTAACAGAACACAGAGCAGTTTCTCAGAAAGCTTCTTTCCAGTTTTGAAAGGAAGATATTTCCTTTTTCACCATAGCCTTCTATGGGCTTCCAAATATCCCTTTGCCAATTCCACAAGAACAGCCTTAGCGAAAGGCTTCTTGAATGGAAAGATGTAACTCTGTGAGATGAATGAACAGAAAACAGAACAGTTTCTCAGAAAGCTTCTTTCCACTTTTGAACGGAAGATATTTCCTTTTTCACCATAGCCCTCTATGGGCTTCCAAATATCCCTTTGCCAATTCCACAAGAACAGCCTTAGCGAAAGGCTTCTTGAAGGGAAAGATGTATCTCTGTGAGATGAATTAACAGAACACAGAGCAGTTTCACAGAAAGCTTCTTTCCGGTTTTGAACCCAATGTATTTCCTTTTTCACCATAGCCCTCTAGGGTCTTCCAAATATCCCTTTGCCAATTCCACAAGAACAGCATTAGCGAAAGGCTTCTTGAAGGGAAAGATGTAACTCTGTGAGATGAATTCAGAGAACACAGAGCAGTTTCTCAGAAAGCTTCTTTCCAGTTTTGAACGGAAGATATTCCCTTTTTCACCATAGCCCTCTCTGGGCTTCCAAATATCCCTTTGCCAATTCCACAAGAACAGCCTTAGCGAAAGGCTTCTTGAAGGGAAAGATGTAACTCTGTGAGATGAATTCAGAGAACTCAGAGCAGTTTCTCAGAAAGCTTCTTTCCAGTTTTGAACGGAAGATATTTCCTTTTTCACCATAACCCTCTATGGGCTTCCAAATATCCCTTTGCCAGTTCCACAAGAACAGCCGAAGCGAAAGGCGTCTTGAATGTAAAGATGTAACTCTGTGAGATGAACTAACAGAACTCACAGCAGTTTCTCAGAAAGCTTCTTTCCAGTTTTGAACGGAAGATATTTCCTTTTTCATTATAGACCTCTAGGGGCTTTCAAATATCCCTTTGCCAATTCCACAAGAACAGCCTTAGCGAAAGGCTTCTTGAAGGGAAAGATGTAACTCTGTGATGAACTAAGAGAACACAGAGCAGTTTCTCAGAAAGCTTCTTTCCACTTTTGAAAGGAAGATATTTCCTTTTTCACCATAGCCCTCTATGGGCTTCCAAATATCCCTTTGCCAATTCCACAAGAACAGACTTAGCGAAAGGCTTCTTGAAGGGAAAGATGTAACTCTGTGAGATGAACTAACAGAACACAGAGCAGTTTCTCAGAAAGCTTCTTTCCAGTTTTGAACGGAAGTTATTTCCTTTTTCGTTATAGACCTCTAGTTGCTTTCAAATATCCCTTTGCCAATTCCACAAGAACAGCCTTAGCGAAAGGCTTTTTGAAGGGACAGATGTAACTCTGTGATGAACTAACAGAACACCGAGCAGTTTCTCAGAAAGTTCTTTCCAGTTTTGAACGGAAGATATTTCCTTTTTCACCATAGCCCTCTAAGGGCTTCCAAATATCCCTTTGCCAATTCCACAAGAACAGCCTTAGTGAAAGGCTTCTTGAAGGGAAAGATGAAACTCTGTGAGATGAATTAACAGAACACAGAGCAGTTTCTCAGAAAGCTTCTTTCCAGTTTTGAACGGAAGATATTTCCTTTTTCACCATAGCCGTCTATGGGTTTCCAAATATCCCTTTGCCAATTCCACAAGAACAGCCTTAGCGAAAGGCTTCTTGATGGGAAAGATGTAACTCTGTGAGATGAATGAACAGAACACAGAACAGTTTCTCAGAAAGCTTCTTTCCAGTTTTTTACGGAAGATATTTCCTTTTTCACCATAGCCCTTTCTGGGCTTCCAAATATCCCTTTGCCAATTCCACAAGAACAGCCTTAGCGAAAGGCTTCTTGAAGGGAAAGATGTAATTCTGTGAGATGAATTCAGAGAACACAGAGCAGTTTCTCAGAAAGCTTCTTTCCAGTTTTGAAAGGAAGATATTTCCTTTTTCACCATAGCCCTCTAACGGCTTCCAAGTATCCCTTTGCCAATTCCACAAGAACAGACTTAGCGAAAGGCTTCTTGAAGGGAAAGATGTAACTCTGTGAGATGAATTAACAGAACACAGAGCAGATTCTCAGAAAGCTTCTTTCCAGTTTTGAACGGAAGGTATTTCCTTTTTCACCATAGACATCTATGTGCTTCCAAATATCCCTTTGCCAGTTCCGCAAGAACAGACGTAGCGAAAGGCGTCTTTAATGGAAAGATGTAACTCAGTGAGATGAACTAACAGAACTCACAGCAGTTTCTAAGAAAGCTTCTTTCCAGTTTTGAACGGAAGATATTTCCTTTTTCACCATAGCCCTCTATGGGCTTCCAAATATCCCTTTGCCAATTCCACAAGAACAGCCTTAGCGAAAGGCTTCTTGAAGGGAAAGATGTATCTCTGTGAGATGAATTAACAGAACACAGAGCAGTTTCGCAGAAAGCTTCTTTCCGGTTTTGATCCCAAGGTATTTCCTTTTTCACCATAGCCCTCTAGGGTCTTCCATATATCCCTTTGCCAATTCCACAAGAACAGCCTTAGCGAAAGGCTTCTTGAAGGGAAAGATGTAACTCTGTGATGAACTAACAGAACACAGAGCAGTTTCTCAGAAAGCTTCTTTCCACTTTTGAAAGGAAGATATTTCCTTTTTCACCAAAGCCCTCTAATGGCTTCCAAATATCCCTTAGCAATTTCCACAAGAACAGCCTTAGCGAATGGCTTCTTGAATGGAAAGATGTAACTCTGTGAGATGAACTAACAGAACACAGAGCAGTTTCTCAGAAAGCTTCTTTCCAGTTTTGAACGGAAGATATTTCCTTTTTCACCATACCCCTCCATGGGCTTCCAAATATCCCTTTGCCAATTCCACTAGAACAGCCTTAGCGAAAGGCTTCTTGAAGGGAAAGATGAAACTCTGTGAGATGAACTAACAGAACACAGAGAAGTTTCTCAGAAAGCTTCTTTCCTGTTTTGAACGGAAGATAATTCCTTTTTCACCATAGCCCTCTATGGGCTTCCAAATATCCCTTTGCCAATTCCACAAGAACAGCCTTAGCGAAAGGCTTCTTGAAGGGAAAGATGTAACTCTGTGAGATGAATTAACAGAACACAGAGCAGTTTCTCAGAAAGCTTCTTTCAATTTTGAACGGAAGATATTTCCTTTTTCACCATAGCCATCTATGGGCTTCCAAATATCCCTTTGCCAATTAAAAAAGAACAGGCTTAGCGAAAGGCATCTTGAAGGGAAAGATGTAACTCTGTGAGATGAATTCAGAGAACACAGAGTAGTTTCTCAGAAAGCTTCTTTCCAGTTTTGAACGGAAGATATTTCCTTTTTCACCATAGCCCTCTATAGGCTTCCAAATATCCCTTTGCCAATACCACAAGAACAGCCTTAGAGAAAGGCTTCTTGAAGGGAAAGATGTAACCCTATATGATGAATTAACAGAACACAGAGCAGTTTTTCGGAAAGCTTCTTTGCAGTTTTGAACGGAAGATATTTCCTTTTTCACCATAGCCCTCTACGGGCTTCCAAATACCCTTTGCCAATTCCACAAGAACAGCCTTAGCGAAAGGCTTCTTGAAGGGAAAGATGTAACTCTGTGAGAAGAATTCAGAGAACACAGAGCAGTTTCTCAGAAAGCTTGTTTCCAGTTTTGAACGGAAGATATTTTCTTTTTGACCATAGCCCTCTATGGGCTTCCAAATATCCCTTTGCCAGTTCCACAAGAACAGCCTTAGCGAAAGGCTTCTTGAAGGGAAAGATGTAACTCTGTGAGATGAACTAACAGAACACCGAGCAGTTTCTCAGAATGTTCTTTCCAGTTTTGAACGGAAGATATTTCCTTTTTCACCATAGCCCTCTATGGGCTTCCAAATATCCCTTTGCCAGTTCCACAAGAACAGCCTTAGCGAAAGGCTTCTTGAAGGGAAAGATGTAACTCTGTGAGATGAGAAGGGAAAGATGAACTCTGTGAGATGAATTAACAGAACACAGAACAGTTTTTCAGAAAGCTACTTTCCAGTTTTAAACGGAAGATATTTCCTTTTTCACCGTAGCCCTCCATGGGCTTCCAAATATCCCTTTGCCAATTCCAAAAGAACAGCCTTAGCGAAAGGCTTCATGAAGGGAAAGATGTAACTCTGTGAGAAGAATTCAGAGAACACAGAGCAGTTTCTCAGAAAGCTTCTTTCCAGTTTTGAACGGAAGATATTTCCTTTTTCACCATAGCCCTCTATGGGCTTCCAAATATCCCTTTGCCAATTCCACAAGAGCAGCCTTAGCGAAAGGCTTCATGAAGGGAAAGATGTAATTCTGTGAGATGAATTAACAGAACACAGAGCAGTTTCTCAAAAAGCTTCTTTCCAGTTTTGAACGGAAGATATTTCCTTTTTCACCGTAGCCCTTTTTGGGCTTCCAAATATTCCTTTGCCAGGTCCACAAGAACAGCCTTAGCGAAAGGCTTCTTGAAGGGAAAGATGTAACTCTGTGAGATGAATTAACAGAACACAGAGCAGTTTCTCAGAAAGCATCTTTCCAGTTTTGAACGGAAGATATTTCCTTTTTCACCATAGCCCTCTATGGTCTTCCAAATATCCCTTTGCCAATTCCACAAGAACAGCCTTAGCGAACGACTTTTTGAAGGGAAAGATGTAACTCTGTGAGATGAATTAACAAAACACAGAGCAGTTTCTCAGAAAGATTCTTTCCAGTTTTGAACGGAAGATATTTCCTTTTTCACCATAGCCCTCTATGGGCTTCCAAATATCCCTTTGCCAGGACCAAAAGAACAGCCTTAGCGAAAGGCTTCTTGAAGGGAAAGATGTAACTCTGTGAGATGAACTAACAGAACACAGAGCAGTTTCTCAGAAAGCTTCTTTCCAGTTTTGAACGGAAGATATTTCCTTTTTCACCATAGCCCTCTAAGGGCTTCCAAATATCCCTTTGCCAATTCCACAAGAACAGACTTAGCGAAAGGCTTCTTAAAGGGAAAGATGTAACTCTGTGAGATGAATTAACATAACACAGAGCAGTTTCTCAGAAAGCTTCTTTCCAGTTTTGAACGGAAGATATTTCCTTTTTCACCATAGCCCTCTATGTGCTTCCAAATATCCCTTTGCCAGTTCCACAAGAACAGCCGTAGCGAAAGGCGTCTTGAATGGAAAGATGTAACTCTGTGAGATGAACTAACAGAACTCACAGCAGTTTCTCAGAAAGCTTCTTTCCAGTTTTGAACGGAAGATATTTCCTTTTTCATTATAGACCTCTAGGGGCTTTCAAATATCCCTTTGCCAATTCCACAAGAACAGCCTTAGCGAAAGGCTTCTTGTAGGGAAAGATGTAACTCTGTGATGAACTAATAGAACACAGAGCAGATTCTCAGAAAGGTTCTTTCCAGTTTTGAAAGGAAGATATTTCCTTTTTCACCATAGGCCTCTATGGGCTTCCAAATATCCCTTAGCCAATTCCACAAGAACAGCCTTATCGAAAGGCTTCTTGAAGGGAAAGATGTAACTCTGTGAGATGAACTAACAGAACACAGAGCAGTTTCTCAGAAAGCTTCTTTCCAGTTTTGAACGGAAGATATTTCCTTTTTCAACATACCCCTCCATGGGCTTCCAAATATCCCTTTGCCAATCCCACTAGAACAGCCTTAGCGAAAGGCTTCTTGAAGGGAAAGATGTAACTCTGTGAGATGAACTAACAGAACACAGAGCAGTTTCTCAGAAAGCTTCTTTCCTGTTTTGAACGGAAGATATTTCCTTTTTCACCATAGCCCTCTATGGGCTTCCAAATATCCCTTTGCCAATCCCACAAGAACAGCCTTAGCGAAAGGCTTCTTGAAGGGAAAGATGTAACTCTGTGAGATGAATTAACAGAACACAGAGCAGTTTCTCAGAAATCTTCTTTCCAGTTTTGAACGGAAGATATTTCCTTTTTCACCATATCCCTCTATGGGCTTCCAAATATCCCTTTGCCAATTCCAAAAGAACAGCCTTAGCGAAAGGCTTCTTGAAGGGAAAGATGTAACTCTGTGAGATGAATTCAGAGAACACAGAGTAGTTTCTCAGAAAGCTTCTTTCCAGTTTGGAACGGAAGATATTTCCTTTTTCACCATAGCCCTCTATAGGCTTCCAATTATCCCTTTGCCAATTCCACAAGAACAGCCTTAGCGAAAGGCTTCTTGAAGGGAAAGATGTAACTCTGTGAGATGAATTAACAGAACACAGAGCAGTTTTTCAGAAAGCTTCTTTGCAGTTTTGAACGGAAGATATTTCCTTTTTCACCATAGCCTTCCACGGGCTTCCAAATACCCTTTGCCAATTCCACAAGAACCGCCTTAGCGAAAGGCTTCATGAAGGGAAAGATGTAACTCTGTGAGAAGAATTCAGAGAACACAGAGCAGTTTCTCAGAAAGCTTCTTTCCAGTTTTGAACGGAAGATATTTCCTTTTTCACCATAGCCCTCTATGGGCTTCCAAATATCCCTTTGCCAGTTCCACAAGAACAGCCTTAGCGAAAGGCTTCTTGAAGGGAAAGATGTAACTCTGTGAGATGAACTAACGGAACACCGAGCAGTTTCTCAGAAAGTTCTTTCCAGTTTTGAACGGAAGATATTTCCTTTTTCACCATAGCCCTCCATGGGCTTCCAAATATCCCTTTGCCAATTCCACAAGAACAGCCTTAGCGAAAGGCTTCTTGAAGGGAAAGATGTAACTCTGTGAGATGAACTAACAGAACACAGAGCAGTTTCTCAGCAAGCTTCTTTCCAGTTTTGAACGGAAGATATTTCCTCTTTCACCATAGCCCTCTATGGGCTTCCAAATATCCCTTTGCCAATTCCACAAGAACAGCCTTAGCGAAAGGCTTCTTGAAGGGAAAGATGTAACTCTGTGAGATGAATTCGGAGAACACAGTGTAGTTTCTCAGAAAGCTTCTTTCCAGTTTGGAAGGGAAGATATTTCCTTTTTCACCATAGCCCTCTATGGGCTTCCAAATATCCCTTTGTCAATTCCACAAGAACAGCCTCAGCAAAAGGCTTCTTAAAGGGAAAGATGTAACTCTGTGAGATGAATTAACAGAACACAGAGCAGTTTCTCAGAAAGCCTTTTTTCCAGTCTTGAACGGAAGATATTTCGTTTTTAACCACAGCCCTCTATGGGCTTCCAAATATCCCTTTGCCAATTCCACAAGAACAGCCTTAGCGAAAGGCTTCTTGAAGGGAAAGATGTAACTCTGTGAGATGAATTAACAGAACACAGAACAGTTTCTCAGAAAGCTTCTTTCCCGTTTTGAAAGGAAGATATTTCCTTTTTCACCATAGCCCTCTATGGGCTTCCAAATGTCCCTTTGCCAATTCCAGAAGAACAGCCTTAGCGAAAGGCTTCTTTAAGGGAAAGATGTAGCTCTGTGAAATGAATTAACAGAACACAGAAAGTTTCTCAGAAAGCTTCTTTCCAGTTTTGAACGGACGATATTTCCTTTTTCACCATAGGCCTCTATGGGCTTCCAAATATCCCTTTGCCAATTGCACAAGAACAGCCTTAGCGAAAGGCTTCTTGAAGGGAAAGATGTAACTCTGTGAGATGAATTCAGAGAACACAGAGCAGTTTGTCAGAAAGCTTCTTTCCAGTTTTGAACGGAAGATATTCCCTTTTTCACCATAGCCCTCTATGGGCTTCCAAATATCCCTTTGCCAATTCCACAACAACAGCCTTAGCGAAAGGCTTCTTGAATGGAAAGATGTAACTCTGTGAGATGAATTCAGAGAACACAGAGCAGTTTCTCAGAAAGCTTCTTTCCAGTTTTGAACGGAAGATATTTCCTTTTCCACCATAGCACTCTACGGGCTTCCAAATATCCCTTTGCCAATTCCACAAGAACAGCCTTAGCGAAAGGCTTCTTGAAGGGAAAGATGTAACTCTGTGAGATGAATTAACAGAACGCAGAGCAGTTTCTCAGAAAGATTCTTTCCAGTTTTGAACGGAAGATATTTCCTTTTTCACCATAGCCCTCTATGGGCTTCCAAATATCCCTTTGCCATTTCCACAACAACAGCCTTAGCGAAAGGCTTCTTGAAGGGAAAGATGTAACTCTGTGAGATGAACTAACAGAACACAGAGCAGTTTCTCAGAAAGCTTCTTTCCTGTTTTGAACGGAAGATATTTCCTTTTTCACCATAGCCCTCTATGGGCTTCCAAATATCCCTTTGCCAATCCCACAAGAACAGCCTTAGCGAAAGGCTTCTTGAAGGGAAAGATGTAACTCTGTGAGATGAATTAACAGAACACAGAGCAGTTTCTCAGAAATCTTCTTTCCAGTTTTGAACGGAAGATATTTCCTTTTTCACCATAGCCCTCTATGGGCTTCCAAATATCCCTTTGCCAATTCCAAAAGAACAGCCTTAGCGAAAGGCTTCTTGAAGGGAAAGATGTAACTCTGTGAGATGAATTCAGAGAACACAGAGTAGTTTCTCAGAAAGCTTCTTTCCAGTTTGGAACGGAAGATATTTCCTTTTTCACCATAGCCCTCTATAGGCTTCCAATTATCCCTTTGCCAATTCCACAAGAACAGCCTTAGCGAAAGGCTTCTTGAAGGGAAAGATGTAACTCTGTGAGATGAATTAACAGAACACAGAGCAGTTTTTCAGAAAGCTTCTTTGCAGTTTTGAACGGAAGATATTTCCTTTTTCACCATAGCCTTCCACGGGCTTCCAAATACCCTTTGCCAATTCCACAAGAACCGCCTTAGCGAAAGGCTTCATGAAGGGAAAGATGTAACTCTGTGAGAAGAATTCAGAGAACACAGAGCAGTTTCTCAGAAAGCTTCTTTCCAGTTTGAACGGAAGATATTTCCTTTTTCACCATAGCCCTCTATGGGCTTCCAAATATCCCTTTGCCAGTTCCACAAGAACAGCCTTAGCGAAAGGCTTCTTGAAGGGAAAGATGTAACTCTGTGAGATGAACTAACGGAACACCGAGCAGTTTCTCAGAAAGTTCTTTCCAGTTTTGAACGGAAGATATTTCCTTTTTCACCATAGCCCTCCATGGGCTTCCAAATATCCCTTTGCCAATTCCACAAGAACAGCCTTAGCGAAAGGCTTCTTGAAGGGAAAGATGTAACTCTGTGAGATGAACTAACAGAACACAGAGCAGTTTCTCAGCAAGCTTCTTTCCAGTTTTGAACGGAAGATATTTCCTCTTTCACCATAGCCCTCTATGGGCTTCCAAATATCCCTTTGCCAATTCCACAAGAACAGCCTTAGCGAAAGTCTTCTTGAAGGGAAAGATGTAACTCTGTGAGATGAATTCGGAGAACACAGTGTAGTTTCTCAGAAAGCTTATTTCCAGTTTGGAAGGGAAGATATTTCCTTTTTCACCATAGCCCTCTATGGGCTTCCAAATATCCCTTTGCCAATTCCACAAGAACAGCCTCAGCAAAAGGCTTCTTAAAGGGAAAGATGTAACTCTGTGAGATGAATTAACAGAACACAGAGCAGTTTCTCAGAAAGCTTTTTTCCAGTCTTGAACGGAAGATATTTCGTTTTTAACCACAGCCCTCTATGGGCTTCCAAATATCCCTTTGCCAATTCCACAAGAACAGCCTTAGCGAAAGGCTTCTTGAAGGGAAAGATGTAACTCTGTGAGATGAATTAACAGAACACAGAACAGTTTCTCAGAAAGCTTCTTTCCCGTTTTGAAAGGAAGATATTTCCTTTTTCACCATAGCCCTCTATGGGCTTCCAAATGTCCCTTTGCCAATTCCAGAAGAACAGCCTTAGCGAAAGGCTTCTTGAAGGGAAAGATGTAGCTCTGTGAAATGAATTAACAGAACACAGAAAGTTTCTCAGAAAGCTTCTTTCCAGTTTTGAACGGACGATATTTCCTTTTTCACCATAGGCCTCTATGGGCTTCCAAATATCCCTTTGCCAATTGCACAAGAACAGCCTTAGCGAAAGGCTTCTTGAAGGGAAAGATGTAACTCTGTGAGATGAATTCAGAGAACACAGAGCAGTTTCTCAGAAAGCTTCTTTCCAGTTTTGAACGGAAGATATTCCCTTTTTCACCATAGCCCTCTATGGGCTTCCAAATATCCCTTTGCCAATTCCACAACAACAGCCTTAGCGAAAGGCTTCTTGAAGGGAAAGATGTAACTCTGTGCGATGAATTCAGAGAACACAGAGCAGTTTCTCAGAAAGCTTCTTTCCAGTTTTGAACGGAAGATATTTCCTTTTCCACCATAGCACTCTACGGGCTTCCAAATATCCCTTTGCCAATTCCACAAGAACAGCCTTAGCGAAAGGCTTCTTGAAGGGAAAGATGTAACTCTGTGAGATGAATTAACAGAACGCAGAGCAGTTTCTCAGAAAGATTCTTTCCAGTTTTGAACGGAAGATATTTCCTTTTTCACCATAGCCCTCTATGGGCTTCCAAATATCCCTTTGCCATTTCCACAACAACAGCCTTAGCGAAAGGCTTCTTGAAGGGAAAGATGTAACTCTGTGAGATGAACTAACAGAACACAGAGCAGTTTCTCAGAAAGCTTCTTTCCTGTTTTGAACGGAAGATATTTCCTTTTTCACCATAGCCCTCTATGGGCTTCCAAATATCCCTTTGCCAATCCCACAAGAACAGCCTTAGCGAAAGGCTTCTTGAAGGGAAAGATGTAACTCTGTGAGATGAATTAACAGAACACAGAGCAGTTTCTCAGAAATCTTCTTTCCAGTTTTGAACGGAAGATATTTCCTTTTTCACCATAGCCCTCTATGGGCTTCCAAATATCCCTTTGCCAATTCCAAAAGAACAGCCTTAGCGAAAGGCTTCTTGAAGGGAAAGATGTAACTCTGTGAGATGAATTCAGAGAACACAGAGTAGTTTCTCAGAAAGCTTCTTTCCAGTTTGGAACGGAAGATATTTCCTTTTTCACCATAGCCCTCTATAGGCTTCCAATTATCCCTTTGCCAATTCCACAAGAACAGCCTTAGCGAAAGGCTTCTTGAAGGGAAAGATGTAACTCTGTGAGATGAATTAACAGAACACAGAGCAGTTTTTCAGAAAGCTTCTTTGCAGTTTTGAACGGAAGATATTTCCTTTTTCACCATAGCCTTCCACGGGCTTCCAAATACCCTTTGCCAATTCCACAAGAACCGCCTTAGCGAAAGGCTTCATGAAGGGAAAGATGTAACTCTGTGAGAAGAATTCAGAGAACACAGAGCAGTTTCTCAGAAAGCTTCTTTCCAGTTTTGAACGGAAGATATTTCCTTTTTCACCATAGCCCTCTATGGGCTTCCAAATATCCCTTTGCCAGTTCCACAAGAACAGCCTTAGCGAAAGGCTTCTTGAAGGGAAAGATGTAACTCTGTGAGATGAACTAACGGAACACCGAGCAGTTTCTCAGAAAGTTCTTTCCAGTTTTGAACGGAAGATATTTCCTTTTTCACCATAGCCCTCCATGGGCTTCCAAATATCCCTTTGCCAATTCCACAAGAACAGCCTCAGCGAAAGGCTTCTTGAAGGGAAAGATGTAACTCTGTGAGATGAACTAACAGAACACAGAGCAGTTTCTCAGCAAGCTTCTTTCCAGTTTTGAACGGAAGATATTTCCTCTTTCACCATAGCCCTCTATGGGCTTCCAAATATCCCTTTGCCAATTCCACAAGAACAGCCTTAGCGAAAGTCTTCTTGAAGGGAAAGATGTAACTCTGTGAGATGAATTCGGAGAACACAGTGTAGTTTCTCAGAAAGCTTCTTTCCAGTTTGGAAGGGAAGATATTTCCTTTTTCACCATAGCCCTCTATGGGCTTCCAAATATCCCTTTGCCAATTCCACAAGAACAGCCTTAGCGAAAGGCTTCTTGAAGGGAAAGATGTAACTCTGTGAGATGAATTAACAGAACACAGAACAGTTTCTCAGAAAGCTTCTTTCCCGTTTTGAAAGGAAGATATTTCCTTTTTCACCATAGCCCTCTATGGGCTTCCAAATGTCCCTTTGCCAATTCCAGAAGAACAGCCTTAGCGAAAGGCTTCTTGAAGGGAAAGATGTAGCTCTGTGAAATGAATTAACAGAACACAGAAAGTTTCTCAGAAAGCTTCTTTCCAGTTTTGAACGGACGATATTTCCTTTTTCACCATAGGCCTCTATGGGCTTCCAAATATCCCTTTGCCAATTGCACAAGAACAGCCTTAGCGAAAGGCTTCTTGAAGGGAAAGATGTAACTCTGTGAGATGAATTCAGAGAACACAGAGCAGTTTCTCAGAAAGCTTCTTTCCAGTTTTGAACGGAAGATATTCCCTTTTTCACCATAGCCCTCTATGGGCTTCCAAATATCCCTTTGCCAATTCCACAACAACAGCCTTAGCGAAAGGCTTCTTGAAGGGAAAGATGTAACTCTGTGCGATGAATTCAGAGAACACAGAGCAGTTTCTCAGAAAGCTTCTTTCCAGTTTTGAACGGAAGATATTTCCTTTTCCACCATAGCACTCTACGGGCTTCCAAATATCCCTTTGCCAATTCCACAAGAACAGCCTTAGCGAAAGGCTTCTTGAAGGGAAAGATGTAACTCTGTGAGATGAATTAACAGAACGCAGAGCAGTTTCTCAGAAAGATTCTTTCCAGTTTTGAACGGAAGATATTTCCTTTTTCACCATAGCCCTCTATGGGCTTCCAAATATCCCTTTGCCATTTCCACAACAACAGCCTTAGCGAAAGGCTTCTTGAAGGGAAAGATGTAACTCTGTGAGATGAACTAACAGAACACAGAGCAGTTTCTCAGAAAGCTTCTTTCCAGTTTTGAACGGAAGATATTTCCTTTTTCACCATAGCCCTCCATGGGCTTCCAAATATCCCTTTGCCAATTCCACAAGAACAGCCTTAGCGTAAGGCTTCTTGAAGGGAAAGATGTAACTCTGTGAGATGAACTAACAGAACACAGAGCAGTTTCTCAGAAAGCTTCTTTCCAGTATTGAACGGAAGATATTTCCTTTTTCACCATAGCCCTCTAAGGGCTTATAAATATCCCTTTGCCAATTCCACAAGAACAGCCTTAGCGAAAGGCTTCTTGAAGGGATAGATGTAACTCTGTGAGATGAATTCAGATAACACAGAGCAGTTTCTCAGAAAGCTACTTTCCAGTTTTGAACGGAAGATATTTCCTTTTTCATTATAGACCTCTAGTTGCTTTCAAATATCCCTTTGCCAATTCCACAAGAACAGCCTTAGCGAAAGGCTTCTTGAAGGGAAAGATGTAACTCTGTGATGAACTAACAGAACACCGAACAGTTTCTCAGAAAGTTCTTTCCAGTTTTGAACGGAAGATATTTCCTTTTTCACCATAGCCCTCTATGGGCTTCCAAATATCCCTTTGCCAATTCCACAAGAACAGCCTTAGCGAAAGGCTTCTTGAAGGGAAAGATGTAACTCTGTGAGATGAATTCAGAGAACACAGAGCAGTTTCTCAGAAAGCTTCTTTCCAGTTTTGAACGGAAGATATTCCCTTTTTCACCATAACCCTCTTTGGGCTTCCAAATATCCCTTTGCCAGTTCCACAAGAACAGCCGTAGCGAAAGGCGTCTTGAATGGAAAGATGTAACTCTGTGAGATGAACTAACAGAACTCACAGCAGTTTCTCAGAAAGCTTCTTTCCAGTTTTGAACGGAAGATATTTCCTTTTTCATTATAGACCTCTAGGGGCTTGCAAATATCCCTTTGCCAATTCCACAAGAACAGCCTTAGCGAAAGGCTTCTTGAAGGGAAAGATGTAACTCTGTGATGAACCAACAGAACACAGAGCAGTTTCTCAGAAAGCTTCTTTCCACTTTTGAAAGGAAGATATTTCCATTTTCACCATTGGCCTCTATGTGCTTCCAAATATCCCTTAGCCAATTCCACAAGAACAGCCTTAGCGAATGGCTTCTTGAAGGGAACGATGTAACTCTGTGAGATGAACTAACAGAACACAGAGCAGTTTCTCAGAAAGCTTCTTTCCAGTTTTGAACGGAAGATATTTCCTTTTTCACCATAGCCCTCTAAGGGCTTCCAAGTATCCCTTTTCCAATTCCACAAGAACAGACTTAGCGAAAGGCTTCTTGAAGGGAAAGATGTAACTCTGTGAGATGAATTAACAGACACAGAGCAGTTTCTCAGAAAGCTTCTTTCCAGTTTTGAACGGAAGGTATTTCCTTTTTCACCATAGCCCTCTATGGGCTTCCAAATATCCCTTTGCTAGTTCCACAAGAGACGCCGTAGCGAAAGGCGTCTTTAATGGAAAGATGTAACTCAGTGAGATGAACTAACAGAACTCACAGCAGTTTCTCAGAAAGCTTCTTTCCAGTTTTGAACGGAAGATATTTCCTTTTTCACCATAGCCCTCTATGGGCTTCCAAATATCCCTCTGCCAATTCCACAAGAACAGCCTTGGCGAAAGGCTTCTTGAAGGGAAAGATGTAACTCTGTGAGATGAATTCAGAGAACACAGAGCAGTTTCTCAGAAAGCTTCTTTCCCGTTTTGAACGGAAGATATTCCCTTTTTCACCATAGCCCTCTATGGGCTTCCAAATATCCCTTTGCCAGTTCCACAAGAACAGCCTTAGCGAAAGGCTTCTTGAAGGGAAAGATGTAACTCTGTGAGATGAGAAGGGAAAGATGAACTCTGTGAGATGAATTAACAGAACACAGAACAGTTTTTCAGAAAGCTACTTTCCAGTTTTAAACGGAAGATATTTCCTTTTTCACCGTAGCCCTCCATGGGCTTCCAAATATCCCTTTGCCAATTCCAAAAGAACAGCCTTAGCGAAAGGCTTCTTGAAGGGATAGATGTAACTCTGTGAGATGAATTCAGATAACACAGAGCAGTTTCTCAGAAAGCTACTTTCCAGTTTTGAACGGAAGATATTTCCTTTTTCATTATAGACCTCTAGTTGCTTTCAAATATCCCTTTGCGAATTCCACAAGAACAGCCTTAGCGAAAGGCTTCTTGAAGGGAAAGATGTAACTCTGTGATGAACTAACAGAACACCGAACAGTTTCTCAGAAAGTTCTTTCCAGTTTTGAACGGAAGATATTTCCTTTTTCACCATAGCCCTCTATGGGCTTCCAAATATCCCTTTGCCAATTCCACAAGAACAGCCTTAGCGAAAGGCTTCTTGAAGGGAAAGATGTAACTCTGTGAGATGAATTCAGAGAACACAGAGCAGTTTCTC
Source organism: Chlorocebus sabaeus (assembly GCF_047675955.1). NCBI lineage: Eukaryota > Metazoa > Chordata > Mammalia > Primates > Cercopithecidae > Chlorocebus > Chlorocebus sabaeus. The sequence continues at coordinate 37,055,244 of NC_132909.1, forward strand.
AGAAAGCTTCTTTCCAGTTTTGAACGGAAGATATTCCCTTTTTCACCATAACCCTCTTTGGGCTTCCAAATATCCCTTTGCCAGTTCCACAAGAACAGCCGTAGCGAAAGGCGTCTTGAATGGAAAGATGTAACTCTGTGAGATGAACTAACAGAACTCACAGCAGTTTCTCAGAAAGCTTCTTTCCAGTTTTGAACGGAAGATATTTCCTTTTTCATTATAGACCTCTAGGGGCTTGCAAATATCCCTTTGCCAATTCCACAAGAACAGCCTTAGCGAAAGGCTTCTTGAAGGGAAAGATGTAACTCTGTGATGAACCAACAGAACACAGAGCAGTTTCTCAGAAAGCTTCTTTCCACTTTTGAAAGGAAGATATTTCCATTTTCACCATTGGCCTCTATGTGCTTCCAAATATCCCTTAGCCAATTCCACAAGAACAGCCTTAGCGAATGGCTTCTTGAAGGGAACGATGTAACTCTGTGAGATGAACTAACAGAACACAGAGCAGTTTCTCAGAAAGCTTCTTTCCAGTTTTGAACGGAAGATATTTCCTTTTTCACCATAGCCCTCTAAGGGCTTCCAAGTATCCCTTTTCCAATTCCACAAGAACAGACTTAGCGAAAGGCTTCTTGAAGGGAAAGATGTAACTCTGTGAGATGAATTAACAGACACAGAGCAGTTTCTCAGAAAGCTTCTTTCCAGTTTTGAACGGAAGGTATTTCCTTTTTCACCATAGCCCTCTATGGGCTTCCAAATATCCCTTTGCTAGTTCCACAAGAGACGCCGTAGCGAAAGGCGTCTTTAATGGAAAGATGTAACTCAGTGAGATGAACTAACAGAACTCACAGCAGTTTCTCAGAAAGCTTCTTTCCAGTTTTGAACGGAAGATATTTCCTTTTTCACCATAGCCCTCTATGGGCTTCCAAATATCCCTCTGCCAATTCCACAAGAACAGCCTTGGCGAAAGGCTTCTTGAAGGGAAAGATGTAACTCTGTGAGATGAATTCAGAGAACACAGAGCAGTTTCTCAGAAAGCTTCTTTCCCGTTTTGAACGGAAGATATTCCCTTTTTCACCATAGCCCTCTATGGGCTTCCAAATATCCCTTTGCCAGTTCCACAAGAACAGCCTTAGCGAAAGGCTTCTTGAAGGGAAAGATGTAACTCTGTGAGATGAGAAGGGAAAGATGAACTCTGTGAGATGAATTAACAGAACACAGAACAGTTTTTCAGAAAGCTACTTTCCAGTTTTAAACGGAAGATATTTCCTTTTTCACCGTAGCCCTCCATGGGCTTCCAAATATCCCTTTGCCAATTCCAAAAGAACAGCCTTAGCGAAAGGCTTCATGAAGGGAAAGATGTAACTCTGTGAGAAGTATTCAGAGAACACAGAGCAGTTTCTCAGAAAGCTTCTTTCCAGTTTTGAACGGAAGATATTTCCTTTTTCACCATAGCCCTCTATGGGCTTCCAAATATCCCTTTGCCAATTCCACAAGAGAAGCCTTAGCGAAAGGCTTCATGAAGGGAAAGATGTAACTCTGTGAGATGAATTAACAGAACACAGAGCAGTTTCTCAAAAAGCTTCTTTCCAGTTTTGAACGGAAGATATTTCCTTTTTCACCGTAGCCCTTTTTGGGCTTCCAAATATTCCTTTGCCAGGTCCACAAGAACAGCCTTAGCGAAAGGCTTCTTGAAGGGAAAGATGTAACTCTGTGAGATGAATTAACAGAACACAGAGCAGTTTCTCAGAAAGCATCTTTCCAGTTTTGAACGGAAGATATTTCCTTTTTCACCATAGCCCTCTATGGTCTTCCAAATATCCCTTTGCCAATTCCACAAGAACAGCCTTAGCGAACGACTTTTTGAAGGGAAAGATGTAACTCTGTGAGATGAATTAACAAAACACAGAGCAGTTTCTCAGAAAGCTTCTTTCCAGTTTTGAACGGAAGATATTTCCTTTTTCACCATAGCCCTCTATGGGCTTCCAAATATCCCTTTGCCAGGACCAAAAGAACAGCCTTAGCGAAAGGCTTCTTGAAGGGAAAGATGTAACTCTGTGAGATGAACTAACAGAACACAGAGCAGTTTCTCAGAAAGCTTCTTTCCAGTTTTGAACGGAAGATATTTCCTTTTTCACCATAGCCCTCTAAGGGCTTCCAAATATCCCTTTGCCAATTCCACAAGAACAGACGAAGCGAAAGGCTTCTTAAAGGGAAAGATGTAACTCTGTGAGATGAATTAACATAACACAGAGCAGTTTCTCAGAAAGCTTCTTTCCAGTTTTGAACGGAAGATATTTCCTTTTTCACCATAGCCCTCTATGTGCTTCCAAATATCCCTTTGCCAGTTCCACAAGAACAGCCGTAGCGAAAGGCGTCTTGAATGGAAAGATGTAACTCTGTGAGATGAACTAAGAGAACTCACAGCAGTTTCTCAGAAAGCTTCTTTCCAGTTTTGAACGGAAGATATTTCCTTTTTCATTATAGACCTCTAGGGGCTTTCAAATATCCCTTTGCCAATTCCACAAGAACAGCCTTAGCGAAAGGCTTCTTGTAGGGAAAGATGTAACTCTGTGATGAACTAATAGAACACAGAGCAGATTCTCAGAAAGGTTCTTTCCAGTTTTGAAAGGAAGATATTTCCTTTTTCACCATAGGCCTCTATGGGCTTCCAAATATCCCTTAGCCAATTCCACAAGAACAGCCTTATCGAAAGGCTTCTTGAAGGGAAAGATGTAACTCTGTGAGATGAACTAACAGAACACAGAGCAGTTTCTCAGAAAGCTTCTTTCCAGTTTTGAACGGAAGATATTTCCTTTTTCAACATACCCCTCCATGGGCTTCCAAATATCCCTTTGCCAATTCCACTAGAACAGCCTTAGCGAAAGGCTTCTTGAAGGGAAAGATGTAACTCTGTGAGATGAACTAACAGAACACAGAGCAGTTTCTCAGAAAGCTTCTTTCCTGTTTTGAACGGAAGATATTTCCTTTTTCACCATAGCCCTCTATGGGCTTCCAAATATCCCTTTGCCAATCCCACAAGAACAGCCTTAGCGAAAGGCTTCTTGAAGGGAAAGATGTAACTCTGTGAGATGAACTAACAGAACACAGAGCAGTTTCTCAGAAATCTTCTTTCCAGTTTTGAACGGAAGATATTTCCTTTTTCACCATAGCCCTCTATGGGCTTCCAAATATCCCTTTGCCAATTCCAAAAGAACAGCCTTAGCGAAAGGCTTCTTGAAGGGAAAGATGTAACTCTGTGAGATGAATTCAGAGAACACAGAGTAGTTTCTCAGAAAGCTTCTTTCCAGTTTGGAACGGAAGATATTTCCTTTTTCACCATAGCCCTCTATAGGCTTCCAATTATCCCTTTGCCAATTCCACAAGAACAGCCTTAGCGAAAGGCTTCTTGAAGGGAAAGATGTAACTCTGTGAGATGAATTAACAGAACACAGAGCAGTTTTTCAGAAAGCTTCTTTGCAGTTTTGAACGGAAGATATTTCCTTTTTCACCATAGCCTTCCACGGGCTTCCAAATACCCTTTGCCAATTCCACAAGAACCGCCTAAGCGAAAGGCTTCATGAAGGGAAAGATGTAACTCTGTGAGAAGAATTCAGAGAACACAGAGCAGTTTCTCAGAAAGCTTCTTTCCAGTTTTGAACGGAAGATATTTCCTTTTTCACCATAGCCCTCTATGGGCTTCCAAATATCCCTTTGCCAGTTCCACAAGAACAGCCTTAGCGAAAGGCTTCTTGAAGGGAAAGATGTAACTCTGTGAGATGAACTAACGGAACACCGAGCAGTTTCTCAGAAAGTTCTTTCCAGTTTTGAACGGAAGATATTTCCTTTTTCACCATAGCCCTCCATGGGCTTCCAAATATCCCTTTGCCAATTCCACAAGAACAGCCTTAGCGAAAGGCTTCTTGAAGGGAAAGATGTAACTCTGTGAGATGAACTAACAGAACACAGAGCAGTTTCTCAGCAAGCTTCTTTCCAGTTTTGAACGGAAGATATTTCCTCTTTCACCATAGCCCTCTATGGGCTTCCAAATATCCCTTTGCCAATTCCACAAGAACAGCCTTAGCGAAAGGCTTCTTGAAGGGAAAGATGTAACTCTGTGAGATGAATTCGGAGAACACAGTGTAGTTTCTCAGAAAGCTTCTTTCCAGTTTGGAAGGGAAGATATTTCCTTTTTCACCATAGCCCTCTATGGGCTTCCAAATATCCCTTTGCCAATTCCACAAGAACAGCCTCAGCAAAAGGCTTCTTAAAGGGAAAGATGTAACTCTGTGAGATGAATTAACAGAACACAGAGCAGTTTCTCAGAAAGCTTTTTTCCAGTCTTGAACGGAAGATATTTCGTTTTTAACCACAGCCCTCTATGGGCTTCCAAATATCCCTTTGCCAATTCCACAAGAACAGCCTTAGCGAAAGGCTTCTTGAAGGGAAAGATGTAACTCTGTGAGATGAATTAACAGAACACAGAACAGTTTCTCAGAAAGCTTCTTTCCCGTTTTGAAAGGAAGATATTTCCTTTTTCACCATAGCCCTCTATGGGCTTCCAAATGTCCCTTTGCCAATTCCAGAAGAACAGCCTTAGCGAAAGGCTTCTTGAAGGGAAAGATGTAGCTCTGTGAAATGAATTAACAGAACACAGAAAGTTTCTCAGAAAGCTTCTTTCCAGTTTTGAACGGACGATATTTCCTTTTTCACCATAGGCCTCTATGGGCTTCCAAATATCCCTTTGCCAATTGCACAAGAACAGCCTTAGCGAAAGGCTTCTTGAAGGGAAAGATGTAACTCTGTGAGATGAATTCAGAGAACACAGAGCAGTTTCTCAGAAAGCTTCTTTCCAGTTTTGAACGGAAGATATTCCCTTTTTCACCATAGCCCTCTATGGGCTTCCAAATATCCCTTTGCCAATTCCACAACAACAGCCTTAGCGAAAGGCTTCTTGAAGGGAAAGATGTAACTCTGTGAGATGAATTCAGAGAACACAGAGCAGTTTCTCAGAAAGCTTCTTTCCAGTTTTGAACGGAAGATATTTCCTTTTCCACCATAGCACTCTACGGGCTTCCAAATATCCCTTTGCCAATTCCACAAGAACAGCCTTAGCGAAAGGCTTCTTGAAGGGAAAGATGTAACTCTGTGAGATGAATTAACAGAACGCAGAGCAGTTTCTCAGAAAGATTCTTTCCAGTTTTGAACGGAAGATATTTCCTTTTTCACCATAGCCCTCTATGGGCTTCCAAATATCCCTTTGCCATTTCCACAACAACAGCCTTAGCGAAAGGCTTCTTGAAGGGAAAGATGTAACTCTGTGAGATGAACTAACAGAACACAGAGCAGTTTCTCAGAAAGCTTCTTTCCAGTTTTGAACGGAAGATATTTCCTTTTTCACCATAGCCCTCCATGGGCTTCCAAATATCCCTTTGCCAATTCCACAAGAACAGCCTTAGCGTAAGGCTTCTTGAAGGGAAAGATGTAACTCTGTGAGATGAACTAACAGAACACAGAGCAGTTTCTCAGAAAGCTTCTTTCCAGTATTGAACGGAAGATATTTCCTTTTTCACCATAGCCCTCTAAGGGCTTATAAATATCCCTTTGCCAATTCCACAAGAACAGCCTTAGCGAAAGGCTTCTTGAAGGGATAGATGTAACTCTGTGAGATGAATTCAGATAACACAGAGCAGTTTCTCAGAAAGCTACTTTCCAGTTTTGAACGGAAGATATTTCCTTTTTCATTATAGACCTCTAGTTGCTTTCAAATATCCCTTTGCCAATTCCACAAGAACAGCCTTAGCGAAAGGCTTCTTGAAGGGAAAGATGTAACTCTGTGATGAACTAACAGAACACCGAACAGTTTCTCAGAAAGTTCTTTCCAGTTTTGAACGGAAGATATTTCCTTTTTCACAATAGCCCTCTATGGGCTTCCAAATATCCCTTTGCCAATTCCACAAGAACAGCCTTAGCGAAAGGCTTCTTGAAGGGAAAGATGTAACTCTGTGAGATGAATTCAGAGAACACAGAGCAGTTTCTCAGAAAGCTTCTTTCCAGTTTTGAACGGAAGATATTCCCTTTTTCACCATAACCCTCTTTGGGCTTCCAAATATCCCTTTGCCAGTTCCACAAGAACAGCCGTAGCGAAAGGCGTCTTGAATGGAAAGATGTAACTCTGTGAGATGAACTAACAGAACTCACAGCAGTTTCTCAGAAAGCTTCTTTCCAGTTTTGAACGGAAGATATTTCCTTTTTCATTATAGACCTCTAGGGGCTTGCAAATATCCCTTTGCCAATTCCACAAGAACAGCCTTAGCGAAAGGCTTCTTGAAGGGAAAGATGTAACTCTGTGATGAACCAACAGAACACAGAGCAGTTTCTCAGAAAGCTTCTTTCCACTTTTGAAAGGAAGATATTTCCATTTTCACCATTGGCCTCTATGTGCTTCCAAATATCCCTTAGCCAATTCCACAAGAACAGCCTTAGCGAATGGCTTCTTGAAGGGAACGATGTAACTCTGTGAGATGAACTAACAGAACACAGAGCAGTTTCTCAGAAAGCTTCTTTCCAGTTTTGAACGGAAGATATTTCCTTTTTCACCATAGCCCTCTAAGGGCTTCCAAGTATCCCTTTTCCAATTCCACAAGAACAGACTTAGCGAAAGGCTTCTTGAAGGGAAAGATGTAACTCTGTGAGATGAATTAACAGACACAGAGCAGTTTCTCAGAAAGCTTCTTTCCAGTTTTGAACGGAAGGTATTTCCTTTTTCACCATAGCCCTCTATGGGCTTCCAAATATCCCTTTGCTAGTTCCACAAGAGACGCCGTAGCGAAAGGCGTCTTTAATGGAAAGATGTAACTCAGTGAGATGAACTAACAGAACTCACAGCAGTTTCTCAGAAAGCTTCTTTCCAGTTTTGAACGGAAGATATTTCCTTTTTCACCATAGCCCTCTATGGGCTTCCAAATATCCCTCTGCCAATTCCACAAGAACAGCCTTGGCGAAAGGCTTCTTGAAGGGAAAGATGTAACTCTGTGAGATGAATTCAGAGAACACAGAGCAGTTTCTCAGAAAGCTTCTTTCCCGTTTTGAACGGAAGATATTCCCTTTTTCACCATAGCCCTCTATGGGCTTCCAAATATCCCTTTGCCAATTCCACAAGAACAGCCTTAGCGAAAGGCTTCTTGAAGGGAAAGATGTAACTCTGTGAGATGAATTCAGAGAACACAGAGCAGTTTCTCAGAAAGCTTCTTTCCAGTTTTGAACGGAAGATATTTCCTTTTCCACCATAGCCCTCTACGGGCTTCCAAATATCCCTTTGCCAATTCCACAAGAACAGCCTTAGCTAAAGGCTTCTTGAAGGGAAAGATGTAACTCTGTGAGATGAATTAACAGAACACAGAGCAGTTTCTCAGAAAGATTCTTTCCAGTTTTGAACGGAAGATATTTCCTTTTTCACCATAGCCCTCTATGGGCTTCCAAATATCCCTTTGCCAGGTCCACAAGAACAGCCTTAGCGAAAGGCTTCTTGAAGGTAAAGATGTAACTCCGTGAGATGAATTAACAGAACACAGAGCAGTTTCTCAGAAAGCTTCTTTCCAGTTTTGAACGGAAGATATTTCCTTTTTCACCATAGCCCTCTATGGGCTTCCAAATGTCCCTTTGCCAATTCCACAAGAACAGACTTTGCGAAAGGCTTCTTGAAGGGAAAGATGGAACTCTGTAAGATGAATTAAGAGAACACAGAGCAGTTTCTCAGAAAGCTTCTTTCCAGTTTTGAAAGGAAGATATTTCCTTTTTCACCATAGCCTTCTATGGGCTTCCAAATATCCCTTTGCCAATTCCACAAGAACAGCCTTAGCGAAAGGCTTCTTGAAAGGAAAGATGTAACTCTGTGAGATGAATGAACAGAAACAGCACAGTTTCTCAGAAAGCTTCTTTCCAGTTTTGAATGGAAGATATTTCCTTTTTGACCATAGCCCTCTATGGGCTTCCAAATATCCCTTTGCCAATTCCACAAGAACAGCCTTAGCGAAAGGCTTCTTGAAGGGAAAGATGTATCTCTTTGAGATGAATTAACAGAACACAGAGCAGTTTCGCAGAAAGCTTCTTTCCGGTTTGGAACCCAAGGTATTTCCTTTTTCACCATAGCCCTCTAGGGTCTTCCAAATATCCCTTTTCCAATTCCACAAGAACAGCCTTAGCGAAAGGCTTCTTGAAGGGAAAGATGGAACTCTGTGAGATGAATTCAGAGAACACAGAGCAGTTTCTCAGAAAGCTTCTTTCCAGTTTTGAACGGAAGATATTCCCTTTTTCACCATAGCCCTCTCTGGGCTTCCAAATATCCCTTTGCCTATTCCACAAGAACAGCCTTAGCGAAAGGCTCCTTGAAGGGAAAGATGTAACTCTGTGAGATGAATTCAGAGAACACAGAGCAGTTTCTCAGAAAGCTTCTTTCCAGTTTTGAACGGAAGATACTTCCTTTTTCACCATAACCCTCTATGGGCTTCCAAATATCCTTCTGCCAGTTCCACAAGAACAGCCGTAGCGAAAGGCGTCTTGAATGTAAAGATGTAACTCTGTGAGATGAACTAACAGAACTCACAGCAGTTTCTCAGAAAGCTTCTTTCCAGTATTGAACGGAAGATATTTCCTTTTTCACCATAGCCCTCTAAGGGCTTATAAATATCCCTTTGCCAATTCCACAAGAACAGCCTTAGCGAAAGGCTTCTTGAAGGGATAGATGTAACTCTGTGAGATGAATTCAGATAACACAGAGCAGTTTCTCAGAAAGCTACTTTCCAGTTTTGAACGGAAGATATTTCCTTTTTCATTATAGACCTCTAGTTGCTTTCAAATATCCCTTTGCCAATTCCACAAGAACAGCCTTAGCGAAAGGCTTCTTGAAGGGAAAGATGTAACTCTGTGATGAACTAACAGAACACCGAACAGTTTCTCAGAAAGTTCTTTCCAGTTTTGAACGGAAGATATTTCCTTTTTCACCATAGCCCTCTATGGGCTTCCAAATATCCCTTTGCCAATTCCACAAGAACAGCCTTAGCGAAAGGCTTCTTGAAGGGAAAGATGTAACTCTGTGAGATGAATTCAGAGAACACAGAGCAGTTTCTCAGAAAGCTTCTTTCCAGTTTTGAACGGAAGATATTCCCTTTTTCACCATAACCCTCTTTGGGCTTCCAAATATCCCTTTGCCAGTTCCACAAGAACAGCCGTAGCGAAAGGCGTCTTGAATGGAAAGATGTAACTCTGTGAGATGAACTAACAGAACTCACAGCAGTTTCTCAGAAAGCTTCTTTCCAGTTTTGAACGGAAGATATTTCCTTTTTCATTATAGACCTCTAGGGGCTTGCAAATATCCCTTTGCCAATTCCACAAGAACAGCCTTAGCGAAAGGCTTCTTGAAGGGAAAGATGTAACTCTGTGATGAACCAACAGAACACAGAGCAGTTTCTCAGAAAGCTTCTTTCCACTTTTGAAAGGAAGATATTTCCATTTTCACCATTGGCCTCTATGTGCTTCCAAATATCCCTTAGCCAATTCCACAAGAACAGCCTTAGCGAATGGCTTCTTGAAGGGAACGATGTAACTCTGTGAGATGAACTAACAGAACACAGAGCAGTTTCTCAGAAAGCTTCTTTCCAGTTTTGAACGGAAGATATTTCCTTTTTCACCATAGCCCTCTAAGGGCTTCCAAGTATCCCTTTTCCAATTCCACAAGAACAGACTTAGCGAAAGGCTTCCTGAAGGGAAAGATGTAACTCTGTGAGATGAATTAACAGACACAGAGCAGTTTCTCAGAAAGCTTCTTTCCAGTTTTGAACGGAAGGTATTTCCTTTTTCACCATAGCCCTCTATGGGCTTCCAAATATCCCTTTGCTAGTTCCACAAGAGACGCCGTAGCGAAAGGCGTCTTTAATGGAAAGATGTAACTCAGTGAGATGAACTAACAGAACTCACAGCAGTTTCTCAGAAAGCTTCTTTCCAGTTTTGAACGGAAGATATTTCCTTTTTCACCATAGCCCTCTATGGGCTTCCAAATATCCCTCTGCCAATTCCACAAGAACAGCCTTGGCGAAAGGCTTCTTGAAGGGAAAGATGTAACTCTGTGAGATGAATTCAGAGAACACAGAGCAGTTTCTCAGAAAGCTTCTTTCCCGTTTTGAACGGAAGATATTCCCTTTTTCACCATAGCCCTCTATGGGCTTCCAAATATCCCTTTGCCAATTCCACAAGAACAGCCTTAGCGAAAGGCTTCTTGAAGGGAAAGATGTAACTCTGTGAGATGAATTCAGAGAACACAGAGCAGTTTCTCAGAAAGCTTCTTTCCAGTTTTGAACGGAAGATATTTCCTTTTCCACCATAGCCCTCTAAGGGCTTCCAAATATCCCTTTGCCAATTCCACAAGAACAGCCTTAGCTAAAGGCTTCTTGAAGGGAAAGATGTAACTCTGTGAGATGAATTAACAGAACACAGAGCAGTTTCTCAGAAAGATTCTTTCCAGTTTTGAACGGAAGATATTTCCTTTTTCACCATAGCCCTCTATGGGCTTCCAAATATCCCTTTGCCAGGTCCACAAGAACAGCCTTAGCGAAAGGCTTCTTGAAGGGAAAGATGTAACTCCGTGAGATGAATTAACAGAACACAGAGCAGTTTCTCAGAAAGCTTCTTTCCAGTTTTGAACGGAAGATATTTCCTTTTTCACCATAGCCCTCTATGGGCTTCCAAATGTCCCTTTGCCAATTCCACAAGAACAGACTTTGCGAAAGGCTTCTTGAAGGGAAAGATGGAACTCTGTAAGATGAATTAAGAGAACACAGAGCAGTTTCTCAGAAAGCTTCTTTCCAGTTTTGAAAGGAAGATATTTCCTTTTTCACCATAGCCTTCTATGGGCTTCCAAATATCCCTTTGCCAATTCCACAAGAACAGCCTTAGCGAAAGGCTTCTTGAAAGGAAAGATGTAACTCTGTGAGATGAATGAACAGAAACAGCACAGTTTCTCAGAAAGCTTCTTTCCAGTTTTGAATGGAAGATATTTCCTTTTTGACCATAGCCCTCTATGGGCTTCCAAATATCCCTTTGCCAATTCCACAAGAACAGCCTTAGCGAAAGGCTTCTTGAAGGGAAAGATGTATCTCTTTGAGATGAATTAACAGAACACAGAGCAGTTTCGCAGAAAGCTTCTTTCCGGTTTTGAACCCAAGGTATTTCCTTTTTCACCATAGCCCTCTAGGGTCTTCCAAATATCCCTTTGCCAATTCCACAAGAACAGCCTTAGCGAAAGGCTTCTTGAAGGGAAAGATGGAACTCTGTGAGATGAATTCAGAGAACACAGAGCAGTTTCTCAGAAAGCTTCTTTCCAGTTTTGAACGGAAGATATTCCCTTTTTCACCATAGCCCTCTCTGGGCTTCCAAATATCCCTTTGCCAATTCCACAAGAACAGCCTTAGCGAAAGGCTCCTTGAAGGGAAAGATGTAACTCTGTGAGATGAATTCAGAGAACACAGAGCAGTTTCTCAGAAAGCTTCTTTCCAGTTTTGAACGGAAGATACTTCCTTTTTCACCATAACCCTCTATGGGCTTCCAAATATCCTTCTGCCAGTTCCACAAGAACAGCCGTAGCGAAAGGCGTCTTGAATGTAAAGATGTAACTCTGTGAGATGAACTAACAGAACTCACAGCAGTTTCTCAGAAAGCTTCTTTCCAGTATTGAACGGAAGATATTTCCTTTTTCACCATAGCCCTCTAAGGGCTTATAAATATCCCTTTGCCAATTCCACAAGAACAGCCTTAGCGAAAGGCTTCTTGAAGGGATAGATGTAACTCTGTGAGATGAATTCAGATAACACAGAGCAGTTTCTCAGAAAGCTACTTTCCAGTTTTGAACGGAAGATATTTCCTTTTTCATTATAGACCTCTAGTTGCTTTCAAATATCCCTTTGCCAATTCCACAAGAACAGCCTTAGCGAAAGGCTTCTTGAAGGGAAAGATGTAACTCTGTGATGAACTAACAGAACACCGAACAGTTTCTCAGAAAGTTCTTTCCAGTTTTGAACGGAAGATATTTCCTTTTTCACCATAGCCCTCTATGGGCTTCCAAATATCCCTTTGCCAATTCCACAAGAACAGCCTTAGCGAAAGGCTTCTTGAAGGGAAAGATGTAAATCTGTGAGATGAATTCAGAGAACACAGAGCAGTTTCTCAGAAAGCTTCTTTCCAGTTTTGAGCGGAAGATATTCCCTTTTTCACCATAAACCTCTTTGGGCTTCCAAATATCCCTTTGCCAGTTCCACAAGAACAGCCGTAGCGAAAGGCGTCTTGAATGGAAAGATGTAACTCTGTGAGATGAACTAACAGAACTCACAGCAGTTTCTCAGAAAGCTTCTTTCCAGTTTTGAACGGAAGATATTTCCTTTTTCATTATAGACCTCTAGGGGCTTGCAAATATCCCTTTGCCAATTCCACAAGAACAGCCTTAGCGAAAGGCTTCTTGAAGGGAAAGATGTAACTCTGTGATGAACCAACAGAACACAGAGCAGTTTCTCAGAAAGCTTCTTTCCACTTTTGAAAGGAAGATATTTCCATTTTCACCTTTGGCCTCTATGTGCTTCCAAATATCCCTTAGCCAATTCCACAAGAACAGCCTTAGCGAATGGCTTCTTGAAGGGAACGATGTAACTCTGTGAGATGAACTAACAGAACACAGAGCAGTTTCTCAGAAAGCTTCTTTCCAGTTTTGAACGGAAGATATTTCCTTTTTCACCATAGCCCTCTAAGGGCTTCCAAGTATCCCTTTTCCAATTCCACAAGAACAGACTTAGCGAAAGGCTTCCTGAAGGGAAAGATGTAACTCTGTGAGATGAATTAACAGACACAGAGCAGTTTCTCAGAAAGCTTCTTTCCAGTTTTGAACGGAAGGTATTTCCTTTTTCACCATAGCCCTCTATGGGCTTCCAAATATCCCTTTGCTAGTTCCACAAGAGACGCCGTAGCGAAAGGCGTCTTTAATGGAAAGATGTAACTCATTGAGATGAACTAACAGAACTCACAGCAGTTTCTCAGAAAGCTTCTTTCCAGTTTTGAACGGAAGATATTTCCTTTTTCACCATAGCCCTCTATGGGCTTCCAAATATCCCTCTGCCAATTCCACAAGAACAGCCTTGGCGAAAGGCTTCTTGAAGGGAAAGATGTAACTCTGTGAGATGAATTCAGAGAACACAGAGCAGTTTCTCAGAAAGCTTCTTTCCCGTTTTGAACGGAAGATATTCCCTTTTTCACCATAGCCCTCTATGGGCTTCCAAATATCCCTTTGCCAATTCCACAAGAACAGCCTTAGCGAAAGGCTTCTTGAAGGGAAAGATGTAACTCTGTGAGATGAATTCAGAGAACACAGAGCAGTTTCTCAGAAAGCTTCTTTCCAGTTTTGAACGGAAGATATTTCCTTTTCCACCATAGCCCTCTAAGGGCTTCCAAATATCCCTTTGCCAATTCCACAAGAACAGCCTTAGCTAAAGGCTTCTTGAAGGGAAAGATGTAACTCTGTGAGATGAATTAACAGAACACAGAGCAGTTTCTCAGAAAGATTCTTTCCAGTTTTGAACGGAAGATATTTCCTTTTTCACCATAGCCCTCTATGTGCTTCCAAATATCCCTTTGCCAGGTCCACAAGAACAGCCTTAGCGAAAGGCTTCTTGAAAGTAAAGATGTAACTCCGTGAGATGAATTAACAGAACACAGAGCAGTTTCTCAGAAAGCTTCTTTCCAGTTTTGAACGGAAGATATTTCCTTTTTCACCATAGCCCTCTATGGGCTTCCAAATGTCCCTTTGCCAATTCCACAAGAACAGACTTTGCGAAAGGCTTCTTGAAGGGAAAGATGGAACTCTGTAAGATGAATTAAGAGAACACAGAGCAGTTTCTCAGAAAGCTTCTTTCCAGTTTTGAAAGGAAGATATTTCCTTTTTCACCATAGCCCTCTATGGGCTTCCAAATATCCCTTTGCCAATTCCACAAGAACAGCCTTAGCGAAAGGATTCTTGAAAGGAAAGATGTAACTCTGTGAGATGAATGAACAGAAACAGAACAGTTTCTCAGAAAGCTTCTTTCCAGTTTTGAATGGAAGATATTTCCTTTTTGACCATAGCCCTCTATGGGCTTCCAAATATCCCTTTGCCAATTCCACAAGAACAGCCTTAGCGAAAGGCTTCTTGAAGGGAAAGATGTATCTCTTTGAGATGAATTAACAGAACACAGAGCAGTTTCGCAGAAAGCTTCTTTCCGGTTTTGAACCCAAGGTATTTCCTTTTTCACCATAGCCCTCTAGGGTCTTCCAAATATCCCTTTGCCAATTCCACAAGAACAGCCTTAGCGAAAGGCTTCTTGAAGGGAAAGATGGAACTCTGTGAGATGAATTCAGAGAACACAGAGCAGTTTCTCAGAAAACTTCTTTCCAGTTTTGAACGGAAGATATTCCCTTTTTCACCATAGCCCTCTCTGGGCTTCCAAATATCCCTTTGCCAATTCCACAAGAACAGCCTTAGCGAAAGGCTTCTTGAAGGGAAAGATGTAACTCTGTGAGATGAATTCAGAGAACACAGAGCAGTTTCTCAGAAAGCTTCTTTCCAGTTTTGAACGGAAGATATTTCCTTTTTCACCATAACCCTCTATGGGCTTCCAAATATCCTTCTGCCAGTTCCACAAGAACAGCCGTAGCGAAAGGCGTCTTGAAATGAAAGATGTAACTCTGTCAGATGAAGTAACAGAACTCACAGCAGTTTCTCAGAAAGCTTCTTTCCAGTTTTGAACGGAAGATATTTCCTTTTTCATTATAGACCTCAAGGGGTTTTCAAATATCCCTTTGCCAATTCCACAAGAACAGCCTTAGCGAAAGGCTTCTTGAAGGGAAAGATGTAACTCTGTGATGAACTAACAGAACACAGAGCAGTTTCTCAGAAAGCTTCTTTCCAGTTTTGAACGGAAGATATTTCCTTTTTCACCATAGGCCTCTATGGGCTTCCAAATATCCCTTTGCCAATTCCCCAAGAACAGCCTTAGCGAAAGGCTTCTTGAAGGGAAAGATGTAACTCTGTGAGATGAATTCAGAGAACACAGAGCAGTTTCTCAGAAAGCTTCTTTCCAGTTTTGAACGGAAGATATTTCCTTTTTCACCATAGCCCTCTATGGGCTTCCAAGTATCCCTTTGCCAATTCTACAAGAACAGCCTTAGCGAAAGGCTTCTTGAAGGGAAAGATGTAACTCTGTGAGAATGAATTAACAGAACACAGAGCAGTTTCTCAGAAAGCTTCTTTCCAGTTTTGAAAGGAAGATATTTCCTTTTTCACCATAGCCCTCTAAGGGCTTCCAAGTATCCCTTTTCCAATTCCACAAGAACAGACTTAGCGAAAGGCTTCTTGAAGGGAAAGATGTAACTCTGTGAGATGAATTAACAGAACACAGAGCAGTTTCTCAGAAAGCTTCTTTCCAGTTTTGAACGGAAGGTATTTCCTTTTTCACCATAGCCCTCTATGGGCTTCCAAATATCCCTTTGCCAGTTCCACAAGAACAGCCGTAGCGAAAGGCGTCTTTAATGGAAAGATGTAACTCAGTGAGATGAACTAACAGAACTCACAGCAGTTTCTCAGAAAGCTTCTTTCCAGTTTTGAACGGAAGATATTTCCTTTTACACCATAGCCCTGTATGGGCTTCCAAATATCCCTTTGCCAATTCCACAAGAACAGCCTTGACGAAAGGCTTCTTGAAGGGAAAGATGTAACTCTGTGAGATGAACTAACAGAACACAGAGCAGTTTCTCAGAAAGCTTCTTTCCTGTTTTGAACGGAAGATATTTCCTTTTTCACCATAGGCCTCTATGGGCTTCCAAATATCCCTTTGCCAATTCCACAAGAACAGCCTTAGCGAAAGGCTTCTTGAAGGGAAAGATGTAACTCTGTGAGATGAATTCAGAGAACACAGAGCAGTTTCTCAGAAAGCTTCTTTCCCGTTTTGAACGGAAGATATTCCCTTTTTCACCATAGCCCTCTATGGGCTTCCAAATATCCCTTTGCCAATTCCACAAGAACAGCCTTAGCGAAAGGCTTCTTGAAGGGAAAGATGTAACTCTGTGAGATGAATTCAGAGAACACAGAGCAGTTTCTCAGAAAGCTTCTTTCCAGTTTTGAACCGAAGATATTTCCTTTTCCACCATAGCCCTCTACGGGCTTCCAAATATCCCTTTGCCAATTCCACAAGAACAGTCTTAGCGAAAGGCTTCTTGAAGGGAAAGATGTAACTCTGTGAGATGAATTAACAGAACACAGAGCAGTTTCTCAGAAAGATTGTTTCCAGTTTTGAACGGAAGATATTTCCTTTTTCACCATAGCCCTCTATGGGCTTGAAAATATCCCTTTGCCAGGTCCACAAGAACAGCCTTAGCGAAAGGCTTCTTGAAGGGAAAGATGTAACTCCGTGAGATGAATTAACAGAACACAGAGCAGTTTCTCAGAAAGCTTCTTTCCAGTTTTGAACGGAAGATATTTCCTTTTTCAACATAGCCCTCTATGGGCTTCCAAATGTCCCTTTGCCAATTCCACAAGAACAGATTTAGCGAAAGGCTTCTTGAAGGGAAAGATGGAACTCTGTAAGATGAATTAACAGAACACAGAGCAGTTTCTCAGAAAGCTTCTTTCCAGTTTTGAAAGGAAGATATTTCCTTTTTCACCATAGCCTTCCATGGGCTTCCAAATATCCCTTTGCCAATTCCACAAGAACAGCCTTAGCGAAAGGCTTCTTGAAAGGAAAGATGTAACTCTGTGAGATGAATGAACAGAAAACAGAACAGTTTCTCAGAAAGCTTCTTTCCAGTTTTGAACGGAAGATATTTCCTTTTTCACCATAGCCCTCTATGGGCTTCCAAATATCCCTTTGCCAATTCCACAAGAACAGCCTTAGCGAAAGGCTTCTTGAAGGGAAAGATGTATCTCTGTGAGATGAATTAACAGAACACAGAGCAGTTTCACAGAAAGCTTCTTTCCGGTTTTGAACCCAATGTATTTCCTTTTTCACCATAGCCCTCTAGGGTCTTCCAAATATCCCTTTGCCAATTCCACAAGAACAGCATTAGCGAAAGGCTTCTTGAAGGGAAAGATGTAACTCTGTGAGATGAATTCAGAGAACACAGAGCAGTTTCTCAGAAAGCTTCTTTCCAGTTTTGAACGGAAGATATTCCCTTTTTCACCATAGCCCTCTCTGGGCTTCCAAATATCCCTTTGCCAATTCCACAAGAACAGCCTTAGCGAAAGGCTTCTTGAAGGGAAAGATGTAACTCTGTGAGATGAATTCAGAGAACTCAGAGCAGTTTCTCAGAAAGCTTCTTTCCAGTTTTGAACGGAAGATATTTCCTTTTTCACCATAACCCTCTATGGGCTTCCAAATATCCCTTTGCCAGTTCCACAAGAACAGCCGTAGCGAAAGGCGTCTTGAATGTAAAGATGTAACTCTGTGAGATGAACTAACAGAACTCACAGCAGTTTCTCAGAAAGCTTCTTTCCAGTTTTGAACGGAAGATATTTCCTTTTTCATTGTAGACCTCTAGGGGCTTTCAAATATCCCTTTGCCAATTCCACAAGAACAGCCTTAGCGAAAGGCTTCTTGAAGGGAAAGATGTAACTCTGTGATGAACTAAGAGAACACAGAGCAGTTTCTCAGAAAGCTTCTTTCCACTTTTGAAAGGAAGATATTTCCTTTTTCACCATAGCCCTCTATGGGCTTCCAAATATCCCTTTGCCAATTCCACAAGAACAGAGTTAGCGAAAGGCTTCTTGAAGGGAAAGATGTAACTCTGTGAGATGAACTAACAGAACACAGAGCAGTTTCTCAGAAAGCTTCTTTCCAGTTTTGAACGGAAGTTATTTCCTTTTTCGTTATAGACCTCTAGTTGCTTTCAAATATCCCTTTGCCAATTCCACAAGAACAGCCTTAGCGAAAGGCTTTTTGAAGGGACAGATGTAACTCTGTGATGAACTAACAGAACACCGAGCAGTTTCTCAGAAAGTTCTTTCCAGTTTTGAACGGAAGATATTTCCTTTTTCACCATAGCCCTCTAAGGGCTTCCAAATATCCCTCTGCCAATTCCACAAGAACAGCCTTAGTGAAAGGCTTCTTGAAGGGAAAGATGTAACTCTGTGAGATGAATTAACAGAACACAGAGCAGTTTCTCAGAAAGCTTCTTTCCAGTTTTGAACGGAAGATATTTCCTTTTTCACCATAGCCGTCTATGGGCTTCCAAATATCCCTTTGCCAATTCCACAAGAACAGCCTTAGCGAAAGGCTTCTTGAAGGGAAAGATGTAACTCTGTGAGATGAATGAACAGAACACAGAACAGTTTCTCAGAAAGCTTCTTTCCAGTTTTGAACGGAAGATATTTCCTTTTTCACCATAGCCCTCTATGGGCTTCCAAATATCCCTTTGCCAATTCCACAAGAACAGCCTTAGCGAAAGGCTTCTTGAAGGGAAAGATGTATCTCTGTGAGATGAATTAACAGAACACAGAGCAGTTTCTCGGAAAGCTTCTTTCCAGTTTTGAAAGGAAGATATTTCCTTTTTCACCATAGCCCTCTAACGGCTTCCAAGTATCCCTTTGCCAATTCCACAAGAACAGACTTAGCGAAAGGCTTCTTGAAGGGAAAGATGTAACTCTGTGAGATGAATTAACAGAACACAGAGCAGTTTCTCAGAAAGCTACTTTCCAGTTTTGAACGGAAGGTATTTCCTTTTTCACCATAGCCATCTATGGGCTTCCAAATATCCCTTTGCCAATTAAAAAAGAACAGGCTTAGCGAAAGGCATCTTGAAGGGAAAGATGTAACTCTGTGAGATGAATTCAGAGAACACAGAGTAGTTTCTCAGAAAGCTTCTTTCCAGTTTTGAACGGAAGATATTTCCTTTTTCACCATAGCCCTCTATAGGCTTCCAAATATCCCTTTGCCAATTCCACAAGAACAGCCTCAGAGAAAGGCTTCTTGAAGGGAAAGATGTAACTCTATATGATGAATTAACAGAACACAGAGCAGTTTTTCGGAAAGCTTCTTTGCAGTTTTCAACAGAAGATATTTCCTTTTTCACCATAGCCCTCTACGGGCTTCCAAATACCCTTTGCCAATTCCACAAGAACAGCCTTAGCGAAAGGCTTCTTGAAGGGAAAGATGTAACTCTGTGAGAAGAATTCAGAGAACACAGAGCAGTTTCTCAGAAAGCTTGTTTCCAGTTTTGAACGGAAGATATTTTCTTTTTGACCATAGCCCTCTATGGGCTTCCAAATATCCCTTTGCCAGTTCCACAAGAACAGCCTTAGCGAAAGGCTTCTTGAAGGGAAAGATGTAACTCTGTGAGATGAACTAACAGAACACCGAGCAGTTTCTCAGAATGTTCTTTCCAGTTTTGAACGGAAGATATTTCCTTTTTCACCATAGCCCTCTATGGGCTTCCAAATATCCCTTTGCCAATTCCACAAGAACAGACTTAGAGAAAGGCTTCTTGAAGGGAAAGATGTAACTCTGTCAGATGAATTAACAGAACACAGAAGAGTTTCTCAGAAAGCTTCTTTCCAGTTTTGAACGGAAGATATTTCCTTTTTCACCATAGAGCTCTATGGGCTTCCAAATATCCCTTGGCCAATTCCACAAGAACAGACTTAGCGAAAGGCTTCTTGAAGGAAAAGATGTAACTCTGTGAGATGAATTAACAGAACACAGAGCAGTTTCTCAGAAAGCTTCTTTCCAGTTTTGAACGGAAGATATTTCCTTTTTCTCCATAGCCGTCTATGGGCTTCCAAATATCCCTTTGCCAGTTCCACAAGAACCGCCTTAGCGAAAGGCTTGTTGAAGGGAAAGATGTAACTCTGTGAGATGAACTAACAGAACACAGAGCAGTTTCTCAGAAAGCTTCTTTCCAGTTTTGAACGGAAGATATTTCCTTTTTCACCATAGCCCTCTATGGGCTTCCAAATATCCCTTTGCCAATTCCACAAGAACAGCCTTAGCGAAAGGCTTCTTGAAGGGAAAGATGTAACTCTGTGAGATGAATTCCGAGAACACAGAGCAGCTTCTCAGAAAGCTTCTTTCCAGTTTTGAAGGGAAGATATTTCCTTTTTCATCGTAGCCCTCTATGGGATTCCAAATATCCCTTTGCCAATTCCACAAGAACAGCCTTAGCGAAACGCTTCTTGAAGGGAAAGATGTAACTCTGTGAGATGAGAAGGGAAAGATGAACTCTGTGAGATGAATTAACAGAACACAGAACAGTTTTTCAGAAAGCTTTTTTCCAGTTTTTAACGGAAGATATTTCCTTTTTCACCGTAGCCCTCTATGGGCTTCCAAATATCCCTTTGCCAATTCCACAAGAACAGCCTTAGCGAAAGGCTTCTTGAAGGGAAAGATGTAACTCCGTGAGATGAACTAACAGAACACAGAGCAGTTTCTCAGAAAGCTTCTTTCCAGTTTTGAACGGAAGATATTTCCTTTTTCACCGTAGCCCTCTATGGGCTTCCAAATATCCCTTTGCCAATTCAACAAGAACAGCCTTAGCGAAAGGCTTCTTGAAGGGAAAGATGTAACTCTGTGAGATGAATTCAGAGAACACAGAGCAGTTTGTTAGAAAGCTTCTTTCCAGTTTTGAAGGGAAGATATTTCCTTTTTCACGGTAGCCCTCTATGGGCTTCCAAATATCCCTTTGCCAATTCCACAAGAACAGCCTTATCGAAAGGCTTCTTAAAGGGAAAGATGTAACTCTATGAGATGAGAAGGGAAAGATGAACTCTGTGAGATGAATTAACAGAACACAGAACAGTTTTTCAGAAAGCTTCTTTCCAGTTTTAAACGGAAGATATTTCCTTTTTCACCACAGCCCTCTATGGGCTTCCAAATATCCCTTTGCCAATTCCACAAGAACAGCCTTAGCGAAAGGCTTCTTGAAGCGAAAGATGTAACTCTGTGAGATGAATTAACAGAACACAGAGCAGTTTCTCAGAAAGCTTCTTTCCAGTTTTGAACGGAAGATATTTCCTTTTTCACCATAGCCCTCTATGGGCTTCCAAATATCCCTTTGCCAATTCCACAAGAACAGCCTTAGCGAAAGGCTACTTGAAGGGAAAGATGTAACTCTGTGAGATGAATTCAGAGAACACAGAGCAGTTTCTCAGAAAGCTTCTTTCCATTTTTGAACGGAAGATATTTCCTTTTTCACTATAGCCCTCTATGGGCTTCCAAATATCCCTTTGCCAGGTCCACAAGAACAGCCTTAGCGAAAGGCTTCTTGAAGGGAAAGATGTAACTCTGTGAGATGAATTAACAGAACACAGAGCAGATTCTCAGAAAGCTTCTTTCCAGTTTTGAAAGGAAGATATTTCCTTTTTCACCATAGCCCTCTATGGGCTTCCAAATATCCCTTTGCCAGGTCCACAAGAACAGCCTTAGCGAAAGGCTTCTTGAAGGGAAAGATGTAACTCTGTGAGATGAACTAACAGAACACAGAGCAGTTTCCCAGAAAGCTTCTTTCCAGTTTTGAACGGAAGATATTTCCTTTTTCACCATAGCCCTCCATGGGCTTCCAAATATCCCTTTGCCAATTCCACAAGAACAGCCTTAGCGAAAGGCTTCTTGAAGGGAAAGAGGTAACTCTGTGAGATGAACTAACAGAACACAGAGCAGTTACTCAGAAAGCTTCTTTCCAGTTTTGATCGGAAGATATTTCCTTGTTCACCATACCCCTCCATGGGCTTCCAAATATCTCTTTGCCAATTCCACAAGAACAGCCTTAGCGAAATTCTTCTCGAAGGGAAAGATGTAACTCTGTGAGATGAACTAACAGAACACAGAGCAGTTTCTCAGAAAGCTTCTTTCCAGTTTTGAACGGACGATATTTCCTTTTTCACCATAGCCCTCTATGGGCCTCCAAATATCCCTTTGCCAATTCCACAAGAACAGCCTTAGCGAAAGGCTTCTTGAAGCGAAAGATGTAACTCTGTGAGATGAATTAACAGAACACAGAGCAGTTTCTCAGAAAGCTTCTTTCCAGTTTTGAACGGAAGATATTTCCTTTTTCACCATAGCCCTCTATGGGCTTCCAAATATCCCTTTGCCAATTCCACAAGAACAGCCTTAGCGAAAGGCTTCTTGAAGGGAAAGATGTAACTCTGTGAGATGAATTCAGAGAACACAGAGTAGTTTCTCAGAAAGCTTCTTTCCAGTTTTGAACGGAAGATATTTCCTTTTTCACCATAGCCCTCTATAGGCTTCCAAATATCCCTTTGCCAATTCCACAAGAACAGCCTTAGCGAAAGGCTTCCTGAAGGGAAAGATGTAACTCTGTGAGATGAATTAACAGAACACAGAGCAGTTTCTCAGAAAGCTTCTTTCCAGTTTTGAACAGAAGATATTTCCTTTTTCAACATAGCCCTCTATGGGCTTCCAAATATCACTTTGCCAATTCCACAAGAACAGCCTCAGCGAAAGGCTTCTTGAAGGGAAAGATGTAACTCTGTGAGATGAATTCAGAGAACACAGAGTAGTTTCTGAGAAAGCTTCTTTCCAGTTTTGAAGGGAAGATATTTCCCTTTTCACCATAGCCCTCTATGGGCTTCCAAATATCCCTTTGCCAATTCCACAAGAAGAGCCTCAGCAAAAGGCTTCTTGAAGGGAAAGATGTAACTCTGCGAGATGAATTAACAGAACACAGAGCAGTTTCTCAGAAAGCTTGTTTCCAGTCTTGAACGGAAGATATTTCCTTTTTCACCATAGCACTCTATGGGCTTCCAAATATCCCTTTGCCAGTTCCACAAGAACAGCCTTAGCGAAAGGCTTCTTGAAGGGAAAGATGTAACTCTGTGAGATGAACTAACAGAACACACAGCATTTTCTCAGAAAGCTTCTTTCCAGTTTTGAACGGAAGATATTTCCTTTCTCAACATAGCCCTCTATGGGCTTTCAAATATCCCTTTGCGAATTCCACAAGAACAGCCTTGGCGAAAGGCTTCTTGAAGGGAAAGATGTAACTCTGTGAGATGAACTAACAGAACACAGATCAGTTTCTCAGAAAGCTTCTTTCCTGTTTTGAACGGAAGATATTTCCTTTTTCACCATAGCCCTCTATGGGCTTCCAAATATCCCTTTGCCAATTCCACAAGAACAGCCTTAGCTAAAGGCTTCTTGAAGGGAAAGATGTAACTCTGTGAGATGAATTCAGAGAACACAGAGCAGTTTCTTAGAAAGCTTCTTTCCAGTTTTGAAGGGAAGATATTTCCTTTTTCACCGTAGCCCTCTATGGGCTTCCAAATATCCCTTTGCCAATTCCACAAGAAAAGCCTTATCGAAAGGCTTCTTAAAGGGAAAGATGTAACTCTGTGAGATGAGAAGGGAAAGTTGAACTCTGTGAGATGAATTCAGAGAACACAGAGCAGTTTCTCAGAAAGCTTCTTTCCATTTTTGAACGGAAGATATTTCCTTTTTCACTATAGCCCTCTATGGGCTTCCAAATATCCCTTTGCCAGGTCCACAAGAACAGCCTTAGCGAAAGGCTTCTTGAAGGGAAAGATGTAACTCTGTGAGATGAACTAACAGAACACAGAGCAGTTTCCCAGAAAGCTTCTTTCCAGTTTTGAACGGAAGATATTTCCTTTTTCACCATAGCCCTCCATGGGCTTCCAAATATCCCTTTGCCAATTCCACAAGAACAGCCTTAGCGAAAGGATTCTTGAAGGGAAAGATGTAACTCTTTGAGATGAAGTAACAGAACACACAGCAGTTTCTCAGAAAGCTTCTTTCCAGTTTTGAACGGTAGATATTTCCTTTTTCACCATAGCCCTCTAAGGGCTTCCAAATATCCCTTTGCCAATTCCACAAGAACAGCCTTAGCGTAAGGCTTCTTGAAGGGAAAGATGTAACTCTGTGAGATGAACTAACAGAACACAGAGAAGTTTCTCAGAAAGCTTCTTTCCAGTTTTGAACGGAAGATATTTCCTTTTTCACCATAGCCCTCTATTTGCTTCCAAATATCTCTTTGCCAGGTCCACAAGAACAGCCTTAGCGAAAGGCTTCTTGAAGGCAAAGATGTAACTCTGTGAGATGAACTAACAGAACACAGAGCAGTTTCTCAGAAAGCTTCTTTCCAGTTTTGAAAGGAAGATATTTCCTTTTTCACCATAGCCCTCCATGGGCTTCCAAATATCCCTTTGCCAATTCCACAAGAACAGCCTTAGCGAAAGGATTCTTGAAGGGAAAGATGTAACTCTGTGAGATGAACTAACAGAACGCAGAGCAGTTTCTCAGAAAGCTTCTTTCCTGTTTTGAACGGAAGATATTTCCTTTTTCACCATAGCCCTCTATGGGCTTCCAAATATCCCTTTCCCAATTCCACAAGAACAGCCTTAGCGGAAGGCTTCTTGAAGGGAAAGACGTAACTCTGTGAGATGAATTAACAGAACACAGAGCAGTTTCTCAGAAAGCTTCTTTCCAGTTTTGAACGGAAGATATTTCCTTTTTCACCATAGCCCTCTATCGGCTTCCAAATATCCCTTTGCCAATTCCACAAGAACAGCCTTAGCGAAAGGCTTCTTGAAGGGAAATATGTAGCTCTGTGAGATTAATTAACAGAACACAGAGCAGTTTCACAGAAAGCTTCTTTCCAGTTTTGAACGGAAGATATTTCCTTTTTCACCATAGCCCTCCATGGGCTTCCAAATATCCCTTTGCCAATTCCACAAGAACAGCCTTAGCGAAAGGCTTCTTGAAGGGAAAGATGTAACTCTGTGAGATGAATTAATGGAACACAGAGCAGTTTCTCAGAAAGCTTCTTTCCAGTTTTGAACGGAAGATATTTCCTTTTTCACCATAGCCCTCTAAGGGCTTCCAATTATCCCTTTGCCAAATCCAGAAAAACAGCCTTAGCGAAAGGCTTCTTGAAGGGAAAGATGTAACTCTGTGAGTTGAATTAACAGAACACAGAGAAGTTTCTCAGTAAGCTTCTTTCCAGTTTTGAACGGAAGATATTTCCTTTTTCACCATAGCCCTCTATGGGCTTCCAAATATCCCTTTGCCAATTCCACAAGAACAGCCTTAGTGAACGGCTTTTTGAAGGGAAAGATGTAACTCTGTGAGATGAATTAACAGAACACAGAGCAGTTTCTCAGAAAGCTTCTTTCCAGTTTTGAATGGAAGATATTTCCTTTTTCACCATAGCCCTCTATGGAATTCCCAATATCCCTTTGCCAGTTCCACAAGAACAGCCTTAGCGAAAGGCTTCTTGAAGGGAAAGATGTAACTCTGTGAGATGAACTAACAGAACACAGAGCAGTTTCTCAGAAAGCTTCTTTCCAGTTTTGAACGGAAGATATATCCTTTTTCACCATAGCCCCCCATGGGCTTCCAAATATCCCTTTGCCAATTCCACAAGAACAGCCTTAACGAAAGGCTTCTTGAAGGGAAAGATGTAACTCTGTGAGATGAACTAACAGAACACAGAGCAGTTTCTCAGAAAGCTTCTTTGCAGTTTTGAACGGAAGATATTTCCTTTTTCACCATAGCCCTCCATGGGCTTCCAAATATCCCTTTGCCAGGTCCACAGGAACCGCCTTAGCGAAAGGCTTCTTGAAGGGAAAGATGTAACTCTGTGAGATGAACTAACAGAACACAGAGCAGTTTGTCAGAAAGCTTCTTTCCAGTTTTGAACGGAAGATATTTCCTTTTTCACCATAGCCCTCCATGGGCTTCCAAATATCCCTTTGCCAATTCCACAAGAACAGCCTTAGCGAAAGGCTTCTTGAAGGGAAAGATGTAACTCTGTGAGATGAACTAACAGAACGCAGAGCAGTTTCTCAGAAAGCTTCTTTCCAGTTTTGAACGGAAGATATTTCCTTTTTCACCATAGCCCTCTATGGGCTTCCAAATATCCCTTTCCCAATTCCACAGAACAGCCTTAGCGAAAGGCTTTTTGAAGGGAAAGATGTAACTCTGTGAGATGAATTAACAGAACACAGAGCAGTTTCTCAGAAAGCTTCTTTCCAGTTTTGAACGGAAGATATTTCCTTTTTCACCGTAGCCCTCTATGGGCTTCCAAATATCCCTTTGCCAATTCCACAAGAACTGCCTTAGCGAAAGGCTTCTTGAAGGGAAATATGTAGCTCTGTGAGATTAATTAACAGAACACAGAGCAGTTTCACAGAAAGCTTCTTTCCAGTTTTGAACGGAAGATATTTCCTTTTTCACCATAGCCCTCCATGGGCTTCCAAATATCCCTTTGCCAATTCCACAAGAACAGCCTTAGCGAAAGGCTTCTTGAAGGGAAAGATGTAACTCTGTGAGATGAATTAACAGAACACAGAGCAGTTTCTCAGAAAGCTTCTTTCCAGTTTTGAACGGAAGATATTTCCTTTTTCACCATAGCCCTCTAAGGGCTTCCAAATATCCCTTTGGCAAATGCAGAAAAACAGCCTTAGCGAAAGGCTTCTTGAAGGGAAAGATGTAATTCTGTGAGTTGAATTAACAGAACACAGAGAAGTTTCTCAGTAAGCTTCTTTCCAGTTTTGAACGGAAGATATTTCCTTTTTCACCATAGCCCTCTATGGGCTTCCAAATATCCCTTTGCCAATTCCACAAGAACAGCCTTAGTGAACGGCTTTTATAAGGGAAAGATGTAACTCTGTGAGATGAATTAACAGAACACAGAGCAGTTTCTCAGAAACTTCTTTCCAGTTTTGAACGGAAGATATTTCCTTTTTCACCATAGCCCTCTATTTGCTTCCAAATATCTCTTTGCCAGGTCCACAAGAACAGCCTTAGCGAAAGGCTTCTTGAAGGCAAAGATGTAACTCTGTGAGATGAACTAACAGAACACAGAGCAGTTTCTCAGAAAGCTTCTTTCCAGTTTTGAATTGAAGATATTTCCTTTTTCACCATAGCCCTCTATGGGCTTCCCAATATCCCTTTGCCAGTTCCACAAGAACAGCCTTAGCGAAAGGCTTCTTGAAGGGAAAGATGTAACTCTGTGAGATGAACTAACAGAACACAGAGCAGTTTCTCAGAAAGCTTCTTTCCAGTTTTGAACGGAAGATATATCCTTTTTCACCATAGCCCCCCATGGGCTTCCAAATATCCCTTTGCCAATTCCACAAGAACAGCCTTAACGAAAGGCTTCTTGAAGGGAAAGATGTAACTCTGTGAGATGAACTAACAGAACACAGAGCAGTTTCTCAGAAAGCTTCTTTCCAGTTTTGAACGGAAGATATTTCCTTTTTCACCATAGCTCTCTATGGGCTTCCAAATATCCCTTTGCCAATTCCACAAGAACAGCCTTAGCGAAAGGCTTCTTGAAGGGAAAGGTGTAACTCTGTGAGATGAATTAACAGAACACACAGCAGTTTCTCAGAAAGCTTCTTTCCAGTTTTGAACGGAAGATATTTCCTTTCACACCAAAGCCCTCTATGGGCTTCCAAATATCCCTTTGCCAATTCCACAATAACAGCCTTAGCGAAAGGCTTCTTGAAGGGAAAGATGTAATACTGTGAGATGAATTAACAGAACGCCGAGCAGTTTCTCAGAAAGCTTCTTTCCAGTTTTGAACGGAAGATATTTTCTTTTTCACCATAGCCCTCCATGGGCTTCCAAATATCCCTTTGCCAATACCACAAGAACAGACTTAGCGAAAGGCTTCTTGAAGGGAAAGATGTAACTCTGTGAGATGAATTAACAGAACACAGAACAGTTTCTCAGAAAGTTTCTTTCCAGTTTTGAACGAAAGATATTTCCTTTTTCACCATATCCCTCTATGGGCTTCCAAATATCCCTTTCCCAATTCCACAAGAACAGCCTTAGCGAAAGGCTTCTTGAAGGGAAAGATGTAACTCTGTGAGATGAATTAACAGAACACAGAGCAGTTTCTCAGAAAGCTTCTTTCCAGTTTTGAACGGAAGATATTTCCTTTTTCACCATAGCCCTCTAAGGGCTTCCAAATATCCCTTTGCCAATTCCACAAGAACAGCCTTAGCGAAAGGCTTCTTGAAGGGAAAGATGTAACTCTGTGAGATGAATTAACAGAACACAGAGCAGTTTCTCAGAAAGCTTCTTTCCAGTTTTGAACGGAAGGTATTTCCTTTTTCACCATAGCCCTCTATGGGCTTCCAAATATCCCTTTGCCAGTTCCACAAGAACAGCCTTGGCGAAAGGCTTCTTGACGGGAAAGATGTAACTCTGTGAGATGAACTAACAGAACACAGAGCAGTTTCTGAGAAAGCTTCTTTCCTGTTTTGAACGGAAGATATTTCCTTTTTCACCATAGCCCTCTATGGGCTTCCAAATATCCCTTTGCCAATTCCACAAGAACAGCCTTAACGAAAGGCTTCTTGAAGGGAAAGATGTAACTCTGTGAGATGAACTAACAGAACACAGAGCAGTTTCTCAGAAAGCTTCTTTCCAGTTTTGAACGGAAGATATTTCCTTTTTCACCATAGCTCTCTATGGGCTTCCAAATATCCCTTTGCCAATTCCACAAGAACAGCCTTAGCGAAAGGCTTCTTGAAGGGAAAGGTGTAACTCTGTGAGATGAATTAACAGAACACACAGCAGTTTCTCAGAAAGCTTCTTTCCAGTTTTGAACGGAAGATATTTCCTTTCACACCAAAGCCCTCTATGGGCTTCCAAATATCCCTTTGCCAATTCCACAATAACAGCCTTAGCGAAAGGCTTCTTGAAGGGAAAGATGTAATACTGTGAGATGAATTAACAGAACGCCGAGCAGTTTCTCAGAAAGCTTCTTTCCAGTTTTGAACGGAAGATATTTTTCTTTTTCACCATAGCCCTCCATGGGCTTCCAAATATCCCTTTGCCAATACCACAAGAACAGACTTAGCGAAAGGCTTCTTGAAGGGAAAGATGTAACTCTGTGAGATGAATTAACAGAACACAGAACAGTTTCTCAGAAAGTTTCTTTCCAGTTTTGAACGAAAGATATTTCCTTTTTCACCATATCCCTCTATGGGCTTCCAAATATCCCTTTCCCAATTCCACAAGAACAGCCTTAGCGAAAGGCTTCTTGAAGGGAAAGATGTAACTCTGTGAGATGAATTAACAGAACACAGAGCAGTTTCTCAGAAAGCTTCTTTCCAGTTTTGAACGGAAGATATTTCCTTTTTCGCCATAGCCCTCTAAGGGCTTCCAAATATCCCTTTGCCAATTCCACAAGAACAGCCTTAGCGAAAGGCTTCTTGAAGGGAAAGATGTAACTCTGTGAGATGAATTAACAGAACACAGAGCAGTTTCTCAGAAAGCTTCTTTCCAGTTTTGAACGGAAGGTATTTCCTTTTTCACCATAGCCCTCTATGGGCTTCCAAATATCCCTTTGCCAGTTCCACAAGAACAGCCTTGGCGAAAGGCTTCTTGACGGGAAAGATGTAACTCTGTGAGATGAACTAACAGAACACAGAGCAGTTTCTGAGAAAGCTTCTTTCCTGTTTTGAACGGAAGATATTTCCTTTTTCACCATAGCCCTCTATGGGCTTCCAAATATCCCTTTGCCAATTCCACAAGAACAGCCTTAGCGAAAGGCTTCTTGAAGGGAAAGATGTAACTCTGTGAGATGAATTCAGAGAACACACAGCAGTTTCTCAGAAAGCTTCTTTCCAGTTTTGAAGTTAAGATATTTCCTTTTTCACCATAGCCCTCTATGGGCTTCCAAATATCCCTTTGCCAATTCCACAGGAACAGCTTTAGCGAACGGCTTCTTGAAGGCAAAGATGTAAATCTGTGAGATGAGAACGGAAAGATGACCTCTGTGAGATGAATTAACAGAACACAAAACAGTTTTTCAGAAAGCTTCTTTCCTGTTTTAAACGGAAGATATTTCCTTTTTCACCATAGCCCTCTATGGGCTTCCAAATATCCCTTTGCCTATTCCACAAGAACAGCCTTAGCGAAAGGCTTCATGAAGAGAAAGATGTAACTCTGTGAGAAGAATTCAGAGAACACAGAGCAGTTTCTCAGAAAGCTTCTTTCCAGTTTTGAACGGAAGATATTTCCTTTTTCACCTTAGCCCTCTATGGGCTTCCAAATATCCCTTTGCCAATTCCACAAGAACAGCCTTAGTGAACGGCTTTTTGAAGGGAAAGATGTAACTCCGTGAGATGAATTAACAGAACACAGAGCAGTTTCTCAGAAAGCTTCTTTCCAGTTTTGAATGTAAGATATTTCCTTTTTCACCATAGCCCTCTATGGGCTTCCCAATATCCCTTTGCCAGTTCCACAAGAACAGCCTTAGCGAAAGGCTTCTTGAAGGGAAAGATGTAACTCTGTGAGATGAACTAACAGAACACAGAGCAGTTTCTCAGAAAGCTTCTTTCCAGTTTTGAACGGAAGATATATCCTTTTTCACCATAGCCCCCCATGGGCTTCCAAATATCCCTTTGCCAATTCCACAAGAACAGCCTTAACGAAAGGCTTCTTGAAGGGAAAGATGTAACTCTGTGAGATGAACTAACAGAACACAGAGCAGTTTCTCAGAAAGCTTCTTTCCAGTTTTGAACGGAAGATATTTCCTTTTTCACCATAGCTCTCTATGGGCTTCCAAATATCCCTTTGCCAATTACACAAGAACAGCCTTAGCGAAAGGCTTCTTGAAGGGAAAGGTGTAACTCTGTGAGATGAATTAACAGAACACACAGCAGTTTCTCAGAAAGCTTCTTTCCAGTTCTGAACGGAAGATATTTCCTTTCACACAAAAGCCCTCTATGGGCTTCCAAATATCCCTTTGCCAATTCCACAAGAACAGCCTTAGCGAAAGGCTTCTTGAAGGGAAAGATGTAATACTGTGAGATGAATTAACAGAACGCCGAGCAGTTTCTCAGAAAGCTTCTTTCCAGTTTTGAACGGAAGATATTTCCTTTTTCACCATAGCCCTCCATGGGCTTCCAAATATCCCTTTGCCAATACCACAAGAACAGACTTAGCGAAAGGCTTCTTGAAGGGAAAGATGTAACTCTGTGAGATGAATTAACAGAACACAGAACAGTTTCTCAGAAAGTTTCTTTCCAGTTTTGAACGAAAGATATTTCCTTTTTCACCATATCCCTCTATGGGCTTCCAAATATCCCTTTCCCAATTCCACAAGAACAGCCTTAGCGAAAGGCTTCTTGAAGGGAAAGATGTAACTCTGTGAGATGAATTAACAGAACACAGAGCAGTTTCTCAGAAAGCTTCTTTCCAGTTTTGAACGGAAGATATTTCCTTTTTCACCATAGCCCTCTAAGGGCTTCCAAATATCCCTTTGCCAATTCCACAAGAACAGCCTTAGCGAAAGGCTTCTTGAAGGGAAAGATGTAACTCTGTGAGATGAATTAACAGAACACAGAGCAGTTTCTCAGAAAGCTTCTTTCCAGTTTTGAACGGAAGGTATTTCCTTTTTCACCATAGCCCTCTATGGGCTTCCAAATATCCCTTTGCCTGTTCCACAAGAACAGCCTTGGCGAAAGGCTTCTTGACGGGAAAGATGTAACTCTGTGAGATGAACTAACAGAACACAGAGCAGTTTCTGAGAAAGCTTCTTTCCTGTTTTGAACGGAAGATATTTCCTTTTTCACCATAGCCCTCTATGGGCTTCCAAATATCCCTTTGCCAATTCCACAAGAACAGCCTTAGCGAAAGGCTTCTTGAAGGGAAAGATGTAACTCTGTGAGATGAATTCAGAGAACACACAGCAGTTTCTCAGAAAGCTTCTTTCCAGTTTTGAAGTTAAGATATTTCCTTTTTCACCATAGCCCTCTATGGGCTTCCAAATATCCCTTTGCCAATTCCACAGGAACAGCTTTAGCGAACGGCTTCTTGAAGGCAAAGATGTAAATCTGTGAGATGAGAACGGAAAGATGACCTCTGTGAGATGAATTAACAGAACACAAAACAGTTTTTCAGAAAGCTTCTTTCCTGTTTTAAACGGAAGATATTTCCTTTTTCACCATAGCCCTCTATGGGCTTCCAAATATCCCTTTGCCTATTCCACAAGAACAGCCTTAGCGAAACGCTTCTTGAAGGGAAAGATGTAACCCTGTGAGATGAATTCAGAGAACACAGAGCAGTTTCTCAGAAAGCTTCTTTCCAGTTTTGAACGGAAGTTACTTCCTTTTTCACCATAGCCTTCTATGGGCAACTAAATATACCTTTGCCAATTCCACAAGAACAGCCTCAGCGAAAGACTTCTTGAAGGGAAAGATGTAACTCTGTGAGATGAATTAACAGAACACATAGCAGTTTCTCAGAAAGCTTCTTTCCAGTTTTGAACGGAAGATATTTCCTTTTTCAGCATAGCCCTCTATGGGCTTCCAAATATCCCTTTGCCAATTCCACAAGAACAGCCTTAGCGAAAGGCTTCTTGAAGGGAAAGATGTAACTCTGTGAGATGAATTCACAGAACACAGAACTGTTTCTGAGAAAGCTTCTTTCCAGTTTTGAACGGAAGATATTTCCTTTTTCACCATAGCCCTCTATAGGCTTCCAAATATCCCTTTGCCAATTCCACAAGAACAGCCTTAGCGAAAGGCTTCTTGAAGGGAAAGATGGAACTCTTTGAGATGAATTAACAGAACACAGAACAGTTTCTCAGAAAACTTCTTTCCAGTTTTGAACGGAAGATATTACCTTTTTCACCATAGCCCTCTATGGGCTTCCAAATATCCCTTTGCCAATTCCACAAGAACAGCCTTAGCGAAAGGCTTCTTGAAGGGAAAGATGTAGCTCTGTGAGATGAATTAACAGAACACAGAGCAGTTTCGCAGAAAGCTTCTTTCCAGTTTTGAACGGAAGATATTTCCTTTTTCACCATAGCCCACTATGGGCTTCCAAATATCCCTTTGCCAATTCCACAAGAACAGCCTTAGCGAAAGGCTTTTTGAAGGGAAAGACGTAACTCTGTGAGATGAATTAACAGAACACAGAGCAGTTTCTCAGAAAGCTTCTTTCCAGTTTTGAACGGAAGATATTTCCTTTTTCACCATAGCCCTCTATGGGCTTCCAAATATCCCTTTGCCAATTCCACAAGAACAGCCTTAGCGAAAGGCTTCTTGAAGGGAAAGATGTAACTCTGTGAGTTGAATTAACAGAACACAGAGAATTTTCTCAGAAAGCTTCTTTCCAGTTTTGAACGGAAGATATTTCCTTTTTCAACATAGCCCTCCATGGGCTTCCAAATATCCGTTTGCCATTACCACAAGAACAGCCTTAGCGAAAGGCTTCTTGAAGGGAAAGATGTAACTCTGTGAAACGAATTCAGAGAACACAGAGCAGTTTGTCAGAAAGCTTCTTTCCAGTTTTGAACGGAAGATATTTCCTTTTTCACCATAGCCCTCTTTGGGCTTCCAAATATCCCTTTGCCAATTCCACAAAAACAGCCTTAGCGAAAGGATTCTTGAAGAGAAAGATGTAACTCTGTGAGATGAATTAACAGAACACAGAGCAGTTTCTCAGAAAGCTTCTTTCCAGTTTTGAACGGAAGATATTTCCTTTTTCACCATAGCCCTCTATGGGCTTCCAAATATCCCTTTGCCAATTCCACAAGAACAGCCTTAGCGAAAGGCTTCATGAAGGGAAAGATGTAACACTGTGAGAAGAATTCAGAGAACACAGAGCAGTTTCTCAGAAAGCTTCTTTCCAGTTTTGAGTGGAAGATATTTCCTTTTTCACCTTAGCCCTCTATGGGCTTCCAAATATCCCTTTGAAAATTCCACAAGAACAGCCTTAGCGAAAGGCTTCTTGAAGGGAAAGATGTAACTCTGTGAGATGAACTAACAGAACACCGAGCAGTTTCTCAGAAAGTTCTTTGCAGTTTTGAACGGAAGATATTTCCTTTTTCACCATAGCCCTCTCTGGGCTTCCAAATATCCCTTTGCCAATTCCACAAGAACAGCCTTACCGAAAGGCTTCTTGAAGGGAAAGATGTAACTCTGTGAGATGAATTAACAGAACACAGAGCAGTTTCTCAGAAAGCTTCTTTCCAGTTTTGAACGGAAGATATTCCCTTTTTCACCATAGCCCTCCATGGGCTTCCAAATATCCCTTTGCCACTTCCACAAGAACAGCCTTAGCGAAAGGCTTCTTGAAGGGAAAGATGTAACTCTGTGAGATGAACTAACAGAACACAGAGCAGTTTCTCAGAAAGCTTCTTTCCAGGTTTGAACGGAAGATATTTCCTTTTTCACCATAGCCCTCTATGGGCTTCCAAATATTCCTTTGCCAATTCCACAAGAACAGCCTTAGCGAAAGGCTTCATGAAGGGAAAGATGTAACTCGGTGAGTAGAATTCAGAGAACACAGAGCAGTTTCTCAGAAAGCTTCTTTCCAGTTTTGAGCGGAAGATATTTCCTTTTTCACCTCAGCCCTCTATGGGCTTCCAAATATCCCTTTGCAAATTCCACAAGAACAGCCTTAGCGAAAGGCTCCTTGAAGGGAAAGATGTAACTCTGTGAGATGAATTAACAGAACACAGAGCGGTTTCTCAGAAAGCTTCTTTCCAGTTTTGAACGGAAGTTACTTCCTTTTTCACCATAGCCTTCTATGGGCAACTAAATATACCTTTGCCAATTCCACAAGAACAGCCTCAGCGAAAGACTTCTTGAAGGGAAAGATGTAACTCTGTGAGATGAATTAACAGAACACATAGCAGTTTCTCAGAAAGCTTCTTTCCAGTTTTGAACGGAAGATATTTCCTTTTTCAGCATAGCCCTCTATGGGCTTCCAAATATCCCTTTGCCAATTCCACAAGAACAGCCTTAGCGAAAGGCTTCTTGAAGGGAAAGATGTAACTCTGTGAGATGAATTCACAGAACACAGAACTGTTTCTGAGAAAGCTTCTTTCCAGTTTTGAACGGAAGATATTTCCTTTTTCACCATAGCCCTCTATAGGCTTCCAAATATCCCTTTGCCAATTCCACAAGAACAGCCTTAGCGAAAGGCTTCTTGAAGGGAAAGATGGAACTCTTTGAGATGAATTAACAGAACACAGAACAGTTTCTCAGAAAACTTCTTTCCAGTTTTGAACGGAAGATATTACCTTTTTCACCATAGCCCTCTATGGGCTTCCAAATATCCCTTTGCCAATTCCACAAGAACAGCCTTAGCGAAAGGCTTCTTGAAGGGAAAGATGTAGCTCTGTGAGATGAATTAACAGAACACAGAGCAGTTTCGCAGAAAGCTTCTTTCCAGTTTTGAACGGAAGATATTTCCTTTTTCACCATAGCCCACTATGGGCTTCCAAATATCCCTTTGCCAATTCCACAAGAACAGCCTTAGCGAAAGGCTTTTTGAAGGGAAAGACGTAACTCTGTGAGATGAATTAACAGAACACAGAGCAGTTTCTCAGAAAGCTTCTTTCCAGTTTTGAACGGAAGATATTTCCTTTTTCACCATAGCCCTCTATGGGCTTCCAAATATCCCTTTGCCAATTCCACAAGAACAGCCTTAGCGAAAGGCTTCTTGAAGGGAAAGATGTAACTCTGTGAGTTGAATTAACAGAACACAGAGAATTTTCTCAGAAAGCTTCTTTCCAGTTTTGAACGGAAGATATTTCCTTTTTCAACATAGCCCTCCATGGGCTTCCAAATATCCGTTTGCCATTACCACAAGAACAGCCTTAGCGAAAGGCTTCTTGAAGGGAAAGATGTAACTCTGTGAAACGAATTCAGAGAACACAGAGCAGTTTGTCAGAAAGCTTCTTTCCAGTTTTGAACGGAAGATATTTCCTTTTTCACCATAGCCCTCTTTGGGCTTCCAAATATCCCTTTGCCAATTCCACAAAAACAGCCTTAGCGAAAGGATTCTTGAAGAGAAAGATGTAACTCTGTGAGATGAATTAACAGAACACAGAGCAGTTTCTCAGAAAGCTTCTTTCCAGTTTTGAACGGAAGATATTTCCTTTTTCACCATAGCCCTCTATGGGCTTCCAAATATCCCTTTGCCAATTCCACAAGAACAGCCTTAGCGAAAGGCTTCATGAAGGGAAAGATGTAACACTGTGAGAAGAATTCAGAGAACACAGAGCAGTTTCTCAGAAAGCTTCTTTCCAGTTTTGAGTGGAAGATATTTCCTTTTTCACCTTAGCCCTCTATGGGCTTCCAAATATCCCTTTGAAAATTCCACAAGAACAGCCTTAGCGAAAGGCTTCTTGAAGGGAAAGATGTAACTCTGTGAGATGAACTAACAGAACACCGAGCAGTTTCTCAGAAAGTTCTTTGCAGTTTTGAACGGAAGATATTTCCTTTTTCACCATAGCCCTCTCTGGGCTTCCAAATATCCCTTTGCCAATTCCACAAGAACAGCCTTACCGAAAGGCTTCTTGAAGGGAAAGATGTAACTCTGTGAGATGAATTAACAGAACACAGAGCAGTTTCTCAGAAAGCTTCTTTCCAGTTTTGAACGGAAGATATTCCCTTTTTCACCATAGCCCTCCATGGGCTTCCAAATATCCCTTTGCCACTTCCACAAGAACAGCCTTAGCGAAAGGCTTCTTGAAGGGAAAGATGTAACTCTGTGAGATGAACTAACAGAACACAGAGCAGTTTCTCAGAAAGCTTCTTTCCAGGTTTGAACGGAAGATATTTCCTTTTTCACCATAGCCCTCTATGGGCTTCCAAATATTCCTTTGCCAATTCCACAAGAACAGCCTTAGCGAAAGGCTTCATGAAGGGAAAGATGTAACTCGGTGAGTAGAATTCAGAGAACACAGAGCAGTTTCTCAGAAAGCTTCTTTCCAGTTTTGAGCGGAAGATATTTCCTTTTTCACCTCAGCCCTCTATGGGCTTCCAAATATCCCTTTGCAAATTCCACAAGAACAGCCTTAGCGAAAGGCTCCTTGAAGGGAAAGATGTAACTCTGTGAGATGAACTAACAGAACACAGAGCAGTTTCTCAGAAAGCTTCTTTCCAGTTTTGAACGGAAGATATTTCCTTTTCCACCATAGCCCTCCATGGGCTTCCAAATATCCCTTTGCCAGTTCCACAATAACAGTCTTAGCGAAAGGCTTCTTGAAGGGAAAGATGTAACTCTGTGAGATGAATTCAGAGAACACAGAGCAGTTTCTCAGAAAGCTTCTTTCCAGTTTTGAACGGAAGATATTTCCTTTTTCACAATAGCCCTCTTTGGGCTTCCAAATATCCCTTTGCCAATTCCACAAGAACAGCCTTATCGAAAGGCTTCTTGAAGGGAAAGATGTAACTCTGTGAGATGAATTAACAGAACACAGAGCAGTTTCTCAGAAAGCTTCTTTCCAGTTTTGAAGGGAAGATATTTCCTTTTTCACCCTAGCTTTCTATGGGCTTCCAAATATCCCTTTGCCAATTCCCCAAGAACAGCCTTAGCGAAAGGCTTCTTGAAGGGAAAGATGTAACTCTGTGAGATGAGAAGGGAAAGATGAACCCTTTGAGATGAATTAACAGAACACAGAACAGTTTTTTAGAAAGCTTCTTTCCAGTTTTAAACTGAAGATATTTCCTTTTTCACCGTAGCCCTCTATGGGCTTTCAAATATCCCTTTGCCAATTCCACAAGAACAGCCTTAACGAAAGGCTTCTTGAAGGGAAAGATGTAACTCTGTGAGATGAATTAACAGAACACAGAGCAGTTTCTCAGAAAGCTTCTTTCCAGTTTTGAACGGAAGGTATTTCCTTTTTCACCATAGCCCTCTATGGGCTTCCAAATATCCCTTTGCCAGTTCCACAAGAACAGCCTTGGCGAAAGGCTTCTTGACGGGAAAGATGTAACTCTGTGAGATGAACTAACAGAACACAGAGCAGTTTCTGAGAAAGCTTCTTTCCTGTTTTGAACGGAAGATATTTCCTTTTTCACCATAGCCCTCTATGGGCTTCCAAATATCCCTTTGCCAATTCCACAAGAACAGCCTTAACGAAAGGCTTCTTGAAGGGAAAGATGTAACTCTGTGAGATGAACTAACAGAACACAGAGCAGTTTCTCAGAAAGCTTCTTTCCAGTTTTGAACGGAAGATATTTCCTTTTTCACCATAGCTCTCTATGGGCTTCCAAATATCCCTTTGCCAATTCCACAAGAACAGCCTTAGCGAAAGGCTTCTTGAAGGGAAAGGTGTAACTCTGTGAGATGAATTAACAGAACACACAGCAGTTTCTCAGAAAGCTTCTTTCCAGTTTTGAACGGAAGATATTTCCTTTCACACCAAAGCCCTCTATGGGCTTCCAAATATCCCTTTGCCAATTCCACAATAACAGCCTTAGCGAAAGGCTTCTTGAAGGGAAAGATGTAATACTGTGAGATGAATTAACAGAACGCCGAGCAGTTTCTCAGAAAGCTTCTTTCCAGTTTTGAACGGAAGATATTTTCTTTTTCACCATAGCCCTCCATGGGCTTCCAAATATCCCTTTGCCAATACCACAAGAACAGACTTAGCGAAAGGCTTCTTGAAGGGAAAGATGTAACTCTGTGAGATGAATTAACAGAACACAGAACAGTTTCTCAGAAAGTTTCTTTCCAGTTTTGAACGAAAGATATTTCCTTTTTCACCATATCCCTCTATGGGCTTCCAAATATCCCTTTCCCAATTCCACAAGAACAGCCTTAGCGAAAGGCTTCTTGAAGGGAAAGATGTAACTCTGTGAGATGAATTAACAGAACACAGAGCAGTTTCTCAGAAAGCTTCTTTCCAGTTTTGAACGGAAGATATTTCCTTTTTCACCATAGCCCTCTAAGGGCTTCCAAATATCCCTTTGCCAATTCCACAAGAACAGCCTTAGCGAAAGGCTTCTTGAAGGGAAAGATGTAACTCTGTGAGATGAATTAACAGAACACAGAGCAGTTTCTCAGAAAGCTTCTTTCCAGTTTTGAACGGAAGGTATTTCCTTTTTCACCATAGCCCTCTATGGGCTTCCAAATATCCCTTTGCCAGTTCCACAAGAACAGCCTTGGCGAAAGGCTTCTTGACGGGAAAGATGTAACTCTGTGAGATGAACTAACAGAACACAGAGCAGTTTCTGAGAAAGCTTCTTTCCTGTTTTGAACGGAAGATATTTCCTTTTTCACCATAGCCCTCTATGGGCTTCCAAATATCCCTTTGCCAATTCCACAAGAACAGCCTTAGCGAAAGGCTTCTTGAAGGGAAAGATGTAACTCTGTGAGATGAATTCAGAGAACACACAGCAGTTTCTCAGAAAGCTTCTTTCCAGTTTTGAAGTTAAGATATTTCCTTTTTCACCATAGCCCTCTATGGGCTTCCAAATATCCCTTTGCCAATTCCACAGGAACAGCTTTAGCGAACGGCTTCTTGAAGGCAAAGATGTAAATCTGTGAGATGAGAACGGAAAGATGACCTCTGTGAGATGAATTAACAGAACACAAAACAGTTTTTCAGAAAGCTTCTTTCCTGTTTTAAACGGAAGATATTTCCTTTTTCACCATAGCCCTCTATGGGCTTCCAAATATCCCTTTGCCTATTCCACAAGAACAGCCTTAGCGAAAGGCTTCATGAAGAGAAAGATGTAACTCTGTGAGAAGAATTCAGAGAACACAGAGCAGTTTCTCAGAAAGCTTCTTTCCAGTTTTGAACGGAAGATATTTCCTTTTTCACCTTAGCCCTCTATGGGCTTCCAAATATCCCTTTGCCAATTCCACAAGAACAGCCTTAGTGAACGGCTTTTTGAAGGGAAAGATGTAACTCCGTGAGATGAATTAACAGAACACAGAGCAGTTTCTCAGAAAGCTTCTTTCCAGTTTTGAATGGAAGATATTTCCTTTTTCACCATAGCCCTCTATGGGCTTCCCAATATCCCTTTGCCAGTTCCACAAGAACAGCCTTAGCGAAAGGCTTCTTGAAGGGAAAGATGTAACTCTGTGAGATGAACTAACAGAACACAGAGCAGTTTCTCAGAAAGCTTCTTTCCAGTTTTGAACGGAAGATATATCCTTTTTCACCATAGCCCCCCATGGGCTTCCAAATATCCCTTTGCCAATTCCACAAGAACAGCCTTAACGAAAGGCTTCTTGAAGGGAAAGATGTAACTCTGTGAGATGAACTAACAGAACACAGAGCAGTTTCTCAGAAAGCTTCTTTCCAGTTTTGAACGGAAGATATTTCCTTTTTCACCATAGCTCTCTATGGGCTTCCAAATATCCCTTTGCCAATTACACAAGAACAGCCTTAGCGAAAGGCTTCTTGAAGGGAAAGGTGTAACTCTGTGAGATGAATTAACAGAACACACAGCAGTTTCTCAGAAAGCTTCTTTCCAGTTCTGAACGGAAGATATTTCCTTTCACACAAAAGCCCTCTATGGGCTTCCAAATATCCCTTTGCCAATTCCACAAGAACAGCCTTAGCGAAAGGCTTCTTGAAGGGAAAGATGTAATACTGTGATATGAATTAACAGAACGCCGAGCAGTTTCTCAGAAAGCTTCTTTCCAGTTTTGAACGGAAGATATTTCCTTTTTCACCATAGCCCTCCATGGGCTTCCAAATATCCCTTTGCCAATACCACAAGAACAGACTTAGCGAAAGGCTTCTTGAAGGGAAAGATGTAACTCTGTGAGATGAATTAACAGAACACAGAACAGTTTCTCAGAAAGTTTCTTTCCAGTTTTGAACGAAAGATATTTCCTTTTTCACCATATCCCTCTATGGGCTTCCAAATATCCCTTTCCCAATTCCACAAGAACAGCCTTAGCGAAAGGCTTCTTGAAGGGAAAGATGTAACTCTGTGAGATGAATTAACAGAACACAGAGCAGTTTCTCAGAAAGCTTCTTTCCAGTTTTGAACGGAAGATATTTCCTTTTTCACCATAGCCCTCTAAGGGCTTCCAAATATCCCTTTGCCAATTCCACAAGAACAGCCTTAGCGAAAGGCTTCTTGAAGGGAAAGATGTAACTCTGTGAGATGAATTAACAGAACACAGAGCAGTTTCTCAGAAAGCTTCTTTCCAGTTTTGAACGGAAGGTATTTCCTTTTTCACCATAGCCCTCTATGGGCTTCCAAATATCCCTTTGCCTGTTCCACAAGAACAGCCTTGGCGAAAGGCTTCTTGACGGGAAAGATGTAACTCTGTGAGATGAACTAACAGAACACAGAGCAGTTTCTGAGAAAGCTTCTTTCCTGTTTTGAACGGAAGATATTTCCTTTTTCACCATAGCCCTCTATGGGCTTCCAAATATCCCTTTGCCAATTCCACAAGAACAGCCTTAGCGAAAGGCTTCTTGAAGGGAAAGATGTAACTCTGTGAGATGAATTCAGAGAACACACAGCAGTTTCTCAGAAAGCTTCTTTCCAGTTTTGAAGTTAAGATATTTCCTTTTTCACCATAGCCCTCTATGGGCTTCCAAATATCCCTTTGCCAATTCCACAGGAACAGCTTTAGCGAACGGCTTCTTGAAGGCAAAGATGTAAATCTGTGAGATGAGAACGGAAAGATGACCTCTGTGAGATGAATTAACAGAACACAAAACAGTTTTTCAGAAAGCTTCTTTCCTGTTTTAAACGGAAGATATTTCCTTTTTCACCATAGCCCTCTATGGGCTTCCAAATATCCCTTTGCCTATTCCACAAGAACAGCCTTAGCGAAACGCTTCTTGAAGGGAAAGATGTAACCCTGTGAGATGAATTCAGAGAACACAGAGCAGTTTCTCAGAAAGCTTCTTTCCAGTTTTGAACGGAAGTTACTTCCTTTTTCACCATAGCCTTCTATGGGCAACTAAATATACCTTTGCCAATTCCACAAGAACAGCCTCAGCGAAAGACTTCTTGAAGGGAAAGATGTAACTCTGTGAGATGAATTAACAGAACACATAGCAGTTTCTCAGAAAGCTTCTTTCCAGTTTTGAACGGAAGATATTTCCTTTTTCAGCATAGCCCTCTATGGGCTTCCAAATATCCCTTTGCCAATTCCACAAGAACAGCCTTAGCGAAAGGCTTCTTGAAGGGAAAGATGTAACTCTGTGAGATGAATTCACAGAACACAGAACTGTTTCTGAGAAAGCTTCTTTCCAGTTTTGAACGGAAGATATTTCCTTTTTCACCATAGCCCTCTATAGGCTTCCAAATATCCCTTTGCCAATTCCACAAGAACAGCCTTAGCGAAAGGCTTCTTGAAGGGAAAGATGGAACTCTTTGAGATGAATTAACAGAACACAGAACAGTTTCTCAGAAAACTTCTTTCCAGTTTTGAACGGAAGATATTACCTTTTTCACCATAGCCCTCTATGGGCTTCCAAATATCCCTTTGCCAATTCCACAAGAACAGCCTTAGCGAAAGGCTTCTTGAAGGGAAAGATGTAGCTCTGTGAGATGAATTAACAGAACACAGAGCAGTTTCGCAGAAAGCTTCTTTCCAGTTTTGAACGGAAGATATTTCCTTTTTCACCATAGCCCACTATGGGCTTCCAAATATCCCTTTGCCAATTCCACAAGAACAGCCTTAGCGAAAGGCTTTTTGAAGGGAAAGACGTAACTCTGTGAGATGAATTAACAGAACACAGAGCAGTTTCTCAGAAAGCTTCTTTCCAGTTTTGAACGGAAGATATTTCCTTTTTCACCATAGCCCTCTATGGGCTTCCAAATATCCCTTTGCCAATTCCACAAGAACAGCCTTAGCGAAAGGCTTCTTGAAGGGAAAGATGTAACTCTGTGAGTTGAATTAACAGAACACAGAGAATTTTCTCAGAAAGCTTCTTTCCAGTTTTGAACGGAAGATATTTCCTTTTTCAACATAGCCCTCCATGGGCTTCCAAATATCCGTTTGCCATTACCACAAGAACAGCCTTAGCGAAAGGCTTCTTGAAGGGAAAGATGTAACTCTGTGAAACGAATTCAGAGAACACAGAGCAGTTTGTCAGAAAGCTTCTTTCCAGTTTTGAACGGAAGATATTTCCTTTTTCACCATAGCCCTCTTTGGGCTTCCAAATATCCCTTTGCCAATTCCACAAAAACAGCCTTAGCGAAAGGATTCTTGAAGAGAAAGATGTAACTCTGTGAGATGAATTAACAGAACACAGAGCAGTTTCTCAGAAAGCTTCTTTCCAGTTTTGAACGGAAGATATTTCCTTTTTCACCATAGCCCTCTATGGGCTTCCAAATATCCCTTTGCCAATTCCACAAGAACAGCCTTAGCGAAAGGCTTCATGAAGGGAAAGATGTAACACTGTGAGAAGAATTCAGAGAACACAGAGCAGTTTCTCAGAAAGCTTCTTTCCAGTTTTGAGTGGAAGATATTTCCTTTTTCACCTTAGCCCTCTATGGGCTTCCAAATATCCCTTTGAAAATTCCACAAGAACAGCCTTAGCGAAAGGCTTCTTGAAGGGAAAGATGTAACTCTGTGAGATGAACTAACAGAACACCGAGCAGTTTCTCAGAAAGTTCTTTGCAGTTTTGAACGGAAGATATTTCCTTTTTCACCATAGCCCTCTCTGGGCTTCCAAATATCCCTTTGCCAATTCCACAAGAACAGCCTTACCGAAAGGCTTCTTGAAGGGAAAGATGTAACTCTGTGAGATGAATTAACAGAACACAGAGCAGTTTCTCAGAAAGCTTCTTTCCAGTTTTGAACGGAAGATATTCCCTTTTTCACCATAGCCCTCCATGGGCTTCCAAATATCCCTTTGCCACTTCCACAAGAACAGCCTTAGCGAAAGGCTTCTTGAAGGGAAAGATGTAACTCTGTGAGATGAACTAACAGAACACAGAGCAGTTTCTCAGAAAGCTTCTTTCCAGGTTTGAACGGAAGATATTTCCTTTTTCACCATAGCCCTCTATGGGCTTCCAAATATTCCTTTGCCAATTCCACAAGAACAGCCTTAGCGAAAGGCTTCATGAAGGGAAAGATGTAACTCGGTGAGTAGAATTCAGAGAACACAGAGCAGTTTCTCAGAAAGCTTCTTTCCAGTTTTGAGCGGAAGATATTTCCTTTTTCACCTCAGCCCTCTATGGGCTTCCAAATATCCCTTTGCAAATTCCACAAGAACAGCCTTAGCGAAAGGCTCCTTGAAGGGAAAGATGTAACTCTGTGAGATGAACTAACAGAACA
This sequence comes from Chlorocebus sabaeus, assembly GCF_047675955.1. Lineage (NCBI taxonomy): Eukaryota > Metazoa > Chordata > Mammalia > Primates > Cercopithecidae > Chlorocebus > Chlorocebus sabaeus. Next base: position 37,099,301 of record NC_132909.1, read on the forward strand.
CAGAGCAGTTTCTCAGAAAGCTTCTTTCCAGTTTTGAACGGAAGATATTTCCTTTTCCACCATAGCCCTCCATGGGCTTCCAAATATCCCTTTGCCAGTTCCACAATAACAGTCTTAGCGAAAGGCTTCTTGAAGGGAAAGATGTAACTCTGTGAGATGAATTCAGAGAACACAGAGCAGTTTCTCAGAAAGCTTCTTTCCAGTTTTGAACGGAAGATATTTCCTTTTTCACAATAGCCCTCTTTGGGCTTCCAAATATCCCTTTGCCAATTCCACAAGAACAGCCTTATCGAAAGGCTTCTTGAAGGGAAAGATGTAACTCTGTGAGATGAATTAACAGAACACAGAGCAGTTTCTCAGAAAGCTTCTTTCCAGTTTTGAAGGGAAGATATTTCCTTTTTCACCCTAGCTTTCTATGGGCTTCCAAATATCCCTTTGCCAATTCCCCAAGAACAGCCTTAGCGAAAGGCTTCTTGAAGGGAAAGATGTAACTCTGTGAGATGAGAAGGGAAAGATGAACCCTTTGAGATGAATTAACAGAACACAGAACAGTTTTTTAGAAAGCTTCTTTCCAGTTTTAAACTGAAGATATTTCCTTTTTCACCGTAGCCCTCTATGGGCTTTCAAATATCCCTTTGCCAATTCCACAAGAACAGCCTTAACGAAAGGCTTCTTGAAGAGAAAGATGTAACTCTGTGAGATGAATTAACAGAAAACAGAGCAGTTTCTCAAAAAGCTTCTTTCCAGTTTTGAACGGAAGATTTTTCCTTTTTCATCACAGACCTCTAGGGGCTTTTAAATATCCCTTTGCCAATTCCACAAGAACAGCCTTATCGAAAGGTTTCTTGAAGGGAAAGATGTAACTCTGTGATGAACTAACAGAACACAGAGCAGTTTCTCAGAAAGCTTCTTTCCAGTTTTGAACGGAAGATATTTCCTTTTTCACCATAGGCCTCTATGGGCTTCCAAATATCCCTTTGCCAATTCCACAAGAACAGCCTTAGCCAAAGGCTTCTTGAAGTGGAAGATGTAACTCTGTGAGATGAACTAACAGAACACAGAGCAGTTTCTCAGAAAGCTTCTTTCCAGGTTTGAACGGAAGATATTTCCTTTTTCACCATAGCCCTCTATGGGCTTCCAAATATCCCTTTGCCAATTCCACAAGAACAGCCTTAGCGAAAGGCTTCATGAAGGGAAAGATGTAACTCTGTGAGAAGAATTCAGAGAACACAGAGCAGTTTCTCAGAAAGCTTCTTTCCAGTTTTGAGCGGAAGATATTTCCTTTTTCACCTTAGCCCTCTATGGGCTTCCAAATATCCCTTTGCAAATTCCACAAGAACAGCCTTAGCGAAAGGCTTCTTGAAGGGAAAGATGTAACTCTGTAAGATGAACTAACAGAACACCGAGCAGTTTCTCTGAAAGTTCTTTCCAGTTTTGAACGGAAGATATTTCCTTTTTCACAATAGCCCTCTAAGGGCTTCCAAATATCACTTTGCCAATTCCACAAGAACAGCCTTAGCGAAAGGCTTCTTGAAGGGAAAGATGTAACTCTGTGAGATGAATTAACAGAACACATAGCAGTTTCTCAGAAAGCTTCTTTCCAGTTTTGAACGGAAGATATTTCCTTTTTCAGCATAGCCCTCTATGGGCTTCCAAATATCCCTTTGCCAATTCCACAAGACCAGCCTTAGCGAAAGGCTTCTTGAAGGGAAAGATGTAACTCTGTGAGATGAATTCACAGAACACAGAACTGTTTCTGAGAAAGCTTCTTTCCAGTTTTGAACGGAAGATATTTCCTTTTTCACCATAGCCCTCTATAGCCTTCCAAATATCCCTTTGCCAATTCCACAAGAACAGCCTTAGCGAAAGGCTTCTTGAAGGGAAAGATGGAACTCTTTGAGATGAATTAACAGAACACAGAACAGTTTCTCAGAAAACTTCTTTCCAGTTTTGAACGGAAGATATTACCTTTTTCACCATAGCCCTCTATGGGCTTCCAAATATCCCTTTGCCAATTCCACAAGAACAGCCTTAGCGAAAGGCTTCTTGAAGGGAAAGATGTAGCTCTGTGAGATGAATTAACAGAACACAGAGCAGTTTCGCAGAAAGCTTCTTTCCAGTTTTGAACGGAAGATATTTCCTTTTTCACCATAGCCCTCTATGGGCTTCCAAATATCCCTTTGCCAATTCCACAAGAACAGCCTTAGCGAAAGGCTTTTTGAAGGGAAAGACGTAACTCTGTGAGATGAATTAACGGAACACAGAGCAGTTTCTCAGAAAGCTTCTTTCCAGTTTTGAACGGAAGATATTTCCTTTTTCACCATAGCCCTCTATGGGCTTCCAAATATCCCTTTGCCAATTCCACAAGAACAGCCTTAGCGAAAGGCTTCTTGAAAGGAAAGATGTAACTCTGTGAGTTGAATTAACAGAACACAGAGAATTTTCTCAGAAAGCTTCTTTCCAGTTTTGAACGGAAGATATTTCCTTTTTCACCATAACCCTCTATGGGCTTCCAAATATCCCTTTGCCAATTCCACAAGAACAGCCTTAGCTAAAGGCTTCTTGAAGGGAAAGATGTAACTCTGTGAGATGAATTCAGAGAACACAGAGCAGTTTCTTAGAAAGCTTCTTTCCAGTTTTGAAGGGAAGATATTTCCTTTTTTACCGTAGCCCTCTATGGGCTTCCAAATATCCCTTTGCCAATTCCACAAGAACAGCCTTAGCGAAAGGCTTCATGAAGGGAAAGATGTAACTCGGTGAGTAGAATTCAGAGAACACAGAGCAGTTTCTCAGAAAGCTTCTTTCCAGTTTTGAGCGGAAGATATTTCCTTTTTCACCTCAGCCCTCTATGGGCTTCCAAATATCCCTTTGCAAATTCCACAAGAACAGCCTTAGCGAAAGGCTCCTTGAAGGGAAAGATGTAACTCTGTGAGATGAACTAACAGAACACAGAGCAGTTTCTCAGAAAGTTCTTTCCAGTTTTGAACGGAAGATATTTCCTTTTTTAGCATAGCCCTCTATGGGCTTCCAAATATCCCTGTGCCACTTCCACAAGAACAGCCTTAGCGAAAGGCTTCTTGAAGGGAAAGATGTAACTCCGTAAGATGAATTAACAGAACATAGAGCAGTTTCTCAGAAAGCTTCTTTCCAGTTTTGAAGGGAAGATACTTCCTTTTTCAACATAGCCATCTAAGGACTTCCAAATATCGCTTTGCCAATTCCACAAGAACAGCCTTAGCGAAAGGCTTCTTGAAGGGAAAGATGTAACTCTGTGAGATGAATTAACAGAACACAGAGCAGTTTCTCAGAAAGATTCTTTCCAGTTTTGAACGGAAGATATTTCCTTTTTCACCATAGCCCCCTATGGGCTTCCAAATATCCCTTTGCCAGTTCCACAAGAGCAGCCTTAGCGAAAGGCTTCTTGAAGGGAACGATGTAACTCTGTGAGATGAACTAACAGAACACACAGCAGTTTCTCAGAAAGCTTCTTTCCAGTTTTGAACGGAAGATATTTCCTTTTTCACCATAGCCCTCTATGGGCTTTCAAATATCCCTTTGCCAATTCCACAAGAACAGCCTTGGCGAAAGGCTTCTTGAAGGGAAAGATGTAACTCTGTGAGATGAACTAACAGAACACAGAGCAGATTCTCAGAAAGCTTCTTTCCTGTTTTGAACGGAAGATATTTCCTTTTTCACCATAGCCCTCTATGGGCTTCCAAATATCCCGTTGCCAATTCCACAAGAACAGCCTTAGAGAAAGGCTTCTTGAAGGGAAAGATGTAACTCTGTGAGATGAATAACAGAACACAGAGCAGTTTCTCAGAAAGCATCTTTCCAGTTTTGAACGGAAGATATTTCCTTTTTCACCATAGGCGTCTATGGGCTTTCAAATATCCCTTTGCCAATTCCACAAGAACAGCCTTAGCGAAAGGCTTCTTGAAGGGAAAGATGTAGCTCTGTGAGATGAATTAACAGAACACAGAACAGTTTTTCAGAAAGCTTCTTTCCAGTTTTAAACGGAAGATATTTCCTTTTCCACCATAGCCCTCCATGGGCTTCCAAATATCCCTTTGCCAGTTCCACAATAACAGTCTTAGGGAAAGGCTTCTTGAAGGGAAAGATGTAACTCTGTGAGATGAATTCAGAGAACACAGAGCAGTTTCTCAGAAAGCTTCTTTCCAGTTTTGAACGGAAGATATTTCCTTTTTCACAATAGCCCTCTTTGGGCTTCCAAATATCCCTTTGCCAATTCCACAAGAACAGCCTTATCGAAAGGCTTCTTGAAGGGAAAGATGTAACTCTGTGAGATGAATTAACAGAACACAGAGCAGTTTCTCAGAAAGCTTCTTTCCAGTTTTGAAGGGAAGATATTTCCTTTTTCACCCTAGCTTTCTATGGGCTTCCAAATATCCCTTTGCCAATTCCCCAAGAACAGCCTTAGCGAAAGGCTTCTTGAAGGGAAAGATGTAACTCTGTGAGATGAGAAGGGAAAGATGAACCCTTTGAGATGAATTAACAGAACACAGAACAGTTTTTTAGAAAGCTTCTTTCCAGTTTTAAACTGAAGATATTTCCTTTTTCACCGTAGCCCTCTATGGGCTTTCAAATATCCCTTTGCCAATTCCACAAGAACAGCCTTAACGAAAGGCTTCTTGAAGAGAAAGATGTAACTCTGTGAGATGAATTAACAGAAAACAGAGCAGTTTCTCAAAAAGCTTCTTTCCAGTTTTGAACGGAAGATTTTTCCTTTTTCATCACAGACCTCTAGGGGCTTTCAAATATCCCTTTGCCAATTCCACAAGAACAGCCTTATCGAAAGGTTTCTTGAAGGGAAAGATGTAACTCTGTGATGAACTAACAGAACACAGAGCAGTTTCTCAGAAAGCTTCTTTCCAGTTTTGAACGGAAGATATTTCCTTTTTCACCATAGGCCTCTATGGGCTTCCAAATATCCCTTTGCCAATTCCACAAGAACAGCCTTAGCCAAAGGCTTCTTGAAGTGGAAGATGTAACTCTGTGAGATGAACTAACAGAACACAGAGCAGTTTCTCAGAAAGCTTCTTTCCAGGTTTGAACGGAAGATATTTCCTTTTTCACCATAGCCCTCTATGGGCTTCCAAATATCCCTTTGCCAATTCCACAAGAACAGCCTTAGCGAAAGGCTTCATGAAGGGAAAGATGTAACTCTGTGAGAAGAATTCAGAGAACACAGAGCAGTTTCTCAGAAAGCTTCTTTCCAGTTTTGAGCGGAAGATATTTCCTTTTTCACCTTAGCCCTCTATGGGCTTCCAAATATCCCTTTGCAAATTCCACAAGAACAGCCTTAGCGAAAGGCTTCTTGAAGGGAAAGATGTAACTCTGTAAGATGAACTAACAGAACACCGAGCAGTTTCTCTGAAAGTTCTTTCCAGTTTTGAACGGAAGATATTTCCTTTTTCACAATAGCCCTCTAAGGGCTTCCAAATATCACTTTGCCAATTCCACAAGAACAGCCTTAGCGAAAGGCTTCTTGAAGGGAAAGATGTAACTCTGTGAGATGAATTAACAGAACACATAGCAGTTTCTCAGAAAGCTTCTTTCCAGTTTTGAACGGAAGATATTTCCTTTTTCAGCATAGCCCTCTATGGGCTTCCAAATATCCCTTTGCCAATTCCACAAGAACAGCCTTAGCGAAAGGCTTCTTGAAGGGAAAGATGTAACTCTGTGAGATGAATTCACAGAACACAGAACTGTTTCTGAGAAAGCTTCTTTCCAGTTTTGAACGGAAGATATTTCCTTTTTCACCATAGCCCTCTATAGCCTTCCAAATATCCCTTTGCCAATTCCACAAGAACAGCCTTAGCGAAAGGCTTCTTGAAGGGAAAGATGGAACTCTTTGAGATGAATTAACAGAACACAGAACAGTTTCTCAGAAAACTTCTTTCCAGTTTTGAACGGAAGATATTACCTTTTTCACCATAGCCCTCTATGGGCTTCCAAATATCCCTTTGCCAATTCCACAAGAACAGCCTTAGCGAAAGGCTTCTTGAAGGGAAAGATGTAGCTCTGTGAGATGAATTAACAGAACACAGAGCAGTTTCGCAGAAAGCTTCTTTCCAGTTTTGAACGGAAGATATTTCCTTTTTCACCATAGCCCTCTATGGGCTTCCAAATATCCCTTTGCCAATTCCACAAGAACAGCCTTAGTGAAAGGCTTTTTGAAGGGAAAGACGTAACTCTGTGAGATGAATTAACGGAACACAGAGCAGTTTCTCAGAAAGCTTCTTTCCAGTTTTGAACGGAAGATATTTCCTTTTTCACCATAGCCCTCTATGGGCTTCCAAATATCCCTTTGCCAATTCCACAAGAACAGCCTTAGCGAAAGGCTTCTTGAAAGGAAAGATGTAACTCTGTGAGTTGAATTAACAGAACACAGAGAATTTTCTCAGAAAGCTTCTTTCCAGTTTTGAACGGAAGATATTTCCTTTTTCACCATAGCCCTCTATGGGCTTCCAAATATCCCTTTGCCAATTCCACAAGAACAGCCTTAGCTAAAGGCTTCTTGAAGGGAAAGATGTAACTCTGTGAGATGAATTCAGAGAACACAGAGCAGTTTCTTAGAAAGCTTCTTTCCAGTTTTGAAGGGAAGATATTTCCTTTTTCACCGTAGCCCTCTATGGGCTTCCAAATATCCCTTTGCCAATTCCACAAGAACAGCCTTAGTGAAAGGCTTCTTGAAGGGAAAGATTTAACTCTGTGAGATGAATTCACAGAACACAGAACAGTTTCTAACAAAGCTTCTTTCCAGTTTTGAACGGAAGATATTTCCTTTTTCACCATAGCCCTCTATGGGCTTCCAAATATCCCTTTGCCAGGTCCACAGGAACCGCCTTAGCGAAAGGCTTCTTGAAGGGAAAGATGTAACTCTGTGAGATGAACTAACAGAACACAGAGCAGTTTGTCAGAAAGCTTCTTTCCAGTTTTGAACGGAATATATTTCCTTTTTCACCATAGCCCTCCATGGGCTTCCAAATATCCCTTTGCCAATTCCACAAGAACAGCCTTAGCGAAAGACTTCTTGAAGGGAAAGATGTAACTCTGTGAGATGAACTAACAGAACGCAGAGCAGTTTCTCAGAAAGCTTCTTTCCAGTTTTGAACGGAAGATATTTCCTTTTTCACCATAGCCCTCTATGGGCTTCCAAATATCCCTTTCCCAATTCCACAAGAACAGCCTTAGCGAAAGGCTTTTTGAAGGGAAAGATGTAACTCTGTGAGATGAATTAACAGAACACAGAGCAGTTTCTCAGAAAGCTTTTTTCCAGTTTTGAACGGAAGATATTTCCTTTTTCACCATAGCCCTCTATGGGCTTCCAAATATCCCTTTGCCAATTCCACAAGAACAGCCTTAGCGAAAGGCTTCTTGAAGGGAAATATGTAGCTCTGTGAGATTAATTAACAGAACACAGAGCAGTTTCACAGAAAGCTTCTTTCCAGTTTTGAACGGAAGATATTTCCTTTTTCACCATAGCCCTCCATGGGCTTCCAAATATCCCTTTGCCAATTCCACAAGAACAGCCTTAGCGAAAGGCTTCTTGAAGGGAAAGATGTAACTCTGTGAGATGAATTAACAGAACACAGAGCAGTTTCTCAGAAAGCTTCTTTCCAGTTTTGAACGGAAGATATTTCCTTTTTCACCATAGCCCTCTAAGGGCTTCCAAATATCCCTTTGGCAAATCCAGAAAAACAGCCTTAGCGAAAGGCTTCTTGAAGGGAAAGATGTAACTCTGTGAGTTGAATTAACAGAACACAGAGAAGTTTCTCAGTAAGCTTCTTTCCAGTTTTGAACGGAAGATATTTCCTTTTTCACCATAGCCCTCTATGGGCTTCCAAATATCCCTTTGCCAATTCCACAAGAACAGCCTTAGTGAGCGGCTTTTATAAGGGAAAGATGTAACTCTGTGAGATGAATTAACAGAACACAGAGCAGTTTCTCAGAAAGCTTCTTTCCAGTTTTGAACGGAAGATATTTCCTTTTTCACCATAGCCCTCTATTTACTTCCAAATATCTCTTTGCCAGGTCCACAAGAACAGCCTTAGCGAAAGGCTTCTTGAAGGCAAAGATGTAACTCTGTGAGATGAACTAACAGAACACAGAGCAGTTTCTCAGAAAGCTTCTTTCCAGTTTTGAAAGGAAGATATTTCCTTTTTCACCATAGCCCTCCATGGGCTTCCAAATATCCCTTTGCCAATTCCACAAGAACAGCCTTAGCGAAAGGATTCTTGAAGGGAAAGATGTAACTCTGTGAGATGAACTAACAGAACGCAGAGCAGTTTCTCAGAAAGCTTCTTTCCTGTTTTGAACGGAAGATATTTCCTTTTTCACCATAGCCCTCTATGGGCTTCCAAATATCCCTTTCCCAATTCCACAAGAACAGCCTTAGCGGAAGGCTTCTTGAAGGGAAAGACGTAACTCTGTGAGATGAATTAACAGAACACAGAGCAGTTTCTCAGAAAGCTTCTTTCCAGTTTTGAACGGAAGATATTTCCTTTTTCACCATAGCCCTCTATCGGCTTCCAAATATCCCTTTGCCAATTCCACAAGAACAGCCTTAGCGAAAGGCTTCTTGAAGGGAAATATGTAGCTCTGTGAGATTAATTAACAGAACACAGAGCAGTTTCACAGAAAGCTTCTTTCCAGTTTTGAACGGAAGATATTTCCTTTTTCACCATAGCCCTCCATGGGCTTCCAAATATCCCTTTGCCAATTCCACAAGAACAGCCTTAGCGAAAGGCTTCTTGAAGGGAAAGATGTAACTCTGTGAGATGAATTAACGGAACACAGAGCAGTTTCTCAGAAAGCTTCTTTCCAGTTTTGAACGGAAGATATTTCCTTTTTCACCATAGCCCTCTAAGGGCTTCCAATTATCCCTTTGCCAAATCCAGAAAAACAGCCTTAGCGAAAGGCTTCTTGAAGGGAAAGATGTAACTCTGTGAGTTGAATTAACAGAACACAGAGAAGTTTCTCAGTAAGCTTCTTTCCAGTTTTGAACGGAAGATATTTCCTTTTTCACCATAGCCCTCTATGGGCTTCCAAATATCCCTTTGCCAATTCCACAAGAACAGCCTTAGTGAACGGCTTTTTGAAAGGAAAGATGTAACTCTGTGAGATGAACTAACAGAACACAGAGCAGTTTCTCAGAAAGCTTCTTTGCAGTTTTGAACGGAAGATATTTCCTTTTTCACCATAGCCCTCCATGGGCTTCCAAATATCCCTTTGCCAGGTCCACAGGAACCGCCTTAGCGAAAGGCTTCTTGAAGGGAAAGATGTAACTCTGTGAGATGAACTAACAGAACACAGAGCAGTTTGTCAGAAAGCTTCTTTCCAGTTTTGAACGGAAGATATTTCCTTTTTCACCATAGCCCTCCATGGGCTTCCAAATATCCCTTTGCCAATTCCACAAGAACAGCCTTAGCGAAAGGCTTCTTGAAGGGAAAGATGTAACTCTGTGAGATGAACTAACAGAACGCAGAGCAGTTTCTCAGAAAGCTTCTTTCCAGTTTTGAACGGAAGATATTTCCTTTTTCACCATAGCCCTCTATGGGCTTCCAAATATCCCTTTCCCAATTCCACAAGAACAGCCTTAGCGAAAGGCTTTTTGAAGGGAAAGATGTAACTCTGTGAGATGAATTAACAGAACACAGAGCAGTTTCTCAGAAAGCTTCTTTCCAGTTTTGAACGGAAGATATTTCCTTTTTCACCATAGCCCTCTATGGGCTTCCAAATATCCCTTTGCCAATTCCACAAGAACAGCCTTAGCGAAAGGCTTCTTGAAGGGAAATATGTAGCTCTGTGAGATTAATTAACAGAACACAGAGCAGTTTCACAGAAAGCTTCTTTCCAGTTTTGAACGGAAGATATTTCCTTTTTCACCATAGCCCTCCATGGGCTTCCAAATATCCCTTTGCCAATTCCACAAGAACAGCCTTAGCGAAAGGCTTCTTGAAGGGAAAGATGTAACTCTGTGAGATGAATTAACAGAACACAGAGCAGTTTCTCAGAAAGCTTCTTTCCAGTTTTGAAGGGAAGATATTTCCTTTTTCACCCTAGCTTTCTATGGGCTTCCAAATATCCCTTTGCCAATTCCCCAAGAACAGCCTTAGCGAAAGGCTTCTTGAAGGGAAAGATGTAACTCTGTGAGATGAGAAGGGAAAGATGAACCCTTTGAGATGAATTAACAGAACACAGAACAGTTTTTTAGAAAGCTTCTTTCCAGTTTTAAACTGAAGATATTTCCTTTTTCACCGTAGCCCTCTATGGGCTTTCAAATATCCCTTTGCCAATTCCACAAGAACAGCCTTAACGAAAGGCTTCTTGAAGAGAAAGATGTAACTCTGTGAGATGAATTAACAGAAAACAGAGCAGTTTCTCAAAAAGCTTCTTTCCAGTTTTGAACGGAAGATTTTTCCTTTTTCATCACAGACCTCTAGGGGCTTTCAAATATCCCTTTGCCAATTCCACAAGAACAGCCTTATCGAAAGGTTTCTTGAAGGGAAAGATGTAACTCTGTGATGAACTAACAGAACACAGAGCAGTTTCTCAGAAAGCTTCTTTCCAGTTTTGAACGGAAGATATTTCCTTTTTCACCATAGGCCTCTATGGGCTTCCAAATATCCCTTTGCCAATTCCACAAGAACAGCCTTAGCCAAAGGCTTCTTGAAGTGGAAGATGTAACTCTGTGAGATGAACTAACAGAACACAGAGCAGTTTCTCAGAACGCTTCTTTCCAGGTTTGAACGGAAGATATTTCCTTTTTCACCATAGCCCTCTATGGGCTTCCAAATATCCCTTTGCCAATTCCACAAGAACAGCCTTAGCGAAAGGCTTCATGAAGGGAAAGATGTAACTCTGTGAGAAGAATTCAGAGAACACAGAGCAGTTTCTCAGAAAGCTTCTTTCCAGTTTTGAGCGGAAGATATTTCCTTTTTCACCTTAGCCCTCTATGGGCTTCCAAATATCCCTTTGCAAATTCCACAAGAACAGCCTTAGCGAAAGGCTTCTTGAAGGGAAAGATGTAACTCTGTAAGATGAACTAACAGAACACCGAGCAGTTTCTCTGAAAGTTCTTTCCAGTTTTGAACGGAAGATATTTCCTTTTTCACAATAGCCCTCTAAGGGCTTCCAAATATCACTTTGCCAATTCCACAAGAACAGCCTTAGCGAAAGGCTTCTTGAAGGGAAAGATGTAACTCTGTGAGATGAATTAACAGAACACATAGCAGTTTCTCAGAAAGCTTCTTTCCAGTTTTGAACGGAAGATATTTCCTTTTTCAGCATAGCCCTCTATGGGCTTCCAAATATCCCTTTGCCAATTCCACAAGAACAGCCTTAGCGAAAGGCTTCTTGAAGGGAAAGATGTAACTCTGTGAGATGAATTCACAGAACACAGAACTGTTTCTGAGAAAGCTTCTTTCCAGTTTTGAACGGAAGATATTTCCTTTTTCACCATAGCCCTCTATAGCCTTCCAAATATCACTTTGCAAATTCCACAAGAACAGCCTTAGCGAAAGGCTTCTTGAAGGGAAAGATGGAACTCTTTGAGATGAATTAACAGAACACAGAACAGTTTCTCAGAAAACTTCTTTCCAGTTTTGAACGGAAGATATTACCTTTTTCACCATAGCCCTCTATGGGCTTCCAAATATCCCTTTGCCAATTCCACAAGAACAGCCTTAGCGAAAGGCTTCTTGAAGGGAAAGATGTAGCTCTGTGAGATGAATTAACAGAACACAGAGCAGTTTCGCAGAAAGCTTCTTTCCAGTTTTGAACGGAAGATATTTCCTTTTTCACCATAGCCCTCTATGGGCTTCCAAATATCCCTTTGCCAATTCCACAAGAACAGCCTTAGCGAAAGGCTTTTTGAAGGGAAAGACGTAACTCTGTGAGATGAATTAACGGAACACAGAGCAGTTTCTCAGAAAGCTTCTTTCCAGTTTTGAACGGAAGATATTTCCTTTTTCACCATAGCCCTCTATGGGCTTCCAAATATCCCTTTGCCAATTCCACAAGAACAGCCTTAGCGAAAGGCTTCTTGAAAGGAAAGATGTAACTCTGTGAGTTGAATTAACAGAACACAGAGAATTTTCTCAGAAAGCTTCTTTCCAGTTTTGAACGGAAGATATTTCCTTTTTCACCATAGCCCTCTATGGGCTTCCAAATATCCCTTTGCCAATTCCACAAGAACAGCCTTAGCTAAAGGCTTCTTGAAGGGAAAGATGTAACTCTGTGAGATGAATTCAGAGAACACAGAGCAGTTTCTTAGAAAGCTTCTTTCCAGTTTTGAAGGGAAGATATTTCCTTTTTCACCGTAGCCCTCTATGGGCTTCCAAATATCCCTTTGCCAATTCCACAAGAAAAGCCTTATCGAAAGGCTTCTTAAAGGGAAAGATGTAACTCTGTGAGATGAGAAGGGAAAGTTGAACTCTGTGAGATGAATTCAAAGAACACAGAGCAGTTTCTCAGAAAGCTTCTTTCCAGTTTTGAAGTTAAGATATTTCCTTTTTCACCATAGCCCTCTATGGGCTTCCAAATATCCCTTTGCCAATTCCACAGGAACAGCTTTAGCGAACGGCTTCTTGAAGGCAAAGATGTAAATCTGTGAGATGAGAACGGAAAGATGACCTCTGTGAGATGAATTAACAGAACACAAAACAGTTTTTCAGAAAGCTTCTTTCCTGTTTTAAACGGAAGATATTTCCTTTTTCACCATAGCCCTCTATGGGCTTCCAAATATCCCTTTGCCTATTCCACAAGAACAGCCTTAGCGAAACGCTTCTTGAAGGGAAAGATGTAACCCTGTGAGATGAATTCAGAGAACACAGAGCAGTTTCTCAGAAAGCTTCTTTCCAGTTTTGAACGGAAGTTACTTCCTTTTTCACCATAGCCTTCTATGGGCAACTAAATATACCTTTGCCAATTCCACAAGAACAGCCTCAGCGAAAGACTTCTTGAAGGGAAAGATGTAACTCTGTGAGATGAATTAACAGAACACATAGCAGTTTCTCAGAAAGCTTCTTTCCAGTTTTGAACGGAAGATATTTCCTTTTTCAGCATAGCCCTCTATGGGCTTCCAAATATCCCTTTGCCAATTCCACAAGAACAGCCTTAGCGAAAGGCTTCTTGAAGGGAAAGATGTAACTCTGTGAGATGAATTCACAGAACACAGAACTGTTTCTGAGAAAGCTTCTTTCCAGTTTTGAACGGAAGATATTTCCTTTTTCACCATAGCCCTCTATAGGCTTCCAAATATCCCTTTGCCAATTCCACAAGAACAGCCTTAGCGAAAGGCTTCTTGAAGGGAAAGATGGAACTCTTTGAGATGAATTAACAGAACACAGAACAGTTTCTCAGAAAACTTCTTTCCAGTTTTGAACGGAAGATATTACCTTTTTCACCATAGCCCTCTATGGGCTTCCAAATATCCCTTTGCCAATTCCACAAGAACAGCCTTAGCGAAAGGCTTCTTGAAGGGAAAGATGTAGCTCTGTGAGATGAATTAACAGAACACAGAGCAGTTTCGCAGAAAGCTTCTTTCCAGTTTTGAACGGAAGATATTTCCTTTTTCACCATAGCCCTCTATGGGCTTCCAAATATCCCTTTGCCAATTCCACAAGAACAGCCTTAGCGAAAGGCTTTTTGAAGGGAAAGACGTAACTCTGTGAGATGAATTAACAGAACACAGAGCAGTTTCTCAGAAAGCTTCTTTCCAGTTTTGAACGGAAGATATTTCCTTTTTCACCATAGCCCTCTATGGGCTTCCAAATATCCCTTTGCCAATTCCACAAGAACAGCCTTAGCGAAAGGCTTCTTGAAGGGAAAGATGTAACTCTGTGAGTTGAATTAACAGAACACAGAGAATTTTCTCAGAAAGCTTCTTTCCAGTTTTGAACGGAAGATATTTCCTTTTTCAACATAGCCCTCCATGGGCTTCCAAATATCCGTTTGCCATTACCACAAGAACAGCCTTAGCGAAAGGCTTCTTGAAGGGAAAGATGTAACTCTGTGAAACGAATTCAGAGAACACAGAGCAGTTTGTCAGAAAGCTTCTTTCCAGTTTTGAACGGAAGATATTTCCTTTTTCACCATAGCCCTCTTTGGGCTTCCAAATATCCCTTTGCCAATTCCACAAAAACAGCCTTAGCGAAAGGATTCTTGAAGAGAAAGATGTAACTCTGTGAGATGAATTAACAGAACACAGAGCAGTTTCTCAGAAAGCTTCTTTCCAGTTTTGAACGGAAGATATTTCCTTTTTCACCATAGCCCTCTATGGGCTTCCAAATATCCCTTTGCCAATTCCACAAGAACAGCCTTAGCGAAAGGCTTCATGAAGGGAAAGATGTAACACTGTGAGAAGAATTCAGAGAACACAGAGCAGTTTCTCAGAAAGCTTCTTTCCAGTTTTGAGTGGAAGATATTTCCTTTTTCACCTTAGCCCTCTATGGGCTTCCAAATATCCCTTTGAAAATTCCACAAGAACAGCCTTAGCGAAAGGCTTCTTGAAGGGAAAGATGTAACTCTGTGAGATGAACTAACAGAACACCGAGCAGTTTCTCAGAAAGTTCTTTGCAGTTTTGAACGGAAGATATTTCCTTTTTCACCATAGCCCTCTCTGGGCTTCCAAATATCCCTTTGCCAATTCCACAAGAACAGCCTTACCGAAAGGCTTCTTGAAGGGAAAGATGTAACTCTGTGAGATGAATTAACAGAACACAGAGCAGTTTCTCAGAAAGCTTCTTTCCAGTTTTGAACGGAAGATATTCCCTTTTTCACCATAGCCCTCCATGGGCTTCCAAATATCCCTTTGCCACTTCCACAAGAACAGCCTTAGCGAAAGGCTTCTTGAAGGGAAAGATGTAACTCTGTGAGATGAACTAACAGAACACAGAGCAGTTTCTCAGAAAGCTTCTTTCCAGGTTTGAACGGAAGATATTTCCTTTTTCACCATAGCCCTCTATGGGCTTCCAAATATTCCTTTGCCAATTCCACAAGAACAGCCTTAGCGAAAGGCTTCATGAAGGGAAAGATGTAACTCGGTGAGTAGAATTCAGAGAACACAGAGCAGTTTCTCAGAAAGCTTCTTTCCAGTTTTGAGCGGAAGATATTTCCTTTTTCACCTCAGCCCTCTATGGGCTTCCAAATATCCCTTTGCAAATTCCACAAGAACAGCCTTAGCGAAAGGCTCCTTGAAGGGAAAGATGTAACTCTGTGAGATGAACTAACAGAACACAGAGCAGTTTCTCAGAAAGTTCTTTCCAGTTTTGAACGGAAGATATTTCCTTTTTTAGCATAGCCCTCTATGGGCTTCCAAATATCCCTGTGCCACTTCCACAAGAACAGCCTTAGCGAAAGGCTTCTTGAAGGGAAAGATGTAACTCCGTAAGATGAATTAACAGAACACAGAGCAGTTTCTCAGAAAGCTTCTTTCCAGTTTTGAAGGGAAGATACTTCCTTTTTCAACATAGCCATCTAAGGACTTCCAAATATCGCTTTGCCAATTCCACAAGAACAGCCTTAGCGAAAGGCTTCTTGAAGGGAAAGATGTAACTCTGTGAGATGAATTAACAGAACACAGAGCAGTTTCTCAGATTCTTTCCAGTTTTGAACGGAAGATATTTCCTTTTTCACCATAGCCCCCTATGGGCTTCCAAATATCCCTTTGCCAGTTCCACAAGAGCAGCCTTAGCGAAAGGCTTCTTGAAGGGAACGATGTAACTCTGTGAGATGAACTAACAGAACACACAGCAGTTTCTCAGAAAGCTTCTTTCCAGTTTTGAACGGAAGATATTTCCTTTTTCACCATAGCCCTCTATGGGCTTTCAAATATCCCTTTGCTAATTCCACAAGAACAGCCTTGGCGAAAGGCTTCTTGAAGGGAAAGATGTAACTCTGTGAGATGAACTAACAGAACACAGAGCAGATTCTCAGAAAGCTTCTTTCCTGTTTTGAACGGAAGATATTTCCTTTTTCACCATAGCCCTCTATGGGCTTCCAAATATCCCGTTGCCAATTCCACAAGAACAGCCTTAGAGAAAGGCTTCTTGAAGGGAAAGATGTAACTCTGTGAGATGAATAACAGAACACAGAGCAGTTTCTCAGAAAGCATCTTTCCAGTTTTGAACGGAAGATATTTCCTTTTTCACCATAGGCGTCTATGGGCTTCCAAATATCCCTTTGCCAATTCCACAAGAACAGCCTTAGCGAAAGGCTTCTTGAAGGGAAAGATGTAGCTCTGTGAGATGAATTAACAGAACACAGAACAGTTTTTCAGAAAGCTTCTTTCCAGTTTTAAACGGAAGATATTTCCTTTTCCACCATAGCCCTCCATGGGCTTCCAAATATCCCTTTGCCAGTTCCACAATAACAGTCTTAGCGAAAGGCTTCTTGAAGGGAAAGATGTAACTCTGTGAGATGAATTCAGAGAACACAGAGCAGTTTCTCAGAAAGCTTCTTTCCAGTTTTGAACGGAAGATATTTCCTTTTTCACAATAGCCCTCTTTGGGCTTCCAAATATCCCTTTGCCAATTCCACAAGAACAGCCTTATCGAAAGGCTTCTTGAAGGGAAAGATGTAACTCTGTGAGATGAATTAACAGAACACAGAGCAGTTTCTCAGAAAGCTTCTTTCCAGTTTTGAAGGGAAGATATTTCCTTTTTCACCCTAGCTTTCTATGGGCTTCCAAATATCCCTTTGCCAATTCCCCAAGAACAGCCTTAGCGAAAGGCTTCTTGAAGGGAAAGATGTAACTCTGTGAGATGAGAAGGGAAAGATGAACCCTTTGAGATGAATTAACAGAACACAGAACAGTTTTTTAGAAAGCTTCTTTCCAGTTTTAAACTGAAGATATTTCCTTTTTCACCGTAGCCCTCTATGGGCTTTCAAATATCCCTTTGCCAATTCCACAAGAACAGCCTTAACGAAAGGCTTCTTGAAGAGAAAGATGTAACTCTGTGAGATGAATTAACAGAAAACAGAGCAGTTTCTCAAAAAGCTTCTTTCCAGTTTTGAACGGAAGATTTTTCCTTTTTCATCACAGACCTCTAGGGGCTTTCAAATATCCCTTTGCCAATTCCACAAGAACAGCCTTATCGAAAGGTTTCTTGAAGGGAAAGATGTAACTCTGTGATGAACTAACAGAACACAGAGCAGTTTCTCAGAAAGCTTCTTTCCAGTTTTGAACGGAAGATATTTCCTTTTTCACCATAGGCCTCTATGGGCTTCCAAATATCCCTTTGCCAATTCCACAAGAACAGCCTTAGCCAAAGGCTTCTTGAAGTGGAAGATGTAACTCTGTGAGATGAACTAACAGAACACAGAGCAGTTTCTCAGAAAGCTTCTTTCCAGGTTTGAACGGAAGATATTTCCTTTTTCACCATAGCCCTCTATGGGCTTCCAAATATCCCTTTGCCAATTCCACAAGAACAGCCTTAGCGAAAGGCTTCATGAAGGGAAAGATGTAACTCTGTGAGAAGAATTCAGAGAACACAGAGCAGTTTCTCAGAAAGCTTCTTTCCAGTTTTGAGCGGAAGATATTTCCTTTTTCACCTTAGCCCTCTATGGGCTTCCAAATAAACCTTTGCAAATTCCACAAGAACAGCCTTAGCGAAAGGCTTCTTGAAGGGAAAGATGTAACTCTGTAAGATGAACTAACAGAACACCGAGCAGTTTCTCTGAAAGTTCTTTCCAGTTTTGAACGGAAGATATTTCCTTTTTCACAATAGCCCTCTAAGGGCTTCCAAATATCACTTTGCCAATTCCACAAGAACAGCCTTAGCGAAAGGCTTTTTGAAGGGAAAGATGTAACTCTGTGAGATGAATTAACAGAACACATAGCAGTTTCTCAGAAAGCTTCTTTCCAGTTTTGAACGGAAGATATTTCCTTTTTCAGCATAGCCCTCTATGGGCTTCCAAATATCCCTTTGCCAATTCCACAAGAACAGCCTTAGCCAAAGGCTTCTTGAAGGGAAAGATGTAACTCTGTGAGATGAATTCACAGAACACAGAACTGTTTCTGAGAAAGCTTCTTTCCAGTTTTGAACGGAAGATATTTCCTTTTTCACCATAGCCCTCTATAGCCTTCCAAATATCCCTTTGCCAATTCCACAAGAACAGCCTTAGCGAAAGGCTTTTTGAAGGGAAAGACGTAACTCTGTGAGATGAATTAACGGAACACAGAGCAGTTTCTCAGAAAGCTTCTTTCCAGTTTTGAACGGAAGATATTTCCTTTTTCACCATAGCCCTCTATGGGCTTCCAAATATCCCTTTGCCAATTCCACAAGAACAGCCTTAGCGAAAGGCTTCTTGAAAGGAAAGATGTAACTCTGTGAGTTGAATTAACAGAACACAGAGAATTTTCTCAGAAAGCTTCTTTCCAGTTTTGAACGGAAGATATTTCCTTTTTCACCATAGCCCTCTATGGGCTTCCAAATATCCCTTTGCCAATTCCACAAGAACAGCCTTAGCTAAAGGCTTCTTGAAGGGAAAGATGTAACTCTGTGAGATGAATTCAGAGAACACAGAGCAGTTTCTTAGAAAGCTTCTTTCCAGTTTTGAAGGGAAGATATTTCCTTTTTCACCGTAGCCCTCTATGGGCTTCCAAATATCCCTTTGCCAATTCCACAAGAACAGCCTTAGTGAAAGGCTTCTTGAAGGGAAAGATTTAACTCTGTGAGATGAATTCACAGAACACAGAACAGTTTCTAACAAAGCTTCTTTCCAGTTTTGAACGGAAGATATTTCCTTTTTCACCATAGCCCTCTATGGGCTTCCAAATATCCCTTTGCCAGGTCCACAGGAACCGCCTTAGCGAAAGGCTTCTTGAAGGGAAAGATGTAACTCTGTGAGATGAACTAACAGAACACAGAGCAGTTTGTCAGAAAGCTTCTCTCCAGTTTTGAACGGAATATATTTCCTTTTTCACCATAGCCCTCCATGGGCTTCCAAATATCCCTTTACCAATTCCACAAGAACAGCCTTAGCGAAAGGCTTCTTGAAGGGAAAGATGTAACTCTGTGAGATGAACTAACAGAACGCAGAGCAGTTTCTCAGAAAGCTTCTTTCCAGTTTTGAACGGAAGATATTTCCTTTTTCACCATAGCCCTCTATGGGCTTCCAAATATCCCTTTCCCAATTCCACAAGAACAGCCTTAGCGAAAGGCTTTTTGAAGGGAAAGATGTAACTCTGTGAGATGAATTAACAGAACACAGAGCAGTTTCTCAGAAAGCTTTTTTCCAGTTTTGAACGGAAGATATTTCCTTTTTCACCATAGCCCTCTATGGGCTTCCAAATATCCCTTTGCCAATTCCACAAGAACAGCCTTAGCGAAAGGCTTCTTGAAGGGAAATATGTAGCTCTGTGAGATTAATTAACAGAACACAGAGCAGTTT
Source organism: Chlorocebus sabaeus (assembly GCF_047675955.1). NCBI lineage: Eukaryota > Metazoa > Chordata > Mammalia > Primates > Cercopithecidae > Chlorocebus > Chlorocebus sabaeus. The sequence goes on from NC_132909.1 coordinate 37,118,723, forward strand.
CACAGAAAGCTTCTTTCCAGTTTTGAACGGAAGATATTTCCTTTTTCACCATAGCCCTCCATGGGCTTCCAAATATCCCTTTGCCAATTCCACAAGAACAGCCTTAGCGAAAGGCTTCTTGAAGGGAAAGATGTAACTCTGTGAGATGAATTAACAGAACACAGAGCAGTTTCTCAGAAAGCTTCTTTCCAGTTTTGAACGGAAGATATTTCCTTTTTCACCATAGCCCTCTAAGGGCTTCCAAATATCCCTTTGGCAAATCCAGAAAAACAGCCTTAGCGAAAGGCTTCTTGAAGGGAAAGATGTAACTCTGTGAGTTGAATTAACAGAACACAGAGAAGTTTCTCAGTAAGCTTCTTTCCAGTTTTGAACGGAAGATATTTCCTTTTTCACCATAGCCCTCTATGGGCTTCCAAATATCCCTTTGCCAATTCCACAAGAACAGCCTTAGTGAGCGGCTTTTATAAGGGAAAGATGTAACTCTGTGAGATGAATTAACAGAACACAGAGCAGTTTCTCAGAAAGCTTCTTTCCAGTTTTGAACGGAAGATATTTCCTTTTTCACCATAGCCCTCTATTTGCTTCCAAATATCTCTTTGCCAGGTCCACAAGAACAGCCTTAGCGAAAGGCTTCTTGAAGGCAAAGATGTAACTCTGTGAGATGAACTAACAGAACACAGAGCAGTTTCTCAGAAAGCTTCTTTCCAGTTTTGAAAGGAAGATATTTCCTTTTTCACCATAGCCCTCCATGGGCTTCCAAATATCCCTTTGCCAATTCCACAAGAACAGCCTTAGCGAAAGGATTCTTGAAGGGAAAGATGTAACTCTGTGAGATGAACTAACAGAACGCAGAGCAGTTTCTCAGAAAGCTTCTTTCCTGTTTTGAACGGAAGATATTTCCTTTTTCACCATAGCCCTCTATGGGCTTCCAAATATCCCTTTCCCAATTCCACAAGAACAGCCTTAGCGGAAGGCTTCTTGAAGGGAAAGACGTAACTCTGTGAGATGAATTAACAGAACACAGAGCAGTTTCTCAGAAAGCTTCTTTCCAGTTTTGAACGGAAGATATTTCCTTTTTCACCATAGCCCTCTATCGGCTTCCAAATATCCCTTTGCCAATTCCACAAGAACAGCATTAGCGAAAGGCTTCTTGAAGGGAAATATGTAGCTCTGTGAGATTAATTAACAGAACACAGAGCAGTTTCACAGAAAGCTTCTTTCCAGTTTTGAACGGAAGATATTTCCTTTTTCACCATAGCCCTCCATGGGCTTCCAAATATCCCTTTGCCAATTCCACAAGAACAGCCTTAGCGAAAGGCTTCTTGAAGGGAAAGATGTAACTCTGTGAGATGAATTAACGGAACACAGAGCAGTTTCTCAGAAAGCTTCTTTCCAGTTTTGAACGGAAGATATTTCCTTTTTCACCATAGCCCTCTAAGGGCTTCCAATTATCCCTTTGCCAAATCCAGAAAAACAGCCTTAGCGAAAGGCTTCTTGAAGGGAAAGATGTAACTCTGTGAGTTGAATTAACAGAACACAGAGAAGTTTCTCAGTAAGCTTCTTTCCAGTTTTGAACGGAAGATATTTCCTTTTTCACCATAGCCCTCTATGGGCTTCCAAATATCCCTTTGCCAATTCCACAAGAACAGCCTTAGTGAACGGCTTTTTGAAGGGAAAGATGTAACTCTGTGAGATGAATTAACAGAACACAGAGCAGTTTCTCAGAAAGCTTCTTTCCAGTTTTGAATGGAAGATATTTCCTTTTTCACCATAGCCCTCTATGGAATTCCCAATATCCCTTTGCCAGTTCCACAAGAACAGCCTTAGCGAAAGGCTTCTTGAAGGGAAAGATGTAACTCTGTGAGATGAACTAACAGAACACAGAGCAGTTTCTCAGAAAGCTTCTTTGCAGTTTTGAACGGAAGATATTTCCTTTTTCACCATAGCCCTCCATGGGCTTCCAAATATCCCTTTGCCAGGTCCACAGGAACCGCCTTAGCGAAAGGCTTCTTGAAGGGAAAGATGTAACTCTGTGAGATGAACTAACAGAACACAGAGCAGTTTGTCAGAAAGCTTCTTTCCAGTTTTGAACGGAAGATATTTCCTTTTTCACCATAGCCCTACATGGGCTTCCAAATATCCCTTTGCCAATTCCACAAGAACAGCCTTAGCGAAAGGCTTCTTGAAGGGAAAGATGTAACTCTGTGAGATGAACTAACAGAACGCAGAGCAGTTTCTCAGAAAGCTTCTTTCCAGTTTTGAACGGAAGATATTTCCTTTTTCACCATAGCCCTCTATGGGCTTCCAAATATCCCTTTCCCAATTCCACAAGAACAGCCTTAGCGAAAGGCTTTTTGAAGGGAAAGATGTAACTCTGTGAGATGAATTAACAGAACACAGAGCAGTTTCTCAGAAAGCTTCTTTCCAGTTTTGAACGGAAGATATTTCCTTTTTCACCATAGCCCTCTATGGGCTTCCAAATATCCCTTTGCCAATTCCACAAGAACAGCCTTAGCGAAAGGCTTCTTGAAGGGAAATATGTAGCTCTGTGAGATTAATTAACAGAACACAGAGCAGTTTCACAGAAAGCTTCTTTCCAGTTTTGAACGGAAGATATTTCCTTTTTCACCATAGCCCTCCATGGGCTTCCAAATATCCCTTTGCCAATTCCACAAGAACAGCCTTAGCGAAAGGCTTCTTGAAGGGAAAGATGTAACTCTGTGAGATGAATTAACAGAACACAGAGCAGTTTCTCAGAAAGCTTCTTTCCAGTTTTGAACGGAAGATATTTCCTTTTTCACCATAGCCCTCTAAGGGCTTCCAAATATCCCTTTGGCAAATGCAGAAAAACAGCCTTAGCGAAAGGCTTCTTGAAGGGAAAGATGTAATTCTGTGAGTTGAATTAACAGAACACAGAGAAGTTTCTCAGTAAGCTTCTTTCCAGTTTTGAACGGAAGATATTTCCTTTTTCACCATAGCCCTCTATGGGCTTCCAAATATCCCTTTGCCAATTCCACAAGAACAGCCTTAGTGAACGGCTTTTATAAGGGAAAGATGTAACTCTGTGAGATGAATTAACAGAACACAGAGCAGTTTCTCAGAAACTTCTTTCCAGTTTTGAACGGAAGATATTTCCTTTTTCACCATAGCCCTCTATTTGCTTCCAAATATCTCTTTGCCAGGTCCACAAGAACAGCCTTAGCGAAAGGCTTCTTGAAGGCAAAGATGTAACTCTGTGAGATGAACTAACAGAACACAGAGCAGTTTCTCAGAAAGCTTCTTTCCAGTTTTGAAAGGAAGATATTTCCTTTTTCACCATAGCCCTCCATGGGCTTCCAAATATCCCTTTGCCAATTCCACAAGAACAGCCTTAGCGAAAGGCTTCTTGAAGGGAAAGATGTAACTCTGTGAGATGAACTAACAGAACGCAGAGCAGTTTCTCAGAAAGCTTCTTTCCAGTTTTGAACGGAAGATATTTCCTTTTTCACCATAGCCCTCTATGGGCTTCCAAATATCCCTTTCCCAATTCCACAAGAACAGCCTTAGCGGAAGGCTTCTTGAAGGGAAAGACGTAACTCTGTGAGATGAATTAACAGAACACAGAGCAGTTTCTCAGAAAGCTTCTTTCCAGTTTTGAATGGAAGATATTTCCTTTTTCACCATAGCCCTCTATGGGCTTCCCAATATCCCTTTGCCAGTTCCACAAGAACAGCCTTAGCGAAAGGCTTCTTGAAGGGAAAGATGTAACTCTGTGAGATGAACTAACAGAACACAGAGCAGTTTCTCAGAAAGCTTCTTTCCAGTTTTGAACGGAAGATATATCCTTTTTCACCATAGCCCCCCATGGGCTTCCAAATATCCCTTTGCCAATTCCACAAGAACAGCCTTAACGAAAGGCTTCTTGAAGGGAAAGATGTAACTCTGTGAGATGAACTAACAGAACACAGAGCAGTTTCTCAGAAAGCTTCTTTCCAGTTTTGAACGGAAGATATTTCCTTTTTCACCATAGCTCTCTATGGGCTTCCAAATATCCCTTTGCCAATTCCACAAGAACAGCCTTAGCGAAAGGCTTCTTGAAGGGAAAGGTGTAACTCTGTGAGATGAATTAACAGAACACACAGCAGTTTCTCAGAAAGCTTCTTTCCAGTTTTGAACGGAAGATATTTCCTTTCACACCAAAGCCCTCTATGGGCTTCCAAATATCCCTTTGCCAATTCCACAAGAACAGCCTTAGCGAAAGGCTTCTTGAAGGGAAAGATGTAATACTGTGAGATGAATTAACAGAACGCCGAGCAGTTTCTCAGAAAGCTTCTTTCCAGTTTTGAACGGAAGATATTTTCTTTTTCACCATAGCCCTCCATGGGCTTCCAAATATCCCTTTGCCAATACCACAAGAACAGACTTAGCGAAAGGCTTCTTGAAGGGAAAGATGTAACTCTGTGAGATGAATTAACAGAACACAGAACAGTTTCTCAGAAAGTTTCTTTCCAGTTTTGAACGAAAGATATTTCCTTTTTCACCATATCCCTCTATGGGCTTCCAAATATCCCTTTCCCAATTCCACAAGAACAGCCTTAGCGAAAGGCTTCTTGAAGGGAAAGATGTAACTCTGTGAGATGAATTAACAGAACACAGAGCAGTTTCTCAGAAAGCTTCTTTCCAGTTTTGAACGTAAGATATTTCCTTTTTCACCATAGCCCTCTAAGGGCTTCCAAATATCCCTTTGCCAATTCCACAAGAACAGCCTTAGCGAAAGGCTTCTTGAAGGGAAAGATGTAACTCTGTGAGATGAATTAACAGAACACAGAGCAGTTTCTCAGAAAGCTTCTTTCCAGTTTTGAACGGAAGGTATTTCCTTTTTCACCATAGCCCTCTATGGGCTTCCAAATATCCCTTTGCCAGTTCCACAAGAACAGCCTTGGCGAAAGGCTTCTTGACGGGAAAGATGTAACTCTGTGAGATGAACTAACAGAACACAGAGCAGTTTCTGAGAAAGCTTCTTTCCTGTTTTGAACGGAAGATATTTCCTTTTTCACCATAGCCCTCTATGGGCTTCCAAATATCCCTTTGCCAATTCCACAAGAACAGCCTTAGCGAAAGGCTTCTTGAAGGGAAAGATGTAACTCTGTGAGATGAATGCAGAGAACACACAGCAGTTTCTCAGAAAGCTTCTTTCCAGTTTTGAAGTTAAGATATTTCCTTTTTCACCATAGCCCTCTATGGGCTTCCAAATATCCCTTTGCCAATTCCACAGGAACAGCTTTAGCGAACGGCTTCTTGAAGGCAAAGATGTAAATCTGTGAGATGAGAACGGAAAGATGACCTCTGTGAGATGAATTAACAGAACACAAAACAGTTTTTCAGAAAGCTTCTTTCCTGTTTTAAACGGAAGATATTTCCTTTTTCACCATAGCCCTCTATGGGCTTCCAAATATCCCTTTGCCTATTCCACAAGAACAGCCTTAGCGAAAGGCTTCATGAAGGGAAAGATGTAACTCTGTGAGAAGAATTCAGAGAACACAGAGCAGTTTCTCAGAAAGCTTCTTTCCAGTTTTGAACGGAAGATATTTCCTTTTTCACCTTAGCCCTCTATGGGCTTCCAAATATCCCTTTGCCAATTCCACAAGAACAGCCTTAGTGAACGGCTTTTTGAAGGGAAAGATGTAACTCCGTGAGATGAATTAACAGAACACAGAGCAGTTTCTCAGAAAGCTTCTTTCCAGTTTTGAATGGAAGATATTTCCTTTTTCACCATAGCCCTCTATGGGCTTCCCAATATCCCTTTGCCAGTTCCACAAGAACAGCCTTAGCGAAAGGCTTCTTGAAGGGAAAGATGTAACTCTGTGAGATGAACTAACAGAACACAGAGCAGTTTCTCAGAAAGCTTCTTTCCAGTTTTGAACGGAAGATATATCCTTTTTCACCACAGCCCTCTATGGGCTTCCAAATATCCCTTTGCCAATTCCACAAGAACAGCCTTAGCGAAAGGCTTCATGAAGGGAAAGATGTAACACTGTGAGAAGAATTCAGAGAACACAGAGCAGTTTCTCAGAAAGCTTCTTTCCAGTTTTGAGTGGAAGATATTTCCTTTTTCACCTTAGCCCTCTATGGGCTTCCAAATATCCCTTTGAAAATTCCACAAGAACAGCCTTAGCGAAAGGCTTCTTGAAGGGAAAGATGTAGCTCTGTGAGATGAACTAACAGAACACCGAGCAGTTTCTCAGAAAGTTCTTTGCAGTTTTGAACGGAAGATATTTCCTTTTTCACCATAGCCCTCTCTGGGCTTCCAAATATCCCTTTGCCAATTCCACAAGAACAGCCTTACCGAAAGGCTTCTTGAAGGGAAAGATGTAACTCTGTGAGATGAATTAACAGAACACAGAGCAGTTTCTCAGAAAGCTTCTTTCCAGTTTTAAACGGAAGATATTCCCTTTTTCACCATAGCCCTCCATGGGCTTCCAAATATCCCTTTGCCACTTCCACAAGAACAGCCTTAGCGAAAGGCTTCTTGAAGGGAAAGATGTAACTCTGTGAGATGAACTAACAGAACACAGAGCAGTTTCTCAGAAAGCTTCTTTCCAGGTTTGAACGGAAGATATTTCCTTTTTCACCATAGCCCTCTATGGGCTTCCAAATATTCCTTTGCCAATTCCACAAGAACAGCCTTAGCGAAAGGCTTCATGAAGGGAAAGATGTAACTCGGTGAGTAGAATTCAGAGAACACAGAGCAGTTTCTCAGAAAGCTTCTTTCCAGTTTTGAGCGGAAGATATTTCCTTTTTCACCTCAGCCCTCTATGGGCTTCCAAATATCCCTTTGCAAATTCCACAAGAACAGCCTTAGCGAAAGGCTCCTTGAAGGGAAAGATGTAACTCTGTGAGATGAACTAACAGAACACAGAGCAGTTTCTCAGAAAGTTCTTTCCAGTTTTGAACGGAAGATATTTCCTTTTTTAGCATAGCCCTCTATGGGCTTCCAAATATCCCTGTGCCACTTCCACAAGAACAGCCTTAGCGAAAGGCTTCTTGAAGGGAAAGATGTAACTCCGTAAGATGAATTAACAGAACACAGAGCAGTTTCTCAGAAAGCTTCTTTCCAGTTTTGAAGGTAAGATACTTCCTTTTTCAACATAGCCATCTAAGGACTTCCAAATATCGCTTTGCCAATTCCACAAGAACAGCCTTAGCGAAAGGCTTCTTGAAGGGAAAGATGTAACTCTGTGAGATGAATTAACAGAACACAGAGCAGTTTCTCAGAAAGCTTCTTTCCAGTTTTGAACGGAAGATATTTCCTTTTTCACAATAGCCCTCTTTGGGCTTCCAAATATCCCCTTGCCAATTCCACAAGAACAGCCTTATCGAAAGGCTTCTTGAAGGGAAAGATGTAACTCTGTGAGATGAATTAACAGAACACAGAGCAGTTTCTCAGAAAGCTTCTTTCCAGTTTTGAAGGGAAGATATTTCCTTTTTCACCCTAGCTTTCTATGGGCTTCCAAATATCCCTTTGCCAATTCCCCAAGAACAGCCTTAGCGAAAGGCTTCTTGAAGGGAAAGATGTAACTCTGTGAGTGAGAAGGGAAAGATGAACCCTTTGAGATGAATTAACAGAACACAGAACAGTTTTTTAGAAAGCTTCTTTCCAGTTTTAAACTGAAGATATTTCCTTTTTCACCGTAGCCCTCTATGGGCTTTCAAATATCCCTTTGCCAATTCCACAAGAACAGCCTTAACGAAAGGCTTCTTGAAGAGAAAGATGAAACTCTGTGAGATGAATTAACAGAAAACAGAGCAGTTTCTCAAAAAGCTTCTTTCCAGTTTTGAACGGAAGATTTTTCCTTTTTCATCACAGACCTCTAGGGGCTTTCAAATATCCCTTTGCCAATTCCACAAGAACAGCCTTAGCCAAAGGCTTCTTGAAGGGGAAGATGTAACTCTGTGAGATGAACTAACAGAACACAGAGCAGTTTCTCAGAAAGCTTCTTTCCAGGTTTGAACGGAAGATATTTCCTTTTTCACCATAGCCCTCTATGGGCTTCCAAATATCCCTTTGCCAATTCCACAAGAACAGCCTTAGCGAAAGGCTTCATGAAGGGAAAGATGTAACTCTGTGAGAAGAATTCAGAGAACACAGAGCAGTTTCTCAGAAAGCTTCTTTCCAATTTTGAGCGGAAGATATTTCCTTTTTCACCTTAGCCCTCTATGGGCTTCCAAATATCCCTTTGCAAATTCCACAAGAACAGCCTTAGCGAAAGGCTTCTTGAAGGGAAAGATGTAACTCTGTAAGATGAACTAACAGAACACCGAGCAGTTTCTCTGAAAGTTCTTTCCAGTTTTGAACGGAAGATATTTCCTTTTTCACAATAGCCCTCTAAGGGCTTCCAAATATCACTTTGCCAATTCCACAAGAACAGCCTTAGCGAAAGGCTTCTTGAAGGGAAAGATGTAACTCTGTGAGATGAATTAACAGAACACATAGCAGTTTCTCAGAAAGCTTCTTTCCAGTTTTGAACGGAAGATATTTCCTTTTTCAGCATAGCCCTCTATGGGCTTCCAAATATCCCTTTGCCAATTCCACAAGAACAGCCTTAGCGAAAGGCTTCTTGAAGGGAAAGATGTAACTCTGTGAGATGAATTCACAGAACACAGAACTGTTTCTGAGAAAGCTTCTTTCCAGTTTTGAACGGAAGATATTTCCTTTTTCACCATAGCCCTCTATAGCCTTCCAAATATCCCTTTGCCAATTCCACAAGAACAGCCTTAGCGAAAGGCTTCTTGAAGGGAAAGATGGAACTCTTTGAGATGAATTAACAGAACACAGAACAGTTTCTCAGAAAACTTCTTTCCAGTTTTGAACGGAAGATATTACCTTTTTCACCATAGCCCTCTATGGGCTTCCAAATATCCCTTTGCCAATTCCACAAGAACAGCCTTAGCGAAAGGCTTCTTGAAGGGAAAGATGTAGCTCTGTGAGATGAATTAACAGAACACAGAGCAGTTTCGCAGAAAGCTTCTTTCCAGTTTTGAACGGAAGATATTTCCTTTTTCACCATAGCTCTCTATGGGCTTCCAAATATCCCTTTGCCAATTCCACAAGAACAGCCTTAGCGAAAGGCTTTTTGAAGGGAAAGACGTAACTCTGTGAGATGAATTAACAGAACACAGAGCAGTTTCTCAGAAAGCTTCTTTCCAGTTTTGAACGGAAGATATTTCCTTTTTCACCATAGCCCTCTATGGGCTTCCAAATATCCCTTTGCCAATTCCACAAGAACAGCCTTAGCGAAAGGCTTCTTGAAAGGAAAGATGTAACTCTGTGAGTTGAATTAACAGAACACAGAGAATTTTCTCAGAAAGCTTCTTTCCAGTTTTGAACGGAAGATATTTCCTTTTTCAACATAGCCCTCCATGGGCTTCCAAATATCCGTTTGCCATTACCACAAGAACAGCCTTAGCGAAAGGCTTCTTGAAGGGAAAGATGTAACTCTGTGAAATGAATTCAGAGAACACAGAGCAGTTTCTCAGAAAGCTTCTTTCCAGTTTTGAACGGAAGATATTTCCTTTTTCACCATAGCCCTCTTTGGGCTTCCAAATATCCCTTTGCCAATTCCACAAAAACAGCCTTAGCGAAAGGCTTCTTGAAGAGAAAGATGTAACTCTGTGAGATGAATTAACAGAACACAGAGCAGTTTCTCAGAAAGCTTCTTTCCAGTTTTGAACGGAAGATATTTCCTTTTTCACCATAGCCCTCTATGGGCTTCCAAATATCCCTTTGCCAATTCCACAAGAACAGCCTTAGCGAAAGGCTTCATGAAGGGAAAGATGTAACACTGTGAGAAGAATTCAGAGAACACAGAGCAGTTTCTCAGAAAGCTTCTTTCCAGTTTTGAGTGGAAGATATTTCCTTTTTCACCTTAGCCCTCTATGGGCTTCCAAATATCCCTTTGAAAATTCCACAAGAACAGCCTTAGCGAAAGGCTTCTTGAAGGGAAAGATGTAACTCTGTGAGATGAACTAACAGAACACCGAGCAGTTTCTCAGAAAGTTCTTGCAGTTTTGAACGGAAGATATTTCCTTTTTCACCATAGCCCTCTCTGGGCTTCCAAATATCCCTTTGCCAATTCCACAAGAACAGCCTTAGCGAAAGGCTTCTTGAAGGGAAAGATGTAACTCTGTGAGATGAATTAACAGAACACAGAGCAGTTTCTCAGAAAGCTTCTTTCCAGTTTTGAACGGAAGATATTCCCTTTTTCACCATAGCACTCCATGGGCTTAAAAATATCCCTTTGCCACTTCCACAAGAACAGCCTTAGCGAAAGGCTTCTTGAAGGGAAAGATGTAACTCTGTGAGATGAACTAACAGAACACAGAGCAGTTTCTCAGAAAGCTTCTTTCCAGGTTTGAACGGAAGATATTTCCTTTTTCACCGTAGCCCTCTATGGGCTTCCAAATATCCCTTTGCCAATTCCACAAGAACAGCCTTACCGAAAGGCTTCATGAAGGGAAAGATGTAACTCTGTGAGAAGAATTCAGAGAACACAGAGCAGTTTCTCAGAAAGCTTCTTTCCAGTTTTGAGCTGAAGATATTTCCTTTTTCACCTTAGCCCTCTATGGGCTTCCAAATATCCCTTTGCAAATTCCACAAGAACAGCCTTAGCGAAAGGCTTCTTGAAGGGAAAGATGTAACTCTTTGAGATGAACTAACAGAACACCGAGCAGTTTCTCAGAATGTTCTTTCCAGTTTTGAACGGAAGATATTTCCTTTTTTAGCATAGCCCTCTATGGGCTTCCAAATATCCCTTTGCCAGTTCCACAAGAGCAGCCTTAGCGAAAGGCTCCTGGAAGGGAAAGATGTAACTTTGTGAGATGAACTAACAGAACACAGAGCAGTTTCTCAGAAAGCTTCTTTCCAGTTTTGAACGGAAGATATTCCCTTTTTCACCATAGCCCTCCATGGGCTTCCAAATATCCCTTTGCCACTTCCACAAGAACAGCCTTAGCGAAAGGCTTCTTGAAGGGAAAGATGTAACTCTGTGAGATGAACTAACAGAACACAGAGCAGTTTCTCAGAAAGCTTCTTTCCAGGTTTGAACGGAAGATATTTCCTTTTTCACCATAGCCCTCTATGGGCTTCCAAATATTCCTTTGCCAATTCCACAAGAACAGCCTTAGCGAAAGGCTTCATGAAGGGAAAGATGTAACTCGGTGAGTAGAATTCAGAGAACACAGAGCAGTTTCTCAGAAAGCTTCTTTCCAGTTTTGAGCGGAAGATATTTCCTTTTTAACCTCAGCCCTCTATGGGCTTCCAAATATCCCTTTGCAAATTCCACAAGAACAGCCTTAGCGAAAGGCTTCTTGAAGGGAAATATGTAGCTCTGTGAGATTAATTAACAGAACACAGAGCAGTTTCACAGAAAGCTTCTTTCCAGTTTTGAACGGAAGATATTTCCTTTTTCACCATAGCCCTCCATGGGCTTCCAAATATCCCTTTGCCAATTCCACAAGAACAGCCTTAGCGAAAGGCTTCTTGAAGGGAAAGATGTAACTCTGTGAGATGAATTAACAGAACACAGAGCAGTTTCTCAGAAAGCTTCTTTCCAGTTTTGAACGGAAGATATTTCCTTTTTCACCATAGCCCTCTAAGGGCTTCCAAATATCCCTTTGGCAAATGCAGAAAAACAGCCTTAGCGAAAGGCTTCTTGAAGGGAAAGATGTAACTCTGTGAGTTGAATTAACAGAACACAGAGAAGTTTCTCAGTAAGCTTCTTTCCAGTTTTGAACGGAAGATATTTCCTTTTTCACCATAGCCCTCTATGGGCTTCCAAATATCCCTTTGCCAATTCCACAAGAACAGCCTTAGTGAACGGCTTTTATAAGGGAAAGATGTAACTCTGTGAGATGAATTAACAGAACACAGAGCAGTTTCTCAGAAACTTCTTTCCAGTTTTGAACGGAAGATATTTCCTTTTTCACCATAGCCCTCTATTTGCTTCCAAATATCTCTTTGCCAGGTCCACAAGACCAGCCTTAGCGAAAGGCTTCTTGAAGGCAAAGATGTAACTCTGTGAGATGAACTAACAGAACACAGAGCAGTTTCTCAGAAAGCTTCTTTCCAGTTTTGAACGGAAGATATTTCCTTTTTCACCATAGCCCTCTATGGGCTTCCAAATATCCCTTTCCCAATTCCACAAGAACAGCCTTAGCGGAAGGCTTCTTGAAGGGAAAGACGTAACTCTGTGAGATGAATTAACAGAACACAGAGCAGTTTCTCAGAAAGCTTCTTTCCAGTTTTGAATGGAAGATATTTCCTTTTTCACCATAGCCCTCTACGGGCTTCCAAATATCCCTTTGCCAATTCCACAAGAACAGCCTTAGCGAAAGGCTTCTTGAAGGGAAATATGTAGCTCTGTGAGGTTAATTAACAGAACACAGAGCAGTTTCACAGAAAGCTTCTTTCCAGGTTTGAACGGAAGATATTTCCTTTTTCACCATAGCCTTCCATGGGCTTCCAAATATCCCTTTCCCAATTCCACAAGAACAGCCTTAGCGAAAGGCTTCTTGAAGGGAAAGATGTAACTCTGTGAGATGAATTAACAGAACACAGAGCAGTTTCTCAGAAAGCTTCTTTCCAGTTTTGAACGGAAGATATTTCCTTTTTCACCATAGCCCTCTAAGGGCTTCCAAATATCCCTTTGCCAAATCCAGAAAAACAGCCTTAGCGAAAGGCTTCTTGAAGGGAAAGATGTAACTCTGTGAGTTGAATTAACAGAACACAGAGAAGTTTCTCAGTAAGCTTCTTTCCAGTTTTGAACGGAAGATATTTCCTTTTTCACCATAGCAATCTATGGGCTTCCAAATATCCCTTTGCCAATTCCACAAGAACAGCCTTAGTGAACGGCTTTTTGAAGGGAAAGATGTAACTCCGTGAGATGAATTAACAGAACACAGAGCAGTTTCTCAGAAAGCTTCTTTCCAGTTTTGAATGGAAGATATTTCCTTTTTCACCATAGCCCTCTATGGGCTTCCCAATATCCCTTTGCCAGTTCCACAAGAACAGCCTTAGCGAAAGGCTTCTTGAAGGGAAAGATGTAACTCTGTGAGATGAACTAACAGAACACAGAGCAGTTTCTCAGAAAGCTTCTTTCCAGTTTTGAACGGAAGATATATCCTTTTTCACCATAGCCCCCCATGGGCTTCCAAATATCCCTTTGCCAATTCCACAAGAACAGCCTTAACGAAAGGCTTCTTGAAGGGAAAGATGTAACTCTGTGAGATGAACTAACAGAACACAGAGCAGTTTCTCAGAAAGCTTCTTTCCAGTTTTGAACGGAAGATATTTCCTTTTTCACCATAGCTCTCTATGGGCTTCCAAATATCCCTTTGCCAATTCCACAAGAACAGCCTTAGCGAAAGGCTTCTTGAAGGGAAAGGTGTAACTCTGTGAGATGAATTAACAGAACACACAGCAGTTTCTCAGAAAGCTTCTTTCCAGTTTTGAACGGAAGATATTTCCTTTCACACCAAAGCCCTCTATGGGCTTCCAAATATCCCTTTGCCAATTCCACAAGAACAGCCTTAGCGAAAGGCTTCTTGAAGGGAAAGATGTAATACTGTGAGATGAATTAACAGAACGCCGAGCAGTTTCTCAGAAAGCTTCTTTCCAGTTTTGAACGGAAGATATTTCCTTTTTCACCATAGCCCTCCATGGGCTTCCAAATATCCCTTTGCCAATACCACAAGAACAGACTTAGCGAAAGGCTTCTTGAAGGGAAAGATGTAACTCTGTGAGATGAATTAACAGAACACAGAACAGTTTCTCAGAAAGTTTCTTTCCAGTTTTGAACGAAAGATATTTCCTTTTTCACCATATCCCTCTATGGGCTTCCAAATATCCCTTTCCCAATTCCACAAGAACAGCCTTAGCGAAAGGCTTCTTGAAGGGAAAGATGTAACTCTGTGAGATGAATTAACAGAACACAGAGCAGTTTCTCAGAAAGCTTCTTTCCAGTTTTGAACGGAAGATATTCCCTTTTTCACCATAGCCCTCCATGGGCTTCCAAATATCCCTTTGCCACTTCCACAAGAACAGCCTTAGCGAAAGGCTTCTTGAAGGGAAAGATGTAACTCTGTGAGATGAACTAACAGAACACAGAGCAGTTTCTCAGAAAGCTTCTTTCCAGGTTTGAACGGAAGATATTTCCTTTTTCACCATAGCCCTCTATGGGCTTCCAAATATTCCTTTGCCAATTCCACAAGAACAGCCTTAGCGAAAGGCTTCATGAAGGGAAAGATGTAACTCGGTGAGTAGAATTCAGAGAACACAGAGCAGTTTCTCAGAAAGCTACTTTCCAGTTTTGAGCGGAAGATATTTCCTTTTTCACCTCAGCCCTCTATGGGCTTCCAAATATCCCTTTGCAAATTCCACAAGAACAGCCTTAGCGAAAGGCTCCTTGAAGGGAAAGATGTAACTCTGTGAGATGAACTAACAGAACACAGAGCAGTTTCTCAGAAAGTTCTTTCCAGTTTTGAACGGAAGATATTTCCTTTTTTAGCATAGCCCTCTATGGGCTTCCAAATATCCCTGTGCCACTTCCACAAGAACAGCCTTAGCGAAAGGCTTCTTGAAGGGAAAGATGTAACTCCGTAAGATGAATTAACAGAACACAGAGCAGTTTCTCAGAAAGCTTCTTTCCAGTTTTGAAGGGAAGATACTTCCTTTTTCAACATAGCCATCTAAGGACTTCCAAATATCGCTTTGCCAATTCCACAAGAACAGCCTTAGCGAAAGGCTTCTTGAAGGGAAAGATGTAACTCTGTGAGATGAATTAACAGAACACAGAGCAGTTTCTCAGATTCTTTCCAGTTTTGAACGGAAGATATTTCCTTTTTCACCATAGCCCCCTATGGGCTTCCAAATATCCCTTTGCCAGTTCCACAAGAGCAGCCTTAGCGAAAGGCTTCTTGAAGGGAACGATGTAACTCTGTGAGATGAACTAACAGAACACACAGCAGTTTCTCAGAAAGCTTCTTTCCAGTTTTGAACGGAAGATATTTCCTTTTTCACCATAGCCCTCTATGGGCTTTCAAATATCCCTTTGCTAATTCCACAAGAACAGCCTTGGCGAAAGGCTTCTTGAAGGGAAAGATGTAACTCTGTGAGATGAACTAACAGAACACAGAGCAGATTCTCAGAAAGCTTCTTTCCTGTTTTGAACGGAAGATATTTCCTTTTTCACCATAGCCCTCTATGGGCTTCCAAATATCCCGTTGCCAATTCCACAAGAACAGCCTTAGAGAAAGGCTTCTTGAAGGGAAAGATGTAACTCTGTGAGATGAATAACAGAACACAGAGCAGTTTCTCAGAAAGCATCTTTCCAGTTTTGAACGGAAGATATTTCCTTTTTCACCATAGGCGTCTATGGGCTTCCAAATATCCCTTTGCCAATTCCACAAGAACAGCCTTAGCGAAAGGCTTCTTGAAGGGAAAGATGTAGCTCTGTGAGATGAATTAACAGAACACAGAACAGTTTTTCAGAAAGCTTCTTTCCAGTTTTAAACGGAAGATATTTCCTTTTCCACCATAGCCCTCCATGGGCTTCCAAATATCCCTTTGCCAGTTCCACAATAACAGTCTTAGCGAAAGGCTTCTTGAAGGGAAAGATGTAACTCTGTGAGATGAATTCAGAGAACACAGAGCAGTTTCTCAGAAAGCTTCTTTCCAGTTTTGAACGGAAGATATTTCCTTTTTCACAATAGCCCTCTTTGGGCTTCCAAATATCCCTTTGCCAATTCCACAAGAACAGCCTTATCGAAAGGCTTCTTGAAGGGAAAGATGTAACTCTGTGAGATGAATTAACAGAACACAGAGCAGTTTCTCAGAAAGCTTCTTTCCAGTTTTGAAGGGAAGATATTTCCTTTTTCACCCTAGCTTTCTATGGGCTTCCAAATATCCCTTTGCCAATTCCCCAAGAACAGCCTTAGCGAAAGGCTTCTTGAAGGGAAAGATGTAACTCTGTGAGATGAGAAGGGAAAGATGAACCCTTTGAGATGAATTAACAGAACACAGAACAGTTTTTTAGAAAGCTTCTTTCCAGTTTTAAACTGAAGATATTTCCTTTTTCACCGTAGCCCTCTATGGGCTTTCAAATATCCCTTTGCCAATTCCACAAGAACAGCCTTAACGAAAGGCTTCTTGAAGAGAAAGATGTAACTCTGTGAGATGAATTAACAGAAAACAGAGCAGTTTCTCAAAAAGCTTCTTTCCAGTTTTGAACGGAAGATTTTTCCTTTTTCATCACAGACCTCTAGGGGCTTTCAAATATCCCTTTGCCAATTCCACAAGAACAGCCTTATCGAAAGGTTTCTTGAAGGGAAAGATGTAACTCTGTGATGAACTAACAGAACACAGAGCAGTTTCTCAGAAAGCTTCTTTCCAGTTTTGAACGGAAGATATTTCCTTTTTCACCATAGGCCTCTATGGGCTTCCAAATATCCCTTTGCCAATTCCACAAGAACAGCCTTAGCCAAAGGCTTCTTGAAGTGGAAGATGTAACTCTGTGAGATGAACTAACAGAACACAGAGCAGTTTCTCAGAAAGCTTCTTTCCAGGTTTGAACGGAAGATATTTCCTTTTTCACCATAGCCCTCTATGGGCTTCCAAATATCCCTTTGCCAATTCCACAAGAACAGCCTTAGCGAAAGGCTTCATGAAGGGAAAGATGTAACTCTGTGAGAAGAATTCAGAGAACACAGAGCAGTTTCTCAGAAAGCTTCTTTCCAGTTTTGAGCGGAAGATATTTCCTTTTTCACCTTAGCCCTCTATGGGCTTCCAAATAAACCTTTGCAAATTCCAAAAGAACAGCCTTAGCGAAAGGCTTCTTGAAGGGAAAGATGTAACTCTGTAAGATGAACTAACAGAACACCGAGCAGTTTCTCTGAAAGTTCTTTCCAGTTTTGAACGGAAGATATTTCCTTTTTCACAATAGCCCTCTAAGGGCTTCCAAATATCACTTTGCCAATTCCACAAGAACAGCCTTAGCGAAAGGCTTTTTGAAGGGAAAGATGTAACTCTGTGAGATGAATTAACAGAACACATAGCAGTTTCTCAGAAAGCTTCTTTCCAGTTTTGAACGGAAGATATTTCCTTTTTCAGCATAGCCCTCTATGGGCTTCCAAATATCCCTTTGCCAATTCCACAAGAACAGCCTTAGCGAAAGGCTTCTTGAAGGGAAAGATGTAACTCTGTGAGATGAATTCACAGAACACAGAACTGTTTCTGAGAAAGCTTCTTTCCAGTTTTGAACGGAAGATATTTCCTTTTTCACCATAGCCCTCTATAGCCTTCCAAATATCCCTTTGCCAATTCCACAAGAACAGCCTTAGCGAAAGGCTTTTTGAAGGGAAAGACGTAACTCTGTGAGATGAATTAACGGAACACAGAGCAGTTTCTCAGAAAGCTTCTTTCCAGTTTTGAACGGAAGATATTTCCTTTTTCACCATAGCCCTCTATGGGCTTCCAAATATCCCTTTGCCAATTCCACAAGAACAGCCTTAGCGAAAGGCTTCTTGAAAGGAAAGATGTAACTCTGTGAGTTGAATTAACAGAACACAGAGAATTTTCTCAGAAAGCTTCTTTCCAGTTTTGAACGGAAGATATTTCCTTTTTCACCATAGCCCTCTATGGGCTTCCAAATATCCCTTTGCCAATTCCACAAGAACAGCCTTAGCTAAAGGCTTCTTGAAGGGAAAGATGTAACTCTGTGAGATGAATTCAGAGAACACAGAGCAGTTTCTTAGAAAGCTTCTTTCCAGTTTTGAAGGGAAGATATTTCCTTTTTCACCGTAGCCCTCTATGGGCTTCCAAATATCCCTTTGCCAATTCCACAAGAACAGCCTTAGTGAAAGGCTTCTTGAAGGGAAAGATTTAACTCTGTGAGATGAATTCACAGAACACAGAACAGTTTCTAACAAAGCTTCTTTCCAGTTTTGAACGGAAGATATTTCCTTTTTCACCATAGCCCTCTATGGGCTTCCAAATATCCCTTTGCCAGGTCCACAGGAACCGCCTTAGCGAAAGGCTTCTTGAAGGGAAAGATGTAACTCTGTGAGATGAACTAACAGAACACAGAGCAGTTTGTCAGAAAGCTTCTCTCCAGTTTTGAACGGAATATATTTCCTTTTTCACCATAGCCCTCCATGGGCTTCCAAATATCCCTTTGCCAATTCCACAAGAACAGCCTTAGCGAAAGGCTTCTTGAAGGGAAAGATGTAACTCTGTGAGATGAACTAACAGAACGCAGAGCAGTTTCTCAGAAAGCTTCTTTCCAGTTTTGAACGGAAGATATTTCCTTTTTCACCATAGCCCTCTATGGGCTTCCAAATATCCCTTTCCCAATTCCACAAGAACAGCCTTAGCGAAAGGCTTTTTGAAGGGAAAGATGTAACTCTGTGAGATGAATTAACAGAACACAGAGCAGTTTCTCAGAAAGCTTTTTTCCAGTTTTGAACGGAAGATATTTCCTTTTTCACCATAGCCCTCTATGGGCTTCCAAATATCCCTTTGCCAATTCCACAAGAACAGCCTTAGCGAAAGGCTTCTTGAAGGGAAATATGTAGCTCTGTGAGATTAATTAACAGAACACAGAGCAGTTTCACAGAAAGCTTCTTTCCAGTTTTGAACGGAAGATATTTCCTTTTTCACCATAGCCCTCCATGGGCTTCCAAATATCCCTTTGCCAATTCCACAAGAACAGCCTTAGCGAAAGGCTTCTTGAAGGGAAAGATGTAACTCTGTGAGATGAATTAACAGAACACAGAGCAGTTTCTCAGAAAGCTTCTTTCCAGTTTTGAACGGAAGATATTTCCTTTTTCACCATAGCCCTCTAAGGGCTTCCAAATATCCCTTTGGCAAATCCAGAAAAACAGCCTTAGCGAAAGGCTTCTTGAAGGGAAAGATGTAACTCTGTGAGTTGAATTAACAGAACACAGAGAAGTTTCTCAGTAAGCTTCTTTCCAGTTTTGAACGGAAGATATTTCCTTTTTCACCATAGCCCTCTATGGGCTTCCAAATATCCCTTTGCCAATTCCACAAGAACAGCCTTAGTGAGCGGCTTTTATAAGGGAAAGATGTAACTCTGTGAGATGAATTAACAGAACACAGAGCAGTTTCTCAGAAAGCTTCTTTCCAGTTTTGAACGGAAGATATTTCCTTTTTCACCATAGCCCTCTATTTGCTTCCAAATATCTCTTTGCCAGGTCCACAAGAACAGCCTTAGCGAAAGGCTTCTTGAAGGCAAAGATGTAACTCTGTGAGATGAACTAACAGAACACAGAGCAGTTTCTCAGAAAGCTTCTTTCCAGTTTTGAAAGGAAGATATTTCCTTTTTCACCATAGCCCTCCATGGGCTTCCAAATATCCCTTTGCCAATTCCACAAGAACAGCCTTAGCGAAAGGATTCTTGAAGGGAAAGATGTAACTCTGTGAGATGAACTAACAGAACGCAGAGCAGTTTCTCAGAAAGCTTCTTTCCTGTTTTGAACGGAAGATATTTCCTTTTTCACCATAGCCCTCTATGGGCTTCCAAATATCCCTTTCCCAATTCCACAAGAACAGCCTTAGCGGAAGGCTTCTTGAAGGGAAAGACGTAACTCTGTGAGATGAATTAACAGAACACAGAGCAGTTTCTCAGAAAGCTTCTTTCCAGTTTTGAACGGAAGATATTTCCTTTTTCACCATAGCCCTCTATCGGCTTCCAAATATCCCTTTGCCAATTCCACAAGAACAGCCTTAGCGAAAGGCTTCTTGAAGGGAAATATGTAGCTCTGTGAGATTAATTAACAGAACACAGAGCAGTTTCACAGAAAGCTTCTTTCCAGTTTTGAACGGAAGATATTTCCTTTTTCACCATAGCCCTCCATGGGCTTCCAAATATCCCTTTGCCAATTCCACAAGAACAGCCTTAGCGAAAGGCTTCTTGAAGGGAAAGATGTAACTCTGTGAGATGAATTAACGGAACACAGAGCAGTTTCTCAGAAAGCTTCTTTCCAGTTTTGAACGGAAGATATTTCCTTTTTCACCATAGCCCTCTAAGGGCTTCCAATTATCCCTTTGCCAAATCCAGAAAAACAGCCTTAGCGAAAGGCTTCTTGAAGGGAAAGATGTAACTCTGTGAGTTGAATTAACAGAACACAGAGAAGTTTCTCAGTAAGCTTCTTTCCAGTTTTGAACGGAAGATATTTCCTTTTTCACCATAGCCCTCTATGGGCTTCCAAATATCCCTTTGCCAATTCCACAAGAACAGCCTTAGTGAACGGCTTTTTGAAGGGAAAGATGTAACTCTGTGAGATGAATTAACAGAACACAGAGCAGTTTCTCAGAAAGCTTCTTTCCAGTTTTGAATGGAAGATATTTCCTTTTTCACCATAGCCCTCTATGGAATTCCCAATATCCCTTTGCCAGTTCCACAAGAACAGCCTTAGCGAAAGGCTTCTTGAAGGGAAAGATGTAACTCTGTGAGATGAACTAACAGAACACAGAGCAGTTTCTCAGAAAGCTTCTTTGCAGTTTTGAACGGAAGATATTTCCTTTTTCACCATAGCCCTCCATGGGCTTCCAAATATCCCTTTGCCAGGTCCACAGGAACCGCCTTAGCGAAAGGCTTCTTGAAGGGAAAGATGTAACTCTGTGAGATGAACTAACAGAACACAGAGCAGTTTGTCAGAAAGCTTCTTTCCAGTTTTGAACGGAAGATATTTCCTTTTTCACCATAGCCCTCCATGGGCTTCCAAATATCCCTTTGCCAATTCCACAAGAACAGCCTTAGCGAAAGGCTTCTTGAAGGGAAAGATGTAACTCTGTGAGATGAACTAACAGAACGCAGAGCAGTTTCTCAGAAAGCTTCTTTCCAGTTTTGAACGGAAGATATTTCCTTTTTCACCATAGCCCTCTATGGGCTTCCAAATATCCCTTTCCCAATTCCACAAGAACAGCCTTAGCGAAAGGCTTTTTGAAGGGAAAGATGTAACTCTGTGAGATGAATTAACAGAACACAGAGCAGTTTCTCAGAAAGCTTCTTTCCAGTTTTGAACGGAAGATATTTCCTTTTTCACCATAGCCCTCTATGGGCTTCCAAATATCCCTTTGCCAATTCCACAAGAACAGCCTTAGCGAAAGGCTTCTTGAAGGGAAATATGTAGCTCTGTGAGATTAATTAACAGAACACAGAGCAGTTTCACAGAAAGCTTCTTTCCAGTTTTGAACGGAAGATATTTCCTTTTTCACCATAGCCCTCCATGGGCTTCCAAATATCCCTTTGCCAATTCCACAAGAACAGCCTTAGCGAAAGGCTTCTTGAAGGGAAAGATGTAACTCTGTGAGATGAATTAACAGAACACAGAGCAGTTTCTCAGAAAGCTTCTTTCCAGTTTTGAACGGAAGATATTTCCTTTTTCACCATAGCCCTCTAAGGGCTTCCAAATATCCCTTTGGCAAATGCAGAAAAACAGCCTTAGCGAAAGGCTTCTTGAAGGGAAAGATGTAATTCTGTGAGTTGAATTAACAGAACACAGAGAAGTTTCTCAGTAAGCTTCTTTCCAGTTTTGAACGGAAGATATTTCCTTTTTCACCATAGCCCTCTATGGGCTTCCAAATATCCCTTTGCCAATTCCACAAGAACAGCCTTAGTGAACGGCTTTTATAAGGGAAAGATGTAACTCTGTGAGATGAATTAACAGAACACAGAGCAGTTTCTCAGAAACTTCTTTCCAGTTTTGAACGGAAGATATTTCCTTTTTCACCATAGCCCTCTATTTGCTTCCAAATATCTCTTTGCCAGGTCCACAAGAACAGCCTTAGCGAAAGGCTTCTTGAAGGCAAAGATGTAACTCTGTGAGATGAACTAACAGAACACAGAGCAGTTTCTCAGAAAGCTTCTTTCCAGTTTTGAAAGGAAGATATTTCCTTTTTCACCATAGCCCTCCATGGGCTTCCAAATATCCCTTTGCCAATTCCACAAGAACAGCCTTAGCGAAAGGCTTCTTGAAGGGAAAGATGTAACTATGTGAGATGAACTAACAGAACGCAGAGCAGTTTCTCAGAAAGCTTCTTTCCAGTTTTGAACGGAAGATATTTCCTTTTTCACCATAGCCCTCTATGGGCTTCCAAATATCCCTTTCCCAATTCCACAAGAACAGCCTTAGCGGAAGGCTTCTTGAAGGGAAAGACGTAACTCTGTGAGATGAATTAACAGAACACAGAGCAGTTTCTCAGAAAGCTTCTTTCCAGTTTTGAATGGAAGATATTTCCTTTTTCACCATAGCCCTCTATGGGCTTCCCAATATCCCTTTGCCAGTTCCACAAGAACATCCTTAGCGAAAGGCTTCTTGAAGGGAAAGATGTAACTCTGTGAGATGAACTAACAGAACACAGAGCAGTTTCTCAGAAAGCTTCTTTCCAGTTTTGAACGGAAGATATATCCTTTTTCACCATAGCCCCCCATGGGCTTCCAAATATCCCTTTGCCAATTCCACAAGAACAGCCTTAACGAAAGGCTTCTTGAAGGGAAAGATGTAACTCTGTGAGATGAACTAACAGAACACAGAGCAGTTTCTCAGAAAGCTTCTTTCCAGTTTTGAACGGAAGATATTTCCTTTTTCACCATAGCTCTCTATGGGCTTCCAAATATCCCTTTGCCAATTCCACAAGAACAGCCTTAGCGAAAGGCTTCTTGAAGGGAAAGGTGTAACTCTGTGAGATGAATTAACAGAACACACAGCAGTTTCTCAGAAAGCTTCTTTCCAGTTTTGAACGGAAGATATTTCCTTTCACACCAAAGCCCTCTATGGGCTTCCAAATATCCCTTTGCCAATTCCACAAGAACAGCCTTAGCGAAAGGCTTCTTGAAGGGAAAGATGTAATACTGTGAGATGAATTAACAGAACGCCGAGCAGTTTCTCAGAAAGCTTCTTTCCAGTTTTGAACGGAAGATATTTTCTTTTTCACCATAGCCCTCCATGGGCTTCCAAATATCCCTTTGCCAATACCACAAGAACAGACTTAGCGAAAGGCTTCTTGAAGGGAAAGATGTAACTCTGTGAGATGAATTAACAGAACACAGAACAGTTTCTCAGAAAGTTTCTTTCCAGTTTTGAACGAAAGATATTTCCTTTTTCACCATATCCCTCTATGGGCTTCCAAATATCCCTTTCCCAATTCCACAAGAACAGCCTTAGCGAAAGGCTTCTTGAAGGGAAAGATGTAACTCTGTGAGATGAATTAACAGAACACAGAGCAGTTTCTCAGAAAGCTTCTTTCCAGTTTTGAACGGAAGATATTTCCTTTTTCACCATAGCCCTCTAAGGGCTTCCAAATATCCCTTTGCCAATTCCACAAGAACAGCCTTAGCGAAAGGCTTCTTGAAGGGAAAGATGTAACTCTGTGAGATGAATTAACAGAACACAGAGCAGTTTCTCAGAAAGCTTCTTTCCAGTTTTGAACGGAAGGTATTTCCTTTTTCACCATAGCCCTCTATGGGCTTCCAAATATCCCTTTGCCAGTTCCACAAGAACAGCCTTGGCGAAAGGCTTCTTGACGGGAAAGATGTAACTCTGTGAGATGAACTAACAGAACACAGAGCAGTTTCTGAGAAAGCTTCTTTCCTGTTTTGAACGGAAGATATTTCCTTTTTCACCATAGCCCTCTATGGGCTTCCAAATATCCCTTTGCCAATTCCACAAGAACAGCCTTAGCGAAAGGCTTCTTGAAGGGAAAGATGTAACTCTGTGAGATGAATGCAGAGAACACACAGCAGTTTCTCAGAAAGCTTCTTTCCAGTTTTGAAGTTAAGATATTTCCTTTTTCACCATAGCCCTCTATGGGCTTCCAAATATCCCTTTGCCAATTCCACAGGAACAGCTTTAGCGAACGGCTTCTTGAAGGCAAAGATGTAAATCTGTGAGATGAGAACGGAAAGATGACCTCTGTGAGATGAATTAACAGAACACAAAACAGTTTTTCAGAAAGCTTCTTTCCTGTTTTAAACGGAAGATATTTCCTTTTTCACCATAGCCCTCTATGGGCTTCCAAATATCCCTTTGCCTATTCCACAAGAACAGCCTTAGCGAAAGGCTTCATGAAGGGAAAGATGTAACTCTGTGAGAAGAATTCAGAGAACACAGAGCAGTTTCTCAGAAAGCTTCTTTCCAGTTTTGAACGGAAGATATTTCCTTTTTCACCTTAGCCCTCTATGGGCTTCCAAATATCCCTTTGCCAATTCCACAAGAACAGCCTTAGTGAACGGCTTTTTGAAGGGAAAGATGTAACTCCGTGAGATGAATTAACAGAACACAGAGCAGTTTCTCAGAAAGCTTCTTTCCAGTTTTGAATGGAAGATATTTCCTTTTTCACCATAGCCCTCTATGGGCTTCCCAATATCCCTTTGCCAGTTCCACAAGAACAGCCTTAGCGAAAGGCTTCTTGAAGGGAAAGATGTAACTCTGTGAGATGAACTAACAGAACACAGAGCAGTTTCTCAGAAAGCTTCTTTCCAGTTTTGAACGGAAGATATATCCTTTTTCACCACAGCCCTCTATGGGCTTCCAAATATCCCTTTGCCAATTCCACAAGAACAGCCTTAGCGAAAGGCTTCATGAAGGGAAAGATGTAACACTGTGAGAAGAATTCAGAGAACACAGAGCAGTTTCTCAGAAAGCTTCTTTCCAGTTTTGAGTGGAAGATATTTCCTTTTTCACCTTAGCCCTCTATGGGCTTCCAAATATCCCTTTGAAAATTCCACAAGAACAGCCTTAGCGAAAGGCTTCTTGAAGGGAAAGATGTAGCTCTGTGAGATGAACTAACAGAACACCGAGCAGTTTCTCAGAAAGTTCTTTGCAGTTTTGAACGGAAGATATTTCCTTTTTCACCATAGCCCTCTCTGGGCTTCCAAATATCCCTTTGCCAATTCCACAAGAACAGCCTTACCGAAAGGCTTCTTGAAGGGAAAGATGTAACTCTGTGAGATGAATTAACAGAACACAGAGCAGTTTCTCAGAAAGCTTCTTTCCAGTTTTGAACGGAAGATATTCCCTTTTTCACCATAGCCCTCCATGGGCTTCCAAATATCCCTTTGCCACTTCCACAAGAACAGCCTTAGCGAAAGGCTTCTTGAAGGGACAGATGTAACTCTGTGAGATGAACTAACAGAACACAGAGCAGTTTCTCAGAAAGCTTCTTTCCAGGTTTGAACGGAAGATATTTCCTTTTTCACCATAGCCCTCTATGGGCTTCCAAATATTCCTTTGCCAATTCCACAAGAACAGCCTTAGCGAAAGGCTTCATGAAGGGAAAGATGTAACTCGGTGAGTAGAATTCAGAGAACACAGAGCAGTTTCTCAGAAAGCTTCTTTCCAGTTTTGAGCGGAAGATATTTCCTTTTTCACCTCAGCCCTCTATGGGCTTCCAAATATCCCTTTGCAAATTCCACAAGAACAGCCTTAGCGAAAGGCTCCTTGAAGGGAAAGATGTAACTCTGTGAGATGAACTAACAGAACACAGAGCAGTTTCTCAGAAAGTTCTTTCCAGTTTTGAACCGAAGATATTTCCTTTTTCACCTCAGCCCTCTATGGGCTTCCAAATATCCCTTTGCAAATTCCACAAGAACAGCCTTAGCGAAAGGCTCCTTGAAGGGAAAGATGTAACTCTGTGAGATGAACTAACAGAACACAGAGCAGTTTCTCAGAAAGCTTCTTTCCAGTTTTGAACGGAAGATATTTCCTTTTTCACAATAGCCCTCTTTGGGCTTCCAAATATCCCCTTGCCAATTCCACAAGAACAGCCTTATCGAAAGGCTTCTTGAAGGGAAAGATGTAACTCTGTGAGATGAATTAACAGAACACAGAGCAGTTTCTCAGAAAGCTTCTTTCCAGTTTTGAAGGGAAGATATTTCCTTTTTCACCCTAGCTTTCTATGGGCTTCCAAATATCCCTTTGCCAATTCCCCAAGAACAGCCTTAGCGAAAGGCTTCTTGAAGGGAAAGATGTAACTCTGTGAGATGAGAAGGGAAAGATGAACCCTTTGAGATGAATTAACAGAACACAGAACAGTTTTTTAGAAAGCTTCTTTCCAGTTTTAAACTGAAGATATTTCCTTTTTCACCGTAGCCCTCTATGGGCTTTCAAATATCCCTTTGCCAATTCCACAAGAACAGCCTTAACGAAAGGCTTCTTGAAGAGAAAGATGAAACTCTGTGAGATGAATTAACAGAAAACAGAGCAGTTTCTCAAAAAGCTTCTTTCCAGTTTTGAACGGAAGATTTTTCCTTTTTCATCACAGACCTCTAGGGGCTTTCAAATATCCCTTTGCCAATTCCACAAGAACAGCCTTATCGAAAGGTTTCTTGAAGGGAAAGATGTAACTCTGTGATGAACTAACAGAACACAGAGCAGTTTCTCAGAAAGCTTCTTTCCAGTTTTGAACGGAAGATATTTCCTTTTTCA
Organism: Chlorocebus sabaeus; assembly: GCF_047675955.1. Lineage (NCBI taxonomy): Eukaryota > Metazoa > Chordata > Mammalia > Primates > Cercopithecidae > Chlorocebus > Chlorocebus sabaeus. The sequence continues at coordinate 37,145,204 of NC_132909.1, forward strand.
CCATAGGCCTCTATGGGCTTCCAAATATCCCTTTGCCAATTCCACAAGAACAGCCTTAGCCAAAGGCTTCTTGAAGGGGAAGATGTAACTCTGTGAGATGAACTAACAGAACACAGAGCAGTTTCTCAGAAAGCTTCTTTCCAGGTTTGAACGGAAGATATTTCCTTTTTCACCATAGCCCTCTATGGGCTTCCAAATATCCCTTTGCCAATTCCACAAGAACAGCCTTAGCGAAAGGCTTCAGGAAGGGAAAGATGTAACTCTGTGAGAAGAATTCAGAGAACACAGAGCAGTTTCTCAGAAAGCTTCTTTCCAATTTTGAGCGGAAGATATTTCCTTTTTCACCTTAGCCCTCTATGGGCTTCCAAATATCCCTTTGCAAATTCCACAAGAACAGCCTTAGCGAAAGGCTTCTTGAAGGGAAAGATGTAACTCTGTAAGATGAACTAACAGAACACCGAGCAGTTTCTCTGAAAGTTCTTTCCAGTTTTGAACGGAAGATATTTCCTTTTTCACAATAGCCCTCTAAGGGCTTCCAAATATCACTTTGCCAATTCCACAAGAACAGCCTTAGCGAAAGGCTTCTTGAAGGGAAAGATGTAACTCTGTGAGATGAATTAACAGAACACATAGCAGTTTCTCAGAAAGCTTCTTTCCAGTTTTGAACGGAAGATATTTCCTTTTTCAGCATAGCCCTCTATGGGCTTCCAAATATCCCTTTGCCAATTCCACAAGAACAGCCTTAGCGAAAGGCTTCTTGAAGGGAAAGATGTAACTCTGTGAGATGAATTCACAGAACACAGAACTGTTTCTGAGAAAGCTTCTTTCCAGTTTTGAACGGAAGATATTTCCTTTTTCACCATAGCCCTCTATAGCCTTCCAAATATCCCTTTGCCAATTCCACAAGAACAGCCTTAGCGAAAGGCTTCTTGAAGGGAAAGATGGAACTCTTTGAGATGAATTAACAGAACACAGAACAGTTTCTCAGAAAACTTCTTTCCAGTTTTGAACGGAAGATATTTCCTTTTTCACCAAAGCCCTCTATGGGCTTCCAAATATCCCTTTGCCAATTCCACAAGAACAGCCTTAGCGAAAGGCTTCTTGAAGGGAAAGATGTAGCTCTGTGAGATGAATTAACAGAACACAGAGCAGTTTCGCAGAAAGCTTCTTTCCAGTTTTGAACGGAAGATATTTCCTTTTTCACCATAGCTCTCTATGGGCTTCCAAATATCCCTTTGCCAATTCCACAAGAACAGCCTTAGCGAAAGGCTTTTTGAAGGGAAAGACGTAACTCTGTGAGATGAATTAACAGAACACAGAGCAGTTTCTCAGAAAGCTTCTTTCCAGTTTTGAACGGAAGATATTTCCTTTTTCACCATAGCCCTCTATGGGCTTCCAAATATCCCTTTGCCAATTCCACAAGAACAGCCTTAGCGAAAGGCTTCTTGAAAGGAAAGATGTAACTCTGTGAGTTGAATTAACAGAACACAGAGAATTTTCTCAGAAAGCTTCTTTCCAGTTTTGAACGGAAGATATTTCCTTTTTCAACATAGCCCTCCATGGGCTTCCAAATATCCGTTTGCCATTACCACAAGAACAGCCTTAGCGAAAGGCTTCTTGAAGGGAAAGATGTAACTCTGTGAAATGAATTCAGAGAACACAGAGCAGTTTCTCAGAAAGCTTCTTTCCAGTTTTGAACGGAAGATATTTCCTTTTTCAACATAGCCCTCTTTGGGCTTCCAAATATCCCTTTGCCAATTCCACAAAAACAGCCTTAGCGAAAGGCTTCTTGAAGAGAAAGATGTAACTCTGTGAGATGAATTAACAGAACACAGAGCAGTTTCTCAGAAAGCTTCTTTCCAGTTTTGAACGGAAGATATTTCCTTTTTCACCATAGCCCTCTATGGGCTTCCAAATATCCCTTTGCCAATTCCACAAGAACAGCCTTAGCGAAAGGCTTCATGAAGGGAAAGATGTAACACTGTGAGAAGAATTCAGAGAACACAGAGCAGTTTCTCAGAAAGCTTCTTTCCAGTTTTGAGTGGAAGATATTTCCTTTTTCACCTTAGCCCTCTATGGGCTTCCAAATATCCCTTTGAAAATTCCACAAGAACAGCCTTAGCGAAAGGCTTCTTGAAGGGAAAGATGTAACTCTGTGAGATGAACTAACAGAACACCGAGCAGTTTCTCAGAAAGTTCTTGCAGTTTTGAACGGAAGATATTTCCTTTTTCACCATAGCCCTCTCTGGGCTTCCAAATATCCCTTTGCCAATTCCACAAGAACAGCCTTAGCGAAAGGCTTCTTGAAGGGAAAGATGTAACTCTGTGAGATGAATTAACAGAACACAGAGTAGTTTCTCAGAAAGCTTCTTTCCAGTTTTGAACGGAAGATATTCCCTTTTTCACCATAGCCCTCCATGGGCTTAAAAATATCCCTTTGCCACTTCCACAAGAACAGCCTTAGCGAAAGGCTTCTTGAAGGGAAAGATGTAACTCTGTGAGATGAACTAACAGAACACAGAGCAGTTTCTCAGAAAGCTTCTTTCCAGGTTTGAACGGAAGATATTTCCTTTTTCACCGTAGCCCTCTATGGGCTTCCAAATATCCCTTTGCCAATTCCACAAGAACAGCCTTAGCGAAAGGCTTCATGAAGGGAAAGATGTAACTCTGTGAGAAGAATTCAGAGAACACAGAGCAGTTTCTCAGAAAGCTTCTTTCCAGTTTTGAGCTGAAGATATTTCCTTTTTCACCTTAGCCCTCTATGGGCTTCCAAATATCCCTTTGCAAATTCCACAAGAACAGCCTTAGCGAAAGGCTTCTTGAAGGGAAAGATGTAACTCTTTGAGATGAACTAACAGAACACCGAGCAGTTTCTCAGAATGTTCTTTCCAGTTTTGAACGGAAGATATTTCCTTTTTTAGCATAGCCCTCTATGGGCTTCCAAATATCCCTTTGCCAGTTCCACAAGAGCAGCCTTAGCGAAAGGCTCCTGGAAGGGAAAGATGTAACTTTGTGAGATGAACTAACAGAACACAGAGCAGTTTCTCAGAAAGCTTCTTTCCAGTTTTGAACGGAAGATATTCCCTTTTTCACCATAGCCCTCCATGGGCTTCCAAATATCCCTTTGCCACTTCCACAAGAACAGCCTTAGCGAAAGGCTTCTTGAAGGGAAAGATGTAACTCTGTGAGATGAACTAACAGAACACAGAGCAGTTTCTCAGAAAGCTTCTTTCCAGGTTTGAACGGAAGATATTTCCTTTTTCACCATAGCCCTCTATGGGCTTCCAAATATTCCTTTGCCAATTCCACAAGAACAGCCTTAGCGAAAGGCTTCATGAAGGGAAAGATGTAACTCGGTGAGTAGAATTCAGAGAACACAGAGCAGTTTCTCAGAAAGCTTCTTTCCAGTTTTGAGCGGAAGATATTTCCTTTTTCACCTCAGCCCTCTATGGGCTTCCAAATATCCCTTTGCAAATTCCACAAGAACAGCCTTAGCGAAAGGCTTCTTGAAGGGAAATATGTAGCTCTGTGAGATTAATTAACAGAACACAGAGCAGTTTCACAGAAAGCTTCTTTCCAGTTTTGAACGGAAGATATTTCCTTTTTCACCATAGCCCTCCATGGGCTTCCAAATATCCCTTTGCCAATTCCACAAGAACAGCCTTAGCGAAAGGCTTCTTGAAGGGAAAGATGTAACTCTGTGAGATGAATTAACAGAACACAGAGCAGTTTCTCAGAAAGCTTCTTTCCAGTTTTGAACGGAAGATATTTCCTTTTTCACCATAGCCCTCTAAGGGCTTCCAAATATCCCTTTGGAAAATGCAGAAAAACAGCCTTAGCGAAAGGCTTCTTGAAGGGAAAGATGTAACTCTGTGAGTTGAATTAACAGAACACAGAGAAGTTTCTCAGTAAGCTTCTTTCCAGTTTTGAACGGAAGATATTTCCTTTTTCACCATAGCCCTCTATGGGCTTCCAAATATCCCTTTGCCAATTCCACAAGAACAGCCTTAGTGAACGACTTTTATAAGGGAAAGATGTAACTCTGTGAGATGAAATAACAGAACACAGAGCAGTTTCTCAGAAACTTCTTTCTAGTTTTGAACGGAAGATATTTCCTTTTTCACCATAGCCCTCTATTTGCTTCCAAATATCTCTTTGCCAGGTCCACAAGACCAGCCTTAGCGAAAGGCTTCTTGAAGGCAAAGATGTAACTCTGTGAGATGAACTAACAGAACACAGAGCAGTTTCTCAGAAAGCTTCTTTCCAGTTTTGAACGGAAGATATTTCCTTTTTCACCATAGCCCTCTATGGGCTTCCAAATATCCCTTTCCCAATTCCACAAGAACAGCCTTAGCGGAAGGCTTCTTGAAGGGAAAGACGTAACTCTGTGAGATGAATTAACAGAACACAGAGCAGTTTCTCAGAAAGCTTCTTTCCAGTTTTGAATGGAAGATATTTCCTTTTTCACCATAGCCCTCTATGGGCTTCCAAATATCCCTTTGCCAATTCCACAAGAACAGCCTTAGCGAAAGGCTTCTTGAAGGGAAATATGTAGCTCTGTGAGGTTAATTAACAGAACACAGAGCAGTTTCACAGAAAGCTTCTTTCCAGGTTTGAACGGAAGATATTTCCTTTTTCACCATAGCCTTCCATGGGCTTCCAAATATCCCTTTCCCAATTCCACAAGAACAGCCTTAGCGAAAGGCTTCTTGAAGGGAAAGATGTAACTCTGTGAGATGAATTAACAGAACACAGAGCAGTTTCTCAGAAAGCTTCTTTCCAGTTTTGAACGGAAGATATTTCCTTTTTCACCATAGCCCTCTAAGGGCTTCCAAATATCCCTTTGCCAAATCCAGAAAAACAGCCTTAGCGAAAGGCTTCTTGAAGGGAAAGATGTAACTCTGTGAGTTGAATTAACAGAACACAGAGAAGTTTCTCAGTAAGCTTCTTTCCAGTTTTGAACGGAAGATATTTCCTTTTTCACCATAGCCCTCTATGGGCTTCCAAATATCCCTTTGCCAATTCCACAAGAACAGTCTTAGTGAACGGCTTTTTGAAGGGAAAGATGTAACTCCGTGAGATGAATTAACAGAACACAGAGCAGTTTCTCAGAAAGCTTCTTTCCAGTTTTGAATGGAAGATATTTCCTTTTTCACCATAGCCCTCTATGGGCTTCCCAATATCCCTTTGCCAGTTCCACAAGAACAGCCTTAGCGAAAGGCTTCTTGAAGGGAAAGATGTAACTCTGTGAGATGAACTAACAGAACACAGAGCAGTTTCTCAGAAAGCTTCTTTCCAGTTTTGAACGGAAGATATATCCTTTTTCACCATAGCCCCCAATGGGCTTCCAAATATCCCTTTGCCAATTCCACAAGAACAGCCTTAACGAAAGGCTTCTTGAAGGGAAAGATGTAACTCTGTGAGATGAACTAACAGAACACAGAGCAGTTTCTCAGAAAGCTTCTTTCCAGTTTTGAACGGAAGATATTTCCTTTTTCACCATAGCTCTCTATGGGCTTCCAAATATCCCTTTGCCAATTCCACAAGAACAGCCTTAGCGAAAGGCTTCTTGAAGGGAAAGGTGTAACTCTGTGAGATGAATTAACAGAACACACAGCAGTTTCTCAGAAAGCTTCTTTCCAGTTTTGAATGGAAGATATTTCCTTTCACACCAAAGCCCTCTATGGGCTTCCAAATATCCCTTTCCCAATTCCACAAGAACAGCCTTAGCGAAAGGCTTCTTGAAGGGAAAGATGTAACTCTGTGAGATGAATTAACAGAACACAGAGCAGTTTCTCAGAAAGCTTCTTTCCAGTTTTGAACGGAAGATATTTCCTTTTTCACCATAGCCCTCTAAGGGCTTCCAAATATCCCTTTGCCAATTCCACAAGAACAGCCTTAGCGAAAGGCTTCTTGAAGGGAAAGATGTAACTCTGTGAGATGAATTAACAGAACACAGAGCAGTTTCTCAGAAAGCTTCTTTCCAGTTTTGAACGGAAGGTATTTCCTTTTTCACTATAGCCCTCTATGGGCTTCCAAATATCCCTTTGCCAGTTCCACAAGAACAGCCTTGGCGAAAGGCTTCTTGACGGGAAAGATGTAACCCTGTGAGATGAACTAACAGAACACAGAGCAGTTTCTGAGAAAGCTTCTTTCCTGTTTTGAACGGAAGATATTTCCTTTTTCACCATAGCCTTCTATGGGCTTCCAAATATCCCTTTGCCAATTCCACAAGAACAGCCCTTAGCGAAAGGCTTCTTGAAGGGAAAGATGTAACTCTGTGAGATGAATTCAGAGAACACACAGCAGTTTCTCAGAAAGCTTCTTTCCAGTTTTGAAGTTAAGATATTTCCTTTTTCACCATAGCCCTCTATGGGCTTCCAAATATCCCTTTGCCAATTCCACAGGAACAGCTTTAGCGAACGGCTTCTTGAAGGCAAAGATGTAAATCTGTGAGATGAGAACGGAAAGATGACCTCTGTGAGATGAATTAACAGAACACAAAACAGTTTTTCAGAAAGCTTCTTTCCTGTTTTAAACGGAAGATATTTCCTTTTTCACCATAGCCCTCTATGGGCTTCCAAATATCCCTTTGCCTATTCCACAAGAACAGCCTTAGCGAAAGGCTTCATGAAGGGAAAGATGTAACTCTGTGAGAAGAATTCAGAGAACACAGAGCAGTTTCTTAGAAAGCTTCTTTCCAGTTTTGAACGGAAGATATTTCCTTTTTCACCTTAGCCCTCTATGGGCTTCCAAATATCCCTTTGCCAATTCCACAAGAACAGCCTTAGTGAACGGCTTTTTGAAGGGAAAGATGTAACTCCGTGAGATGAACTAACAGAACACAGAGCAGTTTCTCAGAAAGCTTCTTTCCAGTTTTGAACGGAAGATATATCCTTTTTCACCATAGCCCCCCATGGGCTTCCAAATATCCCTTTGCCAATTCCACAAGAACAGCCTTAACGAAAGGCTTCTTGAAGGGAAAGATGTAACTCTGTGAGATGAACTAACAGAACACAGAGCAGTTTCTCAGAAAGCTTCTTTCCAGTTTTGAACGGAAGATATTTCCTTTTTCACCATAGCTCTCTATGGGCTTCCAAATATCCCTTTGCCAATTCCACAAGAACAGCCTTAGCGAAAGGCTTCTTGAAGGGAAAGGTGTAACTCTGTGAGATGAATTAACAGAACACACAGCAGTTTCTCAGAAAGCTTCTTTCCAGTTTTGAACGGAAGATATTTCCTTTCACACCAAAGCCCTCTATGGGCTTCCAAATATCCCTTTGCCAATTCCACAAGAACAGCCTTAGCGAAAGGCTTCTTGAAGGGAAAGATGTAATACTGTGAGATGAATTAACAGAACGCCGAGCAGTTTCTCAGAAAGCTTCTTTCCAGTTTTGAACGGAAGATATTTCCTTTTTCACCATAGCCCTCCATGGGCTTCCAAATATCCCTTTGCCAATACCACAAGAACAGACTTAGCGAAAGGCTTCTTGAAGGGAAAGATGTAACTCTGTGAGATGAATTAACAGAACACAGAACAGTTTCTCAGAAAGTTTCTTTCCAGTTTTGAACGAAAGATATTTCCTTTTTCACCATATCCCTCTATGGGCTTCCAAATATCCCTTTCCCAATTCCACAAGAACAGCCTTAGCGAAAGGCTTCTTGAAGGGAAAGATGTAACTCTGTGAGATGAATTAACAGAACACAGAGCAGTTTCTCAGAAAGCTTCTTTCCAGTTTTGAACGGAAGATATTTCCTTTTTCACCATAGCCCTCTAAGGGCTTCCAAATATCCCTTTGCCAATTCCACAAGAACAGCCTTAGCGAAAGGCTTCTTGAAGGGAAAGATGTAACTCTGTGAGATGAATTAACAGAACACAGAGCAGTTTCTCAGAAAGCTTCTTTCCAGTTTTGAACGGAAGGTATTTCCTTTTTCACCATAGCCCTCTATGGGCTTCCAAATATCCCTTTGCCAGTTCCACAAGAACAGCCTTGGCGAAAGGCTTCTTGACGGGAAAGATGTAACTCTGTGAGATGAACTAACAGAACACAGAGCAGTTTCTGAGAAAGCTTCTTTCCTGTTTTGAACGGAAGATATTTCCTTTTTCACCATAGCCCTCTATGGGCTTCCAAATATCCCTTTGCCAATTCCACAAGAACAGCCTTAGCGAAAGGCTTCTTGAAGGGAAAGATGTAACTCTGTGAGATGAATTCAGAGAACACACAGCAGTTTCTCAGAAAGCTTCTTTCCAGTTTTGAAGTTAAGATATTTCCTTTTTCACCATAGCCCTCTATGGGCTTCCAAATATCCCTTTGCCAATTCCACAGGAACAGCTTTAGCGAACGGCTTCTTGAAGGCAAAGATGTAAATCTGTGAGATGAGAACGGAAAGATGACCTCTGTGAGATGAATTAACAGAACACAAAACAGTTTTTCAGAAAGCTTCTTTCCTGTTTTAAACGGAAGATATTTCCTTTTTCACCATAGCCCTCTATGGGCTTCCAAATATCCCTTTGCCTATTCCACAAGAACAGCCTTAGCGAAAGGCTTCATGAAGGCAAAGATGTAACTCTGTGAGAAGAATTCAGAGAACACAGAGCAGTTTCTCAGAAAGCTTCTTTCAAGTTTTGAACGGAAGATATTTCCTTTTTCACCTTAGCCCTCTATGGGCTTCCAAATATCCCTTTGCCAATTCCACAAGAACAGCCTTAGCGAAAGGCTTCTTGAAGGGAAAGATGTAACTCTGTGAGAAGAATTCAGAGAACACAGAGCAGTTTCTCAGAATGCTTCTTTCCAGTTTTGAACGGAAGATATTTCCTTTTTCAGCATAGCCCTCTATGGGCTTTCTAATATCCCTTTGACAATTCCACAAGAACAGCCTTAGCGAAAGGCTTCTTGAAGGGAAAGATGTAACTCTGTGAGATGAATTCACAGAACACAGAACAGTTTCTCGGGAGCTTCTTTCCAGTTTTGAACGGAAGATATTTCCTTTTTCACCATAGCCCTCTATGGGCTTCCAAATATCCCTTTGCCAATTCCACAGGAACAGCCTTAGCGAAAGGCTTCTTGAAGGGAAAGGTGGAACTCTGTGAGATGAATTAACAGAACACAGAGCAGTTTCTCAGAAAGCTTCTTTCCAGTTTTGAACGGAAGATATTTCCTTTTTCACCATAGCCCTCTATGGGCTTCCAAATATCCCTTTGCCAATTCCACAAGAACATCCTTAGCGAAAGGCTTCTTGAAGGGAAAGATGTAACCCTGTGAGAAGAATTCACAGAACACAGAACAGTTTCTCAGAAAGCTTCTTTCCAGTTTTGAACGGAAGATATTTCCTTTTTCACCATAGCCCTCTATGGGCTTCCAAATATCCCTTTGCCAATTCCACAAGAACAGCCTTAGCGAAAGGCTTCTTGAAGGGAAAGATGGAACACTGTGAGATGAACTAACAGAACACAGAGCAGTTTCTCAGAAAGCTTCTTTCCAGTTTTGAACGGAAGATATTTCCTTTTTCACCATAGCCCTCTATGGGCTTCCAAATATCCCTTTGCCAATTCCACAAGAACTGCCTTAGCGTAAGGCTTCCTGAAGGGAAAGATGTAACTCTAAGAGTTGATTTAACAGAACACAGAGAAGTTTCTCGGGAGCTTCTTTCCAGTTTTGAACGGAAGATATTTCCTTTTTCACCATAGCCCTCTATGGGTTTCCAAATATCCCTTTGCCAATTCCACAAGAACAGCCTTAGCGAAAGGCTTCTTGAAGGGAAAGATGTAACTCTGTGAGATGAATTAAGAGAACACAGAGCAGTTTCTCAGAGAGCTTCTTTCCAGTTTTGAACGGAAGATATTTCTTTTTTCACCGTAGCCCTCTATGGGCTTCCAAATATCCCTTTGCCAGTATCTCAAGAACAGCCTTAGCGAAAGGCTTCTTTAAGGGAAAGATGTAACTCTGTGAGATGAACTAACAGAACACCGAGCAGTTTCTCAGAAAGTTCTTTCCAGTTTTGAACGGAAGATATTTCCTTTTTCACAATAGCCCTCTAAGGGCTTCCAAATATCACTTTGCCAATTCCACAAGAACAGCCTTAGCGAAAGGCTTCTTGAAGGGAAAGATGTAACTCTGTGAGATGAACTAACAGAACACAGAGCAGTTTCTCAGAAAGCTTCTTTCCAGGTTTGAACGGAAGATATTTCCTTTTTCACCATAGCCCTCTATGGGCTTCCAAATATTCCTTTGCCAATTCCACAAGAACAGCCTTAGCGAAAGGCTTCATGAAGGGAAAGATGTAACTCGGTGAGTAGAATTCAGAGAACACAGAGCAGTTTCTCAGAAAGCTTCTTTCCAGTTTTGAGCGGAAGATATTTCCTTTTTCACCTCAGCCCTCTATGGGCTTCCAAATATCCCTTTGCAAATTCCACAAGAACAGCCTTAGCGAAAGGCTTCTTGAAGGGAAATATGTAGCTCTGTGAGATTAATTAACAGAACACAGAGCAGTTTCACAGAAAGCTTCTTTCCAGTTTTGAACGGAAGATATTTCCTTTTTCACCATAGCCCTCCATGGGCTTCCAAATATCCCTTTGCCAATTCCACAAGAACAGCCTTAGCGAAAGGCTTCTTGAAGGGAAAGATGTAACTCTGTGAGATGAATTAACAGAACACAGAGCAGTTTCTCAGAAAGCTTCTTTCCAGTTTTGAACGGAAGGTATTTCCTTTTTCACCATAGCCCTCTATGGGCTTCCAAATATCCCTTTGCCAGTTCCACAAGAACAGCCTTGGCGAAAGGCTTCTTGACGGGAAAGATGTAACTCTGTGAGATGAACTAACAGAACACAGAGCAGTTTCTGAGAAAGCTTCTTTCCTGTTTTGAACGGAAGATATTTCCTTTTTCACCATAGCCCTCTATGGGCTTCCAAATATCCCTTTGCCAATTCCACAAGAACAGCCTTAGCGAAAGGCTTCTTGAAGGGAAAGATGTAACTCTGTGAGATGAATTCAGAGAACACACAGCAGTTTCTCAGAAAGCTTCTTTCCAGTTTTGAAGTTAAGATATTTCCTTTTTCACCATAGCCCTCTATGGGCTTCCAAATATCCCTTTGCCAATTCCACAAGAACAGCCTTAGCGAAAGGCTTCATGAAGGGAAAGATGTAACTCTGTGAGAAGAATTCAGAGAACACAGAGCAGTTTCTCAGAAAGCTTCTTTCCAGTTTTGAGCTGAAGATATTTCCTTTTTCACCTTAGCCCTCTATGGGCTTCCAAATATCCCTTTGCAAATTCCACAAGAACAGCCTTAGCGAAAGGCTTCTTGAAGGGAAAGATGTAACTCTTTGAGATGAACTAACAGAACACCGAGCAGTTTCTCAGAATGTTCTTTCCAGTTTTGAACGGAAGATATTTCCTTTTTCACCATAGCCCTCCATGGGCTTCCAAATATCCCTTTGCCACTTCCACAAGAACAGCCTTAGCGAAAGGCTTCTTGAAGGGAAAGATGTAACTCTGTGAGATGAACTAACAGAACACAGAGCAGTTTCTCAGAAAGCTTCTTTCCAGGTTTGAACGGAAGATATTTCCTTTTTCACCATAGCCCTCTATGGGCTTCCAAATATTCCTTTGCCAATTCCACAAGAACAGCCTTAGCGAAAGGCTTCATGAAGGGAAAGATGTAACTCGGTGAGTAGAATTCAGAGAACACAGAGCAGTTTCTCAGAAAGCTTCTTTCCAGTTTTGAGCGGAAGATATTTCCTTTTTCACCTCAGCCCTCTATGGGCTTCCAAATATCCCTTTGCAAATTCCACAAGAACAGCCTTAGCGAAAGGCTTCTTGAAGGGAAATATGTAGCTCTGTGAGATTAATTAACAGAACACAGAGCAGTTTCACAGAAAGCTTCTTTCCAGTTTTGAACGGAAGATATTTCCTTTTTCACCATAGCCCTCCATGGGCTTCCAAATATCCCTTTGCCAATTCCACAAGAACAGCCTTAGCGAAAGGCTTCTTGAAGGGAAAGATGTAACTCTGTGAGATGAATTAACAGAACACAGAGCAGTTTCTCAGAAAGCTTCTTTCCAGTTTTGAACGGAAGATATTTCCTTTTTCACCATAGCCCTCTAAGGGCTTCCAAATATCCCTTTGGCAAATGCAGAAAAACAGCCTTAGCGAAAGGCTTCTTGAAGGGAAAGATGTAACTCTGTGAGTTGAATTAACAGAACACAGAGAAGTTTCTCAGTAAGCTTCTTTCCAGTTTTGAACGGAAGATATTTCCTTTTTCACCATAGCCCTCTATGGGCTTCCAAATATCCCTTTGCCAATTCCACAAGAACAGCCTTAGTGAACGGCTTTTATAAGGGAAAGATGTAACTCTGTGAGATGAAATAACAGAACACAGAGCAGTTTCTCAGAAACTTCTTTCCAGTTTTGAACGGAAGATATTTCCTTTTTCACCATAGCCCTCTATTTGCTTCCAAATATCTCTTTGCCAGGTCCACAAGACCAGCCTTAGCGAAAGGCTTCTTGAAGGCAAAGATGTAACTCTGTGAGATGAACTAACAGAACACAGAGCAGTTTCTCAGAAAGCTTCTTTCCAGTTTTGAACGGAAGATATTTCCTTTTTCACCATAGCCCTCTATGGGCTTCCAAATATCCCTTTGCCAATTCCACAAGAACAGCCTTAGCGAAAGGCTTCTTGAAGGGAAATATGTAGCTCTGTGAGGTTAATTAACAGAACACAGAGCAGTTTCACAGAAAGCTTCTTTCCAGGTTTGAACGGAAGATATTTCCTTTTTCACCATAGCCTTCCATGGGCTTCCAAATATCCCTTTCCCAATTCCACAAGAACAGCCTTAGCGAAAGGCTTCTTGAAGGGAAAGATGTAACTCTGTGAGATGAATTAACAGAACACAGAGCAGTTTCTCAGAAAGCTTCTTTCCAGTTTTGAACGGAAGATATTTCCTTTTTCGCCATAGCCCTCTAAGGGCTTCCAAATATCCCTTTGCCAAATCCAGAAAAACAGCCTTAGCGAAAGGCTTCTTGAAGGGAAAGATGTAACTCTGTGAGTTGAATTAACAGAACACAGAGAAGTTTCTCAGTAAGCTTCTTTCCAGTTTTGAACGGAAGATATTTCCTTTTTCACCATAGCCCTCTATGGGCTTCCAAATATCCCTTTGCCAATTCCACAAGAACAGCCTTAGTGAACGGCTTTTTGAAGGGAAAGATGTAACTCCGTGAGATGAATTAACAGAACACAGAGCAGTTTCTCAGAAAGCTTCTTTCCAGTTTTGAATGGAAGATATTTCCTTTTTCACCATAGCCCTCTATGGGCTTCCCAATATCCCTTTGCCAGTTCCACAAGAACAGCCTTAGCGAAAGGCTTCTTGAAGGGAAAGATGTAACTCTGTGAGATGAACTAACAGAACACAGAGCAGTTTCTCAGAAAGCTTCTTTCCAGTTTTGAACGGAAGATATATCCTTTTTCACCATAGCCCCCCATTGGCTTCCAAATATCCCTTTGCCAATTCCACAAGAACAGCCTTAACGAAAGGCTTCTTGAAGGGAAAGATGTAACTCTGTGAGATGAACTAACAGAACACAGAGCAGTTTCTCAGAAAGCTTCTTTCCAGTTTTGAACGGAAGATATTTCCTTTTTCACCATAGCTCTCTATGGGCTTCCAAATATCCCTTTGCCAATTCCACAAGAACAGCCTTAGCGAAAGGCTTCTTGAAGGGAAAGGTGTAACTCTGTGAGATGAATTAACAGAACACACAGCAGTTTCTCAGAAAGCTTCTTTCCAGTTTTGAACGGAAGATATTTCCTTTCACACCAAAGCCCTCTATGGGCTTCCAAATATCCCTTTGCCAATTCCACAAGAACAGCCTTAGCGAAAGGCTTCTTGAAGGGAAAGATGTAATACTGTGAGATGAATTAACAGAACGCCGAGCAGTTTCTCAGAAAGCTTCTTTCCAGTTTTGAACGGAAGATATTTCCTTTTTCACCATAGCCCTCCATGGGCTTCCAAATATCCCTTTGCCAATACCACAAGAACAGACTTAGCGAAAGGCTTCTTGAAGGGAAAGATGTAACTCTGTGAGATGAATTAACAGAACACAGAACAGTTTCTCAGAAAGTTTCTTTCCAGTTTTGAACGAAAGATATTTCCTTTTTCACCATATCCCTCTATGGGCTTCCAAATATCCCTTTCCCAATTCCACAAGAACAGCCTTAGCGAAAGGCTTCTTGAAGGGAAAGATGTAACTCTGTGAGATGAATTAACAGAACACAGAGCAGTTTCTCAGAAAGCTTCTTTCCAGTTTTGAACGGAAGATATTTCCTTTTTCACCATAGCCCTCTAAGGGCTTCCAAATATCCCTTTGCCAATTCCACAAGAACAGCCTTAGCGAAAGGCTTCTTGAAGGGAAAGATGTAACTCTGTGAGATGAATTAACAGAACACAGAGCAGTTTCTCAGAAAGCTTCTTTCCAGTTTTGAACGGAAGGTATTTCCTTTTTCACCATAGCCCTCTATGGGCTTCCAAATATCCCTTTGCCAGTTCCACAAGAACAGCCTTGGCGAAAGGCTTCTTGACGGGAAAGATGTAACTCTGTGAGATGAACTAACAGAACACAGAGCAGTTTCTGAGAAAGCTTCTTTCCTGTTTTGAACGGAAGATATTTCCTTTTTCACCATAGCCTTCTATGGGCTTCCAAATATCCCTTTGCCAATTCCACAAGAACAGCCCTTAGCGAAAGGCTTCTTGAAGGGAAAGATGTAACTCTGTGAGATGAATTCAGAGAACACACAGCAGTTTCTCAGAAAGCTTCTTTCCAGTTTTGAAGTTAAGATATTTCCTTTTTCACCATAGCCCTCTATGGGCTTCCAAATATCCCTTTGCCAATTCCACAGGAACAGCTTTAGCGAACGGCTTCTTGAAGGCAAAGATGTAAATCTGTGAGATGAGAACGGAAAGATGACCTCTGTGAGATGAATTAACAGAACACAAAACAGTTTTTCAGAAAGCTTCTTTCCTGTTTTAAACGGAAGATATTTCCTTTTTCACCATAGCCCTCTATGGGCTTCCAAATATCCCTTTGCCTATTCCACAAGAACAGCCTTAGCGAAAGGCTTCATGAAGGGAAAGATGTAACTCTGTGAGAAGAATTCAGAGAACACAGAGCAGTTTCTTAGAAAGCTTCTTTCCAGTTTTGAACGGAAGATATTTCCTTTTTCACCTTAGCCCTCTATGGGCTTCCAAATATCCCTTTGCCAATTCCACAAGAACAGCCTTAGTGAACGGCTTTTTGAAGGGAAAGATGTAACTCCGTGAGATGAACTAACAGAACACAGAGCAGTTTCTCAGAAAGCTTCTTTCCAGTTTTGAACGGAAGATATATCCTTTTTCACCATAGCCCCCCATGGGCTTCCAAATATCCCTTTGCCAATTCCACAAGAACAGCCTTAACGAAAGGCTTCTTGAAGGGAAAGATGTAACTCTGTGAGATGAACTAACAGAACACAGAGCAGTTTCTCAGAAAGCTTCTTTCCAGTTTTGAACGGAAGATATTTCCTTTTTCACCATAGCTCTCTATGGGCTTCCAAATATCCCTTTGCCAATTCCACAAGAACAGCCTTAGCGAAAGGCTTCTTGAAGGGAAAGGTGTAACTCTGTGAGATGAATTAACAGAACACACAGCAGTTTCTCAGAAAGCTTCTTTCCAGTTTTGAACGGAAGATATTTCCTTTCACACCAAAGCCCTCTATGGGCTTCCAAATATCCCTTTGCCAATTCCACAAGAACAGCCTTAGCGAAAGGCTTCTTGAAGGGAAAGATGTAATACTGTGAGATGAATTAACAGAACGCCGAGCAGTTTCTCAGAAAGCTTCTTTCCAGTTTTGAACGGAAGATATTTCCTTTTTCACCATAGCCCTCCATGGGCTTCCAAATATCCCTTTGCCAATACCACAAGAACAGACTTAGCGAAAGGCTTCTTGAAGGGAAAGATGTAACTCTGTGAGATGAATTAACAGAACACAGAACAGTTTCTCAGAAAGTTTCTTTCCAGTTTTGAACGAAAGATATTTCCTTTTTCACCATATCCCTCTATGGGCTTCCAAATATCCCTTTCCCAATTCCACAAGAACAGCCTTAGCGAAAGGCTTCTTGAAGGGAAAGATGTAACTCTGTGAGATGAATTAACAGAACACAGAGCAGTTTCTCAGAAAGCTTCTTTCCAGTTTTGAACGGAAGATATTTCCTTTTTCACCATAGCCCTCTAAGGGCTTCCAAATATCCCTTTGCCAATTCCACAAGAACAGCCTTAGCGAAAGGCTTCTTGAAGGGAAAGATGTAACTCTGTGAGATGAATTAACAGAACACAGAGCAGTTTCTCAGAAAGCTTCTTTCCAGTTTTGAACGGAAGGTATTTCCTTTTTCACCATAGCCCTCTATGGGCTTCCAAATATCCCTTTGCCAGTTCCACAAGAACAGCCTTGGCGAAAGGCTTCTTGACGGGAAAGATGTAACTCTGTGAGATGAACTAACAGAACACAGAGCAGTTTCTGAGAAAGCTTCTTTCCTGTTTTGAACGGAAGATATTTCCTTTTTCACCATAGCCCTCTATGGGCTTCCAAATATCCCTTTGCCAATTCCACAAGAACAGCCTTAGCGAAAGGCTTCTTGAAGGGAAAGATGTAACTCTGTGAGATGAATTCAGAGAACACACAGCAGTTTCTCAGAAAGCTTCTTTCCAGTTTTGAAGTTAAGATATTTCCTTTTTCACCATAGCCCTCTATGGGCTTCCAAATATCCCTTTGCCAATTCCACAGGAACAGCTTTAGCGAACGGCTTCTTGAAGGCAAAGATGTAAATCTGTGAGATGAGAACGGAAAGATGACCTCTGTGAGATGAATTAACAGAACACAAAACAGTTTTTCAGAAAGCTTCTTTCCTGTTTTAAACGGAAGATATTTCCTTTTTCACCATAGCCCTCTATGGGCTTCCAAATATCCCTTTGCCTATTCCACAAGAACAGCCTTAGCGAAAGGCTTCATGAAGGGAAAGATGTAACTCTGTGAGAAGAATTCAGAGAACACAGAGCAGTTTCTCAGAAAGCTTCTTTCAAGTTTTGAACGGAAGATATTTCCTTTTTCACCTTAGCCCTCTATGGGCTTTCTAATATCCCTTTGACAATTCCACAAGAACAGCCTTAGCGAAAGGCTTCTTGAAGGGAAAGATGTAACTCTGTGAGATGAATTCACAGAACACAGAACAGTTTCTCGGGAGCTTCTTTCCAGTTTTGAACGGAAGATATTTCCTTTTTCACAATAGCCCTCTAAGGGCTTCCAAATATCACTTTGCCAATTCCACAAGAACAGCCTTAGCGAAAGGCTTCTTGAAGGGAAAGATGTAACTCTGTGAGATGAATTAACAGAACACATAGCAGTTTCTCAGAAAGCTTCTTTCCAGTTTTGAACGGAAGATATTTCCTTTTTCAGCATAGCCCTCTATGGGCTTCCAAATATCCCTTTGCCAATTCCACAAGAACAGCCTTAGCGAAAGGCTTCTTGAAGGGAAAGATGTAGCTCTGTGAGATGAATTAACAGAACACAGAGCAGTTTCGCAGAAAGCTTCTTTCTAGTTTTGAACGGAAGATATTTCCTTTTTCACCATAGCCCTCTATGGGCTTCCAAATATCCCTTTGCCAATTCCACAAGAACAGCCTTAGCGAAAGGCTTTTTGAAGGGAAAGACGTAACTCTGTGAGATGAATTAACAGAACACAGAGCAGTTTCTCAGAAAGCTTCTTTCCAGTTTTGAACGGAAGATATTTCCTTTTTCACCATAGCCCTCTATGGGCTTCCAAATATCCCTTTGCCAATTCCACAAGAACAGCCTTAGCGAAAGGCTTCTTGAAGGGAAAGATGTAACTCTGTGAGTTGAATTAACAGAACACAGAGAATTTTCTCAGAAAGCTTCTTTCCAGTTTTGAACGGAAGATATTTCCTTTTTCAACATAGCCCTCCATGGGCTTCCAAATATCCGTTTGCCATTACCACAAGGACAGCCTTAGCGAAAGGCTTCTTGAAGGGAAAGATGTAACTCTGTGAAACGAATTCAGAGAACACAGAGCAGTTTGTCAGAAAGCTTCTTTCCAGTTTTGAACGGAAGATATTTCCTTTTTCACCATAGCCCTCTTTGGGCTTCCAAATATCCCTTTGCCAATTCCACAAAAACAGCCTTAGCGAAAGGCTTCTTGAAGAGAAAGATGTAACTCTGTGAGATGAATTAACAGAACACAGAGCAGTTTCTCAGAAAGCTTCTTTCCAGTTTTGAACGGAAGATATTTCCTTTTTCACCATAGCCCTCTTTGGGCTTCCAAATATCCCTTTGCCAATTCCACAAGAACAGCCTTAGCGAAAGGCTTCATGAAGGGAAAGATGTAACACTGTGAGAAGAATTCAGAGAACACAGGGCAGTTTCTCAGAAAGCTTCTTTCCAGTTTTGAGTGGAAGATATTTCCTTTTTCACCTTAGCCCTCTATGGGCTTCCCAATATCCCTTTGAAAATTCCACAAGAACAGCCTTAGCGAAAGGCTTCTTGAAGGGAAAGATGTAACTCTGTGAGATGAACTAACAGAACACCGAGCAGTTTCTCAGAAAGTTCTTTGCAGTTTTGAACGGAAGATATTTCCTTTTTCACCATAGCCCTCTCTGGGCTTCCAAATATCCCTTTGCCAATTCCACAAGAACAGCCTTAGCGAAAGGCTTCTTGAAGGGAAAGATGTAACTCTGTGAGATGAATTAACAGAACACAGAGCAGTTTCTCAGAAAGCTTCTTTCCAGTTTTGAACGGAAGATATTCCCTTTTTCACCATAGCCCTCCATGGGCTTAAAAATATCCCTTTGCCACTTCCACAAGAACAGCCTTAGCGAAAGGCTTCTTGAAGGGAAAGATGTAACTCTGTGAGATGAACTAACAGAACACAGAGCAGTTTCTCAGAAAGCTTCTTTCCAGGTTTGAACGGAAGATATTTCCTTTTTCACCATAGCCCTCTATGGGCTTCCAAATATCCCTTTGCCAATTCCACAAGAACAGCCTTAGCGAAAGGCTTCATGAAGGGAAAGATGTAACTCTGTGAGAAGAATTCAGAGAACACAGAGCAGTTTCTCAGAAAGCTTCTTTCCAGTTTTGAGCTGAAGATATTTCCTTTTTCACCTTAGCCCTCTATGGGCTTCCAAATATCCCTTTGCAAATTCCACAAGAACAGCCTTAGCGAAAGGCTTCTTGAAGGGAAAGATGTAACTCTTTGAGATGAACTAACAGAACACCGAGCAGTTTCTCAGAATGTTCTTTCCAGTTTTGAACGGAAGATATTTCCTTTTTTAGCATAGCCCTCTATGGGCTTCCAAATATCCCTTTGCCAGTTCCACAAGAGCAGCCTTAGCGAAAGGCTCCTTGAAGGGAAAGATGTAACTTTGTGAGATGAACTAACAGAACACAGAGCAGTTTCTCAGAAAGCTTCTTTCCTGTTTTGAACGGAAGATATTTCCTTTTTTACCATAGCCCTCTATGGGCTTCCAAATATCCCGTTGCCAATTCCACAAGAACAGCCTTAGAGAAAGGCTTCTTGAAGGGAAAGATGTAACTCTGTGAGATGAATAACAGAACACAGAGCAGTTTCTCAGAAAGCATCTTTCCAGTTTTGAACGGAAGATATTTCCTTTTTCACCATAGGCGTCTATGGGCTTCCAAATATCCCTTTGCCAATTCCACAAGAACAGCCTTAGCGAAAGGCTTCTTGAAGGGAAAGATGTAGCTCTGTGAGATGAATTAACAGAACACAGAACAGTTTTTCAGAAAGCTTCTTTCCAGTTTTAAACGGAAGATATTTCCTTTTCCACCATAGCCCTCCATGGGCTTCCAAATATCCCTTTGCCAGTTCCACAATAACAGTCTTAGCGAAAGGCTTCTTGAAGGGAAAGATGTAACTCTGTGAGATGAATTCAGAGAACACAGAGCAGTTTCCCAGAAAGCTTCTTTCCAGTTTTGAACGGAAGATATTTCCTTTTTCACAATAGCCCTCTTTGGGCTTCCAAATATCCCTTTGCCAATTCCACAAGAACAGCCTTATCGAAAGGCTTCTTGAAGGGAAAGATGTAACTCTGTGAGATGAATTAACAGAACACAGAGCAGTTTCTCAGAAAGCTTCTTTCCAGTTTTGAAGGGAAGATATTTCCTTTTTCACCCTAGCTTTCTATGGTCTTCCAAATATCCCTTTGCCAATTCCCCAAGAACAGCCTTAGCGAAAGGCTTCTTGAAGGGAAAGATGTAACTCTGTGAGATGAGAAGGGAAAGATGAACCCTTTGAGATGAATTAACAGAACACAGAACAGTTTTTTAGAAAGCTTCTTTCCAGTTTTAAACTGAAGATATTTCCTTTTTCACCGTAGCCCTCTATGGGCTTTCAAATATCCCTTTGCCAATTCCACAAGAACAGCCTTAACGAAAGGCTTCTGGAAGAGAAAGATGTAACTCTGTGAGATGAATTAACAGAAAACAGAGCAGTTTCTCAAAAAGCTTCTTTCCAGTTTTGAACGGAAGATTTTTCCTTTTTCATCACAGACCTCTAGGGGCTTTCAAATATCCCTTTGCCAATTCCACAAGAACAGCCTTATCGAAAGGTTTCTTGAAGGGAAAGATGTAACTCTGTGATGAACTAACAGAACACAGAGCAGTTTCTCAGAAAGCTTCTTTCCAGTTTTGAACGGAAGATATTTCCTTTTTCACCATAGGCCTCTATGGGCTTCCAAATATCCCTTTGCCAATTCCACAAGAACAGCCTTAGCCAAAGGCTTCTTGAAGGGGAAGATGTAACTCTGTGAGATGAACTAACAGAACACAGAGCAGTTTCTCAGAAAGCTTCTTTCCAGGTTTGAACGGAAGATATTTCCTTTTTCACCATAGCCCTCTATGGGCTTCCAAATATCCCTTTGCCAATTCCACAAGAACAGCCTTAGCGAAAGGCTTCATGAAGGGAAAGATGTAACTCTGTGAGAAGAATTCAGAGAACACAGAGCAGTTTCTCAGAAAGCTTCTTTCCAGTTTTGAGCGGAAGATATTTCCTTTTTCACCTTAGCCCTCTATGGGCTTCCAAATATCCCTTTGCAAATTCCACAAGAACAGCCTTAGCGAAAGGCTTCTTGAAGGGAAAGATGTAACTCTGTAAGATGAACTAACAGAACACCGAGCAGTTTCTCTGAAAGTTCTTTCCAGTTTTGAACGTAAGATATTTCCTTTTTCACAATAGCCCTCTAAGGGCTTCCAAATATCACTTTGCCAATTCCACAAGAACAGCCTTAGCGAAAGGCTTCTTGAAGGGAAAGATGTAACTCTGTGAGATGAATTAACAGAACACATAGCAGTTTCTCAGAAAGCTTCTTTCCAGTTTTGAACGGAAGATATTTCCTTTTTCAGCATAGCCCTCTATGGGCTTCCAAATATCCCTTTGCCAATTCCACAAAAACAGCCTTAGCGAAAGGCTTCTTGAAGGGAAAGATGTAACTCTGTGAGATGAATTCACAGAACACAGAACTGTTTCTGAGAAAGCTTCTTTCCAGTTTTGAACGGAAGATATTTCCTTTTTCACCATAGCCCTCTATAGGCTTCCAAATATCCCTTTGCCAATTCCACAAGAACAGCCTTAGCGAAAGGCTTCTTGAAGGGAAAGATGGAACTCTTTGAGATGAATTAACAGAACACAGAACAGTTTCTCAGAAAACTTCTTTCCAGTTTTGAACGGAAGATATTACCTTTTTCACCATAGCCCTCTATGGGCTTCCAAATATCCCTTTGCCAATTCCACAAGAACAGCCTTAGCGAAAGGCTTCTTGAAGGGAAAGATGTAGCTCTGTGAGATGAATTAACAGAACACAGAGCAGTTTCGCAGAAAGCTTCTTTCCAGTTTTGAACGGAAGATATTTCCTTTTTCACCATAGCCCTCTATGGGCTTCCAAATATCCCTTTGCCAATTCCACAAGAACAGCCTTAGCGAAAGGCTTTTTGAAGGGAAAGACGTAACTCTGTGAGATGAATTAACAGAACACAGAGCAGTTTCTCAGAAAGCTTCTTTCCAGTTTTGAACGGAAGATATTTCCTTTTTCACCATAGCCCTCTATGGGCTTCCAAATATCCCTTTGCCAATTCCACAAGAACAGCCTTAGCGAAAGGCTTCTTGAAGGGAAAGATGTAACTCTGTGAGTTGAATTAACAGAACACAGAGAATTTTCTCAGAAAGCTTCTTTCCAGTTTTGAACGGAAGATATTTCCTTTTTCAACATAGCCCTCCATGGGCTTCCAAATATCCGTTTGCCATTACCACAAGAACAGCCTTAGCGAAAGGCTTCTTGAAGGGAAAGATGTAACTCTGTGAAACGAATTCAGAGAACACAGAGCAGTTTCTCAGAAAGCTTCTTTCCAGTTTTGAACGGAAGATATTTCCTTTTTCACCATAGCCCTCTTTGGGCTTCCAAATATCCCTTTGCCAATTCCACAAAAACAGCCTTAGCGAAAGGCTTCTTGAAGAGAAAGATGTAACTCTGTGAGATGAATTAACAGAACACAGAGCAGTTTCTCAGAAAGCTTCTTTCCAGTTTTGAACGGAAGATATTTCCATTTTCACCATAGCCCTCTATGAGCTTCCAAATATCCCTTTGCCAATTCCACAAGAACAGCCTTAGCGAAAGGCTTCATGAAGGGAAAGATGTAACACTGTGAGAAGAATTCAGAGAACACAGAGCAGTTTCTCAGAAAGCTTCTTTCCAGTTTTGAGTGGAAGATATTTCCTTTTTCACCTTAGCCCTCTATGGGCTTCCAAATATCCCTTTGAAAATTCCACAAGAACAGCCTTAGCGAAAGGCTTCTTGAAGGGAAAGATGTAACTCTGTGAGATGAACTAACAGAACACCGAGCAGTTTCTCAGAAAGTTCTTGCAGTTTTGAACGGAAGATATTTCCTTTTTCACCATAGCCCTCTCTGGGCTTCCAAATATCCCTTTGCCAATTCCACAAGAACAGCCTTAGCGAAAGGCTTCTTGAAGGGAAAGATGTAACTCTGTGAGATGAATTAACAGAACACAGAGCAGTTTCTCAGAAAGCTTCTTTCCAGTTTTGAACGGAAGATATTCCCTTTTTCACCATAGCCCTCCATGGGCTTAAAAATATCCCTTTGCCACTTCCACAAGAACAGCCTTAGCGAAAGGCTTCTTGAAGGGAAAGATGTAACTCTGTGAGATGAACTAACAGAACACAGAGCAGTTTCTCAGAAAGCTTCTTTCCAGGTTTGAACGGAAGATATTTCCTTTTTCACCATAGCCCTCTATGGGCTTCCAAATATCCCTTTGCCAATTCCACAAGAACAGCCTTAGCGAAAGGCTTCATGAAGGGAAAGATGTAACTCTGTGAGAAGAATTCAGAGAACACAGAGCAGTTTCTCAGAAAGCTTCTTTCCAGTTTTGAGCTGAAGATATTTCCTTTTTCACCTTAGCCCTCTATGGGCTTCCAAATATCCCTTTGCAAATTCCACAAGAACAGCCTTAGCGAAAGGCTTCTTGAAGGGAAAGATGTAACTCTTTGAGATGAACTAACAGAACACCGAGCAGTTTCTCAGAATGTTCTTTCCAGTTTTGAACGGAAGATATTTCCTTTTTTAGCATAGCCCTCTATGGGCTTCCAAATATCCCTTTGCCAGTTCCACAAGAGCAGCCTTAGCGAAAGGCTCCTTGAAGGGAAAGATGTAACTTTGTGAGATGAACTAACAGAACACAGAGCAGTTTCTCAGAAAGCATCTTTCCAGTTTTGAACGGAAGATATTCCCTTTTTCACCATAGCCCTCCATGGGCTTCCAAATATCCCTTTGCCACTTCCACAAGAACAGCCTTAGCGAAAGGCTTCTTGAAGGGAAAGATGTAACTCTGTGAGATGAACTAACAGAACACAGAGCAGTTTCTCAGAAAGCTTCTTTCCAGGTTTGAACGGAAGATATTTCCTTTTTCACCATAGCCCTCTATGGGCTTCCAAATATTCCTTTACCAATTCCACAAGAACAGCCTTAGCGAAAGGCTTCATGAAGGGAAAGATGTAACTCGGTGAGTAGAATTCAGAGAACACAGAGCAGTTTCTCAGAAAGCTTCTTTCCAGTTTTGAGCGGAAGATATTTCCTTTTTCACCTCAGCCCTCTATGGGCTTCCAATTATCCCTTTGCAAATTCCACAAGAACAGCCTTAGCGAAAGGCTCCTTGAAGGGAAAGATGAAACTCTGTGAGATGAACTAACAGAACACAGAGCAGTTTCTCAGAAAGTTCTTTCCAGTTTTGAACGGAAGATATTTCCTTTTTTAGCATAGCCCTCTATGGGCTTCCAAATATCCCTGTGCCACTTCAACAAGAACAGCCTTAGCGAAAGGCTTCTTGAAGGGAAAGATGTAACTCCGTAAGATGAATTAACAGAACACAGAGCAGTTTCTCAGAAAGCTTCTTTCCAGTTTTGAAGGGAAGATACTTCCTTTTTCAACATAGCCATCTAAGGACTTCCAAATATCGCTTTGCCAATTCCACAAGAACAGCCTTAGCGAAAGGCTTCTTGAAGGGAAAGATGTAACTCTGTGAGATGAATTAACAGAACACAGAGCAGTTTCTCAGAAAGATTCTTTCCAGTTTTGAACGGAAGATATTTCCTTTTTCACCATAGCCCCCTATGGGCTTCCAAATATCCCTTTGCCAGTTCCACAAGAACAGCCTTAGCGAAAGGCTTCTTGAAGGGAACGATGAAACTCTGTGAGATGAACTAACAGAACACACAGCAGTTTCTCAGAAAGCTTCTTTCCAGTTTTGAACGGAAGATATTTCCTTTTTCACCATAGCCCTCTATGGGCTTTCAAATATCCCTTTGCCAATTCCACAAGAACAGCCTTGGCGAAAGGCTTCTTGAAGGGAAAGATGTAACTCTGTGAGATGAACTAACAGAACACAGAGCAGATTCTCAGAAAGCTTCTTTCCTGTTTTCAACGGAAGATATTTCCTTTTTCACCATAGCCCTCTATGGGCTTCCAAATATCCCGTTGCCAATTCCACAAGAACAGCCTTAGAGAAAGGCTTCTTGAAGGGAAAGATGTAACTCTGTGAGATGAATAACAGAACACAGAGCAGTTTCTCAGAAAGCATCTTTCCAGTTTTGAACGGAAGATATTTCCTTTTTCACCATAGGCGTCTATGGGCTTCCAAATATCCCTTTGCCAATTCCACAAGAACAGCCTTAGCGAAAGGCTTCTTGAAGGGAAAGATGTAGCTCTGTGAGATGAATTAACAGAACACAGAACAGTTTTTCAGAAAGCTTCTTTCCAGTTTTAAACGGAAGATATTTCCTTTTCCACCATAGCCCTCCATGGGCTTCCAAATATCCCTTTGCCAGTTCCACAATAACAGTCTTAGCGAAAGGCTTCTTGAAGGGAAAGATGTAACTCTGTGAGATGAATTCAGAGAACACAGAGCAGTTTCTCAGAAAGCTTCTTTCCAGTTTTGAACGGAAGATATTTCCTTTTTCACAATAGCCCTCTTTGGGCTTCCAAATATCCCTTTGCCAATTCCACAAGAACAGCCTTATCGAAAGGCTTCTTGAAGGGAAAGATGTAACTCTGTGAGATGAATTAACAGAACACAGAGCAGTTTCTCAGAAAGCTTCTTTCCAGTTTTGAAGGGAAGATATTTCCTTTTTCACCCTAGCTTTCTATGGGCTTCCAAATATCCCTTTGCCAATTCCCCAAGAACAGCCTTAGAGAAAGGCTTCTTGAAGGGAAAGATGTAACTCTGTGAGATGAGAAGGGAAAGATGAACCCTTTGAGATGAATTAACAGAACACAGAACAGTTTTTTAGAAAGCTTCTTTCCAGTTTTAAACTGAAGATATTTCCTTTTTCACCGTAGCCCTCTATGGGTTTTCAAATATCCCTTTGCCAATTCCACAAGAACAGCCTTAACGAAAGGCTTCTTGAAGAGAAAGATGTAACTCTGTGAGATGAATTAACAGAAAACAGAGCAGTTTCTCAAAAAGCTTCTTTCCAGTTTTGAACGGAAGATTTTTCCTTTTTCATCATAGACCTCTAGGGGCTTTCAAATATCCCTTTGCCAATTCCACAAGAACAGCCTTATCGAAAGGTTTCTTGAAGGGAAAGATGTAACTCTGTGATGAACTACCAGAACACAGAGCAGTTTCTCAGAAACCTTCTTTCCAGTTTTGAACGGAAGATATTTCCTTTTTCACCATAGGCCTCTATGGGCTTCCAAATATCCCTTTGCCAATTCCACAAGAACAGCCTTAGCCAAAGGCTTCTTGAAGGGGAAGATGTAACTCTGTGAGATGAACTAACAGAACACAGAGCAGTTTCTCAGAAAAATTCTTTCCAGTTTTGAACGGAAGATATTACCTTTTTCACCATAGCCCTCTATGGGCTTCCAAATATCCCTTTGCCAATTCCACAAGAACAGCCTTAGCGACAGGCTTCTTGAAGGGAAAGATGTAGCTCTGTGAGATGAATTAACAGAACACAGAGCAGTTTCGCAGAAAGCTTCTTTCCAGTTTTGAACGGAAGATATTTCCTTTTTCACCATAGCCCTCTATGGGCTTCCAAGTATCCCTTTGCCAATTCCACAAGAACAGCCTTAGCGAAAGGCTTTTTGAAGGGAAAGATGTAACTCTGTGAAACGAATTCAGAGAACACAGAGCAGTTTCTCAGAAAGCTTCTTTCCAGTTTTGAACGGAAGATATTTCCTTTTTCACCATAGCCCTCTTTGGGCTTCCAAATATCCCTTTGCCAATTCCACAAAAACAGCCTTAGCGAAAGGCTTCTTAAAGAGAAAGATGTAACTCTGTGAGATGAATTAACAGAACACAGAGCAGTTTCTCAGAAAGCTTCTTTCCAGTTTTGAACGGAAGATATTTCCTTTTTCACCATAGCCCTCTATGGGCTTCCAAATATCCCTTTGCCAATTCCACAAGAACAGCCTTAGCGAAAGGCTTCATGATGGGAAAGATGTAACACTGTGAGAAGAATTCAGAGAACACAGAGCAGTTTCTCAGAAAGCTTCTTTCCAGTTTTGAGTGGAAGATATTTCCTTTTTCACCTTAGCCCTCTATGGGCTTCCAAATATCCCTTTGAAAATTCCACAAGAACAGCCTTAGCGAAAGGCTTCTTGAAGGGAAAGATGTAACTCTGTGAGATGAACTAACAGAACACCGAGCAGTTTCTCAGAAAGTTCTTTGCAGTTTTGAACGGAAGATATTTCCTTTTTCACCATAGCCCTCTCTGGGCTTCCAAATATCCCTTTGCCAATTCCACAAGAACAGCCTTAGCGAAAGGCTTCTTGAAGGGAAAGATGTAACTCTGTGAGATGAATTAACAGAACACAGAGCAGTTTCTCAGAAAGCTTCTTTCCAGTTTTGAACGGAAGATATTCCCTTTTTCACCGTAGCTTTCTATGGGCTTCCAAATATCCCTTTGCCAATTCCACAAGAACAGCCTTAGCGAAAGGCTTCTTGAAGGGAAAGATGTAACTCTGTGAGATGAGAAGGGAAAGATGAACTCTGTGACATGAATTAACAGAACACAGAACAGTTTTTCAGAAAGCTTCTTTCCAGTTTTAAACTGAAGATATTTCCTTTTTCACCGTAGCCCTCTATGGGATTTCAAATATCCCTTTGCCAATTCCACAAGAACAGCCTTAGCGAAAGGCTTCTTGAAGGGAAAGATGTAACTCCGTGAGATGAACTAACAGAACACAGAGCAGTTTCTCAGAAAGTTTCTTTCCACTTTTGAACGGAAGATATTTCCTTTTTCACCAGAGCCCTCTATGGGCTTCCAAATATCCCTTTGCAAATTCCAAAAGAACAGCCTTAACGAAAGGCTTCTTGAAGAGAAAGATGTAACTCTGTGAGATGAATTAACAGAAAACAGAGCAGTTTCTCAAAAAGCTTCTTTCCAGTTTTGAACGGAAGATATTTCCTTTTTCATCATAGACCTCTAGGGGCTTCCAAATATCCCTTTGCCAATTCCACAAGAACAGCCTTATCGAAAGGTTTCTTGAAGGGAAAGATGTAACTCTGTGATGAACTAACAGAACACAGAGCAGTTTCTCAGAAAGCTTCTTTCAAGTTTTGAACGGAAGATATTTCCTTTTTCACCATAGGCCTCTATGGGCTTCCAAATATCCCTTTGCCAATTCCACAAGAACAGCCTTAGCGAAAGGCTTTTTGAAGGGAAAGATGTAACTCTGTGAGATGAATTCACAGAACACAGAGTAGTTTCTCAGAAAGCTTCTTTCCAGTTTTGAATGGAAGATATTTCCTTTTTCACCATAGCCCTCTATGGGCTTCCAAATATCCCTTTGCCAATTCCACAAGAACAGCCTTAGGAAAGGCTTCTTGAACGGAAAGATGTAACTCTGTGAGATGAATTAACAGAGCACAGAGCAGTGTCTCAGAAAGCTTCTTTCCAGTTTTGAACGGAAGATATTTCCTTTTTCACCATAGCCCTCCAAGGCTTCCAAATATCCCTTTGCCAATTCCAAAAGAACAGCCTCAGCGAAAGGCTTCTTGAAGGGAAAGATGTAACTCTTTGAGATGAACTAACAGAACACCGAGCAGTTTCTCAGAATGTTCTTTCCAGTTTTGAACGGAAGATATTTCCTTTTTTAGCATAGCCCTCTATGGGCTTAAAAATATCCCTTTGCCAGTTCCACAAGAGCAGCCTTAGCGAAAGACTCCTTGAAGGGAAAGATGTAACTTTGTGAGATGAACTAACAGAACACAGAGCAGTTTCTCAGAAAGCTTCTTTCCAATTTTGAACGGAAGATATTCCCTTTTTCACCATAGCCCTCCATGGGCTTCCAAATATCCCTTTGCCACTTCCACAAGAACAGCCTTAGCGAAAGGCTTCTTGAAGGGAAAGATGTAACTCTGTGAGATGAACTAACAGAACACAGAGCAGTTTCTCAGAAAGCTTCTTTCCAGGTTTGAACGGAAGATATTTCCTTTTTCACCATAGCCCTCTATGGGCTTCCAAATATTCCTTTGCCAATTCCACAAGAACAGCCTTAGCGAAAGGCTTCATGAAGGGAAAGATGTAACTCGGTGAGTAGAATTCAGAGAACACAGAGCAGTTTCTCAGAAAGCTTCTTTCCAGTTTTGAGCGGAAGATATTTCCTTTTTCACCTCAGCCCTCTATGGGCTTCCAAATATCCCTTTGCAAATTCCACAAGAACAGCCTTAGCGAAAGGCTCCTTGAAGGGAAAGATGTAACTCTGTGAGATGAACTAACAGAACACAGAGCAGTTTCTCAGAAAGTTCTTTCCAGTTTTGAACGGAAGATATTTCCTTTTTTAGCATAGCCCTCTATGGGCTTCCAAATATCCCTTTGCCACTTCCACAAGAACAGCCTTAGCGAAAGGCTTCTTGAAGGGAAAGATGTAACTCCGTAAGATGAATTAACAGAACACAGAGCAGTTTCTCAGAAAGCTTCTTTCCAGTTTTGAAGGGAAGATACTTCCTTTTTCAACATAGCCATCTAAGGACTTCCAAATATCGCTTTGCCAATTCCACAAGAACAGCCTTAGCGAAAGGCTTCTTGAAGGGAAAGATGTAACTCTGTGAGATGAATTAACAGAACACAGAGCAGTTTCTCAGAAAGATTCTTTCCAGTTTTGAACGGAAGATATTTCCTTTTTCACCATAGCCCCCTATGGGCTTCCAAATATCCCTTTGCCAGTTCCACAAGAACAGCCTTAGCGAAAGGCTTCTTGAAGGGAACGATGTAACTCTGTGAGATGAACTAACAGAACACACAGCAGTTTCTCAGAAAGCTTCTTTCCAGTTTTGAACGGAAGATATTTCCTTTTTCACCATAGCCCTCTATGGGCTTTCAAATATCCCTTTGCCAATTCCACAAGAACAGCCTTGGCGAAAGGCTTCTTGAAGGGAAAGATGTAACTCTGTGAGATGAACTAACAGAACACAGAGCAGATTCTCAGAAAGCTTCTTTCCTGTTTTGAACGGAAGATATTTCCTTTTTCACCATAGCCCTCTATGGGCTTCCAAATATCCCGTTGCCAATTCCACAAGAACAGCCTTAGAGAAAGGCTTCTTGAAGGGAAAGATGTAACTCTGTGAGATGAATAACAGAACACAGAGCAGTTTCTCAGAAAGCATCTTTCCAGTTTTGAACGGAAGATATTTCCTTTTTCACCATAGGCGTCTATGGACTTCCAAATATCCCTTTGCCAATTCCACAAGAACAGCCTTAGCGAAAGGCTTCTTGAAGGGAAAGATGTAGCTCTGTGAGATGAATTAACAGAACACAGAACAGTTTTCCAGAAAGCTTCTTTCCAGTTTTAAACGGAAGATATTTCCTTTTCCACCATAGCCCTCCATGGGCTTCCAAATATCCCTTTGCCAGTTCCACAATAACAGTCTTAGCGAAAGGCTTCTTGAAGGGAAAGATGTAACTCTGTGAGATGAATTCAGAGAACACAGAGCAGTTTCTCAGAAAGCTTCTTTCCAGTTTTGAACGGAAGATATTTCCTTTTTCACAATAGCCCTCTTTGGGCTTCCAAATATCCCTTTGCCAATTCCACAAGAACAGCCTTATCGAAAGGCTTCTTGAAGGGAAAGATGTAACTCTGTGAGATGAATTAACAGAACACAGAGCAGTTTCTCAGAAAGCTTCTTTCCAGTTTTGAAGGGAAGATATTTCCTTTTTCACCCTAGCTTTCTATGGGCTTCCAAATATCCCTTTGCCAATTCCCCAAGAACAGCCTTATCGAAAGGCTTCTTGAAGGGAAAGATGTAACTCTGTGAGATGAGAAGGGAAAGATGAACCCTTTGAGATGAATTAACAGAACACAGAACAGTTTTTTAGAAAGCTTCTTTCCAGTTTTAAACTGAAGATATTTCCTTTTTCACCGTAGCCCTCTATGGGCTTTCAAATATCCCTTTGCCAATTCCACAAGAACAGCCTTAACGAAAGGCTTCTTGAAGAGAAAGATGTAACTCTGTGAGATGAATTAACAGAAAACAGAGCAGTTTCTCAAAAAGCTTCTTTCCAGTTTTGAACGGAAGATTTTTCCTTTTTCATCATAGACCTCTAGGGGCTTTCAAATATCCCTTTGCCAATTCCACAAGAACAGCCTTATCGAAAGGTTTCTTGAAGGGAAAGATGTAACTCTGTGATGAACTAACAGAACACAGAGCAGTTTCTCAGAAAGCTTCTTTCCAGTTTTGAACGGAAGATATTTCCTTTTTCACCATAGGCCTCTATGGGCTTCCAAATATCCCTTTGCCAATTCCACAAGAACAGCCTTAGCCAAAGGCTTCTTGAAGGGGAAGATGTAACTCTGTGAGATGAACTAACAGAACACAGAGCAGTTTCTCAGAAAGCTTCTTTCCAGGTTTGAACGGAAGATATTTCCTTTTTCACCATAGCCCTCTATGGGCTTCCAAATATCCCTTTGCCAATTCCACAAGAACAGCCTTAGCGAAAGGCTTCATGAAGGGAAAGATGTAACTCTGTGAGAAGAATTCAGAGAACACAGAGCAGTTTCTCAGAAAGCTTCTTTCCAGTTTTGAGCGGAAGATATTTCCTTTTTCACCTTAGCCCTCTATGGGCTTCCAAATATCCCTTTGCAAATTCCACAAGAACAGCCTTAGCGAAAGGCTTCTTGAAGGGAAAGATGTAACTCTGTGAGATGAACTAACAGAACACCGAGCAGTTTCTCTGAAAGTTCTTTCCAGTTTTGAACGGAAGATATTTCCTTTTTCACCATAGCCCTCTATAGGCTTCCAAATATCCCTTTGCCAATTCCACAAGAACAGCCTTAGTGAAAGGCTTCTTGAAGGGAAAGATGGAACTCTTTGAGATGAATTAACAGAACACAGAACAGTTTCTCAGAAAAATTCTTTCCAGTTTTGAACGGAAGATATTACCTTTTTCACCATAGCCCTCTATGGGCTTCCAAATATCCCTTTGCCAATTCCACAAGAACAGCCTTAGCGAAAGGCTTCTTGAAGGGAAAGATATAGCTCTGTGAGATGAATTAACAGAACACAGAGCAGTTTCGCAGAAAGCTTCTTTCCAGTTTTGAACGGAAGATATTTCCTTTTTCACCATAGCCCTCTATGGACTTCCAAATATCCCTTTGCCAATTCCACAAGAACAGCCTTAGCGAAAGGCTTTTTGAAGGGAAAGACGTAACTCTGTGAGATGAATTAACAGAACACAGAGCAGTTTCTCAGAAAGCTTCTTTCCAGTTTTGAACGGAAGATATTTCCTTTTTCACCATAGCCCTCTAAGGGCTTCCAAATATCCCTTTGCCAATTCCACAAGAACAGCCTTAGCGAAAGGCTTCTTGAAGGGAAAGATGTAACTCTGTGAGTTGAATTAACAGAACACAGAGAATTTTCTCAGAAAGCTTCTTTCCAGTTTTGAACGGAAGATATTTCCTTTTTCAACATAGCCCTCCATGGGCTTCCAAATATCCGTTTGCCATTACCACAAGAACAGCCTTAGCGAAAGGCTTCTTGAAGGGAAAGATGTAACTCTGTGAAACGAATTCAGAGAACACAGAGCAGTTTCTCAGAAAGCTTCTTTCCAGTTTTGAACGGAAGATATTTCCTTTTTCACCATAGCCCTCTTTGGGCTTCCAAATATCCCTTTGCCAATTCCACAAAAACAGCCTTAGCGAAAGGCTTCTTGAAGAGAAAGATGTAACTCTGTGAGATGAATTAACAGAACACAGAGCAGTTTCTCAGAAAGCTTCTTTCCAGTTTTGAACGGAAGATATTTCCTTTTTCACCATAGCCCTCTATGGGCTTCCAAATATCCCTTTGCCAATTCCACAAGAACAGCCTTAGTGAAAGGCTTCATGATGGGAAAGATGTAACACTGTGAGAAGAATTCAGAGAACACAGAGCAGTTTCTCAGAAAGCTTCTTTCCAGTTTTGAGTGGAAGATATTTCCTTTTTCACCTTAGCCCTCTATGGGCTTCCAAATATCCCTTTGAAAATTCCACAAGAACAGCCTTAGCGAAAGGCTTCTTGAAGGGAAAGATGTAACTCTGTGAGATGAACTAACAGAACACCGAGCAGTTTCTCAGAAAGTTCTTTGCAGTTTTGAACGGAAGATATTTCCTTTTTCTCCATAGCCCTCTCTGGGCTTCCAAATATCCCTTTGCCAATTCCACAAGAACAGCCTTAGCGAAAGGCTTCTTGAAGGGAAAGATGTAACTCTGTGAGATGAATTAACAGAACACAGAGCAGTTTCTCAGAAAGCTTCTTTCCAGTTTTGAACGGAAGATATTCCCTTTTCCACCATAGCCCTCCATGGGCTTAAAAATATCCCTTTGCCACTTCCACAAGAACAGCCTTAGCGAAAGGCTTCTTGAAGGGAAAGATGTAACTCTGTGAGATGAACTAACAGAACACAGAGCAGTTTCTCAGAAAGCTTCTTTCCAGGTTTGAACGGAAGATATTTCCTTTTTCACCATAGCCCTCTATGGGCTTCCAAATATCCCTTTGCCAATTCCACAAGAACAGCCTTAGTGAACGGCTTCTTGAAGGGAAAGATGTAACTCTGTGAGTTGAATTATCAGAACACAGAGCAGTTTCTCAGAAAGCTTCTTTCCTGTTTTGAACGGAAGATATTTCCTTTTTCACCATAGGCCTCTATGGGCTTCAAAATATCCCTTTGCCAATTCCTCAAAAACAGCCTTAGGGAAAGGCTTCTTAAAGGGAAAGATGTAACTCTGTGAGATGAACTAACAGAACAAAGAGCAGTTTCTCAGAAACCTTCTTTCCAGTTTTGAACGGAAGATATTTCCTTTTTCACAATAGCCCTCTTTGGGCTTCCAAATATCCCTTTGCCAATTCCACAAGAACAGCCTTAGCGAAAGGCTTCTTGAAGGGAAAGATGTAACTCTGTGAGATGAGAAGGGAGAGATGAACTCTGTGAGATGAATTAACAGAACACAGAACTGTTTTTCAGAAAGCTTCTTTCCAGTTTTAAACGGAAGATATTTCCTTTCCCACCATAGCCCTCTATGGGCTTCCAAATATCCCTTTGCCAGTTCCACAATAACAGTCTTAGCGAAAGGCTTCTTGAAGGGAAAGATGTAACTCTGTGAGATGAACTAACAGAACACCGAGCAGTTTCTCAGAAAGTTATTTCCAGTTTTGAACGGAAGATATTTCCTTTTTCACCGTAGCCCTCCATGGGCTTCCAAATATCCCTTTGCCAATTCCACAAGAACAGCCTTAGCGAAAGGCTTCTTGAAGGGAAAGATGTAACTCTGTGAGATGAATTCAGAGAAAACAGAGCAGTTTCTCAGAAAGCTTCTTTCCAGATTTGAACGGAAGATATTTCCTTTTTCACCATAGCCCTCTATGGGCTTCCAAATATCCCTTTGCCAATTCCACAAGAAAAGCCTTAGCGAAAGGCTTCTTGAAGGGAAAGATGTAGCTCTGTGAAATGAATTCAGAGAACACAGAGCAGTTTCTCAGAAAGCTTCTTTCCAGTTTTGAACGGAAGATATTTCCTTTTTCACCGTAGCTTTCTATGGGCTTCCAAATATCCCTTTGCCAATTCCACAAGAACAGCCTTAGCGAAAGGCTTCTTGAAGGGAAAGATGTAACTCTGTGAGATGAGAAGGGAAAGATGAACTCTGTGACATGAATTAACAGAACACAGAACAGTTTTTCAGAAAGCTTCTTTCCAGTTTTAAACTGAAGATATTACCTTTTTCACCGTAGCCCTCTATGGGATTTCAAATATCCCTTTGCCAATTCCACAAGAACAGCCTTAGCGAAAGGCTTCTTGAAGGGAAAGATGTAACTCCGTGAGATGAACTAACAGAACACAGAGCAGTTTCTCAGAAAGTTTCCTTCCACTTTTGAACGGAAGATATTTCCTTTTTCACCAGAGCCCTCTATGGGCTTCCAAATATCCCTTTGCAAATTCCACAAGAACAGCCTTAACGAAAGGCTTCTTGAAGAGAAAGATGTAACTCTGTGAGATGAATTAACAGAAAACAGAGCAGTTTCTCAAAAAGCTTCTTTCCAGTTTTGAACAGAAGATATTTCCTTTTTCATCATAGACCTCTAGGGGCTTCCAAATATCCCTTTGCCAATTCCACAAGAACAGCCTTATCGAAAGGTTTCTTGAAGGGAAAGATGTAACTCTGTGATGAACTAACAGAACACAGAGCAGTTTCTCAGAAAGCTTCTTTCCAGTTTTGAACGGAAGATATTTCCTTTTTCACCATAGGCCTCTATGGGCTTCCAAATATCCCTTTGCCAATTCCACAAGAACAGCCTTAGCGAAAGGCTTTTTGAAGGGAAAGATGTAACTCTGTGAGATGAATTCACAGAACACAGAGTAGTTTCTCAGAAAGCTTCTTTCCAGTTTTGAATGGAAGATATTTCCTTTTTCACCATAGCCCTCTATGGGCTTCCAAATATCCCTTTGCCAATTCCACAAGAACAGCCTTAGGAAAGGCTTCTTGAACGGAAAGATGTAACTCTGTGAGATGAATTAACAGAACACAGAGCAGTGTCTCAGAAAGCTTCTTTCCAGTTTTGAACGGAAGATATTTCCTTTTTCACCATAGCCCTCCAAGGCTTCCAAATATCCCTTTGCCAATTCCACAAGAACAGCCTTAGTGAACGGCTTCTTGAAGGGAAAGATGTAACTCTGTGAGTTGAATTATCCGAACACAGAGCAGTTTCTCAGAAAGCTTCTTTCCAGTTTTGAACGGAAGATATTTCCTTTTTCACCATAGGCCTCTATGGGCTTCCAAATATCCCTTTGCCAATTCCACAAAAACAGCCTTAGGGAAAGGCGTCTTAAAGGGAAAGATGTAACTCTGTGAGATGAACTAACAGAACAAAGAGCAGTTTCTCAGAAACCTTCTTTCCAGTTTTGAACGGAAGATATTTCCTTTTTCACCATAGCCCTCAATGGGCTTCCTAATATCCCTTTGCCAATTCCACAAGAACAGCCTTAGCGAAAGGCTTCTTGAAGGGAAAGATGTAACTCTGTGAGAAGAATTCAGAGAACACAGAGCAGTTTCTCAGAAAGCTTCTTTCCAGTTTTGAACGGAAGATATTTCCTTTTTCACCATAGCCCTCTATGGGCTTCCAAATATCCCTTTGTCAATTCCACAAGAACAGTCTTAGCAAAAGACTTCTTGAAGGGAAAGATGTAACTCTGTGAGATGAATTAACAGAACACAGAGCAGTTTCTCAGAAAGCTTCTTTCCAGTTTTGAACGGAAGATATTTTCTTTTTCATCATAGACCTCTAGGGGCTTTCAAATATCCCTTTGCCAATTCCAAAAGAACAGCCTCAGCGAAAGGCTTCTTGAAGGGAAAGATGTAACTCTGTGATGAACTAACAGAACACATAGCAGTTTCTCAGAAAGCTTCTTTCCAGTTTTGAACGGAAGATATTTCCTTTTTCACCATAGGCCTCTATGGGCTTCCAAATATCCCTTAGCCAATTCCACAAAAACAGCCTTAGGGAAAGGCTTCTTGAAGGGAAAGATGTAACTCTGTGAGATGAACTAACAGAACACAGAGCAGTTTCTCAGAAAGCTTCTTTCCTGTTTTGAACGGAAGATATTTCCTTTTACACCATAGCCCTCTATGGGCTTCCAAATATCCCTTTGCCAATTCCACAAGAACAGCCTTAGCGAAAGGCTTCTTGAAGGGAAAGATGTAACTCTGTGAGATGAATAACAGAACACAGAGCAGTTTCTCAGAAAGCTTCTTTCCAGTTTTGAACGGAAGATATTTCCTTTTTCAGCATAGCCCTCTATGGGCTTCCAAATATCCCTTTGCCAATTCCACAAGAACAGCCTTAGCGAAAGGCTTCTTGAAGGGAAAGATGTAACTCTGTGAGATGAGAAGGGAAAGATGAACTCTGTGAGATGAATTAACAGAACACAGAACAGTTTTTCAGAAAGCTTTTTCCAGTTTTGAACGGAAGATATTTCCTTTTTCACCGTAGCCCCCTATGTGCTTCCAAATATCGCTTTGCCAATTCCACAAGAACAGCCTTATCGAAAGGCTTCTTGAAGGGAAAGATGTAACTCTGTGAGATGAATTCAGAGAACACAGAGCAGTTTCTCAGAAAGCTTCTTTCCAGTTTTGAACGGAAGATATTTCCTTTTTCACAATAGCCCTCTTTCGGCTTCCAAATATCCCTTTGCCAATTCCACAAGAACAGCCTAATCGAAAGGCTTCTTGAAGGGAAAGATGTAACTCTGTGAGATGAATTAACAGAACACAGAGCAGTTTCTCAGAAAGCTTCTTTCCAGTTTTGAAGGGAAGATATTTCCTTTTTCACCGTAGCTTTCTATGGGCTTCCAAATATCCCTTTGCCAATTCCACAAGAACAGCCTTAGCGAAAGGCTTCTTGAAGGGAAAGATGTAACTCTGTGAGATGAGAAGGGAAAGATGAACTCTGTGAGATGAATTAACAGAACACAGAACAGTTTTTCAGAAAGCTTCTTTCCAGTTTTAAACTGAAGATATTTCCTTTTTCACCGTAGCCCTCTATGGGCTTTCAAATATCCCTTTGCCAATTCCACAAGAGCAGCCTTAGCGAAAGGCTTCTTGAAGGGAAAGATGTAACTCCGTGAGATGAACTAACAGAACACAGAGCAGTTTCTCAGAAAGTTTCTTTCCACTTTTGAACGGAAGATATTTCCTTTTTCACAAGAGCCCTCTATGGGCTTCCAAATATCCCTTTGCAAATTCCACAACAACAGCCTTAAGGAAAGGCTTCTTGAAGAGAAAGATGTAACTCTGTGAGATGAATTAACAGAAAACAGAGCAGTTTCTCAAAAGGCTTCTTTCCAGTTTTGAACGGAAGATATTTCCTTTTTCATCATAGACCTCTAGGGGCTTTCAAATATCCCTTTGCCAATTCCACAAGAACAGCCTTATCGAAAGGTTTCTTGAAGGGAAAGATGTAACTCTGTGATGAACTAACAGAACACAGAGCAGTTTCTCAGAAAGCTTCTTTCCAGTTTTGAACGGAAGATATTTCCTTTGTCACCATAGGCCTCTATGGGCTTCCAAATATCCCTTTGCCAATTCCACAAGAACAGCCTTAGCGAAAGGCTTTTTGAAGGGAAAGATGTAACTCTGTGAGATGAATTCAGAGAACACAGAGTAGTTTCTCAGAAAGCTTCTTTCGAGTTTTGAACGGAAGATATTTCCTTTTACACCATAGCCCTCTATGGGCTTCCAAATATCCCTTTGCCAATTCCACAAGAACAGCCTTAGCGAAAGGCTTCTTGAAGGGAAAGATGTAACTCTGTGAGATGAATAACAGAACACAGAGCAGTTTCTCAGAAAGCTTCTTTCCAGTTTTGAACGGAAGATATTTCCTTTTTCACCATAGCCCTTTATGGGCTTCCAAATATCCCTTTGCCAATTCCACAAGAACAGCCTTAGCGAAAGGCTTCTTGAAGGGAAAGATGTAGCTAGGTGAAATGAATTCAGAGAACACAGAGCAGTTTCTCAGAAAGCTTTTTCCAGTTTTGAACGGAACATGTTTCCTTTTTCACCAAAGCCCTCTATTGGCTTCCAAATATCCCTTTGCCAATTCCACAAGAACAGCCTTAGGAAAGGCTTCTTGAAGGGAAAGATGTAACTCTGTGAGAAGAATTCAGAGAACACAGAGCAGTTTCTCAGAAAGCTTCTTTCAAGTTTTGAACGGAAGATATTTCCTTTTTCACCATAGCCCTCCAAGGCTTCCAAATATCCCTTTGCCAATTCCACAAGAGCAGCCTTAGTGAAAGGCTTCTTGAAGGGAAAGATGTAACTCTGTGAGTTGAATTAACAGAACACAGAGCAGTTTCTCAGAAAGCTTCTTTCCAGTTTTGAACCGAAGATATTTCCTTTTTCACCGTAGGCCTCTATGGGCTTCCAAATATCCCTTTGCCAATTCCACAAAAACAGCCTTAGGGAAAGGCTTCTTAAAGGGAAAGATGTAACTCTGTGAGATGAACTAACAGAACAAAGAGCAGTTTCTCAGAAACCTTCTTTCCAGTTTGGACGGAAGATATTTCTTTTTTCACCATAGCCCTCAATGGGCTTCCAAATATCCCTTTGCCAATTCCACAAGAACAGCCTT
The DNA here is from genome assembly GCF_047675955.1 of Chlorocebus sabaeus. NCBI lineage: Eukaryota > Metazoa > Chordata > Mammalia > Primates > Cercopithecidae > Chlorocebus > Chlorocebus sabaeus. The sequence continues at coordinate 37,184,419 of NC_132909.1, forward strand.
AGGAAAGGCTTCTTGAAGGGAAAGATGTAACTCTGTGAGATGAATTAACAGAACGCAGAGCAGTTTCTCAGAAAGCTTCTTTCCAGTTTTGAACGGAAGATATTTCCTTTTTCACGATAGCCCTATATGGGCTTCCAAATATCCCTTTGCCATTTCCACAAGAACAGCCTTAGCGAAAGGCTTCTTGAAGGGAAAGATGTAACTCCGTGAGAAGAATTCAGAGAACACAGAGCAGTTTCTCAGAAAGCTTCTTTCCAGTTTTGAACGGAAGATATTTCCTTTTTCACCATAGCCCTCTATGGGCTTCCAAATATCCCTTTGTCAATTCCACAAGAACAGTCTTAGCGAAAGACTTCTTGAAGGGAAAGATGTAACTCTGTGAGATGAATTAACAGAACACAGAGCAGTTTCTCAGAAAGCTTCTTTCCAGTTTTGAACGGAAGATATTTTCTTTTTCATCATAGACCTCTAGGGGCTTTCAAATATCCCTTTGCCAATTCCAAAAGAACAGCCTCAGCGAAAGGCTTCTTGAAGGGAAAGATGTAACTCTGTGATGAACTAACAGAACACATAGCAGTTTCGCAGAAAGATTCTTTCCAGTTTTGAACGGAAGATATTTCCTTTTTCACCATAGGCCTCTATGGGCTTCCAAATATCCCTTTGCCAATTCCACAAAAACAGCCTTAGGGAAAGGCTTCTTGAAGGGAAAGATGTAACTCTGTGAGATGAACTAACAGAACACAGAGCAGTTTCTCAGAAAGCTTCTTTCCTGTTTTGAACGGAAGATATTTCCTTTTACACCATAGCCCTCTATGGGCTTCCAAATATCCCTTTGCCAATTCCACAGGAACAGCCTAAGCGAAAGGCTTCTTGAAGGGAAAGATGTAACTCTGTGAGATGAATTAACAGAACACAGAACAGTTTTTCAGAAAGCTTTTTCCAGTTTTGAACGGAAGATATTTCCTTTTTCACCATAGCCCCCTATGGGCTTCCAAAAATCGCTTTGCCAATTCCACAAGAACAGCCTTATCGAAAGGCTTCTTGAAGGGAAAGATGTAACTCTGTGAGATGAATTCAGAGAACACAGAGCAGTTTCTCAGAAAGCTTCTTTCCAGTTTTGAACGGAAGATATTTCCTTTTTCACCGTAGCTTTCTATGGGCTTCCAAATATCCCTTTGCCAATTCCACAAGAACAGCCTTAGCGAAAGGCTTCTTGAAGGGAAAGATGTAACTCTGTGAGATGAGAAGGGAAAGATGAACTCTGTGAGATGAATTAACAGAACACAGAACAGTTTTTCAGAAAGCTTCTTTCCAGTTTTAAACTGAAGATATTTCCTTTTTCACAGTAGCCCTCTATGGGCTTTCAAATATCCCTTTGCCAATTCCACAAGAACAGCCTTAGCGAAAGGCTTCTTGAAGGGAAAGATGTAACTCCGTGAGATGAACTAACAGAACACAGAGCAGTTTCTCAGAAAGCTTCTTTCCAGTTTTGAACGGAAGATATTTTCTTTTTCATCATAGACCTCTAGGGGCTTTCAAATATCCCTTTGCCAATTCCAAAAGAACAGCCTCAGCGAAAGGCTTCTTGAAGGGAAAGATGTAACTCTGTGATGAACTAACAGAACACATAGCAGTTTCTCAGAAAGCTTCTTTCCAGTTTTGAACGGAAGATATTTCCTTTTTCACCATAGGCCTCTATGGGCTTCCAAATATCCCTTTGCCAATTCCATAAAAACAGCCTTAGGGAAAGGCTTCTTGAAGGGAAAGATGTAACTCTGTGAGATGAACTAACAGAACACAGAGCAGTTTCTCAGAAAGCTTCTTTCCTGTTTTGAACGGAAGATATTTCCTTTTACACCATAGCCCTCCATGGGCTTCCAAATATCCCTTTGCCAATTCCACAAGAACAGCCTTAGTGAAAGGCTTCTTGAAGGGAAAGATGTAGCTCTGTGAAATGAATTCATAGAACACAGAGCAGTTTCTCAGAAAGCTTTTTCCAGTTTTGAACGGAACATGTTTCCTTTTTCACCATAGCCCTCTATGTGCTTCCAAATATCCCTTTGCCAATTCCTCAAGAACAGCCTTATCGAAAGGCTTCTTGAAGGTAAAGATGTAACTCTGTGAGATGAATTCAGAGAACACAGAGCAGTTTCTCAGAAAGCTTCTTTCCAGTTTTGAAGGGAAGATATTTCCTTTTTCACTGTAGCCCTCTATGGGCTTCCAAATATACATTTGCCAATTCCACAAGAACAGCCTTAGCGAAAGGCTTCTTGAAGGGAAAGATGTAACTCTGTGAGATGAGAAGGGAAAGATGAAATCTGTGAGATGAATTAAAAGAACACAGAACAGTTTTTCAGAAAGCTTCTTTCCAGTTTTAAACGGAAGATATTTCCTTTTTCACCGTAGCTCTCTATGGGCTTCCAAATATCCCTTTGCCAATTCCACAAGAACAGCCTTAGCGAAAGGGTTCTTGAAGGGAAAGATGTAACTCCGTGAGATGAACTAACAGAACACAGAGCAGTTTCTCAGAAAGCTCTTTCCAGTTTTGAACGGAAGATATTTCCTTTTTCACCAGAGCCCTCTATGGGCTTCCAAATATCCCTTTGCAAATTTCGCAAGAACAGCCTTAACGAAAGGCTTCTTGAAGAGAAAGATGTAACTCTGTGAGATGAATTAACAGAAAACAGAGCAGTTTCTCAGAATGCTTCTTTCCAGTTTTGAACGGAAGATATTATCTTTTTCAGCAGAGCCCTCTATGGGCTTCCAAATATCCCTTTGCCAATTCCACAAGAACAGCCTTAGCGAAAGGCTTCTTGAAGGGAAAGATGTAACTCTGTGAGAAGAATTCAGAGAACACAGAGCATTTTCTCAGAAAGCTTCTTTCCAGTTTTGAAGGGAAGATATTTCCTTTTTCACCTTAACCCTCTATGGGCTTCCAAATATCCCTTTGCCAATTCCACAAGAACAGCCTTAGCGAAAGGCTTCTTGAAGGGAAAGATGTAACTGTGTGAGATGAAATAACAGAACACCGAGCAGTTTCTCAGAAAGTTCTTTCCAGTTTTGAACGGAAGATATTTCCTTTTTCACCGTAGCCCTCTATGGGCTTCCAAATATCCCTTTGCCAATTCCACAAGAACAGCCTTAGCGAAAGGCTTCTTGAAGGGAAAGATGTAACTCTGTGAGATGAATTCACAGAACACAGAACAGTTTCTGAGAAAGCTTCTTTCTAGTTTTGAACGGAAGATATTTCCTTTCTCACCATAGCTCTCTATGGGCTTCCAAATATCCCTTTGCCAATTCCACAAGAACAGCCTTAGCGAAAGTCTTCTTGAAGGGAAAGATGGAACTCTCTGAGATGAATTAACAGCACACAGAGCAGTTTCTCAGAAAGCTTCTTTCCAGTTTTGAACGGAAGATATTTCCTTTTTCACCATAGCCCTCTATGGGCTTCCAAATATCCCTTTGCCAATTCCACAAGAACAGCCTTAGCGAAAGGCTTCTTGAAGGGAAAGATGTAACTCTGTGAGATGAATTAACAGAACACAGAACAGATTCTCTGAAAGCTTCTTTCCAGTTTTGAACGGAAGATATTTCCTTTTTCACCATAGCCCTCTAAGGGCTTCCAAATATCCCTTTGCAAATTCCACAGGAACAGCCTTAGCGAAAGGCTTCTTGAAGGGAAAGATGTAACTCTGTGAGATGAGAAGGGAAAGATGAACTCTGTGAGATGAATTAACAGAACACAAAACAGTTTTTCAGAAAGCATCTTTCCTGTTTTAAACGGAAGATATTTCCTTTTTCACCATAGCCCTCTATGGGCTTCCAGATATCCCTTTGCCAGTTCCACAAGAACAGCCTTAGCGAAAGGCTTCTTGAAGGGAAAGATGGAACTCTGTGAGATGAATTAACAGAACACAGAGCAGTTTCTCAGAAAGCTTCTTTCCAGTTTTGAACGGAAGATATTTCCTTTTTCACCATAGACCTCTATGGGCTTCCAAATATCCCTTTGCCAATTCCACAAGAACAGCCTTAGCGAAAGGCTTCTTGAAGGGAACGATGTAGCTCTTTGAGATGAATTAACAGAACACAGAGCAGTTTCGCAGAAAGCTTCTTTCCTGTTTTGAACGGAAGATATTTCCTTTTTCACCATAGCCCTCTAAGGGCTTCCAAATATCCCTTTGCCAATTCCACAAGAACAGCTTTAGCGAAAGGCTTCTTGAAGGGAAAGATGTAACTCTGTGAGATGAACTAACAGAACACAGAGCAGTTTCTCAGAAAGCTTCTTTCCAGTTTTGAACGGAAGATATTTCCTTTTTCACCATAGCCCTCTATGGGCTTCCAAATATCCCTTTGCCAATTCCACAAGAACAGCCTTAGCGAAAGGCTTCTTGAAGGGAAAGATGTAACTCTTTGAGATGAATTAACAGAACACAGAGCAGTTTCTCATAAAGCTTCTTTCCAGTTTTGAACGGAAGTTTTTTCCTTTTTCACCATAGCCCTCTACGGGCTTCCAAATATCCCTTTGCCAATTCCACAAGATCAGCCTTAGCGAAAGGCTTTTTGAAGGGAAAGATGTAACTCTGTGAGTTGAATTAACAGAACACAGAGAAGTTTCTCAGAAAGCTTCTTTCCAGTTTTGAACGGAAGATATTTCCTTTTTCACCATAGCCCTCTACGGGCTTGCAAATATCACTTTGCCAATTCCACAAGAACAGCCTTAGCGAAAGGCTTCTTGAAGGGAAAGATGTAACTCTGCGAGATGAATTAACACAACGCAGAGCAGTTTCTCAGAAAGCTTCTTTCCAGTTTTGAACGGAAGATATTTCCTTTTTCACCATAGCCCTCTATGGGCCTCCAAATATCCCTTTGCCAGGTCCACAAGAACAGCCTTAGCGAAAGGCTTCTTGAAGGGAAAGATGTAACTCTGTGAGATGAATTCACAGAACACAGAGCAGTTTCTCAGAAAGCTTCTTTCCAGTTTTGAACGGAAGGTATTTCCTTTTTCACCATAACCCTCTATGGGCTTCCAAATATCCCTCTGCCAATTCCACAAGAACAGACTTAGCGAAAGGCTTCTTGACGGGAAAGATATAACTCCGTGAGATGAATTAACAGAACACAGAGTAGTTTCTCAGAAAGCTTCTTTCCAGTTTTGAAGGGAAGATACATCCTTTTTCAACATAGCCATCTAAGGACTTCCAAATATCCCTTTGCCAATTCCACAAGAACAGCCTTAGCGAAAGGCTTCTTGAAGGGAAAGATGTAACTCTGTGAGATGAATTAACAGAACACAGAGCAGTTTCTCAGAAAGCTTCTTTCCAGTTTTGAACGGAAGATATTTCCTTTCACACCATATCCCTCCATGGGCTTCCAAATATCCCTTTGCCAAATCCACAAGAACAGCCTTAGCGAAAGGCTTCTTGAAGGGAAAGATGTAACTCTGTGAGATGAAAAGGGAAAGATGAACTCTGTGAGATGAATTAACAGAACACAAAACAGTTTTTCAGAAAGCATCTTTCCTGTTTTAAACGGAAGATATTTCCTTTTTCACCATAGCCCTCTATGGGCTTCCAAATATCCCTTTGCCAGTTCCACAAGAACAGCCTTAGCGAAAGGCTTCTTGAAGGGAAAGATGTAACTCTGTGAGATGAACTAACAGAACACCGAGCAGTTTCTCAGAAAGTTCTTTCCAGTTTTGAACGGAAGATATTTCCTTTTTTTAGGATAGCCCTCCATGGGCTTCCAAATATCCCTTTGCAGATTTAAACAAGAACAGCCTTAGCGAAAGGCTTCTTGAAGGGAAAGATGTAACTCTGTGAGAAGAATTCAGAGAACGCAGAGCAGTTTCTCACAACGCTTCTTTCCAGTTTTAAACGGAAGATATTTCATTTTTCACAGTAGCCCTCTTTGGACTTCCAAATATCCCTTTGCCAATTCCACAAAAACAGCCTTAGCGAAAGGCTTCTTGAAGACAAAGATGTAACTCTGTGAGATGAATTAACAGAACACAGAGCAGTTTCTCAGAAATCTTCTTTCCAGTTTTGAAAGGAAGGTATTTCCTTTTTCACCATAGCCCTCTATGAGCTTCCAAATATCCCTTTGCCAATTCCACAAGAACAGCCTTAGGGAAAGGCTTCATGTAGGGAAAGATGTAACTCTGTGAGATGAATTCAGAGAACACAGAGCAGTTTCTCAGAAAGCTTCTTTCCAGTTTTGAACGGAAGATATTTCCTTTTTCACGTTAGCCCTCTATGGTCTTCCAAATATCCCTTTGCCAATTCCACAAGAACAGCCTTAGAGAAAGGCTTCTTAAAGGGAAAGATGTAACTCTGTGAGATGAACTAACAGAACACCGAGCAGTTTCTCAGAAAGTTCTTTCCAGTTTTGAACGGAAGATATTTCCTTTTTCACCATAGCCCTCTATGGGCTTCCAAATATCCCTTTGCCAATTCCACTAGAACAGCCTTAGCGAAAGGCTTCTTGAAGGGAAAGATGTACCTCTGTGAGATGAATTAACAGAACACAGAGCAGTTTCTCCGAAAGCTTCTTTCAAGTTTTGAACGGAAGATATTTCCTTTTTCACCATAGCAATCTATGGGCTTCCAAATATCCCTTTGCCAATTAAAACAGAACAGCCTTATGAACGGCCTTTTGAAGGGAAAGATGTAACTCTGTGAGATGAATTAACAGAAAACAGAGCAGTTTCTCAGAATGCTTCTTTCCAGTTTTGAACGGAAGATATTATCTTTTTCAGCAGAGCCCTCTATGGGCTTCCAAATATCCCTTTGCCAATTCCACAAGAACAGCCTTAGCGAAAGGCTTCTTGAAGGGAAAGATGTAACTCTGTGAGATGAATTCAGAGAACACAGAGCAGTTTCTCAGAAAGCTTCTTTCCAGTTTTGAACGGAAGATATTTCCTTTGTCAACATAGCCCTCTATGGGCTTCCAAATATCCCTTTGCCAGTTCCACAAGAACAGCCTTAGCGAAAGGCTTCTTGAAGGGAAAGATGGAACTCTGTGAGATGAACTAACAGAACACAGAGCAGTTTCTCAGAAAGCTTCTTTCCAGTTTTGAACGGAAGATATTTCCTTTTTCACCATAGCCCTCTATGGGCTTCCAAATATCCCTTTTCCAATTCCACAAGAACAGTCTTAGCAAGAGGCTTCTTGAAGGGAAAGATGTAACTCTGTGAGATGAACTAACAGAACACAGAGCAGATCCTCAGAAAGCTTCTTTCCAGTTTTGAACGGAAGATATTTCCTTTTCCACCAGAGCCCTCTATGGGCTTCCAAATATCCCTTTGCCAATTCCACAAGAACAGCCTTAGCGAAAGGCTTCTTGAAGGGAAAGATGTAACTCTGTGAGATGAATTCAGAGAACACAGAGCAGTTTCTCAGAAAGCTTCTTTCCAGTTTTGAAAGGAAGATATTTCCTTTGTGACCATAGCCCTCTATGGTCTTCCAAATATCCCTTTGCCAATTCCACAAGAACAGCCTTAGCGAAAGGATTCTTGAAGGGAAAGATGTAACTCTGTGAGATGAATTCAGAGAACACAGAGCAGTTTCTCAGAAAGCTTCTTTCCAGTTTTGAACGGAAGATATTTCCTTTGTCACCATAGCCCTCTATGGGCTTCCAAATATCCCTTTGCGAATTCCACAAGAACAGCCTTAGCGAAACGCTTTGAAGGGAAAGATGTAACTCTGTGAGATGAATTAACAGAACACAGAGCAATTTCTCAGAAAGCTTCTTTCCAGTTTTGAACGGAAGATATCTCCTTTATCACCATAGCCCTCTATGGGCTTCCAAATATCCCTTTGCCAATTCCACAAGAATAGCCTTAGCGAAAGGTTTCTTGAAGGAAAAGATGTAACTCTGTGAGATGAATTCAGAGAACACAGAGCAGTTTCTCAGAAAACTTCTTTCCAGTTTTGATCGGAAGATATTTCCTTTTTCACCATAGCCCTCTATGGGCTTCCAAATATCCCTTTGCCAATTCCACAAGAACAGCCTTAGCGAAAGGCTTCTTGAAGGGAAAGATGTAACTCTGTGAGATGAATTAACAGAACACAGAGCAGTTTCTCAGAAAGCTTCTTTCCAGTTTTGAACGGAAGATGTTTCCATTTTCACCATACCCCTCTAAGGGCTTGCAAATATCCCTTTGCCAATTCCACAAGAACAGCCTTAGCGAAAGACTTCTTGAAGGGAAAGATGTAACTCTGTGAGATGAATTAACAGAACACAGAGCCGTTTCTCAGAAAGCTTCTTTCCAGTTTTGAGCGGAAGATATTTCCTTTTTCACCATAGCCCTCTATGGGCTTCGAAATATCCCTGTGCCAGTTCCACAAGAACAGCCTTAGCGAAAGGCTTCTTGAAGGGAAAGAGGTAACTATGTCAGATGAACTAACAGAAAACAGAGCAGTTTCTCAGAAAGCTTCTTTCCAGTTTTGAACGGAAGATATTTCCTTTTTCACCACAGCTCTCTATGGGCTTCCAAATATCCCTTTGCCAGTACCACAAGAACAGCCTTAGCGAAAGGCTTCTTGAAGGGAAAGATGTAACTCTGTGAGATGAACTAACAGAACACAGAGCAGTTTCTCAGAAAGCTTCTTTCCAGTTTTGAACGGAAGATATTTACTTTTTCACCATAGCCCTCTATGGGCTTCCAAATATCCCTTTGCAAATTCCACAAGAACAGCCTTAGCGAAAGGCTTCTTGAAGGGAAAGATGTAACTCTGAGAGATGAACTAACAGAACACAGAGCAGTTTCTCAGAAAGCTTCTTTCCAGTTTTGAACGGAAGATATTTCCTTTTTAACCATAGCCCTCTATGGGCTTCCAAATATCCCTTTGCCAATTCCACAAGAACAGCCTTAGCGAAAGGCTTCTTGAAGGGAAAGATGTAACGCTGTGAGATGAATTAACAGAACACAGAGCAGTTTCTCAGAAAGCTCCTTTCCAGTTTTGAACGGAAGATATTTCCTTTTTCACCATAGCAATCTATGGGCTTCCAAATATCCCTTTGCCAATTCCACAAGAACAGCCTTAGCGAACGGCTTTTTGAAGGGAAAGATGTAACTCTGTGAGATGAATTAACAGAACACAGAGCAGATTCTCAGAAAGCTTCTTTCCAGTTTTGAACGGAAGATATTTCCTTTTTCACAATAGCCCTCTTTGGGCTTCCTAATATCCCTTTGCCAATTCCACAAAAACAGCCTTAGCGAAAGGCTTCTTGAAGGGAAAGATTTAACTCTGTGAGATGAATTAACAGAACACAGAGCAGTTTCTCAGAAACCTTCTTTCCAGTTTTGAACGGAAGATATTTCCTTTTTCACCATAGCCCTCTATGGGCTTCCAAATATCCCTTTGCCAATTCCACAAGAACAGCCTTAGCGAAAGGCTTCTTGAAGGGAAAGATGTAACTCTGTGAGATGAATTCAGAGAACACAGAGCAGTTTCTCAGAAAGCTTCTTTCCAGTTTTGAACGGAAGATATTTCCTTTTTCACCATAGCCCTCTATGGGCTTCCAAATATCCCTTTGCCAATTCCACAAGAACAGCCTTAGCGAAACGCTTCTTGAAGGGAAAGATGTAACTCTGTGAGATGAACTAACAGAACACAGAGCAATTTCTCCGAAAGCTTCTTTCCAGTTTTGAACGGAAGATATTTCCTTTTTCACCATAGCCCTCTATGGGCTTCCAAATATCCCTTTGCCAATTCCACAAGAACAGCCTTAGCGAAAGGCTTCTTGAAGGGAAAGATGCAACTCTGTGAGATGAATTCAGAGAACACAGAGCAGTTTCTCAGAAAGCTTCTTTCCAGTTTTGAAAGGAAGATATTTCCTTTTTCACCATAGCCCTCTAGGGGTTCCAAATATCCCTTTGCCAGGTCCAAAAGAACAGCCTTAGCGAAAGGCTTCTTGAACGGAAAGATGTAACTCTGTGAGACGAACTAACAGAACACAGAGCAGTTTCTCAGAAAGCTTCTTTCTAGTTTTGAACGGAAGATATTTCCTTTGTCACCATAGACCTCTATGGGCTTCCAAATATCCCTTTGCCAATTCCACAAGAACAGCCTTAGCGAAACGCTTCTTGAAGGGAAAGATGTAACTCTGTGAGATGAACTAACAGAACACAGAGCAATTTCTCAGAAAGCTTCTTTCCAGTTTTGAACGGAAGATATCTACTTTTTCACCATAGCCCTCTATGGGCTTCCAAATATCCCTTTGCCAATTCCACAAGAATAGCCTTAGCGAAAGGCTTCTTGAAGGGAAAGATGTAACTCTGTGAGATGAATTCAGAGAACACAGAGCAGTTTCTCAGAAAGCTTCTTTCCAGTTTTGAACGGAAGATATTTAATTTTTCACCATAGCCCTCTATGGGCTTCCAAATACCCCTTTGCCAGTTCCAAAAGAACAGCCTTAGCGAAAGGCTTCTTGAACGGAAAGATATAACTCTGTGAGATGAACTAACAGAACACAGAGCAGTTTCTCAGAAAGCTTCTTTCCAGTTTTGAACGGAAGATATTTCCTTTTTCACCATAGCCCTCTACTGGCTTCCAAATATCCCTTTGCCAATTCCACAAGAACAGCCTTAGCGAAAGTCTTTTTAAGGGAAAGATGTAACTCTGTGAGATGAATTAACAGAACACAGAGCAGTTTCTTAGAAAGCTTCTTTCCAGTTTTGAACGGAAGTTATTTCCTTTTTCACCATAGCCCTCTATGGGCTTCCAAATATCCCTTTGCCAGTACCACAAGAACAGCCTTAGCGAAAGGCTTCTTGAAGGGAAAGATGGAACTCAGTGAGATGAATTAACAGTACACAGAGCAGTTTCTCAGAAAGCTTCTTTCCAGTTTTGAAGGGAAGATATTTCCTTTTTCACCATAGCCCTCTATGGGCTTCCAAATGTCCCTTTGCCAATTCCACAAGATGAGCCTTAGTGAAAGGCTTCTTGAAGGGAAAGATGTAACTCTGTGAGATGATAAGGGAAAGATGAACTCTGTGAGATGAATTAACAGAACACAGAACAGTTTTTCAGAAAGCTTCTTTCAAGTTGTAAACGGAAGATATTTCCTTTTTCACCATAGCCCTCTATGGGCTTCCAAATATCCCTTTGCCAGTTCCACAAGAACAGCCTTAGCGAAAGCCTTCTTGAAGGGAAAGATGTAACTCTGTGAGATGAACTAACAGAACACCGAGCAGTTTCTCAGAAAGTTCTTTCCAGTTTTGAACGGAAGATATTTCCTTTTTCAGCAGAGCCCTCTTTGGGCTTCCAAATATCCCTTTGCCAATTCCACAAAAACAGCCTTAGCGAAAGGCTTCTTGAAGAGAAAGATGTAACTCTGTGAGATGAATTAACAGAACACAGAGTAGTTTCTCAGAAATCTTCTTTCCAATTTTGAACGGAAGATATTTCCTTTTTCACCATAGCCCTCTATGGGCTTCCTAATATCCCTTTTCCAATTCCACAAGAACAGCCTTAGCGAAAGGCTTCATGAAGGGAAAGATGTAACTCGGTGAGAAGAATTCAGAGAACACAGAGCAGTTTCTCAGAAAGCTTCTTTCCAATTTTGAACGGAAGATATTTCCTTTTTCACCTTAGCCCTCTATGGGCTTCCAAATATCCCTTTGCCAATTCCACAAGAACAGCCTTTGAGAAAGGCTTCTTGAAGGGAAAGATGTAACTCTGTGAGATGAACTAACAGAACACAGAGCAGTTTCTCAGAAAGCTTCTTTCCAGTTTTGAAGGGAAGTTATTTTTTTTTTTTCACCATAGCCCTCTATGGCCTTCCAAATATCCCTTTGCCAATTCCAAAGAACAGCCTTAGCGAAAGGCTTCTTGAAGGGAATGATGTAACTCTGTGAGATGAATTAACAGAACACAGAGTAGTTTCTCAGAAAGTTTCTTTCCAGTTTTGAACGGAAGATATTTCCTTTGTCACCATAGCCCTCTATGGGCTTCCAAATATCCCTTTGCCAATTCCACAAGAACAGCCTTAGCGAAAGGTTTCTTGAAGGGAAAGATGTAACTCTATGAGATGAATTAACAGAACACAGAGCAGTTTCTCAGAAAGCTTCTTTCCAGTTTTGAACGGAGGATATTTCCTTTTTCACCATAGCCCTCTATGGGCTTCCAAATATCCCTTTGCCAATTCCACAAGAACAGCCTTAGCGAAAGGCTTCTTGAAGGGAAAGATGTAACACTGTGAGATGACCTAACAGAACACAGAGCAGTTTCTCAGAAAGCTTCTTTCCAGTTTTGAACGGAAGATATTTCCTTTTTCACCATAGCCCTCTATGGGCTTCCAAATATCCTTTTGCCAGTACCACAAGAACAGCCTTAGCGAAAGGCTTCATGTAGGGAAAGATGTAACTCTGTGAGATGAACTAACAGAATACAGAGCAGTTTCTCAGAAAGCTTCTTTCCAGTTTTGAACGGAAGATATTTCCTTTATCACCATAGCCCTCTATGGGCTTCCAAATATCCCTTTGCCAATTCCACAAGAACAGCCTTAGCGAAAGGCTTCTTGAAGGGAAAGATGTAACTCTGTGAGATGAATTCAGAGAACACAGAGCAGTTTCTCAGAAAGCTTCTTTCCAGTTTTGAAAGGAAGATACTTCCTTTGTCACCATAGCCCTCTATGGGCTTCCAAATATCCCTTTGCCAATTCCACAAGAAGAGCCTTAGCGAAAGGATTCTTGAAGGGAAAGATGTAACTCTGTGAGATGAATTCAGAGAACACAGAGCAGTTTCTCAGAAAGCTTCTTTCCAGTTTTGAACGGAAGATATTTCCTTTGTCACCATAGCCCTCTATGGGCTTCCAAATATCCCTTTGCCAATGGCACAAGAACAGCCTTAGCGAAACGCTTCTTGAAGGGAAAGATGTAACTCTGTGAGATGAATTAACAGAACACAGAGCAATTTCTCAGAAAGCTTCTTTCCAGTTTTGAACGGAAGATATCTCCTTTTTCACCGTAGCCCTCTATGGGATTCCAAATATCCCTTTGCCAATTCCACAAGAATAGCCTTAGCGAAAGGCTTCTTGAAGGAAAAGATGTAACTCTGTGAGATGAATTCAGAGAACACAGAGCAGTTTCTCAGAAAACTTCTTTCCAGTTTTGAACGGAAGATATTTCCTTTTTCACCATAGCCCTCTATGGGCTTCCAAATATCCCATTGCCAATTCCACAAGAACAGCCTTAGCGAAAGGCTTCCTGAAGGGAAAGATGTAACTCTGTGAGATGAATTAACAGAACACAGAGCAGTTTCTCAGAAAGCTTCTTTCCAGTTTTGAACGGAAGATGTTTCCTTTTTCACCATACCCCTCTAAGGGCTTCCAAATATCCCTTTGCCAATTCCAAAAGAACAGCCTTAGCGAAAGGCTTCTTGAACGGAAAGATGTAACTCTGTGAGACGAACTAACAGAACACAGAGCAGTTTCTCAGAAAGCTTCTTTCCAGTTTTGAACGGAAGATATTTCCTTTGTCACCATAGACCTCTACGGGCTTCCAAATATCCCTTTGCCAATTCCACAAGAACAGCCTTAGCGAAACTCTTCTTGAAGGGAAAGATGTAACTCTGTCAGATGAATTAACAGAACACAGAGCAATTTCTCAGAAAGCTTCTTTCCAGTTTTGAACGGAAGATATCTCCTTTTTCACCATAGCCCTCTATGGGCTTCCAAATATCCCTTTGCCAATTCCACAAGAATAGCCTTAGCGAAAGGCTTCTTGAAGTGAAAGATGTAACTCTGTGAGATGAATTCAGAGAACACAGAGCAGTTTCTCAGAAAACTTCTTTCCAGTTTTGAACGGAAGATATTTCCTTTTTCACCATAGCCCTCTATGGGCTTCCAAATATCCCTTTGCCAATTCCACAAGAACAGCCTTAGCGAAAGGCTTCTTGAAGGGAAAGATGTAACTCTGTGAGATGAATTCAGAGAACACAGAGCAGTTTCTCAGAAAGCTTCTTTCCAGTTTTGAACGGAAGATATTTAATTTTTCACCATAGCCCTCTATGGGCTTCCAAATACCCCTTTGCCAGTTCCAAAAGAACAGACTTAGCGAAAGGCTTCTTGAACGGAAAGATGTAACTCTGTGAGATGAACTAACAGAACACAGAGCAGTTTCTCAGAAAGCTTCTTTCCAGTTTTGAACGGAAGATATTTCCTTTTTCACCATAGCCCTCTATGGGCTTCCAAATATCCCTTTGCCAATTCCACAAGAACAGCCTTAGCGAAAGTCTTTTTAAGGGAAAGATGTAACTCTGTGAGATGAATTAACAGAACACAGAGCAGTTTCTCAGAAAGCTTCTTTCCAGTTTTGAACGGAAGTTATTTCCTTTTTCACCATAGCCCTCTATGGGCTTCCAAATATCCCTTTGCCAGTACCACAAGAACAGCCTTAGCGAAAGGCTTCTTGAAGGGAAAGATGGAACTCAGTGAGATGAATTAACAGTACACAGAGCAGTTTCTCAAAAAGCTTCTTTCCAGTTTTGAAGGGAAGATATTTCCTTTTTCACCGTAGCCCTCTATGGGCTTCCAAATGTCCCTTTGCCAATTCCACAAGAACAGCCTTAGTGAAAGGCTTCTTGAAGGGAAAGATGTAACTCTGTGAGATGATAAGGGAAAGATGAACTCTGTGAGATGAATTAACAGAACCCAGAACAGTTTTTCAGAAAGCTTCTTTCAAGTTGTCAACGGAAGATATTTCCTTTTTCACCATAGCCCTCTATGGGCTTCCAAATATCCCTTTGCCAGTTCCACAAGAACAGCCTTAGCGAAAGGCTTCTTGAAGGGAAAGATGTAACTCTGTGAGATGAACTAACAGAACACCGAGCAGTTTCTCAAAAAGTTCTTTCCAGTTTTGAACGGAAGATATTTCCTTTTTCAGCAGAGCCCTCTTTGGGCTTCCAAATATCCCTTTGCCAATTCCACAAAAACAGCCTTAGCGAAAGGCTTCTTGAAGAGAAAGATGTAACTCTGTGAGATGAATTAACAGAACACAGAGTAGTTTCTCAGAAATCTTCTTTCCAATTTTGAACGGAAGATATTTCCTTTTTCAACATAGCCCTCTATGGGCTTCCTAATATCCCTTTGCCAATTCCACAAGAACAGCCTTAGCGAAAGGCTTCAGGAAGGGAAAGATGTAACTCTGTGAGAAGAATTCAGAGAACACAGAGCAGTTTCTCAGAAAGCTTCTTTCCAATTTTGAACGGAAGATATTTCCTTTTTCACCTTAGCCCTCTATGGGCTTCCAAATATCCCTTTGCCAATTCCACAAGAACAGCCTTAGAGAAAGGCTTCTTGAAGGGAAAGATGTAACTCTGTGAGATGAACTAACAGAACACAGAGCAGTTTCTCAGAAAGCTTCTTTCCAGTTTTGAAGGGAAGATATTTTTTTTTTTTCACCATAGCCCTCTATGGCCTTCCAAATATCCCTTTGCCAATTCCAAAGAACAGCCTTAGCGAAAGGCTTCTTGAAGGGAATGATGTAACTCTGTGAGATGAATTAACAGAACACAGAGTAGTTTCTCAGAAAGTTTCTTTCCAGTATTGAACGGAAGATATTTCCTTTTTCACCATAGCCCTCTATGGGCTTCCAAATATCCCTTTGCCAATTCCACAAGAACAGCCATAGCGAAAGGTTTCTTGAAGGGAAAGATGTAACTCTATGAGATGAATTAACAGAACACAGAGCAGTTTCTCAGAAAGCTTCTTTCCAGTTTTGAACGGAGGATATTTCCTTTTTCACCATAGCCCTCTATGGGCTTCCAAATATCCCTTTGCCAATTCCACAAGAACAGCCTTAGCGAAAGGCTTCTTGAAGGGAAAGATGTAACTCTGTGAGATGACCTAACAGAACACAGAGCCGTTTCTCAGAAAGCTTCTTTCCAGTTTTGAACGGAAGATATTTCCTTTTTCACCATAGCCCTCTATGGGCTTCCAAATATCCTTTTGCCAGTACCACAAGAACAGCCTTAGCGAAAGGCTTCATGTAGGGAAAGATGTAACTCTGTGAGATGAACTAACAGAATACAGAGCAGTTTCTCAGAAAGCTTCTTTCCAGTTTTGAACGGAAGATATTTCCTTTATCACCATAGCCCTCTATGGGCTTCCAAATATCCCTTTGCCAATTCCACAAGAACAGCCTTAGCGAAAGGCTTCTTGAAGGGAAAGATGTAACTCTGTGAGATGAATTCAGAGAACACAGAGCAGTTTCTCAGAAAGCTTCTTTCCAGTTTTGAAAGGAAGATACTTCCTTTGTCACCATAGCCCTCTATGGGCTTCCAAATATCCCTTTGCCAATTCCACAAGAACAGCCTTAGCGAAAGGATTCTTGAAGGGAAAGATGTAACTCTGTGAGATGAATTCAGAGAACACAGAGCAGTTTCTCAGAAAGCTTCTTTCCAGTTTTGAACGGAAGATATTTCCTTTGTCACCGTAGCCCTCTATGGGCTTCCAAATATCCCTTTGCCAATTGCACAAGAACAGCCTTAGCGAAACGCTTCTTGAAGAGAAAGATGTAACACTGTGAGATGAATTAACAGAACACAGAGCAATTTCTCAGAAAGCTTCTTTCCAGTTTTGAACGGAAGATATCTCCTTTTTCACCATAGCCCTCTATGGGCTTCCAAATATCCCTTTGCCAATTCCACAAGAATAGCCTTAGCGAAAGGCTTCTTGAAGGAAAAGATGTAACTCTGTGAGATGAATTCAGAGAACACAGAGCAGTTTCTCAGAAAACTTCTTTCCAGTTTTGAACGGAAGATATTTCCTTTTTCACCATAGCCCTCTATGGGCTTCCAAATATCCCTTTGCCAATTCCACAAGAACAGCCTTAGCGAAAGGCTTCTTGAAGGGAAAGATGTAACTCTGTGAGATGAATTAACAGAACACAGAGCAGTTTCTCAGAAAGCTTCTTTCCAGTTTTGAACGGAAGATGTTTCCTTTTTCACCATACCCCTCTAAGGGCTTCCAAATATCCCTTTGCCAATTCCACAAGAACAGCCTTAGCGAAAGACTTCTTGAAGGGAAAGATGTAACTCTGTGAGATGAATTCAGAGAACACAGAGCAGTTTCTCAGAAAGCTTCTTTCCAGTTTTGAGCGGAAGATATTTCCTTTTTCACCATAGCCCTCTATGGGCTTCCAAATATCCCTTTGCCAGTTCCACAAGAACAGCCTTAGCGAAAGGCTTCTTGAAGGAAAAGATGTAACTATGTCAGATGAACTAACAGAACACAGAGCAGTTTTTCAGAAAGCTTCTTTCCAGTTTTGAACGGAAGATATTTCCTTTTTCACCACAGCTCTCTATGGGCTTCCAAATATACCTTTGCCAGTACCACAAGAACAGCCTTAGCGAAAGGCTTCTTGAAGGGAAAGATGTAACTCTGTGAGATGAACTAACAGAACACAGAGCAGTTTCTCAGAAAGCTTCTTTCCAGTTTTGAACGGAAGATATTTCCTTTTTCACCATAGCCCTCTATGGGCTTCCAAATATCCCTTTGCCAATTCCACAAGAACAGCCTTAGCGAAAGGCTTCTTGAAGGGAAAGATGTAACTCTGTGAGATGAACTAACAGAACACAGAGCAGTTTCTCAGAAAGCTTCTTTCCAGTTTTGAACGGAAGATTTTTCCTTTTTAACCATAGCCCTCTATGGGCTTCCAAATATCCCTTTGCCAATTCCACAAGAACAGCCTTAGCGAAAGGCTTCTTGAAGGGAAAGATGTAACGCTGTGAGATGAATTAACAGAACACAGAGCAGTTTCTCAGAAAACTCCTTTCCAGTTTTGAACGGAAGATATTTCCTTTTTCACCATAGCAATCTATGGGCTTCCAAATATCCCTTTGCCAATTCCACAAGAACAGCCTTAGCGAAAGGCTTCTTGAAGGGAAAGATGGAACTCAGTGAGATGAATTAACAGTACACAGAGCAGTTTCTCAGAAAGCTTCTTTCCAGTTTTGAAGGGAAGATATTTCCTTTTTCACCATAGCCCTCTATGGGCTTCCAAATGTCCCTTTGCCAATTCCACAAGAACAGCCTTAGTGAAAGGCTTCTTGAAGGGAAAGATGTAACTCTGTGAGATGATAAGGGAAAGATGAACTCTGTGAGATGAATTAACAGAACACAGAACAGTTTTTCAGAAAGCTTCTTTCAAGTTGTAAACGGAAGATATTTCCTTTTTCACCATAGCCCTCTATGGGCTTCCAAATATCCCTTTGCCAGTTCGACAAGAACAGCCTTAGCGAAAGGCTTCTTGAAGGGAAAGATGTAACTCTGTGAGATGAACTAACAGAACACCGAGCAGTTTCTCAGAAAGTTCTTTCCAGTTTTGAACGGAAGATATTTCCTTTTTCAGCAGAGCCCTCTTTGGGCTTCCAAATATCGCTTTGCCAATTCCACAAAAACTGCCTTAGCGAAAGGCTTCTTGAAGAGAAAGATGTAACTCTGTGAGATGAATTAACAGAACACAGAGTAGTTTCTCAGAAATCTTCTTTCCAATTTTGAACGGAAGATATTTCCTTTTTCACCATAGCCCTCTATGGGCTTCCTAATATCCCTTTGCCAATTCCACAAGAACAGCCTTAGCGAAAGGCTTCATGAAGGGAAAGATGTAACTCGGTGAGAAGAATTCAGAGAACACAGAGCAGTTTCTCAGAAAGCTTCTTTCCAATTTTGAACGGAAGATATTTCCTTTTTCACCTTAGCCCTCTATGGGCTTCCAAATATCCCTTTGCCAATTCCACAAGAACAGCCTTAGAGAAAGGCTTCTTGAAGGGAAAGATGTAACTCTGTGAGATGAACTAACAGAACACAGAGCAGTTTCTCAGAAAGCTTCTTTCCAGTTTTGAAGGGAAGATATTTTTTTTTTTTCACCATAGCCCTCTATGGCCTTCCAAATATCCCTTTGCCAATTCCAAAGAACAGCCTTAGCGAAAGGCTTCTTGAAGGGAATGATGTAACTCTGTGAGATGAATTAACAGAACACAGAGTAGTTTCTCAGAAAGTTTCTTTCCAGTTTTGAACGGAAGATATTTCCTTTGTCACCATAGCCCTCTATGGGCTTCCAAATATCCCTTTGCCAATTCCACAAGAACAGCCTTAGCGAAAGGTTTCTTGAAGGGAAAGATGTAACACTATGAGATGAATTAACAGAACACAGAGCAGTTTCTCAGAAAGCTTCTTTCCAGTTTTGAACGGAGGATATTTCCTTTTTCACCATAGCCCTCTATGGGCTTCCAAATATCCCTTTGCCAATTCCACAAGAACAGCCTTAGCGAAAGGCTTCTTGAAGGGAAAGATGTAACTCTATGAGATGACCTTACAGAACACAGAGCAGTTTCTCAGAAAGCTTCTTTCCAGTTTTGAACGGAAGATATTTCCTTTTTCACCATAGCCCTCTATGGGCTTCCAAATATCCTTTTGCCAGTACCACAAGAACAGCCTTAGCGAAAGGCTTCATGTAGGGAAAGATGTAACTCTGTGAGATGAACTAACAGAATACAGAGCAGTTTCTCAGAAAGCTTCTTTCCAGTTTTGAACGGAAGATATTTCCTTTATCACCATAGCCCTCTATGGGCTTCCAAATATCCCTTTGCCAATTCCACAAGAACAGCCTTAGCGAAAGGCTTCTTGAAGGGAAAGATGTAACTCTGTGAGATGAATTCAGAGAACACAGAGCAGTTTCTCAGAAAGCTTCTTTCCAGTTTTGAACGGAAGATACTTCCTTTGTCACCATAGCCCTCTATGGGCTTCCAAATATCCCTTTGCCAATTCCACAAGAACAGCCTTAGCGAAAGGCTTCTTGAACGGAAAGATGTAACTCTGTGAGACGAACTAACAGAACACAGAGCAGTTTCTCAGAAAGCTTCTTTCCAGTTTTGAACGGAAGATATTTCCTTTGTCACCATAGACCTCTATGGGCTTCCAAATATCCCTTTGCCAATTCCACAAGAACAGCCTTAGCGAAACGCTTCTTGAAGGGAAAGATGTAACTCTGTCAGATGAATTAACAGAACACAGAGCAATTTCTCAGAAAGCTTCTTTCCAGTTTTGAACGGAAGATATCTCCTTTTTCACCATAGCCCTCTATGGGCTTCCAAATATCCCTTTGCCAATTCCACAAGAATAGCCTTAGCGAAAGGCTTCTTGAAGTGAAAGATGTAACACTGTGAGATGAATTCAGAGAACACAGAGCAGTTTCTCAGAAAACTTCTTTCCAGTTTTGAACGGAAGATATTTCCTTTTTCACCATAGCCCTCTATGGGCTTCCAAATATCCCTTTGCCAATTCCACAAGAACAGCCTTAGCGAAAGGCTTCTTGAAGGGAAAGATGTAACTCTGTGAGATGAATTCAGAGAACACAGAGCAGTTTCTCAGAAAGCTTCTTTCCAGTTTTGAACGGAAGATATTTAATTTTTCACCATAGCCCTCTACGGGCTTCCAAATATCCCTTTGCCAATTCCACAAGAACAGCCTTAGCGAAAGTCTTTTTAAGGGAAAGATGTAACTCTGTGAGATGAATTAACAGAACACAGAGCAGTTTCTCAGAAAGCTTCTTTGCAGTTTTGAACGGAAGTTATTTCCTTTTTCACCATAGCCCTCTATGGGCTTCCATATATCCCTTTGCCAGTACCACAAGAACAGCCTTAGCGAAAGGCTTCTTGAAGGGAAAGATGGAACTCAGTGAGATGACTTAACAGTACACAGAGCAGTTTCTCAGAAAGCTTCTTTCCAGTTTTGAAGGGAAGATATTTCCTTTTTCACCATAGCCCTCTATGGGCTTCCAAATATCCCTTTGCCAATTCCACAAGAACAGCCTTAGTGAAAGGCTTCTTGAAGGGAAAGATGTAACTCTGTGAGATGATAAGGGAAAGATGAACTCTGTGAGATGAATTAACAGAACACAGAACAGTTTTTCAGAAAGCTTCTTTCAAGTTGTAAACGGAAGATATTTCCTTTTTCACCATAGCCCTCTATGGGCTTCCAAATATCCCTTTGCCAGTTCCACAAGAACAGCCTTAGCGAAAGGCTTCTTGAAGGGAAAGATGTAACTCTGTGAGATGAACTAACAGAACACCGAGCAGTTTCTCAGAAAGTTCTTTCCAGTTTTGAACGGAAGATATTTCCTTTTTCAGCAGAGCCCTCTTTGGGCTTCCAAATATCCCTTTGCCAATTCCACAAAAACAGCCTTAGCGAAAGGCTTCTTGAAGGGAAAGATGTAACTCTGTGAGATGAACTAACAGAACACAGAGCAGTTTCTCAGAAAGCTTCTTTCCAGTTTTGAAGGGAAGATATTTTTTTTTTTCACCATAGCCCTCTATGGCCTTCCAAATATCCCTTTGCCAATTCCAAAGAACAGCCTTAGCGAAAGGCTTCTTGAAGGGAATGATGTAACTCTGTGAGATGAATTAACAGAACACAGAGTAGTTTCTCAGAAAGTTTCTTTCCAGTTTTGAACGGAAGATATTTCCTTTTTCACCATAGCCCTCTATGGGCTTCCAAATATCCTTTTGCCAGTACCACAAGAACAGCCTTAGCGAAAGGCTTCATGTAGGGAAAGATGTAACTCTGTGAGATGAACTAACAGAATACAGAGCAGTTTCTCAGAAAGCTTCTTTCCAGTTTTGAACGGAAGATATTTCCTTTATCACCATAGCCCTCTATGGGCTTCCAAATATCCCTTTGCCAATTCCACAAGAACAGCCTTAGCGAAAGGCTTCTTGAAGGGAAAGATGTAACTCTGTGAGATGAATTCAGAGAACACAGAGCAGTTTCTCAGAAAGCTTCTTTCCAGTTTTGAAAGGAAGATACTTCCTTTGTCACCATAGCCCTCTATGGGCTTCCAAATATCCCTTTGCCAATTCCACAAGAACAGCCTTAGCGAAAGGATTCTTGAAGGGAAAGATGTAACTCTGTGAGATGAATTCAGAGAACACAGAGCAGTTTCTCAGAAAGCTTCTTTCCAGTTTTGAACGGAAGATATTTCCTTTGTCACCATAGCCCTCTATTGGCTTCCAAATATCCCTTTGCCAATTGCACAAGAACAGCCTTAGCGAAACGCTTCTTGAAGAGAAAGATGTAACTCTGTGAGATGAATTAACAGAACACAGAGCAATTTCTCAGAAAGCTTCTTTCCAGTTTTGAACGGAAGATATCTCCTTTTTCACCTTAGCCCTCTATGGGCTTCCAAATATCCCTTTGCCAATTCCACAAGAATAGCCTTAGCGAAAGGCTTCTTGAAGGAAAAGATGTAACTCTGTGAGATGAATTCAGAGAACACAGAGCAGTTTCTCAGAAAACTTCTTTCCAGTTTTGAACGGAAGATATTTCCTTTTTCACCATAGCCCTCTATGGGCTTCCAAATATCCCCTTGCCAATTCCACAAGAACAGCCTTAGCGAAAGGCTTCTTGAAGGGAAAGATGTAACTCTGTGAGATGAATTAACAGAACACAGAGCAGTTTCTCAGAAAGCTTCTTTCCAGTTTTGAACGGAAGATGTTTCCTTTTTCACCATACCCCTCTAAGGGCTTCCAAATATCCCTTTGCCAATTCCACAAGAACAGCCTTAGCGAAAGGCTTCTTGAAGGGAAAGATGTAACGCTGTGAGATGAATTAACAGAACACAGAGCAGTTTCTCAGAAAACTCCTTTCCAGTTTTGAACGGAAGATATTTCCTTTTTCACCATAGCAATCTATGGGCTTCCAAATATCCCTTTGCCAATTCCACAAGAACAGCCTTAGCGAACCGCTTTTTGAAGGGAAAGATGTAACTCTGTGAGATGAATTAACAGAACACAGAGCAGATTCTCAGAAAGCTTCTTTCCAGTTTTGAACGGAAGATATTTCCTTTTTCACAATAGCCCTCTTTGGGCTTCCAAATATCCCTTTGCCAATTCCACAAAAACAGCCTTAGCGAAAGGCTTCTTGAAGGGAAAGATTTAACTCTGTAAGATGAATTAACAGAACACAGAGCAGTTTCTCAGAAACCTTCTTTCAAGTTTTGAACGGAAGATATTTCCTTTATCACCATAGCCCTCTATGGGCTTCCAAATATCCCTTTGCCAATTCCAGAAGAACAGCCTTAGCGAAAGGCTTCTTGAAGGGAAAGATGTAACTCTGTGAGATGAATTCAGAGAACACAGAGCAGTTTCTCAGAAAGCTTCTTTCCAGTTTTGAACGGAAGATATTTCCTTTTTCACCATAGCCCTCTATGGGCTTCCAAATATCCCTTTGCCAATTCCACAAGAACAGCCTTAGCGAAAGGCTTCTTGAAGGGAAAGATGTAACTCTGTGAGATGAACTAACAGAACACAGAGCAATTTCTCCGAAAGCTTCTTTCCAGTTTTGAACGGAAGATATTTCCTTTTTCACCATAGCCCTCTATGGGCTTCCAAATATCCCTTTGCCAATTCCACAAGAACAGCCTTAGCGAAAGGCTTCTTGAAGGGAAAGATGTAACTCTGTGAGATGAATTCAGAGAACACAGAGCAGTTTCTCAGAAAGCTTCTTTCCAGTTTTGAAAGGAAGATATTTCCTTTTTCACCATAGCCATCTATGGGCTTCCAAATATCCCTTTGCCAGGTCCAAAAGAACAGACTTAGCGAAAGGCTTCTTGAACGGAAAGATGTAACTCTGTGAGACGAACTAACAGAACACAGAGCAGTTTCTCAGAAAGCTTCTTTCCAGTTTTGAACGGAATATATTTCCTTTGTCACCATAGACCTCTATGAGCTTCCAAATATCCCTTTGCCAATTCCACAAGAACAGCCTTAGCGAAACGCTTCTTGAAGGGAAAGATGTAACTCTGTGAGATGAATTAACAGAACACAGAGCAATTTCTCAGAAAGCTTCTTTCCAGTTTTGAACGGAAGATATCTCCTTTTTCACCATAGCCCTCTATGGGCTTCCAAATATGCCTTTGCCAATTCCACAAGAATAGCCTTAGCGAAAGGCTTCTTGAAGGGAAAGATGTAACTCTGTGAGATGAATTCAGAGAACACAGAGCAGTTTCTCAGAAAACTTCTTTCCAGTTTTGAACGGAAGATATTTCCTTTTTCACCATAGCCCTCTATGGGCTTCCAAATATCCCTTTGCCAATTCCACAAGAACAGCCTTAGCGAAAGGCTTCTTGAAGGGAAAGATGTAACTCTGTGAGATGAATTCAGAGAACACAGAGCAGTTTCTCAGAAAGCTTCTTTCCAGTTTTGAACGGAAGATATTTAATTTTTCACCATAGCCCTCTATGGGCTTCCAAATACCCCTTTGCCAGTTCCAAAAGAACAGCCTTAGCGAAAGGCTTCTTGAACGGAAAGATGTAACTCTGTGAGATGAACTAACAGAACACAGAGCAGTTTCTCAGAAAGCTTCTTTCCAGTTTTGAACGGAAGATATTTCCTTTTTCACCATAGCCCTCTACGGGCTTCCAAATATCCCTTTGCCAATTCCACAAGAACAGCCTTAGCGAAAGGCTTTTTAAGGGAAAGATGTAACTCTGTGAGATGAATTAACAGAACACAGAGCAGTTTCTCAGAAAGCTTCTTTCCAGTTTAGAACGGAAGTTATTTCCTTTTTCACCATAGCCCTCTATGGGCTTCCAAATACCCCTTTGCCAGTTCCAAAAGAACAGCCTTAGCGAAAGGCTTCTTGAACGGAAAGATGTAACTCTGTGAGATGAACTAACAGAACACAGAGCAGTTTCTCAGAAAGCTTCTTTCCAGTTTTGAACGGAAGATATTTCCTTTTTCACCATAGCCCTCTACGGGCTTCCAAATATCCCTTTGCCAATTCCACAAGAACAGCCTTAGCGAAAGGCTTTTTAAGGGAAAGATGTAACTCTGTGAGATGAATTAACAGAACACAGAGCAGTTTCTCAGAAAACTTCTTTCCAGTTTTGAACGGAAGTTATTTCCTTTTTCACCATAGCCCTCTATGGGCTTCCAAATATCCCTTTGCCAGTACCACAAGAACAGGCTTAGTGAAAGGCTTCTTGAAGGGAAAGATGGAACTCAGTGAGATGAATTAACAGTACACAGAGCAGTTTCTCAGAAAGCTTCTTTCCAGTTTTGAAGGGAAGATATTTCCTTTTTCACCATAGCCCTCTATGGGCTTCCAAATGCCCCTTGGTCAATTCCACAAGAACAGCCTTAGTGAAAGGCTTCTTGAAGGGAAAGATGTAACTCTGTGAGATGATAAGGGAAAGATGAACTCTGTGAGATGAATTAACAGAACACAGAACAGTTTTTCAGAAAGCTTCTTTCAAGTTGTAAACGGAAGATATTTCCTTTTTCACCATAGCCCTCTATGGGCTTCCAAATATCCCTTTGCCAGTTCCACAAGAACAGCCTTAGCGAAAGGCTTCTTGAAGGGAAAGATGTAACTCTGTGAGAAGAATTCAGAGAACACAGAGCAGTTTCTCAGAAAGCTTCTTTCCAGTTTTGAACGGAAGATATTTCCTTTTTCGCCTTAGCCCTCTATGGGCTTCCAAATATCCCTTTGCCAATTCCACAAGAACAGCCTTAGAGAAAGGCTTCTTGAAGAGAAAGATGTAACTCTGTGAGATGAACTAACAGAACACAGAGCAGTTTCTCAGAAAGCTTCTTTCCAGTTTTGAACGGAAGATATTTCCTTTTTCACCATAGCCCTCTAAGCGCTTCCAAATATCCCGTTGCCAATTCCACAAGAACAGCCTTAGCGAAAGGCTTCTTGAAGGGAAAGATGTAACTCTGTGAGATGAATTAACAGAACACAGAGCAGTTTCTCAGAAAGCTCCGTTCCAGTTTTGAACGGAAGATATTTCCTTTTTCACCATAGCCCTCTATGGGCTTCCAAATATCCCTTTGCCAATTCCACAAAAACAGCCTTAGTGAAAGGCTTCTTGAAGGGATAGATGTAACTCTGTGAGATGAATTAACAGAACACAGAGCAGTTTCTCAGAAAGCTTCTTTCCAGTTTTGAACGGAAGATATTTCCTTTTTCACCATAGCCCTCTAAGGGCTTCCAAATATCCCTTTGCCAATTCCACAAGAACAGCCTTAGCGAAAGGCTTCTTGAAGGGAAAGATGTAACTCTGTGAGATGAATTCAGAGAACACAGAGAAGTTTCTCAGAAAGCTTCTTTCCAGTTTTGAAGGGAAGGTATTTCCCTTTTCACCATAGCCCACTATGGGCTTCCAAATATCCCTTTGCCAATTCCACAAGAACAGCCTTAGGGAAAGGCTTCTTGAAGGGAAAGATGTAACTCTGTGAGATGAACTAACAGAACACAGAGCAGTTTCTCAGAAAGCTTCTTTAAAGTTTTGAACGGAAGATATTTCCTTTTTCACCATAGCCCTCTATGGGCTTCCAAATATCCCTTTGCCAATTCCACAAGAACAGCCTTAGCGAAAGGCTTCTTGAAGGGCAAGATGTAACTCTGTGAGATGAATTCAGAGAACACAGAGCAGTTTCTCAGAAAGCTTATTTCCACTTTTGAACGGAAGATATTTCCTTTTTCACCATAGCCCACTATGGGCTTCCAAATATCCCTTTGCCAGTTCCAAAAGAACAGCCTTAGCGCAAGGCTTCTTGAACGGAAAGATGTAACTCTGTGAGATGAATTAACAGAACACAGAGTAGTTTCTCAGAAAGCTTCTTTCCAGTTTTGAACGGAAGTTATTTCCTTTTTCACCATAGCCCTCTATGGGCTTCCAAATATCCCTTTGCCAGTTCCACAAGAACAGCCTTAGCGAAAGGCTTCTTGAAGGGAAAGATGGAACTCTGTGAGATGAACTAACAGAACACAGAGCAGTTTCTCAGAAAGCTTCTTTCCAGTTTTGAACGGAAGGTATTTCCTTTTTCACCATACCCCTCTAGGGGCTTCCAAATATCCCTTTTCCAATTCCACAAGAACAGTCTTAGCAAGAGGCTTCTTGAAGGGAGAGATGTAACTCTGTGAGATGAATTCAGAGAACACAGAGCAGTTTCTCAGAACGCTTCTTTCCAGTTTTGAACGGAAGATATTTTCTTTTTCACCATAGCCCTCTTTGGGCTTCCAAATATCCCTTTGCCAATTCCACAAAAACAGCCTTAGCGAAAGTCTTCTTGAAGAGAAAGATGTAACTCTGTGAGATGAATTAAGAGAACACAGAACAGTTTCTCAGAAATTTTCTATCCAGTTTTGAACGGAAGATATTTCCTTTTTCACCGTAGCCCTCTATGGGCTTCCAAATATCCCTTTGCCAATTCCACAAGAACAGCCTTAGCGAAAGGCTTCATGAAGGGAAAGATGTAACTCTGTGAGAAGAATTCAGAGAACACAGAGCAGTTTCTCAGAAAGCTTCTTTCCAGTTTTGAACGGAAGATATTTCCTTTTTCACCATAGCCCTCTAAGGGCTTCCAAATATCCCTTTGCCAATTCCACAAGAACAGCCTTAGAGAAAGGCTTCTTGAAGGGAAAGATGTAACTCTGTGAGATGAACTAACAGAACACCGAGCAGTTTCTCAGAAAGTTCTTTCCAGTTTTGAACGGAAGTTATTTCCTTTTTCAGCGTAGCCCTCTATGGGCTTCCAAATATCCCTTTGCCAATTCCACAAGAACAGCCTTAGCGAAAGGCTTCTTGAAGGGAAAGATGTAACTCTGTGAGATGAATTAACAGAACACAGAGCAGTTTCTCAGAAAACTTCTTTCCAGTTTTGAACGGAAGATATTTCCTTTTTCACCATAGCCCTCTAAGGGCTTCCAAATATCCCGTTGCCAATTCCACAAGAACAGCCTTAGCGAACGGCTTTTTGAAGGGAAAGATGTCACTCTGTGACATGAATTAACAGAACACAGAGCAGTTTCTCAGAAAGCTTCTTTCCAGTTTTGAACGGAAGATATTTCCTTTTTCACAATAGCCCTCCTTGGGCTTCCAAATATCCCTTTGCCAATTCCACAAAAACAGCCTTAGCGAAAGGCTTCTTGAAGGGATAGATGTAACTCTGTGAGATGAATTAACAGAACACAGAGCAGTTTCTCAGAAAGCTTCTTTCCAGTTTTGAACGGAAGATATTTCCTTTTTCACCATAGCCCTCTATGGGCTTCCAGATATCCCTTTGCCAATTCCACAAGAACAGCCTTAGCGAAAGGCTTCTTGAAGGGAAAGATGTAACTCTGTGAGATGAATTCAGAGAACACAGAGCAGTTTCTCAGAACGCTTCTTTCCAGTTTTGAACGGAAGATATTTCCTTTTTCACCATAGCCCTCTTTGGGCTTCCAAATATCCCTTTGCCAATTCCACAAAAACAGCCTTAGCGAAAGGCTTCTTGAAGAGAAAGATGTAACTCTGTGAGATGAATTAACAGAACACAGAGCAGTTTCTCAGAAAGCTCCGTTCCAGTTTTGAACGGAAGATATTTCCTTTTTCACCAAAGCAATCTATGGGCTTCCAAATATCCCTTTGCCAATTCCACAAGAACAGCCTTAGCGAACGGCTTTTTGAAGGGAAAGATGTAACTCTGTAAGATGAATTCACAGAACACAGAGCAGTTTCTCAGAAAGCTTCTTTCCAGTTTTGAATGGAAGATATTTCCTTTTTCACAATAGCCCTCTTTGGGCTTCCAAATATCCCTTTGCCAATTCCACAAAAACAGCCTTAGCGAAAGGCTTCTTGAAGGGAAAGATGTAACTCTGTGAGATGAATTAAGAGAACACAGAGCAGTTTCTCAGAAATCTTCTATCCAGTTTTGAACGGAAGATATTTCCTTTTTCACCGTAGCCCTCTATGGGCTTCCAAATATCCCCTTGCCGATTCCACAAGAACAGCCTTAGCGAAAGGCTTCATGAAGGGAAAGATGTAACTCTGTGAGAAGAATTCAGAGAACACAGAGCAGTTTCTCAGAAAGCTTCTTTTCAGTTTTGAACGGAAGATATTTCCTTTTTCACCTTAGCCCTCTATGGGCTTCCAAATATCCCTTTGGCAATTCCACAAGAACAGATTAAGAGAAAGGCTTCTTGAAGAGAAAGATGTAACTCTGTGAGATGAACTAACAGAACACCGAGCAGTTTCTCAGAAAGTTCTTTCCAGTTTTGAACGGAAGATGTTTCCTTTTTCACCATAGCCCTCTATGGGCTTCCTAATATCCCTTTGCCAATTCCACAAGAACAGCCTTAGCGAAAGGCTTCTTGAAGGGAAAGATGTAACTCTGTGAGATGAATTAACAGAACACAGAGCAGTTTCTCAGAAAGCTTCTTTCCAGTTTTGAACGGAAGATATTACCTTTTTCACAATAGCCCTCTTTGGGCTTCCAAATATCCCTTTGCCAATTCCACAAAAACAGCCTTAGCGAAAGGCTTCTTGAAGGGATAGATGTAACTCTGTGAGATGAATTGACAGAACACAGAGCAGTTTCTCAGAAAGCTTCTTTCCAGTTTTGAACGGAAGATATTTCCTTTTTCAGCATAGCCCTCTATGGGCTTCCAAATATCCCTTTGCCAATTCCACAAGAACAGCCTTAGCGAAAGGCTTCTTGAAGGGAAAGATGTAACTCTGTGAGATGAATTAACAGAACACAGAGCAGTTTTTCAGAAAGCTTCTTTCCAGTTTTGAACGGAAGATATTTCCTTTTTCACCATAGCCCTCTAAGCGCTTCCAAATATCCCGTTGCCAATTCCACAAGAACAGCGTTAGCGAAAGGCTTCTTGAAGGGAAAGATGTAACTCTGTGAGATGAATTAACAGAACACAGAGCAGTTTCTCAGAAAGCTCCGTTCCAGTTTTGAACGGAAGATATTTCCTTTTTCACCATAGCCCTCTATGGGTTTCCAAATATCCCTTGGCCAATTCCACAAGAACAGCCTTAGCGAACGGCTTTTTGAAGGGAAAGATGTAACTCTGTGACATGAATTAACAGAACACAGAGCAGTTTCTCAGAAAGCTTCTTTCCAGTTTTGAACGGAAGATATTACCTTTTTCACAATAGCCCTCTTTGGGCTTCCAAATATCCCTTTGCCAATTCCACAAAAACAGCCTTAGTGAAAGGCTTCTTGAAGGGATAGATGTAACTCTGTGAGATGAATTAACAGAACACAGAGCAGTTTCTCAGAAAGCTTCTTTCCAGTTTTGAACGGAAGATATTTCCTTTTTCACCATAGCCCTCTATGGGCTTCCAAATATCCCTTTGCCAATTCCACAAGAACAGCCTTAGCGAAAGGCTTCTTGAAGGGAAAGATGTAACTCTGTGAGATGAATTCAGAGAACACAGAGAAGTTTCTCAGAAAGCTTCTTTCCAGTTTTGAAGGGAAGGTATTTCCCTTTTCACCATAGCCCACTATGGGCTTCCAAATATCCCTTTGCCAATTCCACAAGAACAGCCTTAGCGAAAGGCTTCTTGAAGGGAAAGATGTAACTCTGTGAGATGAACTAACAGAACACAGAGCAGTTTCTCAGAAAGCTTCTTTAAAGTTTTGAACGGAAGATATTTCCTTTTTCACCATAGCCCTCTATGGGCTTCCAAATATCCCTTTGCCAATTCCACAAGAACAGCCTTAGCGAAAGGCTTCTTGAAGGGCAAGATGTAACTCTGTGAGATGAATTCAGAGAACACAGAGCAGTTTCTCAGAAAGCTTCTTTCCACTTTTGAACGGAAGATATTTCCTTTTTCACCATAGCCCACTATGGGCTTCCAAATATCCCTTTGCCAGTTCCAAAAGAACAGCCTTAGCGAACGGCTTCTTAAACGGAAAGAAGTAACTCTGTGAGATGAATTAACAGAACACAGAGTAGTTTCTCAGAAAGCTTCTTTCCAGTTTTGAACGGAAGTTATTTCCTTTTTCACCATAGCCCTCTATGGGCTTCCAAATATCCCTTTGCCAGTTCCACAAGAACAGCCTTAGCGAAAGGCTTCTTGAAGGGAAAGATGGAACTCTGTGAGATGAACTAACAGAACACAGAGCAGTTTCTCAGAAAGCTTCTTTCCAGTTTTGAACGGAAGGTATTTCCTTTTTCACCATACCCCTCTAGGGGCTTCCAAATATCCCTTTTCCAATTCCACAAGAACAGTCTTAGCAAGAGGCTTCTTGAAGGGAAAGATGTAACTCTGTGAGATGAATTCAGAGAACACAGAGCAGTTTCTCAGAACGCTTCTTTCCAATTTTGAACGGAAGATATTTTCTTTTTCACCATAGCCCTCTTTGGGCTTCCAAATATCCCTTTGCCAATTCCACAAAAACAGCCTTAGCGAAAGGCTTCTTGAAGAGAAAGATGTAACTCTGTGAGATGAATTAACAGAACACAGAACAGTTTCTCAGAAATTTTCTATCCAGTTTTGAACGGAAGATATTTCCTTTTTCACCGTAGCCCTCTATGGGCTTCCAAATATCCCTTTGCCAATTCCACAAGAACAGCCTTAGCGAAAGGCTTCATGAAGGGAAAGATGTAACTCTGTGAGAAGAATTCAGAGAACACAGAGCAGTTTCTCAGAAAGCTTCTTTCCAGTTTTGAACGGAAGATATTTCCTTTTTCACCATAGCCCTCTAAGGGCTTCCAAATATCCCTTTGCCAATTCCACAAGAACAGCCTTAGAGAAAGGCTTCTTGAAGGAAAAGATGTAACTCTGTGAGATGAACTAACAGAACACCGAGCAGTTTCTCAGAAAGTTCTTTCCAGTTTTGAACGGAAGATATTTCCTTTTTCACCAAAGCCCTCTATGGGCTTCCAAATATCCCTTTGCCAATTCCACAAGAACAGCCTTAGCGAAAGGCTTCTTGAAGGGAAAGATGTAACTCTGTGAGATGAATTAACAGAACACAGAGCAGTTTCTCAGAAAGCTTCTTTCCAGTTTTGAACGGAAGATATTTCCTTTTTCACCATAGCCCTCTATGGGCTTCCAGATATCCCTTTGCCAATTCCACAAGAACAGCCTTAGCGAAAGGCTTCTTGAAGGGAAAGATGTAACTCTGTGAGATGAATTCAGAGAACACAGAGCAGTTTCTCAGAAAACTTCTTTCCAGTTTTGAACGGAAGATATTTCCTTTTTCAACATAGCCCTCTACGGGCTTCCAAATATCCCCTTGCCAGTTCCACAAGAACAGCCTTAGCGAAAGGATTCTTTAAGGGAAAGATGTAACTCTGTGAGATGAATTAACAGAACACAGAGCAGTTTCTCAGAAAGCTTCTTTCCAGTTTTGAACGGAAGTTATTTCCTTTTTCACCATAGCCCTCTATGGGCTTCCAAATATCCCTTTGCCAGTTCCACAAGAACAGCCTTAGCGAAAGGCTTCTTGAAGGGAAAGATGGAACTCTGTGAGATGAACTAACAGAACACAGAGCAGTTTCTCAGAAAGCTTCTTTCCAGTTTTGAACGGAAGATATTTCCTTTTTCAGCATAGCCCTCTATGGGCTTCCAAATATACCTTTTCCAATTCCATAAGAACAGTCTTAGCAAGAGGCTTCTTGAAGGGAAAGATGTAACTCTGTGAGATGAACTAACAGAACACAGAGCAGATCCACAGAAAGCTTCTTTCCAGTTTTGAACGGAAGATATTTCCTTTTCCACCAGAGCCCTCTATGGGCTTCCAAATATCCCTTCGCCAATTCCACAAGAAAAGCCTTAGCGAAAGGCTTCTTGAAGGGAAAGATGTAACTCTGTGAGATGAATTCTGAGAACACAGAGCAGTTTCTCAGAAAGCTTCTTTCCAGTTTTGAACGGAAGATATTTCCTTTGTCACCATAGCCCTCTATGGGCTTCCAAATATCCCTTTGCCAATTCCACAAGAACAGCCTTAGCGAAAGGCTTCTTGAATTGAAAGATGTAACTCTGTCAGATGAACTAACAGAACACAGAGCAGTTTCTCAGAAAGCTTCTTTCCAGTTTTGAAGGGAAGATATTTTTTTTTTTTCACCATAGCCCTCTATGGCCTTCCAAATATCCCTTTGCCAATTCCAAAGAAAAGCCTTAGCGAAAGGCTTCTTGAAGGGAATGATGTAACTCTGTGAGATGAATTAACAGAACACAGAGTAGTTTCTCAGAAAGCTTCTTTCCAGTTTTGAACGGAAGATATTTCCTTTTTCACCATAGCCCTCTATGAGCTTCCAAATATCCCTTTGCCAATTCCACAAGAACAGCCTTAGCGAAAGGTTTCTTGAAGAGAAAGATGTAACTCTATGAGATGAATTAACAGAACACAGAGCAGTTTCTCAGAAAGCTTATTTCCAGTTTTGAACGGAGGATATTTCCTTTTTCACCATAGCCCTGTATGGGCTTCCAAATATCCCTTTGCCAATTCCACAAGAACAGCCTTAGCGAAAGACTTCTACAAGGGAAAGATGTGAATCTGTGAGATGAATTCAGAGAACACAGAGCAGTTTCTCAGAAAGCTTCTTTCCAGTTTTGAACGGAGGATATTTCCTTTTTCACCGTAGCCCTCTATGGGCTTCCAAATATCCCTTTGCCAATTCCACAAGAACAGCCTTAGCGAAAGGCTTCTTGAAGGGAAAGATGTAACTCTGTGAGATGAATTAACAGAACACAGAGCAGATTCTCAGAAAGCTTCTTTCCAGTTTTGAACGAAAGATATTTCCTTTTTCCCCATAGCCCTCTATGGGCTTCCAAATATCCCTTTGCCAGTTCCACAAGAACAGCCTTAGCGAAAGGCTTCTTGAAGGGAAAGATGTAACTCTGTGAGATGAACTAACAGAACACAGAGCAGTTTCTCAGAAAGCTTCTCTCCAGTTTTGAACGGAAGATATTTCCTTTTTCACCATAGCCCTCTATGGGCTTCCAAATATCCCTTTGCCAATTCCACAAGAACAGCCTTAGCGAAAGGCTTCTTGAAGGGAAAGATGTAACTCTGTGAGATGAATTCAGAGAACACAGAGCAGTTTCTCAGAAAGCTTCTTTCCAGTTTTGAAGGGAAGGTATTTCCTTTTTCACCATAGCCCACTATGGGCTTCCAAATATCCCTTTGCCAATTCCACAAGAACAGCCTTACCGAAAGGCTTCTTGAAGGGAAAGATGTAACTCTGTGAGATGAACTAACAGAACACAGAGCAGTTTCTCAGAAAGCTTCTTTCCAGTTTTGAACGGAAGATATTTCCTTTTTCACCATAGCCCTCTATGGGCTTCCAAATATCCCTTTGCCAATTCCACAAGAACAGCCTTAGCGAAAGGCTTCTTGAAGGGAAAGATGTAACTCTGTGAGATGAATTCAGAGAACACAGAGCAGTTTCTCAGAAAGCTTCTTTCCAGTTTTGAACGGAAGATATTTCCTTTTTCACCATAGCCCTCTATGGGCTTCCAAATATCCCTTTGCCAGTTCGAAAAGAACAGCCTTAGCAAAAGGCTTCTTGAACGGAAAGATGTAACTCTGTGAGATGAACTAACAGAACACAGAGCAGTTTCTCAGAAAGCTTCTTTCCAGTTTTGAACGGAAGATATTTCCTTTTTCACCATAGCCCTCTACGGGCTTCCAAATATCCCTTTGCCAGTTGCACAAGAACAGCCTTAGCGAAAGGCTTCTTTAAGGGAAAGATGTAACTCTGTGAGATGAATTAACAGAACACAGAGTAGTTTCTCAGAAAGCTTCTTTCCAGTTTTGAACGGAAGTTATTTCCTTTTTCACCCTAGCCCTCTATGGGCTTCCAAATATCCCTTTGCCAGTTCCACAAGAACAGCCTTAGCGAAAGGCTTCTTGAAGGGAAAGATGGAACTCTGTGAGATGAACTAACAGAACACAGAGCAGTTTCTCAGAAAGCTTCTTTCCAGTTTTGAACGGAAGATATTTCCTTTTTCAGCATAGCCCTCTATGGGCTTCCAAATATCCCTTTTCCAATTCCACAAGAACAGTCTTAGCAAGAGGCTTCTTGTAGGGAAAGATGTAACTCTGTGAGATGAACTAACAGAACACAGAGCAGATCCACAGAAAGCTTCTTTCCAGTTTTGAACGGAAGATATTTCCTTTTCCACCAGAGCCCTCTATGGGCTTCCAAATATCCCTTTGCCAATTCCACAAGAACAGCCTTAGCGAAAGGCTTCTTTAAGGGAAAGATGTAACTCTGTGAGATGAATTCAGAGAACACAGAGCAGTTTCTCAGAAAGCTTCTTTCCAGTTTTGAACGGAAGATATTTCCTTTGTCACCATAGCCCTCTATGGGCTTCCAAATATCCCTTTGCCAATTCCACAAGAACAGCCTTAGCGAAAGGCTTCTAGAAGGGAAAGATGTAACTCTATGAGATGAATTAACAGAACACAG
The DNA here is from genome assembly GCF_047675955.1 of Chlorocebus sabaeus. Taxonomy (NCBI): domain Eukaryota; kingdom Metazoa; phylum Chordata; class Mammalia; order Primates; family Cercopithecidae; genus Chlorocebus; species Chlorocebus sabaeus. The sequence goes on from NC_132909.1 coordinate 37,219,625, forward strand.
AGCAGTTTCTCAGAAAGCTTCTTTCCAGTTTTGAACGGAGGATATTTCCTTTTTCACCATAGCCCTCTATGGGATTCCAAATATCCCTTTGCCAATTCCACAAGAACAGCGTTAAGGACAGACTTCTACAAGGGAAAGATGTGACTCTGTGAGATGAATTCAGAGAACACAGAGCAGTTTCTCAGAAAGCTTCTTTCCAGTTTTGAACGGAGGATATTTCCTTTTTCACCGTAGCCCTCTATGGGCTTCCAAATATCCCTTTGCCAATTCCACAAGAACAGCCTTAGCGAAAGGCTTCTTGAAGGGAAAGATGTAACTCTGTGAGATGAATTAACAGAACACAGAGCAGATTGCCAGAAAGCTTCTTTCCAGTTTTGAACGGAAGATATTTCCTTTTTCCCCATAGCCCTCTATGGGCTTCCAAATATCCCTTTGCCAGTTCCACAAGAACAGCCTTAGCGAAAGGCTTCTTTAAGGGAAAGATGTAACTCTGTGAGATGAACTAACAGAACACAGAGCAGTTTCTCAGAAAGCTTCTTTCAAGTTTTGAACGGAAGATATTTCCTTTTTCACCATAGCCCTCTATGGGCTTCCAAGTATCCCTTCGCCAGTAACACAAGAAGAGCCTTAACGAAAGGCTTCTTGAAGGGAAAGATGTAACTCTGTGAGATGAACTAACAGAACACAGAGCAGTTTCTCAGAAAGCTTCTGTCCAGTTTTGAACGGAAGATATTTCCTTTTTCACTGTAGCCCTCTATGGGCTTCAAAATATCCCTTTGCCAATTCCACAAGAACAGCCTTGGCAAAAGGCTTCTTGAAGGGAAAGATGGAACTCTGTGAGATGAACTAACAGAACACAGAGCGTTTTCTCCGAAAGCTTCTTTCCAGTTTTGAACGGAAGATATTTCCTTTTTCACCATAGCCCTCTATGGGCTTCCAAATATCCCTTTGCCAATTCCACAAGAACAGCCTTAGCGAAAGGCTTCTTGAAGGGAAAGATGTAACTCTGTGAGATGAATTCAGAGAACACAGAGCAGTTTCTCAGAAAGCTTCTTTCCAGTTTTGAAGGGAAGATATTTCCTTTTTCACCATAGCCCTCTATGGGATTCCAAATGTCCCTTTGCCAATTCCACAAGAACAAACTTAGCGAAAGGCTTCTTGAAGGGAAAGATGTAACTCTGTGATATGAGAAGGGAAAGATGAACTCTGTGAGATGAATTAACAGAACACCGAGCAGTTTCTCAGAAAGTTCTTTCCAGTTTTGAACGGAAGATATTTCATTTTTCACCATAGCCCCCCATGTGCTTCCAAATATCCCTTTGCCAATTCCACAAGAACAGCCTTAGCGAAAGGCTTCTTGAAGGGAAAGATGTAACTCTGTGAGATGAATTAACATAACACAGAGCAGTTTCTCAGAAATCTTCTTTCCAGTTTTGAACGGAAGATATTTCCTTTTTCACCATAGCAATCTATGGGCTTCCAAATATCCCTTTGCCAATTCCACAAGAACAGCCTTAGCGAAAGGCTTTTTGAAGGGAAAGATGTAACTCTGTGAGATGAATTAACAGAACACAGAGCAGTTTCTCAGAAAGCTTCTTTCCAGTTTTGAACGGAAGATATTTCCTTTTTCACAATAGCCCTCTTTTGGCTTCCAAATATCCCTTTGCCAATTCCACAAAAACTGCCTTAGCGAAAGGCTTCTTGAAGGGAAAGTTGTAACTCCGTAGAGATGAATTACCAGAACACAAAGCAGTTTCTCAGAAAGTTACTTTCCAGTTTTGAACGGAAGATATTTGCTTTTTCACCATAGCCCTCTATGGGCTTCCAAATATCGCTTTGCCAATTGCACAAGAACAGCCTTAGCGAAAGGCTTCTTGAAGGGAAAGATGTAACTCTGTGAGATGACCTAACAGAACACAGAGCAGTTTCTCAGAAAGCTTCTTTCCAGTTTTGAACGGAAGATATTTCCTTTTTCACCATAGCCCTCTATGGGCTTCCAAATATCCTTTTGCCAGTACCACAAGAACAGCCTTAGCGAAAGGCTTCATGTAGGGAAAGATGTAACTCTGTGAGATGAACTAACAGAATACAGAGCAGTTTCTCAGAAAGCTTCTTTCCAGTTTTGAACGGAAGATATTTCCTTTATCACCATAGCCCTCTATGGGCTTCCAAATGTCCCTTTGCCAATTCCACAAGAACAGCCTTAGTGAAAGGTTTCTTGAAGGGAAAGATGTAACTCTGTGAGATGAGAAGGGAAAGATGAACTCTGTGAGATGAATTAACAGAACATAGAACAGTTTTTCAGAAAGCTTCTTTCCAGTTTTAAACGGAAGATATTTCCTTTTTCACCATAGCCCTCTATGGGCTTCCAAATATCCCTTTGCCAGTTCCACAAGAACAGCCTTAGCGAAAGGCTTCTTGAAGGGAAAGATGTAACTCTGTGAGATGAACTAACAGAACACCGAGCAGTTTCTCAGAAAGTTCTTTCCAGTTTTGAACGGAAGATATCTCCTTTTTCACCATAGCCCCCCATGGGCTTCCAAATATCCCTTTGCCAATTCCACAAGAACAGCCTTAGCGAAAGGCTTCTTGAAAGGAAAGATGTAACTCTGTGAGATGAATTCAGAGGACACAGAGCAGTTTCTCAGAATGCTTCTTTCCAGTTTTGAACGGAAGATATTTCCTTTTTCAGCATAGCCCTCTTTGGGCTTCCAAATATCCCTTTGCCAATTCCACAAAAACAGCCTTAGCGAAAGGCTTCTTGAAGAGAAAGATGTAACTCTGTGAGATCAATTAACAGAACACAGAACAGTTTCTCAGAAAGCTTCTTTCCAGTTTTGAACGGAAGATATTTCCTTTTTCACCATAGCCCTCTATGGGCTTCCAAATATCCCTTTGCCAATTCCACAAGAACAGCCTTAGCGAAAGGCTGCTTGAAGGGAAAGATGTAGCTCTGTGAGATGAATTAATAGAACACAGAGCAGTTTCGCAGAAAGCTTCTTTCCGGTTTTGAACGGAAGACATTTCCTTTTTCACCGTAGCCCTCTATGGGCTTCCAAATATCACTTTGCCAATTCCACAAGAACAGCCTTAGCGAAAGGCTTCTTGAAGGGAAAGTTGTAACTCTGTGAGATGAATAAACAGAACACAGAGCAGTTTCTCAGAAAGCTTCTTTCCAGTTTTGAACGGAAGTTATTTCCTTTTTCACCATAGCCCTCTATGGGCTTCCAAATATCCCTTTGCCAGTACCACAAGAACAGCCTTAGTGAAAGGCTTCTTGAAGGGAAAGATGTAACTCTGTGGTATGAGAAGGAAAAGATGAACTCTGTGAGATGAATTAACAGAACACAGAACAGTTTTTCAGAAAGCTTCTTTCCAGTTTTAAACCGAAGATATTTCCTTTTTCACATTAGCCCTCTATGGGCTTCCAAATATCCCTTTGCCAGTACCACAAGAACAGCCTTAGTGAAAGGCTTCTTGAAGGGAAAGATGTAACTCTGTGGTATGAGAAGGAAAAGATGAACTCTGTGAGATGAATTAACAGAACACAGAACAGTTTTTCAGAAAGCTTCTTTCCAGTTTTAAACCGAAGATATTTCCTTTTTCACATTAGCCCTCTATGGGCTTCCAAATATCCCTTTGCCAATTCCACAAGAACAGCCTTAGCGAAAGGCTTCTTGAAGGGAAAGATGTAACTCTGTGAGATGAATTCAGAGAACACAGAGCAGTTTCTCAGAACGCTTCTTTCCAGTTTTGAACGGAGGATATTTCCTGTTTCACCATAGCCCTCTTTGGGCTTCCAAATATCCCTTTGCCAATTCCACAAAAACAGCCTTATAGAAAGGCTTCTTGAAGGGAAAGTTGTAACTCTGTGAGATGAACTAACAGAACACCGAGCAGTTTCTCAGAAAGTTCTTTCCAGTTTTGAACGGAAGATATTTCCTTTTTCACCATAGCCCTCTATGGGCTTCCAAATATCCCTTTGCCAATTCCACAAGAACAGCCTTAGCGAAAGGCTACTTGAAGGGAAAGATGTAACTCTGTTAGATGAATTAACAGAACACAGAGCAGTTTCTCAGAAAGCTTCTTTCCAGTTTTGAACGGAAGATATTTCCTTTTTCACCATAGCCCTCTATGGGCTTCCAAATATCCCTTTGCCAATTCCACAAGAACAGCCTTAGCGAAAGGCTTCTTGAAGGGAAAGATGGAACTCTGTGAGATGAATTAACAGAACACAGAACAGTTTCTCAGAAAGCTTCTTTCCAGTTTTCAACGGAAGATATTACCTTTTTCACCATAGCCCTCTATGGTCTTCCAAATATCCCTTTGCCAATTCCACAAGAACAGCCTTAGCGAAAGGCTTCTTGAAGGGAAAGATGTAGCTCTGTGAGATGAATTAACAGAACACAGAGCAGTTTCCCAGAAAGCTTCTTTCCAGTTTTGAACGGAAGATATTTCCTTTTTCACCATAGCCCTCTATGGGCTTCCAAATATCCCTTTGCCAATTCCACAAGAATAGCCTTAGCGAAAGGCTTCTTGAAGGGAAAGATGTAACTCTGTGAGATGAATTAACAGAACACAGAGCAGTTTCTCAGAAAGCTTCTTTCCAGTTTTGAACGGAAGATATTTCCTTTTTCACCATAGCCCTCTAAGGGCTTCCAAATATCCCTTTGCCAATTCCACAAGAACAGCCTTAGCGAAAGGCTTCTTGAAGGGAAAGATGTAACTCTGTGAGATGAATTCAGAGAACACAGAGCAGTTTCTCAGAACGCTTATTTCCAGTTTTGAACGGAAGATATTTCCTTTTTCACGTAGCCCTCTTTGGGCTTCCAATTATCCCTTTGCCAATTCCACAAAAACAGCCTTAGCGAAAGGCTTCTTGTAGAGAAAGATGTAACTCTGTGAGATGAATTAAGAGAACACAGAGCAGTTTCTCAGAAAGCTTCTTTCCAGTTTGGAACGGAAGATATTTCCTTTTTCAGCATAGCCCTCTATGGGATTCCAAATATCCCTATGCCAATTCCACAAGAACAGCCTTAGCGAAAGGCTTCTTGAAGGGAAAGATGTAACTCTGTGAGATGACCTAACAGAACACAGAGCAGTTTCTCAGAAAGCTTCTTTCCAGTTTTGAACGGAAGATATTTCCTTTTTCACCATAGCCCTCTAAGGGCTTCCAAATATCCCATTGCCAATTCCACAAGAACAGCCTTAGCGAAAGGCTTCTTGAAGGGAAAGATGTAACTCTGTGAGATGAATTAACAGAACACAGAGCAGTTTCTCAGAAAGCTCCGTTCCAGTTTTGAACGGAAGATATTTCCTTTTTCACCATAGCAATCTATGGGCTTCCAAATATCCCTTTGCCAATTTCACAAGAACAGCCTTAGCGAACGGCTTTTTGAAGGGAAAGATGTAACTCTGTGACATGAATTAACAGGACACAGAGCAGTTTCTCAGAAAGCTTCTTTCCAGTTTTGAACGGAAGATATTACCTTTTTCACAATAGAACTCTTTGGGCTTCCAAATGTCCCTTTGCGAATTCCACAAAAACAGCCTTAGCGAAAGGCTTCTTGAAGGGATAGATGTAACCCTGTGAGATGAATTAACAGAACACAGAGCAGTTTCTCAGAAAGCTTCTTTCCAGTTTTGAACGGAAGATATTTCCTTTTTCACCATAGCCCTCTATTTGCTTCCAAATATCCCTTTGCCAATTCCACAAGAACAGCCTTAGCGAAAGGCTTCTTGAAGGGAAAGATGTAACTCTGTGAGATGAATTCAGAGAACACAGAGCAGTTTCTCAGAAAGCTTCTTTCCAGTTTTGAAGGGAAGTTATTTCCTTTTTCACCATAGCCCACTATGGGCTTCCAAATATCCCTTTGCCAATTCCACAAGAACAGTCTTAGCGAAAGGCTTCTTGAAGGGAAAGATGTAACTCTGTGAGATGAACTAACAGAACACAGAGCAGTTTCTCAGAAAGCTTCTTTAAAGTTTTGAACGGAAGATATTTCCTTTTTCACCATAGCCCTCTATGGGCTTCCAAATATCCCTTTGCCAATTCCACAAGAACAGCCTTAGCGAAAGGCTTCTTGAAGGGAAAGATGTAACTCTGTGAGATGAATTCAGAGAACACAGAGCAGTTTCTCAGAAAGCTTCTTTCCAGTTTTGAACGGAAGATATTTCCTTTTTCACCATAGCCCTCTATGGGCTTCCAAATATCCCTTTGCCAGTTCGAAAAGAACAGCCTTAGCGAAAGGCTTCTTGAACGGAAAGATGTAACTCTGTGAGATGAACTAACAGAACACAGAGCAGTTTCTCAGAAAGCTTCTTTCCAGTTTTGAACGGAAGATATTTCCTTTTTCACCATAGCCCTCTACGGGCTTCCAAATATCCCTTTGCCAGTTGCACAAGAACAGCCTTAGCGAAAGGCTTCTTTAAGGGAAAGATGTAACTCTGTGAGATGAATTAACAGAACACAGAGTAGTTTCTCAGAAAGCTTCTTTCCAGTTTTGAACGGAAGTTATTTCCTTTTTCACCCTAGCCCTCTATGGGCTTCCAAATATCCCTTTGCCAGTTCCACAAGAACAGCCTTAGCGAAAGGCTTCTTGAAGGGAAAGATGGAACTCTGTGAGATGAACTAACAGAACACAGAGCAGTTTCTCAGAAAGCTTCTTTCCAGTTTTGAACGGAAGATATTTCCTTTTTCAGCATAGCCCTCTATGGGCTTCCAAATATCCCTTTTCCAATTCCACAAGAACAGTCTTAGCAAGAGGCTTCTTGTAGGGAAAGATGTAACTCTGTGAGATGAACTAACAGAACACAGAGCAGATCCACAGAAAGCTTCTTTCCAGTTTTGAACGGAAGATATTTCCTTTTCCACCAGAGCCCTCTATGGGCTTCCAAATATCCCTTTGCCAATTCCACAAGAACAGCCTTAGCGAAAGGCTTCTTTAAGGGAAAGATGTAACTCTGTGAGATGAATTCAGAGAACACAGAGCAGTTTCTCAGAAAGCTTCTTTCCAGTTTTGAACGGAAGATATTTCCTTTGTCACCATAGCCCTCTATGGGCTTCCAAATATCCCTTTGCCAATTCCACAAGAACAGCCTTAGCGAAAGGCTTCTTGAAGGGAAAGATGTAACTCTATGAGATGAATTAACAGAACACAGAGCAGTTTCTCAGAAAGCTTCTTTCCAGTTTTGAACGGAGGATATTTCCTTTTTCACCATAGCCCTCTATGGGATTCCAAATATCCCTTTGCCAATTCCACAAGAACAGCGTTAAGGACAGACTTCTACAAGGGAAAGATGTGACTCTGTGAGATGAATTCAGAGAACACAGAGCAGTTTCTCAGAAAGCTTCTTTCCAGTTTTGAACGGAGGATATTTCCTTTTTCACCGTAGCCCTCTATGGGCTTCCAAATATCCCTTTGCCAATTCCACAAGAACAGCCTTAGCGAAAGGCTTCTTGAAGGGAAAGATGTAACTCTGTGAGATGAATTAACAGAACACAGAGCAGATTGCCAGAAAGCTTCTTTCCAGTTTTGAACGGAAGATATTTCCTTTTTCCCCATAGCCCTCTATGGGCTTCCAAATATCCCTTTGCCAGTTCCACAAGAACAGCCTTAGCGAAAGGCTTCTTTAAGGGAAAGATGTAACTCTGTGAGATGAACTAACAGAACACAGAGCAGTTTCTCAGAAAGCTTCTTTCCAGTTTTGAACGGAAGATATTTCCTTTTTCACCATAGCCCTCTATGGGCTTCCAAGTATCCCTTCGCCAGTAACACAAGAAGAGCCTTAACGAAAGGCTTCTTGAAGGGAAAGATGTAACTCTGTGAGATGAACTAACAGAACACAGAGCAGTTTCTCAGAAAGCTTCTTTCCAGTTTTGAACGGAAGATATTTCCTTTTTCACTGTAGCCCTCTATGGGCTTCAAAATATCCCTTTGCCAATTCCACAAGAACAGCCTTGGCAAAAGGCTTCTTGAAGGGAAAGATGGAACTCTGTGAGATGAACTAACAGAACACAGAGCATTTTCTCAGAAAGCTTCTTTCCAGTTTTGAACGGAAGATATTTCCTTTTTCACCATAGCCCTCTATGGGCTTCCAAATATCCCTTTGCCAATTCCACAAGAACAGCCTTAGCGAAAGGCTTCTTGAAGGGAAAGATGTAACTCTGTGAGATGAATTCAGAGAACACAGAGCAGTTTCTCAGAAAGCTTCTTTCCAGTTTTGAAGGGAAGATATTTCCTTTTTCACCATAGCCCTCTATGGGATTCCAAATGTCCCTTTGCCAATTCCACAAGAACAGCCTTAGCGAAAGGCTTCTTGAAGGGAAAGATGTAACTCTGTGAGATGAATTCAGAGAACACAGAGCAGTTTCTCAGAAAGCTTCTTTCCAGTTTTGAAGGGAAGTTATTTCCTTTTTCACCATAGCCCACTATGGGCTTCCAAATATCCCTTTGCCAATTCCACAAGAACAGTCTTAGCGAAAGGCTTCTTGAAGGGAAAGATGTAACTCTGTGAGATGAACTAACAGAACACAGAGCAGTTTCTCAGAAAGCTTCTTTAAAGTTTTGAACGGAAGATATTTCCTTTTTCACCATAGCCCTCTATGGGCTTCCAAATATCCCTTTGCCAATTCCACAAGAACAGCCTTAGCGAAAGGCTTCTTGAAGGGAAAGATGTAACTCTGTGAGATGAATTCAGAGAACACAGAGCAGTTTCTCAGAAAGCTTCTTTCCAGTTTTGAACGGAAGATATTTCCTTTTTCACCATAGCCCTCTATGGGCTTCCAAATATCCCTTTGCCAGTTCGAAAAGAACAGCCTTAGCGAAAGGCTTCTTGAACGGAAAGATGTAACTCTGTGAGATGAACTAACAGAACACAGAGCAGTTTCTCAGAAAGCTTCTTTCCAGTTTTGAACGGAAGATATTTCCTTTTTCACCATAGCCCTCTACGGGCTTCCAAATATCCCTTTGCCAGTTGCACAAGAACAGCCTTAGCGAAAGGCTTCTTTAAGGGAAAGATGTAACTCTGTGAGATGAATTAACAGAACACAGAGTAGTTTCTCAGAAAGCTTCTTTCCAGTTTTGAACGGAAGTTATTTCCTTTTTCACCCTAGCCCTCTATGGGCTTCCAAATATCCCTTTGCCAGTTCCACAAGAACAGCCTTAGCGAAAGGCTTCTTGAAGGGAAAGATGGAACTCTGTGAGATGAACTAACAGAACACAGAGCAGTTTCTCAGAAAGCTTCTTTCCAGTTTTGAACGGAAGATATTTCCTTTTTCAGCATAGCCCTCTATGGGCTTCCAAATATCCCTTTTCCAATTCCACAAGAACAGTCTTAGCAAGAGGCTTCTTGTAGGGAAAGATGTAACTCTGTGAGATGAACTAACAGAACACAGAGCAGATCCACAGAAAGCTTCTTTCCAGTTTTGAACGGAAGATATTTCCTTTTCCACCAGAGCCCTCTATGGGCTTCCAAATATCCCTTTGCCAATTCCACAAGAACAGCCTTAGCGAAAGGCTTCTTTAAGGGAAAGATGTAACTCTGTGAGATGAATTCAGAGAACACAGAGCAGTTTCTCAGAAAGCTTCTTTCCAGTTTTGAACGGAAGATATTTCCTTTGTCACCATAGCCCTCTATGGGCTTCCAAATATCCCTTTGCCAATTCCACAAGAACAGCCTTAGCGAAAGGCTTCTTGAAGGGAAAGATGTAACTCTATGAGATGAATTAACAGAACACAGAGCAGTTTCTCAGAAAGCTTCTTTCCAGTTTTGAACGGAGGATATTTCCTTTTTCACCATAGCCCTCTATGGGATTCCAAATATCCCTTTGCCAATTCCACAAGAACAGCGTTAAGGACAGACTTCTACAAGGGAAAGATGTGACTCTGTGAGATGAATTCAGAGAACACAGAGCAGTTTCTCAGAAAGCTTCTTTCCAGTTTTGAACGGAGGATATTTCCTTTTTCACCGTAGCCCTCTATGGGCTTCCAAATATCCCTTTGCCAATTCCACAAGAACAGCCTTAGCGAAAGGCTTCTTGAAGGGAAAGATGTAACTCTGTGAGATGAATTAACAGAACACAGAGCAGATTGCCAGAAAGCTTCTTTCCAGTTTTGAACGGAAGATATTTCCTTTTTCCCCATAGCCCTCTATGGGCTTCCAAATATCCCTTTGCCAGTTCCACAAGAACAGCCTTAGCGAAAGGCTTCTTTAAGGGAAAGATGTAACTCTGTGAGATGAACTAACAGAACACAGAGCAGTTTCTCAGAAAGCTTCTTTCCAGTTTTGAACGGAAGATATTTCCTTTTTCACCATAGCCCTCTATGGGCTTCCAAGTATCCCTTCGCCAGTAACACAAGAAGAGCCTTAACGAAAGGCTTCTTGAAGGGAAAGATGTAACTCTGTGAGATGAACTAACAGAACACAGAGCAGTTTCTCAGAAAGCTTCTTTCCAGTTTTGAACGGAAGATATTTCCTTTTTCACTGTAGCCCTCTATGGGCTTCAAAATATCCCTTTGCCAATTCCACAAGAACAGCCTTGGCAAAAGGCTTCTTGAAGGGAAAGATGGAACTCTGTGAGATGAACTAACAGAACACAGAGCATTTTCTCAGAAAGCTTCTTTCCAGTTTTGAACGGAAGATATTTCCTTTTTCACCATAGCCCTCTATGGGCTTCCAAATATCCCTTTGCCAATTCCACAAGAACAGCCTTAGCGAAAGGCTTCTTGAAGGGAAAGATGTAACTCTGTGAGATGAATTCAGAGAACACAGAGCAGTTTCTCAGAAAGCTTCTTTCCAGTTTTGAAGGGAAGATATTTCCTTTTTCACCATAGCCCTCTATGGGATTCCAAATGTCCCTTTGCCAATTCCACAAGAACAAACTTAGCGAAAGGCTTCTTGAAGGGAAAGATGTAACTCTGTGATATGAGAAGGGAAAGATGAACTCTGTGAGATGAATTAACAGAACACCGAGCAGTTTCTCAGAAAGTTCTTTCCAGTTTTGAACGGAAGATATTTCATTTTTCACCATAGCCCCCCATGTGCTTCCAAATATCCCTTTGCCAATTCCACAAGAACAGCCTTAGCGAAAGGCTTCTTGAAGGGAAAGATGTAACTCTGTGAGATGAATTAACATAACACAGAGCAGTTTCTCAGAAATCTTCTTTCCAGTTTTGAACGGAAGATATTTCCTTTTCCACCAGAGCCCTCTATGGGCTTCCAAATATCCCTTTGCCAATTCCACAAGAACAGCCTTAGCGAAAGGCTTCTTTAAGGGAAAGATGTAACTCTGTGAGATGAATTCAGAGAACACAGAGCAGTTTCTCAGAAAGCTTCTTTCCAGTTTTGAACGGAAGATATTTCCTTTGTCACCATAGCCCTCTATGGGCTTCCAAATATCCCTTTGCCAATTCCACAAGAACAGCCTTAGCGAAAGGCTTCTTGAAGGGAAAGATGTAACTCTATGAGATGAATTAACAGAACACAGAGCAGTTTCTCAGAAAGCTTCTTTCCAGTTTTGAACGGAGGATATTTCCTTTTTCACCATAGCCCTCTATGGGATTCCAAATATCCCTTTGCCAATTCCACAAGAACAGCGTTAAGGACAGACTTCTACAAGGGAAAGATGTGACTCTGTGAGATGAATTCAGAGAACACAGAGCAGTTTCTCAGAAAGCTTCTTTCCAGTTTTGAACGGAGGATATTTCCTTTTTCACCGTAGCCCTCTATGGGCTTCCAAATATCCCTTTGCCAATTCCACAAGAACAGCCTTAGCGAAAGGCTTCTTGAAGGGAAAGATGTAACTCTGTGAGATGAATTAACAGAACACAGAGCAGATTGCCAGAAAGCTTCTTTCCAGTTTTGAACGGAAGATATTTCCTTTTTCCCCATAGCCCTCTATGGGCTTCCAAATATCCCTTTGCCAGTTCCACAAGAACAGCCTTAGCGAAAGGCTTCTTTAAGGGAAAGATGTAACTCTGTGAGATGAACTAACAGAACACAGAGCAGTTTCTCAGAAAGCTTCTTTCCAGTTTTGAACGGAAGATATTTCCTTTTTCACCATAGCCCTCTATGGGCTTCCAAGTATCCCTTCGCCAGTAACACAAGAAGAGCCTTAACGAAAGGCTTCTTGAAGGGAAAGATGTAACTCTGTGAGATGAACTAACAGAACACAGAGCAGTTTCTCAGAAAGCTTCTTTCCAGTTTTGAACGGAAGATATTTCCTTTTTCACTGTAGCCCTCTATGGGCTTCAAAATATCCCTTTGCCAATTCCACAAGAACAGCCTTGGCAAAAGGCTTCTTGAAGGGAAAGATGGAACTCTGTGAGATGAACTAACAGAACACAGAGCATTTTCTCAGAAAGCTTCTTTCCAGTTTTGAACGGAAGATATTTCCTTTTTCACCTTAGCCCTCTATGGGCTTCCAAATATCCCTTTGCCAATTCCACAAGAACAGCCTTAGCGAAAGGCTTCTTGAAGGGAAAGATGTAACTCTGTGAGATGAATTCAGAGAACACAGAGCAGTTTCTCAGAAAGCTTCTTTCCAGTTTTGAAGGGAAGATATTTCCTTTTTCACCATAGCCCTCTATGGGATTCCAAATGTCCCTTTGCCAATTCCACAAGAACAAACTTAGCGAAAGGCTTCTTGAAGGGAAAGATGTAACTCTGTGATATGAGAAGGGAAAGATGAACTCTGTGAGATGAATTAACAGAACACCGAGCAGTTTCTCAGAAAGTTCTTTCCAGTTTTGAACGGAAGATATTTCATTTTTCACCATAGCCCCCCATGTGCTTCCAAATATCCCTTTGCCAATTCCACAAGAACAGCCTTAGCGAAAGGCTTCTTGAAGGGAAAGATGTAACTCTGTGAGATGAATTAACATAACACAGAGCAGTTTCTCAGAAATCTTCTTTCCAGTTTTGAACGGAAGATATTTCCTTTTTCACCATAGCAATCTATGGGCTTCCAAATATCCCTTTGCCAATTCCACAAGAACAGCCTTAGCGAAAGGCTTTTTGAAGGGAAAGATGTAACTCTGTGAGATGAATTAACAGAACACAGAGCAGTTTCTCAGAAAGCTTCTTTCCAGTTTTGAACGGAAGATATTTCCTTTTTCACAATAGCCCTCTTTTGGCTTCCAAATATCCCTTTGCCAATTCCACAAAAACTGCCTTAGCGAAAGGCTTCTTGAAGGGAAAGTTGTAACTCCGTAGAGATGAATTACCAGAACACAAAGCAGTTTCTCAGAAAGTTACTTTCCAGTTTTGAACGGAAGATATTTGCTTTTTCACCATAGCCCTCTATGGGCTTCCAAATATCGCTTTGCCAATTACACAAGAACAGCCTTAGCGAAAGGCTTCTTGAAGGGAAAGATGTAACTCTGTGAGATGACCTAACAGAACACAGAGCAGTTTCTCAGAAAGCTTCTTTCCAGTTTTGAACGGAAGATATTTCCTTTTTCACCATAGCCCTCTATGGGCTTCCAAATATCCTTTTGCCAGTACCACAAGAACAGCCTTAGCGAAAGGCTTCATGTAGGGAAAGATGTAACTCTGTGAGATGAACTAACAGAATACAGAGCAGTTTCTCAGAAAGCTTCTTTCCAGTTTTGAACGGAAGATATTTCCTTTATCACCATAGCCCTCTATGGGCTTCCAAATATCCCTTTGCCAATTCCACAAGAACAGCCTTAGCGAAAGGCTTCTTGAATGGAAAGATGTAACTCTGTGAGATGAATTAACAGAACACAGAGCAGTTTCTCAGAAAGCTTCTTTCCAGTTTTGAAGGGAAGATATTTCCTTTTTCACCATAGCCCTCTATGGGCTTCCAAATGTCCCTTTGCCAATTCCACAAGAACAGCCTTAGTGAAAGGTTTCTTGAAGGGAAAGATGTAACTCTGTGAGATGAGAAGGGAAAGATGAACTCTGTGAGATGAATTAACAGAACATAGAACAGTTTTTCAGAAAGCTTCTTTCCAGTTTTAAACGGAAGATATTTCCTTTTTCACCATAGCCCTCTATGGGCTTCCAAATATCCCTTTGCCAGTTCTACAAGAACAGCCTTAGCGAAAGGCTTCTTGAAGGGAAAGATGTAACTCTGTGAGATGAACTAACAGAACACCGAGCAGTTTCTCAGAAAGTTCTTTCCAGTTTTGAACGGAAGATATCCCCTTTTTCACCATAGCCCCCCATGGGCTTCCAAATATCCCTTTGCCAATTCCACAAGAACAGCCTTAGCGAAAGGCTTCTTGAAAGGAAAGATGTAACTCTGTGAGATGAATTCAGAGAACACAGAGCAGTTTCTCAGAATGCTTCTTTCCAGTTTTGAACGGAAGATATTTCCTTTTTCAGCATAGCCCTCTTTGGGCTTCCAAATATCCCTTTGCCAATTCCACAAAAACAGCCTTAGCGAAAGGCTTCTTGAAGAGAAAGATGTAACTCTGTGAGATCAATTAACAGAACACAGAACAGTTTCTCAGAAAGCTTCTTTCCAGTTTTGAACGGAAGATATTTCCTTTTTCACCATAGCCCTCTATGGGCTTCCAAATATCCCTTTGCCAATTCCACAAGAACAGCCTTAGCGAAAGGCTGCTTGAAGGGAAAGATGTAGCTCTGTGAGATGAATTAACAGAACACAGAGCAGTTTCGCAGAAAGCTTCTTTCCGGTTTTGAACGGAAGACATTTCCTTTTTCACCGTAGCCCTCTATGGGCTTCCAAATATCACTTTGCCAATTCCACAAGAACAGCCTTAGCGAAAGGCTTCTTGAAGGGAAAGTTGTAACTCTGTGAGATGAATAAACAGAACACAGAGCAGTTTCTCAGAAAGCTTCTTTCCAGTTTTGAACGGAAGTTATTTCCTTTTTCACCATAGCCCTCTATGGGCTTCCAAATATCCCTTTGCCAGTACCACAAGAACAGCCTTAGTGAAAGGCTTCTTGAAGGGAAAGATGTAACTCTGTGGTATGAGAAGGAAAAGATGAACTCTGTGAGATGAATTAACAGAACACAGAACAGTTTTTCAGAAAGCTTCTTTCCAGTTTTAAACCGAAGATATTTCGTTTTTCACATTAGCCCTCTATGGGCTTCCAAATATCCCTTTGCCAATTCCACAAGAACAGCCTTAGCGAAAGGCTTCTTGAAGGGAAAGATGTAACTCTGTGAGATGAATTCAGAGAACACAGAGCAGTTTCTCAGAACGCTTCTTTCCAGTTTTGAACGGAGGATATTTCCTGTTTCACCATAGCCCTCTTTGGGCTTCCAAATATCCCTTTGCCAATTCCACAAAAACAGCCTTAGCGAAAGGCTTCTTGAAGAGAAAGATGTAACTCTGTGAGATGAATTAACAAAACACAGAGCAGTTTCTCAGAAATCTTCTTTCCAGTTTTGAACGGAAGATATTTCCTTTTTCACCGTACCCCTCTATGGGCTTCCAAATATCCCTTTGCCAATTCCACAAGAACAGCCTTAGCGAAAGGCTTCATGAAGGGAAAGATGTAACTCTGTGAGAAGAATTCAGAGAACACAGAGCAGTTTCTCAGAAAGATTCTTTCCAGTTTTGAACGGAAGATATTTCCTTTTTCACCTTAGCCCTCTATGGGCTTCCAAATATCCCTTTGCCAATTCCACAAGAACAGCCTTATAGAAAGGCTTCTTGAAGGGAAAGATGCATCTCTGTGAGATGAACTAACAGAACACCGAGCAGTTTCTCAGAAAGTTCTTTCCAGTTTTGAACGGAAGATATTTCCTTTTTCACCATAGCCCTCTATGGGCTTCCAAATATCCCTTTGCCAATTCCACAAGAACAGCCTTAGCGAAAGGCTACTTGAAGGGAAAGATGTAACTCTGTTAGATGAATTAACAGAACACAGAGCAGTTTCTCAGAAAGCTTCTTTCCAGTTTTGAACGGAAGATATTTCCTTTTTCACCATAGCCCTCTATGGGCTTCCAAATATCCCTTTGCCAATTCCACAAGAACAGCCTTAGCGAAAGGCTTCTTGAAGGGAAAGATGGAACTCTGTGAGATGAATTAACAGAACACAGAACAGTTTCTCAGAAAGCTTCTTTCCAGTTTTGAACGGAAGATATTACCTTTTTCACCATAGCCCTCTATGGTCTTCCAAATATCCCTTTGCCAATTCCACAAGAACAGCCTTAGCGAAAGGCTTCTTGAAGGGAAAGATGTAGCTCTGTGAGATGAATTAACAGAACACAGAGCAGTTTCGCAGAAAGCTTCTTTCCAGTTTTGAACGGAAGATATTTCCTTTTTCACCATAGCCCTCTATGGGCTTCCAAATATCCCTTTGCCAATTCCACAAGAATAGCCTTAGCGAAAGGCTTCTTGAAGGGAAAGATGTAACTCTGTGAGATGAATTAACAGAACACAGAGCAGTTTCTCAGAAAGCTTCTTTCCAGTTTTGAACGGAAGATATTTCCTTTTTCACCATAGCCCTCTAAGGGCTTCCAAATATCCCTTTGCCAATTCCACAAGAACAGCCTTAGCGAAAGGCTTCTTGAAGGGAAAGATGTAACTCTGTGAGATGAATTCAGAGAACACAGAGCAGTTTCTCAGAACGCTTATTTCCAGTTTTGAACGGAAGATATTTCCTTTTTCACGTAGCCCTCTTTGGGCTTCCAATTATCCCTTTGCCAATTCCACAAAAACAGCCTTAGCGAAAGGCTTCTTGAAGAGAAAGATGTAACTCTGTGAGATGAATTAAGAGAACACAGAGCAGTTTCTCAGAAATCTTCTATCCAGTTTTGAACGGAAGATATTTCCTTTTTCACCGTAGCCCTCTATGGGCTTCCAAATATCCCTTTGCCAATTCCACAAGAACAGCCTTAGCGAAGGGCTTCATGAAGGGAAAGATGTAACTCTGTGAGAAGAATTCAGAGAACACAGAGCAGTTTCTCAGAAAGCTTCTTTCCAGTTTGGAACGGAAGATATTTCCTTTTTCAGCATAGCCCTCTATGGGCTTCCAAATATCCCTATGCCAATTCCACAAGAACAGCCTTAGCGAAAGGCTTCTTGAAGGGAAAGATGTAACTCTGTGAGATGACCTAACAGAACACAGAGCAGTTTCTCAGAAAGCTTCTTTCCAGTTTTGAACGGAAGATATTTCCTTTTTCACCATAGCCCTCTAAGGGCTTCCAAATATCCCATTGCCAATTCCACAAGAACAGCCTTAGCGAAAGGCTTCTTGAAGGGAAAGATGTAACTCTGTGAGATGAATTAACAGAACACAGAGCAGTTTCTCAGAAAGCTCCGTTCCAGTTTTGAACGGAAGATATTTCCTTTTTCACCATAGCAATCTATGGGCTTCCAAATATCCCTTTGCCAATTTCACAAGAACAGCCTTAGCGAACGGCTTTTTGAAGGGAAAGATGTAACTCTGTGACATGAATTAACAGGACACAGAGCAGTTTCTCAGAAAGCTTCTTTCCAGTTTTGAACGGAAGATATTACCTTTTTCACAATAGAACTCTTTGGGCTTCCAAATATCCCTTTGCCAATTCCACAAAAACAGCCTTAGCGAAAGGCTTCTTGAAGGGATAGATGTAACCCTGTGAGATGAATTAACAGAACACAGAGCAGTTTCTCAGAAAGCTTCTTTCCAGTTTGGAACGGAAGATATTTCCTTTTTCACCATAGCCCTCTATTTGCTTCCAAATATCCCTTTGCCAATTCCACAAGAACAGCCTTAGCGAAAGGCTTCTTGAAGGGAAAGATGTAACTCTGTGAGATGAATTCAGAGAACACAGAGCAGTTTCTCAGAAAGCTTCTTTCCAGTTTTGAAGGGAAGTTATTTCCTTTTTCACCATAGCCCACTATGGGCTTCCAAATATCCCTTTGCCAATTCCACAAGAACAGTCTTAGCGAAAGGCTTCTTGAAGGGAAAGATGTAACTCTGTGAGATGAACTAACAGAACACAGAGCAGTTTCTCAGAAAGCTTCTTTAAAGTTTTGAACGGAAGATATTTCCTTTTTCACCATAGCCCTCTATGGGCTTCCAAATATCCCTTTGCCAATTCCACAAGAACAGCCTTAGCGAAAGGCTTCTTGAAGGGAAAGATGTAACTCTGTGAGATGAATTCAGAGAACACAGAGCAGTTTCTCAGAAAGCTTCTTTCCAGTTTTGAACGGAAGGTATTTCCTTTTTCACCATAGCCCTCTATGGGCTTCCAAATATCCCTTTGCCAGTTCCAAAAGAACAGCCTTAGCGAAAGGCTTCTTAAACGGAAAGATGTAACTCTGTGAGATGAACTAACAGAACACAGAGCAGTTTCTCAGAAAGCTTCTTTCCAGTTTTGAACGGAAGATATTTCCTTTTTCACCATAGCCCTCTATGGGCTTCCAAATATCCCTTTTCCAATTCCACAAGAACAGTCTTAGCAAGAGGCTTCTTGAAGGGAAAGATGTAACTCTGTGAGACGAACTAACAGAACAAAGAGCAGATCCTCAGAAAGCTTCTCTCCAGTTTTGAATGGAAGATATTTCCTTTTTCACAATAGCCCTCTTTGGGCTTCCAAATATCCCTTTGCCATTTCCACAAAAACAGCCTTAGCGAAAGGCTTCTTGAAGGGAAAGATGTAACTCTGTGAGATGAATTCAGAGAACACAGAGCAGTTTCTCAGAACGCTTCTTTCCAGTTTTGAACGGAAGATATTTCCTTTTTCACCAAAGCCCTCTTTGGGCTTCCAAATATCCCTTTGCCAATTCCACAAAAACAGCCTTCGCGAAAGGCTTCTTGAAGGGAAAGATGAAACTCTGTGAGATGAATTAACAGAACACAGAGCAGTTTCTCAGAAAGCTTCTTTCCAGTTTTGAACGGAGGATATTTCCTTTTTCACCATAGCCCTCTATGGGCTTCCAAATATCCCTTTGCCAATTCCACAAGAACAGCCTTAGCGAAAGGCTTCTTGAAGGGAAAGATGTAACTCTGTGAGATGAACTAACAGAACACAGAGCAGTTTCTCAGAAAGCTTCTGTGCAGTTTTGAACGGAAGATATTTCCTTTTTCACTGTAGCCCTCTATGGGATTCAAAATATCCCTTTGCCAATTCCACAAGAACAGACTTAGCGAAATGCTTCTTGAAGGGAAAGATGTAACTCTGTGAGATGAACTAACAGAACACAGAGCAGTTTCTCAGAAAGGTTCTTTCCAGTTTTGAACGGAAGATATTTCCTTTTTCAGCATAGCCCTCTATGGGCTTCCAAATGTCCCTTTGCCAATTCCACAAGAACAGCCTTAGCGAAAGGCTTCTTGAAGGGAAAGATGTAACTCTGTGAGATGAGAAGGGAAAGATGAACTCTGTGAGATGAATTAACAGAACACAGAACAGTTTTTCAGAAAGCTTCTTTCCAGTTTTAAACGGAAGATATTTCCTTTTTCACCATAGCCCTCTATGGGCTTCCAAATATCCCTTTCCCAGTTCCACAAGAACAGCCTTAGCGAAAGGCTTCTTGAAGGGAAAGATGTAACTCTGTGAGATGAACTAACAGAACACCGAGCAGTTCTCAGAAAGTTCTTTCCAATTTTGAACGGAAGATATTTCCTTTTTCACCATAGCCCCCCATGGGCTTCCAAATATCCCTTTGCCAATTCCACAAGAACAGCCTTAGCGAAAGGCTTCTTTAAGGGAAAGATGTAACTCTGTGAGATGAATTAACAGAACACAGAGCAGTTTCTCAGAAAGCTTCTTTCCAGTTTTGAACGGAAGTTATTTCCTTTTTCACCATAGCCCACTATGGGCTTCCAAATATCCCTTTGCCAATTCCAAAAGAACAGCCTTAGCGAAAGGCTTCTAGAAGGGAAAGATGTAACTCTGTGAGATGAACTAACAGAACACAGAGCAGTTTCTCAGAAAGCTTCTTTAAAGTTTTGAACGGAAGATATTTCCTTTTTCACCGTAGCCCTCTATGGGCTTCCAAATATCCCTTTGCCAATTCCACAAGAACAGCCTTAGCGAAAGCCTTCTTGAAGGGAAAGATGTAACTCTGTGAGATGAATTCAGAGAACACAGATCAGTTTCTCAGAAAGCTTCTTTCCAGTTTTGAACGGAAGATATTTCCTTTTTCACCATGGCCATCTATGGGCTTCCAAATATCCCTTTGCTAGTTCCAAAAGAACAGCCTTAGCGAAAGGCTTCTTGAACGGAAAGATGTAACTCTGTGAGATGAACTAACAGAACACAGAGCAGTTTCTCAGAAAGCTTCTTTCCAGTTTTGAACGGAAGATATTTCCTTTTTCACCATAGCCCTCTACGGGCTTCCAAATATCCCTTTGCCAGTTCCACAAGAACAGCCTTAGCGAAAGGCTTCTTGAAGGGAAGGATGGAACTCTGTGAGATGAACTAACAGAACACAGAGCAGTTTCTGAGAAAGCTTCTTTCCAGTTTTGAACGGAAGATATTTCCTTTTTCACCATAGCCCTCTATGGGCTTCCAAATATCCCTTTTCCAATTCCACAAGAACAGTCTTAGCAAGAGGCTTCTTGAAGGGAAAGATGTAACTCTGTGAGATGAACTAACAGAACACAGAGCAGATCCTCAGAAATCTTCTCTCCAGTTTTGAATGGAAGATGTTTCCTTTTTCACAATAGCCCTCTTTGGGCTTCCAAATATCCCTTTGCCAATTCCACAAAAACAGCTTTAGCGAAAGGCTTCTTGACGGGAAAGATGTAACTCTGTGAGATGAATTCAGAGAACACAGAGCAGTTTCTCAGAACGCTTCTTTCCAGTTTTGAACGGAAGATATTTCCTTTTTCACCATAGCCCTCTTTGGGCTTCCAAATATCCCTTTGCCTATTCCACAAAAACAGCCTTAGCGAAAGGCTTCTTTAAGAGAAAGATGTAACTCTGTGAGATGAATTAACAGAACACAGAGCAGTTTCTCAGAAAGCTCCGTTCCAGTTTTGAACGGAAGATATTTCCTTTTTCACCAAAGCAATCTATGGGCTTCCAAATATCCCTTTGCCAATTCCACAAGAACAGCCTTAGCGAACGGCTTTTTGAAGGGAAAGATGTAACTCTGTAAGATGAATTCACAGAACACAGAGCAGTTTCTCAGAAAGCTTCTTTCCAGTTTTGAATGGAAGATATTCCCTTTTTCACAATAGCCCTCTTTGGGCTTCCAAATATCCCTTTGCCAATTCCAGAAAAACAGCCTTAGCGAAAGGCTTCTTGAAGGGAAAGATGTAACTCTGTGAGATGAATTAAGAGAACACAGAGCAGTTTCTCAGAAATCTTCTATCCAGTTTTGAACGGAAGATATTTCCTTTTTCACTGTAGCCCTCTATGGGCTTCCAAATATCCCTTTGCCGATTTCACAAGAACAGCCTTAGCGAAAGGCTTCATGAAGGGAAAGATGTAACTCTGTGAGAAGAATTCAGAGAACACAGAGCAGTTGCTCAGAAAGCTTCTTTTCAGTTTTGAACGGAAGATATTTCCTTTTTCACCTTAGCCCTCTATGGGCGTCCAAATATCCCTTTGGCAATTCCACAAAAACAGCCTTAGAGAAAGGCTTCTTCAAGGGAAAGATGTAACTCTGTGAGATGAACTAACAGAACACCGAGCAGTTTCTCAGAAAGCTTCTTTCCAGTTTTCAACGGAAGATATTTCCTTTTTCACCATAGCCCTCTACGGGCTTCCAAATATCCCTTTGCCAATTCCACAAGAACAGCCTTAGCGAAAGGCTTCTTGAAGGGAAAGATGTAACTCTGTGAGATGAATTAACAGAACACAGAGCAGTTTCTCAGAAAGCTCCGTTCCAGTTTTGAACGGAAGATATTTCCTTTTTCACCATAGCAATCTATGGGCTTCCAAATATCCCTTTGCCAATTCCACAAGAACAGCCTTAGCGAACGGCTTTTTGAAGTGAAAGATGTAACTCTGTGACATGAATTAACAGAACACAGAGCAGTTTCTCAGAAAGCTTCTTTCCAGTTTTGAACGGAAGATATTACCTTTTTCACAATAGCCCTCTTTGGGCTTCCAAATATCCCTTTGCCAATTCCACAAAAACAGCCTTAGTGAAAGGCTTCTTGAAGGGATAGATGTAACTCTGTGAGATGAATTAACAGAACACAGAGCAGTTTCTCAGAAAGCTTCTTTCCAGTTTTGAACGGAAGATATTTCCTTTTTCACCATAGCCCTCTATGGGCTTCCAAATATCCCTTTGCCAATTCCACAAGAACAGCCTTAGCGAAAGGCTTCTTGAAGGGAAAGATGTAACTCTGTGAGATGAATTCAGAGAACACAGAGAAGTTTCTCAGAAAGCTTCTTTCCAGTTTTGAAGGGAAGGTATTTCCTTTTTCACCATAGCCCACTATGGGCTTCCAAATATCCCTTTGCCAATTCCACAAGAACAGCCTTAGCGAAAGGCTTCTTGAAGGGAAAGATGTAACTCTGTGAGATGAACTAACAGAACACAGAGCAGTTTCCCAGAAAGCTTCTTTAAAGTTTTGAACGGAAGATATTTCCTTTTTCACCATAGCCCTCTATGGGCTTCCAAATATCCCTTTGCCAATTCCACAAGAACAGCCTTAGCGAAAGGCTTCTTGAAGGGCAAGATGTAACTCTGTGAGATGAATTCAGAGAACACAGAGCAGTTTCTCGGAAAGCTTCTTTCCAGTTTTGAACGGAAGATATTTCCTTTTTCACCATAGCCCTCTAAGGGCTTCCAAATATCCCTTTGCCAGTTCCAAAAGAACAGCCTTAGCGCAAGGCTTCTTGAACGGAAAGATGTAACTCTGTGAGATGAACTAACAGAACACAGAGCATTTTCTCAGAAAGCTTCTTTCCAGTTTTGAACGGAAGATATTTCCTTTTTCACCATAGCCCTCTACGGGCTTCCAAATATCCCTTTGCCAGTTCCACAAGAACAGCCTTAGCGAAAGGCTTCTTTAAGTGAAAGATGTAACTCTGTGAGATGAATTAACAGAACACAGAGTAGTTTCTCAGAAAGCTTCGTTCCAGTTTTGAACGGAAGTTATTTCCTTTTTCACCATAGCCCTCTATGGGCTTCCAAATATCCCTTTGCCAGTTCCACAAGAACAGCCTTAGCGAAAGGCTTCTTGAAGGGAAAGATGGAACTCTGTGAGATGAACTAACAGAACACAGAGCAGTTTCTCAGAAAGCTTCTTTCCAGTTTTGAACGGAAGATATTTCCTTTTTCACCATACCCCTCTATGGGCTTCCAAATATCCCTTTTCCAATTCCACAAGAACAGTCTTAACAAGAGGCTTCTTGAAGGGAAAGATGTAACTCTGTGAGATGAATTCAGAGAACACAGAGCAGTTTCTCAGAACGCTTCTTTCCAGTTTTTAACGGAAGATATTTCCTTTTTCACCATAGCCCTCTTTGGGCTTCCAAATATCCCTTTGCCAATTCCACAAAAACAGCCTTAGCGAAAGGCTTCTTGAAGAGAAAGATGTAACTTTGTGAGATGAATTAACAGAACACAGAGCAGTTTCTCAGAAATTTTCTATCCAGTTTTGAACGGAAGATATTTCCCTTTTCACCGTAGCCCTCTATGGGCTTCCAAATATCCCTTTGCCAATTCCACAAGAACAGCCTTAGCGAAAGGCTTCATGAAGGGAAAGATGTAACTCTGTGAGAAGAATTCAGAGAACACAGAGCAGTTTCTCAGAAAGCTTCTTTCCAGTTTTGAACGGAAGATATTTCCTTTTTCACCATAGCCCTCTAAGGGCTTCCAAATATCCCTTTGCCAATTCCACAAGAACAGCCTTAGAGAAAGGCTTCTTGAAGGGAAAGATGTAACTCTGTGAGATGAACTAACAGAACACCGAGCAGTTTCTCAGAAATTTCTTTCCAGTTTTGAACGGAAGATATTTCCTTTTTCACCATAGCCCTCTATGGGCTTCCAAATATCCCTTTGCCAATTCCACAAGAATAGCCTTAGCGAAAGGCTTCTTGAAGGGAAAGATGTAACTCTGTGAGATGAATTAACAGAACACAGAGCAGTTTCTCAGAAAGCTTCTTTTCAGTTTTGAACGGAAGATATTTCCTTTTTCAGCGTAGCCCTCTATGGGCTTCCAAATATCCCTTTGCCAATTCCACAAGAACAGCCTTAGCGAAAGGCTTCTTGAAGGGAAAGATGTAACTCTGTGAGATGAATTAACAGAACACAGAGCAGTTTCTCAGAAAACTTCTTTCCAGTTTTGAACGGAAGATATTTACTTTTTCACCATAGCCCTCTAAGGGCTTCCAAATATCCCGTTGCCAATTCCACAAGAACAGCCTTAGCGAAAGGCTTTTTGAAGGGAAAGATGTAACTCTGTGACATGAATTAAAAGAACACAGAGCAGTTTCTCAGAAAGCTTCTTTCCAGTTTTGAACGGAAGATATTTCCTTTTTCACAATAGCCCTCTTTGGGCTTCCAAATATCCCTTTGCCAATTCCACAAAAACAGCCTTAGCGAAAGGCTTCTTGAAGGGATAGATGTAACTCTGTGAGATGAATTAACAGATCACAGAGCAGTTTCTCAGAAAGCTTCTTTCCAGTTTTCAACGGAAGATATTTCCTTTTTCACCATAGCCCTCTATGGGCTTCCAGATATCCCTTTGCCAATTCCACAAGAACAGCCTTAGCGAAAGGCTTCTTGAAGGGAAAGATGTAACTCTCTGAGATGAATTCAGAGAACACAGAGCAGTTTCTCAGAAAGCTTCTTTCCAGTTTTGAACGGAAGATATTTCCTTTTTCACCATAGCCCTCTACGGGCTTCCAAATATCCCTTTGCCAGTTCCACAAGAACAGCCTTAGCGAAAGGATTCTTTAAGGGAAAGATGTAACTCTGTGAGATGAATTAACAGAACACAGAGCAGTTTCTCAGAAAGCTTCTTTCCAGTTTTGAACGGAAGTTATTTCCTTTTTCACCGTAGCCCTCTATGGGCTTCCAAATATCCCTTTGCCAGTTCCACAAGAACAGCCTTAGCGAAAGGCTTCTTGAAGGGAAAGATGGAACTCTGTGAGATGAACTAACAGAACACAGAGCAGTTTCTCAGAAAGCTTCTTTCCAGTTTTGAACGGAAGATATTTCCTTTTTCAGCATAGCCCTCTATGGGCTTCCAAATATCCCTTTTCCAATTCCATAAGAACAGTCTTAGCAAGAGGCTTCTTGAAGGGAAAGATGTAACTCTGTGAGATGAACTAACAGAACACAGAGCAGATCCACAGAAAGCTTCTTTCCAGTTTTGAACGGAAGATATTTCCTTTTCCACCAGAGCCCTCTATGGGCTTCCAAATATCCCTTCGCCAATTCCACAAGAACAGCCTTAGCGAAAGGCTTCTTGAAGGGAAAGATGTAACTCTGTGAGATGAATTCTGAGAACACAGAGCAGTTTCTCAGAAAGCTTCTTTCCAGTTTTGAACGGAAGATATTTCCTTTGTCACCATTGCCCTCTATGGGCTTCCAAATATCCCTTTGCCAATTCCACAAGAACAGCCTTAGCGAAAGGCTTCTTGAAGGGAAAGATGTAACTCTGTCAGATGAACTAACAGAACACAGTGCAGTTTTTCAGAAAGCTTCTTTCCAGTTTTGAAGGGAAGATATTTTTTTTTTTTCACCATAGCCCTCTATGGCCTTCCAAATATCCCTTTGCCAATTCCAAAGAACAGCCTTAGCGAAAGGCTTCTTGAAGGGAATGATGTAACTCTTTGAGATGAATTAACAGAACACAGAGTAGTTTCTCAGAAAGCTTCTTTCCAGTTTTGAACGGAAGATATTTCCTTTTTCACCATAGCCCTCTATGGGCTTCCAAATATCCCTTTGCCAATTCCACAAGAACAGCCTTAGCGAAAGGTTTCTTGAAGGGAAAGATGTAACTCTATGAGATGAATTAACAGAACACAGAGCAGTTTCTCAGAAAGCTTCTTTCCAGTTTTGAACGGAGGATATTTCCTTTTTCACCATAGCCCTCTATGGGATTACAAATATCCCTTTGCCAATTCCACAAGAACAGCCTTAGCGAAAGGCTTCTTGAAGGGAAAGATGTAACTCTGTGAGATGAATTCAGAGAACACAGAGCAGTTTCTCAGAAAGCTTCTTTCCAGTTTTGAACGGAAGATATTTCCTTTTCCACCAGAGCCCTCTATGGGCTTCCAAATATCCCTTTGCCAGTTCCAAAAGAACAGCCTTAGCGAAAGGCTTCTTGAAGGGAAAGATGTAACTCTGTGAGATGAACTAACAGAACACAGAGCAGATCGACAGAAAGCTTCTTTCCAGTTTTGAACGGAAGATATTTCCTTTTCCACCAGAGCCCTCTATGGGCTTCCAAATATCCCTTTGCCAATTCCACAAGAACAGCCTTAGCGAAAGGCTTCCTGAAGGGTAAGATGTAACTCTATGAGATGAATTAACAGAACACAGAGCAGTTTCTCAGAAAGCTTCTTTCCAGTTTTGAACGGAGGATATTTCCTTTTTCACCGTAGCCCTCTATGGGCTTCCAAATATCCCTTTGCCAATTCCACAAGAACAGCCTTAGCGAAAGGCTTCTTGAAGGGAAAGATGTAACTCTGTGAGATGAATTAACAGAACACATAGCAGATTGCCAGAAAGCTTCTTTCCAGTTTTGAACGGAAGATATTTCCTTTTTCCCCATAGCCCTCTATGGGCTTCCAAATATCCCTTTGCCAGTTCCACAAGAACAGCCTTAGCGAAAGGCTTCTTGAAGGGAAAGATGTAACTCTGTGAGATGAACTAACAGAACACAGAGCAGTTTCTCAGAAAGCTTCTTTCCAGTTTTGAACGGAAGATATTTCCTTTTTCACCATAGCCCTCTATGGGCTTCCAAATATCCCTTCGCCAGTAACACAAGAAGAGCCTTAACGAAAGGCTTCTTGAAGGGAAAGATGTAACTCTGTGAGATGAACTAACAGAACACAGAGCAGTTTTTCAGAAAGCATCTGTCCAGTTTTGAACGGAAGATATTTCCTTTTTCACTGTAGCCCACTATGGGCTTCAAAATATCCCTTTGCCAATTCCACAAGAACAGCCTTGGCAAAAGGCTTCTTGAAGGGAAAGATGGAACTCTGTGAGATGAACTAACAGAACACAGAGCATTTTCTCAGAAAGCTTCTTTCCAGTTTTGAACGGAAGATATTTCCTTTTTCACCATAGCCCTCTATGGGCTTCCAAATATCCCTTTGCCAATTCCACAAGAACAGCCTTAGCGAAAGGCTTCTTGAAGGGAAAGATGTAACTCTGTGAGATGAATTCAGAGAACACAGAGCAGTTTCTCAGAAAGCTTCTTTCCAGTTTTGAAGGGAAGATATTTCCTTTTTCACCATAGCCCTCTATGGGCTTCCAAATGTCCCTTTGCCAATTCCACAAGAACAACCTTAGCGAAAGGCTTCTTGAAGGGAAAGATGTAACTCTGTGATATGAGAAGGGAAAGATGTAACTCTGTGAGATGAATTAACAGAACACAGAGCAGTTTCTCAGAAAGCTTCTTTCCAGTTTTGAACGGAAGATATTTCCTTTTTCACAATAGCCCTCTTTGGGCTTCCAAATATCCCTTTGCCAATACCATAAAAACAGCCTTAGCGAAAGGCTTCTTGAAGGGAAAGATGTAACTCTGTGAGATGAATTAACAGAACACAGATCGGTTTCTCAGAAAGCTTCTTTCCAGTTTTGAACGGAAGATATTTCCTTTTTCACCATAGCCCTCTATGGGCTTCCAAATATCCCTTTGCCAATTCCACAAGAACAGTCTTAGCGAAAGGCTTCTTGAAGGGAAAGATGTAACTCTGTGAGATGAATTCAGAGAACACAGAGCAGTTTCTCAGAAAGCTTCTTTCCAGTTTTGAAGGGAAGATATTTCCTTTTTCACCATAGCCCTCTATGGGCTTACAAATATCCCTTTGCCAATTCCACAACAACAGCCTTAGCGAAAGGCTTCTTGAAGGGAAAGATGTAACTCTGTCAGATGAACTAACAGAACACAGAGCAGTTTCTCAGAAAGCTTCTTTCCAGTTTTGAACAGAAGATATTTCCTTTTTCACCATATCCCTCTATGGGTTACAAATATCCCTTTGCCAATTCCACAAGAACAGCCTTAGCGAAAGGCTTCTTGAAGGGAAAGATGGAACTCTGTGAGATGAATTCAGAGAACACAGAGCAGTTTCTCAGAAAGCTTCTTTCCAGTTTTGAACGGAAAATATTTCCTTTTTCACCATAGCCCTCTATGGGCTTCCAAATATCCCTTTGCCAGTTCCAAAAGAACCGCCCTAACGAAAGGCTTCTTGAAGGGAAAGATGTAACTCTGTGAGATGAACTAACAGAACACAGAGCAGTTTCTCAGAAAGCTTCTTTCCAGTTTTGAACGGAAGATATTTCCTTTTTCACCATAGCCCTCTACGGGCTTCCAATATGCCTTTGCCAATTCCACAAGAACAGCCTTAGCGAAAGGCTTCTTGAAGGCAAAGATGTAACTCTGTGAGATGAATTAACAGAACACAGAGCAGTTTCTCAGAAAGCTTCTTTCCAGTTTTGAACGGAAGTTATTTCCTTTTTCACCATAGCCCTCTATGGGCTTCCAAATATCCCTTTGCCAGTTCCACAAGAACAGCCTTAGCGAAAGGCTTCTTGAAGGGAAAGATGGAACTCTGTGAGATGAACTAACAGAACACAGAGCAGTTTCTCAGGAAGCTTCTTTCCAGTTTTGAACGGAAGATATTTCCTTTTTCACCATAGCCCTCTATGGGCTTCCAAATATCCCTTTTCCAATTCCACAAGAACATTCTTAGCAAGAGGCTTCCTGAAGGGAAAGATGTAACTCTGTGAGATGAACTAACAGAACACCGAGCAGTTTCTCAGAAAGCTTCTTTCCAGTTTTGATCGGAAAATATTTCCTTTTTCACCATAGCCCTCTATGGGCTTCCAAATATCACTTTGCCAATTCCACAAGAACAGCCTTAGCGAACGGCTTCTTGAAGGGAAAGATGTAACTCTGTGAGATGAACTAACAGAACACAGAGCAGTTTCTCAGAAAGCTTCTTTCCAGTTTTGAACGGAAGATATTTCCTTTTTCACCATAGCCCTCTATGGGCTTCCAAGTATCCCTTTGCCAATTCCTCAAGAGCAGCCTTAGCGAAAGGCTTCTTGAAGGGAAAGATGTAACTCTGTGAGATGAAATCAGAGAACACAGAGCGGTTTCTCAGAAAGCTTCTTTCCAGTTTTGAAGGGGAGATATTTCCTTTTTCACCATAGCCCTCTATGGGCTTCCAAATGTCCCTTTGCCAATTCCACAAGAACAGCCTTAGCGAAAGGCTTCTTGAAGGGAACGATGTAACTCTGTGAGATGAGAAGGGAAAGATGAACTCTGTGAGATGAATTAACAGAACACAGAACAGTTTTTCAGAAAGCTTCTTTCCAGTTTTAAACGGAAGATATTTTCTTTTTCACCATAGCCCTCTAGGGGCTTCCAAGTACCCCTTTGCCAGTTCCACAAGAACAGCCTTAGCGAAAGGCTTCTTGAAGGGAAAGATGTAACCCTGTGAGATGAACTAACAGAACACCGAGCAGTTTCTCAGAAAGTTCTTTCCAGTTTTGAACGGAAGATATTTCCTTTTTCACCATAGCCCCACATGGGCTTCCAAATATCCCTTTGCCAATTCCACAAGAACAGCCTTAGCGAAAGGATTCTTGAAGGGAAAGATGTAACTCTGTGAGATGAATTCAGAGAACACAGAGCAGTTTCTCAGAACGCTTCTTTCCAGTTTTGAACGGAAGATATTTCCTTTTTCACCATAGCCCTCTTTGGCCTTCCAAATATCCCTTTGCCAATTCCACAAAAACAGACTTAGCGAAAGACTTCTTGAAGAGAAAGATGAAACTCTGTGAGATGAATTAACAGAACACAGAGCAGTTTCTCAGAAATCTTCTTTCCAGTTTGGAACGGAAGATATTTCCTTTTTCACCATAGCCCTCAATGGGCTTCCAAATATCCCTCTGCCAATTCCACAAGAACAGACTTAGCGAAAGGCTTCTTGAAGAGAAAGATGTAACTCTGTGAGATGAATTAACAGAACACAGAGCAGTTTCTCAGAAATCTTCTTTCCAGTTTTGAACGGAAGATATTTCCTTTTTCACCATAGCCCTCAATGGGCTTCCAAATATCCCTTTGCCAATTCCACAAGAACAGCCTTAGCGAAAGGCTTCATGAAGGGAAAGATGTAACTCTGTGAGAAGAATTCAGAGAACACAGAGCAGTTTCTCAGAAAGCTTCTTTCCAGTTTTGAACGGAAGATATTTCCTTTTTCACCTTAGCCCTCTATGGGCTTCCAAATATCCCTTGGCCAATTCCACAAGAACAGCCTTAGAGAAAGGCTTCTTGAAGGGAAAGATGTAACTCTGTGAGATGAACTAACAGAACACCGAGCAGTTTCTCAGAAAGTTCTTTCCAGTTTTGAACGGAAGATAATTCCTTTTTCACCATAGCCCTCTATGGGCTTCCAAATATCCCTTTGCCAATTCCACAAGAACAGCCTTAGCGAAAGACTTCTTGAAGGGAAAGATGTAACTCTGTGAGATGAATTAACAGAACACAGAGCAGTTTCTCAGAAAGCTTCTTTCCAGTTTTGAACGGAATATATTTCCTTTTTCAGCATAGCCCTCTATGGGCTTCCAAATATCCCTTTGCCAATTCCACAAGAAAAGCCTTAGCGAAAGGCTTCTTGAAGGGAAAGATGTAACTCTGTCAGATGAATTAACAGAACACAGAGCAGTTTCTCAGAAAGCTTCTTTCCAGTTTTGAACGGAAGATATTTCCTTTTTCACCATAGTAATCTATGGGCTTCCAAATATCCCTTTGCCAATTCCACAAGAACAGTCTTAGCGAACGGCTTTATGAAGGGAAAGATGTAACTCTGTGAGATGAATTAACAGAACACAGAGCAGTTTCTCAGAAAGCTTCTTTCCAGTTTTGAACGGAAGATATTTCCTTTTTCACAATAGCCCTCTTTGGGTTTCCAAATATCCCTTTGCCAATTCCACAAAAACAGCCTTAGCGAAAGGCTTCTTGAAGGGAAAGATGTAACTCATTGAGATGAATTAACAGAACACGGAGCAGTTTCTCAGAAAGCTTCTTTCCAGTTTTGAAGGGAAGATATTTCCTTTTTCACCATAGCCCTCTATGGGCTTCCAAATATCCCTTTGCCAATTCCACAAGAACAGTCTTAGCAAGAGGCTTCTTGAAGGGAAAGATGTAACTCTGTGAGATGAACTAACAGAACACAGAGCAGATCCTCAGAAAGCTTCTTTCCAGTTTCGAACGGAAGATATTTCCTTTTCCACCAGAGCCCTCTAGGGGCTTCCAAATATCCCTTTGCAAATTCCACAAGAACAGCCTTAGCGAAAGGCTTCTTGAAGGGAAAGATGTAACTCTGTGAGATGAATTCAGAGAACACAGAGCAGATTCTCAGAAAGCTTCTTTCCAGTTTGGAACGGAAGATATTTCCTTTGTCACCATATCCCTCTATGGGCTTCCAAATATCCCTTTCCCAATTCCACAAGAACAGCCTTAGCGAAAGGCTTCTTGAAGGGAAAGATGTAACTCTGTGAGATGAACTAACAGAACACATAGCAGTTTCTCAGAAAGCTTCTTTCCAGTTTTGAACGGAAGATATTTCCTTTTTCTCCATAGCCCTCTATGCTCTTCTAAATATCCCTTTGCCAATTCCACAAGAACAGCCTTAGCGAAAGGCTTCATGAGGGGAAAGATGTAACTCCGTGAGAAGAATTCAGAGAACACAGAGCAGTTTCTCAGAAAGCTTCTTTCCAATTTTGAACGGAAGATATTTCCTTTTTCACCTTAGCCCTCTATGGGCTTCCAAATATCCCTTTGCCAAATCCACAAGAACAGCCTTAGAGAAAGGCTTCTTGAAGGGAAAGATGTAACTCTGTGAGATGAACTAACAGAACATCGAGCAGTTTCTCGGAAAGTTCTTTCCAGTTTTGAACGGAAGATATTTCCTTTTTCACCATAGCCCTCTATGGGCTTCCAAATATCCCTTTGCCAATTCCACAAGAAGAGCCTTAGCGAAAGGCTTCTTGAAGGGAAAGATGTAACTCTGTGAGATGAATTAACAGAACACAGAGCAGTTTCGCAGAAAGCTTCTTTCCAGTTTTGAACGAAAGATATTTCCTTTTTCACCATAGCCCTCTATGGGCTTCCAAATATCCCTTTGCCAATTCCACAAGAACAGCCTTAGCGAAAGGCTTCTTGAAGGGAAAGATGTATCTCTGTGAGATGAATTAACAGAACACAGAGCAGTTTCTCAGAAAGCTTCTTTCCAGTTTTGAACGGAAGATATTTCCTTTTTCACCATAGCCCTCCATGTGCTTACAAATATCCCTTTGCCAATTCCACAAGAACAACCTTAGCGAAAGGCTTCCTGAAGGGAAAGATGTAACTCTGTGAGATGAATTAACAGAACACAGAGCAGTTTCTCAGAAAGCTTCTTTCCAGTTTTGAACGGAAGATATTTCCTTTTTCACCATAGCAATCTATGGGCTTCCAAATATCCCTTTGCCAATTCCACAAGAACAGCCTTAGCGAACGGCTTTTTGAAGGGAAAGATGTAACTCTGTGAGATGAATTAACAGAACACAGAGCAGTTTCTCAGAAAGCTTCTTTGCAGTTTTGAACGGAAGATATTTCCTTTTTCACAATAGCCCTCTTTGGGATTCCAAATATCCCTTTGCCAATTCCACAAGAACAGCCTTAGCGAAATTCTTCTTGAAGGGAAAGATGTAACTCTGTGAGATGAATTAACAGAACACAGAGCAGTTTTTCAGAAAGCTTCTTTCCAGTTTTAAACGGAAGATATTTTCTTTTTCACCATAGCCCTCTATGGGCTTCCAAATACCCCTTTGCCAGTTCCACAAGAACAGCCTTAGCGAAAGGCTTCTTGAAGGGAAAGATGTAACCCTGTGAGATGAACTAACAGAACACCGAGCAGTTTCTCAGAAAGTTCTTTCCAGTTTTGAACGGAAGATATTTCCTTTTTCACCATAGCCCCACATGGGCTTCCAAATATCCCTTTGCCAATTCCACAAGAACAGCCTTAGCGAAAGGATTCTTGAAGGGAAAGATGTAACTCTGTGAGATGGATTCAGAGAACACAGAGCAGTTTCTCAGAAAGCTTCTTTCCAGTTTTGAACGGAAGATATTTCCTTTTTCACCATAGCAATCTATGGGCTTCCAAATATCCCTTTGCCAATTCCACAAGAACAGCCTTAGCGAACGGCTTTTTGAAGGGAAAGATGTAACTCTGTGAGATGAATTAACAGAACACAGAGCACTTTCTCAGAAAGCTTCTTTGCAGTTTTGTACGGAAGATATTTCCTTTTTCACAATAGCCCTCTTTGGGATTCCAAATATCCCTTTGCCAATTCCACAAGAACAGACTTAGCGAAAGGCTTCTTGAAGGGAAAGATGTAACTCTGTGAGATGAATTAACAGAACACAGAGCAGTTTCTCAGAAAGCTTCTTTCCAGTTTTGAACGGAAGATATTTCCTTTTTCAGCATAGCCGTCTATGGGCTTCCAAATATCCCTTTGCCAATTCCACAAGAACAGCCTTAGCGAAAGGCTTCTTGAAGGGAAAGATGTAACTCTGTGAGATGAATTCACAGAACACAGAACAGTTTCTGAGAAAGCTTCTTTCCAGTTTTGAACGGAAGATATTTCCTTTTTCACCATAGCCCTCTATGGGCTTCCAAATATCCCTTTGCCAATTCCACAAGAACAGCCTTAGCGAAAGGCTTCTTGAAGGGAAAGATGGAACTCTGAGAGATGAATTAACAGAACACAGAGCAGTTTCTCAGAAAGCTTCTTTCCAGTTTTGAACGGAAGATATTTCCTTTTTCACCATAGCAATCTATGGGCTTCCAAATATCCCTTTGCCAATTCCACAAGAACAGCCTTAGCGAACGGCTTTTTGAAGGGAAAGATGTAACTCTGTGAGATGAATTAACAGAACACAGAGCAGTTTCTCAGAAAGCTTCTTTCCAGTTTTGAACGGAAGATATTTCCTTTTTCACAATAGCCCTCTTTGGGCTTCCAAATATCCCTTTGCCAATACCATAAAAACAGCCTTAGCGAAAGGCTTCTTGAAGGGAAAGATGTAACTCTGTGAGATGAATTAACAGAACACAGAGCGGTTTCTCAGAAAGCTTCTTTCCAGTTTTGAACGGAAGATATTTCCTTTTTCACCATAGCCCTCTATGGGCTTCCAAATATCCCTTTGCCAATTCCACAAGAACAGTCTTAGCGAAAGGCTTCTTGAAGGGAAAGATGTAACTCTGTGAGATGAATTCAGAGAACACAGAGCAGTTTCTCAGAAAGCTTCTTTCCAGTTTTGAAGGAAGATATTTCCTTTTTCACCATAGCCCTCTATGGGCTTACAAATATCCCTTTGCCAATTCCACAAGAACAGCCTTAGAGAAAGGCTTCATGAAGGGAAAGATGTAACTCTGTCAGATGAACTAACAGAACACAGAGCAGTTTCTCAGAAAGCTTCTTTCCAGTTTTGAACGGAAGATATTTCCTTTTTCACCATAGCCCTCTATGGGTTACAAATATCCCTTTGCCAATTCCACAAGAACAGCCTTAGCGAAAGGCTTCTTGAAGGGAAAGATGTAACTCTGTGAGATGAATTCAGAGAACACAGAGCAGTTTCTCAGAAAGCTTCTTTCCAGTTTTGAACGGAAGATATTTCCTTTTTCACCATAGCCCTCTATGGGCTTCCAAATATCCCTTTGCCAGTTCCAAAAGAACAGCCTTAACGAAAGGCTTCTTGAAGGGAAAGATGTAACTCTGTGAGATGAACTAACAGAACACAGAGCAGTTTCTCAGAAAGCTTCTTTCCAGTTTTGAACGGAAGATATTTCCTTTTTCACCATAGCCCTCTACGGGCTTCCAATATCCCTTTGCCAATTCCACAAGAACAGCCTTAGCGAAAGGCTTCTTTAAGGGAAAGATGTAACTCTGTGAGATGAATTAACAGAACACAGAGCAGTTTCTCAGAAAGCTTCTTTCCAGTTTTGAACGGAAGTTATTTCCTTTTTCACCATAGACCTCTATGGGCTTCCAAATATCCATTTGCCAGTTCCTCAAGAACAGCATTAGCGAAAGGCTCCTTGAAGGGATGATGGAACTCTGTGAGATGAACTAACAGAACACAGAGCAGTTTCTCAGAAACCTTCTTTCCAGTTTTGAACGGAAGATATAACCTTTTTCACCATAGCCCTCTAGGGGTTCCAAATATCCCTTTTCCAATTCCACAAGAACAGTCTTAGCAAGAGGCTTCTTGAAGGGAAAGATGGAACTCTGTGAGATGAACTAACAGAACACCGCGCAGTTTCTCAGAAAGTTCTTTCCAGTTTTGAACGGAAGATATTTCCTTTTTCACCATAGCCCTCTATGGGCTTCCAAATATCCCTTTGCCAATTCCACGAGAACAGCCTTAGCGAAAGGCTTCTTGAAGGGAAAGATGTAACTCTGTGAGATGAACTAACAGAACACAGAGCAGTTTCTCAGAAAGCTTCTTTCCAGTTTTGAACGGAAGATATTTCCTTTTTCACCATAGATCTCGATGGGCTTCCAAATAATCCTTTGCCAATTCCACAAGAAAAGCCTTAGCGAAAGGCTTCTTGAAGGGAAAGATGTAACTCTGTGAGATGAATTCAGAGAACACCGAGCAATTTCTCAGAAAGCTTCTTTCCAGTTTTTAACGGAAGATATTTCCTTTTTCACCATAGCCCTCTATGGGCTTCCAAATATCCCTTTGCCAATTCCACAAGAACAGCCTTAGCGAAATGCTTCTTGAAGGGAAAGATGTAACTCTGTGAGATGAATTCAGGGAACACAGAGCAGTTTCTCAGAAAGCTTCTTTCCAGTTTTGAAGGGAAGATATTTCCTTTTTCACCATAGCCCTCTATGGGCTTCCAAATATCCCTTTGCCAATTCCACAAAAACAGCCTTAGCGAAAGGCTTCTTGTAGGGAAAGATGTAACTCTGTGAGATGAACTAACAGAACACAGAGCACTTTCTCAGAAAGCTTCTTTCCAGTTTTGAACGGAAGATATTTCCTTTTTCACCATAGCCCTCTATGGGCTTCCAAGTATCCCTTTGCCAATTCCTTAAGAACAGCCTTAGCGAAAGGCTTCTTGAAGGGAAAGATGTAACTCTGTGAGATGAATTCAGAGAACACAGAGCGGTTTCTCAGAAAGCTTCTTTCCAGTTTTGAAGGGAAGATATTACCTTTTT
The DNA here is from genome assembly GCF_047675955.1 of Chlorocebus sabaeus. Lineage (NCBI taxonomy): Eukaryota > Metazoa > Chordata > Mammalia > Primates > Cercopithecidae > Chlorocebus > Chlorocebus sabaeus. The sequence continues at coordinate 37,255,915 of NC_132909.1, forward strand.
CACCATAGCCCTCTATGGGCTTCCAAATGTCCCTTTGCCAATTCCACAAGAACAGCCTTAGCGAAAGGCTTCTTGAAGGGAATGATGTAACTCTGTGAGATGAGAAGGGAAAGATGTACTCTGTGAGATGAATTAACAGAACACAGAACAGTTTTTCAGAAAGCTTCTTTCCAGTTTTAAACGGAAGATATTTTCTTTTAGACCATAGCCCTCTATGGGCTTCCAAATACCCTTTGCCAGTTCCACAACAACAGCCTTAGCGAAAGGCTTCTTGAAGGGAAAGATGTAACCCTGTGAGATGAACTAACAGAACACCGAGCAGTTTCTCAGAAAGTTCTTTCCAGTTTTGAACGGAAGATATTTCCTTTTTCACCATAGCCCCACATGGGCTTCCAAATATCCCTTTGCCAATTCCACAAGAACAGCCTTAGCGAAAGGATTCTTGAAGGGAAAGATGTAACCCTGTGAGATGAATTCAGAGAACACAGAGCAGTTTCTCAGAACGCTTCTTTCCAGTTTTGAACGGAAGATATTTCCTTTTTCACCATAGCCCTCTTTGGGCTTCCAAATATCCCTTTGCCAATTCCACAAAAACAGACTTAGCGAAAGGCTGCTTGAAGAGAAAGATGAAACTCTGTGAGATGAATTAACAGAACACAGAGCAGTTTCTCAGAAATCTTCTTTCCAGTTTTGAACGGAAGATATTTCCTTTTTCACCATAGCCCTCAATGGGCTTCCAAATATCCCTTTGCCAATTCCACAAGAACAGCCTTAGCGAAAGGCTTCATGAAGGGAAAGATGTAACTCTGTGAGAAGAATTCAGAGAACACAGAGCAGTTTCTCAGAAAGCTTCTTTCCAGTTTTGAACGGAAGATATTTCCTTTTTCACCTTAGCCCTCTATGGGCTTCCAAATATCCCTTGGCCAATTCCACAAGAACAGCCTTAGCGAAAGGCTTCTTGAAGGGAAAGATGTAACCCTGTGAGATGAACTAACAGAACACCGAGCAGTTTCTCAGAAAGTTCTTTCCAGTTTTGAACGGAAGATAATTCCTTTTTCACCATAGCCCTCTATGGGCTTCCAAATATCCCTTTGCCAATTCCACAAGAACAGCCTTAGCGAAAGGCTTCTTGAAGGGAAAGATGTAACTCTGTGAGATGAATTAACAGAACACAGAGCAGTTTCTCAGAGGGCTTCTTTCAAGTTTTGAACGGAAGATATTTCCTTTTTCAGCATAGCCCTCTATGGGCTTCCAAATATCCCTTTGCCAATTCCACAAGAAAAGCCTTAGCGAAAGGCTTCTTGAAGGGAAAGATGTAACTCTGTGAGATGAATTAACAAAACACAGAGCAGTTTCTCAGAAAGCTTCTTTCCAGTTTTGAACGGAAGATATTTCCTTTTTCACCATAGCAATCTATGGGCTTCCAAATATCCCTTTGCCAATTCCACAAGAACAGCCTTAGCGAACGGCTTTTTGAAGGGAAAGATGTAACTCTGTGAGATGAATTAACAGAACACAGAGCAGTTTCTCAGAAAGCTTCTTTCCAGTTTTGAACGGAAGATATTTCCTTTTTCACAATAGCCCTCTTTGGGTTTCCAAATATCCCTTTGCCAATTCCACAAGAACAGCCTTAGCGAAAGGCTTCTTGAAGGGAAAGATGTAACTCTGTGAGATGAATTAACAGAACACAGAGAAGTTTCTCAGAAAGCTTCTTTCCAGTTTTGAACGGAAGATATTTCCTTTTTCACCATAGCCCTCTAAGGGCTTCCAAATATCCCTTTGCCAATTCCACAAGAACAGCCTTAGCGAAAGGCTTCTTGAAGGGAAAGATGTAACTCTGTGAGATGAATTCACAGAACACAGAGCAGTTTCTCAGAAAGCTTCTTTCCAGTTTTGAACGGAAGATATTTCCTTTTTCAGCATAGCCCTCTATGGGCTTCCAAATATCCCTTTGCCAATTCCACAAGAACAGCCTTAGCGAAAGGCTTCTTGAAGGGAAAGATGTAACTCTGTGAGATGAATTCACAGAACACAGAACGGTTTCTGAGAAAGCTTCTTTCCAGTTTTGAACGGAAGATATTTCCTTTTTCACCATAGCCCTCTATGGGCTTCCAAATATCCCTTTGCCAATTCCACAAGAACAGCCTTAGCGAAAGGCTTCTTGAAGGGAAAGATGTAACTCTGTGAGATGAATTCAAAGAACACAGAGCACTTTCTCAGAAAGCTTCTTTCCAGTTTTGAAGGGAAGATATTTCCTTTTTCACCGTAGCCATCTATGTGCTTCCAAATATCCCTTTGCCAATTCCACAAGAACAGCCTTAGCGAAAGGCTTCTTGAAGGGAAAGATGTAACTCTGTGAGATGAACTAACAGAACACAGAGCAGTTTCTCAGAAAGCTGCTTTCCAGTTTTGAACGGAAGATATTTCCTTTTTCACCATAGCCCTCTATGGGCTTCCAAATATCCCTTTGCCAATTCCACAAGAACAGCCTTAGCGAAAGGCTTCTTGAAGGGAAAGATGTAACTCTGTTAGATGAATTCAGAGAACACAGAGCAGTTTCTCAGAAAGCTTCTTTCCAGTTTTGAACGGAAGATATTTCCTTTTTCACCATAGCCCTCTATGGGCTTCCAAATATCCCTTTGCCAGTTCCACAAGAACAGCCTTAGCGAAAGGCTTCTTGAAGGGAAAGATGGAACTCTGTGAGATGAACAAACAGAACACAGAGCTGTTTCTCAGAAAGCTTCTTTCCACTTTTGAACGGAAGATATTTCCTTTTTCACCATAGCCCTCTATGGGCTTCCAAATATCCCTTTTCCAATTCCACAAGAACAGTCTTAGCAAAAGGCTTCTTGAAGGGAAAGATGTAACTCTGTGAGATGAACTAACAGAACACAGAGCAGATCCTCAGAAAGCTTCTTTCCAGTTTTGAACGGAAGATATTTCCTTTTCCACCAGAGCCCTCTAGTTGCTTCCAAATATCCCTTTGCAAATTCCACAAGAACAGCCTTAGCGAAAGGCTTCTTGAAGGGAAAGATGTAACTCTGTGAGATGAATTCAGAGAACACAGAGCAGATTCTCAGAAAGCTTCTTTCCAGTTTTGAATGGAAGATATTTCCTTTGTCACCATAGCCCTCTATGGGCTTCCAAATATCCCTTTCCCAATTCCACAAGAACAGCCTTAGCGAAAGGCTTCTTGAAGGGAAAGATGTAACTCTGTGAGATGAACTAACAGAACACAGAGCAGTTTCTCAGAAAGCTTCTTTCCAGTTTTGAACGGAAGATATTTCCTTTTTCACCATAGCCCTCTATGCTCTTATAAATATCCCTTTGCCAATTCCACAAGAACAGCCTTAGCGAAAGGCTTCATGAAGGGAAAGATGTAACTCTGTGAGAAGAATTCAGAGAACACAGAGCAGTTTCTCAGAAAGCTTCTTTCCAATTTTGAACGGAAGATATTTCCTTTTTCACCTTAGCCCTCTATGGGCTTCCAAATATCCCTTTGCCAATTCCACAAGAACAGCCTTAGAGAAAGGCTTCTTGAAGGGAAAGATGTAACTCTGTGAGATGAACTAACAGAACATCGAGCAGTTTCTCAGAAAGTTCTTTCCAGTTTTGAACGGAAGATATTTCCTTTTTCACCATAGCCCTCTATGGGCTTCCAAATATCCCTTTGCCAATTCCACAAGAACAGCATTAGCGAAAGTCTTCTTGGAGGGAAAGATGTAACTCTGTGAGAAGAATTCAGAGAACACAGAGCAGTTTCTCAGAAAGCTTCTTTCCAGTTTTGAGCTGAAGATATTTCCTTTTTCACCTTAGCCCTCTATGGGCTTCCAAATATCCCTTTGCCAATTCCACAAGAACAGCCTTAGCGGAAGGCTTCTTGAAGGGAAAGATGTAACTCTGTGAGATGAATTCACAGATCACAGAACAGTTTCTGGGTAAGCTTCTTTCCAGTTTTGAACGGAAGATATTACCTTTTTCACTATAGCCCTCTATGGGCTTCCAAATATCCCTTTGCCAATTCCACAAGAACAGCCTTAGCGAAAGGCTTCTTGAAGGGAAAGATGTAACTCTGTGAGATGAATTAACAGAACACAGAGCAGTTTCGCAGAAAGCTTCTTTCCAGTTTTGAACGGAAGATATTTCCTTTTTCACCATAGCCCTATATGGGCTTCCAAATATCCCTTTGCCAATTCCACAAGAACAGCCTTAGCGAAAGGCTTCTTGAAGGGAAAGATGTAACTCTGTGAGATGAATGAACAGAACACAGAGCAGTTTCTCAGAAAGCTTCTTTCCAGTTTTGAACGGAAGATATTTCCTTTTCACCATAGCAATCTACGGGCTTTGAAATATCCCTTTGCCAATTCCACAAGAACAGCCTTAGCGGAAGGCTTCTTGAAGGGAAAGATGTAACTCTGTGAGATGAATTAACAGAACACAGAGCAGTTTCGCAGAAAGCTTCTTTCCAGTTTTGAACGGAAGATATTTCCTTTTTCACCATAGCCCTCTATGGGCTTCCAAATATCCCTTTGCCAATTCCACAAGAACAGCCTTAGCGAAAGGCTTCTTGAAGGGAAAGATGTAACTCTGTGAGATGAATGAACAGAACACAGAGCAGTTTCTCAGAAAGCTTCTTTCCAGTTTTGAACGTAAGATATTTCCTTTTCACCATAGCAATCTACGGGCTTTGAAATATCCATTTGCCAATTCCACAAGAACAGCCTTAGCGAACGGCTTTTTGAAGGGAAAGATGTAACTCTGTGAGATGAATTAACAGATCACAGAGCAGTTTCTCAGAAAGCTTCTTTCCAGTTTTGAACGGAAGATATTTCCTTTTTCACCATAGCCCTCCATGGGCTTCCAAATATCCCATTGCCAATTCCACAAGAACAGCCTTAGCGAAAGGCTTCTTGAAGGGAAAGATGTAATTCTCTGAGATGAATTAACAGAACACAGAGCAGTTTCTCAGAAAGCTTCTTTCCAGTTTTGAACGGAAGATATTTCCTTTTTCACCGTAGCCCTCTATGGGCTACCAAATATCCCTTTGCCAATTCCACAAGAACAGCCTTAGCGAAAGGCTTCTTGAAGGGAAAGATGTAACTCTGTGAGATGAACTAACAGAACACAGAGAAGTTTCTCAGAAAGCTGCTTTCCAGTTTTGAACGGAAGATATTTCCTTTTTCACCATAGCCCTCTATGGGCTTCCAAATATCCCTTTGCCAATTCCACAAGAACAGCCTTAGCGAAAGGCTTCTTGAAGGGAAAGATGTAACTCTGTGAGATGAATTCAGAGAACACAGAGCAGTTTCTCCGAAAGCTTCTTTCCAGTTTTGAACGGAAGATATTTCCTTTTTCACCATAGCCCTCTATGGGCTTCCAAATATCCCTTTGCCAGTTCCAGAAGAACAGCCTTAGCGAAAGGCTTCTTGAAGGGAAAGATGGAACTCTGTGAGATGAACTAACAGAACACAGAGCAGTTTCTCAGAAAGCTTCTTTCCAGTTTTGAACGGAAGATATTTCCTTTTTCACCATAACCCTCTACGGGCTTCCAAATATCCCTTTGCCAATTCCACAAGAACAGTCTTAGCAAGAGGCTTCTTGAAGGGAAAGATGTAACTCTGTGAGATGAACTAACAGAACACAGAGCAGATCCTCAGAAAGCTTCTTTCCAGTTTTGAACGGAAGATATTTCCTTTTCCACCGTAGCCCTCTATGGGCTTCCAAATATCCCTTTGCAAATTCCACAAGAACAGCCTTAGCGAAAGGCTTCTTGAAGGGAAAGATGTAACTCTCTGAGATGAATTCAGAGAATACAGAGCAGTTTCTCAGAAAGCTTCTTTCCAGTTTTGAACGGAAGATATTTCCTTTGTCACCATAGCCCTCTATGGGCTTCCAAATATCCCTTTGTCAATTCCACAAGATCAGCCTTAGCGAAAGCCTTCTTGAAGGGAAAGATGTAACTCTGTGAGATGAACTAACAGAACACAGAGCAGTTTCTCAGAAAGCTTCTTTCCAGTTTTGAACGGAAGATATTTCCTTTTTCACCATAGCCCTCTAGGCTCTTCCAAATATCCCTTTGTCAATTCCACAAGAACAGCCTTAGCGAAAGGCTTCATGAAGGGAAAGATGTAACTCTGTGAGAAGAATTCAGAGAACACAGAGCAGTTTCTCAGAAAGCTTCTTTCCAATTTTGAACGGAAGATATTTCCTTTTTCACCTTAGCCCTCTATGGGCTTCCAAATATCCCTTTGCCAATTCCACAAGAACAGCCTTAGAGAAAGGCTTCTTGAAGGGAAAGATGTAACTCTGTGAGATGAACTAACAGAACACCGAGCAGTTTCTCAGAAAGTTCTTTCCAGTTTTGAACGGAAGATATTTCCTTTTTCACCATAGCCCTCTATGGGCTTCCAAATATCCCTTTGCCAATTCCACAAGAACAGCCTTAGCGAAAGGCTTCTTGAAGGGAAGGATGTAACCCTGTGAGATGAATTAACAGAACACAGAGCAGTTTCTCAGAAAGCTTCTTTCCAGTTTTGAACGGAAGATATTTCCTTTTTCAGCATAGCACTCTATGAGCTTCCAAATATCCCTTTGCCAATTCCACAAGAACAGCCTTAGCGAAAGGCTTCTTGAAGGGAAAGATGTAACTCTGTGAGATGAATTCACAGAACACAGAACAGTTTCTGAGAAAGCTTCTTTCCAGTTTTGAAGGGAAGATATTTCCTTTTTCACCATAGCACTCTAAGGGCTTCCAAATATCCCTTTGCCAATTCCACAAGAACAGCCTTAGCGAAAGGCTTCTTGAAGGGAAAGATGGAACTCTGTTAGATGAATTAACAGAACACAGAACAGTTTCTGAGAAAGCTTCTTTCCAGTTTGGAACGGAAGATATTACCTTTTTCACCAGAGCCCTCTATGGGCTTCCAAATATCCCTTTGCCAATTCCACAAGAACAGCCTTAGCGAACGGCTTTTTGAAGGGAAAGATGTAACTCTGTGAGATGAATTAACAGATCACAGAGCAGTTTCTCAGAAAGCTTCTTTCCAGTTTTGAACGGAAGATATTTCCTTTTTCACCATAGCCCTCCATGGGCTTCCAAATATCCCTTTGCCAATTCCACAAGAACAGCCTTAGCGAAAGGCTTCTTGAAGGGAAAGATGTAATTCTGTGAGATGAATTAACAGAACACAGAGCAGTTTCTCAGAAAGCTTCTTTCCAGTTTTGAACGGAAGATATTTCCTTTTTCAGCATAGCCATCTATGGGCTTCCAAATATCCCTTTGCCAATTCCACAAGAACAGCCTTAGTGAAAGGCTTCTTGAAGGGAAAGATGTAACTCTGTGAGATGAATTCAGAGAACACAGAACAGTTTCTGAGAAAGCTTCTTTCCAGTTTTGAACGGAAGATATTTCCTTTTTCACCATAGCCCTCTATGGGCTTCCAAATATCCCTTTGCCAATTCCACAAGAACAGCCTTAGCGAAAGGCTTCTAGAAGGGAAAGATGTAACTCTGTGAGATGAATTCAGAGAACACAGAGCAGTTTCTCAGAGAGCTTCTTTCCAGTTTTGAAGGGAAGATATTTCCTTTTTCACCGTAGCCCTCTATGGGCTACCAAATATCCCTTTGCCAATTCCACAAGAACAGCCTTAGCGAAAGGCTTCTTGAAGGGAAAGATGTAACTCTGTGAGATGAGCTAACAGAACACAGAGCAGTTTCTCAGAAAGCTGCTTTCCAGTTTTGAACGGAAGATATTTCCTTTTTCACCATAGCCCTCTATGGGCTTCCAAATATCCCTTTGCCAATTCCACAAGAACAGCCTTAGCGAAAGGCTTCTTGAAGGGAAAGATGTAACTCTGTGAGATGAATTCAGAGAACACAGAGCAGTTTCTCCGAAAGCTTCTTTCCAGTTTTGAACGGAAGATATTTCCTTTTTCACCATAGCCCTCTATGGGCTTCCAAATATCCCTTTGCCAGTTCCAGAAGAACAGCCTTAGCGAAAGGCTTCTTGAAGGGAAAGATGGAACTCTGTGAGATGAACTAACAGAACACAGAGCAGTTTCTCAGAAAGCTTCTTTCCAGTTTTGAACGGAAGATATTTCCTTTTTCACCATAACCCTCTACGGGCTTCCAAATATCCCTTTGCCAATTCCACAAGAACAGTCTTAGCAAGAGGCTTCTTGAAGGGAAAGATGTAACTCTGTGAGATGAACTAACAGAACACAGAGCAGATCCTCAGAAAGCTTCTTTCCAGTTTTGAACGGAAGATATTTCCTTTTCCACCATAGCCCTCTATGGGCTTCCAAATATCCCTTTGCAAATTCCACAAGAACAGCCTTAGCGAAAGGCTTCTTGAAGGGAAAGATGTAACTCTGTGAGATGAATTCAGAGAATACAGAGCAGTTTCTCAGAAAGCTTCTTTCCAGTTTTGAACGGAAGATATTTCCTTTGTCACCATAGCCCTCTATGGGGTTCCAAATATCCCTTTGTCAATTCCACAAGAACAGCCTTAGCGAAAGCCTTCTTGAAGGCAAAGTTGTAACTCTGTGAGATGAACTAACAGAACACAGAGCAGTTTCTCAGAAAGCTTCTTTCCAGTTTTGAACGGAAGATATTTCCTTTTTCACCATAGCCCTCTAGGCTCTTCCAAATATCCCTTTGTCAATTCCACAAGAACAGCCTTAGCGAAAGGCTTCATGAAGGGAAAGATGTAACTCTGTGAGATGAATTAACAGAACACAGAGCAGTTTCTCAGAAAGCTTCTTTCCAGTTTTGAACGGAAGATATTTCCTTTTTCAGCATAGCACTCTATGGGCTTCCAAATATCCCTTTGCCAATTCCACAAGAACAGCCTTAGCGAAAGGCTTCTTGAAGGGAAAGATGTAACTCTGTGAGATGAATTCACAGAACACAGAACAGTTTCTGAGAAAGCTTCTTTCCAGTTTTGAACGGAAGATATTTCCTTTTTCACCATAGCCCTCTATGGGCTTCCAAATATCCCTTTGCCAATTCCACAAGAACAGCCTTAGCGAAAGGCTTCTTGAAGGGAAAGATGGAACTCTGTAAGATGAATTAACATAACACAGAACAGTTTCTCAGAAAGCTTCTTTCCAGTTTTGAACGGAAGATATTACCTTTTTCACCATAGCCCTCTATGGGCTTCCAAATATCCCTTTGCCAATTCCACAAGAACAGCCTTAGCGAAAGGCTTCTTGAAGGGAAAGATGTAGCTCTGTGAGATGAATTAACAGAACACGGAGCAGTTTCTCAGAAAGCTTCTTTCCAGTTTTGAACGGAAGATATTTCCTTTTTCACCATAGCCCTCTATGGGCTTCCAAATATCCCTTTGCCAATTCCACAAGAACAGCCTTAGCGAAAGGCTTCCTGAAGGGAAAGATGTAACTCTGTGAGATGAATTAACAGAACACAGAGCAGTTTCTCAGAAAGCTTCTTTCCAGTTTTGAAAGGAAGATATTTCCTTTTTCACCATACAAATCTATGGGCTTCCAAATATCCCTTTGCCAATTCCACAAGAACAGCCTTAGCGAACGGCTTTTTGAAGGGAAAGATGTAACTCTGTGAGATGAATTAACAGAACACAGAGCAGTTTCTCAGAAAGCTTCTTTCCAGTTTTGATCGGAAGATATTTCCTTTTTCAGCATAGCACTCTATGGGCTTCCAAATATCCCTTTGCCAATTCCACAAGAACAGCCTTAGCGAAAGGCTTCTTGAAGGGAAAGATGTAACTCTGTGAGATGAATTCACAGAACACAGAACAGTTTCTGAGAAAGCTTCTTTCCAGTTTTGAACGGAAGATATTTCCTTTTTCACCATAGCCCTCTATGGGCTTCCAAATATCCCTTTGCCAATTCCACAAGAACAGCCTTAGCGAAAGGCTTCTTGAAGGGAAAGATGGAACTCTGTAAGATGAATTAACAGAACACAGAACAGTTTCTCAGAAAGCTTCTTTCCAGTTTTGAACGGAAGATATTTCCTTTTTCACCATAGCCCTCTAGGCTCTTCCAAATATCCCTTTGCCAATTCCACAAGAACAGCCTTAGCGAAAGGCTTCATGAAGGGAAAGATGTAACTCTGTGAGAAGAATTCAGAGAACACAGAGCAGTTTCTCAGAAAGCTTCTTTCCAATTTTGAACGGAAGATATTTCCTTTTTCACCTTAGCCCTCTATGGGCTTCCAAATATCCCTTTGCCAATTCCACAAGAACAGCCTTAGAGAAAGGCTTCTTGAAGGGAAAGATGTATCTCTGTGAGATGAACTAACAGAACACCGAGCAGTTTCTCAGAAAGTTCTTTCCAGTTTTGAACGGAAGATATTTCCTTTTTCACCATAGCCCTCTTTGGGCTTCCAAATATCCCTTTGACAGTTCCACAAGAACAGCATTAGCGAAAGGCTTTTTGAAGGGAAAGATGTAACTCTGTGAGATGAACTAACAGAACACCGAGCAGTTTCTCAGAAAGTTCTTTCCAGTTTTGAACGGAAGATATTTCCTTTTTCACCATAGCAATCTATGGGCTTCCAAATATCCCTTTGCCAATTCCTCAAGAACAGCCTTAGCGAACGGCTTTTTGAAGGGAAAGATGTAACTCTGTGAGATGAATTAACAGAACACAGAGCAGTTTCTCAGAAAGCTTCTTTCCAGTTTTGAACGGAAGATATTTCCTTTTTCACAATAGCCCTCTTTGGGTTTCCAAATATCCCTTTGCCAATTCCACAAAAACAGCCTTAGCGAAAGGCTTCTTGAAGGGAAAGATGTAACTCTGTGAGATGAATTAACAGAACACAGAGCAGTTTCTCAGAAAGCTTCTTTCCAGTTTTGAACGGAAGATATTTCCTTTTTCACCATAGCCCTCTATGGGCTTCCAAATATCCCTTTGCCAATTCCACAAGAACAGCCTTAGCGAAAGGCTTCTTGAAGGGAAAGATGTAACTCTGTGAGATGAATTAACATAACACAGAGCAGTTTCTCAGAAAGCTTCTTTCCAGTTTTGAACGGAAGATATTTCCTTTTTCAGCATAGCCCTCTATGGGCTTCCAAATATCCCTTTGACAATTCCACAAGAACAGCCTTAGCGAAAGGCTTCTTGAAGGGAAAGATGTAACTCTGTGAGATGAATTCACGGAACACAGAACCGTTTCTGAGAAAGCTTCTTTCCAGTTTTGAACGGAAGATATTTCCTTTTTCACCATAGCCCTCTATGGGCTTCCAAATATCCCTTTGCCAATTCCACAAGAACAGCCTTAGCGAAAGGCTTCTTGAAGGGAAAGATGTAACTCTGTGAGATGAATTCAAAGAACACAGAGCACTTTCTCAGAAAGCTTCTTTCCAGTTTTGAAGGGAAGATATTTCCTTTTTCACCGTAGCCATCTATGTGCTTCCAAATATCCCTTTGCCAATTCCACAAGAACAGCCTTAGCGAAAGGCTTCTTGAAGGGAAAGATGTAACTCCGTGAGATGAACTAACAGAACACAGAGCAGTTTCTCAGAAAGCTTCTTTCCAGTTTTGAACGGAAGATATTTCCTTTTTCACCATAGCCCTCTATGGGCTTCCAAATATCCCTTTGCCAAATCCACAAGAACAGCCTTAGCGAAAGGCTTCTTGAAGGGAAAGATGTAACTCTGTGAGATGAATTCAGAGAACACAGAGCAGTTTGTCAGAAAGCTTCTTTCCACTTTTGAACGGAAGATATTTCCTTTTTCACCATAGCCCTCTATGGGCTTCCAAATATCCCTTTGCCAGTTCCACAAGAACAGCCTTAGCGAAAGGCTTCTTGAAGGGAAAGATGTAACTCTGTGAAATGAATTCAGAGAACACAGAGCAGTTTCTCAGAAAGCTTCTTTCCAGTTTTGAACGGAAGATATTTCCTTTTTCACCATAGCCCTCTATGGGCTTCCAAATATCCCTTTGCCAATTCCACAAGAACAGCCTTAGCGAAAGGCTTCTTGAAGGGAAAGATGTAACTCTGTGAGATGAACTAACAGAACACAGAGCAGATCCTCAGAAAGCTTCTTTCCAGTTTTGAACGGAAGATATTTCCTTTTCCACCAGAGCCCTCTAGTTGCTTCCAAATATCCCTTTGCAAATTCCACAAGAACAGCCTTAGCGAAAGGCTTCTTGAAGGGAAAGATGTAACTCTGTGAGATGAATTCAGAGAACACAGAGCAGATTCTCAGAAAGCTTCTTTCCAGTTTTGAACGGAAGATATTTCCTTTGTCACCATATCCCTCTATGGGCTTCCAAATATCCCTTTCCCAATTCCACAAGAACAGCCTTAGCGAAAGGCTTCTTGAAGGGAAAGATGTAACTCTGTGAGATGAACTAACAGAACACAGAGCAGTTTCTCAGAAAGCTTCTTTCCAGTTTTGAACGGAAGATATTTCCTTTTTCACCATAGCCCTCTATGCTCTTCTAAATATCCCTTTGCCAATTCCACAAGAACAGCCTTAGCGAAAGGCTTCATGAAGGGAAAGATGTAACTCTGTGAGAAGAATTCAGAGAACACAGAGCAGTTTCTCAGAAAGCTTCTTTCCAATTTTGAACGGAAGATATTTCCTTTTTCACCTTAGCCCTCTATGGGCTTCCAAATATCCCTTTGCCAATTCCACAAGAACAGCCTTAGAGAAAGGCTTCTTGAAGGCAAAGATGTAACTCTGTGAGATGAACTAACAGAACATCGAGCAGTTTCTCAGAAAGTTCTTTCCAGTTTTGAACGGAAGATATTTCCTTTTTCACCATAGCCCTCTATGGGCTTCCAAATATCCCTTTGCCAATTCCACAAGAACAGCCTTAGCGAAAGGCTTCTTGAAGGGAAAGATGTAACTCTCTGAGATGAATTAACAGAACACAGAGCAGTTTCTCAGAAAGCTTCTTTCCAGTTTTGAACGGAAGATATTTCCTTTTTCAGCATAACCCTCTATGGGCTTCCAAATATCCCTTTGCCAATTCCACAAGAACAGCCTTAGCGAAAGGCTTCTTGAAGGGAAACATGTGACTCTGTGAGATGAATTCACAGATCACAGAACAGTTTCTGAGTAAGCTTCTTTCCAGTTTTGAACGGAAGATATTTCCTTTTTCACCATAGCCCTCTATGGGCTTCCAAATATCCCTTTGCCAATTCCACAAGAACAGCCTTAGCGAAAGGCTTCTAGAAGGGAAAGATGTAACTCTGTGAGATGAATTCAGAGAACACAGAGCAGTTTGTCAAAGAGCTTCTTTCCAGTTTTGAAGGGAAGATATTTCCTTTTTCACCGTAGCCCTCTATGGGCTACCAAATATCCCTTTGCCAATTCCACAAGAACAGCCTTAGCGAAAGGCTTCTTGAAGCGAAAGATGTAACTCTGTGAGATGAATTCAGAGAACACAGAGCAATTTCTCAGAAAGCTTCTTTCCAGTTTTGAACGGAAGATATTTCCTTTTTCTCCATAGCCGTCTATGGGCTTCCAAATATCCCTTTGCCAATTCCACAAGAACAGCCTTAGCGAAAGGCTTCTTGAAGGGAAAGATGTAACTCTGTGAGATGAATTCAGAGAACACAGAGCAGTTTCTCAGAAAGCTTCTTTCCAGTTTTGAACAGAAGATATTTCCTTTTTCACCGTAGCCTTCTATGGGCTTCCAAATATCCCTTTGCCAATTCCACAAGAACAGCCTTAGCGAAAGGCTTCCTGAAGGGAAAGATGTAACTCTGTGAGATGAATTCAGAGAACACAGAGCAGTTTCTCAGAAAGCTTCTTTCCAGTTTTGAAGGGAAGATATTTCCTTTTTCACCATAGCCCTCTATGGGCTTCCAAATATCCCTTTGCCAATTCCACAAGAACAGCCTTACCGAAAGGCTTCTTGACGGGAAAGATGTAACTCTGTGAGATGAACTAACAGAACACAGAGCACTTTCTCAGAAAGCTTCTTTCCAGTTTTGAACGGAAGATATTTCCTTTTTCACCATAGCCCTCTATGGGCTTCCAAGTATCCCTTTGCCAATTTCTCAAGAACTGCCTTAGCGAAAGGCTTCTTGAAGGGAAAGATGTAACTCTGTGAGATGAATTCAGAGAACACAGAGCGGTTTCTCAGAAAGCTTCTTTCCAGTTTTGAAGGGAAGATATTACCTTTTTCACCATAGCCCTCTACGGGCTTCCAAATGTCCCTTTGCCAATTCCACAAGAACAGCCTTAGCGAAAGGCTTCTTGAAGGGAATGATGTAACTCTGTGAGATGAGAAGGGAAAGATGTACTCTGTGAGATGAATTAACAGAACACAGAACAGTTTTTCAGAAAGCTTCTTTCCAGTTTTAAACGGAAGATATTTTCTTTTACACCATAGCCCTCTATGGGCTTCCAAATACCCTTTGCCAGTTCCACAACAACAGCCTTAGCGAAAGGCTTCTTGAAGGGAAAGATGTAACCCTGTGAGATGAACTAACAGAACACCGAGCAGTTTCTCAGAAAGTTCTTTCCAGTTTTGAACGGAAGATATTTCCTTTTTCACCATAGCCCCACATGGGCTTCCAAATATCCCTTTGCCAATTCCACAAGAACAGCCTTAGCGAAAGGCTTCTTGAAGGGAAAGATGTAACTCTGTGAGATGAATTAACAGAACACAGAGCAGTTTCTCAGAAAGCTTCTTTCCAGTTTTGAACGGAAGATATTTCCTTTTTCAGCATAGCCCTCTATGGGCTTCCAAATATCCCTTTGACAATTCCACAAGAACAGCCTTAGCGAAAGGCTTCTTGAAGGGAAAGATGTAACTCTGTGAGATGAATTCACAGAACACAGAACAGTTTCTGAGAAAGCTTCTTTCCAGTTGTGAACGGAAGATATTTCCTTTTTCACCATAGCCCTCTATGGTCTTCCAAATATCCCTTTGCCAATTCCACAAGAACAGCCTTAGCGAAAGGCTTCTTGAAGGGAAAGATGTAACTCTGTGAGATGAATTCAAAGAACACAGAGCACTTTCTCAGAAAGCTTCTTTCCAGTTTTGAAGGGAAGATATTTCCTTTTTCACCGTAGCCATCTATGTGCTTCCAAATATCCCTTTGCCAATTCCACAAGAACAGCCTTAGCGAAAGGCTTCTTGAAGGGAAAGATGTAACTCCGTGAGATGAACTAACAGAACACAGAGCAGTTTCTCAGAAAGCTTCTTTCCAGTTTTGAACGGAAGATATTTCCTTTTTCACCATAGCCCTCTATGGGCTTCCAAATATCCCTTTGCCAAATCCACAAGAACAGCCTTAGCGAAAGGCTTCTTGAAGGGAAAGATGTAACTCTGTGAGATGAATTCAGAGAACACAGAGCAGTTTCTCAGAAAGCTTCTTTCCACTTTTGAACGGAAGATATTTCCTTTTTCACCATAGCCCTCTATGGGCTTCCAAATATCCCTTTGCCAGTTCCACAAGAACAGCCTTGGCGAAAGGCTTCTTGAAGGGAAAGATGGAACTCTGTGAGATGAAGAAACAGAACACAGAGCAGTTTCTCAGAAAGCTTCTTTCCAGTTTTGAACGGAAGATATTTCCTTTTTCACCATAGCCCTCTATGGGCTTCCAAATATCCCTTTTCCAATTCCACAAGAACAGTCTTAGCAAAAGGCTTCTAGAAGGGAAAGATGTAACTCTGTGAGATGAACTAACAGAACACAGAGCAGATCCTCAGAAAGCTTCTTTCCAGTTTTGAACGGAAGATTTTTCCTTTTCCACCAGAGCCCTCTAGTTGCTTCCAAATATCCCTTTGCAAATTCCACAAGAACAGCCTTAGCGAAAGGCTTCTTGAAGGGAAAGATGTAACTCTGTGAGATGAATTCAGAGAACACAGAGCAGATTCTCAGAAAGCTTCTTTCCAGTTTTGAACGGAAGATATTTCCTTTGTCACCATATCCCTCTATGGGCTTCCAAATATCCCTTTCCCAATTCCACAAGAACAGCCTTAGCGAAAGTCTTCTTGAAGGGAAAGATGTAACTCTGTGAGATGAACTAACAGAACACAGAGCAGTTTCTCAGAAAGCTTCTTTCCAGTTTTCAACGGAAGATATTTCCTTTTTCACCATAGCCCTCTATGCTCTTCTAAATATCCCTTTGCCAATTCCACAAGAACAGCCTTAGCGAAATGCTTCATGAAGGGAAAGATGTAACTCTGTGAGAAGAATTCAGAGAACACAGAGCAGTTTCTCAGAAAGCTTCTTTCCAATTTTGAACGGAAGATATTTCCTTTTTCACCTTAGCCCTCTATGGGCTTCCAAATATCCCTTTGCCAATTCCACAAGAACAGCCTTAGAGAAAGGCTTCTTGAAGGCAAAGATGTAACTCTGTGAGATGAACTAACAGAACATCGAGCAGTTTCTCAGAAAGTTCTTTCCAGTTTTGAACGGAAGATATTTCCTTTTTCACCATAGCCCTCTATGGGCTTCCAAATATCCCTTTGCCAATTCCACAAGAACAGCCTTAGCGAAAGGCTTCTTGAAGGGAAAGATGTAACTCTCTGAGATGAATTAACAGAACACAGAGCAGTTTCTCAGAAAGCTTCTTTCCAGTTTTGAACGGAAGATATTTCCTTTTTCAGCATAACCCTCTATGGGCTTCCAAATATCCCTTTGCCAATTCCACAAGAACAGCCTTAGCGAAAGGCTTCTTGAAGGGAAAGATGTGACTCTGTGAGATGAATTCACAGATCACAGTACAGTTTCTGAGTAAGCTTCTTTCCAGTTTTGAACGGAAGATATTTCCTTTTTCACCATAGCCCTCTAAGGACTTCCAAATATCCCTTTGCCAATTCCACAAGAACAGCCTTAGCGAAAGGCTTCTAGAAGGGAAAGATGTAACTCTGTGAGATGAATTCAGAGAACACAGAGCAGTTTCTCAAAGAGCTTCTTTCCAGTTTTGAAGGGAAGATATTTCCTTTTTCACCGTAGCCCTCTATGGGCTACCAAATATCCCTTTGCCAATTCCACAAGAACAGCCTTAGCGAAAGGCTTCTTGAAGCGAAAGATGTAACTCTGTGAGATGAATTCAGAGAACACAGAGCAATTTCTCAGAAAGCTTCTTTCCAGTTTTGAACGGAAGATATTTCCTTTTTCACCATAGCCCTCTATGGGCTTCCAAATATCCCTTTGCCAATTCCAGAAGAACAGCCTTAGCGAAAGGCTTCTTGAAGGGAAAGATGTAACTCTGTGAGATGAATTCAGAGAACACAGAGCAGTTTCTCAGAAAGATTCTTTCCAGTTTTGAACAGAAGATATTTCCTTTTTCACCATAGCCCTCTATGGGCTTCCAAATATCCCTTTGCCAATTCCACAAGAACAGCCTTAGCGAAAGGCTTCTTGAAGGGAAAGATGTAACTCTGTGAGATGAATTCAGAGAACACAGAGCAGTTTCTCAGAAAGCTTCTTTCCAGTTTTGAAGGGAAGATATTTCCTTTTTCACCATAGCCCTCTATGGGCTTCCAAATATCCCTTTGCCAATTCCACAAGAACAGCCTTAGCGAAAGGCTTCTTGAAGGGAAAGATGTAACTCTGTGAGATGAACTAACAGAACACAGAGCACTTTCTCAGAAAGCTTCTTTCCAGTTTTGAACGGAAGATATTTCCTTTTTCACCATAGCCCTCTATGGGCTTCCAAGTATCCCTTTGCCAATTCCTCAAGAACAGCCTTAGCGAAAGGCTTCTTGAAGGGAAAGATGTAACTCTGTGAGATGAATTCAGAGAACACAGAGCGGTTTCTCAGAAAGCTTCTTTCCAGTTTTGAAGGGAAGATATTACCTTTTTCACCATAGCCCTCTATGGGCTTCCAAATGTCCCTTTGCCAATTCCACAAGAACAGCCTTAGCGAAAGGCTTCTTGAAGGGAATGATGTAACTCTGTGAGATGAGAAGGGAAAGATGTACTCTGTGAGATGAATTAACAGAACACAGAACAGTTTTTCAGAAAGCTTCTTTCCAGTTTTAAACGGAAGATATTTTCTTTTACACCATAGCCCTCTATGGGCTTCCAAATACCCTTTGCCAGTTCCACAACAACAGCCTTAGCGAAAGGCTTCTTGAAGGGAAAGATGTAACCCTGTGAGATGAACTAACAGAACACCGAGCAGTTTCTCATAAAGTTCTTTCCAGTTTTGAACGGAAGATATTTCCTTTTTCACCATAGCCCCACATGGGCTTCCAAATATCCCTTTGCCAATTCCACAAGAACAGCCTTAGCGAAAGGCTTCATGAAGGGAAAGATGTAACTCTGTGAGAAGAATTCAGAGAACACAGAGCAGTTTCTCAGAAAGCTTCTTTCCAGTTTTGAACGGAATATATTTCCTTTTTCACCTTAGCCCTCTATGGGCTTCCAAATATTCCTTGGCCAATTCCACAAGAACAGCCTTAGCGAAAGGCTTCTTGAAGGGAAAGATGTAACCCTGTGAGATGAACTAACAGAACACCGAGCAGTTTCTCAGAAAGTTCTTTCCAGTTTTGAACGGAAGATAATTCCTTTTTCACCATAGCCCTCTATGGGCTTCCAAATATCCCTTTGCCAATTCCACAAGAACAGCCTTAGCGAAAGGCTTCTTGAAGGGAAAGATGTAACTCTGTGAGATGAATTAACAGAACACAGAGCAGTTTCTCAGAAGGCTTCTTTCAAGTTTTGAACGGAAGATATTTCCTTTTTCAGCATAGCCCTCTATGGGCTTCCAAATATCCCTTTGCCAATTCCACAAGAAAAGCCTTAGCGAAAGGCTTCTTGAAGGGAAAGATGTAACTCTGTGAGATGAATTAACAGAACACAGAGCAGTTTCTCAGAAAGCTTCTTTCCAGTTTTGAACGGAAGATATTTCCTTTTTCACCATAGCCCTCTATGGGCTTCCAAATATCCCTTTGCCAATTCCACAAGAACACCCTTAGCGAACGGCTTTTTGAAGGGAAAGATGTAACTCTGTGAGATGAATTAACAGAACACAGAGCAGTTTCTCAGAAAGCTTCTTTCCAGTTTTGAACGGAAGATATTTCCTTTTTCACAATAGCCCTCTTTGGGTTTCCAAATATCCCTTTGCCAATTCCACAAAAACAGCCTTAGCGAAAGGCTTCTTGAAGGGAAGATGTAACTCTGTGAGATGAATTAACAGAACACAGAGCAGTTTCTCAGAAAGCTTTTTTCCAGTTTTGAACGGAAGATATTTCCTTTTTCACCATAGCCCTCTATGGGCTTCCAAATATCCCTTTGCCAATTCCACAAGAACAGCCTTAGCGAAAGGCTTCTTGAAGGGAAAGATGTAACTCTGTGAGATGAATTAACAGAACACAGAGCAGTTTCTCAGAAAGCTTCTTTCCAGTTTTGAACGGAAGATATTTCCTTTTTCAGCATAGCCCTCTATGGGCTTCCAAATATCCCTTTGCCAATTCCACAAGAACAGCCTTAGCGAAAGGCTTCTTGAAGGGAAAGATGTAACTCTCTGAGATGAATTAACAGAACACAGAGCAGTTTCTCAGAAAGCTTCTTTCCAGTTTTGAACGGAAGATATTTCCTTTTTCAGCATAACCCTCTATGGGCTTCCAAATATCCCTTTGCCAATTCCACAAGAACAGCCTTAGCGAAAGGCTTCTTGAAGGGAAAGATGTGACTCTGTGAGATGAATTCACAGATCACAGTACAGTTTCTGAGTAAGCTTCTTTCCAGTTTTGAACGGAAGATATTTCCTTTTTCACCATAGCCCTCTAAGGACTTCCAAATATCCCTTTGCCAATTCCACAAGAACAGCCTTAGCGAAAGGCTTCTAGAAGGGAAAGATGTAACTCTGTGAGATGAATTCAGAGAACACAGAGCAGTTTCTCAAAGAGCTTCTTTCCAGTTTTGAAGGGAAGATATTTCCTTTTTCACCGTAGCCCTCTATGGGCTACCAAATATCCCTTTGCCAATTCCACAAGAACAGCCTTAGCGAAAGGCTTCTTGAAGCGAAAGATGTAACTCTGTGAGATGAATTCAGAGAACACAGAGCAATTTCTCAGAAAGCTTCTTTCCAGTTTTGAACGGAAGATATTTCCTTTTTCACCATAGCCCTCTATGGGCTTCCAAATATCCCTTTGCCAATTCCAGAAGAACAGCCTTAGCGAAAGGCTTCTTGAAGGGAAAGATGTAACTCTGTGAGATGAATTCAGAGAACACAGAGCAGTTTCTCAGAAAGATTCTTTCCAGTTTTGAACAGAAGATATTTCCTTTTTCACCATAGCCCTCTATGGGCTTCCAAATATCCCTTTGCCAATTCCACAAGAACAGCCTTAGCGAAAGGCTTCTTGAAGGGAAAGATGTAACTCTGTGAGATGAATTCAGAGAACACAGAGCAGTTTCTCAGAAAGCTTCTTTCCAGTTTTGAAGGGAAGATATTTCCTTTTTCACCATAGCCCTCTATGGGCTTCCAAATATCCCTTTGCCAATTCCACAAGAACAGCCTTAGCGAAAGGCTTCTTGAAGGGAAAGATGTAACTCTGTGAGATGAACTAACAGAACACAGAGCACTTTCTCAGAAAGCTTCTTTCCAGTTTTGAACGGAAGATATTTCCTTTTTCACCATAGCCCTCTATGGGCTTCCAAGTATCCCTTTGCCAATTCCTCAAGAACAGCCTTAGCGAAAGGCTTCTTGAAGGGAAAGATGTAACTCTGTGAGATGAATTCAGAGAACACAGAGCGGTTTCTCAGAAAGCTTCTTTCCAGTTTTGAAGGGAAGATATTACCTTTTTCACCATAGCCCTCTATGGGCTTCCAAATGTCCCTTTGCCAATTCCACAAGAACAGCCTTAGCGAAAGGCTTCTTGAAGGGAATGATGTAACTCTGTGAGATGAGAAGGGAAAGATGTACTCTGTGAGATGAATTAACAGAACACAGAACAGTTTTTCAGAAAGCTTCTTTCCAGTTTTAAACGGAAGATATTTTCTTTTACACCATAGCCCTCTATGGGCTTCCAAATACCCTTTGCCAGTTCCACAACAACAGCCTTAGCGAAAGGCTTCTTGAAGGGAAAGATGTAACCCTGTGAGATGAACTAACAGAACACCGAGCAGTTTCTCATAAAGTTCTTTCCAGTTTTGAACGGAAGATATTTCCTTTTTCACCATAGCCCCACATGGGCTTCCAAATATCCCTTTGCCAATTCCACAAGAACAGCCTTAGCGAAAGGCTTCATGAAGGGAAAGATGTAACTCTGTGAGAAGAATTCAGAGAACACAGAGCAGTTTCTCAGAAAGCTTCTTTCCAGTTTTGAACGGAATATATTTCCTTTTTCACCTTAGCCCTCTATGGGCTTCCAAATATTCCTTGGCCAATTCCACAAGAACAGCCTTAGCGAAAGGCTTCTTGAAGGGAAAGATGTAACCCTGTGAGATGAACTAACAGAACACCGAGCAGTTTCTCAGAAAGTTCTTTCCAGTTTTGAACGGAAGATAATTCCTTTTTCACCATAGCCCTCTATGGGCTTCCAAATATCCCTTTGCCAATTCCACAAGAACAGCCTTAGCGAAAGGCTTCTTGAAGGGAAAGATGTAACTCTGTGAGATGAATTAACAGAACACAGAGCAGTTTCTCAGAAGGCTTCTTTCAAGTTTTGAACGGAAGATATTTCCTTTTTCAGCATAGCCCTCTATGGGCTTCCAAATATCCCTTTGCCAATTCCACAAGAAAAGCCTTAGCGAAAGGCTTCTTGAAGGGAAAGATGTAACTCTGTGAGATGAATTAACAGAACACAGAGCAGTTTCTCAGAAAGCTTCTTTCCAGTTTTGAACGGAAGATATTTCCTTTTTCACCATAGCCCTCTATGGGCTTCCAAATATCCCTTTGCCAATTCCACAAGAACACCCTTAGCGAACGGCTTTTTGAAGGGAAAGATGTAACTCTGTGAGATGAATTAACAGAACACAGAGCAGTTTCTCAGAAAGCTTCTTTCCAGTTTTGAACGGAAGATATTTCCTTTTTCACAATAGCCCTCTTTGGGTTTCCAAATATCCCTTTGCCAATTCCACAAAAACAGCCTTAGCGAAAGGCTTCTTGAAGGGAAGATGTAACTCTGTGAGATGAATTAACAGAACACAGAGCAGTTTCTCAGAAAGCTTTTTTCCAGTTTTGAACGGAAGATATTTCCTTTTTCACCATAGCCCTCTATGGGCTTCCAAATATCCCTTTGCCAATTCCACAAGAACAGCCTTAGCGAAAGGCTTCTTGAAGGGAAAGATGTAACTCTGTGAGATGAATTAACAGAACACAGAGCAGTTTCTCAGAAAGCTTCTTTCCAGTTTTGAACGGAAGATATTTCCTTTTTCAGCATAGCCCTCTATGGGCTTCCAAATATCCCTTTGCCAATTCCACAAGAACAGCCTTAGCGAAAGGCTTCTTGAAGGGAAAGATGTAACTCTGTGAGATGAATTCACAGAACACAGAACAGTTTCTGAGAAAGCTTCTTTCCAGTTTTGAACGGAAGATATTTCCTTTTTCACCATAGCCCTCTATGGGCTTCCAAATATCCCTTTGCCAATTCCACAAGAACAGCCTTAGCGAAAGGCTTCTTGAAGGGAAAGATGTAAATCTGTGAGATGAATTCAAAGAACACTGAGCACTTTCTCAGAAAGCTTCTTTCCAGTTTTGAAGGGAAGATATTTCCTTTTTCACCGTAGCCATCTATGTGCTTCCAAATATCCCTTTGCCAATTCCACAAGAACAGCCTTAGCGAAAGGCTTCTTGAAGGGAAAGATGTAACTCTGTGAGATGAACTAACAGAACACAGAGCAGTTTCTCAGAAAGCTGCTTTCCAGTTTTGAACGGAAGATATTTCCTTTTTCACCATAGACCTCTATGGGCTTCCAAATATCCCTTTGCCAATTCCACAAGAACAGCCTTAGCGAAAGGCTTCTTGAAGGGAAAGATGTAACTCTGTGAGATGAATTCAGAGAACACAGAGCAGTTTCTCAGAAAGCTTCTTTCCAGTTTTGAACGGAAGATATTTCCTTTTTCAGCATAGCCCTCTATGGGCTTCCAAATATCCCTTTGCCAATTCCACAAGAAAAGCCTTAGCGAAAGGCTTCTTGAAGGGAAAGATGTAACTCTGTGAGATGAATTAACAGAACACAGAGCAGTTTCTCAGAAAGCTTCTTTCCAGTTTTGAACGGAAGATATTTCCTTTTTCACCATAGCCCTCTATGGGCTTCCAAATATCCCTTTGCCAATTCCACAAGAACACCCTTAGCGAACGGCTTTTTGAAGGGAAAGATGTAACTCTGTGAGATGAATTAACAGAACACAGAGCAGTTTCTCAGAAAGCTTCTTTCCAGTTTTGAACGGAAGATATTTCCTTTTTCACAATAGCCCTCTTTGGGTTTCCAAATATCCCTTTGCCAATTCCACAAAAACAGCCTTAGCGAAAGGCTTCTTGAAGGGAAGATGTAACTCTGTGAGATGAATTAACAGAACACAGAGCAGTTTCTCAGAAAGCTTTTTTCCAGTTTTGAACGGAAGATATTTCCTTTTTCACCATAGCAATCTATGGGCTTCCAATTATCCCTTTTCCAATTCCACAAGAACAGTCTTAGCAAAAGGCTTCTAGAAGGGAAAGATGTAACTCTGTGAGATGAACTAACAGAACACAGAGCAGATCCTCAGAAAGCTTCTTTCCAGTTTTGAACGGAAGATATTTCCTTTTCCACCAGAGCCCTCTAGTTGCTTCCAAATATCCCTTTGCAAATTCCACAAGAACAGCCTTAGCGAAAGGCTTCTTGAAGGGAAAGATGTAACTCTGTGAGATGAATTCAGAGAACACAGAGCAGATTCTCAGAAAGCTTCTTTCCAGTTTTGAACGGAAGATATTTCCTTTGTCACCATATCCCTCTATGGGCTTCCAAATATCCCTTTCCCAATTCCACAAGAACAGCCTTAGCGAAAGGCTTCTTGAAGGGAAAGATGTAACTCTGTGAGATGAACTAACAGAACACAGAGCAGTTTCTCAGAAAGCTTCTTTCCAGTTTTCAACGGAAGATATTTCCTTTTTCACCATAGCCCTCTATGCTCTTCTAAATATCCCTTTGCCAATTCCACAAGAACAGCCTTAGCGAAAGGCTTCATGAAGGGAAAGATGTAACTCTGTGAGAAGAATTCAGAGAACACAGAGCAGTTTCTCAGAAAGCTTCTTTCCAATTTTGAACGGAAGATATTTCCTTTTTCACCTTAGCCCTCTATGGGCTTCCAAATATCCCTTTGCCAATTCCACAAGAACAGCCTTAGAGAAAGGCTTCTTGAAGGCAAAGATGTAACTCTGTGAGATGAACTAACAGAACATCGAGCAGTTTCTCAGAAAGTTCTTTCCAGTTTTGAACGGAAGATATTTCCTTTTTCACCATAGCCCTCTATGGGCTTCCAAATATCCCTTTGCCAATTCCACAAGAACAGCCTTAGCGAAAGGCTTCTTGAAGGGAAAGATGTAACTCTCTGAGATGAATTAACAGAACACAGAGCAGTTTCTCAGAAAGCTTCTTTCCAGTTTTGAACGGAAGATATTTCCTTTTTCAGCATAACCCTCTATGGGCTTCCAAATATCCCTTTGCCAATTCCACAAGAACAGCCTTAGCGAAAGGCTTCTTGAAGGGAAAGATGTGACTCTGTGAGATGAATTCACAGATCACAGTACAGTTTCTGAGTAAGCTTCTTTCCAGTTTTGAACGGAAGATATTTCCTTTTTCACCATAGCCCTCTAAGGACTTCCAAATATCCCTTTGCCAATTCCACAAGAACAGCCTTAGCGAAAGGCTTCTAGAAGGGAAAGATGTAACTCTGTGAGATGAATTCAGAGAACACAGAGCAGTTTCTCAAAGAGCTTCTTTCCAGTTTTGAAGGGAAGATATTTCCTTTTTCACCGTAGCCCTCTATGGGCTACCAAATATCCCTTTGCCAATTCCACAAGAACAGCCTTAGCGAAAGGCTTCTTGAAGCGAAAGATGTAACTCTGTGAGATGAATTCAGAGAACACAGAGCAATTTCTCAGAAAGCTTCTTTCCAGTTTTGAACGGAAGATATTTCCTTTTTCACCATAGCCCTCTATGGGCTTCCAAATATCCCTTTGCCAATTCCAGAAGAACAGCCTTAGCGAAAGGCTTCTTGAAGGGAAAGATGTAACTCTGTGAGATGAATTCAGAGAACACAGAGCAGTTTCTCAGAAAGATTCTTTCCAGTTTTGAACAGAAGATATTTCCTTTTTCACCATAGCCCTCTATGGGCTTCCAAATATCCCTTTGCCAATTCCACAAGAACAGCCTTAGCGAAAGGCTTCTTGAAGGGAAAGATGTAACTCTGTGAGATGAATTCAGAGAACACAGAGCAGTTTCTCAGAAAGCTTCTTTCCAGTTTTGAAGGGAAGATATTTCCTTTTTCACCATAGCCCTCTATGGGCTTCCAAATATCCCTTTGCCAATTCCACAAGAACAGCCTTAGCGAAAGGCTTCTTGAAGGGAAAGATGTAACTCTGTGAGATGAACTAACAGAACACAGAGCACTTTCTCAGAAAGCTTCTTTCCAGTTTTGAACGGAAGATATTGCCTTTTTCACCATAGCCCTCTATGGGCTTCCAAGTATCCCTTTGCCAATTCCTCAAGAACAGCCTTAGCGAAAGGCTTCTTGAAGGGAAAGATGTAACTCTGTGAGATGAATTCAGAGAACACAGAGCGGTTTCTCAGAAAGCTTCTTTCCAGTTTTGAAGGGAAGATATTACCTTTTTCACCATAGCCCTCTATGGGCTTCCAAATGTCCCTTTGCCAATTCCACAAGAACAGCCTTAGCGAAAGGCTTCTTGAAGGGAATGATGTAACTCTGTGAGATGAGAAGGGAAAGATGTACTCTGTGAGATGAATTAACAGAACACAGAACAGTTTTTCAGAAAGCTTCTTTCCAGTTTTAAACGGAAGATATTTTCTTTTACACCATAGCCCTCTATGGGCTTCCAAATACCCTTTGCCAGTTCCACAACAACAGCCTTAGCGAAAGGCTTCTTGAAGGGAAAGATGTAACCCTGTGAGATGAACTAACAGAACACCGAGCAGTTTCTCATAAAGTTCTTTCCAGTTTTGAACGGAAGATATTTCCTTTTTCACCATAGCCCCACATGGGCTTCCAAATATCCCTTTGCCAATTCCACAAGAACAGCCTTAGCGAAAGGATTCTTGAAGGGAAAGATGTAACCCTGTGAGATGAATTCAGAGAACACAGAGCAGTTTCTCAGAACGCTTGTTTCCAGTTTTGAACGGAAGATATTTCCTTTTTCACCATAGCCCTCTTTGGGCTTCCAAATATCCCTTTGCCAATTCCACAAAAACAGACTTAGCGAAAGGCTTCTTGAAGAGAAAGATGAAACTCTGTGAGATGAATTAACAGAACACAGAGCAGTTTCTCAGAAATCTTCTTTCCAGTTTTGAACGGAAGATATTTCCTTTTTCACCATAGCCCTCAATGGGCTTCCAAATATCCCTTTGCCAATTCCACAAGAACAGCCTTAGCGAAAGGCTTCATGAAGGGAAAGATGTAACTCTGTGAGAAGAATTCAGAGAACACAGAGCAGTTTCTCAGAAAGCTTCTTTCCAGTTTTGAACGGAATATATTTCCTTTTTCACCTTAGCCCTCTATGGGCTTCCAAATATCCCTTGGCCAATTCCACAAGAACAGCCTTAGCGAAAGGCTTCTTGAAGGGAAAGATGTAACCCTGTGAGATGAACTAACAGAACACCGAGCAGTTTCTCAGAAAGTTCTTTCCAGTTTTGAACGGAAGATAATTCCTTTTTCACCATAGCCCTCTATGGGCTTCCAAATATCCCTTTGCCAATTCCACAAGAACAGCCTTAGCGAAAGGCTTCTTGAAGGGAAAGATGTAACTCTGTGAGATGAATTAACAGAACACAGAGCAGTTTCTCAGAAGGCTTCTTTCAAGTTTTGAACGGAAGATATTTCCTTTTTCAGCATAGCCCTCTATGGGCTTCCAAATATCCCTTTGCCAATTCCACAAGAAAAGCCTTAGCGAAAGGCTTCTTGAAGGGAAAGATGTAACTCTGTGAGATGAATTAACAGAACACAGAGCAGTTTCTCAGAAAGCTTCTTTCCAGTTTTGAACGGAAGATATTTCCTTTTTCACCATAGCCCTCTATGGGCTTCCAAATATCCCTTTGCCAATTCCACAAGAACACCCTTAGCGAACGGCTTTTTGAAGGGAAAGATGTAACTCTGTGAGATGAATTAACAGAACACAGAGCAGTTTCTCAGAAAGCTTCTTTCCAGTTTTGAACGGAAGATATTTCCTTTTTCACAATAGCCCTCTTTGGGTTTCCAAATATCCCTTTGCCAATTCCACAAAAACAGCCTTAGCGAAAGGCTTCTTGAAGGGAAGATGTAACTCTGTGAGATGAATTAACAGAACACAGAGCAGTTTCTCAGAAAGCTTTTTTCCAGTTTTGAACGGAAGATATTTCCTTTTTCACCATAGCCCTCTATGGGCTTCCAAATATCCCTTTGCCAATTCCACAAGAACAGCCTTAGCGAAAGGCTTCTTGAAGGGAAAGATGTAACTCTGTGAGATGAATTAACAGAACACAGAGCAGTTTCTCAGAAAGCTTCTTTCCAGTTTTGAACGGAAGATATTTCCTTTTTCAGCATAGCCCTCTATGGGCTTCCAAATATCCCTTTGCCAATTCCACAAGAACAGCCTTAGCGAAAGGCTTCTTGAAGGGAAAGATGTAACTCTGTGAGATGAATTCACAGAACACAGAACAGTTTCTGAGAAAGCTTCTTTCCAGTTTTGAACGGAAGGTATTTCCTTTTTCACCATAGCCCTCTATGGGCTTCCAAATATCCCTTTGCCAATTCCACAAGAACAGCCTTAGCGAAAGGCTTCTTGAAGGGAAAGATGTAAATCTGTGAGATGAATTCAAAGAACACTGAGCACTTTCTCAGAAAGCTTCTTTCCAGTTTTGAAGGGAAGATATTTCCTTTTTCACCGTAGCCATCTATGTGCTTCCAAATATCCCTTTGCCAATTCCACAAGAACAGCCTTAGCGAAAGGCTTCTTGAAGGGAAAGATGGAACTCTGTGAGATGAACTAACAGAACACAGAGCAGTTTCTCAGAAAGCTGCTTTCCAGTTTTGAACGGAAGATATTTCCTTTTTCACCATAGACCTCTATGGGCTTCCAAATATCCCTTTGCCAATTCCACAAGAACAGCCTTAGCGAAAGGCTTCTTGAAGGGAAAGATGTAACTCTGTGAGATGAATTCAGAGAACACAGAGCAGTTTCTCAGAAAGCTTCTTTCCAGTTTTGAACGGAAGATATTTCCTTTTTCACCATAGCCCTCTATGGGCTTCCAAATATCCCTTTGCCAGTTCCACAAGAACAGCCTTAGCGAAAGGCTTCTTGAAGGGAAAGATGGAACTCTGTGAGATGAACAAACAGAACACAGAGCAGTTTCTCAGAAAGCTTCTTTCCACTTTTGAACGGAAGATATTTCCTTTTTCACCATAGCCCTCTATGGGCTTCCAAATATCCCTTTTCCAATTCCACAAGAACAGTCTTAGCAAAAGGCTTCTTGAAGGGAAAGATGTAACTCTGTGAGATGAACTAACAGAACACAGAGCAGATCCTCAGAAAGCTTCTTTCCAGTTTTGAACGGAAGATATTTCCTTTTCCACCAGAGCCCTCTAGTTGCTTCCAAATATCCCTTTGCAAATTCCACAAGAACAGCCTTAGCGAAAGGCTTCTTGAAGGGAAAGATGTAACTCTGTGAGATGAATTCAGAGAACACAGAGCAGATTCTCAGAAAGCTTCTTTCCAGTTTTGAACGGAAGATATTTCCTTTGTCACCATAGCCCTCTATGGGCTTCCAAATATCCCTTTCCCAATTCCACAAGAACAGCCTTAGCGAAAGGCTTCTTGAAGGGAAAGATGTAACTCTGTGAGATGAACTAACAGAACACAGAGCAGTTTCTCAGAAAGTTCTTTCCAGTTTTGAACGGAAGATATTTCCTTTTTCACCATAGCCCTCTATGGGCTTCCAAATATCCCTTTGCCAATTCCACAAGAACAGCCTTAGCGAAAGGCTTCTTGAAGGGAAAGATGTAACTCTGTGAGAAGAATTCAGAGAACACAGAGCAGTTTCTCAGAAAGCTTCTTTCCAGTTTTGAACGGAAGATATTACCTTTTTCACTATAGCCCTCTATGGGCTTCCAAATATCCCTTTGCCAATTCCAGAAGAACAGCCTTAGCGAAAGGCTTCTTGTAGGGAAAGATGTAACTCTGTGAGATGAATTAAAAGAACACAGAGCAGTTTCGCAGAAAGCTTCTTTCCAGTTTTGAACGGAAGATATTTCCTTTTTCACCATAGCCCTCTATGGGCTTCCAAATATCCCTTTGCCAATTCCACAAGAACAGCCTTAGGGAAAGGCTTCTTGAAGGGAAAGATGTAACTCTGTGAGATGAATGAACAGAACACAGAGCAGTTTCTCAGAAAGCTTCTTTCCAGTTTTGAACGGAAGATATTTCCTTTTCACCATAGAAATCTACGGGCTTTGAAATATCCCTTTGCCAATTCCACAAGAACAGCCTTAGCGGAAGGCTTCTTGAAGGGAAAGATGTAACTCTGTGAGATGAATTAACAGAACACAGAGCAGTTTCGCAGAAAGCTTCTTTCCAGTTTTGAACGGAAGATATTTCCTTTTTCACCATAGCCCTCTATGGGCTTCCAAATATCCCTTTGCCAATTCCACAAGAACAGCCTTAGCGAAAGGCTTCTTGAAGGGAAAGATGTAACTCTGTGAGATGAATGAACAGAACACAGAGCAGTTTCTCAGAAAGCTTCTTTCCAGTTTTGAACGGAAGATATTTCCTTTTCACCATAGCAATCTACGGGCTTTGAAATATCCCTTTGCCAATTCCACAAGAACAGCCTTAGCGAACGGCTTTTTGAAGGGAAAGATGTAACTCTGTGAGATGAATTAAAAGATCACAGAGCAGTTTCTCAGAAAGCTTCTTTCCAGTTTTGAACGGAAGATATTTCCTTTTTCACCATAGCCCTCCATAGGCTTCCAAATATCCCTTTGCCAATTCCACAAGAACAGCCTTAGCGAAAGGCTTCTTGAAGGGAAAGATGTAATTCTGTGAGATGAATTAACAGAACACAGAGCAGTTTCTCAGAAAGCTTCTTTCCAGTTTTGAACGGAAGATATTTCCTTTTTCAGCATAGCCATCTATGGGCTTCCAAATATCCCTTTGCCAATTCCACAAGAACAGCCTTAGTGAAAGGCTTCTTGAAGGGAAAGATGTAACTCTGTGAGATGAATTCAGAGAACACAGAACAGTTTCTGAGAAAGCTTCTTTCCAGGTTTGAACGGAAGATATTTCCTTTTTCACCATAGCCCTCTATGGGCTTCCAAATATCCCTTTGCCAATTCCACAAGAACAGCCTTAGCGAAAGGCTTCTAGAAGGGAAAGATGTAACTCTGTGAGATGAATTCAGAGAACACAGAGCAGTTTCTCAGATAGCTTCTTTCCAGTTTTGAAGGGAAGATATTTCCTTTTTCACCGTAGCCCTCTATGGGCTACCAAATATCCCTTTTCCAATTCCACAAGAACAGCCTTAGCGAAAGGCTTCTTGAAGGGATAGATGTAACTCTGTGAGATGAACTAACAGAACACAGAGCAGTTTCTCAGAAAGCTGCTTTCCAGTTTTGAACGGAAGATATTTCCTTTTTCACCATAGCACTCTATGGGCTTCCAAATATCCCTTTGCCAATTCCACAAGAACAGCCTTAGCGAAAGGCTTCTTGAAGGGAAAGATGTAACTCTGTGAGATGAATTCAGAGAACACAGAGCAGTTTCTCCGAAAGCTTCTTTCCAGTTTTGAACGGAAGATATTTCCTTTTTCACCATAGCCCTCTATGGGCTTCCAAATATCCCTTTGCCAGTTCCAGAAGAACAGCCTTAGCGAAAGGCTTCTTGAAGGGAAAGATGGAACTCTGTGAGATGAACTAACAGAACACAGAGCAGTTTCTCAGAAAGCTTCTTTCCAGTTTTGAACGAAAGATATTTCCTTTTTCACCATAACCCTCTACGGGCTTCCAAATATCCCTTTGCCAATTCCACAAGAACAGTCTTAGCAAGAGGCTTCTAGAAGGGAAAGATGTAACTCTGTGAGATGAACTAACAGAACACAGAGCAGATCCTCAGAAAGCTTCTTTCCAGTTTTGAACGGAAGATATTTCCTTTTCCACCATAGCCCTCTAGGGGCTTCCAAATATCCCTTTGCAAATTCCACAAGAACAGCCTTAGCGAAAGGCTTCTTGAAGGGAAAGATGTAACTCTGTGAGATGAATTCAGAGAATACAGAGCAGTTTCTCCGAAAGCTTCTTTCCAGTTTTGAACGGAAGATATTTCCTTTGTCACCATAGCCCTATATGGGCTTCCAAATATCCCTTTGTCAATTCCACAAGAACAGCCTTAGCGAAAGCCTTCTTGAAGGGAAAGATGTAACTCTGTGAGATGAACAAACAGAACACAGAGCAGTTTCTCAGAAAGCTTCTTTCCAATTTTGAACGGAAGATATTTCCTTTTTCACCTTAGCCCTCTATGGGCTTCCAAATATCCCTTTGCCAATTCCACAAGAACAGCCTTAGAGAAAGGCTTCTTGAAGGGAAAGATGTAACTCTGTGAGATGAACTAACAGAACACCGAGCAGTTTCTCAGAAAGTTCTTTCCAGTTTTGAACGGAAGATATTTCCTTTTTCACCATAGCCCTCTATGGGCTTCCAAATATCCCTTTGCCAATTCCACAAGAACAGCCTTAGCGAAAGGCTTCTTGAAGGGAAAGATGTAACTCTGTGAGATGAATTAACAGAACACAGAGCAGTTTCTCAGAAAGCTTCTTTCCAGTTTTGAACGGAAGATATTTCCTTTTTCAGCATAGCACTCTATGGGCTTCCAAATATCCCTTTGCCAATTCCACAAGAACAGCCTTAGCGAAAGGCTTCTTGAAGGGAAAGATGTAACTCTGTGAGATGAATTCACAGAACACAGAACAGTTTCTGAGAAAGCGTCTTTCCAGTTTTGAACGGAAGATATTTCCTTTTTCACCATAGCCCTCTATGGTCTTCCAAATATCCCTTTGCCAATTCCACAAGAACAGCCTTAGCGAAAGGCTTCTTGAAGGGAAAGATGGAACTCTGTAAGATGAATTAACAGAACACAGAACAGTTTCTCAGAAAGCTTCTTTCCAGTTTTCAACGGAAGATATTTCCTTTTTCACCATAGCCCTCTATGGGCTTCCAAATATCCCTTTGCCAATTCCACAAGAACAGCCTTAGCGAAAGGCTTCCTGAAGGGAAAGATGTAACTCTGTGAGATGAATTAACAGAACACAGAGCAGTTTCTCAGAAAGCTTCTTTCCAGTTTTGAACGGAAGATATTTCCTTTTTCACCATACAAATCTATGTGCTTCCAAATATCCCTTTGCCAATTCCACAAGAACAGCCTTAGCGAACGGCTTTTTGAAGGGAAAGATGTAACTCTGTGAGATGAATTAACAGAACACAGAGCAGTTTCTCAGAAAGCTTCTTTCCAGTTTTGAACGGAAGATATTTCCTTTTTCACAATAGCCCTCTTTGGGATTCCAAATATCCTTTTGCCAATTCCACAAGAACAGCCTTAGCGAAAGGCTTCTTGAAGGGAAAGATGTAACTCTGTGAGATGAACTAACAGAACACAGAGCAGAACCTCAGAAAGCTTCTTTCCAGTTTTGAACGGAAGATATTTCCTTTTCCACCAGAGCCCTCTATGGGCTTCCAAATATCCCTTTGCAAATTCCACAAGAACAGCCTTAGAGAAAGGCTTCTTGAAGGGAAAGATGTAACTCTGTGAGATGAATTCAGAGAACACAGAGCAGTTTCACAGAAAGCTTCTTTCCAGTTTGAACGGAAGATATTTCCTTTGTCACCATAGCCCTCTATGGGCTTCCAAATATCCCTTTGCCAATTCCACAAGAACAGCCTTAGAGAAAGGTTTCTTGAAGGTAAAGATGTAACTCTGTGAGATGAACTAACAGAACACAGAGCAGTTTCTCAGAAAGCTTCTTTCCAGTTTTGAACGGAAGATATTTCCTTTTTCACCATAGCCCTCTAGGCTCTTCCAAATATCCCTTTGCCAATACCACAAGAACAGCCTTAGCGAAAGGCTTCATGAAGGGAAAGATGTAACTCTGTGAGAAGAATTCAGAGAACACAGAGCAGTTTCTCAGAAAGCTTCTTTCCAATTTTGAACGGAAGATATTTCCTTTTTCACCTTAGCCCTCTATGGGCTTCCAAATATCCCTTTGCCAATTCCACAAGAACAGCCTTAGAGAAAGGCTTCTTGAAGGGAAAGATGTATCACTGTGAGATGAACTAACAGAACACAGAGCAGTTTCTCAGAAAGTTCTTTCCAGTTTTGAACGGAAGATATTTCCTTTTTCACCATAGCCCTCTTTGGGCTTCCAAATATCCCTTTGACAGTTCCACAAGAACAGCCTTAGCGAAAGGCTTCTTGAAGGGAAAGATGTAACTCTGTGAGATGAACTAACAGAACACAGAGCAGTTTCTCAGAAAGTTTCTTTCAAGTTTTGAACGGAAGATATTTCCTTTTTCACCATAGCCCTCTATGGGCTTTCAAATATCCCTTTGCCAGTTGCACAAGAACAGCCTTAGCGAAAGGCTTCTTGAAGGGAAAGATGTAACTCTGTGAGATGAACTAACAGAACACAGAGCAGTTTCTCAGAAAGCTTCTTTCCAGTTTAGAACGGAATATATTTCCTTTTTCACCATACCCCTCTACGGGCTTCCAAATATCCCTTTGCCAGTTGCACAAGAACAGCCTTAGCGAAAGGCTTCTTGAAGGGAAAGATGTAACTCTGTGAGATGAACTAACAGAACACAGAGCAGTTTCTCAGAAAGCTTCTTTCCAGTTTAGAACGGAATATATTTCCTTTTTCACCATACCCCTCTACGGGCTTCCAAATATCCCTTTAACAATTCCACAAGAACAGCCTTAGCGAAAGGCTTCTTGAAGGGAAAGATGGAACTCTGTGAGATGAACTAACAGAACACAGAGCAGTTTCTCAGAAAGCTTCTTTCCAGTTTTGAACGGAAGATATTTCCTTTTTCACCATAGCAATCTATGGGCTTCCAAATATCCCTTTGCCAATTCCTCAAGAACAGCCTTAGCGAACGGCTTTTTGAAGGGAAAGATGTAACTCTGTGAGATGAATTAACAGAACACAGAGCAGTTTCTCAGAAAGCTTCTTTCCAGTTTTGAACGGAAGATATTTCCTTTTCCACCAGAGCCCTCTATGGGCTTCCAAATATCCCTTTGCAAATTCCACAAGAACAGCCTTAGAGAAAGGCTTCTTGAAGGGAAAGATGTAACTCTGTGAGATGAATTCAGAGAACACAGAGCAGTTTCACAGAAAGCTTCTTTCCAGTTTGAACGGAAGATATTTCCTTTGTCACCATAGCCCTCTATGGGCTTCCAAATATCCCTTTGCCAATTCCACAAGAACAGCCTTAGAGAAAGGTTTCTTGAAGGTAAAGATGTAACTCTGTGAGATGAACTAACAGAACACAGAGCAGTTTCTCAGAAAGCTTCTTTCCAGTTTTGAACGGAAGATATTTCCTTTTTCACCATAGCCCTCTAGGCTCTTCCAAATATCCCTTTGCCAATACCACAAGAACAGCCTTAGCGAAAGGCTTCATGAAGGGAAAGATGTAACTCTGTGAGAAGAATTCAGAGAACACAGAGCAGTTTCTCAGAAAGCTTCTTTCCAATTTTGAACGGAAGATATTTCCTTTTTCACCTTAGCCCTCTATGGGCTTCCAAATATCCCTTTGCCAATTCCACAAGAACAGCCTTAGAGAAAGGCTTCTTGAAGGGAAAGATGTATCTCTGTGAGATGAACTAACAGAACACCGAGCAGTTTCTCAGAAAGTTCTTTCCAGTTTTGAACGGAAGATATTTCCTTTTTCACCATAGCCCTCTTTGGGCTTCCAAATATCCCTTTGACAGTTCCACAAGAACAGCCTTAGCGAAAGGCTTCTTGAAGGGAAAGATGTAACTCTGTGAGATGAACTAACAGAACACAGAGCAGTTTCTCAGAAAGTTTCTTTCAAGTTTTGAACGGAAGATATTTCCTTTTTCACCATAGCCCTCTATGGGCTTTCAAATATCCCTTTGCCAGTTGCACAAGAACAGCCTTAGCGAAAGGCTTCTTGAAGGGAAAGATGTAACTCTGTGAGATGAACTAACAGAACACAGAGCAGTTTCTCAGAAAGCTTCTTTCCAGTTTAGAACGGAATATATTTCCTTTTTCACCATACCCCTCTACGGGCTTCCAAATATCCCTTTGCCAGTTGCACAAGAACAGCCTTAGCGAAAGGCTTCTTGAAGGGAAAGATGTAACTCTGTGAGATGAACTAACAGAACACAGAGCAGTTTCTCAGAAAGCTTCTTTCCAGTTTAGAACGGAATATATTTCCTTTTTCACCATAGCCCTCTACGGGCTTCCAAATATCCCTTTAACAATTCCACAAGAACAGCCTTAGCGAAAGGCTTCTTGAAGGGAAAGATGGAACTCTGTGAGATGAACTAACAGAACACAGAGCAGTTTCTCAGAAAGCTTCTTTCCAGTTTTGAACGGAAGATATTTCCTTTTTCACCATAGCAATCTATGGGCTTCCAAATATCCCTTTGCCAATTCCTCAAGAACAGCCTTAGCGAACGGCTTTTTGAAGGGAAAGATGTAACTCTGTGAGATGAATTAACAGAACACAGAGCAGTTTCTCAGAAAGCTTCTTTCCAGTTTTGAACGGAAGATATTTCCTTTGTCACCATATCCCTCTATGGGCTTCCAAATATCCCTTTCCCAATTCCACAAGAACAGCCTTAGCGAAAGGCTTCTTGAAGGGAAAGATGTAACTCTGTGAGATGAACTAACAGAACACAGAGCAGTTTCTCAGAAAGCTTCTTTCCAGTTTTGAACGGAAGATATTTCCTTTTTCACCATAGCCCTCTATGGGCTTCCAAATATCCCTTTGCCAATTCCACAAGAACAGCCTTAGCGAAAGGCTTCTTGAAGGGAAAGATGTAACTCTGTGAGATGAATTAACAGAACACAGAGCAGTTTCTCAGAAAGCTTCTTTCCAGTTTTGAACGGAAGATATTTCCTTTTTCAGCATAGCCCTCTATGGGCTTCCAAATATCCCTTTGCCAATTCCACAAGAACAGCCTTAGCGAAAGGCTTCTTGAAGGGAAAGATGTAACTCTGTGAGATGAACTAACAGAACACAGAGCAGTTTCTCAGAAAGCTGCTTTCCAGTTTTGAACGGAAGATATTTCCTTTTTCACCATAGACCTCTATGGGCTTCCAAATATCCCTTTGCCAATTCCACAAGAACAGCCTTAGCGAAAGGCTTCTTGAAGGGAAAGATGTAACTCTGTGAGATGAATTCAGAGAACACAGAGCAGTTTCTCAGAAAGCTTCTTTCCAGTTTTGAACGGAAGATATTTCCTTTTTCACCATAGCCCTCTATGGGCTTCCAAATATCCCTTTGCCAGTTCCACAAGAACAGCCTTAGCGAAAGGCTTCTTGAAGGGAAAGATGGAACTCTGTGAGATGAACAAACAGAACACAGAGCAGTTTCTCAGAAAGCTTCTTTCCACTTTTGAACGGAAGATATTTCCTTTTTCACCATAGCCCTCTATGGGCTTCCAAATATCCCTTTTCCAATTCCACAAGAACAGTCTTAGCAAAAGGCTTCTTGAAGGGAAAGATGTAACTCTGTGAGATGAACTAACAGAACACAGAGCAGATCCTCAGAAAGCTTCTTTCCAGTTTTGAACGGAAGATATTTCCTTTTCCACCAGAGCCCTCTAGTTGCTTCCAAATATCCCTTTGCAAATTCCACAAGAACAGCCTTAGCGAAAGGCTTCTTGAAGGGAAAGATGTAACTCTGTGAGATGAATTCAGAGAACACAGAGCAGATTCTCAGAAAGCTTCTTTCCAGTTTTGAACGGAAGATATTTCCTTTGTCCCCATAGCCCTCTATGGGCTTCCAAATATCCCTTTCCCAATTCCACAAGAACAGCCTTAGCGAAAGGCTTTTTGAAGGGAAAGATGTAACTCTGTGAGATGAACTAACAGAACACAGAGCAGTTTCTCAGAAAGTTCTTTCCAGTTTTGAACGGAAGATATTTCCTTTTTCACCATAGCCCTCTATGGGCTTCCAAATATCCCTTTGCCAATTCCACAAGAACAGCCTTAGCGAAAGGCTTCTTGAAGGGAAAGATGTAACTCTGTGAGAAGAATTCAGAGAACACAGAGCAGTTTCTCAGAAAGCTTCTTTCCAGTTTTGAACGGAAGATATTACCTTTTTCACTATAGCCCTCTATGGGCTTCCAAATATCCCTTTGCCAATTCCAGAAGAACAGCCTTAGCGAAAGGCTTCTTGAAGGGAAAGATGTAACTCTGTGAGATGAATTAAAAGAACACAGAGCAGTTTCGCAGAAAGCTTCTTTCCAGTTTTGAACGGAAGATATTTCCTTTTTCACCATAGCCCTCTATGGGCTTCCAAATATCCCTTTGCCAATTCCACAAGAACAGCCTTAGGGACAGGCTTCTTGAAGGGAAAGATGTAACTCTGTGAGATGAATGAACAGAACACAGAGCAGTTTCTCAGAAAGCTTCTTTCCAGTTTTGAACGGAAGATATTTCCTTTTCACCATAGAAATCTACGGGCTTTGAAATATCCCTTTGCCAATTCCACA
The DNA here is from genome assembly GCF_047675955.1 of Chlorocebus sabaeus. NCBI lineage: Eukaryota > Metazoa > Chordata > Mammalia > Primates > Cercopithecidae > Chlorocebus > Chlorocebus sabaeus. The sequence continues at coordinate 37,293,734 of NC_132909.1, forward strand.
AGAACAGCCTTAGCGGAAGGCTTCTTGAAGGGAAAGATGTAACTCTGTGAGATGAATTAACAGAACACAGAGCAGTTTCGCAGAAAGCTTCTTTCCAGTTTTGAACGGAAGATATTTCCTTTTTCACCATAGCCCTCTATGGGCTTCCAAATATCCCTTTGCCAATTCCACAAGAACAGCCTTAGCGAAAGGCTTCTTGAAGGGAAAGATGTAACTCTGTGAGATGAATGAACAGAACACAGAGCAGTTTCTCAGAAAGCTTCTTTCCAGTTTTGAACGGAAGATATTTCCTTTTCACCATAGCAATCTACGGGCTTTGAAATATCCCTTTGCCAATTCCACAAGAACAGCCTTAGCGAACGGCTTTTTGAAGGGAAAGATGTAACTCTGTGAGATGAATTAAAAGATCACAGAGCAGTTTCTCAGAAAGCTTCTTTCCAGTTTTGAACGGAAGATATTTCCTTTTTCACCATAGCCCTCCATAGGCTTCCAAATATCACTTGGCCAATTCCACAAGAACAGCCTTAGCGAAAGGCTTCTTGAAGGGAAAGATGTAATTCTGTGAGATGAATTAACAGAACACAGAGCAGTTTCTCAGAAAGCTTCTTTCCAGTTTTGAACGGAAGATATTTCCTTTTTCAGCATAGCCATCTATGGGCTTCCAAATATCCCTTTGCCAATTCCACAAGAACAGCCTTAGTGAAAGGCTTCTTGAAGGGAAAGATGTAACTCTGTGAGATGAATTCAGAGAACACAGAACAGTTTCTGAGAAAGCTTCTTTCCAGGTTTGAACGGAAGATATTTCCTTTTTCACCATAGCCCTCTATGGGCTTCCAAATATCCCTTTGCCAATTCCACAAGAACAGCCTTAGCGAAAGGCTTCTTGAAGGGAAAGATGGAACTCTGTGAGATGAACTAACAGAACACAGAGCAGTTTCTCAGAAAGCTTCTTTCCAGTTTTGAACGGAAGATATTTCCTTTTTCACCATAACCCTCTACGGGCTTCCAAATATCCCTTTGCCAATTCCACAAGAACAGTCTTAGCAAGAGGCTTCTTGAAGGGAAAGATGTAACTCTGTGAGATGAACTAACAGAACACAGAGCAGATCCTCAGAAAGCTTCTTTCCAGTTTTGAACGGAAGATATTTCCTTTTCCACCATAGCCCTCTAGGGGCTTCCAAATATCCCTTTGCAAATTCCACAAGAACAGCCTTAGCGAAAGGCTTCTTGAAGGGAAAGATGTAACTCTGTGAGATGAATTCAGAGAATACAGAGCAGTTTCTCCGAAAGCTTCTTTCCAGTTTTGAACGGAAGATATTTCCTTTGTCACCATAGCCCTATATGGGCTTCCAAATATCCCTTTGTCAATTCCACAAGAACAGCCTTAGCGAAAGCCTTCTTGAAGGGAAAGATGTAACTCTGTGAGATGAACAAACAGAACACAGAGCAGTTTCTCAGAAAGCTTCTTTCCAGTTTTGAACGGAAGATATTTCCTTTTTCACCATAGCCCTCTATGGTCTTCCAAATATCCCTTTGCCAATTCCACAAGAACAGCCTTAGCGAAAGGCTTCTTGAAGGGAAAGATGGAACTCTGTAAGATGAATTAACAGAACACAGAACAGTTTCTCAGAAAGCTTCTTTCCAGTTTTGAACGGAAGATATTACCTTTTTCACCATAGCCCTCTATGGGCTTCCAAATATCCCTTTGCCAATTCCACAAGAACAGCCTTAGCGAAAGGCTTCTTGAAGGGAAAGATGTAGCTCTGTGAGATGAATTAACAGAACACGGAGCAGTTTCTCAGAAAGCTTCTTTCCAGTTTTGAACGGAAGATATTTCCTTTTTCACCATAGCCCTCTATGGGCTTCCAAATATCCCTTTGCCAATTCCACAAGAACAGCCTTAGCGAAAGGCTTCCTGAAGGGAAAGATGTAACTCTGTGAGATGAATTAACAGAACACAGAGCAGTTTCTCAGAAAGCTTCTTTCCAGTTTTGAACGGAAGATATTTCCTTTTTCACCATACAAATCTATGGGCTTCCAAATATCCCTTTGCCAATTCCACAAGAACAGCCTTAGCGAACGGCTTTTTGAAGGGAAAGATGTAACTCTGTGAGATGAATTAACAGAACACAGAGCAGTTTCTCAGAAAGCTTCTTTCCAGTTTTGAACGGAAGATATTTCCTTTTTCACAATAGCCCTCTTTGGGATTCCAAATATCCTTTTGCCAATTCCACAAGAACAGCCTTAGCGAAAGGCTTCTTGAAGGGAAAGATGTAACTCTGTGAGATGAACTAACAGAACACAGAGCAGAACCTCAGAAAGCTTCTTTCCAGTTTTGAACGGAAGATATTTCCTTTCCCACCAGAGCCCTCTATGGGCTTCCAAATATCCCTTTGCAAATTCCACAAGAACAGCCTTAGCGAAAGGCTTCTTGAAGGGAAAGATGTAACTCTGTGAGATGAATTAACAGAACACAGAGCAGTTTCTCAGAAAGCTTCTTTCCAGTTTTGAACGGAAGATATTTCCTTTTCACCATAGCAATCTATGGGCTTCGAAATATCCCTTTGCCAATTCCACAAGAACAGCCTTAGCGAACGGCTTTTTGAAGGGAAAGATGTAACTCTGTGAGATGAATTAACAGATCACAGAGCAGTTTCTCAGAAAGCTTCTTTCCAGTTTTGAACGGAAGATATTTCCTTTTTCACCATAGCCCTCCATGGGCTTCCAAATATCCCTTTGCCAATTCCACAAGAACAGCCTTAGCGAAAGGCTTCTTGAAGGGAAAGATGTAATTCTGTGAGATGAATTAACAGAACACAGAGCAGTTTCTCAGAAAGCTTCTCTCCAGTTTTGAACGGAAGATATTTCCTTTTTCACCATAGCCCTCTATGGGCTTCCAAATATCCCTTTGCCAATTCCACAAGAACAGCCTTAGCGAAAGGCTTCTTGAAGGGAAAGATGTAACTCTGTGAGATGAATTAACAGAACACAGAGCAGTTTCTCAGAAAGCTTCTTTCCAGTTTTGAACGGATGATATTTCCTTTTCACCATAGCAATCTATGGGCTTCGAAATATCCCTTTGCCAATTCCACAAGAACAGCCTTAGCGAACGGCTTTTTGAAGGGAAAGATGTAACTCTGTGAGATGAATTAACAGATCACAGAGCAGTTTCTCAGAAAGCTTCTTTCCAGTTTTGAACGGAAGATATTTCCTTTTTCACCATAGCCCTCCATGGGCTTCCAAATATCCCTTTGCCAATTCCACAAGAACAGCCTTAGCAAAAGGCTTCTTTAAGGGAAAGATGTAATTCTGTGAGATGAATTAACAGAAAACAGAGCAGTTTCTCAGAAAGCTTCTTTCCAGTTTTGAACGGAAGATATTTCCTTTTTCAGCATAGCCCTCTATGGGCTTCGAAATATCCCTTTGCCAATTCCACAAGAACAGCCTTAGCGAAAGGCTTCTTGAAGGGAAAGATGTAACTCTGTGAGATGAATTCAGAGAACACAGAACAGTTTCTGAGAAAGCTTCTTTCCAGTTTTGAACGGAAGATATTTCCTTTTTCACCATAGCCCTCTATGGGCTTCCAAATATCCCTTTGCCAGTTGCACAAGAACAGCCTTAGCGAAAGGCTTCTTGAAGGGAAAGATGTAACTCTGTGAGATGAACTAACAGAACACAGAGCAGTTTCTCAGAAAGCTTCTTTCCAGTTTAGAACGGAATATATTTCCTTTTTCACCATACCCCTCTACGGGCTTCCAAATATCCCTTTGCCAATTCCACAAGAACAGCCTTAGCGAAAGGCTTCTTGAAGGGAAAGATGGAACTCTGTGAGATGAACTAACAGAACACAGAGCAGTTTCTCAGAAAGCTTCTTTCCAGTTTTGAACGGAAGATATTTCCTTTTTCACCATAGCAATCTATGGGCTTCCAAATATCCCTTTGCCAATTCCTCAAGAACAGCCTTAGCGAACGGCTTTTTGAAGGGAAAGATGTAACTCTGTGAGATGAATTAACAGAACACAGAGCAGTTTCTCAGAAAGCTTCTTTCCAGTTTTGAACGGAAGATATTTCCTTTGTCACCATATCCCTCTATGGGCTTCCAAATATCCCTTTCCCAATTCCACAAGAACAGCCTTAGCGAAAGGCTTCTTGAAGGGAAAGATGTAACTCTGTGAGATGAACTAACAGAACACAGAGCAGTTTCTCAGAAAGCTTCTTTCCAGTTTTGAACGGAAGATATTTCCTTTTTCACCATAGCCCTCTATGCTCTTCTAAATATCCCTTTGCCAATTCCACAAGAACAGCCTTAGCGAAAGGCTTCATGAAGGGAAAGATGTAACTCTGTGAGAAGAATTCAGAGAACACAGAGCAGTTTCTCAGAAAGCTTCTTTCAAATTTTGAACTAAAGATATTTCCTTTTTCACCTTAGCCCTCTATGGGCTTCCAAATATCCCTTTGCCAATTCCACAAGAACAGCCTTAGAGAAAGGCTTCTTGAAGGGAAAGATGTAACTCTGTGAGATGAACTAACAGAACATCGAGCAGTTTCTCAGAAAGTTCTTTCCAGTTTTGAACGGAAGATATTTCCTTTTTCACCATAGCCCTCTATGGGCTTCCAAATATCGCTTTGCCAATTCCACAAGAACAGCCTTAGCGAAAGGCTTCTTGAAGGGAAAGATGTAAGTCTGTGAGATGAATTAACAGAACACAGAGCAGTTTCTCAGAAAGCTTCTTTCCAGTTTTGAACGGAAGATATTTCCTTTTTCAGCATAACCCTCTATGGGCTTCCAAATATCCCTTTGCCAATTCCACAAGAACAGCCTTAGCGAAAGGCTTCTTGACGGGAAAGATGTAACTCTGTGAGATGAATTCACAGATCACAGAACAGTTTCTGAGTAAGCTTCTTTCCAGTTTTGAACGGAAGATATTTCCTTTTTCACCATAGCCCTCTATGGGCTTCCAAATATCCCTTTGCCAATTCCACAAGAACAGCCTCAGCGAAAGGCTTCTTGAAGGGAAAGATGGAACTCTGTCAGATGAATTAACAGAACACAGAACAGTTTCTCAGAAAGCTTCTTTCCAGTTTTGAACGGAAGATATTTTCTTTGTCACCATATCCCTCTATGGGCTTCCAAATATCCCTTTCCCAATTCCACAAGAACAGCCTTAGCGAAAGGCTTCTTGAAGGGAAAGATGTAATTCTGTGAGATGAACTAACAGAACACAGAGCAGTTTCTCAGAAAGCTTCTTTCCAGTTTTGAACGGAAGATATTTCCTTTTTCACCATAGCCCTCGATGCTCTTCTAAATATCCCTTTGCCAATTCCACAAGAACAGCCTTAGCGAAAGGCTTCATGAAGGGAAACATGTAACTCTGTGAGAAGAATTCAGAGAACACAGAGCAGTTTCTCAGAAAGCTTCTTTCCAATTTTGAACGGAACATATTTCCTTTTTCACCTTAGCCCTCTATGGGCTTCCAAATATCCCTTTGCCAATTCCACAAGAACAGCCTTAGAGAAAGGCTTCTTGAAGGGAAAGATGTAACTCTGTGAGATGAATTAACAGAACATCGAGCAGTTTCTCAGAAAGTTCTTTCCAGTTTTGAATGGAAGATATTTCCTTTTTCACCATAGCCCTCTATGGGCTTCCAAATATCCCTTTGCCAATTCCACAAGAACAGCCTTAGCGAAAGGCTTCTTGAAGGGAAAGATGTAACTTGGTGAGTTGAATTCAGAGAACACAGAGCAGTTTCTTAGAAAACTTATTTCCAGTTTTGAACGGAAGATATTTCCTTTTTCACCATAGCCCTCTTTGGGCTTCCAAATATCCCTTTGACAGTTCCACAAGAACAGCCTTAGCGAAAGGCTTCTTGAAGGGAAAGATGTAACTCTGTGAGATGAACTAACAGAACACAGAGCAGTTTCTCAGAAAGTTTCTTTCAAGTTTTGAACGGAAGATATTTCCTTTTTCACCATAGCCCTCTATGGGCTTCCAAATATCTGTTTGCCAATTCCACAAGAACAGCCTTAGCGAAAGGCTTCTTGAAGGGAAAGATGGAACTCTGTGAGATGAATTAACAGAATACAGAGCAGTTTCTCAGAAAGCTTCTTTCCAGTTTTGAACGGAAGCTATTTCCTTTTTCAGCATAGCCCTCTATGGGCTTCCAAATATCCCTTTGCCAATTCCACAAGAACAGCCTTAGCGAAAGGCTTCTTGAAGGGAAAGATGTAACTCTTTGAGATGAATTCACAGAACACAGAACAGTTTCTGAGAAAGCTTCTTTCCAGTTTTGAACGGAAGATATTTCCTTTTTCACCATAGCCCTCTATGGGCTTCCAAATATCCCTTTGCCAATTCCTCAAGAACAGCCTTAGCGAAAGGCTTCTTGAAGGGAACGATGGAACTCTTTGAGATGAATTAACAGAACACAGAACAGTTTCTCAGAAAGCTTCTTTCCAGTTTTGATCGGAAGATATTACCTTTTTCACCATAGCCCTCTATGGGCTTCCAAATATCCCTTTGCCAATTCCACAAGAACAGCCTTAGCGAAAGACTTCTTGAAGGGAAAGATGTAGCTCTGTGAGATGAATTAACAGAACACAGAGCAGTTTCGCAGAAAGCTTCTTTCCAGTTTTCAACGGAAGATATTTCCTTTTTCACCACAGGCCTCTATGGGCTTCCAAATATCCCTTTGCCAATTCCACAAGAACAGCCTTAGCGAAAGGCTTCTTGAAGGGAAAGATGTAACTCCGTGAGATGAATTAACAGAACACAGAGCAGTTTCTCAGAAAGCTTCTTTCCAGTTTTGAACGGAAGATATTTCCTTTTTCACCATAGCCCTCTATGCTCTTCCAAATATCCCTTTGCCAATTCCACAAGAACAGCCTTAGCGAAAGGCTTCTTTAAGGGAAAGATGTAACTCTGCGAGATGAATTCAGAGAACACAGAGCAGTTTCGCAGAAAGCTTCTTTCCAGTTTTGAACGCAAGATATTTCCTTTTTCACCATAGCCCTCTATGGGCTTCCAAACATCCCTTTGCCAATTCCACAAGAACAGCCTTAGCGAAAGGCTTCTTGAAGGGAAAGATGTAACTTGGTGAGTTGAATTCAGAGAACACAGAGCAGTTTCTCAGAAAGCTTATTTCCAGTTTTGAACGGAAGATATTTCCTTTTTCACCATAGCCCTCTTTGGGCTTCCAAATATCCCTTTGACAGTTCCACAAGAACAGCCTTAGCGAAAGGCTTCTTGAAGGGAAAGATGTAACTCTGTGAGATGAATTAACAGAACACAGAGCAGTTTCACAGAAAGCTTCTTTCCAGTTTGAACGGAAGATATTTCCTTTGTCACCATAGCCCTCTATGGGCTTCCAAATATCCCTTTGCCAATTCCACAAGAACAGCCTTAGCGAAAGTTTTCTTGAAGGTAAAGATGTAACTCTGTGAGATGAACTAACAGAACACAGAGCAGTTTCTCAGAAAGCTTCTTTCCAGTTTTGAACGGAAGATAATTCCTTTTTCACCATAGCCCTCTAGGCTCTTCCAAATATCCCTTTGCCAATTCCACAAGAACAGCCTTAGCGAAAGGCTTCATGAAGGGAAAGATGTAACTCTGTGAGAAGAATTCAGAGAACACAGAGCAGTTTCTCAGAAAGCTTCTTTCCAATTTTGAAAGGAAGATATTTCCTTTTTCACCTTAGCCCTCTATGGGCTTCCAAATATCCCTTTGCCAATTCCACAAGAACAGCCTTAGAGAAAGGCTTCTTGAAGGGAAAGATGTATCTCTGTGAGATGAACTAACAGAACACAGAGCAGTTTCTCAGAAAGTTCTTTCCAGTTTTGAACGGAAGATATTTCCTTTTTCACCATAGCCCTCTTTGGGCTTCCAAATATCCCTTTGACAGTTCCACAAGAACAGCCTTAGCGAAAGGCTTCTTGAAGGGAAAGATGTAACTCTGTGAGATGAACTAACAGAACACAGAGCAGTTTCTCAGAAAGTTTCTTTCAAGTTTTGAACGGAAGATATTTCCTTTTTCACCATAGCCCTCTATGGGCTTCCAAATATCCCTTTGCCAATTCCACAAGAACAGCCTTAGCGAAAGGCTTCTTGAAGGGAAAGATGTAACTCTGTGAGATGAATTAACAGAACACAGAGCAGTTTCTCAGAAAGCTTCTGTCCCGTTTTGAACGGAAGATATTTCCTTTTTCACCATAGCCCTCTATGGGCTTCCAAATATCCCTTTGCCAATTCCACAAGAACAGTCTTAGCGAAAGGCTTCTTGAAGGGAAAGATGTAACTCTGTGAGATGAATTCAGAGAACACAGAGCAGTTTCTCAGAAAGCTTCTTTCCAGTTTTGAAGGGAAGATATTTCCTTTTTCATCATAGCCCTCTATGGGCTTACAAATATCCCTTTGCCAATTCCACAAGAACAGCCTTAGCCAAAGGGTTCTTGAAGGGAAAGATGTAACTCTGTCAGATGAACTAACAGAACACAGAGCAGTTTCTGAGAAAGCTTCTTTCCAGTTTTGAACGGAAGATATTTCCTTTTTCACCATAGCCCTCCATGGGCTTCCAAATATCCCTTTGCCAATTCCACAAGAACAGCCTTAGCGAAAGGCTTCTTGACGGGAAAGATGTAACTCTGTGAGATGAATTCAGAGAACACAGAGCAGTATCTCAGAAAGCTTCTTTCCAGTTTTGAACGGAAGTTATTTCCTTTTTCACCATAGCTCTCTATGGGCTTCCAAATATCCCTTTGCCAGTTCCACAAGAACAGCCTTAGCGAAAGGCTTCTTGAAGGGAAAGATGGAACTCTGTGAGATGAACTAACAGAACACAGAGCAGTTTCTCAGAAAGCTTCTTTCCAGTTTTGAACGGAAGATATTTCATTTCTCACCATAGCCCTCTATGGGCTTCCAAATATCCCTTTTCAAATTCCACAAGAACAGTCTTAGCAAGAGGCTTCTTGAAGGGAAAGATGTAACTCTGTGAGATGAACTAACAGAACACCGAGCAGTTTCTCAGAAAGCTCTTTCCAGTTTTGAACGGAAGATATTTCCTTTTTCACCATAGCCCTCTATGGGCTTCCAAATATCCCTTTGCCAATTCCACAAGAACAGCCTTAGCGAAAGGCTTCTTGAAGGGAAAGATGTAACTCTGTGAGATGAACTAACAGAACACAGAGCAGTTTCTCAGAAAGCTTCTTTCCAGTTTTGAACGAAAGATATTTCCTTTTTCACCATAACCCTCTATGGGCTTCCAAATATCCCTTTGCCAATTCCACAAGAACAGACTTAGCGAAAGGCTTCTTGAAGGGAAAGATGTAACTCTGTGAGATGAATTCAGAGAACACAGAGCAGTTTCTCAGAAAGCTTCTTTCCAGTTTTGAACGGAAGATATTTCCTTTTTCACCATAGCCCTCTATGGGCTTCCAAATATCCCTTTGCCAATTCGACAAGAACAGCCTTAGCGAAAGGCTTCTTGAAGGGAAAGATGTAACTCTGTGAGATGAATTCAGAGAACACAGAGCAATATCTCAGAAAGCTTCTTTCCAGTTTTGAACGGAAGATATTTCCTTTTTCACCATAGCCCTCTATGGGCTTCCAAATATCCCTTTGCCAATTCCACAAGAACAGCCTTAGCGAAAGGCTTCTTGAAGGGAAAGATGTAACTCTGTGATATGAGAAGGGAAAGATGAACTCTGTGAGATGAATTAACAGAACACCGAGCAGTTTCTCAGAAAGTTCTTTCCAGTTTTGAACGGAAGATATTTCCTTTTTCACCATAGCCCACCATGGGCTTCCAAATATCCCTTTGCCAATTCCACAAGAACAGCCTTAGCGAAAGGCTTCTTGAAGGGAAAGATGTAACTCTGTGAGATGAACTAACAGAACACAGAGCAGTTTCTCAGAAAGCTTCTTTCCAGTTTTGAACGGAAGATATTTCCTTTTTCACCGTAGCCCTCTATGGGCTTCCAAATATCCCTTTGCCAATTCCACAAGAACAGCCTTATCGAAAGGCTTCTTGAAGGGAAAGATGTAACTCTCTGAGATGAATTATCATAACACAGAGCAGTTTCTCAGAAAGCTTCTTTCCAGTTTTGAACGGAAGATATTTCCTTTTTGACCATAGCCCTCTATGGGCTTCCAAATATCCCTTTGCCAGTTCCACAAGAACAGCCTTAGCGAAAGGCTTCTTGAAGGGAAAGATGTAAGTCTGTCAGATGAACTAACAGAACACAGAGCAGTTTCTCAGAAAGTTTCTTTCCAGTTTTGAACGGAAGATATTTCCTTTTTCACCATAGACCTCTATGGGCTTCCAAATATCCCTTTGCCAATTCCTCAAGAACAGCCTTAGCGAAAGGCTTCTTGAAGGGAAAGATGTAACTCTGTGAGATGAACTAACAGAACACAGAGCAGTTTCTCAGAAAGTTTCTTTCAAGTTTTGAACGGAAGATATTTCCTTTTTCACCATAGCCCTCTATGGGCTTCCAAATATCTGTTTGCCAATTCCACAAGAACAGCCTTAGCGAAAGGCTTCTTGAAGGGAAAGATGGAACTCTGTGAGATGAATTAACAGAATACAGAGCAGTTTCTCAGAAAGCTTCTTTCCAGTTTTGAACGGAAGCTATTTCCTTTTTCAGCATAGCCCTCTATGGGCTTCCAAATATCCCTTTGCCAATTCCACAAGAACAGCCTTAGCGAAAGGCTTCTTGAAGGGAAAGATGTAACTCTTTGAGATGAATTCACAGAACACAGAACAGTTTCTGAGAAAGCTTCTTTCCAGTTTTGAACGGAAGATATTTCCTTTTTCACCATAGCCCTCTATGGGCTTCCAAATATCCCTTTGCCAATTCCTCAAGAACAGCCTTAGCGAAAGGCTTCTTGAAGGGAACGATGGAACTCTTTGAGATGAATTAACAGAACACAGAACAGTTTCTCAGAAAGCTTCTTTCCAGTTTTGATCGGAAGATATTACCTTTTTCACCATAGCCCTCTATGGGCTTCCAAATATCCCTTTGCCAATTCCACAAGAACAGCCTTAGCGAAAGGCTTCTTTAAGGGAAAGATGTAACTCTGCGAGATGAATTCAGAGAACACAGAGCAGTTTCGCAGAAAGCTTCTTTCCAGTTTTGAACGCAAGATATTTCCTTTTTCACCATAGCCCTCTATGGGCTTCCAAACATCCCTTTGCCAATTCCACAAGAACAGCCTTAGCGAAAGGCTTCTTGAAGGGAAAGATGTAACTTGGTGAGTTGAATTCAGAGAACACAGAGCAGTTTCTCAGAAAGCTTATTTCCAGTTTTGAACGGAAGATATTTCCTTTTTCACCATAGCCCTCTTTGGGCTTCCAAATATCCCTTTGACAGTTCCACAAGAACAGCCTTAGCGAAAGGCTTCTTGAAGGGAAAGATGTAACTCTGTGAGATGAATTAACAGAACACAGAGCAGTTTCACAGAAAGCTTCTTTCCAGTTTGAACGGAAGATATTTCCTTTGTCACCATAGCCCTCTATGGGCTTCCAAATATCCCTTTGCCAATTCCACAAGAACAGCCTTAGCGAAAGTTTTCTTGAAGGTAAAGATGTAACTCTGTGAGATGAACTAACAGAACACAGAGCAGGTTCTCAGAAAGCTTCTTTCCAGTTTTGAACGGAAGATAATTCCTTTTTCACCATAGCCCTCTAGGCTCTTCCAAATATCCCTTTGCCAATTCCACAAGAACAGCCTTAGCGAAAGGCTTCATGAAGGGAAAGATGTAACTCTGTGAGAAGAATTCAGAGAACACAGAGCAGTTTCTCAGAAAGCTTCTTTCCAATTTTGAAAGGAAGATATTTCCTTTTTCACATTAGCCCTCTATGGGCTTCCAAATATCCCTTTGCCAATTCCACAAGAACAGCCTTAGAGAAAGGCTTCTTGAAGGGAAAGATGTATCTCTGTGAGATGAACTAACAGAACACAGAGCAGTTTCTCAGAAAGTTCTTTCCAGTTTTGAACGGAAGATATTTCCTTTTTCACCATAGCCCTCTTTGGGCTTCCAAATATCCCTTTGACAGTTCCACAAGAACAGCCTTAGCGAAAGGCTTCTTGAAGGGAAAGATGTAACTCTGTGAGATGAACTAACAGAACACAGAGCAGTTTCTCAGAAAGTTTCTTTCAAGTTTTGAACGGAAGATATTTCCTTTTTCACCATAGCCCTCTATGGGCTTCCAAATATCCCTTTGCCAATTCCACAAGAACAGCCTTAGCGAAAGGCTTCTTGAAGGGAAAGATGTAACTCTGTGAGATGAATTAACAGAACACAGAGCAGTTTCTCAGAAAGCTTCTGTCCCGTTTTAAACGGAAGATATTTCCTTTTTCACCATAGCCCTCTATGGGCTTCCAAATATCCCTTTGCCAATTCCACAAGAACAGTCTTAGCGAAAGGTTTCTTGAAGGGAAAGATGTAACTCTGTGAGATGAATTCAGAGAACACAGAGCAGTTTCTCAGAAAGCTTCTTTCCAGTTTTGAAGGGAAGATATTTCCTTTTTCATCATAGCCCTCTATGGGCTTACAAATATCCCTTTGCCAATTCCACAAGAACAGCCTTAGCCAAAGGGTTCTTGAAGGGAAAGATGTAACTCTGTCAGATGAACTAACAGAACACAGAGCAGTTTCTGAGAAAGCTTCTTTCCAGTTTTGAACGGAAGATATTTCCTTTTTCACCATAGCCCTCCATGGGCTTCCAAATATCCCTTTGCCAATTCCACAAGAACAGCCTTATCGAAAGGCTTCTTGACGGGAAAGATGTAACTCTGTGAGATGAATTCAGAGAACACAGAGCAGTATCTCAGAAAGCTTCTTTCCAGTTTTGAACGGAAGTTATTTCCTTTTTCACCATAGCCCTCTATGGGCTTCCAAATATCCCTTTGCCAGTTTCACAAGAACAGCCTTAGCGAAAGGCTTCTTGAAGGGAAAGATGGAACTCTGTGAGATGAACTAACAGAACACAGAGCAGTTTCTCAGAAAGCTTCTTTCCAGTTTTGAACGGAAGATATTTCATTTCTCACCATAGCCCTCTATGGGCTTCCAAATATCCCTTTTCAAATTCCACAAGAACAGTCTTAGCAAGAGGCTTCTTGAAGGGAAAGATGTAACTCTGTGAGATGAACTAACAGAACACCGAGCAGTTTCTCAGAAAGCTCTTTCCAGTTTTGAACGGAAGATATTTCCTTTTTCACCATAGCCCTCTATGGGCTTCCAAATATCCCTTTGCCAATTCCACAAGAACAGCCTTAGCGAAAGGCTTCTTGAAGGGAAAGATGTAACTCTGTGAGATGAACTAACAGAACACAGAGCAGTTTCTCAGAAAGCTTCTTTCCAGTTTTGAACGAAAGATATTTCCTTTTTCACCATAACCCTCTATGGGCTTCCAAATATCCCTTTGCCAATTCCACAAGAACAGACTTAGCGAAAGGCTTCTTGAAGGGAAAGATGTAACTCTGTGAGATGAATTCAGAGAACACAGAGCAGTTTCTCAGAAAGCTTCTTTCCAGTTTTGAACGGAAGATATTTCCTTTTTCACCATAGCCCTCTATGGGCTTCCAAATATCCCTTTGCCAATTCGACAAGAACAGCCTTAGCGAAAGGCTTCTTGAAGGGAAAGATGTAACTCTGTGAGATGAATTCAGAGAACACAGAGCAATATCTCAGAAAGCTTCTTTCCAGTTTTGAACGGAAGATATTTCCTTTTTCACCATAGCCCTCTATGGGCTTCCAAATATCCCTTTGCCAATTCCACAAGAACAGCCTTAGCGAAAGGCTTCTTGAAGGGAAAGATGTAACTCTGTGATATGAGAAGGGAAAGATGAACTCTGTGAGATGAATTAACAGAACACCGAGCAGTTTCTCAGAAAGTTCTTTCCAGTTTTGAACGGAAGATATTTCCTTTTTGACCATAGCCCACCATGGGCTTCCAAATATCCCTTTGCCAATTCCACAAGAACAGCCTTAGCGAAAGGCTTCTTGAAGGGAAAGATGTAACTCTGTGAGATGAACTAACAGAACACAGAGCAGTTTCTCAGAAAGCTTCTTTCCAGTTTTGAACGGAAGATATTTCCTTTTTCACCGTAGCCCTCTATGGGCTTCCAAATATCCCTTTGCCAATTCCACAAGAACAGCCTTATCGAAAGGCTTCTTGAAGGGAAAGATGTAACTCTCTGAGATGAATTATCATAACACAGAGCAGTTTCTCAGAAAGCTTCTTTCCAGTTTTGAACGGAAGATATTTCCTTTTTGACCATAGCCCTCTATGGGCTTCCAAATATCCCTTTGCCAGTTCCACAAGAACAGCCTTAGCGAAAGGCTTCTTGAAGGGAAAGATGTAAGTCTGTCAGATGAACTAACAGAACACAGAGCAGTTTCTCAGAAAGTTTCTTTCCAGTTTTGAACGGAAGATATTTCCTTTTTCACCATAGACCTCTATGGGCTTCCAAATATCCCTTTGCCAATTCCTCAAGAACAGCCTTAGCGAAAGGCTTCTTGAAGGGAAAGATGTAACTCTGTGAGATGAATTAACAGAACACAGAGCAGTTTCTCAGAAAGCTATTTTCCAGTTTTGAACGGAAGATATTTCCTTTTTCACCATAGCCCTCTATGGGCTTCCAAATATCCCTTTGCCAATTCCACAAGAACAGCCTTAGCGAAAGGCTTCTTGAAGGGAAAGATGTAACTCTGTGAGATGAATTAACAGAACACAGAGCAGTTTCTCAGAAAGCTTCTTTCCAGTTTTGAACGGAAGATATTTCCTTTTTCACGTTAGCCCTCTATGGGCTTCCAAATATCCCTTTGCCAATTCCACAAGAACAGCCTTAGCGAAAGGCTTCTTGAAGGGAAAGATGTAACTCTGTGAGATGAATTCACAGAACACAGAACAGTTTCTGAGAAAGCTTCTTTCCAGTTTTGAACCGAAGATATTTCCTTTTTCACCATAGCCCTCTATGGGCTTCCAAATATCCCTTTGCCAATTCCACAAGAACAGCCTTAGCGAAAGGCTTCTTGAAGGGAAAGATGGAACTCTGTGAGATGAATTAACAGAACACAGAACAGTTTCTCAGAAAGCTTCTTTCCAGTTTTGAACGGAAGATATTACCTTTTTCACCATATCCCTCTATGGGCTTCCAAATATCCCTTTGCCAATTCCACAAGAACAGCCATAGCGAAAGACTTCTTGAAGGGAAAGATGTAGCTCTGTGAGATGAATTAACAGAACACAGAGCAGATTCACAGAAAGCTTCTTTCCAGTTTTGAACGGAAGATATTTACTTTTTCACCATAGCCCTCTATGGGCTTCCAAATATCCCTTTGCCAATTCCACAAGAACAGCCTTAGCGAAAGGCTTCTTGAAGGGAAAGATGTAACTCTGTGAGATGAATTAACATAACACAGAGCAGTTTCTCAGAAATCTTCTTTCCAGTTTTGAACGGAAGATATTTCCTTTTTCACCATAGCAATCTATGGGCTTTCAAATATCCCTTTGCCAATTCCACAAGAACAGCCTTAGCGAACGGCTTTTTGAAGGGAAAGATGTAACTCTGTGAGATGAATTAACAGAACACAGAGCAGTTTCTCAGAAAGCTTCTTTCCAGTTTTGAACCGAAGATATTTCCTTTTTCACAATAGCCCTCTTTGGGCTTCCAAATATCCCTTTGCCAATTACACAAAAACAGCCTTAGCGAAAGGCTTCTTGAAGGGAAAGTTGTAACTCTGTGAGATGAATTACCAGAACACAAAGCAGTTTCTCAGAAAGTTACTTTCCAGTTTTGAACGGAAGATATTTCCTTTTTCACCATAGCCCTCTAGGGGCTTCCAAATATCCCTTTGCCAATTCCACAAGAACAGCCTTAGCGAAAGGCTTCTTGAAGGGAAAGATGTAACTCTGTGAGATGAATTCAGAGAACACAGAGCAGTTTCTCAGAAAGCTTCTTTCCAGTTTTGAAGGGAAGATATTTCCTTTTTCACAATAGCCCTCTTTGGGCTTCCAAATATCCCTTTGCCAATTCCACAAGAACAGCCTTAGCGAAAGGCTTCTTGAAGGGAAAGATGTAACTCGGTCAGATGAACTAACAGAACACAGAGCAGTTTCTCAGAAAGCTTCTTTCCAGTTTTGAACGGAAGATATTTCCTTTTTCACCATAGCCCTCCATGGGCTTGCAAATATCCCTTTGCCAAATCCACAAGAACAGCCTTAGCGAAAGGCTTCTTGAAGGGAAAGATGTAACACTCTGAGATGAATTATCATAACACAGAGCAGTTTCTCAGAAAGCTTCTTTCCAGTTTTGAACGGAAGATATTTCCTTTTTCACTATAGCCCTCTATAGGCTTCCAAATATCCCTTTGCCAATTCCACAAGAACAGCCTTAACGAAAGGCTACTTGAAGGGAAAGATGTAACTCTGTGAGATGAACTAACAGAACACCGAGCAGTTTCTCAGAAAGTTCTTTCCAGTTTTGAACGGAAGATATTTCCTTTTTCACCATAGCCCTCTATGGGCTTCCAAATATCCCTTTGCCAATTGCACAAGAACAGCCTTAGCGAAAGGCTTCTTGAAGGGAAAGATGTAACTCTGTGAGATGAATTAACAGAACACAGAGCAGTTTCTCAGAAAGCTTCTTTCCAGTTTTGAACGGAAGATATTTCCTTTTTCACCATAACCCTCTATGGGCTTCCAAATATCCCTTTGCCAATTCCACAAGAACAGCCTTAGCGAAAGACTTCTTGAAGGGAAAGATGTAGCTCTGTGAGATGAATTAACAGAACACAGAGCAGTTTCGCAGAAAGCTTCTTTCCAGTTTTGAACGGAAGATATTTCCTTTTTCACCATAGTCCTCTATGGGCTTCCAAATATCCCTTTGCCAATTCCACAAGAACAGCCTTAGCGAAAGGCTTCTTGAAGGGAAAGATGTAACTCCGTGAGATGAATTAACAGAACACAGAGCAGTTTCTCAGAAAGCTTCTTTCCAGTTTTGAACGGAAGATATTTCCTTTTTCACCATAGCCCTCTATGATCTTCCAAATATCCCTTTGCCAATTCCACAAGAACAGCCTTAGCGAAAGGCTTCTTGAAGGGAAAGATGTAACTCTGCGAGATGAATTCAGAGAACACAGAGCAGTTTCTCAGAAAGCTTCTTTCCAGTTTTGAACGCATGATATTTCCTTTTTCACCATAGCCCTCTATGGGCTTCCAAACATCCCTTTGCCAATTCCACAAGAACAGCCTTAGCGAAAGGCTTCTTGAAGGGAAAGATGTAACTTGGTGAGTTGAATTCAGAGAACACAGAGCAGTTTCTCAGAAAGCTTATTTCCAGTTTTGAACGGAAGATATTTCCTTTTTCACCATAGCCCTCTTTGGGCTTCCAAATACCCCTTTGACAGTTCCACAAGAACAGCCTTAGCGAAAGGCTTCTTGAAGGGAAAGATGTAACTCTCTGAGATGAACTAACAGAACACAGAGCAGTTTCTCAGAAAGTTTCTTTCAAGTTTTGAACGGAAGATATTTCCTTTTTCACCATAGCCCTCTATGGGCTTCCAAATATCTCTTTGCCAATTCCACAAGAACAGCCTTAGCGAAAGGCTTCTTGAAGGGAAAGATGTAACTCTGTGAGATGAACGAAGAGAGCACAGAGCAGTTTCTCAGAATGCTTCTTTCCAGTTTTGAACGGAAGATATTTCCTTTTTCACCATAGCCCTCTATGGGCTTCCAAATATCCCTTTGCCAATTCCACAAGAACAGCCTTAGCGAAAGGCTTCTTGAAGGGAAAGATGTAACTCTGTGAGATGAATTAACAGAACACAGAGCAGTTTCTCAGAAAGCTTCTGTCCCGTTTTGAACGGAAGATATTTCCTTTTTCACCATAGCCCTCTATGGGCTTCCAAATATCCCTTTGCCAATTCCACAAGAACAGTCTTAGCGAAAGGTTTCTTGAAGGGAAAGATGTAACTCTGTGAGATGAATTCAGAGAACACAGAGCAGTTTCTCAGAAAGCTTCTTTCCAGTTTTGAAGGGAAGATATTTCCTTTTTCATCATAGCCCTCTATGGGCTTACAAATATCCCTTTGCCAATTCCACAAGAACAGCCTTAGCCAAAGGGTTCTTGAAGGGAAAGATGTAACTCTGTCAGATGAACTAACAGAACACAGAGCAGTTTCTGAGAAAGCTTCTTTCCAGTTTTGAACGGAAGATATTTCCTTTTTCACCATAGCCCTCCATGGGCTTCCAAATATCCCTTTGCCAATTCCACAAGAACAGCCTTATCGAAAGGCTTCTTGACGGGAAAGATGTAACTCTGTGAGATGAATTCAGAGAACACAGAGCAGTATCTCAGAAAGCTTCTTTCCAGTTTTGAACGGAAGTTATTTCCTTTTTCACCATAGCTCTCTATGGGCTTCCAAATATCCCTTTGCCAGTTTCACAAGAACAGCCTTAGCGAAAGGCTTCTTGAAGGGAAAGATGGAACTCTGTGAGATGAACTAACAGAACACAGAGCAGTTTCTCAGAAAGCTTCTTTCCAGTTTTGAACGGAAGATATTTCATTTCTCACCATAGCCCTCTATGGGCTTCCAAATATCCCTTTTCAAATTCCACAAGAACAGTCTTAGCAAGAGGCTTCTTGAAGGGAAAGATGTAACTCTGTGAGATGAACTAACAGAACACCGAGCAGTTTCTCAGAAAGCTCTTTCCAGTTTTGAACGGAAGATATTTCCTTTTTCACCATAGCCCTCTATGGGCTTCCAAATATCCCTTTGCCAATTCCACAAGAACAGCCTTAGCGAAAGGCTTCTTGAAGGGAAAGATGTAACTCTGTGAGATGAACTAACAGAACACAGAGCAGTTTCTCAGAAAGCTTCTTTCCAGTTTTGAACGAAAGATATTTCCTTTTTCACCATAACCCTCTATGGGCTTCCAAATATCCCTTTGCCAATTCCACAAGAACAGACTTAGCGAAAGGCTTCTTGAAGGGAAAGATGTAACTCTGTGAGATGAATTCAGAGAACACAGAGCAGTTTCTCAGAAAGCTTCTTTCCAGTTTTGAACGGAAGATATTTCCTTTTTCACCATAGCCCTCTATGGGCTTCCAAATATCCCTTTGCCAATTCGACAAGAACAGCCTTAGCGAAAGGCTTCTTGAAGGGAAAGATGTAACTCTGTGAGATGAATTCAGAGAACACAGAGCAATATCTCAGAAAGCTTCTTTCCAGTTTTGAACGGAAGATATTTCCTTTTTCACCATAGCCCTCTATGGGCTTCCAAATATCCCTTTGCCAATTCCACAAGAACAGCCTTAGCGAAAGGCTTCTTGAAGGGAAAGATGTAACTCTGTGATATGAGAAGGGAAAGATGAACTCTGTGAGATGAATTAACAGAACACCGAGCAGTTTCTCAGAAAGTTCTTTCCAGTTTTGAACGGAAGATATTTCCTTTTTGACCATAGCCCACCATGGGCTTCCAAATATCCCTTTGCCAATTCCACAAGAACAGCCTTAGCGAAAGGCTTCTTGAAGGGAAAGATGTAACTCTGTGAGATGAACTAACAGAACACAGAGCAGTTTCTCAGAAAGCTTCTTTCCAGTTTTGAACGGAAGATATTTCCTTTTTCACCGTAGCCCTCTATGGGCTTCCAAATATCCCTTTGCCAATTCCACAAGAACAGCCTTATCGAAAGGCTTCTTGAAGGGAAAGATGTAACTCTCTGAGATGAATTATCATAACACAGAGCAGTTTCTCAGAAAGCTTCTTTCCAGTTTTGAACGGAAGATATTTCCTTTTTGACCATAGCCCTCTATGGGCTTCCAAATATCCCTTTGCCAGTTCCACAAGAACAGCCTTAGCGAAAGGCTTCTTGAAGGGAAAGATGTAAGTCTGTCAGATGAACTAACAGAACACAGAGCAGTTTCTCAGAAAGTTTCTTTCCAGTTTTGAACGGAAGATATTTCCTTTTTCACCATAGACCTCTATGGGCTTCCAAATATCCCTTTGCCAATTCCTCAAGAACAGCCTTAGCGAAAGGCTTCTTGAAGGGAAAGATGTAACTCTGTGAGATGAATTAACAGAACACAGAGCAGTTTCTCAGAAAGCTATTTTCCAGTTTTGAACGGAAGATATTTCCTTTTTCACCATAGCCCTCTATGGGCTTCCAAATATCCCTTTGCCAATTCCACAAGAACAGCCTTAGCGAAAGGCTTCTTGAAGGGAAAGATGTAACTCTGTGAGATGAATTAACAGAACACAGAGCAGTTTCTCAGAAAGCTTCTTTCCAGTTTTGAACGGAAGATATTTCCTTTTTCACGTTAGCCCTCTATGGGCTTCCAAATATCCCTTTGCCAATTCCACAAGAACAGCCTTAGCGAAAGGCTTCTTGAAGGGAAAGATGTAACTCTGTGAGATGAATTCACAGAACACAGAACAGTTTCTGAGAAAGCTTCTTTCCAGTTTTGAACCGAAGATATTTCCTTTTTCACCATAGCCCTCTATGGGCTTCCAAATATCCCTTTGCCAATTCCACAAGAACAGCCTTAGCGAAAGGCTTCTTGAAGGGAAAGATGGAACTCTGTGAGATGAATTAACAGAACACAGAACAGTTTCTCAGAAAGCTTCTTTCCAGTTTTGAACGGAAGATATTACCTTTTTCACCATATCCCTCTATGGGCTTTCAAATATCCCTTTGCCAATTCCACAAGAACAGCCATAGCGAAAGACTTCTTGAAGGGAAAGATGTAGCTCTGTGAGATGAATTAACAGAACACAGAGCAGATTCACAGAAAGCTTCTTTCCAGTTTTGAACGGAAGATATTTACTTTTTCACCATAGCCCTCTATGGGCTTCCAAATATCCCTTTGCCAATTCCACAAGAACAGCCTTAGCGAAAGGCTTCTTGAAGGGAAAGATGTAACTCTGTGAGATGAATTAACATAACACAGAGCAGTTTCTCAGAAATCTTCTTTCCAGTTTTGAACGGAAGATATTTCCTTTTTCACCATAGCAATCTATGGGCTTTCAAATATCCCTTTGCCAATTCCACAAGAACAGCCTTAGCGAACGGCTTTTTGAAGGGAAAGATGTAACTCTGTGAGATGAATTAACAGAACACAGAGCAGTTTCTCAGAAAGCTTCTTTCCAGTTTTGAACCGAAGATATTTCCTTTTTCACAATAGCCCTCTTTGGGCTTCCAAATATCCCTTTGCCAATTACACAAAAACAGCCTTAGCGAAAGGCTTCTTGAAGGGAAAGTTGTAACTCTGTGAGATGAATTACCAGAACACAAAGCAGTTTCTCAGAAAGTTACTTTCCAGTTTTGAACGGAAGATATTTCCTTTTTCACCATAGCCCTCTAGGGGCTTCCAAATATCCCTTTGCCAATTCCACAAGAACAGCCTTAGCGAAAGGCTTCTTGAAGGGAAAGATGTAACTCTGTGAGATGAATTCAGAGAACACAGAGCAGTTTCTCAGAAAGCTTCTTTCCAGTTTTGAAGGGAAGATATTTCCTTTTTCACAATAGCCCTCTTTGGGCTTCCAAATATCCCTTTGCCAATTCCACAAGAACAGCCTTAGCGAAAGGCTTCTTGAAGGGAAAGATGTAACTCGGTCAGATGAACTAACAGAACACAGAGCAGTTTCTCAGAAAGCTTCTTTCCAGTTTTGAACGGAAGATATTTCCTTTTTCACCATAGCCCTCCATGGGCTTGCAAATATCCCTTTGCCAAATCCACAAGAACAGCCTTAGCGAAAGGCTTCTTGAAGGGAAAGATGTAACACTCTGAGATGAATTATCATAACACAGAGCAGTTTCTCAGAAAGCTTCTTTCCAGTTTTGAACGGAAGATATTTCCTTTTTCACTATAGCCCTCTATAGGCTTCCAAATATCCCTTTGCCAATTCCACAAGAACAGCCTTAACGAAAGGCTACTTGAAGGGAAAGATGTAACTCTGTGAGATGAACTAACAGAACACCGAGCAGTTTCTCAGAAAGTTCTTTCCAGTTTTGAACGGAAGATATTTCCTTTTTCACCATAGCCCTCTATGGGCTTCCAAATATCCCTTTGCCAATTGCACAAGAACAGCCTTAGCGAAAGGCTTCTTGAAGGGAAAGATGTAACTCTGTGAGATGAATTAACAGAACACAGAGCAGTTTCTCAGAAAGCTTCTTTCCAGTTTTGAACGGAAGATATTTCCTTTTTCACCATAACCCTCTATGGGCTTCCAAATATCCCTTTGCCAATTCCACAAGAACAGCCTTAGCGAAAGACTTCTTGAAGGGAAAGATGTAGCTCTGTGAGATGAATTAACAGAACACAGAGCAGTTTCGCAGAAAGCTTCTTTCCAGTTTTGAACGGAAGATATTTCCTTTTTCACCATAGTCCTCTATGGGCTTCCAAATATCCCTTTGCCAATTCCACAAGAACAGCCTTAGCGAAAGGCTTCTTGAAGGGAAAGATGTAACTCCGTGAGATGAATTAACAGAACACAGAGCAGTTTCTCAGAAAGCTTCTTTCCAGTTTTGAACGGAAGATATTTCCTTTTTCACCATAGCCCTCTATGATCTTCCAAATATCCCTTTGCCAATTCCACAAGAACAGCCTTAGCGAAAGGCTTCTTGAAGGGAAAGATGTAACTCTGCGAGATGAATTCAGAGAACACAGAGCAGTTTCTCAGAAAGCTTCTTTCCAGTTTTGAACGCATGATATTTCCTTTTTCACCATAGCCCTCTATGGGCTTCCAAACATCCCTTTGCCAATTCCACAAGAACAGCCTTAGCGAAAGGCTTCTTGAAGGGAAAGATGTAACTTGGTGAGTTGAATTCAGAGAACACAGAGCAGTTTCTCAGAAAGCTTATTTCCAGTTTTGAACGGAAGATATTTCCTTTTTCACCATAGCCCTCTTTGGGCTTCCAAATACCCCTTTGACAGTTCCACAAGAACAGCCTTAGCGAAAGGCTCCTTGAAGGGAAAGATGTAACTCTCTGAGATGAACTAACAGAACACAGAGCAGTTTCTCAGAAAGTTTCTTTCAAGTTTTGAACGGAAGATATTTCCTTTTTCACCATAGCCCTCTATGGGCTTCCAAATATCTCTTTGCCAATTCCACAAGAACAGCCTTAGCGAAAGGCTTCTTGAAGGGAAAGATGTAACTCTGTGAGATGAACGAACAGAGCACAGAGCAGTTTCTCAGAATGCTTCTTTCCAGTTTTGAACGGAAGATATTTCCTTTTTCACCATAGCCCTCTATGCCCTTCCCAATATCCCTTTGCCAATTCCACAAGAACAGCCTTAGCGAAAGGCTTCTTGAAGGGAAAGATGTAACTCTGTGAGATGAATTAACAGAACACAGAGCAGTTTCTCAGAAAGCTTCTTTCCAGTTTTGAACGGAAGATATTTCCTTTTTCACCATAGCCCTCTATGGGCTTCCAAATATCCCTTTGCCAATTCCACAAGAACAGTCTTAGCGAAAGGCTTCTTGAAGGGAAAGATGTAACTCTGTGAGATGAATTCAGAGAACACAGAGCAGTTTCTCAGAAAGCTTCTTTCCAGTTTTGAAGGGAAGATATTTCCTTTTTCACCATAGCCCTCTATGGGCTTACAAATATCCCTTTGCCAATTCCACAAGAACAGCCTTAGGCAAAGGCTTCTTGAAGGGAAAGATGTAACTCTGTCAGATGAACTAACAGAACACAGAGCAGTTTCTGAGTAAGCTTCTTTCCAGTTTTGAACGGAAGATATTTCCTTTTTCACCATAGCCCTCCATGGGCTTCCAAATATCCCTTTGCCAATTCCACAAGAACAGCCTTAGCGAAAGGCTTCTTGAAGGGAAAGATGTAACTCTGTGAGATGAATTCAGAGAACACAGAGCAGTTTCTCAGAAAGCTTCTTTCCAGTTTTGAACGGAAGTTATTTCCTTTTTCACCATAGCCCTCTATGGGCTTCCAAATATCCCTTTGCCAGTTCCACAAGAACAGCCTTAGCGAAAGGCTTCTTGAAGGGAAAGATGGAACTCTGTGAGATGAACTAACAGAACACAGAGCAGTTTCTCAGAAAGCTTCTTTCCAGTTTTGAACGGAAGATATTTCATTTTTCACCATAGCCCTCTATGGGCTTCCAAATATCCCTTTTCCAATTCCACAAGAACAGTCTTAGCAAGAGGCTTCTTGAAGGGAAAGATGTAACTCTGTGAGATGAACTAACAGAACACCGAGCAGTTTCTCAGAAAGCTCTTTCCAGTTTTGAACGTAAGATATTTCCTTTTTCACCATAGCCCTCTATGGGCTTCCAAATATCCCTTTGCCAATTCCACAAGAACAGCCTTAGCGAAAGGCTTCTTGAAGGGAAAGATGTAACTGTGTCAGATGAACTAACAGAACACAGAGGAGTTTCTCAGAAAGCTTCTTTCCAGTTTTAAACGGAAGATATTTCCTTTTTCACCATAACCCTCTATGGGCTTCCAAATATCCCTTTGCCAATTCCACAAGAACAGACTTAGCGAAAGGCTTCTTGAAGGGAAAGATGTAACTCTGTGAGATGAATTCAGAGAACACAGAGCAGTTTCTCAGAAAGCTTCTTTCCAGTTTTGAACGGAAGATATTTCCTTTTTCACCATAGCCCTCTATGGGCTTCCAAATATCCCTTTGCCAATTCGACAAGAACAGCCTTAGCGAAAGGCTTCTTGAAGGGAAAGATGTAACTCTGTGAGATGAATTCAGAGAACACAGAGCAATATCTCAGAAAGCTTCTTCCCAGTTTTGAACGGAAGATATTTCCTTTTTCACCATAGCCCTCTATGGGCTTCCAAATATCCCTTTGCCAATTCCACAAGAACAGCCTTAGCGAAAGGCTTCTTGAAGGGAAAGATGTAACTCTGTGATATGAGAAGGGAAAGATGAACTCTGTGAGATGAATTAACAGAACACCGAGCAGTTTCTCAGAAAGTTCTTTCCAGTTTTGAACGGAAGATATTTCCTTTTTCACCATAGCCCCCCATGGGCTTCCAAATATCCCTTTGCCAATTCCACAAGAACAGCCTTAGCGAAAGGCTTCTTGAAGGGAAAGATGTAACTCTGTGAGATGAACTAACAGAACACAGAGCAGTTTCTCAGAAAGCTTCTTTCCAGTTTTGAACGAAAGATATTTCCTTTTTCACCATAACCCTCTATGGGCTTCCAAATATCCCTTTGCCAATTCCACAAGAACAGACTTAGCGAAAGGCTTCTTGAAGGGAAAGATGTAACTCTGTGAGATGAATTCAGAGAACACAGAGCAGTTTCTCAGAAAGCTTCTTTCCAGTTTTGAACGGAAGATATTTCCTTTTTCACCATAGCCCTCTATGGGCTTCCAAATATCCCTTTGCCAATTCGACAAGAACAGCCTTAGCGAAAGGCTTCTTGAAGGGAAAGATGTAACTCTGTGAGATGAATTCAGAGAACACAGAGCAATATCTCAGAAAGCTTCTTTCCAGTTTTGAACGGAAGATATTTCCTTTTTCACCATAGCCCTCTATGGGCTTCCAAATATCCCTTTGCCAATTCCACAAGAACAGCCTTAGCGAAAGGCTTCTTGAAGGGAAAGATGTAACTCTGTGATATGAGAAGGGAAAGATGAACTCTGTGAGATGAATTAACAGAACACCGAGCAGTTTCTCAGAAAGTTCTTTCCAGTTTTGAACGGAAGATATTTCCTTTTTGACCATAGCCCACCATGGGCTTCCAAATATCCCTTTGCCAATTCCACAAGAACAGCCTTAGCGAAAGGCTTCTTGAAGGGAAAGATGTAACTCTGTGAGATGAACTAACAGAACACAGAGCAGTTTCTCAGAAAGCTTCTTTCCAGTTTTGAACGGAAGATATTTCCTTTTTCACCGTAGCCCTCTATGGGCTTCCAAATATCCCTTTGCCAATTCCACAAGAACAGCCTTATCGAAAGGCTTCTTGAAGGGAAAGATGTAACTCTCTGAGATGAATTATCATAACACAGAGCAGTTTCTCAGAAAGCTTCTTTCCAGTTTTGAACGGAAGATATTTCCTTTTTGACCATAGCCCTCTATGGGCTTCCAAATATCCCTTTGCCAGTTCCACAAGAACAGCCTTAGCGAAAGGCTTCTTGAAGGGAAAGATGTAAGTCTGTCAGATGAACTAACAGAACACAGAGCAGTTTCTCAGAAAGTTTCTTTCCAGTTTTGAACGGAAGATATTTCCTTTTTCACCATAGACCTCTATGGGCTTCCAAATATCCCTTTGCCAATTCCTCAAGAACAGCCTTAGCGAAAGGCTTCTTGAAGGGAAAGATGTAACTCTGTGAGATGAATTAACAGAACACAGAGCAGTTTCTCAGAAAGCTATTTTCCAGTTTTGAACGGAAGATATTTCCTTTTTCACCATAGCCCTCTATGGGCTTCCAAATATCCCTTTGCCAATTCCACAAGAACAGCCTTAGCGAAAGGCTTCTTGAAGGGAAAGATGTAACTCTGTGAGATGAATTAACAGAACACAGAGCAGTTTCTCAGAAAGCTTCTTTCCAGTTTTGAACGGAAGATATTTCCTTTTTCACGTTAGCCCTCTATGGGCTTCCAAATATCCCTTTGCCAATTCCACAAGAACAGCCTTAGCGAAAGGCTTCTTGAAGGGAAAGATGTAACTCTGTGAGATGAATTCACAGAACACAGAACAGTTTCTGAGAAAGCTTCTTTCCAGTTTTGAACCGAAGATATTTCCTTTTTCACCATAGCCCTCTATGGGCTTCCAAATATCCCTTTGCCAATTCCACAAGAACAGCCTTAGCGAAAGGCTTCTTGAAGGGAAAGATGGAACTCTGTGAGATGAATTAACAGAACACAGAACAGTTTCTCAGAAAGCTTCTTTCCAGTTTTGAACGGAAGATATTACCTTTTTCACCATATCCCTCTATGGGCTTCCAAATATCCCTTTGCCAATTCCACAAGAAGAGCCATAGCGAAAGACTTCTTGAAGGGAAAGATGTAGCTCTGTGAGATGAATTAACAGAACACAGAGCAGATTCACAGAAAGCTTCTTTCCAGTTTTGAACGGAAGATATTTACTTTTTCACCATAGCCCTCTATGGGCTTCCAAATATCCCTTTGCCAATTCCACAAGAACAGCCTTAGCGAAAGGCTTCTTGAAGGGAAAGATGTAACTCTGTGAGATGAATTAACATAACACAGAGCAGTTTCTCAGAAATCTTCTTTCCAGTTTTGAACGGAAGATATTTCCTTTTTCACCATAGCAATCTATGGGCTTTCAAATATCCCTTTGCCAATTCCACAAGAACAGCCTTAGCGAACGGCTTTTTGAAGGGAAAGATGTAACTCTGTGAGATGAATTAACAGAACACAGAGCAGTTTCTCAGAAAGCTTCTTTCCAGTTTTGAACCGAAGATATTTCCTTTTTCACAATAGCCCTCTTTGGGCTTCCAAATATCCCTTTGCCAATTACACAAAAACAGCCTTAGCGAAAGGCTTCTTGAAGGGAAAGTTGTAACTCTGTGAGATGAATTACCAGAACACAAAGCAGTTTCTCAGAAAGTTACTTTCCAGTTTTGAACGGAAGATATTTCCTTTTTCACCATAGCCCTCTAGGGGCTTCCAAATATCCCTTTGCCAATTCCACAAGAACAGCCTTAGCGAAAGGCTTCTTGAAGGGAAAGATGTAACTCTGTGAGATGAATTCAGAGAACACAGAGCAGTTTCTCAGAAAGCTTCTTTCCAGTTTTGAAGGGAAGATATTTCCTTTTTCACAATAGCCCTCTTTGGGCTTCCAAATATCCCTTTGCCAATTCCACAAGAACAGCCTTAGCGAAAGGCTTCTTGAAGGGAAAGATGTAACTCGGTCAGATGAACTAACAGAACACAGAGCAGTTTCTCAGAAAGCTTCTTTCCAGTTTTGAACGGAAGATATTTCCTTTTTCACCATAGCCCTCCATGGGCTTGCAAATATCCCTTTGCCAAATCCACAAGAACAGCCTTAGCGAAAGGCTTCTTGAAGGGAAAGATGTAACACTCTGAGATGAATTATCATAACACAGAGCAGTTTCTCAGAAAGCTTCTTTCCAGTTTTGAACGGAAGATATTTCCTTTTTGACCATAGCCCTCTATGGGCTTCCAAATATCCCTTTGCCAGTTCCACAAGAACAGCCTTAGCGAAAGGCTTCTTGAAGGGAAAGATGTAAGTCTGTCAGATGAACTAACAGAACACAGAGCAGTTTCTCAGAAAGTTTCTTTCCAGTTTTGAACGGAAGATATTTCCTTTTTCACCATAGACCTCTATGGGCTTCCAAATATCCCTTTGCCAATTCCTCAAGAACAG
The DNA here is from genome assembly GCF_047675955.1 of Chlorocebus sabaeus. Lineage (NCBI taxonomy): Eukaryota > Metazoa > Chordata > Mammalia > Primates > Cercopithecidae > Chlorocebus > Chlorocebus sabaeus. The sequence continues at coordinate 37,322,069 of NC_132909.1, forward strand.
CCTTAGCGAAAGGCTTCTTGAAGGGAAAGATGTAACTCTGTGAGATGAATTAACAGAACACAGAGCAGTTTCTCAGAAAGCTATTTTCCAGTTTTGAACGGAAGATATTTCCTTTTTCACCATAGCCCTCTATGGGCTTCCAAATATCCCTTTGCCAATTCCACAAGAACAGCCTTAGCGAAAGGCTTCTTGAAGGGAAAGATGTAACTCTGTGAGATGAATTAACAGAACACAGAGCAGTTTCTCAGAAAGCTTCTTTCCAGTTTTGAACGGAAGATATTTCCTTTTTCACGTTAGCCCTCTATGGGCTTCCAAATATCCCTTTGCCAATTCCACAAGAACAGCCTTAGCGAAAGGCTTCTTGAAGGGAAAGATGTAACTCTGTGAGATGAATTCACAGAACACAGAACAGTTTCTGAGAAAGCTTCTTTCCAGTTTTGAACCGAAGATATTTCCTTTTTCACCATAGCCCTCTATGGGCTTCCAAATATCCCTTTGCCAATTCCACAAGAACAGCCTTAGCGAAAGGCTTCATGAAGGGAAAGATGGAACTCTGTGAGATGAATTAACAGAACACAGAACAGTTTCTCAGAAAGCTTCTTTCCAGTTTTGAACGGAAGATATTACCTTTTTCACCATATCCCTCTATGGGCTTCCAAATATCCCTTTGCCAATTCCACAAGAACAGCCATAGCGAAAGACTTCTTGAAGGGAAAGATGTAGCTCTGTGAGATGAATTAACAGAACACAGAGCAGATTCACAGAAAGCTTCTTTCCAGTTTTGAACGGAAGATATTTACTTTTTCACCATAGCCCTCTATGGGCTTCCAAATATCCCTTTGCCAATTCCACAAGAACAGCCTTAGCGAAAGGCTTCTTGAAGGGAAAGATGTAACTCTGTGAGATGAATTAACATAACACAGAGCAGTTTCTCAGAAATCTTCTTTCCAGTTTTGAACGGAAGATATTTCCTTTTTCACCATAGCAATCTATGGGCTTTCAAATATCCCTTTGCCAATTCCACAAGAACAGCCTTAGCGAACGGCTTTTTGAAGGGAAAGATGTAACTCTGTGAGATGAATTAACAGAACACAGAGCAGTTTCTCAGAAAGCTTCTTTCCAGTTTTGAACCGAAGATATTTCCTTTTTCACAATAGCCCTCTTTGGGCTTCCAAATATCCCTTTGCCAATTACACAAAAACAGCCTTAGCGAAAGGCTTCTTGAAGGGAAAGTTGTAACTCTGTGAGATGAATTACCAGAACACAAAGCAGTTTCTCAGAAAGTTACTTTCCAGTTTTGAACGGAAGATATTTCCTTTTTCACCATAGCCCTCTAGGGGCTTCCAAATATCCCTTTGCCAATTCCACAAGAACAGCCTTAGCGAAAGGCTTCTTGAAGGGAAAGATGTAACTCTGTGAGATGAATTCAGAGAACACAGAGCAGTTTCTCAGAAAGCTTCTTTCCAGTTTTGAAGGGAAGATATTTCCTTTTTCACAATAGCCCTCTTTGGGCTTCCAAATATCCCTTTGCCAATTCCACAAGAACAGCCTTAGCGAAAGGCTTCTTGAAGGGAAAGATGTAACTCGGTCAGATGAACTAACAGAACACAGAGCAGTTTCTCAGAAAGCTTCTTTCCAGTTTTGAACGGAAGATATTTCCTTTTTCACCATAGCCCTCCATGGGCTTGCAAATATCCCTTTGCCAAATCCACAAGAACAGCCTTAGCGAAAGGCTTCTTGAAGGGAAAGATGTAACACTCTGAGATGAATTATCATAACACAGAGCAGTTTCTCAGAAAGCTTCTTTCCAGTTTTGAACGGAAGATATTTCCTTTTTCACTATAGCCCTCTATAGGCTTCCAAATATCCCTTTGCCAATTCCACAAGAACAGCCTTAACGAAAGGCTACTTGAAGGGAAAGATGTAACTCTGTGAGATGAACTAACAGAACACCGAGCAGTTTCTCAGAAAGTTCTTTCCAGTTTTGAACGGAAGATATTTCCTTTTTCACCATAGCCCTCTATGGGCTTCCAAATATCCCTTTGCCAATTGCACAAGAACAGCCTTAGCGAAAGGCTTCTTGAAGGGAAAGATGTAACTCTGTGAGATGAATTAACAGAACACAGAGCAGTTTCTCAGAAAGCTTCTTTCCAGTTTTGAACGGAAGATATTTCCTTTTTCACCATAACCCTCTATGGGCTTCCAAATATCCCTTTGCCAATTCCACAAGAACAGCCTTAGCGAAAGACTTCTTGAAGGGAAAGATGTAGCTCTGTGAGATGAATTAACAGAACACAGAGCAGTTTCGCAGAAAGCTTCTTTCCAGTTTTGAACGGAAGATATTTCCTTTTTCACCATAGTCCTCTATGGGCTTCCAAATATCCCTTTGCCAATTCCACAAGAACAGCCTTAGCGAAAGGCTTCTTGAAGGGAAAGATGTAACTCCGTGAGATGAATTAACAGAACACAGAGCAGTTTCTCAGAAAGCTTCTTTCCAGTTTTGAACGGAAGATATTTCCTTTTTCACCATAGCCCTCTATGATCTTCCAAATATCCCTTTGCCAATTCCACAAGAACAGCCTTAGCGAAAGGCTTCTTGAAGGGAAAGATGTAACTCTGCGAGATGAATTCAGAGAACACAGAGCAGTTTCTCAGAAAGCTTCTTTCCAGTTTTGAACGCATGATATTTCCTTTTTCACCATAGCCCTCTATGGGCTTCCAAACATCCCTTTGCCAATTCCACAAGAACAGCCTTAGCGAAAGGCTTCTTGAAGGGAAAGATGTAACTTGGTGAGTTGAATTCAGAGAACACAGAGCAGTTTCTCAGAAAGCTTATTTCCAGTTTTGAACGGAAGATATTTCCTTTTTCACCATAGCCCTCTTTGGGCTTCCAAATACCCCTTTGACAGTTCCACAAGAACAGCCTTAGCGAAAGGCTTCTTGAAGGGAAAGATGTAACTCTCTGAGATGAACTAACAGAACACAGAGCAGTTTCTCAGAAAGTTTCTTTCAAGTTTTGAACGGAAGATATTTCCTTTTTCACCATAGCCCTCTATGGGCTTCCAAATATCTCTTTGCCAATTCCACAAGAACAGCCTTAGCGAAAGGCTTCTTGAAGGGAAAGATGTAACTCTGTGAGATGAACGAACAGAGCACAGAGCAGTTTCTCAGAATGCTTCTTTCCAGTTTTGAACGGAAGATATTTCCTTTTTCACCATAGCCCTCTATGCCCTTCCCAATATCCCTTTGCCAATTCCACAAGAACAGCCTTAGCGAAAGGCTTCTTGAAGGGAAAGATGTAACTCTGTGAGATGAATTAACAGAACACAGAGCAGTTTCTCAGAAAGCTTCTTTCCAGTTTTGAACGGAAGATATTTCCTTTTTCACCATAGCCCTCTATGGGCTTCCAAATATCCCTTTGCCAATTCCACAAGAACAGTCTTAGCGAAAGGCTTCTTGAAGGGAAAGATGTAACTCTGTGAGATGAATTCAGAGAACACAGAGCAGTTTCTCAGAAAGCTTCTTTCCAGTTTTGAAGGGAAGATATTTCCTTTTTCACCATAGCCCTCTATGGGCTTACAAATATCCCTTTGCCAATTCCACAAGAACAGCCTTAGGCAAAGGCTTCTTGAAGGGAAAGATGTAACTCTGTCAGATGAACTAACAGAACACAGAGCAGTTTCTGAGTAAGCTTCTTTCCAGTTTTGAACGGAAGATATTTCCTTTTTCACCATAGCCCTCCATGGGCTTCCAAATATCCCTTTGCCAATTCCACAAGAACAGCCTTAGCGAAAGGCTTCTTGAAGGGAAAGATGTAACTCTGTGAGATGAATTCAGAGAACACAGAGCAGTTTCTCAGAAAGCTTCTTTCCAGTTTTGAACGGAAGTTATTTCCTTTTTCACCATAGCCCTCTATGGGCTTCCAAATATCCCTTTGCCAGTTCCACAAGAACAGCCTTAGCGAAAGGCTTCTTGAAGGGAAAGATGGAACTCTGTGAGATGAACTAACAGAACACAGAGCAGTTTCTCAGAAAGCTTCTTTCCAGTTTTGAACGGAAGATATTTCATTTTTCACCATAGCCCTCTATGGGCTTCCAAATATCCCTTTTCCAATTCCACAAGAACAGTCTTAGCAAGAGGCTTCTTGAAGGGAAAGATGTAACTGTGTCAGATGAACTAACAGAACACAGAGGAGTTTCTCAGAAAGCTTCTTTCCAGTTTTAAACGGAAGATATTTCCTTTTTCACCATAACCCTCTATGGGCTTCCAAATATCCCTTTGCCAATTCCACAAGAACAGACTTAGCGAAAGGCTTCTTGAAGGGAAAGATGTAACTCTGTGAGATGAATTCAGAGAACACAGAGCAGTTTCTCAGAAAGCTTCTTTCCAGTTTTGAACGGAAGATATTTCCTTTTTCACCATAGCCCTCTATGGGCTTCCAAATATCCCTTTGCCAATTCGACAAGAACAGCCTTAGCGAAAGGCTTCTTGAAGGGAAAGATGTAACTCTGTGAGATGAATTCAGAGAACACAGAGCAATATCTCAGAAAGCTTCTTCCCAGTTTTGAACGGAAGATATTTCCTTTTTCACCATAGCCCTCTATGGGCTTCCAAATATCCCTTTGCCAATTCCACAAGAACAGCCTTAGCGAAAGGCTTCTTGAAGGGAAAGATGTAACTCTGTGATATGAGAAGGGAAAGATGAACTCTGTGAGATGAATTAACAGAACACCGAGCAGTTTCTCAGAAAGTTCTTTCCAGTTTTGAACGGAAGATATTTCCTTTTTCACCATAGCCCCCCATGGGCTTCCAAATATCCCTTTGCCAATTCCACAAGAACAGCCTTAGCGAAAGGCTTCTTGAAGGGAAAGATGTAACTCTGTGAGATGAACTAACAGAACACAGAGCAGTTTCTCAGAAAGCTTCTTTCCAGTTTTGAACGGAAGATATTTCCTTTTTCACCGTAGCCCTCTATGTGCTTCCAAATATCCCTCTGCCAATTCCACAAGAACAGCCTTATCTAAAGGCTTCTTGAAGGGAAAGATGTAACTCTCTGAGATGAATTATCATAACACAGAGCAGTTTCTCAGAAAGCTTCTTTCCAGTTTTGAACGGAAGATATTTCCTTTTTGACCATAGCCCTCTATGGGCTTCCAAATATCCCTTTGCCAGTTCCACAAGAACAGCCTTAGCGAAAGGCTTCTTGAAGGGAAAGATGTAACTCTGTCAGATGAACTAACAGAACACAGAGCAGTTTCTCAGAAAGTTTCTTTCCAGTTTTGAACGGAAGATATTTCCTTTTTCACCATAGACCTCTATGGGCTTCCAAATATCCCTTTGCCAATTCCACAAGAACAGCCTTAGCGAAAGGCTTCTTGAAGGGAAAGATGTAACTCTGTGAGATGAATTAACAGAACACAGAGCAGTTTCTCAGAAAGCTTCTTTCCAGTTTTGAATGGAAGATATTTCCTTTTTCACCATAGCCCTCTATGGGCTTCCAAATATCCCTTTGACAATTCCACAAGAACAGCCTTAGCGAAAGGCTTCTTGAAGGGAAAGATGTAACTCTGTGAGATGAATTAACAGAACACAGAGCAGTTTCTCAGAAAGCTTCTTTCCAGTTTTGAACGGAAGATATTTCCTTTTTCACGTTAGCCCTCTATGGGCTTCCAAATATCCCTTTGCCAATTCCACAAGAACAGCCTTAGCGAAAGGCTTCTTGAAGGGAAAGATGTAACTCTGTGAGATGAATTCACAGAACACAGAACAGTTTCTGAGAAAGCTTCTTTCCAGTTTTGAACGGAAGATATTTCCTTTTTCACCATAGCCCTCTATGGGCTTCCAAATATCCCTTTGCCAATTCCACAAGAACAGCCTTAGCGAAAGGCTTCTTGAAGGGAAAGATGGAATTCTGTGAGATGAATTAACAGAACAGAGAACAGTTTCTCAGAAAGCTTCTTTCCAGTTTTGAACGGAAGATATTACCTTTTTCACCATATCCCTCTATGGGCTTCCAAATATCCCTTTGCCAATTCCACAAGAACAGCCTTAGCGAAAGACTTCTTGAAGGGAAAGATGTAGCTCTGTGAGATGAATTAACAGAACACAGAGCAGTTTCGCAGAAAGCTTCTTTCCACTTTTGAACGGAAGATATTTCCTTTTTCACCATAGCCCTCTATGGGCTTCCAAATATCCCTTTGCCAATTCCACAAGAACAGCCTTAGCGAAAGGCTTCTTGAAGGGAAAGATGTAACTCCGTGAGATGAATTAACAGAACACAGAGCAGTTTCTCAGAAAGCTTCTTTCCAGTTTTGAACGGAAGATATTTCCTTTTTCACCATAGCCCTCTAAGGGTTTCCAAATATCCCTTTGCCAATTCCACAAGAACAGCCTTAGCGAAAGGCTTCTTGAAGGGAAAGATGTAGCTCTGTGAGATGAATTAACAGAACACAGAGCAGTTTCGCAGAAAGCTTCTTTCCAGTTTTGAACGGAAGATATTTCCTTTTTCACCATAGCCCTCTATGGGCTTCCAAATATCCCTTTGCCAATTCCACAAGAACAGCCTTAGCGAAAGGCTTCTTGAAGGGAAAGATGTAACTCCGTGAGATGAATTAACAGAACACAGAGCAGTTTCTCAGAAAGCTTCTTTCCAGTTTTGAACGGAAGATATTTCCTTTTTCACCATAGCCCTCTATGCTCTTCCAAATATCCCTTTGCCAATTGCACAAGAACATCCTTAGCGAAAGGCTTCTTGAAGGGAAAGATGTAACTCTGTGAGATGAATTCAGAGAACACAGAGCAGTTTCTCAGAAAGCTTCTTTCCAGTTTTGAACGGAAGATATTTCCTTTTTCACCATAGCCCTCCATGGGCTTGCAAATATCCCTTTGCCAAATCCACAAGAACAGCCTTAGCGAAAGGCTTCTTGAAGGGAAAGATGTAACACTCTGAGATGAATTATCATAACACAGAGCAGTTTCTCAGAAAGCTTCTTTCCAGTTTTGAACGGAAGATATTTCCTTTTTCACTATAGCCCTCTATAGGCTTCCAAATATCCCTTTGCCAATTCCACAAGAACAGCCTTAACGAAAGGCTACTTGAAGGGAAAGATGTAACTCTGTGAGATGAACTAACAGAACACAGAGCAGTTTCTCAGAAAGTTCTTTCCAGTTTTGAACGGAAGATATTTCCTTTTTCACCATAGCTCTCTATGGGCTTCCAAATATCCCTTTGCCAAATCCACAAGAACAGCCGTAGCGAAAGGCTTCTTGAAGGGAAAGATGTAACTCTGTGAGATGAATTAACAGAACACAGAGCAGTTTCTCAGAAAGCTTCTTTCCAGTTTTGAACGGAAGATATTTCCTTTTTCACCATAACCCTCTATGGGCTTCCAAATATCCCTTTGCCAATTCCACAAGAACAGCCTTAGCGAAAGGCTTCTTGAAGGGAAAGATGTAACTCTGTTAGATGAATTAAGAGAACACAGAGCAGTTTCTCAGAAAGCTTCTATCCAGTTTTGAACGGAAGATATTTCCTTTTTCACCATAGCCCTCGATGGGCTTCCAAATATCCCTTGGCCAATTCCACAAGAACAGCCTTAGCGAAAGGCTTCTCGAAGGGAAAGATGTAACTCTGTGAGATGAATTCAGAGAACACAGAGCAATTTCTCAGAAAGCTTCTTTCCAGTTTTGAACTTAAGATATTTCCTTTTTCACCATAGCCCTCTATTGGCTTCCAAATATCCCTTTGTCAGTTCCACAAGAACAGCCTTAGCGAAAGGCTTCTTGAAGGGAAAGATGTAACTCTGTGAGATGAACTGACAGAACACAGAGCAGTTTCTCAGAAACATTCTTTCCACTTTTGAACGGAAGATATTTCGTTTTTCACCATAGCCCTCTATGGGCTTCCAAATATCCCTTTGCCAAATCCACAAGAACAGCCTTAGCGAAAGGCTTCTTGAAGGGAAAGATGTAACTCTCTGAGATGAATTATCATAACACAGAGCAGTTTCTCAGAAAGCTTCTTTCCAGTTTTGAACGGAAGATATTTCCTTTTTCACCATAGCCCTCCATGGGCTTGCAAATATCCCTTTGCCAAATCCACAAGAACAGCCTTAGCGAAAGGCTTCTTGAAGGGAAAGATGTAACACTCTGAGATGAATTATCATAACACAGAGCAGTTTCTCTGAAAGCTTCTTTCCAGTTTTGAACGGAAGATATTTCCTTTTTCACTATAGCCCTCTATAGGCTTCCAAATATCCCTTTGCCAATTCCACAAGAACAGCCTTAACGAAAGGCTACTTGAAGGGAAAGATGTAACTCTCTGAGATGAATTATCATAACACAGAGCAGTTTCTCAGAAAGCTTCTTTCCAGTTTCGAACGGTAGATATTTCCTTTTTCACCATAGCCCTCTATGGGCTTCCAAATATCCCTTTGCCAATTCCACAAGAACGGCCTTAGCGAAAGGCTTCTTGAAGGGAAAGATGGAACTCTGTGAGATGAATTAACAGAACACAGAACAGTTTCTCAGAAACCTTCTTTCCAGTTTTGATCGGAAGATATTACCTTTTTCACCATAGCCCTCTATGGGCTTCCAAATATCCCTTTGCCAATTCCACAAGAACAGCCTTAGCGAAAGACTTCTTGAAGGGAAAGATGTAGCTCTGTGAGATGAATTAACAGAACACAGAGCAGTTTCGCAGAAAGCTTCTTTCCAGTTTTGAACGGAAGATATTTCCTTTTTCACCATAGCCCTCTATGGGCTTCCAAATATCCCTTTGCCAATTCCACAAGAACAGCCTTAGCGAAAGGCTTCTTGAAGGGAAAGATGTAACTCCGTGAGATGAATTAACAGAACACAGAGCAGTTTCTCAGAAAGCTTCTTTCCAGTTTTGAACGGAAGATATTTCCTTTTTCACCATAGCCCTCTATGCTCTTCCAAATATCCCTTTGCCAATTCCACAAGAACAGCCTTAGCGAAAGGCTTCTTGAAGGGAAAGATGTAACTTGGTGAGTTGAATTCAGAGAACACAGAGCAGTTTCTCAGAAAGCTTATTTCCAGTTTTGAACGGAAGATATTTCCTTTTTCACCATAGCCCTCTTTGGGCTTCCAAATATCCCTTTGACAGTTCCACAAGAACAGCCTTAGCGAAAGGCTTCTTGAAGGGAAAGATGTAACTCTGTGAGATGAACTAACAGAACACAGAGCAGTTTCTCAGAAAGTTTCTTTCAAGTTTTGAACGGAAGATATTTCCTTTTTCACCATAGCCCTCTATGGGCTTCCAAATATCTCTTTGCCAATTCCACAAGAACAGCCTTAGCGAAAGGCTTCTTGAAGGGAAAGATGTAACTCTGTGAGATGAACTAACAGAACACAGAGCAGTTTCTCAGAAAGCTTCTTTCCAGTTTTGAACGGAAGATATTTCCTTTTTCACCATAGCCCTCTATGGGCTTCCAAATATCCCTTTGCCAATTCCACAAGAACAGCCTTAGCGAAAGGCTTCTTAAAGGGAAAGATGTAACTCTGTGAGATGAACTAACAGAACACAGAGCAGTTTCTCAGAAAGCTTCTTTCCAGTTTTGAACGGAAGATATTTCCTTTTTCACCATAACCCTCTATGGGCTTCCAAATATCCCTTTGCCAATTCCACAAGAACAGACTTAGCGAAAGGCTTCTTGAAGGGAAAGATTTAACTCTGTGAGATGAATTCAGTGAACACAGAGCAGTTTCTCAGAAAGCTTCTTTCCAGTTTTGAACGGAAGATATTTCCTTTTTCACCATAGCCCTCTATGGGCTTCCAAATATCCCTTTGCCAATTCCACAAGAACAGCCTTAGCGAAAGGCTTCTTGAAGGGAAAGATGTAACTCTGTGAGATGAATTCAGAGAACACAGAGCAATATCTCAGAAAGCTTCTTTCCAGTTTTGAACGGAAGATATTTCCTTTTTCACCATAGCCCTCTATGGGCTTCCAAATATCCCTTTGCCAATTCCACAAGAACAGCCTTAGCGAAAGGCTTCTTGAAGGGAAAGATGTAACTCTGTGATATGAGAAGGGAAAGATGAACTCTGTTAAATGAATTAACAGAACACCGAGCAGTTTCTCAGAAAGTTCTTTCCAGTTTTGAACGGAAGATATTTCCTTTTTTACCATAGATCCCCATGGGCTTCCAAATATCCCTTTGCCAATTCCACAAGAACAGCCTTAGCGAAAGGCTTCTTGAAGGGAAAGATGTAACTCTGTGAGATGAACTAACAGAACACAGAGCAGTTTCTCAGAAAGCTTCTTTCCAGTTTTGAACGGAAGATATTTCCTTTTTCACCGTAGCCCTCTATGGGCTTCCAAATATCCCTTTGCCAATTCCACAAGAACAACCTTATCGAAAGGCTTCTTGAAGGGAAAGATGTAACTCTCTGAGATGAATTATCATAACACAGAGCAGTTTCTCAGAAAGCTTCTTTCCAGTTTTGAACGGAAGATATTTCCTTTTTGACCATAGCCCTCTATGGGCTTCCAAATATCCCTTTGCCAGTTCCACAACAACAGCCTTAGCGAAAGGCTTCTTGAAGGGAAAGATGTAACTCTGTCAGATGAACTAACAGAACACAGAGCAGTTTCTCAGAAAGTTTCTTTCCAGTTTTGAACGGAAGATATTTCCTTCTTCACCATAGACCTCTATGGGCTTCCAAATATCCCTTTGCCAATTCCACAAGAACAGCCTTAGCGAAAGGCTTCTTGAAGGGAAAGATGTAACTCTGTGACATGAATTAACAGAACACAGAGCAGTTTCTCAGAAAGCTTCTTTCCAGTTTTGAACGGAAGATATTTCCTTTTTCACCATAGCCCTCTATGGGCTTCCAAATATCCCTTTGCCAATTCCACAAGAACAGCCTTAGCGAAAGGCTTCTTGAAGGGAAAGATGTAATTCTGTGAGATGAATTAACAGAACACAGAGCAGTTTCTCAGAAAGCTTCTTTCCAGTTTTGAACGGAAGATGTTTCCTTTTTCACGTTAGCCCTCTATGGGTTTCCAAATATCCCTTTGCCAATTCCACAAGAACAGCCTTAGCGAAAGGCTTCTTGAAGGGAAAGATGTAACTCTGTGAGATGAATTCACAGAACACAGAACAGTTTCTGAGAAAGCTTCTTTCCAGTTTTGAACGGAAGATATTTCCTTTTTCACCATAGCCCTCTATGGGCTTCCAAATATCCCTTTGCCAATTCCACCAGAACAGCCTTAGCGAAAGGCTTCTTGAAGGGAAAGATGGAACTCTGTGAGATGAATTAACAGAACACAGAACAGTTTCTCAGAAAGCTTCTTTCCAGTTTTGAACGGAAGATATTACCTTTTTCACCATATCCCTCTATGGGCTTCCAAATATCCCTTTGCCAATTCCACAAGAACAGCCTTAGCGAAAGACTTCTTGAAGGGAAAGATGTAGCTCTGTGAGATGAATTAACAGAACACAGAGCAGTTTCGCAGAAAGCTTCTTTCCAGTTTTGAACGGAAGATATTTCCTTTTTCACCATAGCCCTCTATGGGCTTCCAAATATCCCTTTGCCAATTCCACAAGAACAGCCTTAGCGAAAGGCTTCTTGAAGGGAAAGATGTAACTCCGTGAGATGAATTAACAGAACACAGAGCAGTTTCTCAGAAAGCTTCTTTCCAGTTTTGAACGGAAGATATTTCCTTTTTCACCATAGCAATCTATGGGCTTCCAAATATCCCTTTGCCAATTCCACAAAAACAGCCTTAGCGAACGGCTTTTTGAAGGGAAAGATGTAACTCTGTGAGATGAATTAACAGAACACAGAGCAGTTTCTCAGAAAGCTTCTTTCCAGTTTTGAACCGAAGATATTTCCTTTTTCACAATAGCCCTCTTTGGGCTTCCAAATATCCCTTTGCCAATTACACAAAAACAGCCTTAGCGAAAGGCTTCTTGAAGGGAAAGTTGTAACTCTGTGAGATGAATTACCAGAACACAAAGCAGTTTCTCAGAAAGTTACTTTCCAGTTTTGAACGGAAGATATATCCTTTTTCACCATAGCCCTCTAGGGGCTTCCAAATATCCCTTTGCCAATTCCACAAGAACAGCCTAAGCGAAAGGCTTCTTGAAGGGAAAGATGTAACTCTGTGAGATGAATTCAGAGAACACAGAGCAGTTTCTCAGAAAGCTTCTTTCCAGTTTTGAAGGGAAGATATTTCCTTTTTCACAATAGAACTCTTTGGGCTTCCAAATATCCCTTTGCCAATTCCACAAGAACAGCCGTAGCGAAAGGCTTCTTGAAGGGAAAGATGTAACTCTGTCAGATGAACTAACAGAACACAGAGCAGTTTCTCAGAAAGCTTCTTTCCAGTTTTGAACGGAAGATATTTCCTTTTTCACCATAGCCCTCCATGGGCTTGCAAATATCCCTTTGCCAAATCCACAAGAACAGCCTTAGCGAAAGGCTTCTTGAAGGGAAAGATGTAACACTCTGAGATGAATTATCATAACACAGCGCAGTTTCTCAGAAAGCTTCTTTCCAGTTTTGAACGGAAGAGATTTCCTTTTTCACTATAGCCCTCTATAGGCTTCCAAATATCCCTTTGCCAATTCCCCAAGAACAGCCTTAACGAAAGGCTACTTGAAGGGAAAGATGTAACTCTGTGAGATGAACTAACAGAACACCGAGCAGTTTCTCAGAAAGTTCTTTCCAGTTTTGAACGGAAGATATTTCCTTTTTCACCATAGCCCTCTATGGGCTTCCAAATATCCCTTTGCCAATTGCACAAGAACAGCCTTAGCGAAAGGCTTCTTGAAGGGAAAGATGTAACTCTGTGAGATGAATTAACAGAACACAGAGCAGTTTCTCAGAAAGCTTTTTTCCAGTTTTAAACGGAGGATATTTCCTTTTTCACCATAACCCTCTATGGGCTTCCAAATATCCCTTTGCCAATTCCACAAGAACAGCCTTAGCGAAAGGCTTCTTGAAGGGAAAGATGTAACTCTGTGAGATGAATTAAGAGAACACAGAGCAGTTTCTCAGTAAGCTTCTATCCAGTTTTGAACGGAAGATATTTCCTTTTTCACCATAGCCCTCCATGGGCTTCCAAATATCCCTTGGCCAATTCCACAAGAACAGCCTTAGCGAAAGGCTTCTTGAAGGGAAAGATGTAACTCTGTGAGATGAATTCAGAGAACACAGAGCAATTTCTCAGAAAGCTTCTTTCCAGTTTTGAACTTAAGATATTTCCTTTTTCACCATAGTCCTCTATGGGCTTCCAAATATCCCTTTGCCAATTCCTCAAGAACAGCCTTAGCGAAAGGCTTCTTGAAGAGAAATATGTAACGCTGTGTGATGAATTCAGAGAACACAGAGCAGTTTCTCAGAAAGCTTCTTTCCAGTTTTGAACGGAAGATATTTCCTTTTTCACCATAGCCCTCTATTGGCTTCCAAATATCCCTTTGTCAGTTCCACAAGACAGCCTTAGCGAAAGGCTTCTTGAAGGGAAAGATGTAACTCTGTGAGATGAACTGACAGAACACAGAGCAGTTTCTCAGAAACCTTCTTTCTACTTTTGAACGGAAGACATTTCGTTTTTCACCATAGCCCTCTATGGGCTTCCAAATATCCCTTTGCCAAATCCACAAGAACAGCCTTAGCGAAAGGCTTCTTGAAGGGAAAGATGTAACTCTCTGAGATGAATTATCATAACACAGAGCAGTTTCTCAGAAAGCTTCTTTCCAGTTTTGAACGGTAGATATTTCCTTTTTCACCATAGCCCTCTATGGGCTTCCAAATATCCCTTTGCCAATTCCACAAGAACAGCCTTAGCGAAAGGCTTCTTGAAGGGAAAGATGGAACTCTGTGAGATGAATTAACAGAACACAGAACAGTTTCTCAGAAAGCTTCTTTCCAGTTTTGATCGGAAGATATTACCTTTTTCACCATTGCCCTCTATGGGCTTCCAAATATCCCTTTGCCAATTCCACAAGAACAGCCTTAGCGAAAGACTTCTTGAAGGGAAAGATGTAGCTCTGTGAGATGAATTAACAGAACACAGAGCAGTTTCGCAGAAAGCTTCTTTCCAGTTTTGAACGGAAGATATTTCCTTTTTCACCATAGCCCTCTATGGGCTTCCAAATATCCCTTTGCCAATTCCACAAGAACAGCCTTAGCGAAAGGCTTCTTGAAGGGAAAGATGTAACTCCGTGAGATGAATTAACAGAACACAGAGTAGTTTCTCAGAAAGCTTCTTTCCAGTTTTGAACGGAAGATATTTCCTTTTTCACCATAGCCCTCTATGCTCTTCAAAATATCCCTTTGCCAATTCCACAAGAACAGCCTTAGCGAAAGGCTTCTTGAAGGGAAAGGTGTAACTCTGCGAGATGAATTCAGAGAACACAGAGGAGTTTCTCAGAAAGCTTCTTTCCAGTTTTGAACGCAAGATATTTCCTTTTTCACCATAGCCCTCTATGGGCCTCCAAACATCCCTTTGCCAATTCCACAAGAACAGCCTTAGCGAAAGGCTTCTTGAAGGGAAAGATGTAACTTGGTGAGTTGAATTCAGAGAACACAGAGCAGTTTCTCAGAAAGCTTATTTCCAGTTTTGAACGGAAGATATTTCCTTTTTCACCATAGCCCTCTTTGGGCTTCCAAATATCCCTTTGACAGTTCCACAAGAACAGCCTTAGCGAAAGGCTTCTTGAAGGGAAAGATGTAACTCTGTGAGATGAACTAACAGAACACAGAGCAGTTTCTCAGAGAGTTTCTTTCAAGTTTTGAACGGAAGATATTTCCTTTTTCACCGTAGCCCTCTATGGGCTTCCAAATATCTCTTTGCCAATTCCACAAGAACAGCCTTAGCGAAAGGCTTCTTGAAGGGAAAGATGTAACTCTGTGAGATGAATTCAGATAACACAGAGCAGTTTCTCAGAAAGCTTCTTTCCAGTTTTGAACGGAAGATATTTCCTTTTTCACCATAGCCCTCTATGGGCTACCAAATATCCCTTCGCCAGTTCCTCAAGAACAGCGTTAGCGAAAGGCTTCTTGAAGGGAAAGATGTAACTGTGTCAGATGAACTAACAGAACACTGAGCAGTTTCTCAGAAAGCTTCTTTACAGTTTTGAACGGAAGATATTTCCTTTTTCACCCAGCCCTCTATGGGCTTCCAAATATACCTTTGCCAGTACCACAAGAACAGCCTTATGGAAAGGCTTCTTGAAGGGAAAGATGTAACTCTGTGAGATGAACTAACAGAACACAGAGCAGTTTCTCAGAAAGCTTCTTTCCAGTTTTGAACGGAAGATATTTCCTTTTTCACCATAGCCCTCTATGGGCTTCCAAATATCCCTTTGCCAATTCCACAAGAACAGCCTTAGCGAAAGGCTTCTTAAAGGGAAAGATGTAACTCTGTGAGATGAACTAACAGAACACAGAGCAGTTTCTCAGAAAGCTTCTTTCCAGTTTTGAACGGAAGATATTTCCTTTTTCACCATAGCCCTCTATGGGCTTCCAAATATCCCCTTGCCAATTCCACAAGAACAGCCTTAGCGAAAGGCTTCTTGAAGGGAAAGATGTAACTCCGTGAGATGAATTCAGAGAACACATTGCAGTTTCTCAGAAAGCTTCTTTCCAGTTTTGAACGGAAGATATTTCCTTTTTCACCATAGCCCTCCCTGGGCTTCCAAATATCCCTTGGCCAATTCCACAAGAAGAGCCTTAGCGAAAGGCTTCTTGAAGGGAAAGATGTAACTCTGTGAGATGAATTCAGAGAACACAGAGCAATTTCTCAGAAAGCTTCTTTCCAGTTTTGAACGGAAGATATTTCCTTTTTCACCATAGTCCTCTCTTGTCTTCCAAATATCCCTTTGTTAGTTCCACAAGAGCAGCCTTAGCGAAAGTCTTCTTGAAGGGATAGATGTAACTCTGTGAGATTAACTAACAGAACACAGAGCCGTTTCTCAGAAAGCTTCTTTCCACTTTTGAACGGAAGATATTTCGTTTTTCACCATAGCCCTCTATGGGCTTCCAAATATCCCTTTGCCAAATCCACAAGAACAGCCTTAGCGAAAGGCTTCTTGAAGGGAAAGATGAAACTCTCTGAGATGAATTATCATAACACAGAGCAGTTTCTCAGAAAGCTTCTTTCCAGTTTTGAACGGAAGATATTTCCTTTTTCACCATAGCCCTCCATGGGCTTCCAAATATCCCTTGGCCAATTCCACAAGAACAGCCTTAGCGAAAGGCTTCTTGAAGGGAAAGATGTAACTCTGTGAGATGAATTCAGAGAACACAGAGCAATTTCTCAGAAAGCTTCTTTCCAGTTTTGAACGGAAGATATTTCCTTTTTCACCATAGTCCTCTATGGGCTTCCAAATATCCCTTTGCCAATTCCACAAGAACAGCCTTAGCGAAAGGCTTCTTGAAGGGAAAGATGTAACTCTGCGTGATGAATTCAGAGAACACAGAGCAGTTTCTCAGAAAGCTTCTTTCCAGTTTTGAACGGAAGATATTTCCTTTTTCACCATAGCCCTCTATTGGCTTCCAAATATCCCTTTGTCAGTTCAACAAGAACAGCCTTAGCGAAAGGCTTCCGGAAAGGAAAGATGTAACTCTGTCAGATGAACTAACAGAACACAGAGCAGTTTCTCAGAAAGCTTCTTTCCACTTTTGAACGGTAGATATTTCGTTTTTCACCATAGCCCTCTATGGGCTTCCAAATATCCCTTTGCCAATTCCACAAGAACAGCCTTAGCGAAAGGCTTCTTGAAGGGAAAGATGTAACTCTCTGAGATGAATTATCATAACACAGAGCAGTTTCTCAGAAAGCTTCTTTCCAGTTTTGAACGGAAGATATTTCCTTTTTCACCATAGCCCTCTATGGGCTTCCAAATATCCCTTTGCCAGTTCCACAAGAACAGCCTTAGCGAAAGGCTTCTTGAAGTGAAAGATGTAACTCTGACAGATGAACTAACAGAACACAGAGCAGTTTCTCAGAAAGTTTCTTTCCAGTTTTGAACGGAAGATATTTCGTTTTTCACCATAGCCCTCTATGGGCTTCCAAATATCCCTTTGCCAATTCCACAAGAACAGCCTTAGCGAAAGGCTTCTTGAAGGGAAAGATGTAACTCTGTGAGATGAATTAACAGAACACAGAGCAGTTTCTCAGAAAGCTTCTTTCCAGTTTTGAACGGAAGATATTTCCTTTTTCCCCATAGCCCTCTATGGGCTTCCAAATATCCCTTTGCCAGTTCCACATGAACAGCCTTAGCGAAAGGCTTCTTGAAGGGAAAGATGTAACTCTGTGAGATGAACTAACAGAACACAGAGCAGTTTCTCAGAAAGCTTCTTTCCAGTTTTGAACGGAAGTTATTTCCTTTTTCAACATAGCCCTCTATGGGCTTCCAAATATCCCTTTGCCAATTCCACAAGAACAGCCTTAGCGAAAGGCTTCTTGAAGGGAAAGATTCAACTCTGCGTGATGAATTCAGAGAACACAGAGCAGTTTCTCAGAAAGCTTCTTTCCAGTTTTGAACGGAAGATATTTCCTTTTTCACCATAGCCCTCTATGGGTTTCCTAACATCCCTTTGCCAATTCCACAAGAACAGCCTTACCGAAAGGCTTCTTGAAGGGAAAGATGTAACTCTGTGAGATGAATTCAGAGAACACAGAGCAGTTTCTCAGAAAGCTTCTTTCCAGTTTTGAACGGAAGATATTTCCTTTTTCACCATAGCCCTCTATGGGCTTCCAAATATCCCTTTGCCAATTCCACAAGAACAGACTTAGCGAAAGGCTTCTTGAAGGGAATGATGTAACTATGTCAGATGAACTAACAGAACACAGAGCAGTTTCTCAGAAAGATTCTTTCCAGTTTTGAACGGAAGATATTTCCTTTTTCACCACAGCCCTCTATGGGCTTCCAAATATACCTTTGCCAGTACCACAAGAACAGCCTTATCGAAAGGCTTCTTGAAGGGAAAGATGTTACTCTGAGATGAACTAACAGAACACAGAGCAGTTTCTCAGAAAGCTTCTTTCCAGTTTTGAACGGAAGATATTTCCTTTTTCACCATAGCCCTCTATGGGCTTCCAAATATCCCTTTGCCAATACCACAAGAACAGCCTTAGCGAAAGGCTTCTTGAAGGGAAAGATGTAAATCTGTGAGATGAACTAACAGAGCACAGTGCAGTTTCTCAGAAAGCTTCTTTCCAGTTTTGAACGGAAGATATTTCCTTTTTCACCATAGCCCTCCATGGGCTTCCAAATATCCCTTGGCCAATTCCACAAGAACAGCCTTAGCGAAAGGCTTTTTGAAGGGAAAGATGTAACTCTGTGAGATGAATTCAGAGAACACAGAGCAATTTCTCAGAAAGCTTCTTTCCAGTTTTGAACGGAAGATATTTCCTTTTTCACCATAGTCCTCTATGGGCTTCCAAATATCCCTTTGCCAATTCCACAAGAACAGCCTTAGCGAAAGGCTTCTTGAAGGGAAAGATGTAACTCTGCGTGATGAATTCAGAGAACACAGAGCAGTTTCTCAGAAAGCTTCTTTCCAGTTTTGAACGGAAGATATTTCCTTTTTCACCATAGCCCTCTATTGGCTTCCAAATATCCCTTTGTCAGTTCAACAAGAACAGCCTTAGCGAAAGGCTTCCGGAAAGGAAAGATGTAACTCTGTCAGATGAACTAACAGAACACAGAGCAGTTTCTCAGAAAGCTTCTTTCCACTTTTGAACGGTAGATATTTCGTTTTTCACCATAGCCCTCTATGGGCTTCCAAATATCCCTTTGCCAATTCCACAAGAACAGCTTTAGCGAAAGGCTTCTTGAAGGGAAAGATGTAACTCTCTGAGATGAATTATCATAACACAGAGCAGTTTCTCAGAAAGCTTCTTTCCAGTTTTGAACGGAAGATATTTCCTTTTTCACCATAGCCCTCTATGGGCTTCCAAATATCCCTTTGCCAGGTCCACAAGAACAGCCTTAGCGAAAGGCTTCTTGAAGTGAAAGATGTAACTCTGACAGATGAACTAACAGAACACAGAGCAGTTTCTCAGAAAGTTTCTTTCCAGTTTTGAACGGAAGATATTTCGTTTTTCACCATAGCCCTCTATGGGCTTCCAAATATCCCTTTGCCAATTCCACAAGAACAGCCTTAGCGAAAGGCTTCTTGAAGGGAAAGATGTAACTCTGTGAGATGAATTAACAGAACACAGAGCAGTTTCTCAGAAAGCTTCTTTCCAGTTTTGAACGGAAGATATTTCCTTTTTCCCCATAGCCCTCTATGGGCTTCCAAATATCCCTTTGCCAGTTCCACATGAACAGCCTTAGCGAAAGGCTTCTTGAAGGGAAAGATGTAACTCTGTGAGATGAACTAACAGAACACAGAGCAGTTTCTCAGAAAGCTTCTTTCCAGTTTTGAACGGAAGTTATTTCCTTTTTCAACATAGCCCTCTATGGGCTTCCAAATATCCCTTCGCCAGTAACACAAGAACAGCCTTATCGAAAGGCTTCTTGAAGGGAAAGATGTAACTCTGTGAGATGAACTAACAGAACAGAGAGCAGTTTCTCAGAAAGCTTCTGTCCAGTTTTGAACGGAAGATATTTCCTTTTTCACTGCAGCCCTCTATGGGCTTCAAAATACCCCTTTGCCAATTCCACAAGAACAGCCTTAGAGAATGGCTTCTTGAAGGGAAAGATGTAACTCTGTGAGATGAACTAACAGAACACAGAGCAGTTTCTCAGAAAGCTTCTTTCCAGTTTTGAACGGAAGATATTTCCTTTTTCACCATAGCCCTCTATGGGCTTCCAAATATCCCTTTGCCAGTACCACAAGAACAGCCTTATCGAAAGGTTTCTTGAAGGGAAAGATGTAACTCTGTGAGATGAGCTAACAGAACACATAGCAGTTTCTCAGAAAGCTTCTTTCCAGTTTTGAACGGAAGGTATTTCCTTTTTCACCATAGCCCTCTATGGGTTTCCTAACATCCCTTTGCCAATTCCACAAGAACAGCCTTAGCGAAAGGCTTCTTGAAGGGAAAGATGTAACTCTGTGAGTTGAATTCAGAGAACACAGAGCAGTTTCTCAGAAAGCTTCTTTCCAGTTTTGAACGGAAGATATTTAATTTTACACCATAGCCCTCTTTGGGCTTCCAAATAACCCTTTGACAGTTCCACAAGAACAGCCTTAGCGAAAGGCTTCTTGAACGGAAAGATGTAACTCTTTGAGATGAACTAAGAGAACACAGAGCAGTTTCTCAGAAAGTTTCTTTCAAGTTTTGAACGGAAGATATTTCCTTTTTCACGGAAGATATTTCCTTTTTCACCATACCCCTCTATGGGCTTCCAAATATCCCTTTGTCAGTTCCACAAGAATAGCCTTAGCGAAAGGCTTCTTGAAGGGAAAGATGTAACTCTGTGAGATGAATTCAGAGAACACAGAGCAGTTTCTCAGAAAGCTTCTTTCCAGTTTTGAACGGAAGATATTTCCTTTTTCACCATAGCCCTCTATGGGCTTCCAAATATCCCTTTTCCAGTTCCACAAGAACAGGCTTAGCGAAAGGCTTCTTGAAGGGAAAGATGTAACTCTGTGAGATGAATTAACACAGCACAGAGCAGTTTCTCTTAAAGCTTCTTTCCAGTTTTGAACGGAAGATATTTCCTTTTTCACCATAGCCCTCTATGGGCTACCAAATATCCCTTTACCAGTTCCACAAGAACAGCCTTAGCGAAACGCTTCTTGAAGGGAAAGATGTAACTCTGTGAGATGAACTAACAGAACACAGAGCAGTTTCTCAGAAAGTTTCTTTCAAGTTTTGAACGGAAGATATTTCCTTTTTCACGGAAGATATTTCCTTTTTCACCAGAGCCCTCTGTGGGCTTCCAAATATCCCTTTGCCAGTCCCACAAGAACAGCCTTAGCGAAAGGCTTCTTGAAGGGAAAGATGTAACTCTGTCAGATGAACTAACAGAACACAGAGCAGTTTCTCAGAAAGCCTCTTTCCAGTTTTGAACGGAAGATATTTCCTTTTTCACCGTAGCCCTCTACGGGCTTCCAAATATCCCTTTGCCAATTCCACAAGAACAGCCTTAGCGAAAGGCTTCTTGAAGGGAAAGATGTAACTCTGTGAGATGAATTAACAGAACACAGAGCAGATTCTCAGAAAGCTTCTTTCCAGTTTTGAACGGAAGATATTTCCTTTTTCCCCATAGCCCTCTATGGGCTTCCAAATATCCCTTTGCCAGTTTCACATGAAGAGCCTTAGCGAAAGGCTTCTTGAAGGGAAAGATGTAACTCTGTGAGATGAACTAACAGAACACAGAGCAGTTTCTCAGAAAGCTTCTTTCCAGGTTGGAACGGAAGATATTTCCTTTTTCACCATAGCCCTCTATGGGCTTCCAAATATCCCTTTGCCAGTACCACAAGAATAGCCTTATCGAAAGGTTTCTTGAAGGGAAAGATGTAACTCTGTGAGATGAGCTAACAGAACACATAGCAGTTTCTCAGAAAGCTTCTTTCCAGTTTTGAACGAAAGACATTTCCTTTTTCACCATAGCCCTCTATGGGCTTCCAAATATCCCTTTGTCAATTCCAAAGAACAGCCTTAGCGAAAGGCTTCTTGAAGGGAAAGATGTAACTCTGTGAGATGAACTAACAGAACACAGAGTAGTTTCTCAGAAAGCTTCTTTCCAGTTTTGAACGGAAGATATTTCCTTTTTCACCATAGCCCTCTATGGGCTTCCAAATATCCCTTTGCCAATTCCACAAGAACAGCCTTAGAGAAAGGCTTCTTGAAGGGAAAGATGTAACTCTGTGAGATGAATTAACAGAACACAGAGCAGTTTCTCAGAAAGCTTCTTTCCAGTTTTGAACGGAAGATATTTCCTTTTTCACCATAGCCCTCTATGGGCTTCCAAATATCCCTTTGCCAATTCCACAAGAACAGCCTTAGCGAAAGGCTTCTTGAGGGGAAAGATGTAGTTCTGTGAGATGAATGAACAGAACACAGAGCAGTTTCTCAGAAAGCTTCTTTCCAGTTTTGAACGGAAGATATTTCCTTTTTCTCCGTTGCCCTCTATGGGCTTCCAAATATCCCTTTGCCATTTCCACCAGAACAGGGTTAGCGAAAGGCTTCTTGAAGGGAAAGATGTAACTCTGTGAGATGAATTAACAGAACACAGAGCAGATTCTCAGAAAGCTTCTTTCCACTTTTGAACGGAAGATATTTCCTTTTTCCCCATAGACCTCTAAGGGCTTCCAAATATCCCTTTGCCAGTTCCACAAGAACAGCCTTATCGAAAGGCTTCTTGAAGGGAAAGATGTAACTCTGTGAGATGAACTAACAGAACACAGAGCAGTTTCTCAGAAAGCTTCTTTCCAGTTTTGAACGGAAGATATTTCCTTTTTCACCATAGCCCTCCATGGGCTTCCAAATATCCCTTGGCCAATTCCACAAGAACAGCCTTAGCGAAAGGATTCTTGAAGGGAAAGATGTAACTCTGTGAGATGAATTCAGAGAACACAGAGCAATTTCTCAGAAAGCTTCTTTCCAGTTTTGAACGGAAGATATTTCCTTTTTCACCATAGTCCTCTATGGGCTTCCAAATATCCCTTTGCCAATTCCACAAGAACAGCCTTAGCGAAAGGCTTCTTGAAGGGAAAGATGTTACTCTGTTTGATGAATTCAGAGAACACAGAGCAGTTTCTCCGAAAGCTTCTTTCCAGTTTTGAACGGAAGATATTTCCTTTTTCACCATAGCACTCTATGGGCTTCCAAATATCCCTTTGCCAGTTCCACAAGAACAGCCTTAGCGAAAGGCTTCTTGAAGTGAAAGATGTATCTCTGTCAGATGAACTAAGAGAACACAGAGCAGTTTCTCAGAACGTTTCTTTCCAGTTTTGCCTGGAAGATATTTCCTTTTTCACCATAGCCCTCTATGGACTTCCAAATATCCCTTTGCCAATTCCACAAGAACAGCCTTAGCGAAAGGCTTCTTGAAGGGAAAGATGTAACTCTGTGAGATGAATTAACAGAACACAGAGCAGTTTCTCAGAAAGCTTCTTTCCAGTTTTGAACGGAAGATATTTCCTTTTTCACCATAGCCCTCTATGGGCTTCCAAATATCCCTTTGCCAGTTCCACAAGAACAGCCTTAGCGAAAGGCTTCTTGAAGGGAAAGATGGAACTCTGTGAGATGAACTAACAGAACACAGAGCAGTTTCTCAGAAAGCTTCTTTCCAGTTTTGAACGGAAGATATTTCCTTTTTCACCATAGCCCTCTATGGGTTTCCTAACATCCCTTTGCCAATTCCACAAGAACAGCCTTAGCGAAAGGCTTCTTGAAGGGAAAGATGTAACTCGGTGAGTTGAATTCAGAGAACACAGAGCAGTTTCTCAGAAAGCTTCTTTCCAGTTTTGAACGGAAGATATTTAATTTTTCACCATAGCCCTCTTTGGGCTTCCAAATATCCCTTTGACAGTTCCACAAGAACAGCCTTAGCGAAAGGCTTCTTGAAGGGAAAGATGTAACTCTTTGAGATGAACTAAGAGAACACAGAGCAGTTTCTCAGAAAGTTTCTTTCAAGTTTTGAACGGAAGATATTTCCTTTTTCACGGAACATATTTCCTTTTTCACCATAGCCCTCTGTGGGCTTCCAAATATCCCTTTGCCAGTCCCACAAGAACAGCCTTAGCGAAAGGCTTCTTGAAGGGAAAGATGTAACTCTGTGAGATGAACTAACAGAACACAGAGCAGTTTCTCAGAAAGCTTCTTTCCAGTTTTGAACGGAAGATATTTCCTTTTTCACCATAGCCCTCTATGGGCTTCCAAATATCCCTTTGCCAGTACCACAAGAACAGCCTTATCGAAAGGTTTCTTGAAGGGAAAGATGTAACTCTGTGAGATGAGGTAACAGAACACATAGCAGTTTCTCAGAAAGCTTCTTTCCAGTTTTCAACGGAAGATATTTCCTTTTTCACCATAGCCCTCTATGGGCTTCCAAATATCCCTTTGCCAATTCCAAAGAACAGCCTTAGCGAAAGGCTTCTTGAAGGGAAAGATGTAACTCTGTGAGATGAATTCAGAGAACACAGAGCAGTTTCTCAGAAAGCTTCTTTCCAGTTTTGAACGGAAGATATTTCCTTTTTCACCATAGCCCTCTATGGGCTTCCAAATATCCCTTTTCCAGTTCCACAAGAACAGGCTTAGCGAAAGGCTTCTTGAAGGGAAAGATGTAACTCTGTGAGATGAATTAACACAGCACAGAGCAGTTTCTCTGAAAGCTTCTTTCCAGTTTTGAACGGAAGATATTTCCTTTTTCACCATAGCCCTCTATGGGCTACCAAATATCCCTTTACCAGTTCCACAAGAACAGCCTTAGCGAAAGGCTTCTTGAAGGGAAAGATGTAACTCTGTGAGATGAACTAACAGAACACAGAGCAGTTTCTCAGAAAGTTTCTTTCAAGTTTTGAACGGAAGATATTTCCTTTTTCACGGAAGATATTTCCTTTTTCACCAGAGCCCTCTGTGGGCTTCCAAATATCCCTTTGCCAGTCCCACAAGAACAGCCTTAGCGAAAGGCTTCTTGAAGGGAAAGATGTAACTCTGTCAGATGAACTAACAGAACACAGAGCAGTTTCTCAGAAAGCCTCTTTCCAGTTTTGAACGGAAGATATTTCCTTTTTCACCGTAGCCCTCTACGGGCTTCCAAATATCCCTTTGCCAATTCCACAAGAACAGCCTTAGCGAAAGGCTTCTTGAAGGGAAAGATGTAACTCTGTGAGATGAATTAACAGAACACAGAGCAGATTCTCAGAAAGCTTCTTTCCAGTTTTGAACGGAAGATATTTCCTTTTTCCCCATAGCCCTCTATGGGCTTCCAAATATCCCTTTGCCAGTTCCACATGAAGAGCCTTAGCGAAAGGCTTCTTGAAGGGAAAGATGTAACTCTGTGAGATGAACTAACAGAACACAGAGCAGTTTCTCAGAAAGCTTCTTTCCGGTTTTGAACGGAAGATATTTCCTTTTTCTCCGTAGCCCTCTATGGGCTTCCAAATATCCCTTTGCCATTTCCACCAGAACAACCTTAGCGAAAGGCTTCTTGAAGGGAAAGATGTAACTCTGTGAGATGAATTAACAGAACACAGAGCAGATTCTCAGAAAGCTTCTTTCCACTTTTGAACGGAAGATATTTCCTTTTTCCCCATAGACCTCTAAGGGCTTCCAAATATCCCTTTGCCAGTTCCACAAGAACAGCCTTATCGAAAGGCTTCTTGAAGGGAAAGATGTAACTCTGTGAGATGAACTAACAGAACACAGAGCAGTTTCTCAGAAAGCTTCTTTCCAGTTTTGAACGGAAGATATTTCCTTTTTCACCATAGCCCTCCATGGGCTTCCAAATATCCCTTGGCCAATTCCACAAGAACAGCCTTAGCGAAAGGATTCTTGAAGGGAAAGATGTAACTCTGTGAGATGAATTCAGAGAACACAGAGCAATTTCTCAGAAAGCTTCTTTCCAGTTTTGAACGGAAGATATTTCCTTTTTCACCATAGTCCTCTATGGGCTTCCAAATATCCCTTTGCCAATTCCACAAGAACAGCCTTAGCGAAAGGCTTCTTGAAGGGAAAGATGTAACTCTGTTTGATGAATTCACAGAACACAGAGCAGTTTCTCAGAAAGCTTCTTTCCAGTTTTGAACGGAAGATATTTCCTTTTTCACCATAGCCCTCCATGGGCTTCCAAATATCCCTTTGCCATTTCCACCAGAACAACCTTAGCGAAAGGCTTCTTGAAGGGAAAGATGTAACTCTGTGAGATGAATTAACAGAACACAGAGCAGATTCTCAGAAAGCTTCTTTCCACTTTTGAACGGAAGATATTTCCTTTTTCCCCATAGACCTCTAAGGGCTTCCAAATATCCCTTTGCCAGTTCCACAAGAACAGCCTTATCGAAAGGCTTCTTGAAGGGAAAGATGTAACTCTGTGAGATGAACTAACAGAACACAGAGCAGTTTCTCAGAAAGCTTCTTTCCAGTTTTGAAGGGAAGATATTTCCTTTTTCACCATAGCCCTCCATGGGCTTCCAAATATCCCTTGGCCAATTCCACAAGAACAGCCTTAGCGAAAGGATTCTTGAAGGGAAAGATGTAACTCTGTGAGATGAATTCAGAGAACACAGAGCAATTTCTCAGAAAGCTTCTTTCCAGTTTTGAACGGAAGATATTTCCTTTTTCACCATAGTCCTCTATGGGCTTCCAAATATCCCTTTGCCAATTCCACAAGAACAGCCTTAGCGAAAGGCTTCTTGAAGGGAAAGATGTAACTCTGTTTGATGAATTCAGAGAACACAGAGCAGTTTCTCCGAAAGCTTCTTTCCAGTTTTGAACGGAAGATATTTCCTTTTTCACCATAGCCCTCTATGGGCTTCCAAATATCGCTTTTCCAGTTCCACAAGAACAGGCTTAGCGAAAGGCTTCTTGAAGGGAAAGATGTAACTCTGTGAGATGAATTAACACAGCACAGAGCAGTTTCTCTGAAAGCTTCTTTCCAGTTTTGAACGGAAGATATTTCCTTTTTCACCATAGCCCTCTATGGGCTACCAAATATCCCTTTACCAGTTCCACAAGAACAGCCTTAGCGAAAGGCTTCTTGAAGGGAAAGATGTAACTCTGTGAGATGAACTAACAGAACACAGAGCAGTTTCTCAGAAAGTTTCTTTCAAGTTTTGAACGGAAGATATTTCCTTTTTCACGGAAGATATTTCCTTTTTCACCAGAGCCCTCTGTGGGCTTCCAAATATCCCTTTGCCAGTCCCACAAGAACAGCCTTAGCGAAAGGCTTCTTGAAGGGAAAGATGTAACTCTGTCAGATGAACTAAAAGAACACAGAGCAGTTTCTCAGAAAGCCTCTTTCCAGTTTTGAACGGAAGATATTTCCTTTTTCACCGTAGCCCTCTACGGGCTTCCAAATATCCCTTTGCCAATTCCACAAGAACAGCCTTAGCGAAAGGCTTCTTGAAGGGAAAGATGTAACTCTGTGAGATGAATTAACAGAACACAGAGCAGATTCTCAGAAAGCTTCTTTCCAGTTTTGAACGGAAGATATTTCCTTTTTCCCCATAGCCCTCTATGGGCTTCCAAATATCCCTTTGCCAGTTCCACATGAAGAGCCTTAGCGAAAGGCTTCTTGAAGGGAAAGATGTAACTCTGTGAGATGAACTAACAGAACACAGAGCAGTTTCTCAGAAAGCTTCTTTCCAGTTTTGAACGGAAGATATTTCCTTTTTCTCCGTAGCCCTCTAAGGGCTTCCAAATATCCCTTTGCCATTTCCACCAGAACAACCTTAGCGAAAGGCTTCTTGAAGGGAAAGATGTAACTCTGTGAGATGAATTAACAGAACACAGAGCAGATTCTCAGAAAGCTTCTTTCCACTTTTGAACGGAAGATATTTCCTTTTTCCCCATAGACCTCTAAGGGCTTCCAAATATCCCTTTGCCAGTTCCACAAGAACAGCCTTATCGAAAGGCTTCTTGAAGGGAAAGATGTAACTCTGTGAGATGAACTAACAGAACACAGAGCAGTTTCTCAGAAAGCTTCTTTCCAGTTTTGAACGGAAGATATTTCCTTTTTCACCATAGCCCTCCATGGGCTTCCAAATATCCCTTGGCCAATTCCACAAGAACAGCCTTAGCGAAAGGATTCTTGAAGGGAAAGATGTAACTCTGTGAGATGAATTCAGAGAACACAGAGCAATTTCTCAGAAAGCTTCTTTCCAGTTTTGAACGGAAGATATTTCCTTTTTCACCATAGTCCTCTATGGGCTTCCAAATATCCCTTTGCCAATTCCACAAGAACAGCCTTAGCGAAAGGCTTCTTGAAGGCAAAGATGTAACTCTGTGAAATGAATTCAGAGAACACAGAGCAATTTCTCAGACAGCTTCTTTCCAGTTTTGAACGGAAGATATTACCTTTTTCACCATAGCCCACAAGGGGCTTCCAAATATCCCTTTGCCAATTCCACAAGAACAGCCTTAGCGAAAGGCTTCTTGAAGGGAACGATGTAACTCTGTTAGACGAATTAACAGAACACTGAGCAGTTTCTCAGAACGCTTCTTTCCAGTTCTGAAGGGAAGATATTTCCTTTTTCACCATAACCCTCAATGGGCTTCCTAATATTCCCTTGCCAGTTCCACAAGAACAGCCTTAGCGAAAGGCTTCTTGAAGGGAAAGATGTAACTCTGTGAGATGAACTAACAGAACACAGAGCAGTTTCTCAGAAAGCATCTTTGCAGTATTGAATGGAAGATATTTCCTTTTTCACCATAGCCTTCTATGGGCTTCCAAATGTCACTTTGCCAATTCCACAAGAACAGCCTTAGCGAAAGGCTTCTTGAAGGGAAAGATGTAACTCTGTGAGATGAATTAACAGAACACAGAGCAGTTTCTCAGAAAGCTTCTTTCCAGGTTTCAACGGAAGATATTTCCTTTTTCACCATAGCCCTCTATGGGCTTCCAAATATCCCTTTGCCAATTCCACAAGAACAGCCTTAGCTAAAGGCTTCTTGAAGTGAAAGATGTAACTCTGTGAGATTAATTAACAGAACACAGAGCAGTTTCTCAGAAAGCTTCTTTCCAGTTTTGAACGGAAGATATTTCCTTTTTCACCATAGCCCTCTAGGGGCTTCCAAATATCCCTTTGCAGGTTACACAAGAACAGCCTTAGCGAAAGGCTTCTTGAAGGGAACGATGTAACTCTGTGAGATGAATTAACAGAACACTGAGCAGTTTCTCAGAACGCTTCTTTCCAGTTTTGAAGGGAAGATATTTCCTTTTTCACCATAACCTTCTATGGGCTTCCAAATATTCCCTTGCCAGTTCCACAAGAACAGCCTTAGTGAAAGGCTTCTTGAAGGGAAAGATGTAACTCTGTGAGATGAATTAACAGAACACAGAGCAGTTTCTCAGAAAGCTTCTTTCCAGTTTTGAACGGAAGGTATTTCCTTTATCACCGTAGCCCTCTATTGGCTTCCAAATATCACTAGGCCAATTCCACAAGAACAGCCTTAGCCAAAGGCTTCTTGAAGGGAAACATTTAACTCTGTGAGATGAACTCACTGAACACGGAGCAGTTTCTCAGAAAGCTTCTTTCCAATTTTGAACGGAAGATATTTCCTTTTTCACCATAGCCCTCTATGGGCTTCCAAATATCCCTTTGCCAATTCCACAAGAACAGCCTTAGCGAAAGGCTTCTTGAAGGGAAAGATGTAACTCTGTGAGATGAACTAACAGAACACAGAGCAGTTTCTCAGAAAGCTTCTTTCCAGTTTTGAACGGAAGATATTTCCTTTTTCACCATATCCCTCTATGGGATTCCTAATATCCCTTTTCCAGTTCCACAAGAACAGCCTTAGCGAAAGGCTTCTTGAAGGGAAAGATGTAACTCTGTGAGATGAACTAACAGAACACAGAGCAGTTTCTCAGAAAGCTTCTTTCCAGGTTGGAACGGAAGATATTTCCTTTTTCACCATAGCCCTCTATGGGCTTCCAAATATCCCTTTGCCAGTACCACAAGAATAGCCTTATCGAAAGGTTTCTTGAAGGGAAAGATGTAACTCTGTGAGATGAGCTAACAGAACACATAGCAGTTTCTCAGAAAGCTTCTTTCCAGTTTTGAACGAAAGACATTTCCTTTTTCACCATAGCCCTCTATGGGCTTCCAAATATCCCTTTGTCAATTCCAAAGAACAGCCTTAGCGAAAGGCTTCTTGAAGGGAAAGATGTAACTCTGTGAGATGAACTAACAGAACACAGAGTAGTTTCTCAGAAAGCTTCTTTCCAGTTTTGAACGGAAGATATTTCCTTTTTCACCATAGCCCTCTATGGGCTTCCAAATATCCCTTTGCCAATTCCACAAGAACAGCCTTAGAGAAAGGCTTCTTGAAGGGAAAGATGTAACTCTGTGAGATGAATTAACAGAACACAGAGCAGTTTCTCAGAAAGCTTCTTTCCAGTTTTGAACGGAAGATATTTCCTTTTTCACCATAGCCCTCTATGGGCTTCCAAATATCCCTTTGCCAATTCCACAAGAACAGCCTTAGCGAAAGGCTTCTTGAGGGGAAAGATGTAGTTCTGTGAGATGAATGAACAGAACACAGAGCAGTTTCTCAGAAAGCTTCTTTCCAGTTTTGAACGGAAGATATTTCCTTTTTCTCCGTTGCCCTCTATGGGCTTCCAAATATCCCTTTGCCATTTCCACCAGAACAGGGTTAGCGAAAGGCTTCTTGAAGGGAAAGATGTAACTCTGTGAGATGAATTAACAGAACACAGAGCAGATTCTCAGAAAGCTTCTTTCCACTTTTGAACGGAAGATATTTCCTTTTTCCCCATAGACCTCTAAGGGCTTCCAAATATCCCTTTGCCAGTTCCACAAGAACAGCCTTATCGAAAGGCTTCTTGAAGGGAAAGATGTAACTCTGTGAGATGAACTAACAGAACACAGAGCAGTTTCTCAGAAAGCTTCTTTCCAGTTTTGAACGGAAGATATTTCCTTTTTCACCATAGCCCTCCATGGGCTTCCAAATATCCCTTGGCCAATTCCACAAGAACAGCCTTAGCGAAAGGATTCTTGAAGGGAAAGATGTAACTCTGTGAGATGAATTCAGAGAACACAGAGCAATTTCTCAGAAAGCTTCTTTCCAGTTTTGAACGGAAGATATTTCCTTTTTCACCATAGTCCTCTATGGGCTTCCAAATATCCCTTTGCCAATTCCACAAGAACAGCCTTAGCGAAAGGCTTCTTGAAGGGAAAGATGTTACTCTGTTTGATGAATTCAGAGAACACAGAGCAGTTTCTCCGAAAGCTTCTTTCCAGTTTTGAACGGAAGATATTTCCTTTTTCACCATAGCACTCTATGGGCTTCCAAATATCCCTTTGCCAGTTCCACAAGAACAGCCTTAGCGAAAGGCTTCTTGAAGTGAAAGATGTATCTCTGTCAGATGAACTAAGAGAACACAGAGCAGTTTCTCAGAACGTTTCTTTCCAGTTTTGCCTGGAAGATATTTCCTTTTTCACCATAGCCCTCTATGGACTTCCAAATATCCCTTTGCCAATTCCACAAGAACAGCCTTAGCGAAAGGCTTCTTGAAGGGAAAGATGTAACTCTGTGAGATGAATTAACAGAACACAGAGCAGTTTCTCAGAAAGCTTCTTTCCAGTTTTGAACGGAAGATATTTCCTTTTTCACCATAGCCCTCTATGGGCTTCCAAATATCCCTTTGCCAGTTCCACAAGAACAGCCTTAGCGAAAGGCTTCTTGAAGGGAAAGATGGAACTCTGTGAGATGAACTAACAGAACACAGAGCAGTTTCTCAGAAAGCTTCTTTCCAGTTTTGAACGGAAGATATTTCCTTTTTCACCATAGCCCTCTATGGGTTTCCTAACATCCCTTTGCCAATTCCACAAGAACAGCCTTAGCGAAAGGCTTCTTGAAGGGAAAGATGTAACTCGGTGAGTTGAATTCAGAGAACACAGAGCAGTTTCTCAGAAAGCTTCTTTCCAGTTTTGAACGGAAGATATTTAATTTTTCACCATAGCCCTCTTTGGGCTTCCAAATATCCCTTTGACAGTTCCACAAGAACAGCCTTAGCGAAAGGCTTCTTGAAGGGAAAGATGTAACTCTTTGAGATGAACTAAGAGAACACAGAGCAGTTTCTCAGAAAGTTTCTTTCAAGTTTTGAACGGAAGATATTTCCTTTTTCACGGAACATATTTCCTTTTTCACCATAGCCCTCTGTGGGCTTCCAAATATCCCTTTGCCAGTCCCACAAGAACAGCCTTAGCGAAAGGCTTCTTGAAGGGAAAGATGTAACTCTGTGAGATGAACTAACAGAACACAGAGCAGTTTCTCAGAAAGCTTCTTTCCAGTTTTGAACGGAAGATATTTCCTTTTTCACCATAGCCCTCTAT
Organism: Chlorocebus sabaeus; assembly: GCF_047675955.1. Classification (NCBI taxonomy): domain Eukaryota; kingdom Metazoa; phylum Chordata; class Mammalia; order Primates; family Cercopithecidae; genus Chlorocebus; species Chlorocebus sabaeus. Next base: position 37,354,020 of record NC_132909.1, read on the forward strand.
GGGCTTCCAAATATCCCTTTGCCAGTACCACAAGAACAGCCTTATCGAAAGGTTTCTTGAAGGGAAAGATGTAACTCTGTGAGATGAGGTAACAGAACACATAGCAGTTTCTCAGAAAGCTTCTTTCCAGTTTTCAACGGAAGATATTTCCTTTTTCACCATAGCCCTCTATGGGCTTCCAAATATCCCTTTGCCAATTCCAAAGAACAGCCTTAGCGAAAGGCTTCTTGAAGGGAAAGATGTAACTCTGTGAGATGAATTCAGAGAACACAGAGCAGTTTCTCAGAAAGCTTCTTTCCAGTTTTGAACGGAAGATATTTCCTTTTTCACCATAGCCCTCTATGGGCTTCCAAATATCCCTTTTCCAGTTCCACAAGAACAGGCTTAGCGAAAGGCTTCTTGAAGGGAAAGATGTAACTCTGTGAGATGAATTAACACAGCACAGAGCAGTTTCTCTGAAAGCTTCTTTCCAGTTTTGAACGGAAGATATTTCCTTTTTCACCATAGCCCTCTATGGGCTACCAAATATCCCTTTACCAGTTCCACAAGAACAGCCTTAGCGAAAGGCTTCTTGAAGGGAAAGATGTAACTCTGTGAGATGAACTAACAGAACACAGAGCAGTTTCTCAGAAAGTTTCTTTCAAGTTTTGAACGGAAGATATTTCCTTTTTCACGGAAGATATTTCCTTTTTCACCAGAGCCCTCTGTGGGCTTCCAAATATCCCTTTGCCAGTCCCACAAGAACAGCCTTAGCGAAAGGCTTCTTGAAGGGAAAGATGTAACTCTGTCAGATGAACTAACAGAACACAGAGCAGTTTCTCAGAAAGCCTCTTTCCAGTTTTGAACGGAAGATATTTCCTTTTTCACCGTAGCCCTCTACGGGCTTCCAAATATCCCTTTGCCAATTCCACAAGAACAGCCTTAGCGAAAGGCTTCTTGAAGGGAAAGATGTAACTCTGTGAGATGAATTAACAGAACACAGAGCAGATTCTCAGAAAGCTTCTTTCCAGTTTTGAACGGAAGATATTTCCTTTTTCCCCATAGCCCTCTATGGGCTTCCAAATATCCCTTTGCCAGTTCCACATGAAGAGCCTTAGCGAAAGGCTTCTTGAAGGGAAAGATGTAACTCTGTGAGATGAACTAACAGAACACAGAGCAGTTTCTCAGAAAGCTTCTTTCCGGTTTTGAACGGAAGATATTTCCTTTTTCTCCGTAGCCCTCTATGGGCTTCCAAATATCCCTTGGCCAATTCCACAAGAACAGCCTTAGCGAAAGGATTCTTGAAGGGAAAGATGTAACTCTGTGAGATGAATTCAGAGAACACAGAGCAATTTCTCAGAAAGCTTCTTTCCAGTTTTGAACGGAAGATATTTCCTTTTTCACCATAGTCCTCTATGGGCTTCCAAATATCCCTTTGCCAATTCCACAAGAACAGCCTTAGCGAAAGGCTTCTTGAAGGGAAAGATGTAACTCTGTTTGATGAATTCACAGAACACAGAGCAGTTTCTCAGAAAGCTTCTTTCCAGTTTTGAACGGAAGATATTTCCTTTTTCACCATAGCCCTCCATGGGCTTCCAAATATCCCTTTGCCATTTCCACCAGAACAACCTTAGCGAAAGGCTTCTTGAAGGGAAAGATGTAACTCTGTGAGATGAATTAACAGAACACAGAGCAGATTCTCAGAAAGCTTCTTTCCACTTTTGAACGGAAGATATTTCCTTTTTCCCCATAGACCTCTAAGGGCTTCCAAATATCCCTTTGCCAGTTCCACAAGAACAGCCTTATCGAAAGGCTTCTTGAAGGGAAAGATGTAACTCTGTGAGATGAACTAACAGAACACAGAGCAGTTTCTCAGAAAGCTTCTTTCCAGTTTTGAAGGGAAGATATTTCCTTTTTCACCATAGCCCTCCATGGGCTTCCAAATATCCCTTGGCCAATTCCACAAGAACAGCCTTAGCGAAAGGATTCTTGAAGGGAAAGATGTAACTCTGTGAGATGAATTCAGAGAACACAGAGCAATTTCTCAGAAAGCTTCTTTCCAGTTTTGAACGGAAGATATTTCCTTTTTCACCATAGTCCTCTATGGGCTTCCAAATATCCCTTTGCCACTTCCACAAGAACAGCCTTAGCGAAAGGCTTCTTGAAGGGAAAGATGTAACTCTGTTTGATGAATTCAGAGAACACAGAGCAGTTTCTCCGAAAGCTTCTTTCCAGTTTTGAACGGAAGATATTTCCTTTTTCACCATAGCCCTCTATGGGCTTCCAAATATCCCTTTTCCAGTTCCACAAGAACAGGCTTAGCGAAAGGCTTCTTGAAGGGAAAGATGTAACTCTGTGAGATGAATTAACACAGCACAGAGCAGTTTCTCTGAAAGCTTCTTTCCAGTTTTGAACGGAAGATATTTCCTTTTTCACCATAGCCCTCTATGGGCTACCAAATATCCCTTTACCAGTTCCACAAGAACAGCCTTAGCGAAAGGCTTCTTGAAGGGAAAGATGTAACTCTGTGAGATGAACTAACAGAACACAGAGCAGTTTCTCAGAAAGTTTCTTTCAAGTTTTGAACGGAAGATATTTCCTTTTTCACGGAAGATATTTCCTTTTTCACCAGAGCCCTCTGTGGGCTTCCAAATATCCCTTTGCCAGTCCCACAAGAACAGCCTTAGCGAAAGGCTTCTTGAAGGGAAAGATGTAACTCTGTCAGATGAACTAAAAGAACACAGAGCAGTTTCTCAGAAAGCCTCTTTCCAGTTTTGAACGGAAGATATTTCCTTTTTCACCGTAGCCCTCTACGGGCTTCCAAATATCCCTTTGCCAATTCCACAAGAACAGCCTTAGCGAAAGGCTTCTTGAAGGGAAAGATGTAACTCTGTGAGATGAATTAACAGAACACAGAGCAGATTCTCAGAAAGCTTCTTTCCAGTTTTGAACGGAAGATATTTCCTTTTTCCCCATAGCCCTCTATGGGCTTCCAAATATCCCTTTGCCAGTTCCACATGAAGAGCCTTAGCGAAAGGCTTCTTGAAGGGAAAGATGTAACTCTGTGAGATGAACTAACAGAACACAGAGCAGTTTCTCAGAAAGCTTCTTTCCAGTTTTGAACGGAAGATATTTCCTTTTTCTCCGTAGCCCTCTAAGGGCTTCCAAATATCCCTTTGCCATTTCCACCAGAACAACCTTAGCGAAAGGCTTCTTGAAGGGAAAGATGTAACTCTGTGAGATGAATTAACAGAACACAGAGCAGATTCTCAGAAAGCTTCTTTCCACTTTTGAACGGAAGATATTTCCTTTTTCCCCATAGACCTCTAAGGGCTTCCAAATATCCCTTTGCCAGTTCCACAAGAACAGCCTTATCGAAAGGCTTCTTGAAGGGAAAGATGTAACTCTGTGAGATGAACTAACAGAACACAGAGCAGTTTCTCAGAAAGCTTCTTTCCAGTTTTGAACGGAAGATATTTCCTTTTTCACCATAGCCCTCCATGGGCTTCCAAATATCCCTTGGCCAATTCCACAAGAACAGCCTTAGCGAAAGGATTCTTGAAGGGAAAGATGTAACTCTGTGAGATGAATTCAGAGAACACAGAGCAATTTCTCAGAAAGCTTCTTTCCAGTTTTGAACGGAAGATATTTCCTTTTTCACCATAGTCCTCTATGGGCTTCCAAATATCCCTTTGCCAATTCCACAAGAACAGCCTTAGCGAAAGGCTTCTTGAAGGGAAAGATGTAACTCTGTTTGATGAATTCAGAGAACACAGAGCAGTTTCTCCGAAAGCTTCTTTCCAGTTTTGAACGGAAGATATTTCCTTTTTCACCATAGCCCTCTAGGGGCTTCCAAATATCCCTTTGCAGGTTCCACAAGAACAGCCTTAGCGAAAGGCTTCTTGAAGGGAAAGATGTATCCCTGTGAGATGAATTAACAGAACACAGAGCAGTTTCTCAGAAAGCTTCTTTCCAGTTTTGAACGGAAGATATTTCCTTTTTCACCATAGCCCTCTACGGGCTTCCAAATATCTCTTTGCCAATACCACAAGAACAGCGTTAGCGAAAGGCTTCTTGAAGGCAAAGATGTAACTCTGTGAAATGAATTCAGAGAACACAGAGCAGTTTCTCAGACAGCTTCTTTCCAGTTTTGAACGGAAGATATTACCTTTTTCACCATAGCCCACAAGGGGCTTCCAAATATCCCTTTGCCAATTCCACAAGAACAGCCTTAGCGAAAGGCTTCTTGAAGGGAACGATGTAACTCTGTTAGACGAATTAACAGAACACTGAGCAGTTTCTCAGAACGCTTCTTTCCAGTTCTGAAGGGAAGATATTTCCTTTTTCACCATAACCCTCAATGGGCTTCCTAATATTCCCTTGCCAGTTCCACAAGAACAGCCTTAGCGAAAGGCTTCTTGAAGGGAAAGATGTAACTCTGTGAGATGAACTAACAGAACACAGAGCAGTTTCTCAGAAAGCATCTTTGCAGTATTGAATGGAAGATATTTCCTTTTTCACCATAGCCTTCTATGGGCTTCCAAATGTCACTTTGCCAATTCCACAAGAACAGCCTTAGCGAAAGGCTTCTTGAAGGGAAAGATGTAACTCTGTGAGATGAATTAACAGAACACAGAGCAGTTTCTCAGAAAGCTTCTTTCCAGGTTTCAACGGAAGATATTTCCTTTTTCACCATAGCCCTCTATGGGCTTCCAAATATCCCTTTGCCAATTCCACAAGAACAGCCTTAGCTAAAGGCTTCTTGAAGTGAAAGATGTAACTCTGTGAGATTAATTAACAGAACACAGAGCAGTTTCTCAGAAAGCTTCTTTCCAGTTTTGAACGGAAGATATTTCCTTTTTCACCATAGCCCTCTAGGGGCTTCCAAATATCCCTTTGCAGGTTACACAAGAACAGCCTTAGCGAAAGGCTTCTTGAAGGGAACGATGTAACTCTGTGAGATGAATTAAGAGAACACTGAGCAGTTTCTCAGAACGCTTCTTTCCAGTTTTGAAGGGAAGATATTTCCTTTTTCACCATAACCTTCTATGGGCTTCCAAATATTCCCTTGCCAGTTCCACAAGAACAGCCTTAGTGAAAGGCTTCTTGAAGGGAAAGATGTAACTCTGTGAGATGAATTAACAGAACACAGAGCAGTTTCTCAGAAAGCTTCTTTCCAGTTTTGAACGGAAGGTATTTCCTTTATCACCGTAGCCCTCTATTGGCTTCCAAATATCACTAGGCCAATTCCACAAGAACAGCCTTAGCCAAAGGCTTCTTGAAGGGAAACATTTAACTCTGTGAGATGAACTCACTGAACACGGAGCAGTTTCTCAGAAAGCTTCTTTCCAATTTTGAACGGAAGATATTTCCTTTTTCACCATAGCCCTCTATGGGCTTCCAAATATCCCTTTGCCAATTCCACAAGAACAGCCTTAGCGAAAGGCTTCTTGAAGGGAAAGATGTAACTCTGTGAGATGAACTAACAGAACACAGAGCAGTTTCTCAAAAAGCTTCTTTCCAGTTTTGAACTTAAGGTATTTCCTTTTTCACCATAGCCCTCTATGGGCTTCCAAATATCCCTTTGCCAATTCCACAAGAACAGCCTTAGTGAAAGGCTTCTTGAAGGGAACGATGTAACTCTGTGAGATGAATTAACAGAACACAGAGCAGTTTCTCACAAAGCTTCTTTCCAGTTTTGAACGGAAGTTATTTCCTTTTTCACCATAGCCCTCTATGGGCTTCTAAATATCCCTTTGCCAGTTCCACAAGAACAGCCTTAGCGAAAGGCTTCTTGAAGGGAAAGATGTAACTCTGTGAGATGAACTAACGGTACACTGAGCAGTTTTTCAGAAAGCTTCTTTCCAGTTTTGAACGGAAGATATTTCCTTTTTCACCATAGCCCTCTATGGGCTTCCAAATATCCCTTTGCCAATTCCAGAAGAACAGCCTTAGCGAAAGGCTTCTTGAAGGGAAACATGTAACTCTGTGAGATGAACTAACAGAACAGAGAGCAGTTTTTCAGAAAGCTTCTTTCCAGTTTTGAACGGAAGATATTTCCTTTTTCACCATCGCCCTCTAGGGCTTCCAAATATCCCTTTGCCAATTCCACAAGAACAGCCTTAGCGAAAGGCTTCTTGAAGGGAAAGATGTCACTCTGTGAGATGAACTAACAGAACACAGAGCAGTTTCTCAGAAAGTTTCTTTCCGGTTTTGAACGAAAGTTAGTTCCTTTTTCACCATAGCCCTCTATGGGCTTCTTCATATCCCTTTGCCAGTTCCACAAGAACAGCCTTAGCGAAAGGCTTCTAGAAGGGAAAGATGTAACTCTGTGAGATGAACTAACAGAACACAGAGCAGTTTCTCAGAAAGCTTCTTTCCAGTTTTGAACGGAAGATATTTCCTTTTTCACCGTAGCCCTCTATGGGCTTCCAAATATCCCTTTGCCAATTCCACAAGAACAGCCTTAGCGAAAGGCTTCTTGAAGGGAAAGATGTCACTCTGTGAGATGAACTAACAGAACACAGAGCAGTTTCTCAGAAAGTTTCTTTCCGGTTTTGAACGGAAGATATTTCCTTTTTCACCATAGCCCTCTATGGGCTTCCAAATATCCCTTTGCCATTTCCACAAGAACAGCCTTAGCGAAAGGCTTCTTGAAGGGAAAGATGTAACTCCGTGAGATGAATTCAGAGAACAGAGAGCAGTTTCTCAGAAAGCTTATTTCTGGTTTTGAACGGAAGATATTTCCTTTTTCACCATAGCCCTCTATGGGCTTCCAAATATCCCTTTGCCAATTCCACAAGAACAGCCTTAGCGAAAGTCTTCTTGAAGGGAAAGATGTAACTCTGTGAGATGAACTAACAGAACACAGAGCAGTTTCTCAGAAAGTTTCTTTCCGGTTTTGAACGGAAGATAGTTCCTTTTTCACCATAGCCCTCTATGGGCTTCCAAATATCCCTTTGCCAATTCCACAAGAACAGCCTTAGTGAAAGGCTTCTTGAAGGGAACGATGTAAATCTGTGAGATGAATTAACAGAACACAGAGCAGTTTCTCAGAAAGCTTCTTTCCAGTTTTGAACGGAAGGTATTTCCTTTATCAACGTAGCCCTCTATTGGCTTCCAAATATCACTAGGCCAATTCCACAAGAACAGCCTTAGCCAAAGGCTTCTTGAAGGGAAACATGTAACTCTGTGAGATGAACTCACTGAACACAGAGCAGTTTCTCAGAAAGCTTCTTTCCAATTTTTAACGGAAGATATTTCCTTTTTCACCATAGCCCTCTATGGGCTTCCAAATATCCCTTTGCCAATTCCACAAGAAAAGCCTTAGCGAAAGGCTTCTTGAAGGGAAAGATGTAACTCTGTGAGATGAACTAACAGAACACAGAGCAGTTTCTCAAAAAGCTTCTTTCCAGTTTTGAACTTAAGGTATTTCCTTTTTCACCATAGCCCTCTATGGGCTTCCAAATATCCCTTTGCCAATTCCACAAGAACAGCCTTAGTGAAAGGCTTCTTGAAGGGAACGATGTAACTCTGTGAGATGAATTAACAGAACACAGAGCAGTTTCTCAAAAAGCTTCTTTCCAGTTTTGAACGGAAGTTATTTCCTTTTTCACCATAGCCCTCTATGGGCTTCTAAATATCCCTTTGCCAGTTCCACAAGAACAGCCTTAGCGAAAGGCTTCTTGAAGGGAAAGATGTAACTCTGTGAGATGAACTAACGGTACACTGAGCAGTTTTTCAGAAAGCTTCTTTCCAGTTTTGAACGGAAGATATTTCCTTTTTCACCATAGCCCTCTATGGGCTTCCAAATATCCCTTTGCCAATTCCAGAAGAACAGCCTTAGCGAAAGGCTTCTTGAAGGGAAACATGTAACTCTGTGAGATGAACTAACAGAACACAGAGCAGTTTTTCAGAAAGCTTCTTTCCAGTTTTGAACGGAAGATATTTCCTTTTTCACCATAGCCCTCTAGGGGTTCCAAATATCCCTTTGCCAATTCCACAAGAACAGACTTAGCGAAAGGCTTCTTGAAGGGAAAGATGTAACTCTGTGAGATGAACTAACAGAACACAGAGCAGTTTCTCAGAAAGTTTCTTTCCGGTTTTGAACGGAAGATAGTTCCTTTTTCACCCTAGCCCTCTATGGGCTTCTAAATATCCCTTTGCCAGTTCCACAAGAACAGCCTTAGCGAAAGGCTTCTTGAAGGGAAAGATGTAACTCCGTGAGATGAATTCAGAGAACAGAGAGCAGTTTCTCAGAAAGCTTATTTCCAGTTTTGAACGGAAGATATTTCCTTTTTCACCATAGCCCTCTATGGGCTTCCAAATATCCCTTTGCCAATTCCACAAGAACAGCCTTAGCGAAAGGCTTCTTGAAGGGAAACATGTAACTCTGTGAGATGAACTAACAGAACACAGAGCAGTTTCTCAGAAAGCTTCTTTCCAATTTTGAACGGAAGATATTTCCTTTTTCACCGTAGCCCTCTATGGGCTTCCAAATATTCCCTTGCCAGTTCCACAAGAACAGCCTTAGCGAAAGGCTTCTTGAAGGGAAAGATGTAATTCTGTGAGATGAACTAACGGTACACAGAGCAGTTTCTCAGAAAGCTTCTTTCCAGTTTTGAACGGAAGGAATTTCCTTTTTCACCATAGCCCTCTATGGGCTTCCAAATATCCCTTTACCAATTCCACAAGAACAGCCTTAGCGAAAGCCTTCTTGAAGGGAAAGATGTAACTCTGTGAGATGAATTAACAGAACACAGAGCAGTTTCTCAGAAAGCTTCTTTCCAGTTTTGGAAGGAAGAGAGTTCCTTTTTCACAATAGCCCTCTATGGGCTTCCAAATATCCCTTTGCCAATTCCACAAGAACAGACTTAGCGAAAGGCTTCTTGAAGGGAAAGATGTAACTCTGTGAGATGAACTAACAGAACACAGAGCAGTTTCTCAGAACGCTTCTTTCTAGTTTTGAAGGGAAGATATTTCCTTTTTCACCATTGCCCTCTAAGGGCTTCCAAATATCCCCTTGCCAGTTCCACAAGAACAGCCTTAGCGAAAGGCTTCTTGAAGGGGAAGTTGTAACTCTCTAAGATGAACTAACTGTGCACAGAGCAGTTTCTCTGAAAGCTTCTTTCCAGTTTTGAACGGAAGGTATTTCCTTTTTCACCATAGCCCTCTATGGGCTTCCAAATATCCCTTTGCCAATTCCACAAGAACAGCCTTAGCGAAAGGCTTCTTGAAGGGAAAGATGTAACTCTGTGAGATGAACTAACAGAACACAGAGCAGTTTCTCAGAAAGCTTCTTTCCAGTTTTGAACGGAAGATATTTCCTTTTTCACCATAGCCCTCTAGGGGTTCCAAATATCCCTTTGCCAATTCCTCAAGAACAGACTTAGCGAAAGGCTTCTTGAAGGGAAAGATGTAACTCTGTGAGATGAACTAACAGAACACAGAGCAGTTTCTCAGAAAGCTTCTTTCCGGTTTTGAACGGAAGATAGTTCCTTTTTCACCATAGCCCTCTCTGGGCTTCTAAATATCCCTTTGCCAGTTCCACAAGAACAGCCTTAGCGAAAGGCTTCTAGAAGGGAAAGATGTAACTCTGTGAGATGAACTAACAGAACACTGAGCAGTTTCTCAGAAAGATTCTTTCCAGTTTTGAACGGAAGATATTTCCTTTTTCACCATAGCCCTCTATGGGTTTCCAAATATCCCTTTGCCAATTCCACAAGAACAGCCTTAGTGAAAGGCTTCTTGAAGGGAAAGATGTCACTCTGTGAGATGAACTAACAGAACACAGAGCAGTTTCTCAGAAAGCTTCTTTCCAGTTTTGAACGGAAGGTATTTCCTTTTTCACCATAGCCCTCTAAGGGCTTCCAAATATCCCTTTGACAATTCCACAAGAACAGCCTTAGCGAAAGGCTTCTTGAAGGGAAAGATGTATCTCTGTGAGATGAACTAACAGAACACAGAGCAGTTTCTCAGAAAGTTTCTTTCCGGTGTTGAACGGAAGATAGTTCCTTTTTCACCATAGCCCTCTATGGGCTTCCAAATATCCCTTTGCCAATTCCAAAAGAACAGCCTTAGCGAAAGGCTTCTTGAAGGGAAAGATGTAACTCTGTGAAATGAACTAACGGAACACAGAGCAGATTCTCAGAAAGCTTCTTTCCAGTTTTGAACGGAAGATATTTCCTTTTTCACCATAGCCCTCTATGGGCTTCCAAATATCCCTTTTCCATTTCCACAAGAACAGCCTTAGCGAAAGGCTTCTTGAAGGGAAAGATGTAACTCCGTGATATGAATTCAGAGAACAGACAGCAGTTTCTCAGAAAGCTTCTTTCCAGTTTTGAACGGAAGATATTTCCTTTTTCACCATAGCCCTCTATGGGCTTCCAAATATCCCTTTGCCAATTCCACAAGAACAGCCTTAGCGAAAGGCTTCTTGAAGGGAAAGATGTAACTCTGTGAGATGAACTAACAGAACACAGAGCAGTTTCTCAGAAAGCTTCTTTCCAGTTTTGAACGGAAGATATTTCCTTTTTCACCATAGCCCTCTATGGGCTTCCAAATATCCCTTTTCCATTTCCACAAGAACAGCCTTAGCGAAAGGCTTCCTGAATGGAAAGATGTAACTCCGTGATATGAGTTCAGAGAACAGAAAGCAGTTTCTCAGAAAGCTTCTTTCCAGTTTTGAACGGAAGATATTTCCTTTTTCACCATAGCCCTCTATGGCCTTCCCAATATCCCTTTGCCAATTCCACAAGAACAGCCTTAGCGAAAGGCTTCTTGAAGGGAAAGATGTAACTCTGTGAGATGAACTAACAGAACACAGAGCAGTTTCTCAGAAAGCTTCTTTCCAGTTTTGAACGGAAGATATTTCCTTTTTCACCATAGCCCTCTATGGGCTTCCAAATATTCCCTTGCCAGTTCCACAAGAACAGCCTTAGCGAAAGGCTTCTTGAAGGGAAAGATGTAACTGTGTGAGATGAACTAACGGTACACAGAGCAGTTTCTCAGAAAGCTTCTTTCCAGTTTTGAACGGAAGGTATTTCCTTTTTCACCATAGCCCTCTATGGGCTTCCAAATATCCCTTTGCCAATTCCACAAGAACAGCCTTAGCGAAAGGCTTCTTGAAGGGAAAGATGTCACTCTGTGAGATGAACTAACAGAACACAGAGCAGTTTCTCAGAAAGTTTCTTTCCGGTTTTGAACGGAAGATATTTCCTTTTTCACCATAGCCCTCTATGGGCTTCCAAATATCCCTTTGCCATTTCCACAAGAACAGCCTTAGCGAAAGGCTTCTTGAAGGGAAAGATGTAACTCCGTGAGATGAATTCAGAGAACAGAGAGCAGTTTCTCAGAAAGCTTATTTCTGGTTTTGAACGGAAGATATTTCCTTTTTCACCATAGCCCTCTATGGGCTTCCAAATATCCCTTTGCCAATTCCACAAGAACAGCCTTAGCGAAAGTCTTCTTGAAGGGAAAGATGTAACTCTGTGAGATGAACTAACAGAACACAGAGCAGTTTCTCAGAAAGTTTCTTTCCGGTTTTGAACGGAAGATAGTTCCTTTTTCACCATAGCCCTCTATGGGCTTCCAAATATCCCTTTGCCAATTCCACAAGAACAGCCTTAGTGAAAGGCTTCTTGAAGGGAACGATGTAAATCTGTGAGATGAATTAACAGAACACAGAGCAGTTTCTCAGAAAGCTTCTTTCCAGTTTTGAACGGAAGGTATTTCCTTTATCAACGTAGCCCTCTATTGGCTTCCAAATATCACTAGGCCAATTCCACAAGAACAGCCTTAGCCAAAGGCTTCTTGAAGGGAAACATGTAACTCTGTGAGATGAACTCACTGAACACAGAGCAGTTTCTCAGAAAGCTTCTTTCCAATTTTTAACGGAAGATATTTCCTTTTTCACCATAGCCCTCTATGGGCTTCCAAATATCCCTTTGCCAATTCCACAAGAAAAGCCTTAGCGAAAGGCTTCTTGAAGGGAAAGATGTAACTCTGTGAGATGAACTAACAGAACACAGAGCAGTTTCTCAAAAAGCTTCTTTCCAGTTTTGAACTTAAGGTATTTCCTTTTTCACCATAGCCCTCTATGGGCTTCCAAATATCCCTTTGCCAATTCCACAAGAACAGCCTTAGTGAAAGGCTTCTTGAAGGGAACGATGTAACTCTGTGAGATGAATTAACAGAACACAGAGCAGTTTATCAAAAAGCTTCTTTCCAGTTTTGAACGGAAGTTATTTCCTTTTTCACCATAGCCCTCTATGGGCTTCTAAATATCCCTTTGCCAGTTCCACAAGAACAGCCTTAGCGAAAGGCTTCTTGAAGGGAAAGATGTAACTCTGTGAGATGAACTAACGGTACACTGAGCAGTTTTTCAGAAAGCTTCTTTCCAGTTTTGAACGGAAGATATTTCCTTTTTCACCATAGCCCTCTATGGGCTTCCAAATATCCCTTTGCCAATTCCAGAAGAACAGCCTTAGCGAAAGGCTTCTTGAAGGGAAACATGTAACTCTGTGAGATGAACTAACAGAACACAGAGCAGTTTTTCAGAAAGCTTCTTTCCAGTTTTGAACGGAAGATATTTCCTTTTTCACCATAGCCCTCTAGGGGTTCCAAATATCCCTTTGCCAATTCCACAAGAACAGACTTAGCGAAAGGCTTCTTGAAGGGAAAGATGTAACTCTGTGAGATGAACTAACAGAACACAGAGCAGTTTCTCAGAAAGTTTCTTTCCGGTTTTGAACGGAAGATAGTTCCTTTTTCACCCTAGCCCTCTATGGGCTTCTAAATATCCCTTTGCCAGTTCCACAAGAACAGCCTTAGCGAAAGGCTTCTTGAAGGGAAAGATGTAACTCCGTGAGATGAATTCAGAGAACAGAGAGCAGTTTCTCAGAAAGCTTATTTCCAGTTTTGAACGGAAGATATTTCCTTTTTCACCATAGCCCTCTATGGGCTTCCAAATATCCCTTTGCCAATTCCACAAGAACAGCCTTAGCGAAAGGCTTCTTGAAGGGAAACATGTAACTCTGTGAGATGAACTAACAGAACACAGAGCAGTTTCTCAGAAAGCTTCTTTCCAATTTTGAACGGAAGATATTTCCTTTTTCACCATAGCCCTCTATGGGCTTCCAAATATTCCCTTGCCAGTTCCACAAGAACAGCCTTAGCGAAAGGCTTCTTGAAGGGAAAGATGTAATTCTGTGAGATGAACTAACGGTACACAGAGCAGTTTCTCAGAAAGCTTCTTTCCAGTTTTGAACGGAAGGAATTTCCTTTTTCACCATAGCCCTCTATGGGCTTCCAAATATCCCTTTACCAATTCCACAAGAACAGCCTTAGCGAAAGCCTTCTTGAAGGGAAAGATGTAACTCTGTGAGATGAATTAACAGAACACAGAGCAGTTTCTCAGAAAGCTTCTTTCCAGTTTTGGAAGGAAGAGAGTTCCTTTTTCACAATAGCCCTCTATGGGCTTCCAAATATCCCTTTGCCAATTCCACAAGAACAGACTTAGCGAAAGGCTTCTTGAAGGGAAAGATGTAACTCTGTGAGATGAACTAACAGAACACAGAGCAGTTTCTCAGAACGCTTCTTTCTAGTTTTGAAGGGAAGATATTTCCTTTTTCACCATTGCCCTCTAAGGGCTTCCAAATATCCCCTTGCCAGTTCCACAAGAACAGCCTTAGCGAAAGGCTTCTTGAAGGGGAAGTTGTAACTCTCTAAGATGAACTAACTGTGCACAGAGCAGTTTCTCTGAAAGCTTCTTTCCAGTTTTGAACGGAAGGTATTTCCTTTTTCACCATAGCCCTCTATGGGCTTCCAAATATCCCTTTGCCAATTCCACAAGAACAGCCTTAGCGAAAGGCTTCTTGAAGGGAAAGATGTAACTCTGTGAGATGAACTAACAGAACACAGAGCAGTTTCTCAGAAAGCTTCTTTCCAGTTTTGAACGGAAGATATTTCCTTTTTCACCATAGCCCTCTAGGGGTTCCAAATATCCCTTTGCCAATTCCTCAAGAACAGACTTAGCGAAAGGCTTCTTGAAGGGAAAGATGTAACTCTGTGAGATGAACTAACAGAACACAGAGCAGTTTCTCAGAAAGCTTCTTTCCGGTTTTGAACGGAAGATAGTTCCTTTTTCACCATAGCCCTCTCTGGGCTTCTAAATATCCCTTTGCCAGTTCCACAAGAACAGCCTTAGCGAAAGGCTTCTAGAAGGGAAAGATGTAACTCTGTGAGATGAACTAACAGAACACTGAGCAGTTTCTCAGAAAGATTCTTTCCAGTTTTGAACGGAAGATATTTCCTTTTTCACCATAGCCCTCTATGGGTTTCCAAATATCCCTTTGCCAATTCCACAAGAACAGCCTTAGTGAAAGGCTTCTTGAAGGGAAAGATGTCACTCTGTGAGATGAACTAACAGAACACAGAGCAGTTTCTCAGAAAGCTTCTTTCCAGTTTTGAACGGAAGGTATTTCCTTTTTCACCATAGCCCTCTAAGGGCTTCCAAATATCCCTTTGACAATTCCACAAGAACAGCCTTAGCGAAAGGCTTCTTGAAGGGAAAGATGTATCTCTGTGAGATGAACTAACAGAACACAGAGCAGTTTCTCAGAAAGTTTCTTTCCGGTGTTGAACGGAAGATAGTTCCTTTTTCACCATAGCCCTCTATGGGCTTCCAAATATCCCTTTGCCAATTCCAAAAGAACAGCCTTAGCGAAAGGCTTCTTGAAGGGAAAGATTTAACTCTGTGAAATGAACTAACAGAACACAGAGCAGATTCTCAGAAAGCTTCTTTCCAGTTTTGAACGGAAGATATTTCCTTTTTCACCATAGCCCTCTATGGGCTTCCAAATATCCCTTTTCCATTTCCACAAGAACAGCCTTAGCGAAAGGCTTCTTGAAGGGAAAGATGTAACTCCGTGATATGAATTCAGAGAACAGACAGCAGTTTCTCAGAAAGCTTCTTTCCAGTTTTGAACGGAAGATATTTCCTTTTTCACCATAGCCCTCTATGGGCTTCCAAATATCCCTTTGCCAATTCCACAAGAACAGCCTTAGCGAAAGGCTTCTTGAAGGGAAAGATGTAACTCTGTGAGATGAACTAACAGAACACAGAGCAGTTTCTCAGAAAGCTTCTTTCCAGTTTTGAACGGAAGATATTTCCTTTTTCACCATAGCCCTCTATGGGCTTCCAAATATCCCTTTTCCATTTCCACAAGAACAGCCTTAGCGAAAGGCTTCCTGAATGGAAAGATGTAACTCCGTGATATGAGTTCAGAGAACAGAAAGCAGTTTCTCAGAAAGCTTCTTTCCAGTTTTGAACGGAAGATATTTCCTTTTTCACCATAGCCCTCTATGGCCTTCCAAATATTCCCTTGCCAGTTCCACAAGAACAGCCTTAGCGAAAGGCTTCTTGAAGGGAAAGATGTAACTCTATGAGATGAACTAACGGTACACAGAGCAGTTTCTCAGAAAGCTTCTTTCCAGTTTTGAACAGAAGGTATTTCCTTTTTCACCATAGCCCTCTATGGGCTTCCAAATATCCCTTTGCCAATTCCACAAGAACAGCCTTAGCGAAAGGCTTCTTGAGGGGAAAGATGTCACTCTGTGAGATGAACTAACAGAACACAGAGCAGTTTCTCAGAAAGTTTCTTTCCGGTTTTGAACGGAAGATAGTTCCTTTTTCACCATAGCCCTCTATGGGCTTCCAAATATCCCTTTGCCAATTCCAGAAGAACAGCGTTAGCGAAAGGCTTCTTGAAGGGAACGATGTAACTCTGTGAGATGAATTAAGAGAACACAGAGTAGTTTCTCAGAAAGCTTCTTTCCAGTTTTGAACGGAAGATATTTCCTTTTTCACCATAGCCCTCTATGGGCTTCTAAATATCCCTTTGCCAGTTCCACAAGAACAGCATTAGCGAAAGGCTTCTTGAAGGGAAAGATGTAACTCTGTGAGATGAACTAGCAGAACACAGAGCAGTTTCTCAGAAAGCTTCTTTCCGGTTTTGAACGGAAGATATTTCCTTTTTCACCATAGCCCTCTAGGGGCTTCCAAATATCCCTTTGCCAATACCACAAGAACAGCCTTAGCGAAAGGCTTCTTGAAGGCAAAGATGTAACTCTGTGAAATGAATTCAGAGAACACAGAGCAGTTTCTCAGTAAGCTTCTTTCCAGTTTTGAACGGAAGATATTTCCTTTTTCAGCTTAGCCCACTATGGGCTTCCAAATATCCCTTTGCCAATTCCAAAAGAACAGCCTTATCGAAAGGCTTCTTGAAGGGAACGATGTAACTCTGTGAGATGAATTAACAGAACACTGAGCAGTTTCTCAGAACGCTTCTTTCCAGTTTTGAACAGAAGATATTTCCTTTTTCACCATAACCCTCTATGGGCTTCCAAATATTCCCTTGCCAGTTCCACAAGAACAGCCTTAGTGAAAGGCTACTTGAAGGGAAAGATGTAACTCTGTGAGATGAACTAACAGAACACAGAGCAGTTTCTCAGAAAGCTTCTTTCCAGTTTTGAACGGAAGGTATTTCCTTTTTCAGCATAGCCCTCTAAGGGCTTCCAAATATCCCTTTGCCAATTCCACAAGAACAGCCTTAGCGAAAGGCTTCTTGAAGGGAAAGATGTAACTCTGTGAGATGAACTAACAGAACACAGAGCAGTTTCTCAGAAAGTTTCTTTCCGGTTTTGAACGGAAGATAGTTCCTTTTTCACCATAGCCCTCTATGGGCTTCCAAATATCCCTTTGCCAATTCCACAAGAACAGCCTTAGTGAAAGGCTTCTTGAAGGGAACGATGTAACTCTGTGAGATGAATTAACAGAACACAGAGCAGTTTCTCAGAAAGCTTCTTTCCAGTTTTGAACGGAAGGTATTTCCTTTATCACCGTAGCCCTCTATTGGCTTCCAAATATCACTAGGCCAATTCCATAAGAACAGCCTTAGCCAAAGGCTTCTTGAAGGGAAACATGTAATTCTGTGAGATGAACTCACTGAACACAGAGCAGTTTCTCAGAAAGCTTCTTTCCAATTTTGAACGGAAGATATTTCCTTTTTCCCCATAGCCCTCTATGGGCTTCCAAATATCCCCTTGCCAATTCCACAAGAACAGCCTTAGCGAAAGGCTTCTTGAAGGGAAAGATGGAACTCTGTGAGATGAACTAACAGAACACAGAGCAGTTTCTCAGAAAGCTTCTTTCCAGTTTTGAACGGAAGATATTTCCTTTTTCACCTTAGCCCTCTATGGGCTTCCAAATATTCCCTTGCCAGTTCCACAAGAACAGCTTTAGCGAAAGGCTTCTTGAAGGGAAAGATGTAACTCTGTGAGATGAATTAACAGAACACAGAGCAGTTTCTCAGAAAGCTTCTTTCCGGTTTTGAACGGAAGATATTTCCTTTTTCACGGTAGCCCTGTAGGGGCTTCCAAATATCCCTTTGCCAATTCCACAAGAACAGCCTTAGCCAAAGGCTTCTTGAAGGGAAAGATATAACTCTGTGAGATGAATTCAGAGAACACAGTGCAGTTTCTCAAAAAGCTTCTTTCCAGTTTTGAACTTAAGGTATTTCCTTTTTCACCATAGCCCTCTATGGGCTTCCAAATATCCCTTTGCCAATTCCACAAGAACAGCCTTAGTGAAAGGCTTCTTGAAGGGAACGATGTAACTCTGTGAGATGAATTAACAGAACACAGAGCAGTTTCTCAAAAAGCTTCTTTCCAGTTTTGAACTTAAGGTATTTCCTTTTTCACCGTAGCCCTCTATGGGCTTCTAAATATCCCTTTGCCAGTTCCACAAGAACAGCCTTAGCGAAAGGCTTCTTGAAGGGAAAGATGTAACTCTGTGAGATGAACTAACGGTACACAGAGCAGTTTTTCAGAAAGCTTCTTTCCAGTTTTGAACGGAAGATATTTCCTTTTTCACCATAGCCCTCTATGGGCTTCCAAATATCCCTTTGCCAATTCCACAAGAACAGCCTTAGCGAAAGGCTTCTTGAAGGGAAACATGTAACTCTGTGAGATGAACTAACAGAACACAGAGCAGTCTCTCAGAACGCTTCTTTCCAGTTTTGAACGGAAGATATTTCCTTTTTCACCATAGCCCTCTAGGGGTTCCAAATATCCCTTTGCCAATTCCACAAGAACAGACTTAGCGAAAGGCTTCTTGAAGGGAAAGATGTAACTCCGTGAGATGAACTAACAGAACACAGAGCAGTTTCTCAGAAAGTTTCCTTCCGGTTTTGAACGGAAGATAGTTCTTTATCACCATAGCCCTCTATGGGCTTCTAAATATCCCTTTGCCAGTTCCACAAGAACAGCCTTAGCGAAAGGCTTCTAGAAGGGAAAGATGTAACTCTGTGAGATGAACTAACAGAACACAGAGCAGTTTCTCAGAAAGATTCTTTCCAGTTTTGAACGGAAGATATTTCCTTTTTCACCATAGCCCTCTATGGGCTTCCAAATATCCCTTTGCCAATTCCACAAGAACAGCCTTAGCGAAAGGCTTCTTGAAGGGAAAGATGTCACTCTGTGAGATGAACTAACAGAACACAGAGCAGTTTCTCAAAAAGTTTCTTTCCGGTTTTGAACGGAAGATATTTCCTTTTTCACCATAGCCCTCTATGGGCTTCCAAATATCCCTTTGCCATTTCCACAAGAACAGCCTTAGCGAAAGGCTTCTTGAAGGGAAAGATGTAACTCCGTGAGATGAATTCAGAGAACTGAGAGCAGTTTCTCAGAAAGCTTATTTCCAGTTTTGAACGGAAGATATTTCCTTTTTCACCATAGCCCTCTATGGGCTTCCAAATATCCCTATGCCAATTCCACAAGAACAGCCTTAGCGAAAGGCTTCTTGAAGGGAAAGATGTAACTCTGTGAGATGAACTAAAAGAACACAGAGCAGTTTCTCAGAAAGCTTCTTTCCAGTTTTGAACGGAAGATATTTCCTTTTTCACCGTAGCCCTCTATGGGCTTCCAAATATTCCCTTGCCAGTTCCACAAGAACAGCCTTAGCGAAAGGCTTCTTGAAGGGAAAGATGTAACTCTGTGAGATGAACTAACAGAACACAGAGCAGTTTCTCAGAAAGCTTCTTTCCAGTTTTGAACGGAAGATATTTCCTTTATCACCATAGCCCTCTATGGGCTTCCAAATATCCCTTTTCCAATTCAAAAAGAACAGCCTTAGCGAAAGGCTTCTTGAAGGGAAAGATGTAACTCTGTGAGATGAATTAACAGAACACAGAGCAGTTTCTCAGAAAGCTTCTTTCCAGTTTTGAACGGAAGATATTTCCTTTTTCACCATAGCCCTCTAAGGGCTTCCAAATATCCCTTTGCCAATACCACAAGAACAGCCTTAGCGAAAGGCTTCTTGAAGGCAAAGATGTAACTCTGTGAAATGAATTCAGAGAACACAGAGCAGTTTCTCAGAAAGCTTCTTTCCAGTTTTGAACGGAAGATATTTCCTTTTTCGGCATAGCCGACTATGGGCTTCCAAATATCCCTTTGCCAATTCCAAAAGAACAGCCTTATCGAAAGGCTTCTTGAAGGGAACGATGTAACTCTGTGAGATGAATTAAAAGAACACTGTGCAGTTTCTCAGAACGCTTCTTTCCAGTTTTGAAGGGAAGATATTTCCTTTTTCACCATAGCCCTCTATGGGCTTCCAAATATTCCCTTGCCAGTTCCACAAGAAAAGCCTTAGCGAAAGGCTTCTTGAAGGGATAGATGTAACTCTGTGAGATGAACTAACGGTACACAGAGCAGTTTCTCAGAAAGCTTCTTTCCAGTTTTCAACGGAAGGTATTTCCTTTTTCACCATAGCCCTCTAAGGGTTTCCAAATATCCCTTTGCCAATTCCACAAGAACAGCCTTAGCGAAAGGCTTCTTGAAGGGAAAGCTGTAACTCTGTGAGATGAACTAACGGTACACAGAGCAGTTTCTCAGAAAGCTTCTTTCCAGTTTTGAACGGAAGGTATTTCCTTTTCCACCATAGCCCTCTATGAGCTTCCAAATATCCCTTTGCCAATTCCACAAGAACAGCCTTAATGAACGGCTTCTTGAAAGGAAAGATGTAACTCTGTGAGATGAATTAACAGAACACAGAGCAGTTTCTCAGAAAGCTTCTTTCCAGTTTTGAACGGAAGATAGTTCCTTTTTCACCATAGCCCTCTATGGGCTTCCAAATATCCCTTTGCCAATTCCACAAGAACAGCCTTAGTGAAAGGCTTCTTGAAGGGAACGATGTAACTCTGTGAGATGAATTAACAGAACACAGAGCAGTTTCTCAGAAAGCTTCTTTCCAGTTTTCAACGGAAGATATTTCCTTTTTCACCATAGCCCTCTAGGGGTTCCAAATATTCCTTTGCCCATTCCACAAGAACAGCCTTAGCGAAATGCTTCTTGAAGGGAAAGATGTAACTCTGTGAGATGAACTAACAGAACACAGAGCAGTTTCTCAGAAAGTTTCTTTCCAGTTTTGAACGGAAGATAGTTCCTTTTTCACCATAGCCCTCTATGGGCTTCCAAATATCCCTTTGCCAATTCCACAAGAACAGACTTAGCGAAAGGCTTCTTGAAGGGAAAGATGTAACTCTTTGAGATGAACTAACAGAACACAGAGCAGTTTCTCAGAAAGCTTCTTTCCAGTTTTGAACGGAAGATATTTCCTTTTTCACCATAGACCTCTACGGGCTTCCAAATATCCCTTTGCCAATACCAGAAGAAGCGCCTTAGCGAAAGGCTTCTTGAAGGCAAAGATGTAACTCTGTGAAATGAATTCAGAAAACACAGAGCAGTTTCTCCGAAAGCTTCTTTCCAGTTTTGAACGGAAGATATTTCCTTTTTCACCATAGCCCACTATGGGCTTCCAAAAATCCCTTTGCCAATTCCACAAGAACAGCCTTATCGAAAGGCTTCTTGAAGGAAACGATGTAACTCTGTGAGATGAATTAAAAGAATACTGTGCAGTTTCTCAGAAAGCTTCTTTCCAGTTTTGAACGGAAGATATTTCCTTTTTCACCATAGCCCTCTATGGGCTTCCAAATATTCCCTTGCCAGTTCCACAAGAAAAGCCTTAGCGAAAGGCTTCTTGAAGGGATAGATGTAACTCTGTGAGATGAACTAACGGTACACAGAGCAGTTTCTCAGAAAGCTTCTTTGCAGTTTTGAACGGAAGGTATTTCCTTTTTCACCATAGCCCTCTAAGGGTTTCCAAATATCCCTTTGCCAATTCCACAAGAACAGCCTTAGCGAAAGGCTTCTTGAAGGGAAAGATGTAACTCTGTGAGATGAACTAACGGTACACAGAGCAGTTTCTCAGAAAGCTTCTTTCCAGTTTTGAACGGAAGGTATTTCCTTTTCCACCATAGCCCTCTATGAGCTTCCAAATATCCCTTTGCCAATTCCACAAGAACAGCCTT
This sequence comes from Chlorocebus sabaeus, assembly GCF_047675955.1. NCBI lineage: Eukaryota > Metazoa > Chordata > Mammalia > Primates > Cercopithecidae > Chlorocebus > Chlorocebus sabaeus. The sequence continues at coordinate 37,375,424 of NC_132909.1, forward strand.
AGCGAAAGGCTTCTTGAAGGCAAAGATGTAACTCTGTGAAATGAATTCAGAGAACACAGAGCAGTTTCTCAGAAAGCTTCTTTCCAGTTTTGAACGGAAGATATTTCCTTTTTCAGCATAGCCCACTATGGGCTTCCAAATATCCCTTTGCCTATTCCAAAAGAACAGCCTTATCGAAAGGCTTCTTGAAGGGAACGATGTAACTCTGTGAGATGAATTAACAGAACACTGAGCAGTTTCTCAGAACGCTTATTTCCAGTTTTGAACGGAAGATATTTCCATTTTCACCATAGCCCTCTATGGGCTTCCAAATATCCCTTTGTCAATTCCACAAGAACAGCCTTAGCGAAAGGCTTCTTGAAGGGAAACAAGTAACTCTGTGAGATGAACTAACAGAACACAGAGCAGTTTCTCAGAAAGCTTCTTTCCAATTTTGAACGGAAGATATTTCCTTTTTCACCATAGCCCTCTATGGGTTTCCAAATATTCCCTTGCCAGTTCCACAACAACAGCCTTAGCGAATGGCTTCTTGAAGGGAAAGATGTAATTCTGTGAGATGAACTAACGGTACACAGAGCAGTTTCTCAGAAAGCTTCTTTCCAGTTTTGAACGGAAGATATTTCCTTTTTCACCATAGCCCTCTATGGGCTTCCAAATATCCCTTTTCCATTTCCACAAGAACAGCCTTAGCGAAAGGCTTCCTGAAGGGAAAGATGTAACTCCGTGATATGAATTCAGAGAACAGAGAGCAGTTTCTCAGAAAGCTTCTTTCCAGTTTTGAACGGAAGATATTTCCTTTTTCACCATAGCCCTCTATGGCCTTCCAAATATCCCTTTGCCAATTCCACAAGAACAGCCTTAGCGAAAGGCTTCTTGAAGGGAAAGATGTAACTCTGTGAGATGAACTAACAGAACACAGAGTAGTTTCTCAGAAAGCTTCTTTCCAGTTTTGAACGGAAGATATTTCCTTTTTCACCATAGCCCTCTATGGCCTTCCAAATATCCCTTTGCCAATTCCACAAGAACAGCCTTAGCGAAAGGCTTCTTGAAGGGAAAGATGTAACTCTGTGAGATGAACTAACAGAACACAGAGCAGTTTCTCAGAAAGCTTCTTTCCAGTTTTGAACGGAAGATATTTTATTTTTCACCCTAGCCCTCTATGGCCTTCCAAATATTCCCTTGCCAGTTCCACAAGAACCGCCTTAGCGAAAGGCTTCTTTAAGGGAAAGATGTAACTGTGTGAGATGAACTAACGGTACACAGAGCAGTTTCTCAGAAAGCTTCTTTCCAGTTTTGAACAGAAGGTTTTTCCTTTTTCACCATAGCCCTCTATGGGCTTCCAAATATCCCTTTGCCAATTCCACAAGAACAGCCTTAGCGAAAGGCTTCTTCAAGGGAAAGATGTCACTCTGTGAGATGAACTAACAGAACACAGAGCAGTTTCTCAGAAAGTTTCTTTCCGGTTTTGAACGGAAGATAGTTCCTTTTTCACCATAGCCCTCTATGGGCTTCCAAATATCCCTTTGCCAATTCCAGAAGAACAGCGTTAGCGAAAGGCTTCTTGAAGGGAACGATGTAACTCTGTGAGATGAATTAAGAGAACACAGAGTAGTTTCTCAGAAAGCTTCTTTCCAGTTTTGAACGGAAGATATTTCCTTTTTCACCATAGCCCTCTATGGGCTTCTAAATATCCCTTTGCCAGTTCCACAAGAACAGCCTTAGCGAAAGGCTTCTTGAAGGGAAAGATGTAACTCTGTGAGATGAACTAACAGAACACAGAGCAGTTTCTCAGAAAGCTTCTTTCCAGTTTTGAACGGAAGATATTTCCTTTTTCACCGTAGCCCTCTATGGGCTTCCAAATATCCCTTTGCCAATTCCAAAAGAACAGCCTTAGCGAAAGGCTTCTTGAAGGGAAAGATGTAACTCTGTGAGATGAATTAAAAGAACACAGAGCAGTTTCTCAGAAAGCTTCTTTCCAGTTTTGAACGGAAGATATTTCCTTTTTCACCATAGCCCTCTAGGGGCTTCCAAATATCCCTTTGCCAATACCACAAGAACAGCCTTAGCGAAAGGCTTCTTGAAGGCAAAGATGTAACTCTGTGAAATGAATTCAGAGAACACAGAGCAGTTTCTCAGAAAGCTTCTTTCCAGTTTTGAACGGAAGATATTTCCTTTTTCAGCATAGCCCACTATGGGCTTCCAAATATCCCTTTGCCTATTCCAAAAGAACCGCCTTATCGAAAGGCTTCTTGAAGGGAACGATGTAACTCTGTGAGATGAATTAACAGAACACTGAGCAGTTTCTCAGAACGCTTCTTTCCAGTTTTGAAGGGAAGATATTTCCTTTTTCACCATAACCCTCTATGGGCTTCCAAATATTCCCTTGCCAGTTCCACAAGAACAGCCTTAGTGAAAGGCTACCTGAAGGGAAAGATGTAACTCTGTGAGATGAACTAACAGAACACAGAGCAGTTTCTCAGAAAGCTTCTTTCCAGTTTTGAACGGAAGGTGTTTCCTTTTTCACCATAGCCCTCTAAGGGCTTCCAAATATCCCTTTGCCAATTCCACAAGAACAGCCTTAGCGAAAGGCTTCTTGAAGGGAAAGATGTAACTCTGTGAGATGAACTAACAGAACACAGAGCAGTTTCTCAGAAAGTTTCTTTCCGGTTTTGAACGGAAGATAGTTCCTTTTTCACCATAGCCCTCTATGGGCTTCCAAATATCCCTTTGCCAATTCCACAAGAACAGCCTTAGTGAAAGGCTTCTTGAAGGGAACGATGTAACACTGTGAGATGAATTAACAGAACACAGAGCAGTTTCTCAGAAAGCTTCTTTCCAGTTTTGAACGGAAGGTATTTCCTTTATCACCGTAGCCCTCTATTGGCTTCCAAATATCACTAGGCCAATTCCACAAGAACAGCCTTAGCCAAAGGCTTCTTGAAGGGAAACATGTAACTCTGTGAGATGAACTCACTGAACACAGAGCAGTTTCTCAGAAAGCTTCTTTCCAATTTTGAACGGAAGATATTTCCTTTTTCACCATAGCCCTCTATGGGCTTCCAAATATCCCTTTGCCAATTCCACAAGAACAGCCTTAGCGAAAGGCTTCTTGAAGGGAAAGATGTAACTCTGTGAGATGAACTAACAGAACACAGAGCAGTTTCTCAGAAAGCTTCTTTCCAGTTTTGAACGGAAGATATTTCCTTTTTCACCATAGCCCTCTATGGGCTTCCAAATATCCCTTTTCCATTTCCACAAGAACAGCCTTAGCGAAAGGCTTCCTGAAGCGAAAGATGTAACTTCGTGATATGAATTCAGAGAACAGAGAGCAGTTTCTCAGAAAGCTTCTTTCCAGTTTTGAACGGAAGATATTTCCTTTTTCACCATAGCCCTCTATGGCCTTCCAAATATCCCTTTGCCAATTCCACAAGAACAGCCTTAGCGAAAGGCTTCTTGAAGGGAAAGATGTAACTCTGTGAGATGAACTAACAGAACACAGAGCAGTTTCTCAGAAAGCTTCTTTCCAGTTTTGAACGGAAGATATTTCCTTTTTCACCATAGCCCTCTATGGGCTTCCAAATATTCCCTTGCCAGTTCCACAAGAACAGCCTTAGCGAAAGGCTTCTTGAAGGGAAAGATGTAACTGTGTGAGATGAACTAACGGTACACAGAGCAGTTTCTCAGAAAGCTTCTTTCCAGTTTTGAACGGAAGGTATTTCCTTTTTCACCATAGCCCTCTATGGGCTTCCAAATATCCCTTTGCCAATTCCACAAGAACAGCCTTAGCGAAAGGCTTCTTGAAGGGAAAGATGTCACTCTGTGAGATGAACTAACAGAACACAGAGCAGTTTCTCAGAAAGTTTCTTTCCGGTTTTGAACGGAAGATAGTTCCTTTTTCACCATAGCCCTCTATGGGCTTCTAAATATCCCTTTGCCAATTCCAGAATAACAGCGTTAGCGAAAGGCTTCTTGAAGGGAACGATGTAACTCTGTGAGATGAATTAAGAGAACACAGAGTAGTTTCTCAGAAAGCTTCTTTCCAGTTTTGAACGGAAGATATTTCCTTTTTCACCATAGCCCTCTATGGGCTTCTAAATATCCCTTTGCCCGTTCCACAAGAACAGCCTTAGCGAAAGGCTTCTTGAAGGGAAAGATGTAACTCTGTGAGATGAACTAACAGAACACAGAGCAGTTTCTCAGAAAGCTTCTTTCCAGTTTTGAACGGAAGATATTTCCTTTATCACCATAGCCCTCTATGGGCTTCCAAATATCCCTATGCCAATTCCAAAAGAACAGCCTTAGCGAAAGGCTTCTTGAAGGGAAAGATGTAACTCTGTGAGATGAATTAACAGAACACAGAGCAGTTTCTCAGAAAGCTTCTTTCCAGTTTTGAACGGAAGATATTTCCTTTTTCACCATAGCCCTCTAGGGGCTTCCAAATATCCCTTTGCCAATACCACAAGAACAGCCTTAGCGAAAGGCTTCTTGAAGGCAAAGATGTAACTCTGTGAAATGAATTCAGAGAACACAGAGCAGTTTCTCAGAAAGCTTCTTTCCAGTTTTGAACGGAAGATATTTCCTTTTTCAGCATAGCCCACTATGGGCTTCCAAATATCCCTTTGCCAATTCCAAAAGAACAGCCTTATCGAAAGGCTTCTTGAAGGGAACGATGTAACTCTGTGAGATGAACTCACTGAACACAGAGCAGTTTCTCAGAACGCTTCTTTCCAGTTTTGAAGGGAAGATATTTCCTTTTTCACCATAACCCTCTATGGGCTTCCAAATATTCCCTTGCCAGTTCCACAAGAACAGCCTTAGTGAAAGGCTTCTTGAAGGGAAAGATGTAACTCTGTGAGATGAACTAACAGAACACAGAGCAGTTTCTCAGAAAGCTTCTTTCCAGTTTTGAACGGAAGATATTTCCTTTTTCACCATAGCCCTCTATGGCCTTCCAAATATTCCCTTGCCAGTTCCACAAGAACAGCCTTAGCGAAAGGCTTCTTGAAGGGAAAGATGTAACTGTGTGAGATGAACTAACGGTACACAGAGCAGTTTCTCAGAAAGCTTCTTTCCAGTTTTGAACAGAAGGTATTTCCTTTTTCACCATAGCCCTCTATGGGCTTCCAAATATCCCTTTGCCAATTCCACAAGAACAACCTTAGCGAAAGGCTTCTTGAGGGGAAAGATGTCACTCTGTGAGATGAACTAACAGAACACAGAGCAGTTTCTCAGAAAGTTTCTTTCCGGTTTTGAACGGAAGATAGTTCCTTTTTCACCATAGCCCTCTATGGGCTTCCAAATATCCCTTTGCCAATTCCAGAAGAACAGCGTTAGCGAAAGGCTTCTTGAAGGGAACGATGTAACTCTGTGAGATGAATTAAGAGAACACAGAGTAGTTTCTCAGAAAGCTTCTTTCCAGTTTTGAACGGAAGATATTTCCTTTTTCAGCATAGCCCACTATGGGCTTCCAAATATCCCTTTGCCTATTCCAAAAGAACAGCCTTATCGAAAGGCTTCTTGAAGGGAACGATGTAACTCTGTGAGATGAATTAACAGAACACTGAGCAGTTTCTCAGAACGCTTCTTTCCAGTTTTGAAGGGAAGATATTTCCTTTTTCACCGTAACCCTCTATGGGCTTCCAAATATTCCCTTGCCAGTTCCACAAGAACAGCCTTAGTGAAAGGCTACTTGAAGGGAAAGATGTAACTCTGTGAGATGAACTAACAGAACACAGAGCAGTTTCTCAGAAAGCTTCTTTCCAGTTTTGAACGGAAGGTGTTTCCTTTTTCACCATAGCCCTCTAAGGGCTTCCAAATATCCCTTTGCCAATTCCACAAGAACAGCCTTAGTGAAAGGCTTCTTGAAGGGAACGATGTAACTCTGTGAGATGAATTAACAGAACACAGAGTAGTTTCTCAGAAAATTTCTTTCCGGTTTTGAACGGAAGATAGTTCCTTTTTCACCATAGCCCTCTATGGGCTTCCAAATATCAATTTGCCAATTCCACAAGAACAGCCTCAGTGAAAGGCTTCTTGAAGGGAACGATGTAAATCTGTGAGATGAATTAACAGAACACAGAGCAGTTTCTCAGAAAGCTTCTTTCCAGTTTTGAACGGAAGGTATTTCCTTTATCACCGTAGCCCTCTATTGGCTTCCAAATATCACTAGGCCAATTCCACAAGAACAGCCTTAGCCAAAGGCTTCTTGAAGAGAAACATGTAACTCTGTGAGATGAACTCACTGAACACAGAGCAGTTTCTCAGAAAGATTCTTTCCAATTTTGAACGGAAGATATTTCCTTTTTCACCATAGCCCTCTATGGGATTCCAAATATCCCTTTGCCACTTCCACAAGAACAGCCTTAGCGAAAGGCTTCTTGAAGGGAAAGATGTAACTCTGTGAGATGAACTAACAGAACACAGAGCAGTTTCTTAAAAAGCTTCTTTCCAGTTTTGAACTTAAGGTATTTCCTTTTTCACCATAGCCCTCTATGGGCTTCCAAATATCCCTTTGCCAATTCCACAAGAACAGCCTTAGCGAAAGGCTTCTTGAAGGGAAACATGTAACTCTGTGAGATGAACTAACAGAACACAGAGCAGTTTCTCAGAAAGCTTCTTTCCAATTTTGAACGGAAGATATTTCCTTTTTCACCATAGCCCTCTATGGGTTTCCAAATATTCCCTTGCCAGTTCCACAAGAACAGCCTTAGCGAATGGCTTCTTGAAGGGAAAGATGTAATTCTGTGAGATGAACTAACGGTACACAGAGCAGTTTCTCAGAAAGCTTCTTTCCAGTTTTGAACGGAAGATATTTCCTTTTTCACCATAGCCCTCTATGGGCTTCCAAATATCCCTTTTCCATTTCCACAAGAACAGCCTTAGCGAAAGGCTTCCTGAAGGGAAAGATGTAACTCCGTGATATGAATTCAGAGAACAGAGAGCAGTTTCTCAGAAAGCTTCTTTCCAGTTTTGAACGGAAGATATTTCCTTTTTCACCATAGCCCTCTATGGCCTTCCAAATATCCCTTTGCCAATTCCACAAGAACAGCCTTAGCGAAAGGCTTCTTGAAGGGAAAGATGTAACTCTGTGAGATGAACTAACAGAACACAGAGCAGTTTCTCAGAACGCTTCTTTCCAGTTTTGAACGGAAGATATTTCCTTTTTCACCATAGCCCTCTATGGCCTTCCAAATATCCCTTTGCCAATTCCACAAGAACAGCCTTAGCGAAAGGCTTCTTGAAGGGAAAGATGTAACTCTGTGAGATGAACTAACAGAACACAGAGCAGTTTCTCAGAAAGCTTCTTTCCAGTTTTGAACGGAAGATATTTTATTTTTCACCCTAGCCCTCTATGGCCTTCCAAATATTCCCTTGCCAGTTCCACAAGAACCGCCTTAGCGAAAGGCTTCTTGAAGGGAAAGATGTAACTGTGTGAGATGAACTAACGGTACACAGAGCAGTTTCTCAGAAAGCTTCTTTCCAGTTTTGAACAGAAGGTTTTTCCTTTTTCTCCATAGCCCTCTATGGGCTTCCAAATATCCCTTTGCCAATTCCACAAGAACAGCCTTAGCGAAAGGCTTCTTCAAGGGAAAGATGTCACTCTGTGAGATGAACTAACAGAACACAGAGCAGTTTCTCAGAAAGTTTCTTTCCGGTTTTGAACGGAAGATAGTTCCTTTTTCACCATAGCCCTCTATGGGCTTCCAAATATCCCTTTGCCAATTCCAGAAGAACAGCGTTAGCGAAAGGCTTCTTGAAGGGAACGATGTAACTCTGTGAGATGAATTAAGAGAACACAGAGTAGTTTCTCAGAAAGCTTCTTTCCAGTTTTGAACGGAAGATATTTCCTTTTTCACCATAGCCCTCTATGGGCTTCTAAATATCCCTTTGCCAGTTCCACAAGAACAGCCTTAGCGAAAGGCTTCTTGAAGGGAAAGATGTAACTCTGTGAGATGAACTAACAGAACACAGAGCAGTTTCTCAGAAAGCTTCTTTCCAGTTTTGAACGGAAGATATTTCCTTTTTCACCGTAGCCCTCTATGGGCTTCCAAATATCCCTTTGCCAATTCCAAAAGAACAGCCTTAGCGAAAGGCTTCTTGAAGGGAAAGATGTAACTCTGTGAGATGAATTAAAAGAACACAGAGCAGTTTCTCAGAAAGCTTCTTTCCAGTTTTGAACGGAAGATATTTCCTTTTTCACCATAGCCCTCTAGGGGCTTCCAAATATCCCTTTGCCAATACCACAAGAACAGCCTTAGCGAAAGGCTTCTTGAAGGCAAAGATGTAACTCTGTGAAATGAATTCAGAGAACACAGAGCAGTTTCTCAGAAAGCTTCTTTCCAGTTTTGAACGGAAGATATTTCCTTTTTCAGCATAGCCCACTATGGGCTTCCAAATATCCCTTTGCCTATTCCAAAAGAACCGCCTTATCGAAAGGCTTCTTGAAGGGAACGATGTAACTCTGTGAGATGAATTAACAGAACACTGAGCAGTTTCTCAGAACGCTTCTTTCCAGTTTTGAAGGGAAGATATTTCCTTTTTCACCATAACCCTCTATGGGCTTCCAAATATTCCCTTGCCTGTTCCACAAGAACAGCCTTAGTGAAAGGCTACCTGAAGGGAAAGATGTAACTCTGTGAGATGAACTAACAGAACACAGAGCAGTTTCTCAGAAAGCTTCTTTCCAGTTTTGAACGGAAGGTGTTTCCTTTTTCACCATAGCCCTCTAAGGGCTTCCAAATATCCCTTTGCCAATTCCACAAGAACAGCCTTAGCGAAAGGCTTCTTGAAGGGAAAGATGTAACTCTGTGAGATGAACTAACAGAACACAGAGCAGTTTCTCAGAAAGTTTCTTTCCGGTTTTGAACGGAAGATAGTTCCTTTTTCACCATAGCCCTCTATGGGCTTCCAAATATCCCTTTGCCAATTCCACAAGAACAGCCTTAGTGAAAGGCTTCTTGAAGGGAACGATGTAACTCTGTGAGATGAATTAACAGAACACAGAGCAGTTTCTCAGAAAGCTTCTTTCCAGTTTTGAACGGAAGGTATTTCCTTTATCACCGTAGCCCTCTATTGGCTTCCAAATATCACTAGGCCAATTCCACAAGAACAGCCTTAGCCAAAGGCTTCTTGAAGGGAAACATGTAACTCTGTGAGATGAACTCACTGAACACAGAGCAGTTTCTCAGAAAGCTTCTTTCCAATTTTGAACGGAAGATATTTCCTTTTTCACCATAGCCCTCTATGGGCTTCCAAATATCCCTTTGCCAATTCCACAAGAACAGCCTTAGCGAAAGGCTTCTTGAAGGGAAAGATGTAACTCTGTGGGATGAACTAACAGAACACAGAGCAGTTTCTCAGAAAGCTTCTTTCCAGTTTTGAACGGAAGATATTTCCTTTTTCACCATAGCCCTCTATGGGCTTCCAAATATCCCTTTTCCATTTCCACAAGAACAGCCTTAGCGAAAGGCTTCCTGAAGCGAAAGATGTAACTCCGTGATATGAATTCAGAGAACAGAGAGCAGTTTCTCAGAAAGCTTCTTTCCAGTTTTGAACGGAAGATATTTCCTTTTTCACCATAGCCCTCTATGGCCTTCCAAATATCCCTTTGCCAATTCCACAAGAACAGCCTTAGCGAAAGGCTTCTTGAAGGGAAAGATGTAACTCTGTGAGATGAACTAACAGAACACAGAGCAGTTTCTCAGAAAGCTTCTTTCCAGTTTTGAACGGAAGATATTTCCTTTTTCACCATAGCCCTCTATGGGCTTCCAAATATTCCCTTGCCAGTTCCACAAGAACAGCCTTAGCGAAAGGCTTCTTGAAGGGAAAGATGTAACTGTGTGAGATGAACTAACTTTACACAGAGCAGTTTCTCAGAAAGCTTCTTTCCAGTTTTGAACGGAAGGTATTTCCTTTTTCACCATAGCCCTCTATGGGCTTCCAAATATCCCTTTGCCAATTCCACAAGAACAGCCTTAGCGAAAGGCTTCTTGAAGGGAAAGATGTCACTCTGTGAGATGAACTAACAGAACACAGAGCAGTTTCTCAGAAAGTTTCTTTCCGGTTTTGAACGGAAGATAGTTCCTTTTTCACCATAGCCCTCTATGGGCTTCTAAATATCCCTTTGCCAATTCCAGAATAACAGCGTTAGCGAAAGGCTTCTTGAAGGGAACGATGTAACTCTGTGAGATGAATTAAGAGAACACAGAGTAGTTTCTCAGAAAGCTTCTTTCCAGTTTTGAACGGAAGATATTTCCTTTTTCACCATAGCCCTCTATGGGCTTCTAAATATCCCTTTGCCCGTTCCACAAGAACAGCCTTAGCGAAAGGCTTCTTGAAGGGAAAGATGTAACTCTGTGAGATGAACTAACAGAACACAGAGCAGTTTCTCAGAAAGCTTCTTTCCAGTTTTGAACGGAAGATATTTCCTTTTTCACCATAGCCCTCTAGGGGCTTCCAAATATCCCTTTGCCAATACCACAAGAACAGCCTTAGCGAAAGGCTTCTTGAAGGCAAAGATGTAACTCTGTGAAATGAATTCAGAGAACACAGAGCAGTTTCTCAGAAAGCTTCTTTCCAGTTTTGAACGGAAGATATTTCCTTTTTCAGCATAGCCCACTATGGGCTTCCAAATATCCCTTTGCCAATTCCAAAAGAACAGCCTTATCGAAAGGCTTCTTGAAGGGAACGATGTAACTCTGTGAGATGAACTCACTGAACACAGAGCAGTTTCTCAGAACGCTTCTTTCCAGTTTTGAAGGGAAGATATTTCCTTTTTCACCATAACCCTCTATGGGCTTCCAAATATTCCCTTGCCAGTTCCACAAGAACAGCCTTAGTGAAAGGCTTCTTGAAGGGAAAGATGTAACTCTGTGAGATGAACTAACAGAACACAGAGCAGTTTCTCAGAAAGCTTCTTTCCAGTTTTGAACGGAAGATATTTCCTTTTTCACCATAGCCCTCTATGGCCTTCCAAATATTCCCTTGCCAGTTCCACAAGAACAGCCTTAGCGAAAGGCTTCTTGAAGGGAAAGATGTAACTGTGTGAGATGAACTAACGGTACACAGAGCAGTTTCTCAGAAAGCTTCTTTCCAGTTTTGAACAGAAGGTATTTCCTTTTTCACCATAGCCCTCTATGGGCTTCCAAATATCCCTTTGCCAATTCCACAAGAACAACCTTAGCGAAAGGCTTCTTGAGGGGAAAGATGTCACTCTGTGAGATGAACTAACAGAACACAGAGCAGTTTCTCAGAAAGTTTCTTTCCGGTTTTGAACGGAAGATAGTTCCTTTTTCACCATAGCCCTCTATGGGCTTCCAAATATCCCTTTGCCAATTCCAGAAGAACAGCGTTAGCGAAAGGCTTCTTGAAGGGAACGATGTAACTCTGTGAGATGAATTAAGAGAACACAGAGTAGTTTCTCAGAAAGCTTCTTTCCAGTTTTGAACGGAAGATATTTCCTTTTTCACCATAGCCCTCTATGGGCTTCTAAATATCCCTTTCCCAGTTCCACAAGAACAGCCTTAGCGAAAGGCTTCTTGAAGGGAAAGATGTAACTCTGTGAGATGAACTAACAGAACACAGAGCAGTTTCTCAGAAAGCTTCTTTCCAGTTTTGAACGGAAGATATTTCCTTTTTAACCATAGCCCTCTAGGGGCTTCCAAATATCCCTTTGCCAATACCACAAGAACAGCCTTAGCGAAAGGCTTCTTGAAGGCAAAGATGTAACTCTGTGAAATGAATTCAGAGAACACAGAGCAGTTTCTCAGAAAGCTTCTTTCCAGTTTTGAACGGAAGATATTTCCTTTTTCAACATAGCCCACTATGGGCTTCCAAATATCCCTTTGCCTATTCCAAAAGAACAGCCTTATCGAAAGGCTTCTTGAAGGGAACGATGTAACTCTGTGAGATGAATTAACAGAACACTGAGCAGTTTCTCAGAACGCTTCTTTCCAGTTTTGAAGGGAAGATATTTCCTTTTTCACCGTAACCCTCTATGGGCTTCCAAATATTCCCTTGCCAGTTCCACAAGAACAGCCTTAGTGAAAGGCTACTTGAAGGGAAAGATGTAACTCTGTGAGATGAACTAACAGAACACAGAGCAGTTTCTCAGAAAGCTTCTTTCCAGTTTTGAACGGAAGGTGTTTCCTTTTTCACCATAGCCCTCTAAGGGCTTCCAAATATCCCTTTGCCAATTCCACAAGAACAGCCTTAGTGAAAGGCTTCTTGAAGGGAACGATGTAACTCTGTGAGATGAATTAACAGAACACAGAGTAGTTTCTCAGAAAGTTTCTTTCCGGTTTTGAACGGAAGATAGTTCCTTTTTCACCATAGCCCTCTATGGGCTTCCAAATATCCCTTTGCCAATTCCACAAGAACAGCCTCAGTGAAAGGCTTCTTGAAGGGAACGATGTAAATCTGTGAGATGAATTAACAGAACACAGAGCAGTTTCTCAGAAAGCTTCTTTCCAGTTTTGAACGGAAGGTATTTCCTTTATCACCGTAGCCCTCTATTGGCTTCCAAATATCACTAGGCCAATTCCACAAGAACAGCCTTAGCCAAAGGCTTCTTGAAGAGAAACATGTAACTCTGTGAGATGAACTCACTGAACACAGAGCAGTTTCTCAGAAAGATTCTTTCCAATTTTGAACGGAAGATATTTCCTTTTTCACCATAGCCCTCTATGGGCTTCCAAATATCCCTTTGCCACTTCCACAAGAACAGCCTTAGCGAAAGGCTTCTTGAAGGGAAAGATGTAACTCTGTGAGATGAACTAACAGAACACAGAGCAGTTTCTCAAAAAGCTTCTTTCCAGTTTTGAACTTAAGGTATTTCCTTTTTCACCATAGCCCTCTATGGGCTTCCAAATATCCCTTTGCCAATTCCACAAGAACAGCCTTAGTGAAAGGCTTCTTGAAGGGAACGATGTAACTCTGTGAGATGAATTAACAGAACACAGAGCAGTTTCTCAAAAAGCTTCTTTCCAGTTTTGAACGGAAGTTATTTCCTTTTTCACCATAGCCCTCTATGGGCTTCTAAATATCCCTTTGCCAGTTCCACAAGAACAGCCTTAGCGAAAGGCTTCTTGAAGGGAAAGATGTAACTCTGTGAGATGAACTAACGGTACACTGAGCAGTTTTTCAGAAAGCTTCTTTCCAGTTTTGAACGGAAGATATTTCCTTTTTCACCATAGCCCTCTATGGGCTTCCAAATATCCCTTTGCCAATTCCAGAAGAACAGCCTTACCGAAAGGCTTCTTGAAGGGAAACATGTAACTCTGTGAGATGAACTAACAGAACACAGAGCAGTTTTTCAGAAAGCTTCTTTCCAGTTTTGAACGGAAGATATTTCCTTTTTCACCATAGCCCTCTAGGTTTTCCAAATATCCCTTTGCCAATTCCACAAGAACAGACTTAGCGAAAGGCTTATTGAAGGGAAAGATGTCACTCTGTGAGATGAACTAACAGAACACAGAGCAGTTTCTCAGAAAGTTTCTTTCCGGTTTTGAACGGAAGATATTTCCTTTTTCACCATAGCCCTCTATGGGCTTCCAAATATCCCTTTGCCATTTCCACAAGAACAGCCTTAGCGAAAGGCTTCTTGAAGGGAAAGATGTAACTCCGTGAGATGAATTCAGAGAACAGAGAGCAGTTTCTCAGAAAGCTTATTTCCAGTTTTGAACGGAAGATATTTCCATTTTCACCATAGCCCTCTATGGGCTTCCAAATATCCCTTTGCCAATTCCACAAGAACAGCCTTAGCGAAAGGCTTCTTGAAGGGAAACATGTAACTCTGTGAGATGAACTAACAGAACACAGAGCAGTTTCTCAGAAAGCTTCTTTCCAATTTTGAACGGAAGATATTTCCTTTTTCACCATAGCCCTCTATGGGTTTCCAAATATTCCCTTGCCAGTTCCACAAGAACAGCCTTAGCGAATGGCTTCTTGAAGGGAAAGATGTAATTCTGTGAGATGAACTAACGGTACACAGAGCAGTTTCTCAGAAAGCTTCTTTCCAGTTTTGAACGGAAGATATTTCCTTTTTCACCATAGCCCTCTATGGGCTTCCAAATATCCCTTTTCCATTTCCACAAGAACAGCCTTAGCGAAAGGCTTCCTGAAGGGAAAGATGTAACTCCGTGATATGAATTCAGAGAACAGAGAGCAGTTTCTCAGAATGCTTCTTTCCAGTTTTGAACGGAAGATATTTCCTTTTTCACCATAGCCCTCTATGGCCTTCCAAATATCCCTTTGCCAATTCCACAAGAACAGCCTTAGCGAAAGGCTTCTTGAAGGGAAAGATGTAACTCTGTGAGATGAACTAACAGAACACAGAGCAGTTTCTCAGAAAGCTTCTTTCCAGTTTTGAACGGAAGATATTTCCTTTTTCACCATAGCCCTCTATGGCCTTCCAAATATCCCTTTGCCAATTCCACAAGAACAGCCTTAGCGAAAGGCTTCTTGAAGGGAAAGATGTAACTCTGTGAGATGAACTAACAGAACACAGAGCAGTTTCTCAGAAAGCTTCTTTCCAGTTTTGAACGGAAGATATTTTATTTTTCACCCTAGCCCTCTATGGCCTTCCAAATATTCCCTTGCCAGTTCCACAAGAACCGCCTTAGCGAAAGGCTTCTTGAAGGGAAAGATGTAACTGTGTGAGATGAACTAACGGTACACAGAGCAGTTTCTCAGAAAGCTTCTTTCCAGTTTTGAACAGAAGGTTTTTCCTTTTTCACCATAGCCCTCTATGGGCTTCCAAATATCCCTTTGCCAATTCCACAAGAACAGCCTTAGCGAAAGGCTTCTTCAAGGGAAAGATGTCACTCTGTGAGATGAACTAACAGAACACAGAGCAGTTTCTCAGAAAGTTTCTTTCCGGTTTTGAACGGAAGATAGTTCCTTTTTCACCATAGCCCTCTATGGGCTTCCAAATATCCCTTTGCCAATTCCACAAGAACAGCCTTAGCGAAAGGCTTCTGGAAGGGAAAGATGTAACTCTGTGAGATGAATTCACAGAACACAGAGTAGTTTCTCAGAAAGCTTCTTTCCAGTTTTGAACGGAAGATATTTCCTTTTTCACCATAGCCCTCTATGGGCTTCTAAATATCCCTTTGCCAGTTCCACAAGAACAGCCTTAGCGAAAGGCTTCTTGAAGGGAAAGATGTAACTCTGTGAGATGAACTAACAGAACACAGAGCAGTTTCTCAGAAAGCTTCTTTCCAGTTTTGAACGGAAGATATTTCCTTTTTCACCATAGCCCTCTAGGGGCTTCCAAATATCCCTTTGAAAATACCACAAGAACAGCCTTAGCGAAAGGCTTCTTGAAGGCAAAGATGTAACTCTGTGAAATGAATTCAGAGAACACAGAGCAGTTTCTCAGAAAGCTTCTTTCCAGTTTTGAACGGAAGATATTTCCTTTTTCAGCATAGCCCACTATGGGCTTCCAAATATCCCTTTGCCTATTCCAAAAGAACCGCCTTATCGAAAGGCTTCTTGAAGGGAACGATGTAACTCTGTGAGATGAATTAACAGAACACTGAGCAGTTTCTCAGAACGCTTCTTTCCAGTTTTGAAGGGAAGATATTTCCTTTTTCACCATAACCCTCTATGGGCTTCCAAATATTCCCTTGCCAGTTCCACAAGAACAGCCTTAGTGAAAGGCTACCTGAAGGGAAAGATGTAACTCTGTGAGATGAACTAACAGAACACAGAGCAGTTTCTCAGAAAGCTTCTTTCCAGTTTTGAACGGAAGGTGTTTCCTTTTTCACCATAGCCCTCTAAGGGCTTCCAAATATCCCTTTGCCAATTCCACAAGAACAGCCTTAGCGAAAGGCTTCTTGAAGGGAAAGATGTAACTCTGTGAGATGAACTAACAGAACACAGAGCAGTTTCTCAGAAAGTTTCTTTCCGGTTTTGAACGGAAGATAGTTCCTTTTTCACCATAGCCCTCTATGGGCTTCCAAATATCCCTTTGCCAATTCCACAAGAACAGCCTTAGTGAAAGGCTTCTTGAAGGGAACGATGTAACTCTGTGAGATGAATTAACAGAACACAGAGCAGTTTCTCAGAAAGCTTCTTTCCAGTTTTGAACGGAAGGTATTTCCTTTATCACCGTAGCCCTCTATTGGCTTCCAAATATCACTAGGCCAATTCCACAAGAACAGCCTTAGCCAAAGGCTTCTTGAAGGGAAACATGTAACTCTGTGAGATGAACTCACTGAACACAGAGCAGTTTCTCAGAAAGCTTCTTTCCAATTTTGAACGGAAGATATTTCCTTTTTCACCATAGCCCTCTATGGGCTTCCAAATATCCCTTTGCCAATTCCACAAGAACAGCCTTAGCGAAAGGCTTCTTGAAGGGAAAGATGTAACTCTGTGAGATGAACTAACAGAACACAGAGCAGTTTCTCAGAAAGCTTCTTTCCAGTTTTGAACGGAAGATATTTCCTTTTTCACCATAGCCCTCTATGGGCTTCCAAATATCCCTTTTCCATTTCCACAAGAACAGCCTTAGCGAAAGGCTTCCTGAAGCGAAAGATGTAACTCCGTGATATGAATTCAGAGAACAGAGAGCAGTTTCTCAGAAAGCTTCTTTCCAGTTTTGAACGGAAGATATTTCCTTTTTCACCATAGCCCTCTATGGCCTTCCAAATATCCCTTTGCCAATTCCACAAGAACAGCCTTAGCGAAAGGCTTCTTGAAGGGAAAGATGTAACTCTGTGAGATGAACTAACAGAACACAGAGCAGTTTCTCAGAAAGCTTCTTTCCAGTTTTGAACGGAAGATATTTCCTTTTTCACCATAGCCCTCTATGGGCTTCCAAATATTCCCTTGCCAGTTCCACAAGAACAGCCTTAGCGAAAGGCTTCTTGAAGGGAAAGATGTAACTGTGTGAGATGAACTAACGGTACACAGAGCAGTTTCTCAGAAAGCTTCTTTCCAGTTTTGAACGGAAGGTATTTCCTTTTTCACCATAGCCCTCTATGGGCTTCCAAATATCCCTTTGCCAATTCCACAAGAACAGCCTTAGCGAAAGGCTTCTTGAAGGGAAAGATGTCACTCTGTGAGATGAACTAACAGAACACAGAGCAGTTTCTCAGAAAGTTTCTTTCCGGTTTTGAACGGAAGATAGTTCCTTTTTCACCATAGCCCTCTATGGGCTTCTAAATATCCCTTTGCCAATTCCAGAATAACAGCGTTAGCGAAAGGCTTCTTGAAGGGAACGATGTAACTCTGTGAGATGAATTAAGAGAACACAGAGTAGTTTCTCAGAAAGCTTCTTTCCAGTTTTGAACGGAAGATATTTCCTTTTTCACCATAGCCCTCTATGGGCTTCTAAATATCCCTTTGCCCGTTCCACAAGAACAGCCTTAGCGAAAGGCTTCTTGAAGGGAAAGATGTAACTCTGTGAGATGAACTAACAGAACACAGAGCAGTTTCTCAGAAAGCTTCTTTCCAGTTTTGAACGGAAGATATTTCCTTTATCACCATAGCCCTCTATGGGCTTCCAAATATCCCTATGCCAATTCCAAAAGAACAGCCTTAGCGAAAGGCTTCTTGAAGGGAAAGATGTAACTCTGTGAGATGAATTAGCAGAACACAGAGCAGTTTCTCAGAAAGCTTCTTTCCAGTTTTGAACGGAAGATATTTCCTTTCTCACCATAGCCCTCTAGGGGCTTCCAAATATCCCTTTGCCAATACCACAAGAACAGCCTTAGCGAAAGGCTTCTTGAAGGCAAAGATGTAACTCTGTGAAATGAATTCAGAGAACACAGAGCAGTTTCTCAGAAAGCTTCTTTCCAGTTTTGAACGGAAGATATTTCCTTTTTCAGCATAGCCCACTATGGGCTTCCAAATATCCCTTTGCCAATTCCAAAAGAACAGCCTTATCGAAAGGCTTCTTGAAGGGAACGATGTAACTCTGTGAGATGAACTCACTGAACACAGAGCAGTTTCTCAGAACGCTTCTTTCCAGTTTTGAAGGGAAGATATTTCCTTTTTCACCATAACCCTCTATGGGCTTCCAAATATTCCCTTGCCAGTTCCACAAGAACAGCCTTAGTGAAAGGCTTCTTGAAGGGAAAGATGTAACTCTGTGAGATGAACTAACAGAACACAGAGCAGTTTCTCAGAAAGCTTCTTTCCAGTTTTGAACGGAAGATATTTCCTTTTTCACCATAGCCCTCTATGGCCTTCCAAATATTCCCTTGCCAGTTCCACAAGAACAGCCTTAGCGAAAGGCTTCTTGAAGGGAAAGATGTAACTGTGTGAGATGAACTAACGGTACACAGAGCAGTTTCTCAGAAAGCTTCTTTCCAGTTTTGAACAGAAGGTATTTCCTTTTTCACCATAGCCCTCTATGGGCTTCCAAATATCCCTTTGCCAATTCCACAAGAAAAACCTTAGCGAAAGGCTTCTTGAGGGGAAAGATGTCACTCTGTGAGATGAACTAACAGAACACAGAGCAGTTTCTCAGAAAGTTTCTTTCCGGTTTTGAACGGAAGATAGTTCCTTTTTCACCATAGCCCTCTATGGGCTTCCAAATATCCCTTTGCCAATTCCAGAAGAACAGCGTTAGCGAAAGGCTTCTTGAAGGGAACGATGTAACTCTGTGAGATGAATTAAGAGAACACAGAGTAGTTTCTCAGAAAGCTTCTTTCCAGTTTTGAATGGAAGATATTTCCTTTTTCACCATAGCCCTCTATGGGCTTCTAAATATCCCTTTCCCAGTTCCACAAGAACAGCCTTAGCGAAAGGCTTCTTGAAGGGAAAGATGTAACTCTGTGAGATGAACTAACAGAACACAGAGCAGTTTCTCAGAAAGCTTCTTTCCAGTTTTGAACGGAAGATATTTCCTTTTTCACCATAGCCCTCTAGGGGCTTCCAAATATCCCTTTGCCAATACCACAAGAACAGCCTTAGCGAAAGGCTTCTTGAAGGCAAAGATGTAACTCTGTGAAATGAATTCAGAGAACACAGAGCAGTTTCTCAGAAAGCTTCTTTCCAGTTTTGAACGGAAGATATTTCCTTTTTCAGCATAGCCCACTATGGGCTTCCAAATATCCCTTTGCCTATTCCAAAAGAACAGCCTTATCGAAAGGCTTCTTGAAGGGAACGACGTAACTCTGTGAGATGAATTAACAGAACACTGAGCAGTTTCTCAGAACGCTTCTTTCCAGTTTTGAAGGGAAGATATTTCCTTTTTCACCGTAACCCTCTATGGGCTTCCAAATATTCCCTTGCCAGTTCCACAAGAACAGCCTTAGTGAAAGGCTACTTGAAGGGAAAGATGTAACTCTGTGAGATGAACTAACAGAACACAGAGCAGTTTCTCAGAAAGCTTCTTTCCAGTTTTGAACGGAAGGTGTTTCCTTTTTCACCATAGCCCTCTAAGGGCTTCCAAATATCCCTTTGCCAATTCCACAAGAACAGCCTTAGTGAAAGGCTTCTTGAAGGGAACGATGTAACTCTGTGAGATGAATTAACAGAACACAGAGTAGTTTCTCAGAAAGTTTCTTTCCGGTTTTGAACGGAAGATAGTTCCTTTTTCACCATAGCCCTCTATGGGCTTCCAAATATCCCTTTGCCAATTCCACAAGAACAGCCTCAGTGAAAGGCTTCTTGAAGAGAACGATGTAAATCTGTGAGATGAATTAAAAGAACACAGAGCAGTTTCTCAGAAAGCTTCTTTCCAGTTTTGAACGGAAGGTATTTCCTTTATCACCGTAGCCCTCTATTGGCTTCCAAATATCACTAGGCCAATTCCACAAGAACAGCCTTAGCCAAAGGCTTCTTGAAGAGAAACATGTAACTCTGTGAGATGAACTCACTGAACACAGAGCAGTTTCTCAGAAAGATTCTTTCCAATTTTGAACGGAAGATATTTCCTTTTTCACCATAGCCCTCTATGGGCTTCCAAATATCCCTTTGCCACTTCCACAAGAACAGCCTTAGCGAAAGGCTTCTTGAAGGGAAAGATGTAACTCTGTGAGATGAACTAACAGAACACAGAGCAGTTTCTCAAAAAGCTTCTTTCCAGTTTTGAACTTAAGGTATTTCCTTTTTCACCATAGCCCTCTATGGGCTTCCAAATATCCCTTTGCCAATTCCACAAGAACAGCCTTAGTGAAAGGCTTCTTGAAGGGAACGATGTAACTCTGTGAGATGAATTAACAGAACACAGAGCAGTTTCTCAAAAAGCTTCTTTCCAGTTTTGAACGGAAGTTATTTCCTTTTTCACCATAGCCCTCTATGGGCTTCTAAATATCCCTTTGCCAGTTCCACAAGAACAGCCTTAGCGAAAGGCTTCTTGAAGGGAAAGATGTAACTCTGTGAGATGAACTAACGGTACACTGAGCAGTTTTTCAGAAAGCTTCTTTCCAGTTTTGAACGGAAGATATTTCCTTTTTCACCATAGCCCTCTATGGGCTTCCAAATATCCCTTTGCCAATTCCAGAAGAACAGCCTTACCGAAAGGCTTCTTGAAGGGAAACATGTAACTCTGTGAGATGAACTAACAGAACACAGAGCAGTTTTTCAGAAAGCTTCTTTCCAGTTTTGAACGGAAGATATTTCCTTTTTCACCATAGCCCTCTAGGTTTTCCAAATATCCCTTTGCCAATTCCACAAGAACAGACTTAGCGAAAGGCTTATTGAAGGGAAAGATGTCACTCTGTGAGATGAACTAACAGAACACAGAGCAGTTTCTCAGAAAGTTTCTTTCCGGTTTTGAACGGAAGATATTTCCTTTTTCACCATAGCCCTCTATGGGCTTCCAAATATCCCTTTGCCATTTCCACAAGAACAGCCTTAGCGAAAGGCTTCTTGAAGGGAAAGATGTAACTCCGTGAGATGAATTCAGAGAACAGAGAGCAGTTTCTCAGAAAGCTTATTTCCAGTTTTGAACGGAAGATATTTCCATTTTCACCATAGCCCTCTATGGGCTTCCAAATATCCCTTTGCCAATTCCACAAGAACAGCCTTAGCGAAAGGCTTCTTGAAGGGAAACATGTAACTCTGTGAGATGAACTAACAGAACACAGAGCAGTTTCTCAGAAAGCTTCTTTCCAATTTTGAACGGAAGATATTTCCTTTTTCACCATAGCGTCTATGGGTTTCCAAATATTCCCTTGCCAGTTCCACAAGAACAGCCTTAGCGAAAGGCTTCTTGAAGGGAAAGATGTAATTCTGTGAGATGAACTAACGGTACACAGAGCAGTTTCTCAGAAAGCTTCTTTCCAGTTTTGAACGGAAGATATTTCCTTTTTCACCATAGCCCTCTATGGGCTTCCAAATATCCCTTTTCCATTTCCACAAGAACAGCCTTAGCGAAAGGCTTCCTGAAGGGAAAGATGTAACTCCGTGATATGAATTCAGAGAACACAGAGCAGTTTCTCAGAAAGCTTCTTTCCAGTTTTGAACGGAAGATATTTCCTTTTTCACCATGGCCCTCTATGGCCTTCCAAATATCCCTTTGCCAATTCCACAAGAACAGCCTTAGCGAAAGGCTTCTTGAAGGGAAAGATGTAACTCTGTGAGATGAACTAACAGAACACAGAGCAGTTTCTCAGAAAGCTTCTTTCCAGTTTTGAACGGAAGATATTTCCTTTTTCACCATAGCCCTCTATGGCCTTCCAAATACTCCCTTGCCAGTTCCACAAGAACAGCCTGAGCGAAAGGCTTCTTGAAGGGAAAGATGTAACTGTGTGAGATGAACTAACGGTACACAGAGCAGTTTCTCAGAAAGCTTCTTTCCAGTTTTGAACAGAAGGTATTTCCTTTTTCACCATAGCCCTCTATGGGCTTCCAAATATCCCTTTGCCAATTCCACAAGAACAGCCTTAGCGAAAGGCTTCTTGAAGGGAAAGATGTCACTCTGTGAGATGAACTAACAGAACACAGAGCAGTTTCTCAGAAAGTTTCTTTCCGGTTTTGAACGGAAGATAGCTCCTTTTTCACCATAACCCTCTATGGGCTTCCAAATATCCCTTTGCCAATTCCAGAAAAACAGCGTTAGCGAAAGGCTTCTTGAAGGGAACGATGTAACTCTGTGAGATGAATTAAGAGAACACAGAGTAGTTTCTCAGAAAGCTTCTTTCCAGTTTTGAACGGAAGATATTTCCTTTTTCACCATAGCCCTCTATGGGCTTCTAAATATCCCTTTGCCAGTTCCACAAGAACAGCCTTAGCGAAAGGCTTCTTGAAGGGAAAGATGTAACTCTGTGAGATGAACTAACAGAACACAGAGCAGTTTCTCAGAAAGCTTCTTTCCAGTTTTGAACGGAAGATATTTCCTTTTTCACCATAGCCCTCTATGGGCTTCCAAATATCCCTTTGCCAATTCCAAAAGAACAGCCTTAGCGAAAGGCTTCTTGAAGGGAAAGATGTAACTCTGTGAGATGAATTAAAAGAACACAGAGCAGTTTCTCAGAAAGCTTCTTTCCAGTTTTGAACGGAAGATATTTCCTTTTTCACCATAGCCCTCTAGGGGCTTCCAAATATCCCTTTGCCAATACCACAAGAACAGCCTTAGCGAAAGGCTTCTTGAAGGCAAAGATGTAACTCTGTGAAATGAATTCAGAGAACACAGAGCAGTTTCTCAGAAAGCTTCTTTCCAGTTTTGAACGGAAGATATTTCCTTTTTCAGCATAGCCCACTATGGGCTTCCAAATATCCCTTTGCCTATTCCAAAAGAACCGCCTTATCGAAAGGCTTCTTGAAGGGAACGATGTATCTCTGTGAGATGAATTAACAGAACACTGAGCAGTTTCTCAGAACGCTTCTTTCCAGTTTTGAAGGGAAGATATTTCCTTTTTCACCATAACCCTCTATGGGCTTCCAAATATTCCCTTGCCAGTTCCACAAGAACAGCCTTAGTGAAAGGCTACTTGAAGGGAAAGATGTAACTCTGTGAGATGAACTAACAGAACACAGAGCAGTTTCTCAGAAAGCTTCTTTCCAGTTTTGAACGGAAGGTGTTTCCTTTTTCACCATAGCCCTCTAAGGGCTTCCAAATATCCCTTTGCCAATTCCACAAGAACAGCCTTAGCGAAAGGCTTCTTGAAGGGAAAGATGTAACTCTGTGAGATGAACTAACAGAACACAGAGCAGTTTCTTAGAAAGTTTCTTTCCGGTTTTGAACGGAAGATAGTTCCTTTTTCACCATAGCCCTCTATGGGCTTCCAAATATCCCTTTGCCAATTCCACAAGAACAGCCTTAGTGAAAGGCTTCTTGAAGGGAACGATGTAACTCTGTGAGATGAATTAACAGAACACAGAGCAGTTTCTCAGAAAGCTTCTTTCCAGTTTTGAACGGAAGGTATTTCCTTTATCACCGTAGCCCTCTATTGGCTTCCAAATATCACTAGGCCAATTCCACAAGAACAGCCTTAGCCAAAGGATTCTTGAAGGGAAACATGTAACTCTGTGAGATGAACTCACTGAACACAGAGCAGTTTCTCAGAAAGCTTCTTTCCAATTTTGAACGGAAGATATTTCCTTTTTCACCATAGCCCTCTATGGGCTTCCAAATATCCCTTTGCCAATTCCACAAGAACAGCCTTAGCGAAAGGCTTCTTGAAGGGAAAGATGTAACTCTGTGAGATGAACTAACAGAACACAGAGCAGTTTCTCAGAAAGCTTCTTTCCAGTTTTGAACGGAAGATATTTCCTTTTTCACCATAGCCCTCTATGGGCTTCCAAATATCCCTTTTCCATTTCCACAAGAACAGCCTTAGCGAAAGGCTTCCTGAAGGGAAAGATGTAACTCCGTGATATGAATTCAGAGAACAGAGAGCAGTTTCTCAGAAAGCTTCTTTCCAGTTTTGAACGGAAGATATTTCCTTTTTCACCATAGCCCTCTATGGCCTTCCAAATATCCCTTTGCCAATTCCACAAGAACAGCCTTAGCGAAAGGCTTCTTGAAGGGAAAGATGTAACACTGTGAGATGAACTAACAGAACACAGAGCAGTTTCTCAGAAAGCTTCTTTCCAGTTTTGAACGGAAGATATTTCCTTTTTCACCATAGCCCTCTATGGGCTTCCAAATATTCCCTTGCCAGTTCCACAAGAACAGCCTTAGTGAAAGGCTACTTGAAGGGAAAGATGTAACTCTGTGAGATGAACTAACAGAACACAGAGCAGTTTCTCAGAAAGCTTCTTTCCAGTTTTGAACGGAAGATATTTCCTTTTTCTCCATAGCCCTCTATGGGCTTCCAAATATTCCCTTGCCAGTTCCACAAGAACAGCTTTAGCGAAAGGCTTCTTGAAGGGAAAGATGTAACTCTGTGAGATGAATTAACAGAACACAGAGCAGTTTCTCAGAAAGCTTCTTTCCGGTTTTGAACGGAAGATATTTCCTTTTTCACGGTAGCCCTGTAGGGGCTTCCAAATATCCCTTTGCCAATTCCACAAGAACAGCCTTAACCAAAGGCTTCTTGAAGGGAAAGATATAACTCTGTGAGATGAATTCAGAGAACACAGTGCAGTTTCTCAAAAAGCTTCTTTCCAGTTTTGAACTTAAGGTATTTCCTTTTTCACCATAGCCCTCTATGGGCTTCCAAATATCCCTTTGCCAATTCCACAAGAACAGCCTTAGTGAAAGGCTTCTTGAAGGGAACGATGTAACTCTGTGAGATGAAGTAACAGAACACAGAGCAGTTTCTCAAAAAGCTTCTTTCCAGTTTTGAACTTAAGGTATTTCCTTTTTCACCGTAGCCCTCTATGGGCTTCTAAATATCCCTTTGCCACTTCCACAAGAACAGCCTTAGCGAAAGGCTTCTTGAAGGGAAAGATGTAACTCTGTGAGATGAACTAACGGTACACAGAGCAGTTTTTCAGAAAGCTTCTTTCCAGTTTTGAACGGAAGATATTTCCTTTTTCACCATAGCCCTCTATGGGCTTCCAAATATCCCTTTGCCAATTCCACAAGAACAGCCTTAGCGAAAGGCTTCTTGAAGGGAAACATGTAACTCTGTGAGATGAACTAACAGAACACAGAGCAGTTTCTCAAAAAGCTTCTTTCCAGTTTTGAACTTAAGGTATTTCCTTTTTCACCGTAGCCCTCTATGGGCTTCTAAATATCCCTTTGCCACTTCCACAAGAACAGCCTTAGCGAAAGGCTTCTTGAAGGGAAAGATGTAACTCTGTGAGATGAACTAACGGTACACAGAGCAGTTTTTCAGAAAGCTTCCTTCCAGTTTTGAACGGAAGATATTTCCTTTTTCACTATAGCCCTCTATGGGCTTCCAAATATCCCTTTGCCAATTCCACAAGAACAGCCTTAGCGAAATGCTTCTTGAAGGGAAACATGTAACTCTGTGAGATGAACTAACAGAACACAGAGCAGTCTCTCAGAAAGCTTCTTTCCAGTTTTGAACGGAAGATATTTCCTTTTTCACCATAGCCCTCTAGGGGTTCCAAATATCCCTTTGCCAATTCCACAAGAACAGACTTAGCGAAAGGCTTCTTGAAGGGAAAGATGTAACTCTGTGAGATGAACTAACAGAACACAGAGCAGTTTCTCAGAAAGTTTACTTCCGGTTTTGAACGGAAGATAGTTCTTTATCACCATAGCCCTCTATGGGCTTCTAAATATCCCTTTGCCAGTTCCACAAGAACAGCCTTAGCGAAAGGCTTCTAGAAGGGAAAGATGTAACTCTGTGAGATGAACTAACAGAACACAGAGCAGTTTCTCAGAAAGATTCTTTCCAGTTTTGAACGGAAGATATTTCCTTTTTCACCATAGCCCTCTATGGGCTTCCAAATATCCCTTTGCCAATTCCACAAGAACAGCCTTAGCGAAAGGCTTCTTGAAGGGAAAGATGTCACTCTGTGAGATGAACTCACAGAACACAGAGCAGTTTCTCAGAAAGTTTCTTTCCGGTTTTGAACGGAAGATATTTCCTTTTTCACCATAGCCCTCTATGGGCTTCCAAATATCCCTTTGCTATTTCCACAAGAACAGCCTTAGCGAAAGGCTTCTTGAAGGGAAAGATGTAACTCCGTGAGATGAATTCAGAGAACTGAGAGCAGTTTCTCAGAAAGCTTATTTCCAGTTTTGAACGGAAGATATTTCCTTTTTCACCATAGCCCTCTATGGGCTTCCAAATATCCCTATGCCAATTCCACAAGAACAGCCTTAGCGAAAGGCTTCTTGAAGGGAAAGATGTAACTCTGTGAGATGAACTAAAAGAACACAGAGCAGTTTCTCAGAAAGCTTCTTTCCAGTTTTGAACGGAAGATATTTCCTTTTTCACCGTAGCCCTCTATGGGCTTCCAAATATTCCCTTGCCAGTTCCACAAGAACAGCCTTAGCGAAAGGCTTCTTGAAGGGAAAGATGTAACTCTGTGAGATGAACTAACGGTACACAGAGCAGTTTCTCAGAAAGCTTCTTTCCAGTTTTGAACGGAAGGTATTTCCTTTTTCTCCATAGCCCTCTATGGGCTTCCAAATATCCCTTTGCCAATTCCACAAGAACAGCCTTAGCGAAAGGCTTCTTGAAGGGAAAGATGTATCTCTGTGAGATGAACTAACAGAACACAGAGCAGTTTCTCAGAAAGTTTCTTTCCGGTTTTGAACGGAAGATAGTTCCTTTTTCACCATAGCCCTCTATGGGCTTCCAAATATCCCTTTGCCAGTTCCACAAGAACAGCCTTAGCGAAAGGCTTCTTGAAGGGAAAGATGTAAATCTGTGAGATGAACTAACAGGACACAGAGCAGTTTCTCAGAAAGCTTCTTTCCAGTTTTGAACGGAGGATATTTCCTTTATCACCATAGCCATATATGGGCTTCCAAATATCCCTTTGCCAATTCAAAAAGAACAGCCTTAGCGAAAGGCTTCTTGAAGGGAAAGATGTAACTCTGTGAGATGAATTAACAGAACACAGAGCAGTTTCTCAGAAAGCTTCTTTCCAGTTTTGAACAGAAGATATTTCCTTTTTCACCATAGCCCTCTAGGGGCTTCCAAATATCCCTTTGCCAATACCACAAGAACAGCCTTAGCGAAAGGCTTCTTGAAGGCAAAGATGTAACTCTGTGAAATGAATTCAGAGAACACAGAGCAGTTTCTCAGAAAGCTTCTTTCCAGTTTTGAACGGAAGATATTTCCTTTTTTGGCATAGCCCACTATGGGCTTCCAAATATCCCATTGCCAATTCCAAAAGAACAGCCTTATCGAAAGGCTTCTTGAAGGGAACGATGTAACTCTGTGAGATGAATTAAAAGAACACTGTGCAGTTTCTCAGAACGCTTCTTTCCAGTTTTGAAGGGAAGATATTTCCTTTTTCACCATAGCCCTCTATGGGCTTCCAAATATTCCCTTGCCAGTTCCACAAGAAAAGCCTTAGCGAAAGGCTTCTTGAAGGGATAGATGTAACTCTGTGAGATGAACTAACGGTACACAGAGCAGTTTCTCAGAAAGCTTCTTTCCAGTTTTGAACGGAAGGTATTTCCTTTTTCACCATAGCCCTCTAAGGGTTTCCAAATATCCCTTTGCCAATTCCACAAGAACAGCCTTAGCGAAAGGCTTCTTGAAGGGAAAGCTGTAACTCTGTGAGATGAACTAACGCTACACAGAGCAGTTTCTCAGAAAGCTTCTTTCCAGTTTTGAACGGAAGGTATTTCCTTTTCCACCATAGCCCTCTATGAGCTTCCAAATATCCCTTTGCCAATTCCACAAGAACAGCCTTAATGAACGGCTTCTTGAAAGGAAAGATGTAACTCTGTGAGATGAACTAACAGAACACAGAGCAGTTTCTCAG
Source organism: Chlorocebus sabaeus (assembly GCF_047675955.1). Classification (NCBI taxonomy): domain Eukaryota; kingdom Metazoa; phylum Chordata; class Mammalia; order Primates; family Cercopithecidae; genus Chlorocebus; species Chlorocebus sabaeus. Next base: position 37,403,183 of record NC_132909.1, read on the forward strand.
AAAGTTTCTTTCCGGTTTTGAACGGAAGATAGTTCCTTTTTCACCATAGCCCTCTATGGGCTTCCAAATATCCCTTTGCCAATTCCACAAGAACAGCCTTAGTGAAAGGCTTCTTGAAGGGAACGATGTAACTCTGTGAGATGAATTAACAGAACACAGAGCAGTTTCTCAGAAAGCTTCTTTCCAGTTTTGAACGGAAGATATTTCCTTTTTCACCATAGCCCTCTAGGGGTTCCAAATATTCCTTTGCCCATTCCACAAGAACAGCCTTAGCGAAATGCTTCTTGAAGGGAAAGATGTAACTCTGTGAGATGAACTAACAGAACACAGAGCAGTTTCTCAGAAAGTTTCTTTCCGGTTTTGAACGGAAGATAGTTCCTTTTTCACCATAGCCCTCTATGGGCTTGCAAATATCCCTTTGCCAATTCCAGAAGAACAGCGGTAGCGAAAGGCTTCTTGAAGGGAACGATGTAGCTCTGTGAGATGAATTAACAGAACACAGAGCAGTTTCTCAGACAGCTTCTTTCCAGTTTTGAACGAAAGATATTTCCTTTTTCACCATAGCCCTCTATGGGCTTCTAAATATCCCTTTGCCATTTCCAGAAGAACAGCCTTAGCGAAAGGCTTCTTGAAGGAAAAGATGTAACTCTGTGAGATGAACTAACAGAACACAGAGCAGTTTCTCAGAAAGCTTCTTTCCAGTTTTGAACTGAAGATATTTCCTTTTTCACCATAGCCCTCTATGGGCTTCCAAATATCCCTTTGCCAATTCCACAAGAACAGACTTAGCGAAAGGCTTCTTGAAGGGAAAGATGTAACTCTGTGAGATGAACTAACAGAACACAGAGCAGTTTCTCAGAAAGCTTCTTTCCAGTTTTGAACGGAAGATATTTCCTTTTTCACCATAGCCCTCTACGGGCTTCCAAATATCCCTTTGCCAATACCAGAAGAAGCGCCTTAGCGAAAGGCTTCTTGAAGGCAAAGATGTAACTCTGTGAAATGAATTCAGAGAACACAGAGCAGTTTCTCCGAAAGCTTCTTTCCAGTTTTGAACGGAAGATATTTCCTTTTTCACCATAGCCCACTATGGGCTTCCAAAAATCCCTTTGCCAATTCCACAAGAACAGCCTTAGTGAAAGGCTTCTTGAAGGGAACGATGTAACTCTGTGAGATGAATTAAAAGAATACTGTGCAGTTTCTCAGAAAGCTTCTTTCCAGTTTTGAACGGAAGATATTTCCTTTTTCACCATAGCCCTCTAGGGGTTCCAAATATCCCTTTGCCCATTCCACAAGAACAGCCTTAGCGAAAGGCTTCTTGAAGGGAAAGATGTAACTCTGTGAGATGAACTAACAGAACACAGAGCAGTTTCTCAGAAAGTTTCTTTCCGGTTTTGAACGGAAGATAGTTCCTTTTTCACCATAGCCCTCTATGGGCTTGCAAATATCCCTTTGCCAATTCCAGAAGAACAGCGGTAGCGAAAGGCTTCTTGAAGGGAACGACGTAACTCTGTGAGATGAATTAACAGAACACAGAGCAGTTTCTCAGAAAGCTTCTTTCCAGTTTTGAACGGAAGATATTTCCTTTTTCACCATAGCCCTCTATGGCCTTCCAAATATCCCTTTGCCATTTCCACAAGAACAGCCTTAGCGAAAGGCTTCTTGAAGGGAAAGATGTAACTCCGTGAGATGAATTCAGAGAACAGAGAGCAGTTTCTCAGAATGCTTCTTTCCAGTTTTGAACGGAAGATATTTCCTTTTTCACCATAGCCCTCTATGGGCTTCCAAATATCCCTTTGCCAATTCCACAAGAACAGCCTTAGCGAAAGGCTTCTTGAAGGGAACGATGTAACTCTGTGAGATGAATTAACAGAACACAGAGTAGTTTCTCAGAAAGCTTCTTTCCAGTTTTGAACGGAAGATATTTCCTTTTTCACCATAGCCCTCTAGGGGCTTCCAAATATCCCTTTGCCAATACCACAAGAACAGCCTTAGCGAAAGCCTTCTTGAAGGCAAAGATGTAACTCTGTGAAATGAATTCAGAGACACAGAGCAGTTTCTCAGAAAGCTTCTTTCCAGCTTTGAAGGAAGATATTTCCTTTTTCACCATAGCCCACTAGGGGCTTCCAAATACCCCTTTGCCAATTCCACAAGAACAGCCTTAGCGAAAGGCTTCTTGAAGGGAACGATGTAACTCTGTTAGACGAATTAACAGAACACTGAGCAGTTTCTCAGAACGCTTCTTTCCAGTTTTGAAGGGAAGATATTTCCTTTTTCACCATAGCCCTCTATGGGCTTCCAAATATTCCCTTGCCAGTTCCACAAGAACAGCCTTAGCGAAAGGCTTCTTGAAGGGAAAGATGTAACTCTGTGAGATGAACTAACGGTACACAGAGCAGTTTCTCAGAAAGCTTCTTTCCAGTTTTGAACGGAAGGTATTTCCTTTTTCACCATAGCCCTCTATGGGCTTCCAAATATCCCTTTGCCAATTCCACAAGAACAGCCTTAGCGAAAGGCTTCTTGAAGGGAAAGATGTAACTCTGTGAGATGAACTAACAGAACACAGAGCAGTTTCTCAGAAAGTTTCTTTCCGGTTTTGAACGGAAGATAGTTCCTTTTTCACCATAGCCCTCTATGGGCTTCCAAATATCCTTTTGCCAATTCCGCAAGAACAGCCTTAGTGAAAGGGTTCTTGAAGGGAACGATGTAACTCTGTGAGATGAATTATCAGAACACAGAGCAGTTTCTCAGAAAGTTTCTTTCCAGTTTTGAACGGAAGATATTTCCTTTATCACCGTAGCCCTCTATTGGCTTCCAAATATCACTTTGCCAATTCCACAAGAACAGCCTTAGCCAAAGGCTATTTGAAGGGAAACATGTAACTCTGTGAGATGAACTAACTGAACTCAGAGCAGTTTCTCAGAAAGCTTCTTTCCAATTTTGAACGGAAGATATTTCCTTTTTCACCATAGCCCTCTATGGGCTTCCAAATATCCCTTTGCCAATTCCACAAGAACAGCCTTAGCGAAAGGCTTCTTGAAGGGAAAGATGTAACTCTGTGAGGTGAACTAACAGAACACAGAGCAGTTTCTCAGAAAGCTTCTTTCCAGTTTTGAACGGAAGATATTTCCTTTTTCACCATAGCCCTCTATGGGCTTCCAAATATCCCTTTGCCATTTCCACAAGAACAGCCTTAGCGAAAGGCTTCTTGAAGGGAAAGATGTAACTCCGTGAGATGAATTCAGAGAACAGAGAGCAGTTTCTCAGAAAGCTTCTTTCCAGTTTTGAACGGAAGATATTTCCTTTTTCACCATAGCCCTCTATGGGCTTCCAAATATCCCTTTGCCAATTCCACAAGAACAGCCTTAGCTAAAGGCTTCTTGAAGGGAAAGATGTAACTCTGTGAGATGAACTAACAGAACACAGAGCAGTTTCTCAGAAAGCTTCTTTCCAGTTTTGAACGGAAGATATTTCCTTTTTCACCATAGCCCTCTATGGGCTTCCAAATATTCCCTTGCCAGTTCCACAAGAACAGCCTTAGCGAAAGGCTTCTTGAAGGGAAAGATGTAACTCTGTGAGATGAACTAACGGTACACGGAGCAGTTTCTCAGAAAGCTTCTTTCCAGTTTTGAACGGAAGGTATTTCCTTTTTCACCATAGCCCTCTATGGGCTTCCAAATATCCCTTTGCCAATTCCACAAGAACAGCCTTAGCGAAAGGCTTCTTGAAGGGAAACATGTAACTCTGTGAGATGAACTAACAGAACACAGAGCAGTTTCTCAGAAAGCTTCTTTCCAATTTTGAACGGAAGATATTTAGTTTTTCACCATAGCCCTCTATGGGTTTCCAAATATTCCCTTGCCAGTTCCACAAGAACAGCCTTAGCGAAAGGCTTCTTGAAGGGAAAGATGTAATTCTGTGAGATGAACTAACGGTACACAGAGCAGTTTCTCAGAAAGCTTCTTTCCAGTTTTGAACGGAAGATATTTCCTTTTTCACCATAGCCCTCTATGGGCTTCCAAATATCCCTTTTCCATTTCCACAAGAACAGCCTTAGCGAAAGGCTTCCTGAAGGGAAAGATGTAACTCCGTGATATGAATTCAGAGAACACAGAGCAGTTTCTCGGAAAGCTTCTTTCCAGTTTTGAACGGAAGATATTTCCTTTTTCACCATAGCCCTCTATGGCCTTCCAAATATCCCTTTGCCAATTCCACAAGAACAGCCTTAGCGAAAGGCTTCTTGAAGGGAAAGATGTAACTCTGTGAGATGAACTAACAGAACACAGAGCAGTTTCTCAGAAAGCTTCTTTCCAGTTTTGAACGGAAGATATTTCCTTTTTCACCATAGCCCTCTATGGCCTTCCAAATATTCCCTTGCCAGTTCCACAAGAACAGCCTTAGCGAAAGGCTTCTTGAAGGGAAAGATGTAACTGTGTGAGATGAACTAACGGTACACAGAGCAGTTTCTCAGAAAGCTTCTTTCCAGTTTTGAACAGAAGGTATTTCCTTTTTCACCATAGCCCTCTATGGGCTTCTAAATATCCCTTTGCCAGTTCCACAAGAACAGCCTTAGCGAAAGGCTTCTTGAAGGGAAACATGTAACTCTGTGAGATGAACTAACAGAACACAGAGCAGTTTCTCAGAAAGCTTCTTTCCAGTTTTGAACGGAAGATATTTCCTTTTTCACCATAGCCCTCTATGGGCTTCCAAATATCCCTTTGCCAATTCCAAAAGAACAGCCTTAGCGAAAGGCTTCTTGAAGGGAAAGATGTAACTCTGTGAGATGAATTAAAAGAACACAGAGCAGTTTCTCAGAAAGCTTCTTTCCAGTTTTGAACGGAAGATATTTCCTTTTTCACCATAGCCCTCTAGGGGCTTCCAAATATCCCTTTGCCAATACCACAAGAACAGCCTTAGCGAAAGGCTTCTTGAAGGCAAAGATGTAACTCTGTGAAATGAATTCAGAGAACACAGAGCAGTTTCTCAGAAAGCTTCTTTCCAGTTTTGAACGGAAGATATTTCCTTTTTCAGCATAGCCCACTATGGGCTTCCAAATATCCCTTTGCCTATTCCAAAAGAACCGCCTTATCGAAAGGCTTCTTGAAGGGAACGATGTAACTCTGTGAGATGAATTAACAGAACACTGAGCAGTTTCTCAGAACGCTTCTTTCCAGTTTTGAAGGGAAGATATTTCCTTTTTCACCATAACCCTCTATGGGCTTCCAAATATTCCCTTGCCAGTTCCACAAGAACAGCCTTAGTGAAAGGCTACTTGAAGGGAAAGATGTAACTCTGTGAGATGAACTAACAGAACACAGAGCAGTTTCTCAGAAAGCTTCTTTCCAGTTTTGAACGGAAGGTGTTTCCTTTTTCACCATAGCCCTCTAAGGGCTTCCAAATATCCCTTTGCCAATTCCACAAGAACAGCCTTAGCGAAAGGCTTCTTGAAGGGAAAGATGTAACTCTGTGAGATGAACTAACAGAACACAGAGCAGTTTCTCAGAAAGTTTCTTTCCGGTTTTGAACGGAAGATAGTTCCTTTTTCACCATAGCCCTCTATGGGCTTCCAAATATCCCTTTGCCAATTCCACAAGAACAGCCTTAGTGAAAGGCTTCTTGAAGGGAACGATGTAACTCTGTGAGATGAATTAACAGAACACAGAGCAGTTTCTCAGAAAGCTTCTTTACAGTTTTGAACGGAAGGTATTTCCTTTATCACCGTAGCCCTCTATTGGCTTCCAAATATCACTAGGCCAATTCCACAAGAACAGCCTTAGCGAAAGGCTTCCTGAAGGGAAAGATGTAACTCCGTGATATGAATTCAGAGAACAGAGAGCAGTTTCTCAGAAAGCTTCTTTCCAGTTTTGAACGGAAGATATTTCCTTTTTCACCATAGCCCTCTATGGCCTTCCAAATATCCCTTTGCCAATTCCACAAGAACAGCCTTAGCGAAAGGCTTCTTGAAGGGAAAGATGTAACTCTGTGAGATGAACTAACAGAACACAGAGCAGTTTCTCAGAAAGCTTCTTTCCAGTTTTGAACGGAAGATATTTCCTTTTTCACCATAGCCCTCTATGGGCCTCCAAATATTCCCTTGCCAGTTCCACAAGAACAGCCTTAGCGAAAGGCTTCTTGAAGGGAAAGATGTAACTGTGTGAGATGAACTAACGGTACACAGAGCAGTTTCTCAGAAAGCTTCTTTCCAGTTTTGAACGGAAGGTATTTCCTTTTTCACCATAGCCCTCTATGGGCTTCCAAATATCCCTTTTCCAATTCCACAAGAACAGCCTTAGCGAAAGGCTTCTTGAAGGGAAAGATGTCACTCTGTGAGATGAACTAACAGAACACAGAGCAGTTTCTCAGAAAGTTTCTTTCCGGTTTTGAACGGAAGATAGTTCCTTTTTCACCATAGCCCTCTATGGGCTTCTAAATATCCCTTTGCCAATTCCAGAAGAACAGCGTTAGCGAAAGGCTTCTTGAAGGGAAAGATGTAACTCTGTGAGATGAACTAACAGAACACAGAGCAGTTTCTCAGAAAGCTTCTTTCCAGTTTTGAACGGAAGATATTTCCTTTTTCAGCATAGCCCACTATGGGCTTCCAAATATCCCTTTGCCTATTCCAAAAGAACAGCCTTATCGAAAGGCTTCCTGTAGGGAACGATGTAACTCTGTGAGATGAATTAACAGAACACTGAGCAGTTTCTCAGAACGCTTCTTTCCAGTTTTGAACAGAAGATATTTCCTTTTTCACCATAACCCTCTATGGGCTTCCAAATATTCCCTTGCCAGTTCCACAAGAACAGCCTTAGTGAAAGGCTACTTGAAGGGAAAGATGTAACTCTGTGAGATGAACTAACAGAACACAGAGCAGTTTCTCAGAAAGCTTCTTTCCAGTTTTGAACGGAAGGTGTTTCCTTTTTCACCATAGCCCTCTAAGGGCTTCCAAATATCCCTTTGCCAATTCCACAAGAACAGCCTTAGCGAAAGGCTTCTTGAAGGGAAAGATGTAACTCTGTGAGATGAACTAACAGAACACAGAGCAGTTTCTCAGAAAGTTTCTTTCCGGTTTTGAACGGAAGATAGTTCCTTTATCACCATAGCCCTCTATGGGCTTCCAAATATCCCTTTGCCAATTCCACAAGAACAGCCTTAGTGAAAGGCTTCTTGAAGGGAACGATGTAACTCTGTGAGATGAATTAACAGAACACAGAGCAGTTTCTCAGAAAGCTTCTTTCCGTTTTGAACGGAAGGTATTTCCTTTATCACCGTGGCCCTCTATTGGCTTCCAAATATCACTAGGCCAATTCCACAAGAACAGCCTTAGCCAAAGGCCTCTTGAAGGGAAACATGTAACTCTCTGAGATGAACTCACTGAACACAGAGCAGTTTCTCAGAAAGCTTCTTTCCAATTTTGAACGGAAGATATTTCCTTTTTCACCAGAGCCCTCTATGGGCTTCCAAATATCCCTTTGCCAATTCCACAAGAACAGCCTTAGCGAAAGGCTTCTTGAAGGGAAAGATGTAACTCTGTGAGATGAACTAACAGAACACAGAGCAGTTTCTCAGAAAGCTTCTTTCCAGTTTTGAACGGAAGATATTTCCTTTTTCACCATAGCCCTCTATGGGCTTCCAAATATCCCTTTTCCATTTCCACAAGAACAGCCTTAGCGAAAGGCTTCCTGAAGGGAAAGATGTAACTCCGTGATATGAATTCAGAGAACAGAGAGCAGTTTCTCAGAAAGCTTCTTTCCAGTTTTGAACGGAAGATATTTCCTTTTTCACCATAGCCCTCTATGGCCTTCCAAATATCCCTTTGCCAATTCCACAAGAACAGCCTTAGCGAAAGGCTTCTTGAAGGGAAAGATGTAACTCTGTGAGATGAACTAACAGAACACAGAGCAGTTTCTCAGAAAGCTTCTTTCCAGTTTTGAACGGAAGATATTTCCTTTTTCACCATAGCCCTCTATGGGCTTCCAAATATTCCCTTGCCAGTTCCACAAGAACAGCCTTAGCGAAAGGCTTCTTGAAGGGAAAGATGTAACTGTGTGAGATGAACTGACGGTACACAGAGCAGTTTCTCAGAAAGCTTCTTTCCAGTTTTGAACGGAAGGTATTTCCTTTTTCACCATAGCCCTCTATGGGCTTCCAAATATCCCTTTGCCAATTCCACAAGAACAGCCTTAGCGAAAGGCTTCTTGAAGGGAAAGATGTCACTCTGTGAGATGAACTAACAGAACACAGAGCAGTTTCTCAGAAAGTTTCTTTCCGGTTTTGAACGGAAGATAGTTCCTTTTTCACCATAGCCCTCTATGGGCTTCTAAATATCCCTTTGCCAATTCCAGAAGAACAGCGTTAGCGAAAGGCTTCTTGAAGGGAACGATGTAACTCTGTGAGATGAATTAAGAGAACACAGAGTAGTTTCTCAGAAAGCTTCTTTCCAGTTTTGAACGGAAGATATTTCCTTTTTCACCATAGCCCTCTATGGGCTTCTAAATATCCCTTTGCCAGTTCCACAAGAACAGCCTTAGCGAAAGGCTTCTTGAAGGGAAAGATGTAACTCTGTGAGATGAACTAACAGAACACAGAGCAGTTTCTCAGAAAGCTTCTTTCCAGTTTTGAACGGAAGATATTTCCTTTATCACCATAGCCCTCTATGGGCTTCCAAATATCCCTATGCCAATTCCAAAAGAACAGCCTTAGCGAAAGGCTTCTTGAAGGGAAAGATGTAACTCTGTGAGATGAATTAACAGAACACAGAGCAGTTTCTCAGAAAGCTTCTTTCCAGTTTTGAACGGAAGATATTTCCTTTTTCACCATAGCCCTCTAGGGGCTTCCAAATATCCCTTTGCCAATACCACAAGAACAGCCTTAGCGAAAGGCTTCTTGAAGGCAAAGATGTAACTCTGTGAAATGAATTCAGAGAACACAGAGCAGTTTCTCAGAAAGCTTCTTTCCAGTTTTGAACGGAAGATATTTCCTTTTTCAGCATAGCCCACTATGGGTTTCCAAATATCCCTTTGCCAATTCCAAAAGAACAGCCTTATCGAAAGGCTTCTTGAAGGGAACGATGTAACTCTGTGAGATGAATTAACAGAACACTGAGCAGTTTCTCAGAACCCTTCTTTCCAGTTTTGAAGGGAAGATATTTCCTTTTTCACCATAACCCTCTATGGGCTTCCAAATATTCCCTTGCCAGTTCCACAAGAACAGCCTTAATGAAAGGCTTCTTGAAGGGAAACATGTAACTCTGTGAGATGAACTAACAGAACACAGAGCTGTTTCTCAGAAAGCTTCTTTCCAGTTTTGAACGGAAGTTATTTCCTTTTTCACCATAGCCCTCTAAGGGCTTCCAAATATCCCTTTGCCAATTCCACAAGAACAGCCTTAGCGAAAGGCTTGTTGAAGGGAAAGATGTAACTCTGTGAGATGAACTAACAGAACACAGAGCAGTTTCTCAGAAAGTTTCTTTCCGGTTTTGAACGGAAGATAGTTCCTTTTTCACCATAGCCCTCTATGGGCTTCCAAATATCCCTTTGCCAATTCCACAAGAACAGCCTTAGTGAAAGGCTTCTTGAAGTGAACGATGTAACTCTGTGAGATGAATTAACAGAACACAGAGCAGTTTCTCAGAAAGCTTCTTTCCAGTTTTGAACGGAAGGTATTTCCTTTATCACCGTAGCCCTCTATTGGCTCCCAAATATCACTTTGCCAATTCCACAAGAACAGCCTTAGCCAAAGGCTTCTTGAAGGGAAACATGTAACTCTGTGAGATGAACTCACTGAACACAGAGCAGTTTCTCAGAAAGCTTCTTTCCAATTTTGAACTTAAGATATTTCCTTTTTCACCATAGCCCTCTATGGGCTTCCAAATATCCCTTTGCCAATTCCAGAAGAACAGCGTTAGCGAAAGGCTTCTTGAAGGGAACGATGTAACTCTGTGAGATGAATTAAGAGAACACAGAGTATATCTCAGAAAGCTTCTTTCCAGTTTTGAACGGAAGATATTTCCTTTTTCACCATAGCCCTCTATGGGCTTCTAAATATCCCTTTGCCAGTTCCACAAGAACAGCATTAGCGAAAGGCTTCTTGAAGGGAAAGATGTAACTCTGTGAGATGAACTAGCAGAACACAGAGCAGTTTCTCAGAAAGCTTCCTTCCAGTTTTGAACGGAAGATATTTCCTTTTTCACCATAGCCCTCTATGGGCTTCCAAATATCCCTTTGCCAATTCCAAAAGAACAGCCTTAGCGATAGGCTTCTTGAAGGGAAAGATGTAACTCTGTGAGATGAATTAAAAGAACACAGAGCAGTTTCTCAGAAAGCTTCTTTCCAGTTTTGAACGGAAGATATTTCCTTTTTCACCATAGCCCTCTAGGGGCTTCCAAATATCCCTTTGCCAATACCACAAGAACAGCCTTAGCGAAAGGCTTCTTGCAGGCAAAGATGTAACTCTGTGAAATGAATTCAGAGAACACAGAGCAGTTTCTCAGTAAGCTTCTTTCCAGTTTTGAACGGAAGATATTTCCTTTTTCAGCTTACCCACTATGGGCTTCCAAATATCCCTTTGCCAATTCCAAAAGAACAGCCTTATCGAAAGGCTTCTTGAAGGGAACGATGTAACTCTGTGAGATGAATTAACAGAACACTGAGCAGTTTCTCAGAACGCTTCTTTCCAGTTTTGAACAGAAGATATTTCCTTTTTCACCATAACCCTCTATGGGCTTCCAAATATTCCCTTGCCAGTTCCACAAGAACAGCCTTAGTGAAAGGCTACTTGAAGGGAAAGATGTAACTCTGTGAGATGAACTAACAGAACACAGAGCAGTTTCTCAGAAAGCTTCTTTCCAGTTTTGAACGGAAGGTATTTCCTTTTTCAGCATAGCCCTCTAAGGGCTTCCAAATATCCCTTTGCCAATTCCAAAAGAACAGCCTTAGCGAAAGGCTTCTTGAAGGGAAAGATGTAACTCTGTGAGATGAACTAACAGAACACAGAGCAGTTTCTCAGAAAGTTTCTTTCCGGTTTTGAACGGAAGATAGTTCCTTTTTCACCATAGCCCTCTATGGGCTTCCAAATATCCCTTTGCCAATTCCACAAGAACAGCCTTAGTGAAAGGCTTCTTGAAGGGAACGATGTAACTCTGTGAGATGAATTAACAGAACACAGAGCAGTTTCTCAGAAAGCTTCTTTCCAGTTTTGAACGGAAGGTATTTCCTTTGTCACCGTAGCCCTCTATTGGCTTCCAAATATCACTAGGCCAATTCCATAAGAACAGCCTTAGCCAAAGGCTTCTTGAAGGGAAACATGTAATTCTGTGAGATGAACTCACTGAACACAGAGCAGTTTCTCAGAAAGCTTCTTTCAATTTTTGAACGGAAGATATTTCCTTTTTCCCCATAGCCCTCTATGGGCTTCCAAATATCCCCTTGCCAATTCCACAAGAACAGCCTTAGCGAAAGGCTTCTTGAAGGGAAAGATGGAACTCTGTGAGATGAACTAACAGAACACAGAGCAGTTTCTCAGAAAGCTTCTTTCCAGTTTTGAACGGAAGATATTTCCTTTTTCACCATAGCCCTCTATGGGCTTCCAAATATTCCCTTGCCAGTTCCACAAGAACAGCGTTAGCGAAAGGCTTCTTGAAGGGAAAGATGTAACTCTGTGAGATGAATTAACAGACCACAGAGCAGTTTCTCAGAAAGCTTCTTTCCGGTTTTGAACGGAAGATATTTCCTTTTTCACGGTAGCCCTGTAGGGGCTTCCAAATATCCCTTTGCCAATTCCACAAGAACAGCCTTAGCCAAAGGCTTCTTGAAGGGAAAGATATAACTCTGTGAGATGAATTCAGAGAACACAGTGCAGTTTCTCAAAAAGCTTCTTTCCAGTTTTGAACTTAAGGTATTTCCTTTTTCACCATAGCCCTCTATGGGCTTCCAAATATCCCTTTGCCAATTCCACAAGAACAGCCTTAGTGAAAGGCTTCTTGAAGGGAACGATGTAACTCTGTGAGATGAATTAACAGAACACAGAGCAGTTTCTCAAAAAGCTTCTTTCCAGTTTTGAACGGAAGTTATTTCCTTTTTCACCGTAGCCCTCTATGGGCTTCTAAATATCCCTTTGCCAGTTCCACAAGAACAGCCTTAGCGAAAGGCTTCTTGAAGGGAAAGATGTAACTCTGTGAGATGAACTAACGGTACACAGAGCTGTTTTTCAGAAAGCTTCTTTCCAGTTTTGAACGGAAGATATTTCCTTTTTCACCATAGCCCTCTATGGGCTTCCAAATATCCCTTTGCCAATTCCACAAGAACAGCCTTAGCGAAAGGCTTCTTGAAGGGAAACATGTAACTCTGTGAGATGAACTAACAGAACACAGAGCAGTTTCTCAGAAAGCTTCTTTCCAGTTTTGAACGGAAGATATTTCCTTTTTCACCATAGCCCTCTGGGGTTCCAAATATCCCTTTACCAATTCCACAAGAACAGACTTAGCGAAAGGCTTCTTGAAGGGAAAGATGTAACTCTGTGAGATGAACTAACAGAACACAGAGCAGTTTCTCAGAAAGTTTCCTTCCGGTTTTGAACGGAAGATAGTTCCTTTTTCACCATAGCCCTCTATGGGCTTCCAAATATCCCTTTGCCATTTCCACAAGAACAGCCTTAGCGAAAGGCTTCTTGAAGGGAAAGATGTAACTCCGTGAGATGAATTCAGAGAACTGAGAGCAGTTTCTCAGAAAGCTTATTTCCAGTTTTGAACGGAAGATATTTCCTTTTTCACCATAGCCCTCTATGGGCTTCCAAATATCCCTATGCCAATTCCACAAGAACAGCCTTAGCGAAAGGCTTCTTGAAGGGAAAGATGTAACTCTGTGAGATGAACTAAAAGAACACAGAGCAGTTTCTCAGAAAGCTTCTTTCCAGTTTTGAACGGAAGATATTTCCTTTTTCACCGTAGCCCTCTATGGGCTTCCAAATATTCCCTTGCCAGTTCCACAAGAACAGCCTTAGCGAAAAGCTTCTTGAAGGGAAAGATGTAACTCTGTGAGATGAACTAACGGTACACAGAGCAGTTTCTCAGAAAGCTTCTTTCCAGTTTTGAACGGAAGGTATTTCCTTTTTCTCCATAGCCCTCTATGGGCTTCCAAATATCCCTTTGCCAATTCCACAAGAACAGCCTTAGCGAAAGGCTTCTTGAAGGGAAAGATGTATCTCTGTGAGATGAACTAACAGAACACAGAGCAGTTTCTCAGAAAGTTTCTTTCCGGTTTTGAACGGAAGATAGTTCCTTTTTCACCATAGCCCTCTATGGGCTTCCAAATATCCCTTTGCCAATTCCACAAGAACAGCCTTAGCGAAAGGCTTCTTGAAGGGAAAGATGTAACTCTGTGAGATGAACTAACAGAACACAGAGCAGTTTCTCAGACAGCTTCTTTCCAGTTTTGAACGAAAGATATTTCCTTTTTCACCATAGCCCTCTATGGGCTTCTAAATATCCCTTTGCCATTTCCAGAAGAACAGCCTTAGCGAAAGGCTTCTTGAAGGAAAAGATGTAACTCTGTGAGATGAACTAACAGAACACAGAGCAGTTTCTCAGAAAGCTTCTTTCCAGTTTTGAACTGAAGATATTTCCTTTTTCACCATAGCCCTCTATGGGCTTCCAAATATCCCTTTGCCAATTCCACAAGAACAGACTTAGCGAAAGGCTTCTTGAAGGGAAAGATGTAACTCTGTGAGATGAACTAACAGAACACAGAGCAGTTTCTCAGAAAGCTTCTTTCCAGTTTTGAACGGAAGATATTTCCTTTTTCACCATAGCCCTCTACGGGCTTCCAAATATCCCTTTGCCAATACCAGAAGAAGCGCCTTAGCGAAAGGCTTCTTGAAGGCAAAGATGTAACTCTGTGAAATGAATTCAGAGAACACAGAGCAGTTTCTCCGAAAGCTTCTTTCCAGTTTTGAACGGAAGATATTTCCTTTTTCACCATAGCCCACTATGGGCTTCCAAAAATCCCTTTGCCAATTCCACAAGAACAGCCTTATCGAAAGGCTTCTTGAAGGGAACGATGTAACTCTGTGAGATGAATTAAAAGAATACTGTGCAGTTTCTCAGAAAGCTTCTTTCCAGTATTGAACGGAAGATATTTCCTTTTTCACCATAGCCCTCTATGGGCTTCCAAATATTCCCTTGCCAGTTCCACAAGAAAAGCCTTAGCGAAAGGCTTCTTGAAGGGATAGATGTAACTCTGTGAGATGAACTAACGGTACACAGAGCAGTTTCTCAGAAAGCTTCTTTGCAGTTTTGAACGGAAGGTATTTCCTTTTTCACCATAGCCCTCTAAGGGTTTCCAAATATCCCTTTGCCAATTCCACAAGAACAGCCTTAGCGAAAGGCTTCTTGAAGGGAAAGATGTAACTCTGTGAGATGAACTAACGGTACACAGATCAGTTTCTCAGAAAGCTTCTTTCCGGTTTTGAACGGAAGGTATTTCCTTTTCCACCATAGCCCTCTATGAGCTTCCAAATATCCCTTTGCCAATTCCACAAGAACAGCGTTAATGAACGGCTTCTTGAAAGGAAAGATGTAACTCTGTGAGATGAACTAACAGAACACAGAGCAGTTTCTCAGAAAGTTTCTTTCCGGTTTTGAACGGAAGATAGTTCCTTTTTCACCATAGCCCTCTATGGGCTTCCAAATATCCCTTTGCCAATTCCACAAGAACAGCCTTAGTGAAAGGCTTCTTGAAGGGAACGATGTAACTCTGTGAGATGAATTAACAGAACACAGAGCAGTTTCTCAGAAAGCTTCTTTCCAGTTTTGAACGGAAGATATTTCCTTTTTCACCATAGCCCTCTAGGGGTTCCAAATATCCCTTTGCCCATTCCACAAGAACAGCCTTAGCGAAAGGCTTCTTGAAGGGAAAGATGTAACTCTGTGAGATGAACTAACAGAACACAGAGCAGTTTATCAGAAAGTTTCTTTCCGGTTTTGAACGGAAGATAGTTCCTTTTTCACCATAGCCCTCTATGGGCTTGCAAATATCCCTTTGCCAATTCCAGAAGAACAGCGGTAGCGAAAGGCTTCTTGAAGGGAACGATGTAACTCTGTGAGATGAATTAACAGAACACAGAGCAGTTTCTCAGAAAGCTTCTTTCCAGTTTTGAACGGAAGATATTTCCTTTTTCACCATAGCCCACTATGGGCTTCTAAATATCCCTTTGCCATTTCCACAAGAACAGCCTTAGCGAAAGGCTTCTTGAAGGAAAAGATGTAACTCTGTGAGATGAACTAACAGAACACAGAGCAGTTTCTCAGAAAGCTTCTTTCTAGTTTTGAACGGAAGATATTTCCTTTTTCACCATAGCCCTCTATGGGCTTCCAAATATCCCTTTGCCAATTCCACAAGAACAGCCTTAGCGAAAGGCTTCTTGAAGGGAAAGATGTAACTCTGTGAGATGAAGTAACAGAACACAGAGCAGTTTCTCAGAAAGCTTCTTTCCAGTTTTGAACGGAAGATATTTCCTTTTTCACCATAGCCCTCTATGGGCTTCCAAATATCCCTTTGCCATTTCCACAAGAACAGCCTTAGCGAAAGGCTTCTTGAAGGGAAAGATGTAACTCCGTGAGATGAATTCAGAGAACAGAGAGCAGTTTCTCAGAATGCTTCTTTCCAGTTTTGAACGGAAGATATTTCCTTTTTCACCATAGCCCTCTATGGGCTTCCAAATATCCCTTTGCCAATTCCACAAGAACAGCCTTAGCGAAAGGCTTCTTGAAGGGAACGATGTAACTCTGTGAGATGAATTAACAGAACACAGAGTAGTTTCTCAGAAAGCTTCTTTCCAGTTTTGAACGGAAGATATTTCCTTTTTCACCATAGCCCTCTAGGGGCTTCCAAATATCCCTTTGCCAATACCACAAGAACAGCCTTAGCGAAAGCCTTCTTGAAGGCAAAGATGTAACTCTGTGAAATGAATTCAGAGACACAGAGCAGTTTCTCAGAAAGCTTCTTTCCAGTTTTGAAGGAAGATATTTCCTTTTTCACCATAGCCCACTAGGGGCTTCCAAATACCCCTTTGCCAATTCCACAAGAACAGCCTTAGCGAAAGGCTTCTTGAAGGGAACGATGTAACTCTGTTAGACGAATTAACAGAACACTGAGCAGTTTCTCAGAACGCTTCTTTCCAGTTTTGAAGGGAAGATATTTCCTTTTTCACCATAGCCCTCTATGGGCTTCCAAATATTCCCTTGCCAGTTCCACAAGAACAGCCTTAGCGAAAGGCTTCTTGAAGGGAAAGATGTAACTCTGTGAGATGAACTAACGGTACACAGAGCAGTTTCTCAGAAAGCTTCTTTCCAGTTTTGAACGGAAGGTATTTCCTTTTTCACCATAGCCCTCTATGGGCTTCCAAATATCCCTTTGCCAATTCCACAAGAACAGCCTTAGCGAAAGGCTTCTTGAAGGGAAAGATATAACTCTGTGAGATGAACTAAGAGAACACAGAGCAGTTTCTCAGAAAGTTTCTTTCCGGTTTTGAACGGAAGATAGTTCCTTTTTCAACATAGACCTCTATGGGCTTCCAAATATCCCTTTGCCAATTCCGCAAGAACAGCCTTAGTGAAAGGGTTCTTGAAGGGAACGATGTAACTCTGTGAGATGAATTATCAGAACACAGAGCAGTTTCTCAGAAAGTTTCTTTCCAGTTTTGAACGGAAGATATTTCCTTTATCACCGTAGCCCTCTATTGGCTTCCAAATATCCCTTTGCCAATTCCACAAGAACAGCCTTAGCGAAAGGCTTCTTGAAGGGAAAGATGTAACTCTGTGAGATGAACTAACAGAACACAGAGCAGTTTCTCAGAAAGCTTCTTTCCAGTTTTGAACGGAAGATATTTCCTTTTTCACCATAGCCCTCTATGGGCTTCCAAATATCCCTTTGCCTTTTCCACAAGAACAGCCTTAGCGAAAGGCTTCTTGAAGGGAAAGATGTAACTCCGTGAGATGAATTCAGAGAACAGAGAGCAGTTTCTCTGAAAGCTTCTTTCGAGTTTTGAACGGAAGATATTTCCTTTTTCACCATAGCCCTCTATGGGCTTCCAAATATCCCTTTGCCAATTCCACAAGAACAGCCTTAGCGAAAGGCTTCTTGAAGGGAAAGATGTAACTCTGTGTGATGAACTAACAGAACACAGAGAAGTTTCTCAGAAAGTTTCTTTCCAGTTCTGAACGGAAGATATTTCCTTTTTCACCATAGCCCTCTATGGGCTTCCAAATATCCCTTTGCCAATTGCACAAGAACAGCCTTAGCGAAAGGCTTCTTGAAGGGAAAGATGTAACTCTGTGAGATGAATTAACAGAACACAGAGCAGTTTCTCAGAAAGTTTCTTTCCGGTTTTGAACGGAAGATAGTTCCTTTTTCACCATAGCCCTCTATGGGCTTCCAAATATCCCTTTGCCAATTCCACAAGAACAGCCTTAGTGAAAGGCTTCTTGAAGGGAACGATGTAACTCTGTGAGATGAATTAACAGAACACAGAGCAGTTTCTCAGAAAGCTTCTTTCCAGTTTTGAACGGAAGATATTTCCTTTTTCACCATAGCCCTCTAGGGGTTCCAAATATCCCTTTGCCCATTCCACAAGAACAGCCTTAGCGAAAGGCTTCTTGAAGGGAAAGATGTAACTCTGTGAGATGAACTAACAGAACACAGAGCAGTTTATCAGAAAGTTTCTTTCCGGTTTTGAACGGAAGATAGTTCCTTTTTCACCATAGCCCTCTATGGGCTTGCAAATATCCCTTTGCCAATTCCAGAAGAACAGCGGTAGCGAAAGGCTTCTTGAAGGGAACGATGTAACTCTGTGAGATGAATTAACAGAACACAGAGCAGTTTCTCAGAAAGCTTCTTTCCAGTTTTGAACGGAAGATATTTCCTTTTTCACCATAGCCCACTATGGGCTTCTAAATATCCCTTTGCCATTTCCACAAGAACAGCCTTAGCGAAAGGCTTCTTGAAGGAAAAGATGTAACTCTGTGAGATGAACTAACAGAACACAGAGCAGTTTCTCAGAAAGCTTCTTTCTAGTTTTGAACGGAAGATATTTCCTTTTTCACCATAGCCCTCTATGGGCTTCCAAATATCCCTTTGCCAATTCCACAAGAACAGCCTTAGCGAAAGGCTTCTTGAAGGGAAAGATGTAACTCTGTGAGATGAAGTAACAGAACACAGAGCAGTTTCTCAGAAAGCTTCTTTCCAGTTTTGAACGGAAGATATTTCCTTTTTCACCATAGCCCTCTATGGGATTCCAAATATCCCTTTGCCATTTCCACAAGAACAGCCTTAGCGAAAGGCTTCTTGAAGGGAAAGATGTAACTCCGTGAGATGAATTCAGAGAACAGAGAGCAGTTTCTCAGAATGCTTCTTTCCAGTTTTGAACGGAAGATATTTCCTTTTTCACCATAGCCCTCTATGGGCTTCCAAATATCCCTTTGCCAATTCCACAAGAACAGCCTTAGCGAAAGGCTTCTTGAAGGGAACGATGTAACTCTGTGAGATGAATTAACAGAACACAGAGTAGTTTCTCAGAAAGCTTCTTTCCAGTTTTGAACGGAAGATATTTCCTTTTTCACCATAGCCCTCTAGGGGCTTCCAAATATCCCTTTGCCAATACCACAAGAACAGCCTTAGCGAAAGCCTTCTTGAAGGCAAAGATGTAACTCTGTGAAATGAATTCAGAGACACAGAGCAGTTTCTCAGAAAGCTTCTTTCCAGTTTTGAAGGAAGATATTTCCTTTTTCACCATAGCCCACTAGGGGCTTCCAAATACCCCTTTGCCAATTCCACAAGAACAGCCTTAGCGAAAGGCTTCTTGAAGGGAACGATGTAACTCTGTTAGACGAATTAACAGAACACTGAGCAGTTTCTCAGAACGCTTCTTTCCAGTTTTGAAGGGAAGATATTTCCTTTTTCACCATAGCCCTCTATGGGCTTCCAAATATTCCCTTGCCAGTTCCACAAGAACAGCCTTAGCGAAAGGCTTCTTGAAGGGAAAGATGTAACTCTGTGAGATGAACTAACGGTACACAGAGCAGTTTCTCAGAAAGCTTCTTTCCAGTTTTGAACGGAAGGTATTTCCTTTTTCACCATAGCCCTCTATGGGCTTCCAAATATCCCTTTGCCAATTCCACAAGAACAGCCTTAGCGAAAGGCTTCTTGAAGGGAAAGATATAACTCTGTGAGATGAACTAAGAGAACACAGAGCAGTTTCTCAGAAAGTTTCTTTCCGGTTTTGAACGGAAGATAGTTCCTTTTTCAACATAGACCTCTATGGGCTTCCAAATATCCCTTTGCCAATTCCGCAAGAACAGCCTTAGTGAAAGGGTTCTTGAAGGGAACGATGTAACTCTGTGAGATGAATTATCAGAACACAGAGCAGTTTCTCAGAAAGTTTCTTTCCAGTTTTGAACGGAAGATATTTCCTTTATCACCGTAGCCCTCTATTGGCTTCCAAATATCCCTTTGCCAATTCCACAAGAACAGCCTTAGCGAAAGGCTTCTTGAAGGGAAAGATGTAACTCTGTGTGATGAACTAACAGAACACAGAGAAGTTTCTCAGAAAGTTTCTTTCCAGTTCTGAACGGAAGATATTTCCTTTTTCACCATAGCCCTCTATGGGCTTCCAAATATCCCTTTGCCAATTGCACAAGAACAGCCTTAGCGAAAGGCTTCTTGAAGGGAAAGATGTAACTCTGTGAGATGAATTAACAGAACACAGAGCAGTTTCTCAGAAAGCTTCTTTCCAGTTTTGAACGGAAGATATTTCCTTTTTCACCGTAGCCCTGTAGGGGTTTCCAAATATCCCTTTGCCAATTCCACAAAAACAGACTTAGCCAAATGCTTCTTGAAGGGAAAGATGTAACTCCGTGAGATGAATTCAGAGAACAGAGAGCAGTTTCTCAGAAAGCTTCTTTCCAGTTTTGAACGGAAGATATTTCCTTTTTCACCATAGCCCTCTATGGGCTTCCAAATATCCCTTTGCCAATTCCACAAGAACAGCCTTAGCTAAAGGCTTCTTGAAGGGAAAGATGTAACTCTGTGAGATGAACTAACAGAACACAGAGCAGTTTCTCAGAAAGCTTCTTTCCAGTTTTGAACGGAAGATATTTCCTTTTTCACCATAGCCCTCTATGGGCTTCCAAATATTCCCTTGCCAGTTCCACAAGAACAGCCTTAGCGAAAGGCTTCTTGAAGGGAAAGATGTAACTCTGTGAGATGAACTAACGGTACACGGAGCAGTTTCTCAGAAAGCTTCTTTCCAGTTTTGAACGGAAGGTATTTCCTTTTTCACCATAGCCCTCTATGGGCTTCCAAATATCCCTTTGCCAATTCCACAAGAACAGCCTTAGCGAAAGGCTTCTTGAAGGGAAAGATGTATCTCTGTGAGATGAACTAACAGAACACAGAGCAGTTTCTCAGAAAGTTTCTTTCCGGTTTTGAACGGAAGATAGTTCCTTTTTCACCAGAGCCCTCTATGGGCTTCCAAATATCCCTTTGCCAATTCCACAAGAACAGCCTTAGCGAAAGGCTTCTTGAAGGGAAAGATGTAACTCTGTGAGATGAACTAACAGAACACAGAGCAGTTTCTCAGAAAGCTTCATTCCAATTTTGAACGGAAGATATTTCGTTTTTCACCATAGCCCTCTAGGGGTTCCAAATATCCCTTTGCCAATTCCACAAGAACAGCCTTAGCCAAAGGCTTCTTGAAGGGAAAGATGTAAATCTGTGAGATGAACTAACAGAACGCAGAGCAGTTTCTCAGAAAGTTTCTTTCCGGTTTTGAACGGAAGTTAGTCCCTTTTTCACCATAGCCCTCTATGGGCTTCCAAATATCCCTTTGCCAATTCCAGAAGAACAGCGTTAGCGAAAGGCTTCTTGAAGAGAACGATGTAACTCTGTGAGATGAATTAACAGAACACAGAGCAGTTTCTCAGAAAGCTTCTTTCCAGTTTTGAACGGAAGATATTTCCTTTTTCACCATAGCCCTCTACGGGCTTCCAAATATCCCTTTGCCAATACCAGAAGAAGAGCCTTAGCGAAAGGCTTCTTGAAGGCAAAGATGTAACTCTGTGAAATGAATTCAGAGAACACAGAGCAGTTTCTCAGAAAGCTTCTTTCAAGTTTTGAACGGAAGATATTTCCTTTTTCACCATAGCCCACTATGGGCTTCCAAATATCCCTTTGTCCATTCCACAAGAACAGCCTTATCGAAAGGCTTCTTGAAGGGAACGATGTAACTCTGTGAGTTGAATTAAAAGAACACTGTGCAGTTTCTCAGAACGCTTCTTTCCAATTTTGAAGGGAAGATATTTCCTTTTTCACCATAACCCTCTATGGGCTTCCAAATATTCCCTTGCCAGTTCCACAAGAACAGCCTTAGCGAAAGGCTTCTTGAAGGGAAAGATGTAACTCAGTGAGATTAACTAACGGTACACAGAGCCGTTTCTCAGAAAGCTTCTTTCCAGTATTGAACGGAAGGTATTTCCTTTTTCTCCATAGCCCTCTCTGGGCTTCCAAATATCCCTTTGCCAATTCCACAAGAACAGCCTTAGCGAAAGGCTTCTTAAAGGGAAAGATGTAACTCTGTGAGATGAACTAACAGAACACAGAGCAGTTTCTCAGAAAGTTTCTTTCCGGTTTTGAACGGAAGATAGTTCCTTTTTCACCATAGCCCTCTATGGGCTTCCAAATATCCCTTTGCCAATTCCAAAAGAACAGCCTTAGCGAAAGGCTTCTTGAAGGGAAAGATGTAACTCTGTGAGATGAACTAACAGAACACAGAGCAGTTTCTCAGAAAGTTTCTTTCTGGTTTTGAACGGAAGATAGTTCCTTTTTCACCATAGCCCTCTATGGGCTTCCAAATATCCCTTTGCCAATTCCACAAGAACAGCCTTAGAGAAAGGCTTCTTGAAGGGAACGATGTAACTCTGTGAGATGAATTAACAGAACACAGAGCAGTTTCTCAGAAAGCTTCTTTCCAGTTTTGAACGGAAGATATTTCCTTTTTCACCATAGCCCTCTATGGGCTTCTAAATATCCCTTTGCCAGTTCCACAAGAACAGCCTTAGCGAAAGGCTTCTTGAAGGGAAGGATGTAACTCTGTGAGATGAACTAACGGTACACAGAGCAGTTTCTCAGAAAGCTTCTTTCCAGTTTTGAACGGAAGGTATTTCCTTTTTCACCATAGCCCTCTATGGGCTTCCAAATATCCCTTTGCCAATTCCACAAGAACAGCCTTAGCGAAAGGCTTCTTGAAGGGAAAGATGTAACTCTGTGAGATGAACTAACAGAACACAGAGCAGTTTCTCAGAAAGTTTCTTTCCGGTTTTGAACGGAAGATAGTTCCTTTTTCACCATAGCCCTCTAAGGGCTTCCAAATATCCCTTTTCCATTTCCACAAGAACAGCCTTAGCGAAAGGCTTCTTGAAGGGAAAGATGTAACTCTGTGAGATGAACTAACAGAACACAGAGCAGTTTCTCACAAAGTTTCTTTCCGGTTTTGAACGGAAGATAGTTCCTTTTTCACCATAGCCCTCTATGGGCTTCCAAATATCCCTTTGCCAATTCCACAAGAACAGCCTTAGTGAAAGGCTTCTTGAAGGGAACGATGTAACTCTGTGAGATGAATTAACAGAACACAGAGTAGTTTCTCAGAAAGCTTCTTTCCAGTTTTGAACGGAAGATATTTCCTTTTTCACCATAGCCCTCTATGGGCTTCTAAATATCCCTTTGTCAGTTCCACAAGAAAAGCCTTAGCGAAAGGATTCTTGAAGGGAAAGATGTAACTCTGTGAGATGAACTAACAGAACACAGAGCAGTTTCTCAGAAAGCTTCTTTCCAGTTTTGAACGGAAGATATTTCCTTTTTCACCATAGCCCTCTAGGGGCTTCCAAATATCCCTTTGCCAATACCACAAGAACAGACTTAGCGAAAGGCTTCTTGAAGGCAAAGATGTAACTCTGTGAAATGAATTCAGAGAACACAGAGCAGTTTCTCAGAAAGCTTCTTTCCAGTTTTGAACGGAAGGTATTTCCTTTTTCACCATAGCCCTCTACGGGCTTCCAAATATCCCTTTGCCAATACCAGAAGAAGCGCCTTAGCGAAAGGCTTCTTGAAGGCAAAGATGTAACTCTGTGAAATGAATTCAGAGAACACAGAGCAGTTTCTCCGAAAGCTTCTTTCCAGTTTTGAACGGAAGATATTTCCTTTTTCACCATAGCCCACTATGGGCTTCCAAAAATCCCTTTGCCAATTCCACAAGAACAGCCTTATCGAAAGGCTTCTTGAAGGGAACGATGTAACTCTGTGAGATGAATTAAAAGAATACTGTGCAGTTTCTCAGAAAGCTTCTTTCCAGTATTGAACGGAAGATATTTCCTTTTTCACCATAGCCCTCTATGGGCTTCCAAATATTCCCTTGCCAGTTCCACAAGAAAAGCCTTAGCGAAAGGCTTCTTGAAGGGATAGATGTAACTCTGTGAGATGAACTAACGGTACACAGAGCAGTTTCTCAGAAAGCTTCTTTGCAGTTTTGAACGGAAGGTATTTCCTTTTTCACCATAGCCCTCTAAGGGTTTCCAAATATCCCTTTGCCAATTCCACAAGAACAGCCTTAGCGAAAGGCTTCTTGAAGGGAAAGATGTAACTCTGTGAGATGAACTAACGGTACACAGATCAGTTTCTCAGAAAGCTTCTTTCCAGTTTTGAACGGAAGGTATTTCCTTTTCCACCATAGCCCTCTATGAGCTTCCAAATATCCCTTTGCCAATTCCACAAGAACAGCCTTAATGAACGGCTTCTTGAAAGGAAAGATGTAACTCTGTGAGATGAACTAACAGAACACAGAGCAGTTTCTCAGAAAGTTTCTTTCCGGTTTTGAACGGAAGATAGTTCCTTTTTCACCATAGCCCTCTATGGGCTTCCAAATATCCCTTTGCCAATTCCACAAGAACAGCCTTAGTGAAAGGCTTCTTGAAGGGAACGATGTAACTCTGTGAGATGAATTAACAGAACACAGAGCAGTTTCTCAGAAAGCTTCTTTCCAGTTTTGAACGGAAGATATTTCCTTTTTCACCATAGCCCTCTAGGGGTTCCAAATATCCCTTTGCCCATTCCACAAGAACAGCCTTAGCGAAAGGCTTCTTGAAGGGAAAGATGTAACTCTGTGAGATGAACTAACAGAACACAGAGCAGTTTCTCAGAAAGTTTCTTTCCGGTTTTGAACGGAAGATAGTTCCTTTTTCACCATAGCCCTCTATGGGCTTGCAAATATCCCTTTGCCAATTCCAGAAGAACAGCGGTAGCGAAAGGCTTCTTGAAGGGAACGATGTAACTCTGTGAGATGAATTAACAGAACACAGAGCAGTTTCTCAGAAAGCTTCTTTCCAGTTTTGAACGGAAGATATTTCCTTTTTCACCATAGCCCACTATGGGCTTCTAAATATCCCTTTGCCATTTCCACAAGAACAGCCTTAGCGAAAGGCTTCTTGAAGGAAAAGATGTAACTCTGTGAGATGAACTAACAGAACACAGAGCAGTTTCTCAGAAAGCTTCTTTCTAGTTTTGAACGGAAGATATTTCCTTTTTCACCATAGCCCTCTATGGGCTTCCAAATATCCCTTTGCCAATTCCACAAGAACAGCCTTAGCGAAAGGCTTCTTGAAGGGAAAGATGTAACTCTGTGAGATGAAGTAACAGAACACAGAGCAGTTTCTCAGAAAGCTTCTTTCCAGTTTTGAACGGAAGATATTTCCTTTTTCACCATATCCCTCTATGGGCTTCCAAATATCCCTTTGCCATTTCCACAAGAACAGCCTTAGCGAAAGGCTTCTTGAAGGGAAAGATGTAACTCCGTGAGATGAATTCAGAGAACAGAGAGCAGTTTCTCAGAATGCTTCTTTCCAGTTTTGAACGGAAGATATTTCCTTTTTCACCATAGCCCTCTATGGGCTTCCAAATATCCCTTTGCCAATTCCACAAGAACAGCCTTAGCGAAAGGCTTCTTGAAGGGAACGATGTAACTCTGTGAGATGAATTAACAGAACACAGAGTAGTTTCTCAGAAAGCTTCTTTCCAGTTTTGAACGGAAGATATTTCCTTTTTCACCATAGCCCTCTAGGGGCTTCCAAATATCCCTTTGCCAATACCACAAGAACAGCCTTAGCGAAAGCCTTCTTGAAGGCAAAGATGTAACCCTGTGAAATGAATTCAGAGACACAGAGCAGTTTCTCAGAAAGCTTCTTTCCAGTTTTGAAGGAAGATATTTCCTTTTTCACCATAGCCCACTAGGGGCTTCCAAATACCCCTTTGCCAATTCCACAAGAACAGCCTTAGCGAAAGGCTTCTTGAAGGGAACGATGTAACTCTGTTAGACGAATTAACAGAACACTGAGCAGTTTCTCAGAACGCTTCTTTCCAGTTTTGAAGGGAAGATATTTCCTTTTTCACCATAGCCCTCTATGGGCTTCCAAATATTCCCTTGCCAGTTCCACAAGAACAGCCTTAGCGAAAGGCTTCTTGAAGGGAAAGATGTAACTCTGTGAGATGAACTAACGGTACACAGAGCAGTTTCTCAGAAAGCTTCTTTCCAGTTTTGAACGGAAGGTATTTCCTTTTTCACCATAGCCCTCTATGGGCTTCCAAATATCCCTTTGCCAATTCCACAAGAACAGCCTTAGCGAAAGGCTTCTTGAAGGGAAAGATATAACTCTGTGAGATGAACTAAGAGAACACAGAGCAGTTTCTCAGAAAGTTTCTTTCCGGTTTTGAACGGAAGATAGTTCCTTTTTCACCATAGACCTCTATGGGATTCCAAATATCCCTTTGCCAATTCCGCAAGAACAGCCTTAGTGAAAGGGTTCTTGAAGGAAACGATGTAACTCTGTGAGATGAATTATCAGAACACAGAGCAGTTTCTCAGAAAGTTTCTTTCCAGTTTTGAACGGAAGATATTTCCTTTATCACCGTAGCCCTCTATTGGCTTCCAAATATCCCTTTGCCAATTCCACAAGAACAGCCTTAGCGAAAGGCTTCTTGAAGGGAAAGATGTAACTCTGTGAGATGAACTAACAGAACACAGAGCAGTTTCTCAGAAAGCTTCTTTCCAGTTTTGAACGGAAGATATTTCCTTTTTCACCATAGCCCTCTATGGGCTTCCAAATATCCCTTTGCCTTTTCCACAAGAACAGCCTTAGCGAAAGGCTTCTTGAAGGGAAAGATGTAACTCCGTGAGATGAATTCAGAGAACAGAGAGCAGTTTCTCTGAAAGCTTCTTTCGAGTTTTGAACGGAAGATATTTCCTTTTTCACCATAGCCCTCTATGGGCTTCCAAATATCCCTTTGCCAATTCCACAAGAACAGCCTTAGCGAAAGGCTTCTTGAAGGGAAAGATGTAACTCTGTGTGATGAACTAACAGAACACAGAGAAGTTTCTCAGAAAGTTTCTTTCCAGTTCTGAACGGAAGATATTTCCTTTTTCACCATAGCCCTCTATGGGCTTCCAAATATCCCTTTGCCAATTGCACAAGAACAGCCTTAGCGAAAGGCTTCTTGAAGGGAAAGATGTAACTCTGTGAGATGAATTAACAGAACACAGAGCAGTTTCTCAGAAAGCTTCTTTCCAGTTTTGAACGGAAGATATTTCCTTTTTCACCGTAGCCCTGTAGGGGTTTCCAAATATCCCTTTGCCAATTCCACAAAAACAGACTTAGCCAAATGCTTCTTGAAGGGAAAGATGTAACTCCGTGAGATGAATTCAGAGAACAGAGAGCAGTTTCTCAGAAAGCTTCTTTCCAGTTTTGAACGGAAGATATTTCCTTTTTCACCATAGCCCTCTATGGGCTTCCAAATATCCCTTTGCCAATTCCACAAGAACAGCCTTAGCTAAAGGCTTCTTGAAGGGAAAGATGTAACTCTGTGAGATGAACTAACAGAACACAGAGCAGTTTCTCAGAAAGCTTCTTTCCAGTTTTGAACGGAAGATATTTCCTTTTTCACCATAGCCCTCTATGGGCTTCCAAATATTCCCTTGCCAGTTCCACAAGAACAGCCTTAGCGAAAGGCTTCTTGAAGGGAAAGATGTAACTCTGTGAGATGAACTAACGGTACACGGAGCAGTTTCTCAGAAAGCTTCTTTCCAGTTTTGAACGGAAGGTATTTCCTTTTTCACCATAGCCCTCTATGGGCTTCCAAATATCCCTTTGCCAATTCCACAAGAACAGCCTTAGCGAAAGGCTTCTTGAAGGGAAAGATGTATCTCTGTGAGATGAACTAACAGAACACAGAGCAGTTTCTCAGAAAGTTTCTTTCCGGTTTTGAACGGAAGATAGTTCCTTTTTCACCAGAGCCCTCTATGGGCTTCCAAATATCCCTTTGCCAATTCCACAAGAACAGCCTTAGCGAAAGGCTTCTTGAAGGGAAAGATGTAACTCTGTAAGATGAACTAACAGAACACAGAGCAGTTTCTCAGAAAGCTTCTTTCCAGTTTTTAAACGGAAGATATTTCCTTTTTCACCCTAGCCCTCTATGGGCTTCCAAATATCCCTTTGCCAATTCCACAAGAACAGCCTTAGCGAAAGGCTTCTTGAAGGGAAACATGTAACTCTGTGAGATGAATTAACAGAACACAGAGCAGTTTCTCAGAAAGCTTCTTTCCACTTTTGAACGGAAGATATTTCCTTTTTCACCATAGCCCTCTAGGGGCTTCCAAATATCCCTTTGCAGGTTCCACAAGAACAGCCTTAGCGAAAGGCTTCTTGAAGGGAAAGATGTATCCCTGTGAGATGAATTAACAGAACACAGAGCAGTTTCTCAGAAAGCTTCTTTCCAGTTTTGAACGGAAGATATTTCCTTTTTCACCATAGCCCTCTATGGGCTTCTAAATATCCCTTTGCCAGTTCCACAAGAACAGCCTTAGCGAAAGGCTTCTTGAAGGGAAAGATGTAACTCTGTGAGATGAACTAACGGTACACAGAGCAGTTTTTCAGAAATCTTCTTTCCAGTTTTGAACGGAAGATATTTCCTTTTTCACCATAGCCCTCTATGGGCTTCCAAATATCCCTTTGCCAATTCCACAAGAACAGCCTTAGCGAAAGGCTTCTTGAAGGGAAAGATGTAACTCTGTGAGATGAACTAACAGAACACAGAGCAGTTTCTCAGAAAGCTTCATTCCAATTTTGAACAGAAGATATTTCGTTTTTCACCATAGCCCTCTAGGGGTTCCAAATATCCCTTTGCCAATTCCACAAGAACAGCCTTAGCCAAAGGCTTCTTGAAGGGAAAGATGTAAATCTGTGAGATGAACTAACAGAACGCAGAGCAGTTTCTCAGAAAGTTTCTTTCCGGTTTTGAACGGAAGTTAGTCCCTTTTTCACCATAGCCCTCTATGGGCTTCCAAATATCCCTTTGCCAATTCCAGAAGAACAGCGTTAGCGAAAGGCTTCTTGAAGAGAACGATGTAACTCTGTGAGATGAATTAACAGAACACAGAGCAGTTTCTCAGAAAGCTTCTTTCCAGTTTTGAACGGAAGATATTTCCTTTTTCACCATAGCCCTCTACGGGCTTCCAAATATCCCTTTGCCAATACCAGAAGAAGAGCCTTAGCGAAAGGCTTCTTGAAGGCAAAGATGTAACTCAGTGAAATGAATTCAGAGAACACAGAGCAGTTTCTCAGAAAGCTTCTTTCAAGTTTTGAACGGAAGATATTTCCTTTTTCACCATAGCCCACTATGGGCTTCCAAATATCCCTTTGTCCATTCCACAAGAACAGCCTTATCGAAAGGCTTCTTGAAGGGAACGATGTAACTCTGTGAGTTGAATTAAAAGAACACTGTGCAGTTTCTCAGAACGCTTCTTTCCAATTTTGAAGGGAAGATATTTCCTTTTTCACCATAACCCTCTATGGGCTTCCAAATATTCCCTTGCCAGTTCCACAAGAACAGCCTTAGCGAAAGGCTTCTTGAAGGGAAAGATGTAACTCAGTGAGATTAACTAACGGTACACAGAGCCGTTTCTCAGAAAGCTTCTTTCCAGTATTGAACGGAAGGTATTTCCTTTTTCTCCATAGCCCTCTCTGGGCTTCCAAATATCCCTTTGCCAATTCCACAAGAACAGCCTTAGCGAAAGGCTTCTTAAAGGGAAAGATGTAACTCTGTGAGATGAACTAACAGAACACAGAGCAGTTTCTCAGAAAGTTTCTTTCCGGTTTTGAACGGAAGATAGTTCCTTTTTCACCATAGCCCTCTATGGGCTTCCAAATATCCCTTTGCCAATTCCACAAGAACAGCCTTAGCGAAAGGCTTCTTGAAGGGAAAGATGTAACTCTGTGAGATGAACTAACAGAACACAGAGCAGTTTCTCAGAAAGTTTCTTTCTGGTTTTGAACGGAAGATAGTTCCTTTTTCACCATAGCCCTCTATGGGCTTCCAAATATCCCTTTGCCAATTCCACAAGAACAGCCTTAGAGAAAGGCTTCTTGAAGGGAACGATGTAACTCTGTGAGATGAATTAACAGAACACAGAGCAGTTTCTCAGAAAGCTTCTTTCCAGTTTTGAACGGAAGATATTTCCTTTTTCACCATAGCCCTCTATGGGCTTCTAAATATCCCTTTGCCAGTTCCACAAGAACAGCCTTAGCGAAAGGCTTCTTGAAGGGAAAGATGTAACTCTGTGAGATGAACTAACGGTACACAGAGCAGTTTCTCAGAAAGCTTCTTTCCAGTTTTGAACGGAAGGTATTTCCTTTTTCACCATAGCCCTCTATGGGCTTCCAAATATCCCTTTGCCAATTCCACAAGAACAGCCTTAGCGAAAGGCTTCTTGAAGGGAAAGATGTACCTCTGTGAGATGAACTAACAGAACACAGAGCAGTTTCTCAGAAAGTTTCTTTCCGGTTTTGAACGGAAGATAGTTCCTTTTTCACCATAGCCCTCTAAGGGCTTCCAAATATCCCTTTTCCATTTCCTCAAGAACAGCCTTAGCGAAAGGCTTCTTGAAGGGAAAGATGTAACTCTGTGAGATGAACTAACAGAACACAGAGCAGTTTCTCAGAAAGTTTCTTTCCGGTTTTGAACGGAAGATAGTTCCTTTTTCACCATAGCCCTCTATGGGCTTCCAAATATCCCTTTGCCAATTCCACAAGAACAGCCTTAGTGAAAGGCTTCTTGAAGGGAACGATGTAACTCTGTGAGATGAATTAACAGAACACAGAGCAGTTTCTCAGAAAGCTTCTTTCCAGTTTTGAACGGAAGATATTTCCTTTTTCACCATAGCCCTCTATGGGCTTCTAAATATCCCTTTGCCAGTTCCACAAGAACAGCCTTAGCGAAAGGCTTCTTGAATGGAAAGATGTAACTCTGTTAGATGAACTAACGGTACACAGAGCAGTTTTTCAGAAAGCTTCTTTCCAGTTTTGAACGGAAGATATTTCCTTTTTCACCATAGCCCTCTATGGGATTCCAAATATCCCTTTGCCAATTCCAAAAGAACAGCCTTAGAGAAAGGCTTCTTGAAGGGAAAGATGTAACTCTGTGAGATGAACTAACAGAACACAGAGCAGTTTCTCAGAAAGCTTCTTTCCAGTTTTGAACGGAAGATATTTCCTTTTTCACCATAGCCCTCTAGGGGTTCCAAATATCCCTTTGCCAATTCCACAAGAACAGCCTTAGCCAAAGGCTTCTTGAAGGGAAAGATGTAACTCTGTGAGATGAACTAACAGAACACAGAGCAGTTTCTCAGAAAGTTTCTTTCCGGTTTTGAACGGAAGATAGTTCCTTTTTCACCATAGCCCTCTATGGCCTTGCAAATATCCCTTTGCCAATTCCAGAAGAACAGCGTTAGCGAAAGGCTTCTTGAAGGGAACGATGTAACTCTGTGAGATGAATTAACAGAACACAGAGCAGTTTCTCAGAAAGCTTCTTTACCATTTTGAACGGAAGATATTTCCTTTTTCACCATAGCCCTCTATGGGCTTCTAAATATCCCTTTGCCAGTTCCACAAGAACAGCCTTAGCGAAAGCCTTCTTGAAGGGAAAGATGTAACTCTGTGAGATGAACTAACAGAACACAGAGCAGTTTCTCAGAAAGCTTCTTTCCAGTTTTTAAACGGAAGATATTTCCTTTTTCACCCTAGCCCTCTATGGGCTTCCAAATATCCCTTTGCCAATTCCACAAGAACGGCCTTAGCGAAACGCTTCTTGAAGGGAAAGATGTAACTCTGTGAGATGAATTAACAGAACACAGAGCAGTTTCTCAGAAAGCTTCTTTCCAGTTTTGAACGGAAGATATTTCCTTTTTCACCATAGCCCTCTAGGGGCTTCCAAATATCCCTTTGCAGGTTCCACAAGAACAGCCTTAGCGAACGGCTTCTTGAAGGGAAAGATGTATCCCTGTGAGATGAATTAACAGAACACAGAGCAGTTTCTCAGAAAGCTTCTTTCCAGTTTTGAACGGAAGATATTTCCTTTTTCACCCTAGCCCTCTATGGGCTTCTAAATATCCCTTTGCCAGTTCCACAGGAACAGCCTTAGCGAAAGCCTTCTTGAAGGGAAAGATGTAACTGTGTGAGATGAACTAACAGAACACAGGGCAGTTTCTCAGAAAGCTTCTTTCCAGTTTTTAAACGGAAGATATTTCCTTTTTCACCCTAGCCCTCTATGGGCTTCCAAATATCCCTTTGCCAATTCCACAGGAACGGCCTTAGCGAAACGCTTCTTGAAGGGAAAGATGTAACTCTGTGAGATGAATTAACAGAACACAGAGCAGTTTCTCAGAAAGCTTCTTTCCAGTTTTGAACGGAAGATATTTCCTTTTTCACCATAGCCCTCTAGGGGCTTCCAAATATCCCTTTGCAGGTTCCACAAGAACAGCCTTAGAGAACGGCTTCTTGAAGGGAAAGATGTATCCCTGTGAGATGAATTAACAGAACACAGAGCAGTTTCTCAGAAAGCTTCTTTCCAGTTTTGAACGGAAGATATTTCCTTTTTCACCATAGCCCTCTATGGGCTTCCAAATATCCCTTTGCCAGTTCCACAAGAACAGCCTTAGCGAAAGGCTTCTTGAAGGGAAAGATGTAACTCTGTGAGATGAACTAACGGTACACAGAGCAGTTTTTCAGAAATCTTCTTTCCAGTTTTGAACGGAAGATATTTTCTTTTTCACCATAACCCTCTATGGGCTTCCAAATATCCCTTTGCCAATTCCACAAGAACAGCCTTAGCGAAAGGCTTCTTGAAGGGAAAGATGTAACTCTGTGAGATGAACTAACAGAACACAGAGCAGTTTCTCAGAAAGCTTCTTTCCAGTTTTGAACGGAAGATATTTCCTTTTTCACCATAGCCCTCTAGGGGTTCCAAATATCCCTTTGCCAATTCCACAAGAACAGCCTTAGCCAAAGGCTTCTTGAAGGGAAAGATGTAACTCTGTGAGATGAACTAACAGAACACAGAGCAGTTTCTCAGAAAGTTTCTTTCCGGTTTTGAACGGAAGATAGTTCCTTTTTCACCATAGCCCTCTATGGGCTTCCAAATATCCCTTTGCCAATTCCAGAAGAACAGCGTTAGCGAAAGGCTTCTTGAAGGGAACGATGTAACTCTGTGAGATGAATTAACAGAACACAGAGCAGTTTCTCAGAAAGCTTCTTTCCAGTTTTGAACGGAAGATATTTCCTTTTTCACCATAGCCCTCTACGGGCTTCCAAATATCCCTTTGCCAATACCAGAAGAACAGCCTTAGCGAAAGGCTTCTTGAAGGCAAAGATGTAACTCTGTGAAATGAATTCGGAGAACACAGAGCAGTTTCTCAGAAAGCTTCTTTCCAGTTTTGAACGGAAGATATTTCCTTTTTCACCATAGCCCACTATGGGCTTCCAAATATCCCTTTGCCAATTCCACAAGAACAGCCTTATCGAAAGGCTTCTTGAAGGGAACGATGTAACTCTGTGAGATGAATTAAAAGAACACTGTGCAGTTTCTCAGAACGCTTCTTTCCAGTTTTGAAGGGAAGATATTTCCTTTTTCACCATAACCCTCTATGGGCTTCCAAATATTCCCTTGCCAGTTCCACAAGAACAGCCTTAGCGAAAGGCTTCTTGAAGGGAAAGATGTAACTCGGTGAGATTAACTAACGGTACACAGAGCCGTTTCTCAGAAAGCTTCTTTCCAGTTTTGAACGGAAGGTATTTCCTTTTTCTCCATAGATCTCTATGGGCTTCCAAATATCCCTTTTCCAATTCCACAAGAACAGCCTTAGCGAAAGGCTTCTTGAAGGGAAAGATGTAACTCTGTGAGATGAACTAACAGAACACAGAGCAGTTTCTCAGAAAGTTTCTTTCCGGTTTTGAACGGAAGATAGTTCCTTTTTCACCATAGCCCTCTATGGGCTTCCAAATATCCCTTTGCCAATTCCACAAGAACAGCCTTAGTGAAAGGCTTCTTGAAGGGAACGATGTAACTCTGTGAGATGAATTAACAGAACACAGACCAGTATCTCAGAACGCCTCTTTCCAGTTTTGAACGGAAGATATTTCCTTTTTCACCATAGCCCTCTATGGGCTTCCAAATATTCCCTTGCCAGTTCCACAAGAACTGCCTTAGCGAAAGGCTTCTTGAAGGGAAAGATGTATCTCTGTGAGATGAACTAACGGTACACAGAGCAGTTTCTCAGAAACCTTCTTTCCAGTTTTGAACGGAAGGTATTTCCTTTTTCACCATAGCCCTCTATGGGCTTCCAAATATCCCTTTGCCAATTCCACAAGAACAGCCTTAGCGAAAGGCTTCTTGAAGGGAAAGATGTAACTCTGTGAGATGAACTAACAGAACACAGAGCAGTTTCTCAGAAAGCTTCTTTCCAGTTTTGAACGGAAGATATTTCCTTTTTCACCATAGCCCTCTATGGGCTTCTAAATATCCCTTTGCCAGTTCCACAAGAACAGCCTTAGCGAAAGCCTTCTTGAAGGGAAAGATGTAACTCTGTGAGATGAACTAACAGAACACAGAGCAGTTTCTCAGAAAGCTTCTTTCCAGTTTTTAAACGGAAGATATTTCCTTTTTCACCCTAGCCCTCTATGGGCTTCCAAATATCCCTTTGCCAATTCCACAAGAACAGCCTTAGCGAAAGGCTTCTTGAAGGGAAAGATGTAACTCTGTGAGATGAATTAACAGAACACAGAGCAGTTTCTCAGAAAGCTTCTTTCCAGTTTTGAACGGGAGATATTTCCTTTTTCACCATAGCATTCTAGGGGCTTCCAAATATCCCTTTGCCAATTCCACAAGAACAGCCTTAGCGAAAGGCTTCTTGAAGGGAAAGATGTATGCCTGTGAGATGAATTAACAGAACACAGAGCAGTTTCTCAGAAAGATTCTTTCCAGTTTTGAACGGAAGATATTTCCTTTTTCACCATAGCCCTCTACGGGCTTCCAAATATCCCTTTGCCAATACCACAAGAACAGCCTTAGCGAAAGGCTTCTTGAAGGCAAAGATGTAACTCTGTGAAATGAATTCAGAGAACACAGAGCAGTTTCTCAGAAAGCTTCTTTCCAGTTTTGAACGGAAGATATTTCCTTTTTCACCATAGCCCACTATGGGCTTCCAAATATCCCTTTGCCAATTCCAAAAGAACAGCCTTATCGAAAGGCTTCTTGAAGGGAACGATTTAACTCTGTGAGATGAATTAACAGAACACTGAGCAGTTTCTCAGAACGCTTCTTTCCAGTTTTGAAGGGAAGATATTTCCTTTTTCACCATAACCCTCTATGGGCTTCCAAATATTCCCTTGCCAGTTCCACAAGAACAGCCTCAGCGAAAGGCTTCTTGAAGGGAAAGATGTAACTCTGTGAGATGAACTAACGGTACACAGAGCAGTTTCTCAGAAAGCTTCTTTCCAGTTTTGAACGGAAGGTATTTCCTTTTTCACCATATCCCTCTATGTGCTTCCAAATATCCCTTTGCCAATTCCACAAGAACAGCCTTAGTGAAAGGCTTCTTGAAGGGAAAGATGTAACTCTGTGAGATGAACTAACAGAACACAGAGCAGATTCTCAGAAAGTTTCTTTCCGGTTTTGAACGGAAGATAGTTCCTTTTTCACCATAGCCCTCTATGGGCTTCCAAATATCCCTTTGCCAATTCCACAAGAACAGCCTTAGTGAAAGGCTTCTTGAAGGGAACGATGTAACTCTGTGAGATGAATTAACAGAACACAGAGCAGTTTCTCAGAAAGCTTCATTCCGGTTTTGAACGGAAGATAGTTCCTTTTTCACCATAGCCCTCTATGGGCTTGCAAATATCCCTTTGCCAATTCCAGAAGAACAGCGTTAGCGAAAGGCTTCTTGAAGGGAACGATGTAACTCAGTGAGATGAATTAACAGAACACAGAGCAGTTTCTCAGAAAGCTTCTTTCCAGTTTTGAACGGAAGATATTTCCTTTTTCACCATAGCCCTCTATGGGCTTCTAAATATCCCTTTGCCATTTCCACAAGAACAGCCTTAGCGAAAGGCTTCTTGAAGGAAAAGATGTAACTCTGTGAGATGAACTAACAGAACACAGAGCAGTTTCTCAGAAAGCTTCTTTCCAGTTTTGAACGGAAGATATTTCCTTTTTCACCATAGCCCTCTATGGGCTTCCAAATATCCCTTTGCCAATTGCACAAGAACAGCCTTAGCGAAAGGCTTCTTGAAGGGAAAGATGTAACTCTGTGAGATGAATTAACAGAACACAGAGCAGTTTCTCAGAAAGCTTCTTTCCAGTTTTGAACGGAAGATATTTCCTTTTTCACCGTAGCCCTGTAGGGGCTTCCAAATATCCCTTTGCCAATTCCACAAAAACAGCCTTAGCCAAATGCTTCTTGAAGGGAAAGATGTAACTCTGTGAGATGAATTCAGAGAACACAGAGCAGTTTCTCAAAAAGCTTCTTTCCAGTTTTGAACTTAAGGTATTTCCTTTTTCACCATAGCCCTCTACGGGCTTCTAAATATCCCTTTGCCAATTCCACAAGAACAGCCTTAGCGAAAGGCTTCTTGAAGTGAAAGATGTAACTCTGTGAGATGAACTAACAGAACACAGAGCAGTTTCTCAGAAAGCTTCTTTCCAGTTTTGAACGGAAGATATTTCCTTTTTCACCATAGCCCTCTATGGGCTTCCAAATATCCCTTTGCCAATTCCACAAGAACAGCCTTAGCGAAAGGCTTCTTGAAGGGAAAGATGTAACGCTGTGAGATGAATTAACAGAACACAGAGCAGTTTCTCAGAAAGCTTCTTTCCTGTTTTGAACGGAAGATATTTCCTTTTTCACCATAGCCCTCTAGGGGCTTCCAAATATCCCTTTGCCAATACCACAAGAACAGCCTTAGCGAAAGGCTTCTTGAAGGGAAAGATGTAACTCTGTGAGATGAACTAACGGTACACAGAGCAGTTTCTCAGAAAGCTTCTTTCCAGTTTTGAACGGAAGGTATTTCCTTTTTCACCATAGCCCTCTATGGGCTTCCAAATATCCCTTTGCCAATTCCACAAGAACAGCCTTAGCGAAAGGCTTCTTGAAGGGAAAGATGTAACTCTGTGAGATGAACTAACAGAACACAGAGCAGTTTCTCAGAAAGTTTCTTTCGGGTTTTGAACGGAAGATAGTTCCTTTTTCACCATAGCCCCCTATGGGCTTCCAAATATCCCTTTGCCAATTCCACAAGAACAGCCTTAGTGAAAGGCTTCTTGACGGGAACGATGTAACTCTGTGAGATGAATTAACAGAACACAGAGCAGTTTCTCAGAAGGCTTTTTTCCAGTTTTGAACGGAAGATATTTCCTTTATCACCGTAGCCCTCTATTGGCTTCCAAATATCACTTTACCAATTCCACAAGAACAGCCTTAGCCAAAGGCTTCTTGAAGGGAAACATTTAACTCTGTGAGATGAACTAACAGAACACAGAGCAGTTTCTCAGAAATCTTCTTTCCAATTTTGAACGGAAGATGTTTCCTTTTTCACCATAGCCCTCTATGGGCTTCCAAATATCCCTTTGCCAATTCGTCAAGAACAGCCTTAGCGAAAGGCTTCTTGAAGGGAAAGATGTAACTCTGTGAGATGAAATAACAGAACACAGAGCAGTTTCTCAGAAAGCTTCTTTCCAGCTTTGAACGGAAGATATTTCCTTTTTCACCATAGCCCTCTATGGGCTTCCAAATATCCCTTTGCCAATTCCACAAGAACAGCCTTAGCGAAAGGCTTCTTGAAGGGAAAGATGTATCTCTGTGAGATGAATTAACAGAACACAGAGCAGTTTCTCAGAAAGCTTCTTTCCAGTTTTGAACTTAAGGTATTTCCTTTTTCACCATAGCCCTCTACGGGTTTCCAAATATCCCTTTGCCAATTCCACAAGAATAGACTTAGCGAAAGGCTTCTTGAAGGGAAAGATGTAACTCTGTGAGATGAACTAACAGAACACAGAGCAGTTTCTCAGAAAGCTTCTTTCCAGCTTTGAACGGAAGATATTTCCTTTTTCACCATAGCCCTCTATGGGCTTCCAAATATCCCTTTGCCAATTCCACAAGAACAGCCTTAGCGAAAGGCTTCTTGAAGGGAAAGATGTATCTCTGTGAGATGAATTAACAGAACACAGAGCAGTTTCTCAGAAAGCTTCTTTCCAGTTTTGAACGGAAGACATTTCCTTTTTCACCGTAGCCCTGTAGGGGCTTCCAAATATCCCTTTGCCAATTCCACAAAAACAGCCTTAGCCAAAGGCTTCTTGAAGGGAAAGATGTAACTCTGTGAGATGAATTCAGAGAACACAGAGCAGTTTCTCAAAAAGCTTCTTTCCAGTTTTGAACTTAAGGTATTTCCTTTTTCACCATAGCCCTCTACGGGCTTCCAAATATCCCTTTGCCAGTTCCACAAGAACAGCCTTAGCGAAAGGCTTCTTGAAGGGAACGATGTAACTCTGTGAGATGAATTAACAGAACACAGAGCAGTTTCTCAGAAAGCTTCTTTCCAGTTTTGAACGGAAGATATTTCCTTTTTCACCATAGCCCTCTATGGGCTTCTAAATATCCCTTTTCCGTTTCCACAAGAACAGCCTTAGCGAAAGGCTTCTTGAAAGAAAAGATGTAACTCTGTGAGATGAACTAACAGAACACAGAGCAGTTTCTAAGAAAGCTTCTTTCCAGTTTTGAACGGAAGATATTTCCTTTTTCACCATAGCCCTCTCTGGGCTTCCAAATATCCCTTGCCAATTGCACAAGAACAGCCTTAGCGAAAGGCTTCTTGAAGGGAAAGATGTAACTCTGTGAGATGAATTAACAGAACACAGAGCAGTTTCTCAGAAAGCTTCTTTCCAGTTTTGAAGGGAAGATATTTCCTTTTTCACCGTAGCCCTGTAGGGGCTTCCAAATATCCCTTTGCCAATTCCACAAAAACAGCCTTAGCCAAATGCTTCTTGAAGGGAAAGATGTAACACTGTGAGATGAACTAACAGAACACAGAGCAGTTTCTCAGAAAGTTTCTTTCCGGTTTTGAACGGAAGATAGTTCCTTTTTCACCATAGCCCTCTATGGCCTTGCAAATATCCCTCTGCCAATTCCAGAAGAACAGCGTTAGCGAAAGGCTTCTTGAAGGGAACGATGTAACTCTGTGAGATGAATTAACGGAACACAGAGCAGTTTCTCAGAAAGCTTCTTTACCATTTTGAACGGAAGATATTTCCTTTTTCACCATAGCCCTCTATGGGCTTCTAAATATCCCTTTGCCAGTTCCACAAGAACAGCCTTAGCGAAAGCCTTCTTGAAGGGAAAAATGTAACTCTGTGAGATGAACTAACAGAACACAGAGCAGTTTCTCAGAAAGCTTCTTTCCAGTTTTTAAACGGAAGATATTTCCTTTTCACCCTAGCCCTCTATGGGCTTCCAAATATCCCTTTGCCAATTCCACAAGAACGGCCTTAGCGAAACGCTTCTTGAAGGGAAAGATGTAACTCTGTGAGATGAATTAACAGAACACAGAGCAGTTTCTCAGAAAGCTTCTTTCCAGTTTTGAACGGAAGATATTTCCTTTTTCACCATAGCCCTCTAGGGGCTTCCAAATATCCCTTTGCAGGTTCCACAAGAACAGCCTTAGCGAACGGCTTCTTGAAGGGAAAGATGTATCCCTGTGAGATGAATTAACAGAACACAGAGCAGTTTCTCAGAAAGCTTCTTTCCAGTTTTGAACGGAAGATATTTCCTTTTTCACCATAGCCCTCTATGGGCTTCTAAATATCCCTTTGCCAGTTCCACAAGAACAGCCTTAGCGAAAGCCTTCTTGAAGGGAAAGATGTAACTCTGTGAGATGAACTAACAGAACACAGAGCAGTTTCTCAGAAAGCTTCTTTCCAGTTTTTAAACGGAAGATATTTCGTTTTTCACCCTAGCCCTCTATGGGCTTCCAAATATCCCTTTGCCAATTCCACAAGAACGGCCTTAGCGAAACGCTTCTTGAAGGGAAAGATGTAACTCTGTGAGATGAATTAACAGAACACAGAGCAGTTTCTCAGAAAGCTTCTTTCCAGTTTTGAACGGAAGATATTTCCTTTTTCACCATAGCCCTCTAGGGGCTTCCAAATATCCCTTTGCAGGTTCCACAAGAACAGCCTTAGCGAACGGCTTCTTGAAGGGAAAGATGTATCCCTGTGAGATGAATTAACAGAACACAGAGCAGTTTCTCAGAAAGCTTCTTTCCAGTTTTGAACGGAAGATATTTCCTTTTTCACCATAGCCCTCTATGGGCTTCCAAATATCCCTTTGCCAGTTCCACAAGAACAGCCTTAGCGAAAGGCTTCTTGAAGGGAAAGATGTAACTCCGTGAGATGAACTAACGGTACACAGAGCAGTTTTTCAGAAATCTTCTTTCCAGTGTTGAACGGAAGATATTTCCTTTTTCACCATAACCCTCTATGGGCTTCCAAATATCCCTTTGCCAATTCCACAAGAACAGCCTTAGCGAAAGGCTTCTTGAAGGGAAAGATGTAACTCTGTGAGATGAACTAACAGAACACAGAGCAGTTTCTCAGAAAGCTTCTTTCCAGTTTTGAACGGAAGATATTTCCTTTTTCACCATAGCCCTCTAGGGGTTCCAAATATCCCTTTGCCAATTCCACAAGAACAGCCTTAGCCAAAGGCTTCTTGAAGGGAAAGATGTAACTCTGTGAGATGAACTAACAGAACACAGAGCAGTTTCTCAGAAAGTTTCTTTCCGGTTTTGAACGGAAGATAGTACCTTTTTCACCATAGCCCTCTATGGGCTTCCAAATATCCCTTTGCCAATTCCAGAAGAACAGCGTTAGCGAAAGGCTTCTTGAAGGGAACGATGTAACTCTGTGAGATGAATTAACAGAACACAGAGCAGTTTCTGAGAAAGCTTCTTTCCAGTTTTGAACGGAAGATATTTCCTTTTTCACCATAGCCCTCTACGGGCTTCCAAATATCCCTTTGCCAATACCAGAAGAACAGCCTTAGCGAAAGGCTTCTTGAAGGCAAAGATGTAACTCTGTGAAATGAATTCGGAGAACACAGAGCAGTTTCTCAGAAAGCTTCTTTCCAGTTTTGAACGGAAGATATTTCCTTTTTCACCATGGCCCACTATGGGCTTCCAAATATCCCTTTGCCAATTCCACAAGAACAGCCTTATCGAAAGGCTTCTTGAAGGGAACGATGTAACTCTGTGAGATGAATTAAAAGAACACTGTGCAGTTTCTCAGAACGCTTCTTTCCAGTTTTGAAGGGAAGATATTTCCTTTTTCACCATAACCCTCTATGGGCTTCCAAATATTCCCTTGCCAGTTCCACAAGAACAGCCTTAGCGAAAGGCTTCTTGAAGGGAAAGATGTAACTCGGTGAGATTAACTAACGGTACACAGAGCCGTTTCTCAGAAAGCTTCTTTCCAGTTTTGAACGGAAGGTATTTCCTTTTTCTCCATAGCCCTCTATGGGCTTCCAAATATCCCTTTGCCAATTCCACAAGAACAGCCTTAGCGAAAGCCTTCTTGAAGGGAAAGATGTAACTCTGTGAGATGAACTAACAGAACACAGAGCAGTTTCTCAGAAAGCTTCTTTCCAGTTTTTAAACGGAAGATATTTCCTTTTTCACCCTAGCCCTCTATGGGCTTCCAAATATCCCTTTGCCAATTCCACAAGAACAGCCTTAGCGAAAGGCTTCTTGAAGGGAAAGATGTAACTCTGTGAGATGAATTAACAGAACACAGAGCAGTTTCTCAGAAAGCTTCTTTCCAGTTTTGAACGGAAGATATTTCCTTTTTCACCATAGCATTCTAGGGGCTTCCAAATATCCCTTTGCCAATTCCACAATAACAGCCTTAGCGAAAGGCTTCTTGAAGGGAAAGATGTATGCCTGTGAGATGAATTAACAGAACACAGAGCAGTTTCTCAGAAAGATTCTTTCCAGTTTTGAACGGAAGTTATTTCCTTTTTCACCATAGCCCTCTACGGGCTTCCAAATATCCCTTTGCCAATACCACAAGAACAGCCTTAGCGAAAGGCTTCTTGAAGGCAAAGATGTAACTCTGTGAAATGAATTCAGAGAACACAGAGCAGTTTCTCAGAAAGCTTCTTTCCAGTTTTGAACGAAAGATATTTCCTTTTTCACCATAGCCCACTATGGGCTTCCAAATATCCCTTTGCCAATTCCAAAAGAACAGCCTTATCGAAAGGCTTCTTGAAGGGAACGATTTAACTCTGTGAGATGAATTAACAGAACACTGAGCAGTTTCTCAGAACGCTTCTTTCCAGTTTTGAAGGGAAGATATTTCCTTTTTCACCATAACCCTCTATGGGCTTCCAAATATTCCCTTGCCAGTTCCACAAGAACAGCCTCAGCGAAAGGCTTCTTGAAGGGAAAGATGTAACTCTGTGAGATGAACTAACGGTACACAGAGCAGTTTCTCAGAAAGCTTCTTTCCAGTTTTGAACGGAAGGTATTTCCTTTTTCACCATAGCCCTCTATGTGCTTCCAAATATCCCTTTGCCAATTCCACAAGAACAGCCTTAGTGAAAGGCTTCTTGAAGGGAAAGATGTAACTCTGTGAGATGAACTAACAGAACACAGAGCAGTTTCTCAGAAAGTTTCTTTCCGGTTTTGAACGGAAGATAGTTCCTTTTTCACCATAGCCCTCTATGGGCTTCCAAATATCCCTTTGCCAATTCCACAAGAACAGCCTTAGAGAAAGGCTTCTTGAAGGGAAAGATGTAACTCTGTGAGATGAACTAACAGAACACAGAGCAGTTTCTCAGAAAGCTTCTTTCCAGTTTTGAACGGAAGATATTTCCTTTTTCACCATAGCCCTCTATGGGCTTCCAAATATTCCCTTGCCAGTTCCACAAGAACAGCCTTAGCGAAAGGCTTCTTGAAGTGAAAGATGTACCTCTGTGAGATGAACTAACGGTACACCGAGCAGTTTCTCAAAAAGTTTCTTTCCAGTTTTGAACGGAAGGTATTTCCTTTTTCACCATAGCCCTCTATGGGCTTCCAAATATCCCTTTGCCAATTCCACAAGAACAGCCTTAGCGAAAGGCTTCTTGAAGGGAAATATGTATCTCTGTGAGATGAACTAACAGAACACAGAGCAGTTTCTCATAAAGTTTCTTTCCGGTTTTGAACGGAAGATAGTTGCTTTTTCACCATAGCCCTCTAAGGGCTTCCAAATATCCCTTTGCCAATTCCACAAGAACAGCCTTAGCGAAAGGCTTCTTGAAGGGAAACATGTAACTCTGTGAGATGATCTAACAGAACAGAGAGCAGTTTCTCAGAAAGTTTCTTTCCGGTTTTGAACGGAAGATAGTTCCTTTTTCACCATAGCCCTCTATGGGCTTCCAAATATCCCTTTGCCAATTCCAGAAGAACAGCGTTAGCGAAAGGCTTCTTGAAGGGAACGATGTAACTCTGTGAGATGAATTAACAGAACACAGAGTAGTTTCTCAGAAAGTTTCTTTCCAGTTTTGAACGGAAGATATTTCCTTTTTCACCATATCCCTCTATGGGCTTCTAAATATCCCTTTGCCAGTTCCACAAGAACAGCCTCAGCGAAAGGCTTCTTGAAGTGAAAGATGTAACTCTGTGAGATGAACTAACAGAACACAGAGCAGTTTCTCAGAAAGCTTCTTTCCAGTTTTGAACGGAAGATATTTCCTTTTTCACCATAGCCCTCTATGGGCTTCCAAATATCCCTTTGCCAATTCCACAAGAACAGCCTTAGGGAAAGGCTTCTTGAAGGGAAAGATGTAACGCTGTGAGATGAATTAACAGAACACAGAGCAGTTTCTCAGAGCGCTTCTTTCCAGTTTTGAACGGAAGATATTTCCTTTTTCACCATAGCCCTCTAGGGGCTTCCAAATATCCCTTTGCCAATACCACAAGAACAGCCTTAGCGAAAGGCTTCTTGAAGGGAAAGATGTAACTCTGTGAGATGAACTAACGGTACACAGAGCAGTTTCTCAGAAAGCTTCTTTCCAGTTTTGAACGGAAGGTATTTCCTTTTTCACCATAGCCCTCTATGGGCTTCCAAATATCCCTTTGCCAATTCCACAAGAACAGCCTTAGCGAAAGGCTTCTTGAAGGGAAAGATGTAACTCTGTGAGATGAACTAACAGAACACAGAGCAGTTTCTCAGAAAGTTTCTTTCCGGTTTTGAACGGAAGATAGTTGCTTTTTCACCATAGCCCTCTATGGGCTTCCAAATATCCCTTTGCCAATTCCACAAGAACAGCCTTAGTGAAAGGCTTCTTGAAGGGAACGATGTAACTCTGTGAGATGAATTAACAGAACACAGAGCAGTTTCTCAGAAGGCTTTTTTCCAGTTTTGAACGGAAGATATTTCCTTTATCACCGTAGCCCTCTATTGGCTTCCAAATATCACTTTACCAATTCCACAAGAACAGCCTTAGCCAAAGACTTCTTGAAGGGA
Organism: Chlorocebus sabaeus; assembly: GCF_047675955.1. Taxonomy (NCBI): domain Eukaryota; kingdom Metazoa; phylum Chordata; class Mammalia; order Primates; family Cercopithecidae; genus Chlorocebus; species Chlorocebus sabaeus. The sequence goes on from NC_132909.1 coordinate 37,447,147, forward strand.
AACATTTAATTCTGTGAGATGAACTAACAGAACACAGAGCAGTTTTTCAGAAATCTTCTTTCCAATTTTGAACGGAAGATGTTTCCTTTTTCACCATAGCCCTCTATGGGCTTCCAAATATCCCTTTGCCAATTCCTCAAGAACAGCCTTAGCGAAAGGCTTCTTGAAGGGAAAGATGTAACTCTGTGAGATGAAATAACAGAACACAGAGCAGTTTCTCAGAAAGCTTCTTTCCAGCTTTGAACGGAAGATATTTCCTTTTTCACCATAGCCCTCTATGGGCTTCCAAATATCCCTTTGCCAATTCCACAAGAACAGCCTTAGCGAAAGGCTTCTTGAAGGGAAAGATGTATCTCTGTGAGATGAATTAACAGAACACAGAGCAGTTTCTCAGAAAGCTTCTTTCCAGTTTTGAACTTAAGGTATTTCCTTTTTCACCATAGCCCTCTACGGGTTTCCAAATATCCCTTTGCCAATTCCACAAGAATAGCCTTAGCGAAAGGCTTCTTGAAGGGAAAGATGTAACTCTGTGAGATGAACTAACAGAACACAGAGCAGTTTCTCAGAAAGCTTCTTTCCAGCTTTGAACGGAAGATATTTCCTTTTTCACCATAGCCCTCTATGGGCTTCCAAATATCCCTTTGCCAATTCCACAAGAACAGCCTTAGCGAAAGGCTTCTTGAAGGGAAAGATATATCTCTGTGAGATGAATTAACAGAACACAGAGCAGTTTCTCAGAAAGCTTCTTTCCAGTTTTGAACGGAAGACATTTCCTTTTTCACCGTAGCCCTGTAGGGGCTTCCAAATATCCCTTTGCCAATTCCACAAAAACAGCCTTAGCCGAAGGCTTCTTGAAGGGAAAGATGTAACTCTGTGAGATGAATTCAGAGAACACAGAGCAGTTTCTCAAAAAGCTTCTTTCCAGTTTTGAACTTAAGGTATTTCCTTTTTCACCATAGCCCTCTACGGGCTTCCAAATATCCCTTTGCCAGTTCCACAAGAACAGCCTTAGCGAAAGGCTTCTTGAAGGGAACGATGTAACTCTGTGAGATGAATTAACAGAACACAGAGCAGTTTCTCAGAAAGCTTCTTTCCAGTTTTGAACGGAAGATATTTCCTTTTTCACCATAGCCCTCTATGGGCTTCTAAATATCCCTTTTCCATTTCCACAAGAACAGCCTTAGCGAAAGGCTTCTTGAAGGAAAAGATGTAACTCTGTGAGATGAACTAACAGAACACAGAGCAGTTTCTAAGAAAGCTTCTTTCCAGTTTTGAACGGAAGATATTTCCTTTTTCACCATAGCCCTCTCTGGGCTTCCAAATATCCCTTGCCAATTGCACAAGAACAGCCTTAGCGAAAGGCTTCTTGAAGGGAAAGATGTAACTCTGTGAGATGAATTAACAGAACACAGAGCAGTTTCTCAGAAAGCTTCTTTCCAGTTTTGAAGGGAAGATATTTCCTTTTTCACCGTAGCCCTGTAGGGGCTTCCAAATATCCCTTTCCCAATTCCACAAAAACAGCCTTAGCCAAATGCTTCTTGAAGGGAAAGATGTAACTCTGTGAGATGAATTCAGAGAACACAGAGCAGTTTCTCAAAAAGCTTCTTTCCAGTTTTGAACTTAAGGTATTTCCTTTTTCACCATAGCCCTCTACGGGCTTCTAAATATCCCTTTGCCAATTCCACAAGAACAGCCTTAGCGAAAGGCTTCTTGAAGGTAAAGATGTAACTCTGTGAGATGAACTAACAGAACACAGAGCAGTTTCTCAGAAAGTTTCTTTCCGGTTTTGAACGGAAGATTGTTCCTTTTTCACCATAACCCTCTATGGGCTTCCAAATATCCCTTTGCCATTTCCACAAGAGCAGACTTAGCGAAAGGCTTCTTGAAGGGAAAGATGTAACTCCGTGAGATGAATTCAGAGAACAGAGAGCAGTTTCTCAGAAAGCTTCTTTCCAGTTTTGAACGGAAGATATTTCCTTTTTCACCATAGCCCTCTATGGGCTTCCAAATATCATTTTGCCAATTCGACAAGAACAGCCTTAGCGAAAGGCTTCTTGAAGGGAAAGATGTAACTCTGTGAGATGAACTAACAGAACACAGAGCAGTTTCTAAGAAAGCTTCTTTCCAGTTTTGAACGGAAGATATTTCCTTTTTCACCATAGCCCTCTAGGGGCTTCCAAATATCCCTTTGCCAATACCACAAGAACAGCCTTAGCGAAAGGCTTCTTGAAGGGAAAGATGTAACTCTGTGAGATGAACTAACGGTACACAGAGCAGTTTCTCAGAAAGCTTCTTTCCAGTTTTGAACGGAAGGTATTTCCTTTTTCACCATAGCCCTCTATGGGCTTCCAAATATCCCTTTGCCAATTCCACAAGAACAGCCTTAGCGAAAGGCTTCTTGAAGGGAAAGATGTAACTCTGTGAGATGAACTAACAGAACACAGAGCAGTTTTTCAGAAAGTTTCTTTCCGGTTTTGAACGGAAGATAGTTCCTTTTTCACCATAGCCCTCTATGGGCTTCCAAATATCCCTTTGCCAATTCCACAAGAACAGCCTTAGTGAAAGGCTTCTTGAAGGGAACGATGTAACTCTGTGAGATGAATTAACAGAACACAGAGCAGTTTCTCAGAAGGCTTTTTTCCAGTTTTGAACGGAAGATATTTCCTTTATCACCGTAGCCCTCTATTGGCTTCCAAATATCACTTTACCAATTCCACAAGAACAGCCTTAGCCAAAGACTTCTTGAAGGGAAACATTTAACTCTGTGAGATGAACTAACAGAACACAGAGCAGTTTTTCAGAAATCTTCTTTCCAATTTTGAACGGAAGATGTTTCCTTTTTCACCATAGCCCTCTATGGGCTTCCAAATATCCCTTTGCCAATTCCTCAAGAACAGCCTTAGCGAAAGCCTTCTTGAAGGGAAAGATGTAACTCTGTGAGATGAAATAACAGAACACAGAGCAGTTTCTCAGAAAGCTTCTTTCCAGCTTTGAACGGAAGATATTTCCTTTTTCACCATAGCCCTCTATGGGCTTCCAAATATCCCTTTGCCAATTCCACAAGAACAGCCTTAGCGAAAGGCTTCTTGAAGGGAAAGATGTATCTCTGTGAGATGAATTAACAGAACACAGAGCAGTTTCTCAGAAAGCTTCTTTCCAGTTTTGAACTTAAGGTATTTCCTTTTTCACCATAGCCCTCTACGGGTTTCCAAATATCCCTTTGCCAATTCCACAAGAATAGCCTTAGCGAAAGGCTTCTTGAAGGGAAAGATGTAACTCTGTGAGATGAACTAACAGAACACAGAGCAGTTTCTCAGAAAGCTTCTTTCCAGCTTTGAACGGAAGATATTTCCTTTTTCACCATAGCCCTCTATGGGCTTCCAAATATCCCTTTGCCAATTCCACAAGAACAGCCTTAGCGAAAGGCTTCTTGAAGGGAAAGATGTATCTCTGTGAGATGAATTAACAGAACACAGAGCAGTTTCTCAGAAAGCTTCTCTCCAGTTTTGAACGGAAGACATTTCCTTTTTCACCGTAGCCCTGTAGGGGCTTCCAAATATCCCTTTGCCAATTCCGCAAAAACAGCCTTAGCCGAAGGCTTCTTGAAGGGAAAGATGTAACTCTGTGAGATGAATTCAGAGAACACAGAGCAGTTTCTCAAAAAGCTTCTTTCCAGTTTTGAACTTAAGGTATTTCCTTTTTCACCATAGCCCTCTACGGGCTTCCAAATATCCCTTTGCCAGTTCCACAAGAACAGCCTTAGCGAAAGGCTTCTTGAAGGGAACGATGTAACTCTGTGAGATGAATTAACAGAACACAGAGCAGTTTCTCAGAAAGCTTCTTTCCAGTTTTGAACGGAAGATATTTCCTTTTTCACCATAGCCCTCTATGGGCTTCTAAATATCCCTTTTCCATTTCCACAAGAACAGCCTTAGCGAAAGGCTTCTTGAAGGAAAAGATGTAACTCTGTGAGATGAACTAACAGAACACAGAGCAGTTTCTAAGAAAGCTTCTTTCCAGTTTTGAACGGAAGATATTCCCTTTTTCACCATAGCCCTCTCTGGGCTTCCAAATATCCCTTGCCAATTGCACAAGAACAGCCTTAGCGAAAGGCTTCTTGAAGGGAAAGATGTAACTCTGTGAGATGAATTAACAGAACACAGAGCAGTTTCTCAGAAAGCTTCTTTCCAGTTTTGAAGGGAAGATATTTCCTTTTTCACCGTAGCCCTGTAGGGGCTTCCAAATATCCCTTTCCCAATTCCACAAAAACAGCCTTAGCCAAATGCTTCTTGAAGGGAAAGATGTAACTCTGTGAGATGAATTCAGAGAACACAGAGCAGTTTCTCAAAAAGCTTCTTTCCAGTTTTGAACTTAAGGTATTTCCTTTTTCACCATAGCCCTCTACGGGCTTCTAAATATCCCTTTGCCAATTCCACAAGAACAGCCTTAGCGAAAGGCTTCTTGAAGGGAAAGATGTAACTCTGTGAGATGAACTAACAGAACACAGAGAGGTTTCTCAGAAAGTTTCTTTCCGGTTTTGAACGGAAGATTGTTCCTTTTTCACCATAACCCTCTATGGGCTTCCAAATATCCCTTTGCCATTTCCACAAGAGCAGACTTAGCGAAAGGCTTCTTGAAGGGAAAGATGTAACTCCGTGAGATGAATTCAGAGAACAGAGAGCAGTTTCTCAGAAAGCTTCTTTCCAGTTTTGAACGGAAGATATTTCCTTTTTCACCATAGCCCTCTATGGGCTTCCAAATATCATTTTGCCAATTCGACAAGAACAGCCTTAGCGAAAGGCTTCTTGAAGGGAAAGATGTAACTCTGTGAGATGAACTAACAGAACACAGAGCAGTTTCTCAGAAAGCTTCTTTCCAGTTTTGAACGGAAGATATTTCCTTTTTCACCATAGCCCTCTATGGGCTTCCAAATATTCCCTTGCCAGTTCCAGAAGAACAGCCTTAGCGAAAGGCTTCTTGAAGGGAAAGATGTAACTCTGTGAGATGAACTAACGGTACACAGAGCAGTTTCTCAAAAAGTTTCTTTCCAGTTTTGAACGGAAGGTATTTCCTTTTTCACCATAGCCCTCTATGGGCTTCCAAATATCCCTTTGCCAATTCCACAAGAACAGCCTTAGCGAAAGGCTTCTTGAAGGGAAAGATGTATCTCTGTGAGATGAACTAACAGAACACAGAGCAGTTTCTCAGAAAGTTTCTTTCCGGTTTTGAACGGAAGATAGTTGCTTTTTCACCATAGCCCTCTAAGGGCTTCCAAATATCCCTTTGCCAATTCCACAAGAACAGCCTTAGCGAAAGGCTTCTTGAAGGGAAACATGTAACTCTGTGAGATGAACTAACAGAACAGAGAGCAGTTTCTCAGAAAGTTTCTTTCCGGTTTTGAACGGAAGATAGTTCCTTTTTTACCATAGCCCTCTATGGGCTTCCAAATATCCCTTTGCCAATTCCAGAAGAACAGCGTTAGCGAAAGGCTTCTTGAAGGGAACGATGTAACTCTGTGAGATGAATTAACAGAACACAGAGTAGTTTCTCAGAAAGCTTCTTTCCAGTTTTGAAGGGAAGATATTTCCTTTTTCAACATAGCCCTCTATGGGCTTCTAAATATCCCTTTGCCAGTTCCACAAGAACAGCCTTAGCGAAAGGCTTCTTGAAGTGAAAGATGTAACTCTGTGAGATGAACTAACAGAACACAGAGCAGTTTCTCAGAAAGCTTCTTTCCAGTTTTGAACGGAAGATATTTCCTTTTTCACCATAGCCCTCTATGGGCTTCCAAATATCCCTTTGCCAATTCCACAAGAACAGCCTTAGCGAAAGGCTTCTTGATGGGAAAGATGTAACGCTGTGAGATGAATTAACAGAACACAGAGCAGTTTCTCAGAAAGCTTCTTTCCAGTTTTGAACCGAAGATATTTCCTTTTTCACCATAGCCCTCTAGGGGCTTCCAAATATCCCTTTGCCAATACCACAAGAACAGCCTTAGCGAAAGGCTTCTTGAAGGGAAAGATGTAACTCTGTGAGATGAATTAACAGAACACAGAGCAGTTTCTCAGAAAGCTTCTTTCCAGTTTTGAAGGGAAGATATTTCCTTTTTCACCGTAGCCCTGTAGGGGCTTCCAAATATCCCTTTGCCAATTCCACAAAAACAGCCTTAGCCAAATGCTTCTTGAAGGGAAAGATGTAACTCTGTGAGATGAATTCAGAGAACACAGAGCAGTTTCTCAAAAAGCTTCTTTCCAGTTTTGAACTTAAGGTATTTCCTTTTTCACCATAGCCCTCTACGGGCTTCTAAATATCCCTTTGCCAATTCCACAAGAACAGCCTTAGCGAAAGGCTTCTTGAAGGGAAAGATGTAACTCTGTGAGATGAACTAACAGAACACAGAGCAGTTTCTCAGAAAGTTTCTTTCCGGTTTTGAACGGAAGATTGTTCCTTTTTCACCATAACCCTCTATGGGCTTCCAAATATCCCTTTGCCATTTCCACAAGCGCAGACTTAGCGAAAGGCTTCTTGAAGGGAAAGATGTAACTCCGTGAGATGAATTCAGAGAACAGAGAGCAGGTTCTCAGAAAGCTTCTTTCCAGTTTTGAACGGAAGATATTTCCTTTTTCACCATAGCCCTCTATGGGCTTCCAAATATCATTTTGCCAATTCCACAAGAACAGCCTTAGCGAAAGGCTTCTTGAAGGGAAAGATGTAACTCTGTGAGATGAACTAACAGAACACAGAGCAGTTTCTCAGAAAGCTTCTTTCCAGTTTTGAACGGAAGATATTTCCTTTTTCACCATAGCCCTCTATGGGCTTCCAAATATTCCCTTGCCAGTTCCACAAGAACAGCCTTAGCGAAAGGCTTCTTGAAGGGAAAGATGTAACTCTGTGAGATGAACTAACGGTACACAGAGCAGTTTCTCAAAAAGTTTCTTTCCAGTTTTGAACGGAAGGTATTTCCTTTTTCACCATAGCCCTCTATGGGCTTCCAAATATCCCTTTGCCAATTCCACAAGAACAGCCTTAGCGAAAGGCTTCTTGAAGGGAAAGATGTATCTCTGTGAGATGAACTAACAGAACACAGAGCAGTTTCTCAGAAAATTTCTTTCCGGTTTTGAACGGAAGATAGTTGCTTTTTCACCATAGCCCTCTAAGGGCTTCCAAATATCCCTTTGCCAATTCCACAAGAACAGCCTTAGCGAAAGGCTTCTTGAAGGGAAACATGTAACTCTGTGAGATGAACTAACAGAACAGAGAGCAGTTTCTCAGAAAGTTTCTTTCCGGTTTTGAACGGAAGATAGTTCCTTTTTTACCATAGCCCTCTATGGGCTTCCAAATATCCCTTTGCCAATTCCAGAAGAACAGCGTTAGCGAAAGGCTTCTTGAAGGGAACGATGTAACTCTGTGAGATGAATTAACAGAACACAGAGTAGTTTCTCAGAAAGCTTCTTTCCAGTTTTGAACGGAAGATATTTCCTTTTTCAACATAGCCCTCTATGGGCTTCTAAATATCCCTTTGCCAGTTCCACAAGAACAGCCTTAGCGAAAGGCTTCTTGAAGTGAAAGATGTAACTCTGTGAGATGAACTAACAGAACACAGAGCAGTTTCCCAGAAAGCTTCTTTCCAGTTTTGAACGGAAGATATTTCCTTTTTCACCATAGCCCTCTATGGGCTTCCAAATATCCCTTTGCCAATTCCACAAGAACAGCCTTAGCGAAAGGCTTCTTGAAGGGAAAGATGTAACGCTGTGAGATGAATTAACAGAACACAGAGCAGTTTCTCAGAAAGCTTCTTTCCAGTTTTGAACGGAAGATATTTCCTTTTTCACCATAGCCCTCTAGGGGCTTCCAAATATCCCTTTGCCAATACCACAAGAACAGCCTTAGCGAAAGGCTTCTTGAAGGGAAAGATGTAACTCTGTGAGATGAACTAACGGTACACAGAGCAGTTTCTCAGAAAGCTTCTTTCCAGTTTTGAACGGAAGGTATTTCCTTTTTCACCATAGCAATCTATGGGCTTCCAAATATCCCTTTGCCAATTCCACAAGAACAGCCTTAGCGAAAGGCTTCTTGAAGGGAAAGATGTAACTCTGTGAGATGAATTAACCGAACACAGAGCAGTTTCTCAGAAAGCTTCTTTCCAGTTTTGAACGGAAGCTATTTCCTTTATCACCGTAGCCCTCTATTGGCTTCCAAATATCACTTTACCAATTCCACAAGAACAGCCTTAGCCAAAGGCTTCTTGAAGGGAAACATTTAACTCTGTGAGATGAACTAACAGAACACAGAGCAGTTTTTCAGAAAGCTTCTTTCCAGTTTTGAACGGAAGATGTTTCCTTTTTCACCATAGCCCTCTATGGGCTTCCAAATATCCCTTTGCCAATTCCACAAGAACAGCCTTAGCGAAAGTCTTCTTGAAGGGAAAGATGTAACTCTGTGAGATGAAATAACAGAACACAGAGCAGTTTCTCAGAAAGCTTCTTTCCAGTTTTGAACTGAGGATATTTCCTTTTACACCATAGCCCTCTATGGGCTTCCAAATATCCCTTTGCCATTTCCACAAGAACAGCCTTAGCGAAAGGCTTCTTGAAGGGAAAGATGTAACTCCGTGAGATGAATTCAGAGAACCGAGAGCAGTTTCTCAGAAAGCTTATTTCCTGTTTTGAACGGAAAATATTTCCTTTTTCACCATAGCCCTCTATGGGCTTCCAAATATTCCCTTGCCAGTTCCACAAGAACAGCCTTAGCGAAAGGCTTCTTGAAGGGAAAGATGTAACTCTGTGAGATGAATTAACAGAACACAGAGCAGTTTCTCAGAAAGCTTCTTTCCAGTTTTGAACGGAAGATATTTCCTTTTTCACCATAGCCCTTTTTGGGCTTCCAAATATCCCTTTGCCAATTCCACAAGAACAGCCTTAGCGAAAGGCTTCTTGAAGGGAAAGATGTAACTCTGTGAGATGAACTAACAGAACACAGAGCAGTTTCTCAGAAAGCTTCTTTCCAGTTTTGAAGGGAAGATATTTCCTTTTTCACCATTGCCCTCTAAGGGCTTCCAAATATCCCCTTGCCAGATCCACAAGAACAGCCTTAGCGAAAGGCTTCTTGAAGGGGAAGTTATAACTCTCTGAGATGAACTAACTGTGCACAGAGCAGTTTCTCAGAAAGCTTCTTTCCAGTTTTGAACGGAAGGTATTTCCTTTTTCACCATAGCCCTCTATGGGCTTCCAAATATCCCTTTGCCAATTCCACAAGAACAGCCTTAGCGAAAGGCTTCTTGAAGGGAAAGATGTACCTCTGTGAGATGAACTAACAGAACACAGAGCAGTTTCTCAGAAAGTTTCTTTCCGATTTTGAACGGAAGATAGTTCCTTTTTCACCATAGCCCTCTATGGGCTTCCAAATATCCCTTTGCCAATTCCACAAGAACAGCCTTAGCGAAAGGCTTCTTGAAGGGAACGATGTAACTCTGTGAGATGAATTCAGAGAACACAGAGCAGTTTCTCAAAAAGCTTCTTTACAGTTTTGAACGGAAGATATTTCCTTTTTCACCATAGCCCTCTATGGGCTTCTAAATATCCCTTTGCCAGTTCCACAAGAACAGCCGTAGCGAAAGGCTTCTTGAAGGGAAAGATGTAACTCTGTGAGATGAATTCAGAGAACACAGAGCAGTTTTTCAGAAAGCTTCTTTCCAGTTTTGAACGGAAATTATTTCCTTTTTCACCATAGCCCTCTATGGGCTTCCAAATATCCCTTTGCCAATTCCACAAGAACAGCCTTAGCGAAAGGCTTCTTGAAGGGAAACATGTAACTCTGTGAGATGAACTAACAGAACACAGAGCAGTTTCTCAGAAAGTTTCTTTCCGGTTTTGAACGGAAGATAGTTCCTTTTTCACCATAGCCCTCTATGGGCTTCTAAATATCCCTTTGCCAGTTCCACAAGAACAGCCTTAGCGAAAGGCTTCTTGAAGGGAAACATGTAACTCTGTGAGATGAACTAACAGAACACAGAGCAGTTTCTCAGAAAGCTTCTTTCCGGTTTTGAACGGAAGAGAGTTCCTTTTTCACCATAGCCCTCTATGGGCTTCCAAATATCCCTTTGCCAATTCCACAAGAACAGCCTTAGCGAAAGGCTTCTTGAAGGGAAAGATGTAACTCTGTGAGATGAACTAACAGAACACAGAGCAGTTTCTCAGAAAGCTTCTTTCCAGTTTTGAACGGAAGATATTTCCTTTTTCACCATAGCCCTCTATGGGCTTCCAAATAACCCTTTGCCATTTCCACAAGAACAGCCTTAGCGAAAGGCTTCTTGAAGGGAAAGATGTAACTCCTTGAGATGAATTCCGAGAACAGAGAGCAGTTTCTCAGAAAGCTTCTTTCCAGTTTTGAACGGAAGATATTTCCTTTTTCACCATAGCCCTCTATGGGCTTCCAAATATTCCCTTGCCAGTTCCACAAGAACAGCCTTAGCGAAAGGCTTCTTGAAGGGAAAGATGTAACTCTGTGAGATGAACTAACGGTACACAGAGCAGTTTCTCAGAAAGCTTCCTTCCAGTTTTGAACGGAAGGTATTTCCTTTTTCACCATAGCCCTCTATGGGCTTCCAAATATCCCTTTGCCAATTCCACAAGAACAGCCTTAGCGAAAGGCTTCTTGAAGGGAAAGACGTATCTCTGTGAGATGAACTAACAGAACACAGAGCAGTTTCTCAGAAAGTTTCTTTCCGGTTTTGAACGGAAGATAGTTCCTTTTTCACCATAGCCCTCTATGGGCTTCCAAATATCCCTTTGCCAATTCCACAAGAACAGCCTTAGCGAAAGGCTTCTTGAAGGGAAAGATGTAACTCTGTGAGATGAACTAACAGAACACAGAGCAGTTTCTCAGAAAGCTTCTTTCCAGTTTTGAACGGAAGATATTTCCTTTTTCACCATAGCCCTCTATGGGCTTCCAAATATCCCTTTGCCATTTCCACAAGAACAGCCTTAGCGAAAGGCTTCTTGAAGGCAAAGATGTAACTCCGTGAGATGAATTCAGAGAACAGAGAGCAGTTTCTCAGAAAGCTTCTTTCCAGTTTTGAACGGAAGGTATTTCCTTTTTCACCATAGCCCTCTATGGGCTTCCAAATATCCCTTTGCCAATTCCACAAGAACAGCCTTTGCGAAAGGCTTCTTGAAGGGAAAGGTGTAACTCTGTGAGATGAACTAACAGAACACAGAGCAGTTTCTCAGAAAGCTTCTTTCCAGTTTTGAACGGAAGATATTTCCTTTTTCACCATAGCCCTCTAGGGGCTTCCAAATATCCCTTTGCCAATACCACAAGAACAGCCTTAGCGAAAGGCTTCTTGAAGGCAAAGATGTAACTCTGTGAAATGAATTCAGAGAACACAGAGCAGTTTCTCAGAAAGCTTCTTTCCAGTTTTGAACGGAAGATATTTCCTTTTTCACCATAGCCCACTATGGGCTTCCAAATATCCCTTTGCCAATTCCAAAAGAACAGCCTTATCGAAAGGCTTCTTGAAGGGAACGATGTAACTCTGTGAGATGAATTAACAGAACACTGAGCAGTTTCTCAAAACGCTTCTTTCCAGTTTTGAAGGGAAGATATTTCCTTTTTCACCATAACCCTCTAGGGGCTTCCAAATATTCCCTTGCCAGTTCCACAATAACAGCCTTAGCGAAAGGCTTCTTGAAGGGAAAGATGTAACTCTGTGAGATGAACTAACAGAACACAGAGCAGTTTCTCAGAAAGCTTCTTTCCAGTTTTGAACGGAAGGTATTTCCTTTTTCACCATAGCCCTCTATGGGCTTCCAAATATCCCTTTGCCAATTCCACAAGAACAGCCTTAGCGAAAGGCTTCTTGAAGGGAAAGATGTAACTCTGTGAGATGAACTAACAGAACACAGAGCAGTTTCTCAGAAAGTTTCTTTCCGGTTTTGAACGGAAGAGAGTTCCTTTTTCACCATAGCCCTCTATGGGCTTCCAAATATCCCTTTGCCAATTCCACAAGAACAGCCTTAGCGAAAGGCTTCTTGAAGGGAACGATGTAACTCTGTGAGATGAATTAACAGAACACAGAGCAGTTTCGCAGAAAGCTTCTTTCCAGTTTTCAACGGAAGGTATTTCCTTTATCACCGTAGCCCTCTATGGGCTTCCAAATAATCCCTTTGCCAATTCCACAAGAACAGCCTTAGCGAAAGGCTTCTTGAAGGGAAAGATGTAACTCTGTGAGATGAACTAACGGTACACAGAGCTGTTTCTCAGAAAGCTTCTTTCCAGTTTTGAACGGAAGGTATTTCCTTTTCCACCGTAGCCCTCTGTGTGTTTCCAAATATCCCTTTGCCAATTCCACAAGAACAGCCTTAGTGAAAGGCTACTTGAAAGGAAAGATGTAACTCTGTGAGATGAACTAACAGAACACAGAGCAGTTTCTCAGAAAGTTTCTTTCCGGTTTTGAACCGAAGATAGTTCCTTTTTCACCATAGCCCTCTATGGGCTTCCAAATATCCCTTTGCCAATTCCACAAGAACAGCCTTAGTGAAAGGCTTCTTGAAGGGAACGATGTAACTCTCTGAGATGAATTAACAGAACACAGAGCAGCTTCTCAGAAAGCTTCTTTCCAGTTTTGAACGGAAGATATTTCCTTTTTCACCATAGCCCTCTAGGGGTTCCAAATATCCCTTTGCCCATTCCACAAGAACAGCCTTAGCGAAAGGCTTCTTGAAGGGAAAGATGTAACTCTGTGAGATGAACTAACAGAACACAGAGCAGTTCCTCATAAAGTTTCTTTCCGGTTTTGAACGGAAGATAGTTCCTTTTTCACCATAGCCCTCTATGGGCTTGCAAATATCCCTTTGCCAATTCCAGAAGAACAGCGTTAGCGAAAGGCTTCTAGAAGGGAACGATGTAACTCTGTGAGATGAATTAACAGAACACAGACTAGTTTCTCAGAAAGCTTCTTTCCAGTTTTGAACGGAAGATATTTCCTTTTTCACCATAGCCCTCTATGGGCTTCTAAATATCCCTTTGCCATTTCCACAAGAACAGCCTTAGCGAAAGGCTTCTTGAAGGAAAAGATGTAACTCTGTGAGAAGAACTAACAGAACACAGAGCAGTTTCTCAGAAAGCTTCTTTCCAGTTTTGAATGGAAGATATTTCCTTTTTCACCACAGCCCTCTATGGGCTTCCAAATATCCCTTTGCCAATTCCACAAGAACAGCCTTAGCGAAAGGCTTCTTGAAGGGAAAGATGTATCTCTGTGAGATGAACTAACAGAACACGGAGCAGTTTCTCAGAAAGTTTCTTTCCGGTTTTGAACGGAAGAGAGTTCCTTTTTCACCATAGCCCTCTTTGGGCTTCCAAATATCCCTTTGCCAATTCCAGAAGAACAGCCTTAGCGAAACGCTTCTTGAAGGCAAAGATGTAACTCTGTGAAATGAATTCAGAGAACACAGAGCAGTTTCTCAGAAAGCTTCTTTCCAGTTTTGAACGGAAGATATTTCCTTTTTCACCATAGCCCACTATGGGCTTCCAAATATCCCTTTGCCAATTCCAAAAGAACAGCCTTATCGAAAGGCTTCTTGAAGGGAACGATGTAACTCTGTGAGATGAATTAACAGAACACTGAGCAGTTTCTCAGAACGCTTCTTTCCAGTTTTGAAGGGAAGATATTTCCTTTTTCACCATAACCCTCTAGGGGCTTCCAAATATTCCCTTGCCAGTTCCACAATAACAGCCTTAGCGAAAGGCTTCTTGAAGGGAAAGATGTAACTCTGTGAGATGAACTAACAGAACACAGAGCAGTTTCTCAGAAAGCTTCTTTCCAGTTTTGAACGGAAGGTATTTCCTTTTTCACCATAGCCCTCTATGGGCTTCCAAATATCCCTTTGCCAATTCCACAAGAACAGCCTTAGCGAAAGGCTTCTTGAAGGGAAAGATGTAACTCTGTGAGATGAACTAACAGAACACAGAGCAGTTTCTCAGAAAGTTTCTTTCCGGTTTTGAACGGAAGATAGTTCCTTTTTCACCATAGCCCTCTATGGGCTTCCAAATATCCCTTTGCCAATTCCACAAGAACAGCCTTAGTGAAAGGCTTCTTGAAGGGAACGATGTAACTCTGTGAGATGAATTAACAGAACACAGAGCAGTTTCTCAGAAAGCTTCTTTCCAGTTTTGAACGGAAGGTATTTCCTTTATCACCGTAGCCCTCTATTGGCTTCCAAATATCACTTTGCCAATTCCACAAGAACAGCCTTAGCCAAAGGCTTCTTGAAGGGAAACATGTAACTCTGTGAGATGAACTATCTGAACACAGAGCAGTTTCTCAGAAAGCTTCTTTCCAATTTTGAACGGAAGATATTTCCTTTTTCACCATAGCCCTCTATGGGCTTCCAAATATCCCTTTGCCAATTCCACAAGAACAGCCTTAGCGAAAGGCTTCTTGAAGTGAAAGATGTAACTCTGTGAAATGAATTCAGAGAACACAGAGCAGTTTCTCAGAAAGCTTCTTTCCAGTTTTCAACGGAAGATATTTCCTTTTTCAACATAGCCCACTATGGGCTTCCAAATATCCCTTTGCCAATTCCACAAGAACAGCCTTATCGAAAGGCTTCTTGAAGGGAACGATGTAACTCTGTGAGATGAATTAAAAGAACACTGTGCAGTTTCTCAGAACGCTTCTTTCCAGTTTTGAAGGGAAGATATTTCCTTTTTCACCATAACCCTCTATGGGCTTCCAAATATTCCCTTGCCATTTCCACAAGAACAGCCTTACCGAAAGGCTTCTTGAAGGGAAAGATGTAACTCTGTGAGATGAACTAACGGTACACAGAGCCGTTTCTCAGAAAGCTTCTTTCCAGTTTTGAACGGAAGGTATTTCCTTTTTCACCATAGCCCTCTATGGGCTTCCAAATATCCCTTTGCCAATTCCACAAGAACAGCCTTAGCGAAAGGCTTCTTGAAGGGAAAGTTGTAACTCTGTGAGATGAACTAACAGAACACAGAGCAGTTTCTGAGAAAGTTTCTTTCCTGTTTTGAACGGAAGATAGTTCCTTTTTCACCATAGCCCTCTATGGGCTTCCAAATATCCCTTTGCCAATACCACAAGAACAGCCTTACCGAAAGGCTTCTTGAAGGGAAAGATGTAACTCTGTGAGATGAACTAACAGAACACAGAGCAGTTTCTCACAAAGTTTCTTTCCGGTTTTGAACGGAAGATAGTTCCTTTTTCACCATAGCCCTCTATGGGCTTCCAAATATCACTTTACCAATTCCACAAGAACAGCCTTAGCGAAAGGCTTCTTAAAAGGATAGATGTAACATGGTAGATTAATTAACAGAACACAAAGCAGTTTCTCAGAAAGCTTCATTCCAGTTTTTAACGGAAGATATGTCCTTTTTCACCTTAACCCTTTAGGGGCTTCCAAATATCAATTTGCCAATTCTACAGGAACACACTTAGCGAAAGGATTCTCGAAGGAAAAGATGTAACTCTGTGAGATGAATTAACAGAACACAAAGCAGTTTCTCAGAAAGCTTCTTTCCAGTTTGTAAAGGGAGATATTTCCTTTTTCACCGTAGACTTCTAAGGGGTTCCAAATATCACTTTGCCAATTCCACAAACACACTGTAGCGAAAGGTTTCTTGAGGGAAAAGCTATAACTCTGTGAGATGAATTCAGAGAACACAGAGCAGTTTCTCAGAAAGCTTCTTTCCAGTTTTGAACGGAAGATATTTCCTTTTTCACCATAGCCCTCTATGGGCTTCCAAATATCACTTTGCAAATTCCACAAGAACAGTGTTAGCAAAAGGCTTATTGAGGATAAAGCTGTAACTTTGTGAGATGAATTAACAGAACACAAAGCAGTTTCTCAGAAAGCTTCTTTCCAGTTTTTAACGGAAGATATTTCCTTTTTCACGATAGCCCTCTATAAGCTTCCAAATATCCCTTTGCCATTTCCACAAGAACAGCCTTAGCGAAAGGTTTCTTGAAGGGAAAGATGTAACTCTGTGAGATGAATTAACAGAACACAGAGCAGTTTCTCAGAAAGCTTCTTTCCAGTTTTGAACGGAAGATATTTCCTTTTTCACCGTAGCCCTCTATGGGCTTCTAAATACCCCTTTGCCAGTTCCACAAGAACAGCCTTAGCGAAAGGCTTCTTGAAGGGAAAGATGTAACTCTGTGAGATGAACTAACAGAACACAGAGCAGATTCTCAGAAAGCTTCTTTCCAGTTTTTAAACGGAAGATATTTCCTTTTTCACCATAGCACTCTATGGGCTTCCAAATATCCCTTTGCCAATTCCACAAGAACAGCCTTAGCGAAAGGCTTCTTGAAGGGAACGATTTAACTCTGTGAGATGAATTTACAGAACACTGAGCAGTTTCTCAAAACGCTTCTTTCCTGTTTTGAAGGGAAGATATTTCCTTTTTCACCATAACCCTCTATGGGCTTCCAAATAATCCCTTGCCAGTTCCACAAGAACAGCCTTAGCGAAAGGCTTCTTGAAGGGAAAGATGTAACTCTGTGAGATGAACTAACGGTACACAGAGCAGTTTCTCAGAAAGCTTCTTTCCAGTTTTGAACGGAAGGTATTTCCTTTTCCACCATAGCCCTCTGTGTGCTTCCAAATATCCCTTTGCCAATTCCACAAGAACAGCCTTAGTGAAAGGCTTCTTGAAGGGAACGATGTAACTCTGTGAGATGAATTAAGACAACACAGAGCAGTTTCTCAGAAAGCTTCTTTTCAGTTTTGAACGGAAGATATTTCCTTTTTCACCATAGCCCTCTAGGGGTTCCAAATATCCCTTTGCCAATTCCACAAAAACAGCCTTAGCGAAAGGCTTCTTGAAGGGAAAGATGTAACTCTGTGAGATGAACTAACAGAACACAGAGCAGTTTCTCAGAAAGTTACTTTCCGGTTTTGAACGGAAGAGAGTTCCTTTTTCACCATAGCCCTCTTTGGGCTTCCAAATATCCCTTTGCCAATTCCAGAAGAACAGCGTTAGCGAAAGGCTTCTTGAAGGGAACGATGTAACTCTGTGAGATGAATTAACAGAACACAGAGCAGTTTCTCAGAAAGCTTCTTTCCAGTTTTGAACGGAAGATATTTCCTTTTTCACCATAGCCCTCTATGGGCTTCTAAATATCCCTTTGCCAGTTCCACAAGAACAGCATTAGCGAAAGGCTTCTTGAAGGGAAAGATGTAACTCTGTGAGATGAACTAACAGAACACAGAGCAGTTTCTCAGAAAGCTTCTTTCCAGTTTTTAAACGGAAGATATTTCCTTTTTCACCATAGCCCTCTATGGGCTTCCAAAT
The DNA here is from genome assembly GCF_047675955.1 of Chlorocebus sabaeus. NCBI lineage: Eukaryota > Metazoa > Chordata > Mammalia > Primates > Cercopithecidae > Chlorocebus > Chlorocebus sabaeus. The sequence continues at coordinate 37,464,463 of NC_132909.1, forward strand.
ATCCCTTTGCCAATTCCACAAGAACAGCCTTAGCGAAAGTCTTCTTGAAGGGAAAGATGTAACTCTGTGAGATGAATTAACAGAACACAGAGCAGTTTCTCAGAAAGCTTCTTTCCAGTTTGGAACGGAAGATATTTCCTCTTTCACCATAGCCCTCTAGGGGCTTCCAAATATCCCTTTGCCAATTCCACAAGAACAGCCTTAGCGAAAGGCTTCTTGAAGGGAAAGATGTATCCCTGTGAGATGAATTAACAGAACACAGAGCAGTTTCTCAGAAAGCTTCTTTCCAGTTTTGAACGGAAGATATTTCCTTTTTCAACATAGCCCTCTACGGGCTTCCAAATATCCCTTTGCCATTTCCACAAGAACAGCCTTAGCGAAAGGCTTCTTGAAGGGAAAGATGTAACTCCGTGAGATGAATTCAGAGAACAGAGAGCAGTTTCTCAGAAAGCTTCTTTCCAGTTTTGAACGGAAGATATTTCCTTTTTCACCATAGCCCTCTATGGGCTTCCTAATATCACTTTGCCAATTCCACAAGAACAGCCTTAGCGAAAGGCTTCTTGAAGGGAAAGATGTAACTCTGTGTGATTAACTAACAGAACACAGAGAAGTTTCTCAGAACGTTTCTTTCCAGTTCTGAATGGAAGATATTTCCTTTTTCACAATAGCCCTCTATGGGCTTCCAAATATCCCTTTGCCAATTGCACAAGAACAGCCTTAGCGAAAGGCTTCTTGAAGGGAAAGATGTAACTCTGTGAGATGAATTAACAGAACACAGAGCAGTTTCTCAGAAAGCTTCTTTCCAGTTTTTAAACGGAAGATATTTCCTTTTTCACCATAGCCCTCTATGGGCTTCCAAATATCCCTTTGCCAATTCCACAAGAACAGCCTTAGCCAAATGCTTCTTGAAGGGAAAGATGTACCACTGTGAGTTGAATTCAGAGAACACAGAGCAGTTTCTCAGAAAGCTTCTTTCCAGTTTGGAACGGAAGATATTTCCTCTTTCACCATAGCCCTCTATGGGCTTCCAAATATCCCTTTGCCAATTCCACAAGAACAGCCTTAGCGAAAGGCTTCTTGAAGGAAAAGATGTAACTCTGTGAGATGAATTAACGGAACACAGAGCAGATTCTCAGAAAGCTTCTTTCCAGTTTTGAACGGTAGATATTTCCTTTTTCACCATAGCCCTCTATGGGCTTCCAAATATCCCTTTGCCTATTCCACAAGAACAGCCTTAGCGAAATGTTTCTTGAAGGGAAAGATGTAACTCTGTGAGATGAACTAACAGAACACAGAGCAGTCTCCCAGAAAGCTTCTTTCCAGTTTTGAACGGAAGATATTTCCTTTTTCACCACAGCCCTCTACGGCTTTCCAAATATCCCTTTGCCATTTCCACAAGAACAGCCTTAGGGAAAGGCTTCTTGAAGGGAAAGATGTAACTCCGTGAGATGAATTCACAGAACAGAGAGCAGTTTCTCAGAAATCTTCCTTCCAGTTTTGAACGGAAGATATTTCCTTTTTCACAATAGCCCTCTAGGGGTTCCAAATATCCCTTTGCCAATTCCACAACAACAGACTTAGCGAAAGGCTTCTTGAAGGGAAAGATGTAACTCTGTGAGATGAATTAACAGAACACAGAGCAGTTTCTCAGAAAGCTTCTGTCCAGTTTTGAACAGAAGATATTTCCTTTTTCACCATAGCCCTCTAGGGGCTTCCAAATATCCCTTTGCAGGTTCCCCAAGAACAGCCTTAGCGAAAGGCTTCTGAAGGGAAAGATGTATCCCTGTGAGATGAATTAACAGAACACAGAGCAGTTTCTCAGAAAGCTTCTTTCCAGTTTTGAACGGAAGATATTTCCTTTTTCACCATAGCCCTCTACGGGCTTCCAAATATCCCTTTGCCAATACCACAAGAACAGCCTTAGCGAAAGGCTTCTTGAAGGCAAAGATGTAACTCTGTGAAATGAATTCAGAGAACACAGAGCAGTTTCTCAGAAAGCTTCTTTCCAGTTTTGAACGGAAGATATTTCCTTTTTCACCATAGCCCACTATCGGCTTCCAAATATCCCTTTGCCAATTCCACAAGAACAGCCTTATCGAAAGGCTTCTTGAAGGGAACGATGTAACTCTGTGAGATGAACTAACAGAACACAGAGCAGTTTCTCAGAAAGCTTCTTTCCAGTTTTGAACGGAAGATATTTCCTTTTTCAACATAGCCCTCTATGGGCTTCTAAATATCACTTTACCAATTCCACAAGAACAGCCTTAGCGAAAGGCTTCTTAAAAGGATAGATGTAACATGGTAGATTAATTAACAGAACACAAAGCAGTTTCTCAGAAAGCTTCATTCCAGTTTTTAACGGAAGATATGTCCTTTTTCACCTTAACCCTTTAGGGGCTTCCAAATATCAATTTGCCAATTCTACAGGAACACACTTAGCGAAAGGATTCTCGAAGGAAAAGATGTAACTCTGTGAGATGAATTAACAGAACACAAAGCAGTTTCTCAGAAAGCTTCTTTCCAGTTTGTAAAGGGAGATATTTCCTTTTTCACCGTAGACTTCTAAGGGGTTCCAAATATCACTTTGCCAATTCCACAAACACACTGTAGCGAAAGGTTTCTTGAGGGAAAAGCTATAACTCTGTGAGATGAATTCAGAGAACACAGAGCAGTTTCTCAGAAAGCTTCTTTCCAGTTTTGAACGGAAGATATTTCCTTTTTCACCATAGCCCTCTATGGGCTTCCAAATATCACTTTGCAAATTCCACAAGAACAGTGTTAGCAAAAGGCTTATTGAGGATAAAGCTGTAACTCTGTGAGATGAATTAACAGAACACAAAGCAGTTTCTCAGAAAGCTTCTTTCCAGTTTTTAACGGAAGATATTTCCTTTTTCACAATTGACCTCTAGGGGCTTCCAAATATCACTTTGTCCCTTGCACAAGAAAAGCCTTAGCAAAAGGTTTCTTGAGTGGAAAGCTGTAACTCTGTGAGATGAATTAACAGAACACAAGGCAGTTTCTCAGAAAGCTTCTTTAACGTTTTTAACGGAAGATATTTGGTTTTTCACATTAGCCCTCTATGGGTTTCCAAATATCACCTTGCAAATTCCACAAGAACAGCATTAGCGAAAGCCTTCTTGAAGGGAAAGATGTAAGTCTCTGAGATGAATTAAAAGAACACAAAACAGTTTCTCACAAAGCTTCTTTCCAGTTTTTAATGGAAGATATTTGCTTTTCAACCATAGCCCTCTATGGGCTTCTAAATATCACTTTGCAAATTCCAGAAGAACAGCCTTAGCGAAAGGCTTCTTGAAGGGAAAGATGTAACTCTCTGAGATGAATTAACAGAACACAAAGCAGTTTCTCAGAAATCTTCTTTCGAGTTTTTAACGGAAGATATTTCTTTTTTCACCATAGCCTTCTATGGGCTTCCAAATATCACTTTGCCAGTTCCAAAAGAACAGCCATAGCGAAAGGCTTCTGGAAGGGAAAGATGCAACTCTGTGAGATGAATTAACAGAACACAAACCAGTTTCTCAGAAAGCTTCTTTCCAGTTTTTAACGGAAGATAATTCCTTTTTCACCATTGACCTCTAGGGTCTTCCAACTATCGCTTTGCCACTTCCACAAGAACAGCCTTAGCGAAAGGCTTTTGAGTGGAAAGCTGTTACTCTGTGAGATGAATTAACAGAACACAAAGCAGTTTCTCAGAAAGCTTCTTTAAAGTTTTTAATGGAAGATATTTGCTTTTTCACCATAGCCCTCTAGGGGTTCCAAATATCACTTTGCCAATTCCAAAAGAACAGCCTTAGCGAAAGGCTTCTTGAAGGGAAAGATGTAACTCTGTGAGATGAATTAAGAGAACACAGAGCATTTTCTCAGAAAGCTTCTTTCCGGTTTTTATCGGAAGATATTTCCTTTTTCACCATAGCCCTCTATGGGCTTTCAAATATCACTTTGCCAATTCCAAAAGTACAGCCTTGGCGAAAGAATTCTTGAAGGGAAAGCTGTAACTCTGTGAGATGAATTAACAGAACACAAAGCAGTTTCTCAGAAAGCTTCTTTCGACTTTTTAACGGAAGATATTTCCTTTTTCAACATAGCCCTCTATGGGCTTCCAAATATCTCTTTGTCAATTCCAGAAGAAAAGTCTTAGTGAAAGGCTTCTTGACGGGAAAGATGTAACTCTCTGAGATGAATTAACAGAACACAAAGCAGTTTCTCAGAAAGCTTCTTTCCAGTTTTAACGGAAGATATTTCCTTTTTCACCATAGCCCTCTATGAGCTTCCAAATATCACATTGCTAATTCCACAAGAAGAGTCTTAGCGAAAGGCTTCTTAGGGGAAAGCTGTAACTCTGTGAGATGAATTAACAGAACACAAAGCAGTTTCTCAGAAAGCTTCTTTCCAGTTTTGAACGGAAGATACTTCCTTTTTCACCAGAGCCCTCTATGGGCTTCCAAATATCACTTTGCCAATTTCAAAAGAACAGCCTTAGCCAAAGGATTCTTGAAGGGAAAGCTATAACTCTGTGATATGAATTAACAGAACACAAAGAAGTTTCTCAGAAAGCTTCTTTCCAGTTTTTAACGGAAGATATTTCCTTTTTCACCATAGCCCTCTATGGGCTTCCGCATATCACCTTGCAAATTCCACAAGTACAGCCTTAGCGAAAGGCTTCTTGAAGGGAAAGATGCAACTCTGTGAGATGAATTGACAGAACACAAAGAAGTTTCTCAGAAAGCTTCTTTCCAGTTTTTAACGGAAGATATTTCCTTTTTCACCATTGACCTCTAGGGGCTTCCAACTATCACTTTGCCACTTCCACAAGAACAGCCTTAGCGAAAGGCTTTTGAATGGAAACCTGTAACTCTGGGAGATGAATTAACAGAACACAAAGCAGTTTCTCAGAAAGCTTCTTTCCAGTTTTTAACGGTAGATATTTCCTTTTTCACCATTGACCTCTAGGGGCTTCCAAATATCACTTTGCCCCTTCCACAAGAAAAACCTTAGCGAAAGGCTTCTTGAGTGGAAACCTGTAACTCTGTGAGATGAATTAAAGAACAGAAAGCAGTTTCTCAGAAAGCTTCATTCCACTTTTTAACGGAAGATATTTCCTTTTTCACCATAGCCGTCTATGGGCTTCCAAATATCACTTGGACAACACCAAAAGAACAGACTTAGCCAAGGCATATTGAAGGGAAAATTGTAACTCTGTGAGATGATTTAACAGAACACAAAGTAGTTTCTCAGAAAGCTTCTTTCCAGTTTTCAACGGAAGATATTTCCTTTTTCACCATAGCCCTCTATGGGCTTGGAAATATCACATTGCAAATTCCACAAGAACAGTCTTAGCGAAAGGCTTCTTGAGGGGAAAGATGTAACTTTCTGAGATGAATTAAGAGAACACAAAGCAGTTTCTCAGAAAGCTTCTTTCCAGTTTTTAACGGAAGATATTTCCTTTTTCACCATAGCCCTCTATGGGCTTCCAAATATCACTTTGTCATTTCCACAAGAACAGCCTTAGCGAAAGGCTTCTTGAAGGGAAAGCTGTAACACTGTGAGATGAATTAAGAGAACACAAAGCAGTTTCTCAGAAAGCTTCTTTCCAGTTTTTAGTGGAAGATATATCCTTTTTCACCTTAGCCCTCTATGGGCTCCCAAATATCACTTTGCCAATATTCACAAGAACAGCCTTAGCGAAAGGCTTCTTGAAGGGAAACATGTAACTCTGTGAGATGAATTAACAGAACACAAAGCAGTTTCTCAGAAAGCTTCTTTCCAGTTTTTAACGGAAGATATTTCCTTTTTCACCATAGCCGTCTATGGGCTTCCAAATATCACTTGGACAACTCCAAAAGAACAGACTTAGCACAGGCATCTTGAAGGGAAAATTGTAACTCTGTGAGATGAATTAACAGAACACAAAGCAGTTTCTCAGAGAGCTTCTTTCCAGTTTTTAACGGAAGATATTTCCTTTTTCTCCATAGCCCTCTATGGGCTTCCAAATATCACTTTGCCACTTCCACAAGAACAGCCTTAGCGAAAGGCCTCTGGAGTGGAAAGCTGTAACTCTCTGAGATGAATTAACAGAACACAAAGCAGTTTCTCACAAAGCTTCTTTCCAGTTTTTAATGGAAGATATTTCCTTTTTCACCATAGCCCTCTATGGGCTTCCAAATATCACTTTGCAAATTCCACAAGAACAGCCTTAGCGAAAGGCTTATTGAAGGGAAAGATGCATCTCTGTGAGACGAATTAACAGAACACAAAGCCGTTTCTCAGAAAGCTTCTTTCGAGTTTTTAACGGAAGATATTTCCTTTTTCACCATTGACCTCTTGGGTCTTCCAACTATCACTTTCCCACTTCCACAAGTACAGCCTTAGCGAACGGCTTCTTGAGTGGAAAGCCGTAACTCTGAGAGATGAATAAACAGAACACAAAGCAGTTTCTCAGAAAGCTTCTTTCCAGTTTTTAAAGGAAGATATTTCCGTTTTCACAATTTACCTCTAGGGGCTTCCAAATATCACTTTGTCCCTTCCACAAGAAAAGCCTTAGCGAAAGGTTTCTTGAGTGGAAAGCTGTAACTCTGTGAGATGAATTAACAGAACACAAAGCAGTTTCTCAGAAAGCTTCTTTCCAGTTTTTAACGGAAGATATTTCCTTTTCCACAATTGACCTCTAGGGGCTTCCAAATATCACTTTTTCCCTTCCACAAGAAAATCCTTAGCGAAAGGTTTCTTGAGTGGAAAGCTGTAACTCTGTGAGATGAATTAACATAACACAAAGCAGTTTCTCAGAAAGCTTCTTTACCGTTTTTAACGGAATATATTTGGTTTTTCACCATAGCCCTCTATGGGCTTCCAAATATCACCTTGCAAATTCCACAACAACAGCCTCAGCGAAAGGATTCTTGAAGGGAAAGATGTAACTCTCTGAGATGAATTAACAGAACCCAAAGCAGTTTCACAGAAAGCTTCTTCCCAGTTTTTAAAGGAAGATATTACCTTTTTCACCATAGCCCCCTATGGGCTTCCAAATATCACTTTGCAAATACCACAAGAACAGTCTTAGCGAAAGGCTTCTTGAGTGGAAAGCTGAAACTCTGTGAGATGAAATAACAGAACACAAAGCAGTTTCTCAGAAAGCTTCTTTCGAGTTTTTAACGGAAGATATTTCTTTTTTCACCATAGCCCTCTATGGGCTTCCAAATATCACTTTGCCAGTTCCAAAAGAACAGCCTTAGCGAAAGGCTTCTTGATGGGAAAGATGCAACTCTGTGAGATGAATTAACAGAACACAAACCAGTTTCTCAGAAAGCTTCTTTCCAGTTTTTAACGGAAGATATTTCCTTTTTCACCATTGACCTCTAGCGGCTTCCAAATATCACTTTGCCCTTTCCACAAGAAAACCTTAGCGAAAGGCTTCTTGCGTGGAAAGCTGTTACTCTGTGAGATGAATTAACAGAACACAAAGCAGTTTCTCAGAAAGCTTCTTTCCAGTTTTTAATGAGAGATATTTGCTTTTTCACCATAGCCCTCTAGGGGTTCCAAATATCACTTTGCCAATTCCAAAAGAACGGCCTTAGCGAAAGGCTTCTTGAAGGGAAAGATGTAACTCTGTGAGATGAATTAACAGAACACAGAGCAGTTTCTGAGAAAGCTTCTTTCCAGTTTTTAACGGAAGATATTTCCTTTTTCACCACAGCCATCTATGGGCTTCGAAATATCACATTGCAAATTCCACAAGAACAGTCTTAGCGAAAGGCTTCTTGAGGGGAAAGATGTAACTTTCTGAGATGAATTAAGAGAACACAAAGCAGTTTCTCAGAAAGCTTCTTTCCAGTTTTTAACGGAAGATATTTCCTTTTTCACCGTAGCCCTCTATGGGCTTCCAAATATCACTTTGTTGTTTCCACAAGAACAGCCCTAGCGAAAGGCTTCTTGAAGGGAAAGCTGTAATTCTGTGAGATGAATTAAGAGAACACAAAGCAGTTTCTCAGAAAGCTTCTTTCCAGTTTTTAGTGAAAGATTTTTCCTTTTTCACCATAGCCCTCTATGGGCTTCCAAATATCACTTTGCCAATTCCACAAGAACAGTCTTAGCAAAAGGCTTTTTGAGTGGAAAGCTGTAACTCTGTGAGATGAATTAACAGAACACAAAGCAGTTTATCAGAAAGCTTCTTTCCAGTTTTTAACGGAAGATATTTCCTTTTTCACCATTGCCCCCTATGGACTTCCAACTATCACTTTGCCACTTCCACAAGAACAGCCTTAGCGAAAGGCTTCTTGATTGGAAAGCTGTAACTCTGTGAGATGAAATAACAGAACACAAAGCAGTTTCTCAGAAAGCTTCTTTCGAGTTTTTAACGGAAGATATATCTTTTGTCACCATATCCCTCTATGGGCTTCCAAATATCACTTTGCCAGTTCCAAAAGAACAGCCTTAGCGAAAGGCTTCTTGAAGGGAAAGATGCAACTCTGTGAGATGAATTAACAGAACACAAAGCAGTTTCTCAGAAAGCTTCTTTCCAGTTTTTAAGGGAAGATATTTCCTTTTTCACCCTTGACCTCTAGGGGCTTCCAAATATCACTTTGCCCCTTCCACAAGAAAAGCCATTGCGAAAGGCTTCTTGAGTGGAAAGCTGTAACTCTGTGAGATGAATTAAAGAACACAAAGCAGTTTCTCAGCAAGCTTCTTTCCAGTTTTTAACGGAAGATATTTCCTTTTTCACCATAGCCCTCTATGGGCTTCGAAATATCACATTGCAAATTCCACAAGAACAGTCTTAGCGAAAGGCTTCTTGAGGGGAAAGATGTAACTTTCTGAGATGAATTAAGAGAACACAAAGCAGTTTCTCAGAAAGCTTCTTTCCAGTTTTTAACGGAAGATATTTCCTTTTTCACCATAGCCCTCTATGGGCTTCCAAATATCACTTTGCCAATTCCACAAGAACAGTCTTAGCAAAAGGCTTTTTGAGTGGAAAGCTATAACTCTGTGAGATGATTTAAAAGAACACAAAGCAGTTTCTCAGAATGCTTCTTTCCGATTTTAACGGAAGATATTTCCTTTTTCACCATAGCCCCCTAAGGGCTGCACAATATCACGTTGCCACTTCCACAAGAAAAGCCTTAGCGAAAGGCTTCTTGAGTGGAAAGCTGTAACACTCTGAGATGAATTAACAGAACACAAAGCAGTTTCTCAGAAAACTTCTTTCTAGTTTTTAACGGCAGATATTTCGTTTTTCACCATAGCCCTCTATGGGCTTCCAAATATCACTTTGATAATTCCACAAGAAGAGCCTTAGTGTAAGGCTTCTTGAAGGGAAAGATGTAACACTCTGAGATGAATTAACAGAATGCAAAGCAGTTTCTCAGAAAGCTTCTTTCCAGTTTTTAACGGAAGATATTTCCTTTTTCACCTTAGCCCTCTATGGGCTTCCAAATATCACTTTGCCAATTCCACAAGAAGAGCCTTAGCGAAAGGCTTCTTGAAGGGAAAGATGTAACTCTGTGAGATGAATTAACAGAACACAAAGCAGTTTCTAAGAAAGCTTCTTTCCAGTTTTGAACGGAAGATATTTCCTTTTTCACCGTAGCCCTCTATGGGCTTCCAAATATCACCTTGCAAATTCCAGAAGAACAGCCTTAGCAAAAGGCTTCTTGAAGGCAAAGATGTAACTCTCTGAGATGAATTAACAGAACACAAACCAGTTTCTCAGAAAGCTGCTTTCCAGTTTTTAACGGAAGATATTTCCTTTTTCACCATTGACCTCTAGGGTCTTCCAACTATCGCTTTGCCACTTCCACAAGAACAGCCTTAGCGAAAGGCTTTTGAGTGCAAAGCTGTTACTCTGTGAGATGAATTAACAGAACACAAAGCAGTTTCTCAGAAAGCTTCTTTTCAGTTTTTAATGGAAGATATTTGCTTTTTCACCATAGCCCTCTAGGGGTTCCAAATATCACTTTGCCAATTCCAAAAGAACAGCCTTAGCGAAAGGCTTCTTGAAGGGAAAGATGTAACTCTGTGAGATGAATTAAGAGAACACAGAGCATTTTCTCAGAAAGCTTCTTTCCGGTTTTTAACGGAAGATATTTCCTTTTTCACCATAGCCCTCTATGGGCTTCCAAATATCACTTTGCCAATTCCAAAAGTACAGCCTTGGCGAAAGAATTCTTGAAGGGAAAGCTGTAACTCTGTGAGATGAATTAAGAGAACACAAAGCAGTTTCTCAGAAAGCTTCTTTCGACTTTTTAACGGAAGATATTTCCTTTTTCAACATAGCCCTCTATGGGCTTCCAAATATCTCTTTGTCAATTCCAGAAGAAAAGTCTTAGTGAAAGGCTTCTTGACGGGAAAGATGTAACTCTCTCAGATGAATTAACAGAACACAAAGCAGTTTCTCAGAAAGCTTCTTTCCAGTTTTAACGGAAGATATTTCCTTTTTCACCATAGCCCTCTATGAGCTTCCAAATATCACATTGCTAATTCCACAAGAAGAGTCTTAGCGAAAGGCTTCTTAGGGGAAAGCTGTAACTCTGTGAGATGAATTAACAGAACACAAAGCAGTTTCTCAGAAAGCTTCTTTCCAGTTTTGAACGGAAGATACTTCCTTTTTCACCAAAGCCCTCTATGGGCTTCCAAATATCACTTTGCCAATTTCAAAAGAACAGCCTTAGCCAAAGGATTCTTGAAGGGAAAGCTATAACTCTGTGATATGAATTAACAGAACACAAAGAAGTTTCTCAGAAAGCTTCTTTCCAGTTTTTAACGGAAGATATTTCCTTTTTCACCATAGCCCTCTATGGGCTTCCGAATATCACCTTGCAAATTCCACAAGTACAGCCTTAGCGAAAGGCTTCTTGAAGGGAAAGATGCAACTCTGTGAGATGAATTGACAGAACACAAAGAAGTTTCTCAGAAAGCTTCTTTCCAGTTTTTAACGGAAGATATTTCCTTTTTCACCATTGACCTCTAGGGCCTTCCAACTATCACTTTGCCACTTCCACAAGAACAGCCTTAGCGAAAGGCTTTTGAATGGAAACCTGTAACTCTGGGAGAAGAATTAACAGAATGCAAAGCAGTTTCTCAGAAAGCTTCTTTCCAGTTTTTAACGGAAGATATTACCTTTTTCACCATTGACTTCTAGGGGCTTCCAAATATCACTTTGCCCCTTCCACAAGAAAAACCTTAGCGAAAGGCTTCTTGAGTGGAAACCTGTAACTCTGTGAGATGAATTAAAGAACACAAAGCAGTTTCTCAGAAAGCTTCATTCCACTTTTTAACGGAAGATATTTCCTTTTTCACCATAGCCGTCTATGGGCTTCCAAATATCACTTGGACAACACCAAAAGAACAGACTTAGCCAAGGCATATTGAAGGGAAAATTGTAAATCTGTGAGATGATTTAACAGAACACAAAGTAGTTTCTCAGAAAGCTTCTTTCCAGTTTTCAACGGAAGATATTTCCTTTTTCACCATAGCCCTCTATGGGCTTGGAAATATCACATTGCAAATTCCACAAGAACAGTCTTAGCGAAAGGCTTCTTGAGGGGAAAGATGTAACTTTCTGAGATGAATTAAGAGAACACAAAGCAGTTTCTCAGAAAGCTTCTTTCCAGTTTTTAACGGAAGATATTTCCTTTTTCACCATAGCCCTCTATGGGCTTCCAAATATCACTTTGTCATTTCCACAAGAACAGCCTTAGCGAAAGGCTTCTTGAAGGGAAAGCTGTAACTCTGTGAGATGAATTAAGAGAACACAAAGCAGTTTCTCAGAAAGCTTCTTTCCAGTTTTTAGTGGAAGATATATCCTTTTTCACCATAGCCCTCTATGGGCTCCCAAATATCACTTTGCCAATATTCACAAGAACAGCCTTAGCGAAAGGCTTCTTGAAGGGAAACATGTAACTCTGTGAGATGAATTAACAGAACACAAAGCAGTTTCTCAGAAAGCTTCTTTCCAGTTTTTAACGGAAGATATTTCCTTTTTCACCATAGCCGTCTATGGGCTTCCAAATATCACTTGGACAACTCCAAAAGAACAGAGTTAGCACAGGCATCTTGAAGGGAAAATTGTAACTCTGTGAGATGAATTAACAGAACAAAAAGCAGTTTCTCAGAGAGCTTCTTTCCAGTTTTTAACGGAAGATATTTCCTTTTTCTCCATAGCCCTCTATGGGCTTCCAAATATCACTTTGCCACTTCCACAAGAACAGCCTTAGCGAAAGGCTTCTTGAGTGGAAAGCTGTAACTCTCTGAGATGAATTAACAGAACACAAAGCAGTTTCTCACAAAGCTTCTTTCCAGTTTTTAATGGAAGATATTTCCTTTTTCACCATAGCCCTCTATGGGCTTCCAAATATCACTTTGCAAATTCCACAAGAACAGCCTTAGCGAAAGGCTTATTGAAGGGAAAGATGCATCTCTGTGAGACGAATTAACAGAACACAAAGCCGTTTCTCAGAAAGCTTCTTTCGAGTTTTTAACGGAAGATATTTCCTTTTTCACCATTGACCTCTTGGGTCTTCCAACTATCACTTTCCCACTTCCACAAGTACAGCCTTAGCGAACGGCTTCTTGAGTGGAAAGCTGTAACTCTGAGAGATGAATAAACAGAACACAAAGCAGTTTCTCAGAAAGCTTCTTTCCAGTTTTTAACGGAAGATATTTCCGTTTTCACAATTTACCTCTAGGGGCTTCCAAATATCACTTTGTCCCTTCCACAAGAAAAGGCTTAGCGAAAGGTTTCTTGAGTGGAAAGCTGTAACTCTGTGAGATGAATTAACAGAACACAAAGCAGTTTCTCAGAAAGCTTTTTTCCAGTTTTTAACGGAAGATATTTCCTTTTTCACAATTGACCTCTAGGGGCTTCCAAATATCACTTTTTCCCTTCCACAAGAAAATCCTTAGCGAAAGGTTTCTTGAGTGGAAAGCTGTAACTCTGTGAGATGAATTAACATAACACAAAGCAGTTTCTAGAAAGCTTCTTTACCGTTTTTAACGGAATATATTTGGTTTTTCACCATAGCCCTCTATGTGCTTCCAAATATCACCTTGCAAATTCCACAACAACAGCCTTAGCGAAAGGATTCTTGAAGGGAAAGATGTAACTCTCTGAGATGAATTAACAGAACACAAAGCAGTTTCTCAGAAAGCTTCTTCCCAGTTTTTAACGGAAGATATTACCTTTTTCACCATTGCCCCCTATGGGCTTCCAAATATCACTTTGCAAATACCACAAGAACAGTCTTAGCGAAAGGCTTCTTGAGTGGAAAGCTGAAACTCTGTGAGATGAAATAACAGAACACAAAGCAGTTTCTCAGAAAGCTTCTTTCGAGTTTTTAACGGAAGATATTTCTTTTTTCACCATAGCCCTCTATGGGCTTCCAAATATCACTTTGCCAGTTCCAAAAGAACAGCCTTAGCGAAAGGCTTCTTGATGGGAAAGATGCAACTCTGTGAGATGAATTAACAGAACACAAACCAGTTTCTCAGAAAGCTTCTTTCCAGTTTTTAACGGAAGATATTTCCTTTTTCACCATTGACCTCTAGGGGCTTCCAAATATCACTTTGCCCCTTCCACAAGAAAAGCCTTAGCGAAAGGCTTCTTGAGTGGAAACCTGTTACTCTGTGAGATGAATTAACAGAACACAAAGCAGTTTCTCAGAAAGCTTCTTTCCAGTTTTTAATGAGAGATATTTGCTTTTTCACCATAGCCCTCTAGGGGTTCCAAATATCACTTTGCCAATTCCAAAAGAACGGCCTTAGCGAAAGGCTTCTTGAAGGGAAAGATGTAACTCTGTGAGATGAATTAACAGAACACAGAGCAGTTTCTGAGAAAGCTTCTTTCCAGTTTTTAACGGAACATATTTCCTTTTTCACCATAGCCATCTATGGGCTTCGAAATATCACATTGCAAATTCCACAAGAACAGTCTTAGCGAAAGGCTTCTTGAGGGGAAAGATGTAATTTTCTGAGATGAATTAAGAGAACACAAAGCAGTTTCTCAGAAAGCTTCTTTCCAGTTTTTAACGGAAGATATTTCCTTTTTCACCGTAGCCCTCTATGGGCTTCCAAATATCAGTTTGTCGTTTCCACAAGAACAGCCTTAGTGAAAGGCTTCTTGAAGGGAAAGCTATAATTCTGTGAGATGAATTAAGAGAACACAAAGCAGTTTCTCAGAAAGCTTCTTTCCAGTTTTTAGTGGAAGATTTTTCCTTTTTCACCATAGCCCTCTGTGGGCTTCCAAATATGACTTTGCCAATTTCACAAGAACAGCCTTAGCGAAAGGCTTCTTGAAGGGAATCATGTAACTCTGTGAAATGAATTAACAGAACACAAAGCAGTTTCTCAGAAAGCTTCTTTCCAGTTTTTAACGGAAGATATTTCCTTTTTCACCATAGCCCTCTATGGGCTTCCAAATATCACTTTGCCAATTCCACAAGAACAGTCTTAGCAAAAGGCTTTTTGAGTGGAACGCTATAACTCTGTGAGATGATTTAAAAGAAAACAAAGCAGTTTCTCAGAGTGCTTCTTTCCGATTTTAACGGAAGATATTTCCTATTTCACCATAGCCCTCTAAGGGCTTCCAAATATCACTTTGCAAATTCCACAAGAAGAGCCTTAGCGAAAGGCTTCTTGAAGGGAAAGATGTAACTCTGTGAGATGAATTAACAGAACACAAAGCAGTTTCTAAGAAAGCTTCTTTCCACTTTTGAACGGAAGATATTTCCTTTTTCACCGTAGCCCTCTATGGGCTTCCAAATATCACCTTGCAAATTCCAGAAGAACAGCCTTAGCGAAAGGCTTCTTGAAGGCAAAGATGTAACTCTCTGAGATGAATTAACAGAACACAAAGCAGTTTCTCAGAAAGCTGCTTTCCAGTATTTAACGGAAGATATTTCCTTTTTCACCATAGCCCTCTACGGGCTTCCAAATAACACTTTGTCAGTTCCACAATAACAGTCTTAGCGAAAGGCTTCTTGAGTGGAAAGCTGTAACTCTCTGAGTTGAATTAAGAGAACACAAAGAAGTTTCTCAGAAGCTTCTTTCCAGTTTTTAGTGTAAGATATTTCCTTTTTCACCATAGCCCTCTATGGGCTTCCAAATATCACTTTGCCAATTCCACAAGAACAGCCTTAGGGAAAGGCTTCTTGAAGGGAAAAATGTAACTCTCTGAGATGAATTAACAGAACACAAAGCAGTTTCTCAGAAAGCTTCTTTCCAGTTTTTATCGGAAGATATTTCCTTTTTCACCATTGCCCCTTAAGGGCTTCCAAATATCACTTTGCAAATTCCACAAGAACAGGCTCAGTGAAAGTCTTCTTGAAGGGAAAGCTGTAACTCTGTGAGAGGAATTAACAGAACACAAAGCAGTTTCTCAGAAAGCTTCTTTCCAGTTTATAACGTAAGGTATTTCCTTTTTCACCATCGCCGACTATGGACTTGCAAATATCACTTTGCCAATTCCACAAGAACAGTCTTAGTGAAAGGTTTCTTGAAGGGAAAGATGCAACTCTTTGAGATGAATTAACAGAACACAAAGTAGTTTCTTAGAAAACTTCTATCCAGTATTTAACGGAAGATATTTCCTTTTTCACCGTAGCCCTCTATGGGCTTCAAAATATCACTTTGCCACTTCCACAAGAACAGCCTTAGGGAAAGGCTTCTTGAAGGGAAAGATGTAACTCTCTGAGATGAATTAACAGAACACAAAGCAGTTTTACAGAAAGCTTCTTTCCAGTTTTTAACGGAAGATATTTCCTTTTTCACCATAGCCCTCTATGGGCTTCCAAATATCACTTTGTCACTTCCACAATAACAGTCTTAGCGAAGGGCTTCTTGAGTGGAAAGCTGTAACTCTCTGAGTTGAATTAACAGAACACAAAGCAGTTTCTCAGAAAGCTTCTTTCCAATTTTTAGTGTAATATATTTCTTTTTCACCATAGCCCTCTATGGGCTTCCAAATATCCCTTTGCCAATTCCACAAGAACAGCCTTAGCGAAAGGCTTCTTGAAGGAAAAGCTGTAACTCCGTGAGATGAATTAACAGAACACAAAGCAGTTTCTCAGAAAGCTTCTTTCCAGTTTTTAACGGAAGATATTTCCTTTTTCACCATATCCCTCTATGGGGTTCCCAATATCACTTTGCCACTTCCACAAAAAAAGCCTTAGAAAAAGGCTTCTTGAGTGGAAAGCTGTAACTCTCTGAGATGAATTAACAGAACACAAAGCAGTTTCTCACAAAGCTTCTTTCCAATTTTTAATGGAAGAAATTTCCTTTTTCACCATAGCCCTCTATGGGCTTCCAAATATCCCTTTGCCAATTCCACAAGAACAGCCTTAGGGAAAGGCTTCTAGAAGGGAAAAATGTAACTCTCTGAGATGAATTAACAGAACACAAAGCAGTTTCTCAGAAAGCTTCTTTCCAGTTTTTATCGGAAGATATTTCCTTTTTCCCCATTGCCCCTTAAGGGCTCCCAAATATCACTTTGCAAATTCCACAAGAACAGGCTCAGTGAAAGTCTTCTTGAAGGGAAAGCTGTAACTCTGTGAGATGAATTAACAGAACACAAAGCAGTTTCTCAGAAAGCTTCGTGCCAGTTTTTAACGGAAGATATTTCCTTTTTCACCAGTATCCTCTATGGGCTTCCAAATATCACTCTGCCACTTCCACAAGAAATGCCTTAGCGAAAGGTTTCTTCATGGGAATCCTGTAACTCTGTGAGATGAATTAACAGAACACAAAGCAGATTCTGAGAAAGCTTCTTTCCAGTTTTGAACGGAAGAGATTTCCTTTTTCACCATAGCCCTCTATAGGCTTACAAATATCACTTTGCCAATTCCACAAGAACAGCCTTAGCGAAAGGCTCCTTGAACGGAAAGCTGTAACTCTGAGAGATGAATTAACAGAACAAAAATAAGTTTCTCAGAAAGCTTCTTTCCAGTTTTTAAAGGAAGATATTTCCTTTTTCACCGTAGCCCTCTATGGACTTCCATATATCACTTTGCCAATTCCAAAAGAACAGACTTGGCGAAAGAATTGTTGAAGGGAAAGCTGTAACTCTGTGAGATGAATTACCTGAACACATAGCATTTTCTCAGAAAGCTTCTTTCCATTGTTGAAACGGAGATATTTCCTTTTTCACCATAGCCCACTATGGGCTTCCAAATATCACTTTGCCAATTTCACAAGAACAGCCTTAGCGAAAGGCTTCATGAAGGGAAATATGTAACCCTGTGAGATGAATTAACAGAACACAAAGCAGTTTCTCAGAAAGCTTCTTTCCAATTTTGAACGGAAGATATTTCCTTTTTCACCATAGCCCTCTATGGGCTTCCAAATATCACTTTGCCAATTCCTCAAGAACAGTCTTAGCAAAAGGCTTTTTCAGTGGAAAGCTATAACTCTGTGAGATGAATTAACAGAACACAAGCAGTTTCTCAGAATGCTTCTTTCCAGTTTTTAACGAAAGATATTTCCTTTTTCACCATAGCCCTCTAAGGGCTGCACAATATCTCTTTGCCACTTCCACAAGAAAAGCCTTAGCGAAAGGCTTCTTGAGTGGAAAGCTGTAACACTCTGAGATGAATTAACAGAACAGAAAGCAGTTTCTCAGAAAGCTTCTTTCTAGTTTTTAAGGGCAGATATTTCCTTTTTCACCATAGCCCTCTATGGGTTTCCAAATATCACTTTGATA
This sequence comes from Chlorocebus sabaeus, assembly GCF_047675955.1. Lineage (NCBI taxonomy): Eukaryota > Metazoa > Chordata > Mammalia > Primates > Cercopithecidae > Chlorocebus > Chlorocebus sabaeus. The sequence continues at coordinate 37,482,164 of NC_132909.1, forward strand.
ATTCCACAAGAAGAGCCTTAGTGAAAGTCTTCTTGAAGGGAAAGGTGTAACACTCTGAGATGAATTAACAGAACGCAAAGCAGTTTCTCAGAAAGCTTCTTTCCAGTTTTTAACGGAAGATATTTCCTTTTTCACCATAGCCCTCTATGGGCTTCCAAATATCACTTTGCCAATTCCACAAGATCGACCCTAGCGAAAGGCTTCTTGAAGGGAAAGATGTAACTCTGTGAGATGAATTAATGAACACAAAGCAGTTTCTCAGAAAGCTTCTTTCCAGTTTCTAACGGGAGATATTTCCTTTTTCACCATAACCGTATACGGGCTTCCAAATATCACTTTGCCAATTCCACAAGAACAGCCTTAGCGAAAGGCTTCTTGAAGGGAAAGATGTATCTCCGTGAGATGAATTAACAGAACACAAAGCAGTTTCTCAGAAAGCTTCTTTCCAGTTTTTAACGGAAGTGATTTCCTTTTTCACCATAGTCCACTATGGGATTCCAAATATCACTTTGCAAATTCCACAATTACAGTCTTAGCAAAAGTTTTCTTGAGGGTAAAGCTGTAACTCTGTGAGATGAATTAACAGAACACAAAGCAGTTTCTCAAAAAGCTTCTTTCCAGTTTTTAACTGAAGATAGTTCCTTTTTCACCATAGCCATCTATAGGCTTCCAAATATCACTTTGCCAATTCCACAAGAACAGCCTTAGCGAAAGGCTTCTTAAAAGGAAAGATGTAACATGGTAGATTGATTAACAGAACACAAAGCAGTTTCTCAGAAAGCTTCTTTCCAGTTTTTAACGGAAGATATGTCCGTTTTCACCTTAAACCTTTAGGGGCTTCCAAATATCAATTTGCCAATTCTACAGGAACAGACTTAGCGAAAGGATTCTCGAAGGAAAAGATGTAACTCTGTGAGATGAATTAACAGAACACAAAGCAGTTTCTCAGAAAGCTTCTTTCCAGTTTGTAAAGGGAGATATTTCCTTTTTCACCGTAGACTTCTAAGGGGTTCCAAATATCACTTTGCCAATTCCACAAACACACTGTAGCGAAAGGTTTCTTGAGGGAAAAGCTATAACTCTGTGAGATGAATTCAGAGAACACAGAGCAGTTTCTCAGAAAGCTTCTTTCCAGTTTTGAACGGAAGATATTTCCTTTTTCACCATAGCCCTCTATGGGCTTCCAAATATCACTTTGCAAATTCCACAAGAACAGTGTTAGCAAAAGGCTTATTGAGGATAAAGCTGTAACTCTGTGAGATGAATTAACAGAGCACAAAGCAGTTTCTCAGAAAGCTTCTTTCCAGTTTTTAACGGAAGATATTTCCTTTTTCACAATTGACCTCTAGGGGCTTCCAAATATCACTTTGTCCCTTGCACAAGAAAAGCCTTAGCAAAAGGTTTCTTGAGTGGAAAGCTGTAACTCTGTGAGATGAATTAACAGAACACAAAGCAGTTTCTCAGAAAGCTTCTTTAACGTTTTTAACGGAAGATATTTCATTTTTCACATTAGCCCTCTATGGGCTTCCAAATATCACCTTGCAAATTCCACAAGAACAGCATTAGCGAAAGCCTTCTTGAAGGGAAAGATGTAACTCTCTGAGATGAATTAAAAGAACACAAAGCAGTTTCTCACAAAGCTTCTTTCCAGTTTTTAATGGAAGATATTTCCTTTTCAACCATAGCCCTCTATGGGCTTCTAAATATCACTTTGCAAATTCCAGAAGAACAGCCTTAGCGAAAGGCTTCTTGAAGGGAAAGATGTAACTCTCTGAGATGAATTAACAGAACACAAAGCAGTTTCTCAGAAATCTTCTTTCGAGTTTTTAACGGAAGATATTTCTTTTTTCACCATAGTCCTCTATGGGCTTCCAAATATCACTTTGCCAGTTCCAAAAGAACAGACATAGCGAAAGTCTTCTTGAAGGGAAAGATGCAACTCTGTGAGATGAATTAACAGAACACAAACCAGTTTCTCAGAAAGCTTCTTTCCAGTTTTTAACGGAAGATATTTCCTTTTTCACCATTGACCTCTAGGGTCTTCCAACTATCGCTTTGCCACTTCCACAAGAACAGCCTTAGCGAAAGGCTTTTGAGTGGAAAGCTGTTACTCTGTGAGACAAATTAACAGAACACAAAGCAGTTTCTCAGAAAGCTTCTTTCCAGTTTTTAATGGAAGATATTTGCTTTTTCACCATAGCCCTCTAGGGGTTCCAAATATCACTTTGCCAATTCCAAAAGAACAGCCTTAGCGAAAGGCTTCTTGAAAGGAAAGATGTAACTCTGTGAGATGAATTAAGAGAACACAGAGCATTTTCTCAGAAAGCTTCTTTCCGGTTTTTAACGGAAGATATTTCCTTTTTCACCATAGCCCTCTACGGGCTTCCAAATATCACTTTGCCAATTCCAAAAGTACAGCCTTGGCGAAAGAATTCTTGAAGGGAAAGCTGTAACTCTGTGAGATGAATTAACAGAACACAAAGCAGTTTCTCAGAAAGCTTCTTTCGACTTTTTAACGGAAGATATTTCCTTTTTCACCATAGCCCTCTATGGGCTTCCAAATATCTCTTTGTCAATTCCAGAAAAAAAGTCTTAGTGAAAGGCTTCTTGACGGGAAAGATGTAACTCTCTGAGATGAATTAACAGAACACAAAGCAGTTTCTCAGAAAGCTTCTTTCCAGTTTTAACGGAAGATATTTCCTTTTTCACCATAGCCCTCTATGAGCTTCCAAATATCACATTGCTAATTCCACAAGAAGAGTCTTAGCGAAAGGCTTCTTAGGGGAAAGCTGTAACTCTGTGAGATGAATTAACAGAACACAAAGCAGTTTCTCAGAAAGCTTCTTTCCAGTTTTGAACGGAAGATACTTCCTTTTTCACCAAAGCCCTCTATGGGCTTCCAAATATCACTTTGCCAATTTCAAAAGAACAGCCTTAGCCAAAGGATTCTTGAAGGGAAAGCTGTAACTCTGTGATATGAATTAACAGAACACAAAGAAGTTTCTCAGAAAGCGTCTTTCCAGTTTTTAACGGAAGATATTTCCTTTTTCACCATAGCCCTCTATGGGCTTCCGAACATCACCTTGCAAATTCCACAAGTACAGCCTTAGCGAAAGGCTTCTTGAAGGGAAAGATGCAACTCTGTGAGATGAATTGACAGAACACAAAGAAGTTTCTCAGAAAGCTTCTTTCCAGTTTTTAACGGAAGATATTTCCTTTATCACCTTTGACCTCTAGGGGCTTCCAACTATCACTTTGCCACTTCCATAAGAACAGCCTTAGCGAAAGGCTTTTGAATGGAAACCTGTAACTCTGGGAGATGAATTAACAGAACACAAAGCAGTTTCTCAGAAAGCTTCTTTCCAGTTTTTAACGGAAGATATTTCCTTTTTCACCATTGACCTCTAGGGGCTTCCAAATATCACTTTGCCCCTTCCACAAGAAAAACCTTAGCGAAAGGCTTCTTGAGTGGAAACTTGTAACTCTGTGAGATGAATTAAAGAACACAAAGCAGTTTCTCAGAAAGCTTCTTTCCACTTTTTAACGGAAGATATTTCCTTTTTCACCATAGCCGTCTATGGGCTTCCAAATATCACTTGGACAACACCAAAAGAACAGACTTAGCCAAGGCATATTGAAGGGAATATTGTAACTCTGTGAGATGATTTAACAGAACACAAAGTAGTTTCTCAGAAAGCTTCTTTCCAGTTTTTAACGGATGATATTTCCTTTTTCACCATAGCCCTCTATGGGCTTCCAAATATCACTTTGCCACTTCCACAAGAACAGCCTTAGCGAAAGGCTTCTTGAGTGGAAAGCTGTAACTCTCTGAGATGAATTAACAGAACACAAAGCAGTTTCTCACAAAGCTTCTTTCCAGTTTTTAATGGAAGATATTTCCTTTTTCACCATAGCCCTCTATGGGCTTCCAAATATCACTTTGCAAATTCCACAAGAACAGCCTTAGCGAAAGGCTTATTGAAGGGAAAGATGCATCTCTGTGAGACGAATTAACAGAACACAAAGCAGTTTCTCAGAAAGCTTCTTTCGAGTTTTTAACGGAAGATATTTCCTTTTTCACCATTGACCTCTTGGGTCTTCCAACTATCACTTTCCCACTTCCACAAGTACAGCCTTAGCGAAAGGCTTCTTGAGTGGAAAGCTGTAACTCTGAGAGATGAATAAACATAACACAAAGCAGTTTCTCAGAAAGCTTCTTTCCAGTTTTTAACGGAAGATATTTCCGTTTTCACAATGGACCTCTAGGGGCTTCGAAATATCACTTTGTCCCTTCCACAAGAAAAGCCTTAGCGAAAGGTTTCTTGAGTGGAAAGCTGTAACTCTGTGAGATGAATTAACAGAACACAAAGCAGTTTCTCAGAAAGCTTCTTTCCAGTTTTTAACGGAAGATATTTCCTTTTTCACAATTGACCTCTAGGGGCTTCCAAATATCACTTTTTCCCTTCCACAAGAATATACTTAGCGAAAGGTTTCTTGAGTGGAAAGCTGTAACTCTGTGAGATGAATTAACATAACACAAAGCAGTTTCTCAGAAAGCTTTTTTACCGTTTTTAACGGAATATATTTGGTTTTTCACCATAGCCCTCTATGGGCTTCCAAATATCACCTTGCAAATTCCACAACAACAGCCTTAGCGAAAGGATTCTTGAAGGGAAAGATGTAACTCTCTGAGATGAATTAACAGAACACAAAGCAGTTTCTCACAAAGCTTCTTTCCAGTTTTTAACGGAAGATATTTCCTTTTCCACCATAGCCATCTATGGGCTTCTAAATATCACTTTACAAATTCCAGAAGAACAGCCTTAGCGAAAGGCTTCTTGAAGGGAAAGATGTAACTCTCTGAGATGAATTAACAGAACACAAAGCAGTTTCTCAGAAAGCTTCTTCCCAGTTTTTAACGGAAGATATTACCTTTTTCACAATTGCCCCCTATGGGCTTCCAAATATCACTTTGCAAATACCACAAGAACAGTCTTAGCGAAAGGCTTCTTGAGTGGAAAGCTGAAACTCTGTGAGATGAAATAACAGAACACAAAGCAGTTTCTCAGAAAGCTTCTTTCGAGTTTTTAACGGAAGATATTTCTTTTTTCACCTTAGCCCTCTATGGGCTTCCAAATATCACTTTGCCAGTTCCAAAAGAACAGCCTTAGCGAAAGGCTTCTTGATGGGAAAGATGCAACTCTGTGAGATGAATTAACAGAACACAAAGCAGTTTCTCAGAAAGCTTCTTTCCAGTTTTTAACGGAAGATATTTCCTTTTTCACCATTGACCTCTAGGGGCTTCCAAATATCACTTTGCCACTTCCACAAGAACAGCCTTAGCGAAAGGCTTTTGAGTGGAAACCTGTAACTCTGTGAGATGAATTAACAGAACAGAAAGCAGTTTCTCAGAAAGCTTCTTTCCAGTTTGTAACGGAAGATTTTCCTTTTTCACCATTGACCTTTAGGGGCTTCCAAATATCACTTTGCCCCTTCCACAAGAAAAGCATTAGCGAAAGGCTTCTTGAGTGGAAAGCTGTTACTCTGTGAGATGAATTAATAGAACACAAAGCAGTTTCTCAGAAAGCTTCTTTCCAGGTTTTAATCAGAGATATTTGCTTTTTCACCATAGCCCTCTAGGGGTTCCAAATATCACTTTGCCAATTCCAAAAGAACGGCCTTAGCGAAAGGCTTCTTGAAGGGAAAGATGTAACTCTGTGAGATGAATTAACAGAACACAGAGCAGTTTCTGAGAAAGCTTCTTTCCAGTTTTTAACGGAAGATATTTCCTTTTTCACCATAGCCATCTATGGGCTTCGAAATATCACATTGCAAATTCCACAAGAACAGTCTTAGCGAAAGGCTTCTTGAGGGGAAAGATGTAACTTTCTGAGATGAATTAAGAGAACACAAAGCAGTTTCTCAGAAAGCTTCTTTCCAGTTTTTAACGGAAGATATTTCCTTTTTCACCGTAGCCCTCTATGGGCTTCCAAATATCACTTTGTCGTTTCCACAAGAACAGCCTTAGCGAAAGGCTTCTTGAAGGGAAAGCAGTAATTCTGTGAGATGAATTAAAAGAACACAAAGCAGTTTCTCAGAAAGCTTCTTTCCAGTTTTTAGTGGAAGATTTTTCCTTTTTCACCATATCCCTCTATGGGCTTCCAAATATCACTTTGCCAGTTCCACAAGAAAAGCCATTGCGAAAGGCTTCTTGAGTGGAAAGCTGTAACTCTGTGAGATGAATTAAAGAACACAAAGCAGTTTCTCAGCAAGCTTCTTTCCAGTTTTTAACGGAAGATATTTGCTTTTTCACCATAGCCCTCTATGGGCTTCGAAATATCCCATTGCAAATTCCTCAAGAACAGTCTTAGCGAAAGGCTTCTTGAGGGGAAAGATGTAACTTTCTGAGATGAATTAAGAGAACACAAAGCAGTTTCTCAGAAAGCTTCTTTCCAGTTTTTAACGGAAGATATTTCCTTTTTCACCATATCCCTCTAGGGGTTCCAAATATCACTTTGTCATTTCCACAAGAACAGCCTTAGCGAATGGCTTCTTGAAGGGAAAGTTTTAACTCTGTGAGTTGAATTAAGAGAACACAAAGCAGTTTCTCAGAAAGCTTCTTTCCAGTTTTTAGTGGAAGATTTTTCCTTTTTTACCATAGACCTCTATGGGCTCCCAAATATCACTTTGTCAATATTCACAAGAACAGTTTTAGCGAAAGGCTTCTTGAAGGGAAACATGTAACTCTGTGAGATGAATTAACAGAACACAAAGCAGTTGCTCAGAAAGCTTCTTTCCAGTTTTTAACGGAAGATATTTCCTTTTTCACCATAGCCCTCCATGGGCTTCCAAATATCACTTTGCCAATTCCACAAGAGCAGTATTATCAAAAGGTTTTCTGAGTGGAAAGCTGTAACTCTGTGAGATGAATTAACAGAACACAAAGCAGTTTCTCAGAAAGCTTCTTTCCAGTTTTTAACGGAAGATATTTCGTTTTTCACCATAACCCTCTATGGGCTTCTAAATATCACCTTGCAAATTTCACAAGAACAGCCTTAGCGAAAGGCTTCTTGAAGGGAAAGATGTAACTCCCTGAGAAGAATTAACAGAACACAAAGCAGTTTTTCAGAAATCTTCTTTCCAGTTTTTAATGGAAGATATTTCCTTTTTCACCATAGCCCTCTTTGGGCTTCAAAATATCACTTTGCCACTTCCACAAAAACAGCCTTAGTGAATGGCATCTTGAAGGGAAAGCTGTAACTCTGTGAGATGAATTAACAGAACACGAAGCAGTTTCTCAGAAAGCTTCTTTCCAGTTTTTAATTGAAGATATTTCCCTTTCCACCACAGCCCTCTATGGGCTTCCAAATATCACTTTGCCACTTCCCCAAGAACAGCCTTAGCGAAAGGCTTCTTGAAGGGAAAGCTGTAACTCTCTGAGATGAATTAACACAACAGAAAGCAGTTTCTCAGAAAGCTTCTTTCCAGTTTTTAACGGATGATAATTCCTTATTCACCATAACCCTCTATGGGCTTCACAATATCACTTTGCCACTTCCACAAGAAAAGCCTTAGCGAAAGGCTTCTTGAGTGGAAAGCTGTAACTCTCTGAGATGAATTATCAGAACACAAAGCAGTTTCTCACAAAGCTTCTTTCCAGTTTTTAATGGAAGATATTTCCTTTTTTACCATAGCCCTCTATGGGCTTCCAAATATCACTTTACCAATTCCATAAGAACAGCCTTAGCGAAAGGCTTATTGAAGGGAAAAATGCATTTCTGTGAGATGAATTAACAGAACACAAAGCAGTTTCTCAGAAAGCTTCTTTCGAGTTTTTAACGGAAGATATTTCCTTTTTCGCCATTGACCTCTTGGGGCTTCCAACTATCACTTTCCCACTTCCAAAAGAACAGCCTTAGCGAAAGGCTTCTTGAGTGGAAAGCTGTAACACTGAGAGATGAATTAACAGAACACAAAGCAGTTTCTCAGAAAGCTTCTTTCCAGTTTTTAACGGAAGATATTTCCTTTTTCACCATAGCCCTACATGGGCTTCCAAATATCTCTTTGCCAATTCCACAAGAGCAGTATTATCAAAAGGCTTTCGGAGTGGAAAGCTGTAATTCTGTGAGATGTATTAACAGAACACAAAACAGTTTCTCAGAAAGCTTCTTTCCAGTTTTTAACGGATGATATTTCCTTTTTCACCATAACCCTCTATGGGATTCACAATATCACTTTGCCACTTCCACAAGAAAAGCCTTAGCGAAAGGCTTCTTGAGTGGAAAGCTGTAACTCTGTGAGATGAATTAACAGAACACAAAGCAGTTTCTCACAAAGCTTCTTTCCAGTTTTTAATGGAAGATATTTCCTTTTCCACCATAGCCCTCTATGGGCTTCCAAATATCACTTTGCAATTTCCACAAGAAGAGCCTTAGCGAAAGGCTTCTTGAAGGGAAAATGTAACTCTCTGAGAAGAATTAACAGAACACAAAGCAGTTTTTCAGAAATCTTCTTTCCAGTTTTTAATGGAAGATATTTCCTTTTTCACCATAGCCCTCTATGGGCTTCCAAATATCACTTTGCCACTTCCACAAGAACAGCCTTAGTGAAAGGATTCTTGAAGGGAAAGCTGTAACTCTGTGAGATGAATTAACAGAACACAAAGCAGTTTCTCAGAAAGCTTCTTTCCAGTTTTAAACTGAAGATATTTCCCTTTTCACCACAGCCCTCTATGGGCTTCCAAATATCAATTTGCCACTTCCCCAAGAACAGCCTTAGCGAAAGGTACCTTGAAGGGAAAGATGTAACTCTCTGAATGAATTAACAGAACACAAAGCAGTTTCTCAGAAAGATTCTTTCCAGTTTTTAACGGAAGATATATCCTTTTTCACCATAACCCTCTATGGGATTCACAATATCACTTTGCCACTTCCACAAGAAAAGCCTTAGCGAAAGGCTTCTTGAGTGGAAAGCTGTAACTCTCTGAGATGAATTAACAGAACACAAAGCAGTTTCTCACAAAGCTTCTTTCCAGTTTTTCATGGAAGATATTTCCTTTTTCACCATAGCCGTCAATGGGCTTCCAAATATCACTTTGCAAATTCCAGAAGAACAGCCTTAGAAAAGGCTTCTTTAAGGGAAAGATGTAACTATCTGAGATGAATTAACAGAACACAAACCGTTTCTCAGAAACCTTCTTTCCAGTTTTTAACGGAAGATATTTCCTTTTTCACCAATGACATCTATGGGCTTCCAACTATCACTTTGCCACTTCCACAGGAACAGCCTTAGCGAAAGGCTTCTTGAGTGGAAAGCTGTAACTCTGTGAGATGAATTAACAGAACACAAACCATTTCTCAGAAAGCTTCTTTCCAGTTTTGAACGGAAGATATTTCCTTTTCCACCATAGCCGTCTAGGGGCTTCCAAATATCCCTTTGCCAATTCCACAAGAACAGCCTTAGCGAAAGGCTTCTTGAAAGGAAAGATGTAACTCTGTGAGATGAAATAACAGAACACAGAGCGGTTTCTCAGAAACCTTCTTTCCAGTTTTGAACGGAAGATATTTCCTTTTTCAACATATCCCTCTATGGGCTTCCAAATATCCCTTTGCCAATTCCACAAGAACAGCCTTAGCGAAAGGCTTCTTGAAGTGAAAGATGTAACACTGTGAGATGAATTCAGAGAACACAGAGCAGTGTCTAAGAAAGCTTCTTTCCAGTTTTGAACGGAAGATATTTCCTTTTTCACCATAGCCCTCTATGGGCTTATAAATATCCCTTTGCCAATTCCACAAGAACAGCCTTAGCGAAAGGCTTCTTGAAGGGAAAGATGTAACTCTGTGAGATGAATTAACAGAACACAGAGCAGTTTCTCAGAAACCTTCTTTCCAGTTTTGAACGGAAGATATTTCCTTTTTCACCGTAGCCCTGTAGGGGCTTCCAAATATCCCTTTGCCAATTCCACAAAAACAGCCTTAGCCAAAGGCTTCTTGAAGGGAAAGATATAACTCTGTGAGATGAATTCAGAGAACACAGAGCAGTTTCTCAGAAAGCTTCTTTCCAGTTTTGAACTTAAGGTATTTCCTTTTTCACCATAGCCCTCTATGGGCTTCCAAATATCCCTTTGCCAATTCCACAAGAACAGCCTTAGCGAAAAGCTTCTTGAAGGGAAAGATGTAACTCTGTGAGATGAATTAACAGAACACAGAGCAGTTTCTCAGAAAGCTTCTTTCCAGTTTTGAACGGAAGATATTTCCTTTTTCACCATAGCCCTCTAGGGGCTTCCAAATATCCCTTTGCCAGTTCCACAAGAACAGCCTTAGCGAAAGGCTTCTTGAAGGGAAAGATGTAACTCTGTGACATGAACTAACAGAAAACAGAGTAGTTTCTCAGAAAGCTTCTTTCCAGTTTTGAACGGAAGATATTTCCTTTTTCACCATAGCCCTCTATGGGCTTCCAAATATCCCTTTGCCAATTCCACAAGAACAGCCTTAGCGAAAGGCTTCTTGAAGAGAAAGATGTAACTCTGTGAGATGAACTAACAGAACACAGAGCAGTTTCTCAGAAAGCTTCTTTCCAGTTTTGAACGGAAGATATTTCCTTTTTCACCGTAGCCCTCTATGGGCTTCCAAATATCCCTTTGCCAATTCCACAAGAACAGCCTTAGCGAAAGGCTTCTTGAAGGGAAAGATGTAACTCTGTGAGATGAATTCAGAGAACAAAGAGCAGTGTCTCAGAAAGCTTCTTTCCAGTTTTGAACGGAAGATATTTCCTTTTTCACCATAGCCCTCTATGGGCTTCAAAATATCCCTTTGATAATTCCACAAGAACAGCCTTAGCGAAAGGCTTCTTGAAGGGAAAGATGTATCTCTGTGAGATGAATTAACAGAACACAGAGCAGTTTCTCAGAAAGCTTCTTTCCAGTTTTGAACGGAAGATATTTCCTTTTTCACAATAGCCCTCTATGGGCTTCCAAATATCACTTTTCCACTTCCACAAGAACAGCCTTAACGAAAGGCTTCTTGAAGGGAAAGATGTCACTCTGTGACATGAACTAACAGAACACAGAGCAGTTTCTCAGAAAGCTTCTTTCCAGTTTCGAACGGAAGTTATTTCCTTTTTCACCATAGCCCTCTATGGGCTTCCAAATATCCCTTTGCCAATTCCACAAGAACAGCCTTAGAGAAAGGCTTCTTGAAGGGAAAGATGTAACTCCGTGAGATGAATTCAGAGAACACAGAGCAGTTTCTCAGAAAGCTTCTTTCCAGTTTTGAACGGAAGATATTTCCTTTTTCACCATAGCCCTCTATGGGCTTCCAAATATCCCTTTGCCAATTCCACAAGAACAGCCTTAGCGAAAGGCTTCTTGAAGGGAAAGATGTAACTCCATGAGATGAATTCAGAGAACACAGAGTAGTTTCTCAGAAAGCTTCTTTCCAGTTTTGAACGGAAGATAGTTCCTTTTACACCATAGCCCTCTATGGGCTTCCAAATATCCCTTTGCCAATTCCACAAGAACAGCCTTAGCGAAAGGCTTCTTTAAGGGAAAGATGTAACTATCTGAGATGAATTAACAGAACACAAACCGATCTCAGAAACCTTCTTTCCAGTTTTTAACGGAAGATATTTCCTTTTTCACCATTGACCTCTAGGGGCTTCCAACTATCACTTTGCCACTTCCACAGGAACAGCCTTAGCGAAAGGCTTCTTGAGTGGAAAGCTGTAACTCTGTGAGATGAATTAACAGAACACAAAGCTGTTTTTCAGAAAGATTCTTTCCAGTTTTTAACGGAAGATATTTCCTTTTTCACCTTTGACCTCTAGGGGATTCCAAACATCACTTTGCCCCTTCCACAAAAAAGCCTTAGCGAAAGGCTTCTTGAGTGGAAAGCTGTAACTCTGTGAGATGAATTAACAGAACACAAAGCAGTTTCTCAGAAAACTTCTTTCTAGTTTTTAACGGAAGATATTTCCTTTTTCACCATAGCCTTCTATGGGCTTCCAAATATCACCTTGCAAATTTCACAAGAACAGCCTTAGCGAAAGGCTTCTTGAGGGGAAAGATGTAACACTCTGAGATTAATTAACAAAACAAAAAGCAGTTTCTCAGACAGCTTCTTTCCAGTTTTTAACGGAAGATATTTCCTTTTTCACCATAGCCCTCTATGGGCTTCCAAATATCACTTTGCAATTTCCACAAGAAGAGCCTTAGCGAAAGGCTTCTTCAAGGGAAAGATGTAACTCTCTGAGAAGAATTAACAGAACACAAAGCAGTTTTTCAGAAATCTTCTTTCCAGTTTTTAATGGAAGATATTTCCTTTTTCACAATAGCCCTCTATGGGCTTCCAAATATCACTTTTCCACTTCCACAAGAACAGCCTTAGTGAAAGGCTTCTTGAAGGGAAAGCTGTAACTCTGTGTAATTCAAAGCAGTTTCTCAGAAAGCTTCTTTCCAGTTTTTAACTGAAGATATTTCCCTTTTCAACACAGCCCTCTATGGGCTTCCAAATATCAATTTGCCACTTCCCCAAGAACAGCCTTAGCGAAAGGCTTCTTGAAGGGAAAGATGTAACTCTCTGAATGAATTAACAGAACACAAAGCAGTTTCTCAGAAAGCTTCTTTCCAGTATTTAACGGAAGATATTTCCTTTTTCACAATTGACCTCTAGGGGCTTCCAAAGATCACTTTGTACCTTCCACAACAAAAGCCTTAGCGAAAAGTTTCTTGAGTGGAATGCTGTAACTCTGTGAGATGAATGAACAGAACACAAAGCAGTTTCTCAGAAAGCTTCTTTACAGTTTTTAACGGAAGATATTGGGTTTTTTACCATAGCCCTCTATGGGCTTCCAAATATCACTTTGTAAATTACACAAGAACACCCTTAGCGAAAGGCTTCTTGAAGGGAAAGATGTAACTATCTGAGATGAATTAACAGAACACAAAGCAGATTCTCACAAAGCTTCTTTCCAATTTTTAATGGAAGATATTTCCTTTTCCACCATAGCCCTCTATGGGCTTCTAAATATCACTTTGAAATTCCGGAACAGCCTAAGCGAAAGGCTTCTTGAAGGGAAAGGTGTAACTCTCTGAGATGAATTAACAGAACACAAAGCAGTTTCTCATATAGCTTCTTTCCAGTTTTTAACGGAAGATATTTCCTTTTTCACCATAGCCCTCTATGGGCTTCCAAATATCACATTGCAAATTCCACAAGAACAGCCTTAGCGAAAAGCATCTTCAGGGGAAATGTAACACTCTGAGATGAATTAACAGTACACAAAGCAGTTTCTCAGAAAGCTTCTTTCGAGTTTTTAACGGAAGATATTTCCTTTTTCACCATAGCCCTCTATGGGCTTCCAAATATCACTTTGCAAATTCCACAAGAAGAGTCTTAGCGAAAGGCTTCTTGAAGGGAAAGATGTAACTCTCTGAGATGAATTAACAGAACACAAAGCAGTTTCTCACAAAGTTTCTTTCCAGTTTTTAAAGGAAGATATTTCCTTCTTCACCATAGCCCTCTATGGGCTTCCAAATATCACTTTGCCACTTCCACAAGAACAGCCTTAGCGAAAGGCTTCTTGAAGGGAAAGATGAAACTCTCTGAGATGAATTAACAGAACACAAAGCAGTTTTTCAGAAAGATTCTTTCCAGTTTTTAACGGAAGTTATTTCCTTTTTCACCATAGCCCTCTATGGGCTTCCAAATATCACTTTGCAAATTCCACAAGAACAGTCTTAGCGAAAGGATTCTTGTGTGGAAAGCTGTAACTCTGTGAGATGTATTAACAGAACACAAAGCAGTTTCTCAGAAAGCTTCTTTCCAGTTTTTAGTGGAAGATATTTCCTTTTTCACCATAGCCCTCTATGGGCTTCCAAATATCACTTTGCCAATTCCACAGAACAGCCTTAGCGAAAGGCTTCTTGAAGGAAAAGCTGTAACACCGTGAGATGAATTAACAGAACACAAAGCAGTTTCTCAGAAAGCTTCTTTCCAGTTTTTAACGGAAGATATTTCCTTTTTCACCATAGCCCTCTATGGGCTTCCAAATATCACTTGGACAACTCCAAAAGAACAGACGTAGCAAAGGCATTTGAAGGGAAAATTGGAACTCTGTGAGATGAATTAACAGAACAAAAAGCAGTTTCTCAAAAGCTTCTTTCCAGTTTTTAACGGAAGATATTTCCTTTTTCACCATAACCCTCTATGAGCTTCCAAATATCACTTTGCCACTTCCACAAGAAAAGCCTTAGAGAAAGGCTTCTTGAGTGGAAAGCTGTAACTCTCTGAGATGAATTAACAGAACAAAGAGCAGTTTCTCACACAGATTCTTTCCAGTTTTTCATGGAAGATATTTCCTTTTTCACCATAGCCCTCTATGGGCTTCCAAATATCACTTTGCAAATTCCAGAAGAACAGCCTCACTGAAAGGCTTCTTGAAGGGAAAGATGTAACTCTCTGAGATGAATTAACAGAACACAAAGCAGTTTCTCAGAAAGCTTCTTTCCAGTTTTTAACGGAAGATATTTGCTTTTTCACCATTGACCTCTAGGGGCTTCCAACTATCACTTTGCCACTTCCACAGGAACAGCCTTAGCGAAAGGCTTCTTGAGTGGAAAGCTGTAACTCTGTGAGATGAATTAACAGAACACAAAGCAGTTTTTCAGAAAGCTTCTTTCCAGTTTTTAACGGAAGATATTTCCTTTTTCACCTTTGACCTCTAGGGGCTTCCAAACATCACTTTGCCCCTTCCACAAAAAAGCCTTAGCGAAACGCTTCTTGAGTGGAAAGCTGTAACTCTGTGAGATGAATGAACAGAACACAAAGCATTTTCTCATAAAACTTCTTTCTAGTTTTTAACGGAAGATATACCCTTTTTCACCATAGCCTTCTATGGGCTTCCAAATATCACCTTGCAAATTTCACAAGAACAGCCTTAGCGAAAGGCTTCTTGAGGGGAAAGATGTAACACTCTGAGATTAATTAACAGAACACAAAGCAGTTTCTCAGAAAGCTTCTTTCCAGTTTTTAACGGAAGATATTTCCTTTTTCACCATAGCCCTCTATGGGCTTCCAAATATTACTTTGCAATTTCCACAAGAAGAGCCTTAGCGAAAGGCTTCTTGAAGGGAAAGATGTAACT
The DNA here is from genome assembly GCF_047675955.1 of Chlorocebus sabaeus. Classification (NCBI taxonomy): domain Eukaryota; kingdom Metazoa; phylum Chordata; class Mammalia; order Primates; family Cercopithecidae; genus Chlorocebus; species Chlorocebus sabaeus. The sequence goes on from NC_132909.1 coordinate 37,497,305, forward strand.
CTCTGAGAAGAATTAACAGAACACAAAGCAGTTTTTCAGAAATCTTCTTTCCAGTTTTTAATGGAAGATATTTCTTTTTTCACCATAGCCCTCTATGGGCTTCCAAATATCACTTTGCCACTTCCACAAGAACAGCCTTAGTGAAAGGCTTCTTGAAGGGAAAGCTGTAACTCTGTGAGATGAATTAACAGAACACAAATCAGTTTCTCAGAATGCTTCTTTCCAGTTTTTAACTGAAGATATTTCCCTTTTCACCACAGCCCTCTATGGGCTTACAAATATCAATTTGCCACTTCCCCAAGAACAGCCTTAGCGAAAGGCTTCTTGAAGGGAAAGATGTAACTCTCTGAATGAATTAACAGAACACAAAGCAGTTTCTCAGAAAGCTTCTTTCCAGTATTTAACGGAAGATATTTCCTTTTTCACAATTGACCTCTAGGGGCTTCCAACTATCACTTTGCCACTTCCACAAGAACAGCCTTAGCGAAAGGCTTTTGAGTGGAAAGCTGTAACTCTGTGAGATGAATTAACAGAACACAAAGCAGTTTCTCAGAAAGCTTCTATCTAGTTTTTAACGGAAGATATTTCCTTTTTCACCATTGACCTCTAGGGGCTTCCAAATATCTCTTTGCCCCTTCCACAATAACAGCCTTAGAGAAAGGCTTCTTGAAGGGAAAGATGTAACTCTCTGAGATGAATTAACAGAACACAAAGCAGTTTCTCAGAAAACTTCTTTCCAGTTTTTAATGTAAGACATTTCCTTTTTCACCATAGCCCTCTATGGGCTTCCAAATATCACTTTGCCACTTTCAGGAGAACAGTCTTAGCGAAAGACTTCTTGAAGGGAAAGATGTAACATTCTGAGATGAATTAACAGAACACAAAGCAGTTTCTCACAAAGCTTCTTTCCAGTTTTTAACGGAAGATATTTCCTTTTTCACCATAGCCCTCCATGGGCTTCCAAATATCACTTTGCCAATTTCAAAAGGAAAGCCTTAGCGAAAGGATTCTTGATGGGAAAGCTGTAACTCTGTGATATGAATTAACAGAACACAAAGCAGTTTCTGAGAAAGCTTCTTTCCAGTTTTTAACGGAAGATATTTCCTTTTTCACCATAGCCCTCTATGGGCTTCCAAATATCATTTTGCAAATTCCAAAACAACAGCCTTAGCGAAAGGCTTCTTGAAGCGAAAGATGTAATGCTGTGAGATGAATTAACGGAAAAAAAGCAGTTTCTGAGAAAGCTTCTTTCCAGTTTTCAACGGAGGTTATTTCCTCTTTGAACATAGCCCTCTATGGGCTTCCAAATATCACTTTGGAAATACCACAAGAACAGACTTAGCGAAAGGCATCTTGAAGGGAAAGATGTAACACTGTGAGATGAATTAACAGAACACAAAGCAGTTTCTCAGAAAGCTTCTTGCCAGTTTTTAACGGAAGATATTTCCTTTTTCACCATTATACTCTATGGGCTTCCAAATATCACTCTGCCACTTCCACAAGAAAAGCCTTAGCGAAAGGTTTCTTGAGTGGAAAGCTGTAACTCTCTGAGATGAATTACAGAACATGAAGCAGTTTCTCATAAAGCTTCTTTCCAGTTTTTAACGGAAGAGATTTCCTTTTTCACCATAGCCCTCTATGGGCTTAGAAATATCACATTGCAAATTCCACAAGAACAGTCTTAGCGAAAGGCTTCTTGAGGGGAAAGATGTAACTCTGTGAGATGAATTAAGACAACCCAAAGCAGTTTCTCAGAAAGCTTCTTTCCAGTTTTAGCGGAAGATATTTCCTTTTTCACCATAGCCCTCTAGGGGCTTCCAAATATCACTTTGCCAATTTCACAAGAACAGCCTAAGCGAAACTCTTCTTGAAGGGAAACATGTAAATCTGTGAGATTAATGAACAGAACACAAAGCAGTTCCTCACAAAGCGTCTTTGCAGTTTTTAACGGAAGATATTTCCTTTTTCACCATTGCCCCCTATGGGCTTCCAAATATCACTTTGCAAATTCCACAAGAACAGTCTTAGCGAAAGGCTTCTTGAGTGGAAAGCGGTAACTCTGTGAGATGAATTAACAGAACACAAAGCAGTTTCTCACAAAGCTACTTTCGAGTTTTTAACGGAAGATGTTTCCTATTTCACCATTGACCTCTAGGGGCTTCCCACTATCACTTTGCCACTTCCACAAGAACAGCCTTAGCGAAAGGCTTCTTGAGTGGAAAGCTGTAACTCTGTGAGATGAATTAACAGAACACAAAGCAGATTCTCAGAAAGCTTCTTTCCAGTTTTTAAGGGAAGATATTTCCTTTTTCACCATTGACTTCTAGGGGTTTCCAAATATCACTTTGCCCCTTCCACAAGAAAAGCCTTAGCGAACGGCTTCTTGAGTGGAAAGCTGTATCTCTGAGGGATGAATTAACAGAACACAAAGCAGTTTCTCAGAAAGCTTCTTTCGAGTTTTTAACGGGAGATATTTCCGTTTTCACCATAGCCCTCTATGGGCTTCCAAATATCACTTTGCAAATACCACAAGAAGAGCCTTAGCGAAAGGCTTCTTGAAGGGAAAGATGTAACTCTCTGAGATGAATTAACAGAACACAAAGCAGTTTCTCACAAAGCTTCTTTCCAGTTTTTAATGGAAGATATTGCCTTCTTCACAATAGCACTCTATGGGCTTCCAAATATCACTTTGCCCCTTCTACAAGAAAAGCATCAGCGAAAGGATTCTTGAAGGGAAAGATGTAACTCTCTGAGATGAATTAACAGAACACAAAGCATTTTCTCAGAAAACTTCTTTCCAGTTTTTAACAGAAGCTATTTCCTTTTTCACTATAGTCCTCTATGGGTTTCCAAATATCACTTTGCCAATTCCACAGGAAGAGCCTTAGAGAAAGGCTTCTTGAAGAGAAAGATGTAACTCTCTGAGATGAATTAACAGAACACAAAGCAGTTTCTCAGAAAGCTTCTTTCCAATTTTTAATGGAAGATATTTCGTTTTTCACCAGAGCCCTCTATGGGCTTCCAAATATCACTTTGCCACTTCCACGAGAACAGCCTTAGCAAAAGACTTCTTGAAAGGAAAGATGTAACTTTCTGAGATGAATTAACAGAACACAAAGCAGTTTCTCAGAAACCTTCTTTCCAGTATTTAACGGAAGATATTTCCTTTTTCACCATAGCCCTCTATGGGCTTTCAAATATCACTTTGTCATTTCCACAAGAACAGCCGTAGCGAAAGGCTTCTTGAAGGGAAAGCTGTAACTCTGTGAGATGAATTAAGAGAACACAAAGCAGTTTCTCAGAAAGCTTCTTTGCAGTTTTTAGTGGAAGATATTTCCTTTTTCACCATAGGCCGCTATGGGCTTCCAAATATCACTTTGCCACTTCCACAAAAAAAGCCTTAGCAAAAGGCTTCTTGAGTGGAAAGCTGTAACTCTCTGAGATGAATTAACAGAACACAAAGCAGTTTATCACAAAGCTTCTTTCCAGTTTTTAATGGAAGATATTTCCTTCTTCACCATAGCCATTTATGGGCTTCCAAATATCACTTTTCCACTTCCACAAGAACAGCCTTAGCGAAAGGCTTCTTGAAGGGAAAGATGTAACTCTCTGAGATTAATTAACAGAACACAAAGCAGTTTTTCAGAAAGCTTCTTTCCAGTTTTTAACGGAAGATATTTCCTTTTTCACAATAGCCCTCTATTGGCTCCCAAATATCACTTTGCAAATTCCCCAAGAACAGTCTAAGCGAAAGGCTTCTTGAGTGGAAAGCTGTAACTCTGTGAGATGAATTAACAGAACACAAAGCAGTTTCTCAGAAAGCTTCTTTCCAGTTTTTAGTGGAAGATATTTCCTTTTTCACCATAGCCCTCTATGGGTTTCCAAATATCACTTTGCCAATTCCACAAGAACAGCCTTAGAGAAAGGCTTCTTGAACGAAAAGCTGTAACTCCGTGAGATGAATTAACAGAACACAAAGCAGATTCTCAGAAAGCTTCTTTCCACTTCTTAACGGAAGATATTTTCTTTTTCACCATAGCCGTCTATGGGCTTCAAAATATCACTTGGACAACTCCAAAAGAACAGACTTAGCAAAGGCATCTTGAAGGGAAAATTGTAACTCTGTGAGATGAATTAACAGAACGCAAAGCAGTTTCTCATAAAGCTTCTTTCCAGTTTTTAACGGTAGATATTTCCTTTTTCACCATAGCCATCTTTGGGCTTCCCAATATCACTTTGCCACTTCCACAAGAAAAGCCTTAGAGAAAGGCTTCTTGAGTGGAAACTGTAACTCTGAGATGAATTAAGAGAACACAAAGCACTTTCTCACAAAGCTTCTTTCCAGGTTTAATGGAAGATATTTCCTTTTTCATCATACCCTCTATGGGCTTCCCAATATCACCTTGCAAATTCCACAAGAACAGCCTTAGCGAAAGGCTTCTTGAAGGGAAAGATGTAACTCTCTAGGATGAATTAACAGAACACAAAGCGGTTTCACACAAAGCTTCTTTCCAGTTTTTAATGGAAGATATTTCCTTTTCCACTATAGCCCTCTATGGGCTTCTAAATATCACTTTGCAAATTCCAGAAGAACAGCCTTAGCGAAATGCTTCTTGAAGGGAAAGATGTAACTCTCTGAGATGAATTAACAGAGCACAAAGCAGTTTCTCAGAAAGCTTCTTTCGAGTTTTTAACGGAAGATATTTCCTTTTTCACCATAGCCCTCTAAGGGCTTCCAAATATCACTTTGCAAATAACCCAAGAACAGTCTTAGCGAAAGGCTTCTTTAGTGGAAAGCTGTAACTCTGTGAGATGAATTAACAGAACACAAAGCAGTTTCTCAGAAAGCTTCTTTCGAGTTTTTAACGGAAGATATTTCTTTTTTCACCATAGCCCTCTATGGGCTTCCAAATATCACTTTGCCAGTTCCAAAAGAACAGCCTTAGCGAAAGGCTTCTTGAAGGGAAAGGTGCAACTCTGTGAGATGAATTAACAGAACACAAAGCACTTTCTCAGAAAGCTTCTTTCCAGTGTTTAACGGAAGATATTTCCTTTTTCACCATTGACCTCTAGGGGCTTCCAACTATCACTTTGCCACTTCCACAAGAACAGAATTAGCGAAAAGCATCTTGAGGGGAAAGATGTAACACTCTGAGATGAATTAACAGAACACAAAGCAGTTTCTCAGAAAGCTTCTTTCGAGTTTTTAACGGAAGATATTTCCTTTTTCACCATAGCCCTCTATGGGCTTCCAAATATCACTTTGCAAATTCCACAAAAAGAGCCTTAGCGTAAGGCTTCTTGAAGGGAAAGATGTAACTCCCTGAGATGAATTAACAGAACACAAAGCAGTTTCTCACAAAGCTTCTTTCCAGTTTTTAATGGAAGATATTTCCTTCTTCACCATAGCCCTATATGGGCTTCCAAATACAACTTTGCCACTTCCACAAGAACAGCCTTAGCGAAAGGCTTCTTGAAGGAAAAGCTGTAACTCCGTGAGATGAATTAACAGAACACAAAGCAGTTTCTCAGAAAGCTTCTTTCCAGTTTTTAACGGAAGATATTTCCTTTTTCACCATAGCCCTCTATGGGCTTCCAAATATCACTTGGACAACTCCAAAAGAACAGACTTAGCAAAGGCATCTTGAAGGGAAAATTGGAACTCTGTGAGATGAATTAACAGAACAAAAAGCAGTTTCTCAAAAAGCTTCTTTCCAGTTTTTAACGGAAGATATTTCCTTTTTCACCATAGCCCTCCATGGGCTTCCAAATATCACTTTGCCAATTACAAAAGGAAAGCCTTAGCGAAAGGATTCTTGAAGGGAAAGCTGTAACTCTGTGATATGAATTAACAGAACACAAAGCAGTTTGTCAGAAAGCTTCTTTCCAGTTTTTAACGGAAAATATTTCCTTTTTCACCATAGCCTTCTATGGGCTTCCAAATATCACTGTGCAAATTCCAAAACAACAGCCTTAGCGAAAGCCTTCTTGAAGCGAAAGATGTAATGCTGTGAGATGAATTAACAGAACAAAAAGCAGTTTCTGAGAAAGCTTCTTTCCAGTTTTCAACGGAGGATATTTCCTCTTTGAACATAGCCCTCTATGGGCTTCCAAATATCACTCTGCCACTTCCACAAGAACAGCCTTAGCGAAAGGCTTCTTGAAGGGAAAGATGTAACACTCTGAGATGAATTAACAGAACAAAAAGCAGTTTTTCAGAAAGCTTCTTTCCACTTTTTAACGGAAGATATTTCCTTTTTCACCATAGACCACTATGGGCTTCCAAATATCACTTTGCAAATTCCACAAGAACAGTCTTAGCGAAAGGCTTCTCGTGTGGAAAGCTGTAACTCTGTGAGATGAATTAACAGAATACAAAGCAGTTTCTCAAAAAGCTTCTTTCCAGTTTTTAGTGGAATACATTTCCTTTTTCACCATAGCCCTCTATGAGCTTCCAAATATCACTTTGCCAATTCCACAGAACAGCCTTAGCGAAAGGCTTCTTGAAGGAAAAGCTGTAACTCCGTGAGATGAATTAACAGAACACAAAGCACTTTCTCAGAAAGCTTCTTTCCAGTTTTTAACGGAAGATATTTCCTTTTTCACCATAGCCCTCTATGGGCTTCCAAATATCACTTGGACAACTCCAAAAGAACAGACTTAGCAAAGTCATCTTGAAAGTAAAATTGGAACTCTGTGAGATGAATTAACAGAACAAAAAGCAGTTTCTCAAAAAGCTTCTTTCCAGTTTTTAACGGAAGATATTTCTTTTTTCACCATTGCCCTCTATGGGCTTCCAAATATCACTTTGCCACTTACACAAGAAAACCATTAGAGAAAGGCTTCTTGAGTGGAAAGCTGTAACTCTCTGAGATGAATTAACAGAACACAAAGCAGTTTCTCAGAAAGCTTCTTTCGAGTTTTTAACGGAAGATATTTCCTTTTTCACCATAGCCCTCTATGGGCTTCCAAATATCACTTTGCAAATTCCACAAGAAGAGCCTTAGCGAAAGGCTTATGGAAGGGAAAGATGTAACTCTCTGTGATGAATTAACAGAACACAAAGCAGTTTCTCACAAAGCTTCTTTCCAGTTTTTAATGGAAGATATTTCCTTCTTCACCATAGCCCTCTATGGGCTTCCAAATATCACTTTGCCACTTCCACAAGAACAGCCTTAACGAAAGGCTTCTTGAAGGGAAAGATGTAACTCTCTGAGATGAATTAACAGAACACAAAGCAGTTTCTCAGAAAGCTTCTTTCCAGTTTTTAGCGGAAGATATTTCCTTTTTCACCATAGCCTTCTATGGGCTTCCAAATATCACTTTGCAAATTCCACAAGAACAGTCTTAGCGAAAGGCTTCTTGAGTGGAAAGCTGTAACTCTGTGAGATGAATTAACAGAACACAAAGCAGTTTCTCAGAAAGCTTCATTCCAGTTTTTAGTGGAAGACATTTCCTTTTTCACCATAGCCCTCTATGGGCTTCCAAGTATCACTTTGCCAATTCCACAGAACAGCCTTAGCGAATGGCTTCTTGAAGGAAAAGCTGTAACTCCGTGAGATGAATTAACAGAACACAAAGCAGTTTATCAGAAAGCTTCTTTCCAGTTTTTAACGGAAGATATTTCCTTTTTCACCATAGCCCTCTATGGGCTTCCAAATATCACTTGGACAACTCCACAAGAACAGTCTTACCGAAAGGCTTCTTGAGTGGAAAGCTGTAACTCTGTGAGATGATTTAACAGAACACAAAGCAGTTTCTCAGAAAGCTTCTTTCCAGTTTTTAGTGGAAGACAATTCCTTTTTCACCATAACCCTCTATGGGCTTCCAATTATCACTTTGCCAATTCCACAGAACAGCCTTAGCGAAAGGCTTCTTGAAGGAAAAGCTGTAACTCCGTGAGATGAATTAACAGAACACAAAGCAGTTTCTCAGAAAGCTTCTTTCCAGTTTTTAACGGAAGATATTTCCTTTTTCACCATAGCCCTCTATGGGCTTCCAAATATCACTTTGCCACATACACAACAAAAGCCTTAGGGAAAGGCTTCTTGAGTGGAAAGCTGTAACTCTCTGAGATGAATTAACAGAACACAAAGCAGTTTCTCACAAAGCTTCTTTCCAGTTTTTAATGGAAGATGTTTCCTTTTTCACCATAGCCCTCTATGGTCTTCCAAATATCACTTTGCAAATTCCAGAAGAACAGCCTTAGGGAAAGGCTTCTTGAAGGGAAAGATGTAACTATTGAGATGAATTAACAGAACACAAAGCACTTTCTCAGAAAGCTTCTTTCTAGTTTTTAACGGAAGATATTTCCCTTTTCACCATAGCCCTCTATGGGCTTCCAAATATCACTTTGCCACTTCCACAAGAAAAGCCTTAGCGAAAGGCTTCTTGAAGGGAAAGATGTAACTCTGTGAGATGAATTAACAGAACACAAAGCAGTTTCTCATAAAGCTTCTTTCCAGTTTTTAACGGAAGATATTTCCTTTTTCACCATAGCCCTCCATGGGCTTCCAAATATCACTTTTCCAATTTCAAAAGGAAAGCCTTAGCGAAAGGATTCTTGAAGAGAAAGCTGTAACTCTGTGATATGAATTAACAGAAAACAAAGCAGTTTCTCAGAAAGCTTCTTTCCAGTTTTTAACGGAAGATATTTCCTTTTTCACCATAGCCCTCTAAGGGCTTCCAAATATCACTTTGCACATTCCAAAACAACAGCCTTAGTGAAAGGCTTCTTGAAGCGAAAGATGTAATGCTGTGAGATGAATTAACAGAACTAAAAGCAGTTTCTGAGAAAGCTTCCTTCCAGTTTTCAACGGAGGATATTTCCTCTTTGAACATAGCCCTCTATGGGCTTCAAAATATCACTTGGACAACTCCAAAAGAACAGACTTAGCAAAGGCATCTTGAAGGGAAAATTGTAACTCTGTGAGATGAATTAACAGAACACAAAGCAGTTTCTCAGAAAGCTTCTTGCCAGTTTTTAACTGAAGATATTTCCTTTTTCACCATTATCCTCTATGGGCTTCCAAATATAACTCTGCCACTTCCACAAGAAAAGCCTTAGCGAAAGGTTTCTTGAGTGGGAAGCTGTATCTCTCTGAGATGAATTTACAGAACACAAAGCAGTTTCTCAGAAAACTTCTTGCCAGTTGTTAACGGAAGAGATTTCCTTTTTCACCATAGCCGTCTATGGGCTTAAAAATAACACTTTGCCAATTACACAAGAACAGCCTTAGCGAAAGGCTCCTTTAAAGGAAAGCTGTAACTCTGCGACATGAATTAACAGAACAAAAAGAAGTTCCTCAGAAAGCTTCTTTCCAGTTTTTAAAGGATGATATTTCCTTTTTCAACATAGCCCTCTAAGGGCTTCCAAATATCACTTTGCCACTTAAACGAGAACAGACTTAGCGAAAGACTTCTTGAAGGGAAAGATGTAACTTTCTGAGATGAATTAACAGAACACAAAGCAGTTTCTCAGAAAGCTTCTTTCCAGTTTTTAACGGAAGGTATTTAGTTTTTCACCATAGCCCTCTATGGGCTTCCAAATATCACATTGCAAATTCCACAAGAACAGTCTTAGCGAAAGGCTTCTTGAGGGGAAAGATGTAACAATCTGACATAAATTAAGAGAACACAAAGCAGATTCTCACAAAGCTTCTTTCCAGTTTTTAATGGAAGATATTTCCTTTTTCACCATAGCCCTCTATGGGCTTCCAAATATCACTTTGTCATTACCACAAGAACAGCCTTAGCGAAAGGCTTCATGAAGGGAAAGCTGTAACTCTGTGAGATGAATTAACAGAACACAAAGCAGTTTCTCAGAAAACTTCTCTCCAGGTTTTAGTGGAAGATATTTCCTTTTTCACCATAGCCCTCTATAGGCTTCCAAATATCACTTTGCCAATTTCACAAGAACAGCCTTAGCGAAAGGCTTCTTGAAGGGAAAGATGTAACTCTGTGAGATGAATTAACAGAACACAAAGCAGTTTCTCAGAAAGCTTCTTTCCAGTTTTTAACGGAAGGTATTTCCTTTTTCACCAGAGCCCTCCATGGGCTTCGAAATATCACTTTGCAAATTCCACAAAAACACGCTTAGCAAAAGGCTTTTTGAGTGGAAAGCTGTAACTCTGTGAGGTGAATTAACAGAACACAAAGCAGTTTCTCAGAAAGCTTCTTTCGAGGTTTTAACGGAAGATATTTCCTTTTTCACCATTGACCTCTAGGGGCTTCCAACGATCACTTTGCCAATTCCAAAGGAACAGACTTGGCGAAAGAAATGATGAAGGGAAAGCTGTAACTCTGTGAGATGAATTAACAGAACACAAAGTAGTTTCTCAGAAAGCTTCTTTCCAGTTTTTAACAAAAGATATTTCCTTTTTCACCATAGCCCTCTACGGGCTTCCAAATATCACTTTGCCAATTCCACAAGAACAGCCTTAGCGAAAGGCTTCTTGACGGTAAAGATGTAACTCTCTGAGATGATTTAACAGAACACAAAGCAGTTTCGCAGAAAGCTTCTTTCGAGTTTTATCGGAAGATATTTCCTTTTTCACCATAGCCCACTATGGGGTTCCAAATATCACTTTTGAAATTCCACAAGAACAGCTTTAGCTAAAGGCTTCTTCAGTGGAAAGCTGTAACTCTGTGAGATGAATTAACAGAACAAAAAGCAGTTTCTCAAAAAGCTTCTTTCCAGTTTTTAACGGAAGGTATTTCCTTTTTCACCATAGCCCTCTATGGGCTTCCAAATATCACTTTGCCACTTACACAAGAAAAGCCTTAGAGAAAGGCTTCTTGAGAGGAAAGCTGTAACTCTCTGAGATGAATTAAAAGAACACAAAGCAGTTTCTCAGAAAGCTTCTTTCGAGTTTTTAACGGAAGATATTTCCTTTTTCACCATAGCCCTCTATGGGCTTCCAAATATCACTTTGCAAATTCCATAAGAAGAGCCTTAGCGAAAGGCTTCTGGAAAGGAAAGATGTAACTCTCTGTGATGAATTAACAGGACACAAAGCAGTTTCTCACAAAGCTTCTTTCCAGTTTTTAAAGGAAGGTATTTCCTTCTTCGCCATAGCCCTCTATGGGCTTCCAAATATCACTTTGCCACTTCCACAAGAACAGCCTTAGCGAAAGGATTCTTGAATGGAAACATGCAACTTTCTGAGATGAATTATCAGAACACAAAGCAGTTTTTCAGAAAGCTTCTTTCCAGTTTTTTACGGAAGATATTTCCTTTTTCACCATAGCCCTCTATGGGCTTCCAAATATCACTTTGCAAATTCCACAAGAACAGTCTTAGCGAAAGGCTTCTTGAGTGGAAAGCTGTAACTCTGTGAAATGAATTAACAGAACACAAAGCAGTTTCTCAGAAAGCTTCTTTCCAGTTTTTAACGAAAGATATATCCTTTTTCACCATAGCCCTCTATGGGCTTCCAAATATCACTTGGGCAACTCCAAAAGAACAGACTTAGCAAAGGCATCTTGAAGGGAAAATTGGAACTGTGTGAGATGAATTAACAGAACACAAAGCAGTTTCTCAAAAAGCTTCTTTCCAGTTTTTAACGGAAGATATTTCCTTTTTCACCATAGCCCTCTATGGGCTTCCAAATATCACCTTGCCACTTCCAGAAGAAAAGCCTTAGAGAAATGCTTCTTGAGTGGAAAGCTGTAACTCTCTGAGATGAATTAACAGAACACAAAGCAGTTTCTCACAAAGCTTCTTTCCAGTTTTTAATGGAAGATATTTCCTTTTTCACCATAGCCCTCTATGGTCTTCCAAATATCACTGTGCAAATTCCAGAAGAACAGCCTTAGGGAAAGGCTTCTTGAAGGGAAAGATGTAACTCTCTGAGATGAATTAACAGAACACAAAGCAGTTTCTCAGAAAGCTTCTTTCCAGTTTTTAACGGAAGATATTTCCCTTTTCACCATAGCCCTCTATGGGCTTCCAAATATCACTTTGCCACTTCCACAACAACAGCCTTAGCGAAAGGCTTCTTGAAGGGAAAGATGTAACTCTCTGAGATGAATTAACAGAACACAAAGCAGTTTCTCATAAAGCTTCTTTCCAGTTTTTAACGGAAGATATATCCTTTTTGACCATAGCCCTCCATGGGGTTCCAAATATCACTTTTCCAATTTCAAAAGGAAAGCCTTAGCGAAAGGATTCTTGAAGGGAAAGCTGTAACTCTGTGATACGAATTAACAGAACACAAAGCAGTTTCTCAGAAAGCTTCTTTCCAGTTTTTAACGGAAGATATTTCCTTTTTCACCAGGGCCCTCTAAGGGCTTCCAAATATCACTTTGCAAATTCCAAAACAACAGCCTTAGCGAAAGGCTTCTTGAAGCGAAAGATGTAATGCTGTGAGATGAATTAACAGAACTTAAAGCAGTTTCTGAGAAAGCTTCTTTCCAGTTATCAACGGAGGATATTTCCTCTTTGAACATAGCCTTCTATGGGCTTCCAAATATCACTTTGCAAATACCACAAGAACAGACTTAGCGAAAGGCTTCTTGAAGGGAAAGATGTAACTCTGTGAGATAAATTAACAGAACACAAAGCAGTTTCTCAGAAAGCTTCTTGCCAGTTTTTAACGGAAAATATTTCCTTTTTCACCATAGTCCTCTATGTGCTTAAAAATAACACTTTGCCAATTACACATGAACAGCCTTAGCGAAAGGCTCCTTGAAAGGAAAGCTGTAACTCTGCGACATGAATTAACAGAACAAAAAGAAGTTCCTCAGAAAGCTTCTTTCCAGTTTTTAAAGGAAGATATTTCCTTTTTCACCATAGCCCTCTAAGGGCTTCCAAATATCACTTTGCCACTTAAACGAGAACAGACTTAGCGAAAGACTTCTTGAAGGGAAAGATGTAACTTTCTGAGATAAATTAACAGAACACAAAGCAGTTTACCACAAAGTTCTTTCCAGTTTTTAACGGAAGATATTTCCTTTTTCACCATAGCCCTCTACGGGCTTCCAAATATCACATTGCAAATTCCACAAGAACAGTCTTAGCGAAAGGCTTCTTGAGTGGAAAGATGTAACATTCTGACATAAATTAAGAGAACAGAAAGCAGATTCTCACAAAGCTTCTTTCCAGTTTTTAATGGAAGATATTTCCTTTTTCACCATAGCCCTCTATGGGCTTCCAAATATCACTTTGTCATTTCCACAAGAACAGCCTAAGCGAAAGGCTTCATGAAGGGAAAGCTGTAACTCCGTGAGATGAATTAACAGAACACAAAGCAGTTTCTCAGAAAACTTCTTTCCAGTTTTTAGTGGAAGATATTTCCTTTTTCACCATAGCCCTCTATAGGCTTCCAAATATCACTTTGCCAATTTCACAAGAACAGCCTTAGCGAAAGGCTTCTTGAAGGGAAAGATGTAACTCTGTGAGATGAATTAACAGAACACAAAGCAGTTTCTTAGAAAGCTTCTTTCCAGTTTTTAACGGAAGATATTTCCTTTTTCACCATAGCCCTCCATGGGCTTCGAAATATCACTTTGCCAATTCCACAAGAACACGCTTAGCAAAAGGCTTTTTAAGTGGAAAGCTGTAACTCTGTGAGATGAATTAAAAGAACACAAAGCAGTTTCTCAGAAAGCTTCTTTCGAGTTTTTAACGGAAGATATTTCCTTTTTCACCATTGACCTCTAGGGGCTTCCAACTATCACTTTGCCAATTCCAAAAGAACAGACTTGGCGAAAGAAATGTTGAAGGGAAAGCTGTAACTCTGTGAGATGAATTAACAGAACACAAAGTAGTTTCTCAGAAAGCTTCTTTCCAGTTTTTAACAGAAGATATTTCCTTTTTCACCATAGCCCTCTACGGGCTTCCAAATATCACTTTGCCAATTCCACAAGAACAGCCTTAGCGAAAGGCTTCTTGACGGGAAAGATGTAACTCTCTGAGATGATTTAACAGAACACAAAGCAGTTTCTCAGAAAGCTTCTTTCCAGTTTTATCGGAAGATATTTCCTTTTTCACCATAGCCCACTATGGGCTTCCAAATATCACTTTTGAAATTCCACAAGAACAGCTTTAGCTAAAGGCTTCTTCAGTGGAAAGCTGTAACTCTGTGAGATGAATTAACAGAACACAAAGCAGTTTCTCAGAAAGCTTCTTTCCAGTTTTGAACGGAAGATATTTCATTTTTCACCATAGCCCTCTATGGGCTTCCAAATCTCACTTTGCCAATTCCAAAAGAACAGCCTTAGCGAAAGACTTCTTGAAGGGAAAGATGCAACTCTGTGAGATGAATTAACAGAACACAAAGGAGTTTCTACGAAAGCTTCTTGCCAGTTTTTAACGGAAGATATTTCCTTTTTCACCATTATCCTCTAAGGGCTTCCAAATATCACTATGCCAATTCCACACAAACAGCCTTAGCGAAAGACTTCTTTAAGGGATAGATAAAACTTTCTGAGATGAATTAACAGAACGCAAAGCAGTTTCTCAGAAAGCTTCTTTCCAGTTTTCAATGGAAGATATTTCATTTTTCACCATAGCCCTCTATGGGCTTCCGAATATCACTTTCATAATTCCACAAGAAGAGTCTTAGCGAAAGGCTTCTTGAGGGTAAAGCTGTAATTCTGTGAGATGAATTAACAGAACAGAAAGCAGTTTCTCAGAAAGCTTCTTTCCAGTTTTTAACGGAAGTTATTTCCTTTTTAACCATAGCCCTCCACTGGCTTCCAAATATCACTTTGCCACTTCCGCAAGAACAGCCTTAGCGAGAGGCTTCTTCAATGGAAATCTGTATCTCTGTGAGATGAAGTAACAGAACACAACGCAGTTTCTCAGAAAGCTTCTTTCCAGTTTTTAACGGAGGATATTTCCTTTTTCATCATAGCCCTCTATGGGCTCACAAATATCATTTTGCCAATTCCAAAAGTACAGCTTTGGCGGAAGAATTCTGGAAGGGAAAGCTGTAACTTTCTGAGATGAATTAACAGAACACAAAGCAGTTTCTCACAAAGCTTCTTTCCAGTTCTTAACGGAAGATATTTCCTTTTTCACCATAGCCCTCTATGGGCTTCCAAATATCACTTCGCCACTTCCACAAGAAAATCCTTAGCGAAAGGCTTCTTCAGTGGAAAGCTGTAACTCTGTGAGATGAATTAACAGAACACAAAGCAGTTTCTCAGAAAGCTTCTTTCCAGTTTTTAACGAAAGATATATCCTTTTTCACCATAGCCCTCTATGGGCTTCCAAATATCACTTGGGCAACTCCAAAAGAACAGACTTAGCAAAGGCATCTTGAAGGGAAAATTGGAACTGTGTGAGATGAATTAACAGAACACAAAGCAGTTTCTCAAAAAGCTTCTTTCCAGTTTTTAACGGAAGATATTTCCTTTTTCACCATAGCCCTCTATGGGCTTCCAAATATCACCTTGCCACTTCCAGAAGAAAAGCCTTAGAGAAATGCTTCTTGAGTGGAAAGCTGTAACTCTCTGAGATGAATTAACAGAACACAAAGCAGTTTCTCACAAAGCTTCTTTCCAGTTTTTAATGGAAGATATTTCCTTTTTCACCATAGCCCTCTATGGTCTTCCAAATATCACTGTGCAAATTCCAGAAGAACAGCCTTAGGGAAAGGCTTCTTGAAGGGAAAGATGTAACTCTCTGAGATGAATTAACAGAACACAAAGCAGTTTCTCAGAAAGCTTCTTTCCAGTTTTTAACGGAAGATATTTCCCTTTTCACCATAGCCCTCTATGGGCTTCCAAATATCACTTTGCCACTTCCACAACAACAGCCTTAGCGAAAGGCTTCTTGAAGGGAAAGATGTAACTCTCTGAGATGAATTAACAGAACACAAAGCAGTTTCTCATAAAGCTTCTTTCCAGTTTTTAACGGAAGATATATCCTTTTTGACCATAGCCCTCCATGGGGTTCCAAATATCACTTTTCCAATTTCAAAAGGAAAGCCTTAGCGAAAGGATTCTTGAAGGGAAAGCTGTAACTCTGTGATACGAATTAACAGAACACAAAGCAGTTTCTCAGAAAGCTTCTTTCCAGTTTTTAACGGAAGATATTTCCTTTTTCACCAGGGCCCTCTAAGGGCTTCCAAATATCACTTTGCAAATTCCAAAACAACAGCCTTAGCGAAAGGCTTCTTGAAGCGAAAGATGTAATGCTGTGAGATGAATTAACAGAACTTAAAGCAGTTTCTGAGAAAGCTTCTTTCCAGTTATCAACGGAGGATATTTCCTCTTTGAACATAGCCTTCTATGGGCTTCCAAATATCACTTTGCAAATACCACAAGAACAGACTTAGCGAAAGGCTTCTTGAAGGGAAAGATGTAACTCTGTGAGATAAATTAACAGAACACAAAGCAGTTTCTCAGAAAGCTTCTTGCCAGTTTTTAACGGAAAATATTTCCTTTTTCACCATAGTCCTCTATGTGCTTAAAAATAACACTTTGCCAATTACACATGAACAGCCTTAGCGAAAGGCTCCTTGAAAGGAAAGCTGTAACTCTGCGACATGAATTAACAGAACAAAAAGAAGTTCCTCAGAAAGCTTCTTTCCAGTTTTTAAAGGAAGATATTTCCTTTTTCACCATAGCCCTCTAAGGGCTTCCAAATATCACTTTGCCACTTAAACGAGAACAGACTTAGCGAAAGACTTCTTGAAGGGAAAGATGTAACTTTCTGAGATAAATTAACAGAACACAAAGCAGTTTACCACAAAGTTCTTTCCAGTTTTTAACGGAAGATATTTCCTTTTTCACCATAGCCCTCTACGGGCTTCCAAATATCACATTGCAAATTCCACAAGAACAGTCTTAGCGAAAGGCTTCTTGAGTGGAAAGATGTAACATTCTGACATAAATTAAGAGAACAGAAAGCAGATTCTCACAAAGCTTCTTTCCAGTTTTTAATGGAAGATATTTCCTTTTTCACCATAGCCCTCTATGGGCTTCCAAATATCACTTTGTCATTTCCACAAGAACAGCCTAAGCGAAAGGCTTCATGAAGGGAAAGCTGTAACTCCGTGAGATGAATTAACAGAACACAAAGCAGTTTCTCAGAAAACTTCTTTCCAGTTTTTAGTGGAAGATATTTCCTTTTTCACCATAGCCCTCTATAGGCTTCCAAATATCACTTTGCCAATTTCACAAGAACAGCCTTAGCGAAAGGCTTCTTGAAGGGAAAGATGTAACTCTGTGAGATGAATTAACAGAACACAAAGCAGTTTCTTAGAAAGCTTCTTTCCAGTTTTTAACGGAAGATATTTCCTTTTTCACCATAGCCCTCCATGGGCTTCGAAATATCACTTTGCCAATTCCACAAGAACACGCTTAGCAAAAGGCTTTTTAAGTGGAAAGCTGTAACTCTGTGAGATGAATTAAAAGAACACAAAGCAGTTTCTCAGAAAGCTTCTTTCGAGTTTTTAACGGAAGATATTTCCTTTTTCACCATTGACCTCTAGGGGCTTCCAACTATCACTTTGCCAATTCCAAAAGAACAGACTTGGCGAAAGAAATGTTGAAGGGAAAGCTGTAACTCTGTGAGATGAATTAACAGAACACAAAGTAGTTTCTCAGAAAGCTTCTTTCCAGTTTTTAACAGAAGATATTTCCTTTTTCACCATAGCCCTCTACGGGCTTCCAAATATCACTTTGCCAATTCCACAAGAACAGCCTTAGCGAAAGGCTTCTTGACGGGAAAGATGTAACTCTCTGAGATGATTTAACAGAACACAAAGCAGTTTCTCAGAAAGCTTCTTTCCAGTTTTATCGGAAGATATTTCCTTTTTCACCATAGCCCACTATGGGCTTCCAAATATCACTTTTGAAATTCCACAAGAACAGCTTTAGCTAAAGGCTTCTTCAGTGGAAAGCTGTAACTCTGTGAGATGAATTAACAGAACACAAAGCAGTTTCTCAGAAAGCTTCTTTCCAGTTTTGAACGGAAGATATTTCATTTTTCACCATAGCCCTCTATGGGCTTCCAAATCTCACTTTGCCAATTCCAAAAGAACAGCCTTAGCGAAAGACTTCTTGAAGGGAAAGATGCAACTCTGTGAGATGAATTAACAGAACACAAAGGAGTTTCTACGAAAGCTTCTTGCCAGTTTTTAACGGAAGATATTTCCTTTTTCACCATTATCCTCTAAGGGCTTCCAAATATCACTATGCCAATTCCACACAAACAGCCTTAGCGAAAGACTTCTTTAAGGGATAGATAAAACTTTCTGAGATGAATTAACAGAACGCAAAGCAGTTTCTCAGAAAGCTTCTTTCCAGTTTTCAATGGAAGATATTTCATTTTTCACCATAGCCCTCTATGGGCTTCCGAATATCACTTTCATAATTCCACAAGAAGAGTCTTAGCGAAAGGCTTCTTGAGGGTAAAGCTGTAATTCTGTGAGATGAATTAACAGAACAGAAAGCAGTTTCTCAGAAAGCTTCTTTCCAGTTTTTAACGGAAGTTATTTCCTTTTTAACCATAGCCCTCCACTGGCTTCCAAATATCACTTTGCCACTTCCGCAAGAACAGCCTTAGCGAGAGGCTTCTTCAATGGAAATCTGTATCTCTGTGAGATGAAGTAACAGAACACAACGCAGTTTCTCAGAAAGCTTCTTTCCAGTTTTTAACGGAGGATATTTCCTTTTTCATCATAGCCCTCTATGGGCTCACAAATATCACTTTGCCAATTCCAAAAGTACAGCTTTGGCGGAAGAATTCTGGAAGGGAAAGCTGTAACTTTCTGAGATGAATTAACAGAACACAAAGCAGTTTCTCACAAAGCTTCTTTCCAGTTCTTAACGGAAGATATTTCCTTTTTCACCATAGCCCTCTATGGGCTTCCAAATATCACTTCGCCACTTCCACAAGAAAATCCTTAGCGAAAGGCTTCTTCAGTGGAAAGCTGTTACCCTGTGAGATGAATTAACAGAACACAAAGCAGTTTCTCAGAAAGCTTCTTTCCAGTTTTTAATGGAAGATATTTGGTTTTTCACCATAGCCCTCTAGGGGTTCCAAATATCACTTTGCCAATTCCAAAAGAACAGCCTTAGCAAAAGGCTTCTTGAAAGGAAAGATGTAACTCTATGAGATGAAATAACAGAACACAAAGCAGTTTCTCATATAGCTTCTTTCCAGTTTTTAACGGCTGATATTCCCTTTTTCACCATAGCCCTCTATGGGCTTCCAAATATCACATTGCAAATTCCACAAGAACAGTCTTAGCGAAAGGCTTCTTGAGGGGAAAGATGTAACTTTCTGAGATGAATTAAGAGAACGCAAAGCAGTTTCTCAGAAAGCTTCTTTCCAGTTTTTAACGGAAGATATTTCCTTTTTCACCATGTCCCTCTATGGGCTTCCAAATATCACTTTGTCAATTCCACAAGAACAGCCTTAGTGAAAGGCTTCTTGAAGGGAAAGCTGTAATTCTGTGAGATGAATTAACAGAACACAAAGCAGTTTCTCAGAAAGCTTCTTTTCAGTTTTTAACGGAAGATATTTCCCTTTTAACCACAGCCCTCTATTGGATTCCAAATATCACTTTGCCACTTCCACAAGAACAGCCTTACCGAAAGGCTTCTTGAAAGGAAAGATGTAACTCTCTGAGAAGAATTAACAGAACACAAACCAGTTTCTCATAAAGCTTCTTTCCAGTTTTTAACGGAAGATATTTCGTGTTTCACCATAGCCCTCTATGGGCTTCCAAATATCACATTGCAAATTCCACAAGAACACTCTTAGTGAAAGGCTTCTTAGGGGACAGATGTAATTTTCTGAGATGAATTAACAGAACACAAAGCAGTTTCGCAGAAAGCTTCTTTCCACTTTTTAACGGAAGATATTTCCTTTTTCACCATAGCCCTCTATGGGCTTCCAAATATCACTTTGCCACTTCCACAAGAAAAGCCTTAGCGAAAGGCTTCTTGAGTGGAAAGCTGTAACTCTCTGAGATGAATTAACAGAACACAAAGCAGTTTCTCACAAAGCTTCTTTCCAATTTTTAATAGAAAATATTTCCTTTTTCACCATAGCCTTCTAGGGGCTTCCAAATACCACTTTGCAAATTCCAGAAGAACAGTCTTAGCGAAAGGCTTCTTGAAGGGAATGATGTAACTCTCTGAGATGAATTAACAGAACACAAAGCAGTTTCTCAGAAAGATTCTTTCGAGTTTTTAACGGAAGAAATTTCGTTTTTCACCGTAGCCCTCTATGGGCTTCCAAATATCACTTTGCCAATTTCACAAGAACAGCCTTAGTGAAAGGCTTCTTGAAGGGAAAGATGTAACTCTGTGAGGTGAATTAACAGAACACAAAGCAGTTTCTCAGAAAGCTTCTTTCCATTTTTTAACGGAAGATATTTCCTTTCTCACCATAGCCCTCTAAGGGCTTCCAAATATCACTTTGCCAATTCCACAAGAACAGTCTTAGTAAAGGCTTTTTGAGTGGAAAGCTGTAACTCTGTTAGATGAATTAACAGAACACAAAGCAGTTTCTCAGAATGCTTCTTTCCAGTTTTCAACGGAAGATATTTCCTTTTTCACCATAGCCTTCTATCGGCTGCACAATATCACTTTGCCACTTCCACAAGAAAAGCCTTAGTGAAAGGCTTATTGAAGGGAAAGCTGTAACACTGTGAGATGAATTAACAGAACACAAAGCAGTTTCTCACAAAGCCTCTTTCCAGTTTTTAACGGAAGATATTTCCTTTTTCACCTTAGCCGTCTATGGGCTTCCAAATATCACTTGGACAACTCCAAAAGAACAGACTTAGTTAAGGATTCTTGAAGGGAAAGATGTAACTCTCTTAGATGAATTAACAGAACACAAAGCAGTTTCGCAGAAAGCCTCTTTCCAGTTTTTAACGGAAGATATTTCCTTTTTCACCTTAGCCCTCTATGGGCTTCCAAATATCACCTTGCCACTTCCACGAGAACAGCCTCAGCGAAAGACTTCTTGAAGGGAAAGATGTAACTTTCTGAGATGAATTAACAGAACACAAAGCAGTTTCTCACAAAGCTTCTTTCCAGTTTTTAACGGAAGATATTTCCTTTTTCACCATAGCCCTCTATGGGCTTCCAAATATCACTTTGCCAATTTCACAAGAACAGCCTTAGCGAAAGGCTTCTGGAAGGGAAACATGTAAATCTGTGAGATGAATTAACAGAACACAAAGCAGTTTCTCAGAAAGCTTCTTTCCAGTTTTTAACGGAAGATATTTCCTTTTTCACCATTGCCCCCTTGGGCTTCCAAATATCACTTTGCAAATTCCACAAGAACAGTCTTAGCGAAAGACTTCTTGAGTGGAAAGCGGTAACGCTGTGAGGTGAATTAACAGAACACAAAGCAGTTTCTCAGAAAGCTTCTTTCGAGTTTTTAACGGAAGATATTTCCTTTTTCACCATTGACCTCTAGGGGCTTCCAACTATCAATTTGCCACTTCCACAAGAACAGCCTTAGCGAAAGGCTTCTTGAGTGGTAATCTGTAACTCTGTGATATGAATTAACAGAACACAAAGCAGTTTCTCAGAAAGCTTCTTTCCGGTTTTTAACGGAAGATATTTCCTTTTTCACCATTGACCTCTAGGGACTTCCAAATATCACTTTGCCCCTTCCACAAGAAAAGCCTTAGCGAAAGGCTTCTTGAGTGGAAAGCTGTAACTCTGTGAGATGAATTAACAGAACACAAAGCAGTTTCTCAGAAATCTTCTTTCCAGTTTTTAACGGAAGATATTTCCTTTTTCACCATAGACCTCTATGGGCTTCCAAATATCACTTTGCCAATTCCACAAGAAGAGACTTAGCGAAAGGCTTCTTGAAGGGAAAGATGTAACCCTCTGAGATGAATAAACAGAACACAAAGCAGTTTCTCAGAAATATTCTTTCCAGTTTTTAATGGAAGATATTTCCTTTTTCACCATAGCCCTCTAAGGGCTTGCAAATATCACATTGCCAATTCCACAAGAACAGCCTTAGCGAAAGGCTTCTTGAAGGAAAAGCTGTAACTCTGTGAGATGAATTAACAGAACACAATGCAGTTTCTCAGAAAGCTTCTTTCCAGTTTTTAACGGAAGTTATTTCCCTTTTCACCACAACCCTCTATGGGCTTCCAAATATCACTTTGCCACTTACACAGGAACAGCCTTAGCGAAAGGCTTCTTGAAGGGAAAGATGTAACTTTCTGAGATGAATTAACAGAACACAAAGCAGTTTCTCAGAAAGCTTCTTTCCAGTTTTTAACGGAAGATATTTCCTTTTTCACCATAGCCCTCTATGAGCTTCCCAATATCACTTTGCAAATTCCAGAGGAACAGCCTTAGCGAAAGGCTTCTTGAAAGGAAAGATGCAACTCTGTGAGATGAATTAACAGAACACAAAGCAGTTTCTCAGAAAGCTTCTTTCCAGTTTTTAACGGAAGATATTTCCTTTTTCACCAATGACCTCTAGGGGCTTCCAAATATCACTTTGCCCCTTCCACAAGAACAGCCTTAGCGAAAGGCTTCTTGAGTGGAAAGCTAAAACTCTGGGAGATGAATTAACAGAACACAAAGCAGTTTCTCAGAAAGCTTCTTTCCAATTTTTAATGGAAGATATTTCCTTTTTCACCATAGCCCTCTATGGGCTTCCAAATATCACCTTGCAAATTCCACAAGAAAAGCCTTAGCGAAAGGATTCTTGAAGGAAAAGATGTAACTCTCTGAAATGAATTAACAGAACACAAGGCAGTTTCTCACAAAGCCTCTTTCCAGTTTTTAACGGAAGATATTTCCTTTTTCACCATAGCCCTCTATGGGCTTCCAAATATCACTTTGCCACTTCCACAAGAAAATCCTTAGCGAAAGGCTTCTTGAGTGGAAAGCTGTTACTCTGTGAGATGAATTAACAGAACACAAAGAAGTTTCACAGAAAGCTTCTTTCCAGTTTTTAACGGAAGATATTTCCTTTTTCACCATAGCCCTCTATGGGCTTGCAAATATCACCTTGCCACTTCCACGAGAACAGCCTCAGCGAAAGACTTCTTGAAGGGAAAGATGTAACTTTCTGAGATGAATTAACAGAACACAAAGCAGATTCTCACAAAGCTTCTTTCCAGTTTTTAACGGAAGATATTTCCTTTTTTACCATAGCCCTCTATGGGCTTCCAAATATCACTTTGCCAATTTCACAAGAACAGCCTTAGCGAAAGGCTTCTTGAAGGGAAACATGTAAATCTGTGAGATGAATTAACAGAACACAAAGCAGTTTCTCAGAAAGATTCTTTCCAGTTTTTAACGGAAGATATTTCCTTTTTCACCATAGCCCTCTATGGGCTTCCAAATATCACTTTGCCCCTTCCAGAAGAAAAGCCTTAGCGAAAGGCTTCTTGAGTGGAAAGCTGTAACTCTGTGAGATGAATTAACAGAACACAAAGCAGTTACTCAGAAAGCTTCTTTCCAGTTTTTAACGGAAGATATTTCTTTTTTCACCATAGCCCTCTATGGTCTTCCAAATATCACTATGCCACTTCCACAAAAACAGCCTTAGCGAAAGACTTCTTTAAGGGAAAGATGTAACTTTCTGAGATGAATTAACACAACACAAAGCAGTTTCTCAGAAAGCTTCTTTCCAGTTTTCAACGGAAGATATTTCCTTTTTCACCATAGAC
The DNA here is from genome assembly GCF_047675955.1 of Chlorocebus sabaeus. NCBI lineage: Eukaryota > Metazoa > Chordata > Mammalia > Primates > Cercopithecidae > Chlorocebus > Chlorocebus sabaeus. Next base: position 37,520,929 of record NC_132909.1, read on the forward strand.
CTCTATGGGCTTCCCAATATCACTTTGCTAATTCCACAAGAAGAGTCTTAGCGAAAGGCTTCTTGAGGGGAAAGCTGTAATTCTATGAGATGAATTAACAGAACACAAAGCAGTTTCTCAGAAAGCTTCTTTCCAGTTTTTAACGGAAGATATTTCCTTTTTCACCATAGCCCTCCATGGACTTCCAAATATCACTTTGCCAATTCCACAAGAACAGCCTTAATGAAAGGGTTCTTGAAGGGAAAGCTGTAACTCTGTGAGATGAATTAACAGAACACAAAGCAGTTTCTCAGAAAGCTTCTTTCAAGTTTTTAACGGAAGATATTTTATTTTTCACCATAGCCCTCTATGGGCTTCCAAATATCACTTTGCCAATTCAAAATGAACAGACTTAGCGAAAGGCTTCTTGACGGGAACGATGTAGCTCTGTGACATGAATTAACAGAACACAAAGCAGTTTCTCAGAAAGCTTCTTTCCAGTTTTTAACGGAAGATACTTCCTTTTTCACCATAGCCCTCTATGCGCTTCCAAATATCACTTTGTAAATTCCACAACAACAGCCTTAGCGAAAGGCTTCTTGAAAGGAAAGATGTAACTCTGTGAGATGAATTAAGAGAACACAAAGCAGTTTCTCACAAAGCTTCTTTCCAGTTTTTAACGGAAGATATTTTCTTTTTCACCATAGCCCTCTATGGGCTTCCAAGTATCACTTTGCCACTTCCGCAAGAAAAGCCTTAGCGAAAGGCTTCTTGAGTGGAAGGTGTAACTCTGTGACATGAAGTAACAGAACACAAAGCAGTTTCTCAGAAAGCTTCTTTCCAGTTTTTAACGGAAGATATTTCCTTTTTCACCATAGCCCTCTATGGGCTTACAAATACCACTTTGCGAATTCCAAAAGTACAGTCTTGGCGAAAGAATTCTGGAAGGGAAAGCTGTAACTCTGTGAGATGAATTAACAGAACACCAAGTAGATTCTCAGAAAGCTTCTTGTCAGTTTTTAACGGAAGATATTTCCTTTTTCACCATAGCACTCTATGGACTTCCAAATCTCACTTTGCCAATTCCACAAGAAGAGCCTTAGCGAAAGGCTTCTTGAAGGGAAAGATGCAACTCTGTGAGATGAATTAACAGAACACAAAGCAGTTTCTCAGAAAGCTTCTATCGAGTTTTTAACGGAAGAAATTTCCTTTTTCACCATTGACCTCTAGGGGCTTCCAACTATCACTTTGCCACTTCCACAAGAACAGCCTTAGCCAAAGGCTTCTTGAGTGGAAAGCTGTAACTCTGTGAGATGAACTAACAGAACACAAAGCAGTTTCTCAGAAAGCTTCTTTCCAGTTTTTAAGGGAAGATATTTCCTTTTTCACCATAGCCCACTATGGGCTTCCAAATATCACTTTTGAAATTCCACAAGAACAGCTTTAGCTAAAGGCTTCTTCAGTGGAAAGCTGTAACTCTGTGAGATGAATTAACAGAACACAAAGCAGTTTCTCAGAAAGCTTCTTTCCAGTTTTGAACGGAAGATATTTCATTTTTCACCCTAGCCCTCTATGGGCTTCCAAATCTCACTTTGCCAATTCCAAAAGAACAGCCTTAGCGAAAGACTTCTTGAAGGGAAAGATGCAACTCTGTGAGATGAATTAACAGAACACAAAGGAGTTTCTAAGAAAGCTTCTTGCCCGTTTTTAACGGAAGATATTTCCTTTTTCACCATTATCCTCTAAGGGCTTCCAAATATCACTATGCCAATTCCACACAAACAGCCTTAGCGAAAGACTTCTTTAAGGGATAGATAAAACTTTCTGAGATGAATTAACAGAACGCAAAGCAGTTTCTCAGAAAGCTTCTTTCCAGTTTTCAATGGAAGATATTTCATTTTTCACCATAGCCCTCTATGGGCTTCCGAATATCACTTTCATAATTCCACAAGAAGAGTCTTAGCGAAAGGCTTCTTGAGGGTAAAGCTGTAATTCTGTGAGATGAATTAACAGAACAGAAAGCAGTTTCTCAGAAAGCTTCTTTCCAGTTTTTAACGGAAGTTATTTCCTTTTTAACCATAGCCCTCCACTGGCTTCCAAATATCACTTTGCCACTTCCGCAAGAACAGCCTTAGCGAAAGGCTTCTTCAATGGAAATCTGTAACTCTGTGAGATGAAGTAACAGAACACAACGCAGTTTCTCAGAAAGCTTCTTTCCAGTTTTTGACGGAGGATATTTCCTTTTTCACCATAGCCCTCTATGGGCTTACAAATATCACTTTGCCAATTCCAAAAGTACAGCTTTGGCGGAAGAATTCTGGAAGGGAAAGCTGTAACTCTGTGAGATGAATTAACAGAACACAAAGTAGTTTCTCAGAAAGCTTCTTTCCAGTTTTAAACGGAAGATATTTCCTTTTTCACCATTGACCTCGAGGGGCTTCCAAATATCACTTTGCCAATTCCACAAGAAGAGCCTTAAAGAAAGGCTTCTTGAAGGGAAAGATGTAACTCTCTGAGATGAATTAACAGAACACAAAGCAGTTTCTCAGAAAGCTTCTTTCCAGTTTTTAATGGAAAATATTTCCTTTTTTACCATAGCCCTCTATGGGCTTCCAAATATCTCTTTGACACTTCCACGAGAACAGCTTTAGCGAAAGACTTCTTGAAGGGAAAGATGTAACTTTCTGAGATGAATTAACAGAACACAAAGCAGTTTCTCAGAAAGCTTCTTTCCAGTTTTTAACGGAAGGTATTTCCTTTTTCACCATAGCCCTCTATGGGCTTCCAAATATCACTTTGCCACTTCCACAAGAAAATCCTTAGCGAAAGGCTTCTTGAGTGGAAAGCTGTTACTCTGTGAGATGAATTAACAGAACACAAAGCAGTTTCTCAGAAAGCTTCTTTCCAGTTTTTAATGGAAGATATTTGGTTTTTCACCATAGCCCTCTAAGGGTTCCAAATATCACTTTGCCAATTCCAAAAGAACAGCCTTAGCGAAAGGCTTCTTGAAGGGAATGATGTAACTCTATGGGATGAATTAACAGAACACAAAGCAGTTTCTCACAAAGCTTCTTTCCAGTTTTTAATGGAAGATATTTCCTTTTTCACCATAGCCCTCCATGGGCTTCCAAATATCACTTTGCAAATTCCAGAAGAACAGCCTTAGCGAAAGGCTTCTTGAAGGGAAAGATGTAACTCTCTGAGATGTATTAACAGAACACAAAGCAGTTTCTCAGAAAGCTTCTTTCGAATTTTTAACGGAAGAAATTTCCTTTTTCACCATTGACTTCTAGGGGCTTCCAACTATCACTTTTCCACTTCCACAAGAATAGCCTTACCGAAAGGCTTCTTGAGTGGAAAGCGGAAACTCTGTGAGATGAATTAACAGAACACAAAGCAGTTTCTCAGAAAGCTTCTTTCCAGTTTTTAACGGAAGATATTTCCTTTTTCACCATTGACCTCTAGGGGCTTCTAAATATCACTTTGCCCCTTCCACAAGAAAAGCCTTACCGAAAGGCTTCTTGAGTGTAAAGCTGTAACTCTGTGAGATGAATTAACAGAACACAAAGCAGTTTCTCAGAAAGCTTCTTTCCAGTTTTTCACGGAAGATATTTCCTTTTTCACCATAGCCCTCTATGGGCTTCCAAATATCACCTTGCAAATTCCAGAAGAACAGCCTTAGCGAAAGGCTTCTTGAAGAGAAAGATGTAACTCTCTGAGATGAATTAACAGAACACAAAGCAGTTTCTCAGAAAGCTGCTTTCCAGTTTTTAACGAAAGATATTTCCTTTTTCACCATAGCCCTCTATGGGCTTCCAAATATCACCTTGCCAATTCCACAAAAAGAGCCTTAGAGAAAGGCTGTTTGAGTGGAAAGCTGTAACTCTGTGAGATGAATTAACAGAACACAAAGCAGTTTCTCAGAAAGCTTCTTTCCAGCTTTTAACGGAAGATATTTCCTTTTTCATCTTCGCCGACTATGGACTTCCAAATATCAGTTTGCCAATTCCACAAGAACAGTCTTAGTGAAAGGCTTCTTGAAGGGAAAGATGCAACTCTGTGAGATGAATTAACAGAACACAAAGCAGTTTCTCAGAAAACTTCTTCCCAGTTTTTAACGGAAGATATTTCCTTTTTCACCATAGCCCTCTATGGGCTTCAAAGTATCACTTTGCCACTTCCACAAGAACAGCCTTAGCGAAAGGCTTCTTGAAGGGAAAGATGTAACTCTCTGAGATGAATTAACAGAACACAAAGCAGTTTTTCTGAAAGCTTCTTTCCAGTTTTGAACGGAAGATATTTCCTTTTTCACCATAGCCCTCTATGGGCTTCCAAATATCACTTTGCCACTTCCACAATAACAGTCTTAGCGAAAGGCTTCTTGAGTGGAAAGCTGTAACTCTCTGAGTTGAATTAACAGAACACAAAGCAGTTTCTCAGAAAGCTTCTTTCCAGTTTTTAGTGTAAGATATTTCCTTTTTCACCATAGCCCTCTATGGGATTGCAAATATCACATTGCCAATTCCACAAGAACAGCCTTAGCGAAAGGCTTCTTGAAGGAAAAGCTGTAACTCCGTGAGATGAATTAAGAGAACACAAAGCAGTTTCTCACAAAGCTTCTTTCCAGTTTTTAATGGAAGATATTTCCTTTTTCACCATAGCCCTCCATGGGCTTGAAAATATCACTTTGCAAATTCCAGAAGAACAGCCTTAGCGAAAGGCTTCTTGAAGGGAAAGATATAACTCTCTGAGATGAATTAACAGAACACAAAGCAGTTTCTAATAAACGTTCTTTCGAATTTTTAATGGAAGATATTTCCTTTTTCACCATACCCCTCTATGGGCTTCCAAATATCACATTGCAAATTCCACAAGAACAGACTTAGCGAAAGGCTTCTTGAGGGGAAAGATGCAACTTTCTGAGATGAATTAACAGAACACAAAGCAGTTTCTCAGAAAGCTTCTTTCCAGTTTTGAACGGAAGATATTTCCTTTTTCACCATAGCCCTCTAAGGGCTTCCAAATATCACTTTTCCACTTCCTCAAGAAAAGCCTTAGCGAAAGGCTTCTTCAGTGGAAAGCTGTAACTCTCTGAGATGAATTAACAGAACACAAATCAGTTTCTCACAAAGCTTCTTTCCAGTTTTTAATGGAAGATATTTCCTTTTTCACCATAGCCCTCCATGGGCTTCCAAATATCACTTTGCAAATTCCAGAAGAACAGCCTTAGCGAAAGGCTTCTTGAAGGGAAAGATATAACTCTCTGAGATGAATTAACAGAACACAAAGCAGTTTCTCAGAAAGCTTCTTTCCAGTTTTTAACGGAAGATATTTCCTTTTTCACCATAGCCCTCTATGGGCTTCCAAATATCACATTGCCAATTCCACAAGAAGAGACTTAGCGAAAGGCTTCTTGAAGGAAAAGCTGTAACACCGTCAGATGAATTAACAGAACACAAAGCAGTTTCTCAGAAAGCTTCTTTCCAGTTTTTAACGGAAGATATTTCCTTTTTCACCTTAGCCGTCTATGGGCTTCCAAATATCACTTGGAGAACTCCAAAAGAACAGACTTAGTTAAGGCATCTTGAAGGGAAAATTGTAACTCTGTGAGATGAATTAACAGAACACAAAGCAGTTTCTCAAAAAGCTTCTTTCTAGTTTAAACGGAAGATATTTCCTTTTTCACCATACCCTCTATGGGCTTCCCAATATCACTTTGCAAATTCCAGAGGAACAGCCTTAGCGAAAGGCTTCTTGAAAGGAAAGATGCAACTCTGTGAGATGAATTAACAGAACACAAAGCAGTTTCTCAGAAAGCTTCTTTCCAGTTTTTAACGGAAGATATTTCCTTTTTCACCAATGACCTCTAGGGGCTTCCAAATATCACTTTGCCCCTTCCACAAGAACAGCCTTAGCGAAAGGCTTCTTGAGTGGAAAGCTGTTACTCTGTGAGATGAATTAACAGAACACAAAGCAGTTTCACAGAAAGCTTCTTTCCAGTTTTTAACGGAAGATATTTCCTTTTTCACCATAGCCCTCTATGGGCTTCCAAATATCACCTTGCCACTTCCACGAGAACAGCCTCAGCGAAAGACTTCTTGAAGGGAAAGATGTAACTTTCTGAGATTAATTAACAGAACACAAAGCACTTTCTCACAAAGCTTCTTTCCGGTTTTTAACGGAAGATATTTCCTTTTTCACCATAGCCCTCTATGGGCTTCCAAATATCACTTTGCCAATTTCACAAGAACAGCCTTAGCGAAAGGCTTCTTGAAGGGAAACATGTAAGTCTGTGAGATGAATTAACAGAACACAAAGCAGTTTCTCAGAAAGATTCTTTCCAGTTTTTAACGGAAGATATTTCCTTTTTCACTATAGCCCTCTATGGGCTTCCAAATATCACATTGCAAATTCCACAAGAACAGTCTTAGCGAAAGGCTTCTTGAGGGGAATGATGTAACTTTCTGAGATGAATTAATAGATTACAAAGCAGTTTCTCAGAAAGCTTCTTTCCGGTTTTGAACGGAAGATATTTCCTTTTTCCCCATTGCCCCCTATGGGCTTCCAAATATCACTTTGACAATTCCACAAGAACAGTCTTAGCAAAAGGCTTTTTGAGTGTAAAGCTGTAACTCTGTGAGATGAATTAACAGAACACAAAGCAGTTTCTCAGAAAGCTTCTTTCCAGTTTTTAACGGAAGATATTTCCTTTTTCACCATTGACCTCTAGGGGCTTCCAACTATCACTTTGCCACTTCCACAAGAACAGCCTTAGCGAATGGCTTCTTGAGTGGAAAGCTGTAACTCTGTGAGATGAATTAACAGAACACAAAGCAGTTTCTCACAAAGCTTCTTTCGAGTTTTTAACGGAAGATATCTCCTTTTTCACCATTGACCTCTAGGGGATTCCAAATATCACTTTGCCCCTTCCACAAGAAAAGACTTAGCGAAAGCCTTCTTGAGTGGAAAGCTGTAACTCTGTGAGATGAATTAACAGAACCCAAAGCAGTTTCTTAGAAAGCTTCTTTCCAGTTTTTAACGGAAGATATTTCCTTTTTCACCATAGCCCACTATTTGCTTCCAAATACCACCATGCAAATTTCACAAGAACAGCCTTAGCGAAAGATTCTTGAAGGGAAAGATGTAATACTCTGAGATGAATTAACAGAACACAAAGCAGTTTCTCAGAAAGCTTCTTTCCAGTTTCTAACGGAAGATATTTCCCTTTTCACCATAGCCATCTATGGGCTTCCAAATATCACTTTGCCAATTCCTCAAAAAGTGCCTTAGCGAAAGGTTTCTTGAAGGGAAAGATGTAACTCTCTGAGATGAATTAACAGAACACAAAGCAGTTTCTCAGAAATCTTCTTTCCAGTTTTTAATGGAAGATATTTCCTTTTTCACCATAGCCCTCTATGGGCTTCCAAATATCACTTTGCCAATTTCAAAAGAACAGCCTTAGCGAAAGGATTCTTGAAGGGAAAGCTGTAACTCTGTGACATGAATTAACAGAACACAAAGCAGTTTCTCAGAAAGCTTCTTTCCAGTTTTGAACGGAAGATATTTCCTTTTTCACCATAGCCCTCTATGGGCTTCCAAATATCACCTTGCGAATTCCACAAGAACAGCCTTAGGGAAAGGCTTCTTGAAGGGAAAGATGTAACTCACTGAGATGAATTAACAGAACACAAAGCAGTTACTCAGAAAGCTTCTTTCCAGTTTTTAACGGAAGATATTTCCTTTTTCACCATAGCCCTCTATGGGCTTACAAATATCACTTTGCGAATTCCAAAAGTACAGTCTTGGCGAAAGAATTCTGGAAGGGAAAGCTGTAATTCTGTGAGATGAATTAACAGAACACCAAGTAGATTCTCAGAAAGCTTCTTGTCAGTTTTTAACGGAAGATATTTCCTTTTTCACCATAGCACTCTATGGGCTTCCAAATCTCACTTTGCCAATTCCACAAGAAGAGCCTTAGCGAAAGGCTTCTTGAAGGGAAAGATGCAATTCTGTGAGATGAATTAACAGAACACAAAGCAGTTTCTCAGAAAGCTTCTATCGAGTTTTTAACGGAAGAAATTTCCTTTTTCACCATTGACCTCTAGGGGCTTCCAACTATCACTTTGCCACTTCCACAAGAACAGCCTTAGCGAAAGGCTTCTTGAGTGGAAAGCTGTAACTCTGTGAGATGTATTAACAGAACACAAAGCAGTTTCTCAGAAAGCTTCTTTCCATTTTTTAACGGAAGATATTTCTTTTTCACCATAGCCGTCTATGGGCTTCCAACTATCACTTTGCCAGTTCCAAAAGAACAGCCTTAGCGAAAGGCTTTTGAGTGGAAAGCTGTAACTCTGTGAGATAAATTAACAGAACACAAAGCAGTTTCTCAGGAAGCTTCTTTCCAGTTTTTAACGGAAGATATTTCCTTTTTCAACATTGACCTCTAGGGGCTTTAAAATATCACTTTGCCCCTTCCACAAGAAAAGCCTTAGCGAAAGGCTTCTTGAGTGGAAAGCTGTAACTCTGTGAGATGAATTAACAGAACACAAAGCAGTTTCTCAGAAAGCTTCTTTCCAGTTTTTAACGGAAGATATTTCCTTTTTCACCATAGCCCTCTATGGGCTTCCAAATATCACCTTGCAAATTCCACAAGAAAAGACTTAGCGAAAGGATTCTTGAAGGTAAAGATGTAACTCTCTGAGATGAATTAACAGAACACAAAGCAGTTTCTCAGAAAGCTTCTTTCGAGTTTTTAACGGAAGAAATTTCCTTTTTCACCATTGACCTCTAGGGGCTTCAAACTATCACTTTGCCACTTCCACAAGAACAGCCTTAGCCAAAGGCTTCTTGAGTGGAAAGCTGTAACTCTGTGAGATGTATTAACAGAACACAAAGCAGTTTCTCAGAAAGCTTCTTTCCATTTTTTAACGGAAGATATTTCCTTTTTCACCACTGGCCCCTTTGGGCTTCCAAATATCACTTTGCAAATACCACCAGAACAGTCTTAGCCAAAGGCTTCTTGAGTGGAAAGCTGTAACTCTGTGAGATGAAATAACAGAACACAAAGCAGTTTCTCAGAAAGCTTCTTTCGAGTTTTTAACGGAAGATATTTCTTTTTCACCATAGCCGTCTATGGGCTTCCAAATATCACTTTGCCAGTTCCAAAAGAACAGCCTTAGCGAAAGGCTTCTTGAAGGGAAAGATGCAACTCTGTGAGATGAATTAAAAGAACACAAAGCAGTTTCTCAGAAAGCTTCTTTCCAGTTTTTAACGGAAGATATTCCTTTTTCACCATTGACCTCTAGGGGCTTCCAACTATCACTTTGCCACTTCCACAAGAACAGCCTTAGCGAAAGGCTTTTGAGTGGAAAGCTGTAACTCTGTGAGATAAATTGACAGAACACAAAGCAGTTTCTCAGGAAGCTTCTTTCCAGTTTTTAACGGAAGGTATTTCCTTTTTCAACATTGACCTTTAGGGGCTTTAAAATATCACTTTGCCCCTTCCACAAGAATACCCTTAGCGAAAGGCTTCTTGAGTGGAAAGCTGTAACTCTGTGAGATGAATTAACAGAACACAAAGCAGTTTCTCAGAAAGCTTCTTTCCAGTTTTAATGGAAGATATTTCCTTTTTCACCATAGCCCTCTAGGGGTTCCAAATATCACTTTGCCAATTCCACAAGAAGAGCCTTAAAGAAAGGCTTCTTGAAGGGAAAGATGTAACTCTCTGAGATGAATTAACAGAACACAAAGCAGTTTCTCAGAAAGCTTCTTTCCAGTTTTTAACGGAAGATAATTCCTTTTTCACCATAGCCCTCCATGGGCTTCCAAATATCACTTTGCCAATTCCAGAAGAACAGACTTAGTGAAAGGGTTCTTGAAGGGAAAGCTGTAACTCTGTGAGATGAATTAACAGAACACAAAGCAGTTTCTCAGAAAGCTTCTTTCCAGTTTTCAATGGAAGATATTTTCTTTTTCACCATAGCCCTCTATGGGCTTCCAAGTATCACTTTGCCAATTCCAACAGAACAGACTTAGCGAAAGGCTTCTTGAGGGAACGATGTAACTCTGTGAGATGAATTAAGAGAACACAAAGCAGTATCTCAGAAAGCTTCTTTCCAGTTTTTAACGGAGGATACTTCCTTTTTCACCATAGCCCTCTATGGGCTTCCAAATATCACTTTGCAAATTCCACAACAACAGCCTTAGCGAAAGGCTTCTTGAAAGGAAAGATGTAACTCTGTGAGATGAATTACGAGAACACAAAGCAGTTTCTCAGAAAACTTCTTTCGAGTTTTTAACGGAAGATATTTCCTTTTTCACCACTGACCTCTTGGGGCTTCCAACTATCACTTTGCCACTTCCACAAGAACAGCCTTAGCGAAAGCCTTCTTGAGTAGAAAGCTGCAACTCTGAGAGATGAATTAACAGAACACAAAGCAGTCTCTCAGAAAGCTTCTTTAGAGTTTTTAACGGAAGATATTTGCTTTTTCACCATAGCCCTCTAAGGGCTTCCCAATATCACCTTGCAAAGGCCACAAGAACAGCCTTAGCGAAAGGGTTCTTGAAGGGAAAGATGTATCTCTCTGAGATGAATTAACAGAACACAAAGCAGTTTCTCAGAAAGCTTCTTTCCATTTTTTATCGCAAGATATTTCCTTTTTCACCATAGCCCACTAAGGGCTTCCAAATATCTCTTTGCCATTTCCACAAGAACAGCCTTAGCGAAAGGCTTCTTGAAGGGAAAGATGTAACTCTCTGAGATGAATTAACAGAACACAAAGCAGTTTCTCAGAAAGCTTCTTTCCAGTTTTTAACGGAAGAGATTTCCTTTTTCACCATTGGCCGCTATGGGATTCCAAATATCACTTTGCAAATACCACAAGAACAGTCTCAGCGAAAGGCTTCTTTAGTGGAAATCTGTAACTCTGTGAGATGAAATAACAGAACACAAAGCAGTTTCTCAGAAAGCTTCTTTCCAGTTTTTAACGGAAGATATTTCTTTTTTCACTATAGCCTTCTATGGGCTTCCAAATATCACTTTGCCAATTGCAAAAGAACAGCCTTAGCGAAAGGCTTCGTGAAGGGAAAGATGCAACTCTGTGAGATGAATTAACAGAACACAAAGCAGTTTCTCAGAAAGCTTCTTTCCAGTTTTTAACGGAAGATATTTCCTTTTTCACCATTGACCTCTAGGGGCTTCCAACTATCACTTTGCCACTTCCACAAGAACAGCCTTAGCGAAAGGCTTCTTTAGTGGAAATCTGTAACTCTGTGAGATGAAATAACAGAACACAAAGCAGTTTCTCAGAAAGCTTCTTTCCAGTTTTTAACGGAAGATATTTCTTTTTTCACTATAGCCTTCTATGGGCTTCCAAATATCACTTTGCCATTTCCACAAGAACAGCCTTAGCGAAAGGCTTCTTGATTGGAAAGCTGTAACTCTGTGAGATGAATTAACAGAACACAAAGCAGTTTCTCCGAAGGATTCTTTCCAGTTTTTAACGGAAGATATTAACTTTTTCACCATAGCTCTCTATGGGCTTCCAAATCTCACTTTGCCAATTCCACAAGAAGAGCCTTAGCGAAAGGATTCTTGAAGGGAAAGATGTAATTCTCTGAGATGAATTAACAGAACACAAAGCAGTTTCTCACAAAGCTTCTTTTCAGTTTTTAACGGAAGATATTTCCTTTTTCACCATAGCCCTCTATGGGCTTCCAAATATCACTATGCCACTTCCACAAGAAAATCCTTTGCGAAAGGCTTCTTGAGTGGAAAGCTGTTACTCTGTGAGATGAATTTACAGAACACAAAGCAGTTTCTCAGAAAGCTTCTTTCCAGTTTTTAATGGAAGATATTTGCTTTTTCACCATAGCCCTCTAGGGGTTCCAAATATCACTTTGCCAATTCCAAAAGAACAGCCTTAGCGAAAGGCTTCTTGAAGGGAAAGATGTAACTCTCTGAGGTGAATTAACAGAACACAAAGCAGTTTCTCATATAGCTTCTTTCCAGTTTCTAACGGAAGATATTTCCTTTTTCACCATAGCCCTCTATGGGCTTCCAAATATCACCTTGCCACTTCCCCGAGAACAGCCTCAGCGAAAGACTTCTTGAGGGGAAAGATGTAACTTTCTGAGATGAATTAACAGAACACCAAGCAGTTTCTCAGAAAGCTTCTTTCCAGTTTTTCACGGAAGATATTTCCTTGTTCACCATAGAACTCTATGGGCTTCCAAATATCACTTTGCCAGTTCCACAAGAAAATCCTTAGCAAAAGGCTTCTTGAGTGGAAAGCTGTTAGTCTGTGAGATGAATTAACAGAACACAAAGCAGTTTCTCAGAAAGCTTCTTTCCAGTTTTTAATGGAAGATATTTAGTTTTTCACCATACCCCTCAAGGGGTTCCAAATATCACTTTGCCAATTCCACAAGAACAGCCTTAGTGAAAGGGTTCCAGAAGGGAAAGCTGTAACTCTGTGAGATGAATTAACAGAACACAAAGCAGTTTCTCAGAAAGCTTCTTCCCAGTTTTGAATGGAAGATATTTTCTTTTTCACCATAGCCCTCTATGGGCTTCCAAATATCACTTTGCCAATTCCAAAAGAACAGACTTAGCGAAAGGCTTCTTGAAGGGAACGATGTAATTCTGTGAGATGAATTCACAGAACACAAAGCGGTTTCTCAGAAAGCTTCTTTCCAGTTTTTAACGGAAGATACTTCCTTTTTCACCATAGCCCTCTATGGGCTTCCAAATATCACTTTGTAAATTCCACAACAGCAGCCTTAGCGAAAGGTTTCTTGGAAGGAAAGATGTAACTCTGTGAGATGAATTAAGAGAACACAAAGCAGTTTCTCACAAAGCTTCTTTGCAGTTTTTAACGGAAGATATTTTCTTTTTCTCCGTAGCCCTCTATGGGCTTCCAAGTATCACTTTGGCACTTCCGCAAGAAAAGCCTTAGCGAAAGGCTTCTTGAGTGGAAAGCTGTAACTCTGTGAGATGAAGTAACAGAACACAAAGCAGTTTCTCAGAAAGCTTCTTTCCAGTTTTTAACGGCAGATATTTCCTTTTTCACCATAGCCCTCTATGGGCTTAAAAATATCACTTTGCCAATTCCAAAAGTACAGTCTTGGCGAAAGAATTCTGGAAGGGAAAGCTGTAATTCTGTGAGATGAATTAACAGAACACCAAGTAGTTTCTCAGAAAGCTTCTTTCCAGTTTTTAATGGAAGATATTTCCTTTTTCACCATAGCCCTCTATGGGCTTCCAAATATCCCTTTGCCAATTCCACAAGAAAAACCTTAGTGAAAGGCTTCTTGACGGGAAAGATGTAACTCTCTGAGATGATTTAACAGAACACAAAGCAGTTTCTCAGAAAGCTTCTTTCCTGTTTTAACGGAAGATATTTCCTTTTTCACCATAGCCCTCTATGGGCTTCCATATCACCTTGCAAATTCCACAAGTACAGCCTTAGCGAAAGGCTTCTTGAAGGGAAAGATGTAACTCTGTGAGATGAATTAACCGAACACAAAGCAGTTTCTCAGAAAGCTTCTCTCCAGTTTTTAACGGAAGATATTTACTTTTTCACCATAGCCCTCTATGGGCTTCCAAATATCACTTTGCAAATTCCACAAAAACAGTCTTAGCGAAAGGCTTCTTGAGTGGAAAGCGGTAACGCTGTGAGATGAATTAACAGAACACAAAGCAGTTTCTCAGAAAGCTTCTTTCCAGTTTTCAACGGAAGATATTTCCTTTTTCACCATAGCCCTCTAAGGGCTTCCCAATATCACATTGCTAATTCCACAAGAAGAGTCTTAGCGAAAGGCTTCTTGAGGGGAAAGCTGTAATTCTATGAGATGAATTAACAGAACACAAAGCAGTTTCTAAGAAAGCTTCTTTCCAGTTTTTAACGGAAGATATTTCCTTTTTCACCATAGCCCTCCATGGGCTTCCAAATGTCACTTTGCCAATTCCAAAAGAACAGCCTTAGTGAAAGGGTTCCAGAAGGGAAAGCTGTAACTCTGTGAGATGAATTAACAGAACACAAAGCAGTTTCTCAGAAAGCTTCTTTCCAGTTTTGAACGGAAGATATTTTCTTTTTCACCATAGCCCTCTATGGGCTTCCAAATATCACTTTGCCAATTCCAAAGGAACAGACTTAGCGAAAGGCTTCCTGAAGGGAACGATGTAACTCTGTGAGATGAATTCACAGAACACAAAGCAGTTTCTCAGAAAGCTTCTTTCCAGTTTTTAACGGAAGATACTTCCTTTTTCACCATAGCCCTCTATGGGCTTCCAAATATCACTTTGTAAATTCCACAACAACAGCCTTAGCGAAAGGCTTCTTGAAAGGAAAGATGTAACTCTGTACGATGAATTAAGAGAACACAAAGCAGTTTCTCACAAAGCTTCTTTCCAGTTTTTAACGGAAGATATTTTCTTTTTCACCATAGCCCTCTATGGGCTTCCAAGTATCACTTTGGCACTTCCGCAAGAAAAGCCTTAGCGAAAGGCTTCTTGAGTGGAAAGCTGTAACTCTGTGAGATGAAGTAACAGAACACAAAGCAGTTTCTCAGAAAGCTTCTTTCCAGTTTTAACGGAAGATATTTCCTTTTTCACCATAGCCCTCTATGGGCTTCCATATCACCTTGCAAATTCCAGAAGTACAGCCTTAGCGAACGGCTTCTTGAAGGGAAAGATGTAACTCTGTTAGATGAATTAACAGAACACAAAGCAGTTTCTCAGAAAGCTTCTCTCCAGTTTTTAACGGAAGATATTTACTTTTTCACCATAGCCCTATATGGGCTTCCAAATATCACTTTTGATATTCCACAAGAACAGCCTTAGCTAAAGGCTTCTAAAGTGGAAAGCTGTAACTCTGTGAGATGAATTAACAGAACACAAAGCAGTTTCTCCGAAGGCTTCTTTCCAGTTTTTAACGGAAGATATTTCCTTTTTCACCATAGCCCTCTATGGGCTTCCAAATCTCACTTTGCCAATTCCACAAGAAGAGCCTTAGCGAAAGGCTTCTTGAAGGGAAAGATGCAACTCTGTGAGATGAATTAACAGAACACAAAGCAGTTTCTCAGAAAGCTTCTTTCGAGTTTTTAACCGAAGAAATTTCCTTTTTCACCATTGACCTCTAGGGGCTTCCAACTATCACTTTGCCACTTCCACAAGAACAGCCTTAGCCAAAGGCTTCTTGAGTGGAAAGCTGTAACTCTGTGAGATGAATTAACAGAATACAAAGCAGTTTCTCAGAAAGCTTCTTTCCCGTTTTTAACGGAAGATATTTCCTTTTTCACCATTGCCCCCTATGGGCTTCCTAGTATCACTTTGCAAATACCACCAGAACAGTCTTAGCCAAAGACTTCTTGAGTGGAAAGCTGTAACTCTGTGAGATGAATTAACAGAACACAAAGCAGTTTCTCAGAAAGCTTCTTTCCAGTTTTTAACGGAAGATACTTCCTTTTTAACCATAGACCTCTATGGGCTTCCGAATATCACTTTGCAAATTCCACAAGAACAGTCTCAGCAAAAGGCTATTTGAGTGGAAAGCTGTAACTCTGTGAGATGAATTAACAGAACACAAAGCAGTTTCTCAGAAAGCTTCTTTCAATTTTTTAACGGAAGATATTTCCTTTTTCACCATCGCAGTCTATGGACTTCCAAATATCAGTTTGCCAATTCCACAATAACAGTCTTAGTGAAAGGCTTCTTGAAGGGAAAGATGCAACTCTGTGAGATGAATTAACAGAACACAAAGCAGTTTCTCAAAAAACTTCTTTCCAGTTTTTAACGGAAGGTATTTCCTTTTTCACCATAGCCCAATATGGGCTTCCAAATATCACTTTGCCATTTCCACAAGAACAGCCTTAGCGAAAGACTTCTTGAAGGGAAAGATGAAACTCTCTGAGATGAATTAACAGAACACAAAGCAGTTTTTCAGAAAGCTTCTTTCCAGTTTTTAACTGAAGGTATTTCCTTTTTCACCATAGCCCTCTAAGGGATTCCAAATATCACTTTGCAAATTCCACAAGAACAGTCTTAGCGAAAGGCTTCTTAAGTGGAAAGCTGTAACTCTGTGAGTTGAATTAACAGAACACAAAGCAGTTTCTCAGAAAGTTTCTTTCCAGTTTTTAGTTTAAGTTATTTCCTTTTT
Organism: Chlorocebus sabaeus; assembly: GCF_047675955.1. NCBI lineage: Eukaryota > Metazoa > Chordata > Mammalia > Primates > Cercopithecidae > Chlorocebus > Chlorocebus sabaeus. The sequence continues at coordinate 37,537,065 of NC_132909.1, forward strand.
CACCATAGCCCTCTATGGGCTTCCATATATCACTTTGCCAATTCCACAAGAACAGCCTTAGCGAAAGTCTTCTTGAAGGAAAAGCTGTAATTCCGTGAGATGAATTAACAGAACACAAAGCAGTTTCTCAGAAAGCTTCTTTCCAGTTTTTAACGGAAGATATTTCCTTTTTCACCATAGCCGTCTATGGGCTTCCAAATATCACTTGGACAACTCCAAAAGAACAGACGTAGCAAAGGCTTCTTGAAGGGAAAGATGTAACTCTGTGAGATGAATTAACAGAACACAAAGCAGTTTCTCAGAAAGCTTCTTTCCAGTTTTTAACGAAAGATATTTCCTTTTTCACCATAGCCCTCTATGGGCTTCCAAATATCACTTTGCCACTTCCACAAGAAAAGCCTTAGCGAAAGGCTTCTTGAAGGGAAAGCTGTAACTCTCTGAGATGAATTAACAAAACACAAAGCAGTTTCTCACAAAGCTTCTTTCCAGTTTTCAATGGAAGATATTTCCTTTTTCACCATAGCCCTCTATGGGCTTCGACATATCACCTTGCAAATTCCACAAGAAAAGCCTTAGCGAAAGGCTTCTTGAAGGGAAAGATTTAACTCTCTGAGATGAATTAACAGAACACAAAGCTGTTTCTCAGAAAGCTTCTTACCAGTTTTTAATGGAAGATATTTCCTTTTTCACCATTGACCTCTTGGGGCTTCGAAATATCACTTTTCCACTTCCACAAGAACTGCCTTAGCGAAAGGCTTCTTGACTGGAAAGCTGTAACCCTGTGAGATGAATTAACAGAACACAAAGCAGTCTCTCAGAAACCTTCTTTCCAGTTTTTAGCGGAAGATATTTCCTTTTTCACCATAGCCCTCTATGGGCTTACAAATATCACTATGCCCCTTCCACAAGAAAAACCTTATCGAAAGGCTTCTTGAGTGGAAAGCTGTTACTCTGTGAGATGAATTTACAGAACACAAAGCAGTTTCTCAGAAAGCTTCTTTCCAGTTTTTAATGGAAGATATTTGCTTTTTCACCATAGCCCTCTAGGGGTTCCAAATATCACTTTGCCAATTCCAAAAGAACAGCCTTAGCGAAAGGCTTCTTGAAGGGAAAGATGTAACTCTCTGAGGTGAATTAACAGAACACAAAGCAGTTTCTCATATAGCTTCTTTCCAGTTTCTAACGGAAGATATTTCCTTTTTCACCATAGCCCTCTATGGGCTTCCAAATATCACCTTGCCACTTCCCCGAGAACAGCCTCAGCGAAAGACTTCTTGAGGGGAAAGATGTAACTTTCTGAGATGAATTAACAGAACACCAAGCAGTTTCTCAGAAAGCTTCTTTCCAGTTTTTCACGGAAGATATTTCCTTGTTCACCATAGAACTCTATGGGCTTCCAAATATCACTTTGCCAGTTCCACAAGAAAATCCTTAGCAAAAGGCTTCTTGAGTGGAAAGCTGTTAGTCTGTGAGATGAATTAACAGAACACAAAGCAGTTTCTCAGAAAGCTTCTTTCCAGTTTTTAATGGAAGATATTTAGTTTTTCACCATACCCCTCAAGGGGTTCCAAATATCACTTTGCCAATTCCACAAGAACAGCCTTAGTGAAAGGGTTCCAGAAGGGAAAGCTGTAACTCTGTGAGATGAATTAACAGAACACAAAGCAGTTTCTCAGAAAGCTTCTTCCCAGTTTTGAATGGAAGATATTTTCTTTTTCACCATAGCCCTCTATGGGCTTCCAAATATCACTTTGCCAATTCCAAAAGAACAGACTTAGCGAAAGGCTTCTTGAAGGGAACGATGTAATTCTGTGAGATGAATTCACAGAACACAAAGCGGTTTCTCAGAAAGCTTCTTTCCAGTTTTTAACGGAAGATACTTCCTTTTTCACCATAGCCCTCTATGGGCTTCCAAATATCACTTTGTAAATTCCACAACAGCAGCCTTAGCGAAAGGTTTCTTGGAAGGAAAGATGTAACTCTGTGAGATGAATTAAGAGAACACAAAGCAGTTTCTCACAAAGCTTCTTTGCAGTTTTTAACGGAAGATATTTTCTTTTTCTCCGTAGCCCTCTATGGGCTTCCAAGTATCACTTTGGCACTTCCGCAAGAAAAGCCTTAGCGAAAGGCTTCTTGAGTGGAAAGCTGTAACTCTGTGAGATGAAGTAACAGAACACAAAGCAGTTTCTCAGAAAGCTTCTTTCCAGTTTTTAACGGCAGATATTTCCTTTTTCACCATAGCCCTCTATGGGCTTAAAAATATCACTTTGCCAATTCCAAAAGTACAGTCTTGGCGAAAGAATTCTGGAAGGGAAAGCTGTAATTCTGTGAGATGAATTAACAGAACACCAAGTAGTTTCTCAGAAAGCTTCTTTCCAGTTTTTAATGGAAGATATTTCCTTTTTCACCATAGCCCTCTATGGGCTTCCAAATATCCCTTTGCCAATTCCACAAGAAAAACCTTAGTGAAAGGCTTCTTGACGGGAAAGATGTAACTCTCTGAGATGATTTAACAGAACACAAAGCAGTTTCTCAGAAAGCTTCTTTCCTGTTTTAACGGAAGATATTTCCTTTTTCACCATAGCCCTCTATGGGCTTCCATATCACCTTGCAAATTCCACAAGTACAGCCTTAGCGAAAGGCTTCTTGAAGGGAAAGATGTAACTCTGTGAGATGAATTAACCGAACACAAAGCAGTTTCTCAGAAAGCTTCTCTCCAGTTTTTAACGGAAGATATTTACTTTTTCACCATAGCCCTCTATGGGCTTCCAAATATCACTTTGCAAATTCCACAAAAACAGTCTTAGCGAAAGGCTTCTTGAGTGGAAAGCGGTAACGCTGTGAGATGAATTAACAGAACACAAAGCAGTTTCTCAGAAAGCTTCTTTCCAGTTTTCAACGGAAGATATTTCCTTTTTCACCATAGCCCTCTAAGGGCTTCCCAATATCACATTGCTAATTCCACAAGAAGAGTCTTAGCGAAAGGCTTCTTGAGGGGAAAGCTGTAATTCTATGAGATGAATTAACAGAACACAAAGCAGTTTCTAAGAAAGCTTCTTTCCAGTTTTTAACGGAAGATATTTCCTTTTTCACCATAGCCCTCCATGGGCTTCCAAATGTCACTTTGCCAATTCCAAAAGAACAGCCTTAGTGAAAGGGTTCCAGAAGGGAAAGCTGTAACTCTGTGAGATGAATTAACAGAACACAAAGCAGTTTCTCAGAAAGCTTCTTTCCAGTTTTGAACGGAAGATATTTTCTTTTTCACCATAGCCCTCTATGGGCTTCCAAATATCACTTTGCCAATTCCAAAGGAACAGACTTAGCGAAAGGCTTCCTGAAGGGAACGATGTAACTCTGTGAGATGAATTCACAGAACACAAAGCAGTTTCTCAGAAAGCTTCTTTCCAGTTTTTAACGGAAGATACTTCCTTTTTCACCATAGCCCTCTATGGGCTTCCAAATATCACTTTGTAAATTCCACAACAACAGCCTTAGCGAAAGGCTTCTTGAAAGGAAAGATGTAACTCTGTACGATGAATTAAGAGAACACAAAGCAGTTTCTCACAAAGCTTCTTTCCAGTTTTTAACGGAAGATATTTTCTTTTTCACCATAGCCCTCTATGGGCTTCCAAGTATCACTTTGGCACTTCCGCAAGAAAAGCCTTAGCGAAAGGCTTCTTGAGTGGAAAGCTGTAACTCTGTGAGATGAAGTAACAGAACACAAAGCAGTTTCTCAGAAAGCTTCTTTCCAGTTTTAACGGAAGATATTTCCTTTTTCACCATAGCCCTCTATGGGCTTCCATATCACCTTGCAAATTCCAGAAGTACAGCCTTAGCGAACGGCTTCTTGAAGGGAAAGATGTAACTCTGTTAGATGAATTAACAGAACACAAAGCAGTTTCTCAGAAAGCTTCTCTCCAGTTTTTAACGGAAGATATTTACTTTTTCACCATAGCCCTATATGGGCTTCCAAATATCACTTTTGATATTCCACAAGAACAGCCTTAGCTAAAGGCTTCTAAAGTGGAAAGCTGTAACTCTGTGAGATGAATTAACAGAACACAAAGCAGTTTCTCCGAAGGCTTCTTTCCAGTTTTTAACGGAAGATATTTCCTTTTTCACCATAGCCCTCTATGGGCTTCCAAATCTCACTTTGCCAATTCCACAAGAAGAGCCTTAGCGAAAGGCTTCTTGAAGGGAAAGATGCAACTCTGTGAGATGAATTAACAGAACACAAAGCAGTTTCTCAGAAAGCTTCTTTCGAGTTTTTAACCGAAGAAATTTCCTTTTTCACCATTGACCTCTAGGGGCTTCCAACTATCACTTTGCCACTTCCACAAGAACAGCCTTAGCCAAAGGCTTCTTGAGTGGAAAGCTGTAACTCTGTGAGATGAATTAACAGAATACAAAGCAGTTTCTCAGAAAGCTTCTTTCCCGTTTTTAACGGAAGATATTTCCTTTTTCACCATTGCCCCCTATGGGCTTCCTAGTATCACTTTGCAAATACCACCAGAACAGTCTTAGCCAAAGACTTCTTGAGTGGAAAGCTGTAACTCTGTGAGATGAATTAACAGAACACAAAGCAGTTTCTCAGAAAGCTTCTTTCCAGTTTTTAACGGAAGATACTTCCTTTTTAACCATAGACCTCTATGGGCTTCCGAATATCACTTTGCAAATTCCACAAGAACAGTCTCAGCAAAAGGCTATTTGAGTGGAAAGCTGTAACTCTGTGAGATGAATTAACAGAACACAAAGCAGTTTCTCAGAAAGCTTCTTTCAATTTTTTAACGGAAGATATTTCCTTTTTCACCATCGCAGTCTATGGACTTCCAAATATCAGTTTGCCAATTCCACAATAACAGTCTTAGTGAAAGGCTTCTTGAAGGGAAAGATGCAACTCTGTGAGATGAATTAACAGAACACAAAGCAGTTTCTCAAAAAACTTCTTTCCAGTTTTTAACGGAAGGTATTTCCTTTTTCACCATAGCCCAATATGGGCTTCCAAATATCACTTTGCCATTTCCACAAGAACAGCCTTAGCGAAAGACTTCTTGAAGGGAAAGATGAAACTCTCTGAGATGAATTAACAGAACACAAAGCAGTTTTTCAGAAAGCTTCTTTCCAGTTTTTAACTGAAGGTATTTCCTTTTTCACCATAGCCCTCTAAGGGATTCCAAATATCACTTTGCAAATTCCACAAGAACAGTCTTAGCGAAAGGCTTCTTAAGTGGAAAGCTGTAACTCTGTGAGTTGAATTAACAGAACACAAAGCAGTTTCTCAGAAAGTTTCTTTCCAGTTTTTAGTTTAAGTTATTTCCTTTTTCACCATAGCCCTCTATGGGCTTCCATATATCACTTTGCCAATTCCACAAGAACAGCCTTAGCGAAAGTCTTCTTGAAGGAAAAGCTGTAATTCCGTGAGATGAATTAACAGAACACAAAGCAGTTTCTCAGAAAGCTTCTTTCCAGTTTTTAACGGAAGATATTTCCTTTTTCACCATAGCCGTCTATGGGCTTCCAAATATCACTTGGACAACTCCAAAAGAACAGACGTAGCAAAGGCTTCTTGAAGGGAAAGATGTAACTCTGTGAGATGAATTAACAGAACACAAAGCAGTTTCTCAGAAAGCTTCTTTCCAGTTTTTAACGAAAGATATTTCCTTTTTCACCATAGCCCTCTATGGGCTTCCAAATATCACTTTGCCACTTCCACAAGAAAAGCCTTAGCGAAAGGCTTCTTGAAGGGAAAGCTGTAACTCTCTGAGATGAATTAACAAAACACAAAGCAGTTTCTCACAAAGCTTCTTTCCAGTTTTCAATGGAAGATATTTCCTTTTTCACCATAGCCCTCTATGGGCTTCGACATATCACCTTGCAAATTCCACAAGAAAAGCCTTAGCGAAAGGCTTCTTGAAGGGAAAGATTTAACTCTCTGAGATGAATTAACAGAACACAAAGCTGTTTCTCAGAAAGCTTCTTACCAGTTTTTAATGGAAGATATTTCCTTTTTCACCATTGACCTCTTGGGGCTTCGAAATATCACTTTTCCACTTCCACAAGAACTGCCTTAGCGAAAGGCTTCTTGACTGGAAAGCTGTAACCCTGTGAGATGAATTAACAGAACACAAAGCAGTCTCTCAGAAACCTTCTTTCCAGTTTTTAGCGGAAGATATTTCCTTTTTCACCATTGACCTCTAGGGGCTTCCTAATATCACTTTGCCCCTTCCACAAGAAAAGCCTTAGCGAAAGGCTTCTTGAGTGGAAAGCTGTAACTCTGTGAGATGAATTAACAGAACACAAAGCAGATTCTCAGAAAGCTTCTGTCCAGTTTTTAACGGAAGACATTTCCTTTTTCACCATAGCCCTCTATGGGCTTCCAAATCTCACCTTGCAAATTCCACAAGAACAGCCTTAGCGAAAGGCTTCTTGAAGGGAAAGATATAACTCTGTGAGGTGAATTAACAGAACACAGAGCAGTTTCTCACAAAGCTTCTTTCCAGTTTTTAACGGAAGATATTTCCTTTTTCACCATAGCCCTCTATGGGCTCCCCAATATCACTGTGCCACTTCCACAAGAAAAGCCTTAGCCAAAGGCTTCTTGAGTGGGAAGCTGTAACTCTCTGAGATGAATTAACAGAACACAAAGCAGTTTCTCACAAAGCTTCTTTCCAGTTTTTAACGGAAGATATTTCCTTTTTCACCATAGCCGTCTATGGGCTTCCAAATATCACTTGGACAACTCCAAAAGAACAGACTTAGCAAAGGATTCTTGAAGGGAAAGATGTAACTCTGTGAGATGAATTAACAGAACACAAAGCAGTTTCTCACAAAGCTTCTTTCCATTTTTTAACGGAAGATAATTCCTTTTTCACCATAGCCCTCTACGGGCTTCCAAATATCACTTTGCCACTTCCACAAGAACAGCCTTAGCGAAAGACTTCCTGAAGGGAAAGCTGTAACTCTCTGAGATGAATTAACTGAACACAAATCAGTTTCTCAGAAAGCTTCTTTCCAGTTTTTAACGGAAGATATTTCCTTTTTCACCATAGCCCTCCATGGGCTTCGACATATCACCTTGCAAATTCCACAAGAAAAGCCTTAGCGAAAGGCTTCTTGAGTGGAAAGCTGTAACTCTGTGAGAGGAATTAACAGAACACAAAGTAGTTTCTCAGAAGCTTCTTTCCAGTTTTTAACGGAAGATATTTCCTTTTTCACCGTAGCCCTCTATGGGCTTCCAAATATCACCTTGCAAATTCCACAAGAACAGCCTTAGCGAAAGGCTTCTTGAAGGGAATGATGTAACTCTCTTAGATGAATTAACAGAACACAAAGCAGTTTCTCACATAGCTTCTTTCCAGTTTTTAATGGAAGATATTTCCTTTTTCACCAAAGCCCTCTAAGGGCTTCCAAATATCACTTTGCAAATTCCAGAAGAACAGCCTTAGCGAAAGGCTTCTTGAAGGGAAAGATGCAACTCTGTGAGATGAATTAACAGAACACAAAGCAGTTTATCAGAAAGATTCTTTCGAGTTTTTAACGGAAGATATTTCCTTTTTCACCTTTGACCTCTTTGGGCTTCCAACTATCACTTTGCCACTTCCACAAGAAAAGGCTTAGCGAAATGCTTCTTGAGTGGAAAGCTGTAACTCTGTGAGATGAATTAACAGAACACAAAGTAGTTTCTCAGAAAGCTTCTTTCCAGTTTTTAGCGGAAGATATTTCCTTTTTCACCAGGCCCTCTATGGGCTTCCAAATATCACCTTGCAAATTCCACAAGAACAGCCTTAGCTAAAGGCTTCTTGAAGGGAAAGATGTAACTCTCTGAGATGAATTAACAGAACACAAAGCAGTTTCTCACAAAGCTTCTTTCGAGTTTTTAACGGAAGATATTTCCTTTTTCACCATAGCCCTCTATGGGCTTCCAAATATCACTTTGCCAATTCCACAAGAACAGCCTTAGCGAAAGGCTTCTTGAAGAGAAAGATGTAACTCTGTGAGATGAACTAACAGAACACAAAGCAGTTTCTCAGAAAGCTTCTTTCCAGTTTTTAACGGAAGATATTTCCTTTGTCACCATAGCCTTCTATGGGATTCCCAATATCACTTTGCCACTTCCACAAGAAAAGCCTTAGCGAAAGGCTTCTTTAGTGGGAAGCTGTAACTCTGTGAGATGAATTAACAGAACACAAAGCAGTTTCTCACAAAGCTTCTTTCCAGTTTTAAATGGAAGATATTTCCTTTTCCACCATAGCCCTCTACGGGCTTCTAAATATCACTTTGCAAATTCCAGAAGAACAGCCTTAGCGAAAGGCTTCTTCAAGGGAAAGATGTAACTCTCTGAGATGAATTAACAGAACACAAATCAGTTTCTCAGAAAGCTTCTTTCCAGTTTTTAACGGAAGATATTTCCTTTTTCACCATCGCCGACTATGGGCTTCCAAATATCAGTTTGCCAATTCCACAAGAGCAGTCTTAGTGAAAGGCTTCTTGAAGGGAAAGATTCAATCCTGTGAGATGAATTAACAGAACACAAAGCAGTTTCTCAGAAAACTTCTTCCCAGTTTTTAACGGAAGATATTTCCTTTTTCACCATAGCCCTCTATGGGCTTCAAAATATCACTTTGCCACTTCCACAAGAACAGCCTTAGCGAAAGGCTTCTTGAAGGGAAAGATGTAACTCTCTGAGATGAATTAACAGAACACAAAGCAGTTTGTCAGAAAGCTTCTTTCCGGTTTTTAACGGAAGATATTTCCTTTTTCACCATAGCCCTCTATTGGCTTCCAAATATCACTTTGACACTTCCACAATAACAGTCTTAGCGAAAGGCTTCTTGAGTGGAAAGCTGTAACTCCCTGAGTTGAAGTAACAGAACACAAAGCAGCTTCTCAGAAAGCTTCTTTCCTGGTTTTAGTGTAAGATATTTCCTTTTTCACCATAGCCCTCTATGGGCTTCCAAATATCACTTTGCCAATTAATCAAGAACAGCCTTAGCGAAAGGCTTCTTGAAGGGAAAGATGTAACTCTGTGAGATGAATTAACAGAACACAAAGCAGTTTCTCAGAAAGCTTCTTTCCAGTTTTTAACGGAAGATATTTCCTTTGTCACCATAGCCTTCTATGGGATTCCCAATATCACTTTGCCACTTCCACAAGAAAAGCCTTAGCGAAAGGCTTCTTTAGTGGGAAGCTGTAACTCTGTGAGATGAATTAACAGAACACAAAGCAGTTTCTCACAAAGCTTCTTTCCAGTTTTAAATGGAAGATATTTCCTTTTCCACCATAGCCCTCTACGGGCTTCTAAATATCACTTTGCAAATTCCAGAAGAACAGCCTTAGCGAAAGGCTTCTTCAAGGGAAAGATGTAACTCTCTGAGATGAATTAACAGAACACAAATCAGTTTCTCAGAAAGCTTCTTTCCAGTTTTTAACGGAAGATATTTCCTTTTTCACCATAGCCCTCTATTGGCTTCCAAATATCACTTTGACACTTCCACAATAACAGTCTTAGCGAAAGGCTTCTTGAGTGGAAAGCTGTAACTCCCTGAGTTGAAGTAACAGAACACAAAGCAGCTTCTCAGAAAGCTTCTTTCCTGGTTTTAGTGTAAGATATTTCCTTTTTCACCATAGCCCTCTATGGGCTTCCAAATATCACTTTGCCAATTCCTCAAGAACAGCCTTAGCGAAAGGCTTCTTGAAGGTAAAGCTGTAAATCCGTGAGATGAATTAACAGAACACAAAGCTGTTACTCAGAAAGCTTCTTTCCAGTGTTTAACGGAAGATATTTCCTTTTTCACCATAGCCCTCTGAGGGCTTCCCAATATCACTTTGCCACTTCCACAAGAAAAGCCCTAGAAAAAGGCTTCTTGAGTGTAAAGCTGTAACTCTCTGAGATGAATTAACAGAACACAAGGCAGTTTCTCACAAAGCTTCTTTCCAGGTTTAATGGAAGATATTTCCTTTTTCACCATAGCCCTCTATGGGCTTCCAAATATCACTTTACCAAATCCACAAGAACAGCCTTAGGGAAAGGCTTCTTGAAGGGAAAAATGTAACTCTCTGAGATGAATTAACAGAACACAAAGCAGTTTCTCAGAAAGCTTCTTTCCAGTTTTTATCGGAAGATATTTCCTTTTTCACCATTGCCCCTTAAGCGCTTCCAAATATCACTTTGCAAATTCCACAAGAACAGGCTCAGTGAAAGGCTTCTTGAAGGGAAAGCTATAATTCTGTGAGATGAATTAACAGAACAGAAAGCAGTTTCTCAGAAAGCTTCTTTCCAGTTTTTAACGGAAGATATTTCCCTTTTCACCACAGCCCTCTATGGGCTTCCAAATATCACTTTGCAATTTTCAGTAAAACAGCCTTAGGGAAAGGCTTCTTGAAGGGAAAGATGTCACTCTCTGAGATGAATTAACAGAACACAAAGCAGTTTCTCACAAAGCTTCTTTCCAGTTTTTAACGGAAGATATTTCCCTTTTCACCATAGCCCTCTAAGGGCTTCCAAATATCAGTTTGCAAATTCCACAAGAACAGCATTAGCGAAAGGCTTCTTGAGTGGAAGCTGTAACTCTGTGAGATGAATTAACAGAACACAAAGCAGTTTCTCAGAAAGCTTCTTTCCAGTTTTTAACGGAAGATATTTCCTTTTTCACCATAGCCCTCTATGGGCTTAAAAATATCACCTTGCAAATTCCAGAAGAACAGCCTTAGCGAAAGGCTTCTTGAAGGGAAAGATGTAACTCTCTGAGATGAATTAACAGAACACAAAGCAGTTTCTCAGAAAGCTTCTTTCCAGTTTCTAACGGAAGATATTTCCTTTTTCACCATAGCACTCTATGGGCTTCCAAATATCACTTTGCCACTTCCACAATAACAGTCTTACCGAAAGGCTTCTTGAGTGGAAAGCTGTAACTCTCTGAGTTGAGTTAACAGAACACAAAGCAGTTTCTCAGAAAGCTTCTTTCCAGTTTTTAGTGTAAGATATTTCCTTTTTCACCATAGCCCTCTATGGGCTTCCAAATATCACTTTGGCAATTCCACAAGAACAGCCTTAGCGAAAGGCTTCTTGAAGCAAAAGCTGTAACTCCGTCAGATGAATTAACAGAACACAAAGCAGTTTCTCAGAAAGCTTCTTTCCAGTTTTTAGTGTAAGATATTTCCTTTTTCACCATAGCCCTCTATGGGCTTCCAAATATCACTTTGGCAATTCCACAAGAACAGCCTTAGCGAAAGGCTTCTTGAAGCAAAAGCTGTAACTCCGTCAGATGAATTAACAGAACACAAAGCAGTTTCTCAGAAAGCTTCTTTCCAGTTTTTAACGGAAGATATTTCCTTTTTCACCATAGCCCTCTATGGGCTTCCAAATATCACTTTGCCACTTCCACAAGAAAAGCCTTAGAAAAAGGCTTCTTGAGTGGAAAGCTGTAACTCTCTGAGATGAATTAACAGAACACAAAGCAGTTTCTCACAAAGCTTCTTTCCAGTTTTTAATGGAAGATATTTCCTTTTTCACCATAGCCCTCTATGGGATTCCAAATATCACGTTAGCACTTCCACAATAACAGTCTTAGTGAAAGGCTTCTTGAGTGGAAAGCTGTAACTCTCTGAGTTGAATTAACAGAACACAAAGCAGTTTCTCAGAAAGTTTCTTTCCAGTTTTTAGTGTAAGATATTTCCTTTTTCACCATAGCCCTCTATGGGCTTCCAAATATCACTTTGCCACTTCCACAAGAACAGCCTTAGCGAAAGACTTCTTGAAGGGAAATATGTAACTTTCTGAGATGAATTTACAGAACGCAAAGCAGTTTCTCAGAAAGCTTATTTCCAGTTTTTAACGGAAGATATTTCCTTTTTCACCGTTGACTTCTAAGGGCTTCCAAATATCACTTTGCCCCTTCCACAAGAAAAGCCTTAACGAAAGGCTTCTTCAGTGGAAAGCTTTAACTCTCTGAGGTGAATTAACAGAACACAAAGCAGTTTCTCAGAAAGCTTCTTTCCAGTTTTTAACGGAAGATATTTCCTTTTTCACCATAGCCCCCTATGGGCTTCCAAATATCACTTTGCCAATTCCACAAGAACAGCCTTAGCGAAAGTCTCCTTGAAAGGAAAGATGTAACTCTGTGAGATGAATTAACAGAACACAAAGCAGCTTCTCAGAAGGCTTCTTTCCAGTTTTGAACGGAAGATATTTCCTTTGTCACCATAGCGTTCTATGGGCTTCCCAATATCACTTTGCCACTTCCACAAGAACAGTCTTAGCGAAAGGCTTCTTGAGTGGAAAGCTGTAACTCTGTGAGATGAATTAACAGAACACAAAGCAGATTCTCAGAAAGCTTCTTTCCAGTTTTTAACGGAAGATATTTCCTTTGTCACCATAGCCCTCTATGGGCTTCCACATATCACCTTGCAAATTCCAGAAGAACAGCCTTAGCGAAAGGCACTTGTAGGGAAAGATGTAACTCTCTGAGATGAATTAACAGAACACAAAGTAGTTTCTCAGAAAGCTTCTTTCCAGTTTTTAACGGAAGATATTTCCTTTTTCACAGTAGCCCTCTATTGGCTTCCAAATATCACTTTCCCAATTCCAAAGAAGAGCCTTAGAGAAAGGCTTCTTGAAGGGAAAGATGTAACTCTCTGAGATGAATTAACAGAACAGAAAGAAGTTTCTCAGAAAGCTTCTTTCCAGTTTTTAACGGAAGATAATTCCTTTTTCACCATAGCCCTCTATGGGCTTCCCAATATCACTTTGCAACTTCCACAAGAAAAGCCTTAGCCAAAGGCTTCTTGAGTGGAAAGCTGTAACTCTGTGAGATGAATTAACAGAACACAAATAAGTTTCTCAGAAAGCTTCTTTCCAGTTTTTAACGGAAGATATTTTTTTTTTCACCATAGCCCTCTACGGGCTTCCACATATCACCTTGCAAATTCCACAAGAAAAGCCTTAGCGAAAGGCTTCTTAAAGGGAAAGATGTAACTCTCTGAAATGAATTAACAGAACACAAAGCAGTTTCTCAGAAAGCTTCTTTCCAGTTTTTAATGGAAGATATTTCCTTTTTCACCATAGCCCTCTATGGGCTTCCAAATATCACTTTGCCACTTCCACAAGAACAGCCTTAGCCGAAGACTTCTTGAAGGGAAAGATGTAACTTTCTTAGATGAATTAACAGATCACAAAGCAGTTTCTCAGCAAGCTTCTTTCCAGTTTTTAACGGAAGATATTTCCTTTTTCACCATAGCCCTCTATGGGCTTCGAAATATCACTATGCCACTTCCACAAGAAAATCCTTAGCGAAAGGCTTCTTGAGTGGAAAGCTGTTACTCTGTGACATGAATTTACAGAACACAAAGCAGTTTCTCAGAAAGATTCCTTCCAGTTTTTAATGGAAGATATTTCCTTTCTAACCATAGCCCTCGAGGGGCTTCCAAATATCACTTTCCCAATTCCACAAGAACAGCCTTAGCGAATGGTTTCTTGAAGGGAAAGCTGTAACTCTGGGAGATCAATTAACAGAACACAGAGCAGTTTCTCAGAGAGCTTCCTTCCAGTTTTTAACGGTAGATATTTCCTTTTTCACCATAGCCCTCTATGGGCTTCCAAATATCACTTTGCCAATTCCACAAAAACACCCTTAGCCAAACTCTTCTTGAAGGGAAAGATGTAACTCTGTGAGATGGATTAGCAGAACACAAAGCAGTTTCTCAAGAGCTTCTTTCCAGTTTTTAACGGAAGATATTTCCTTTTTCACCATAGCCCTCTATGTGCTTCCAAATATCACTTTTCCAATTCCACAAGAACAGCCTTAGCGAAAGGCTTCTGAAAAGGAAAGATGTAACTCTGGGAGATGAATTAACAGAACACAAAGCAGTTTCTCAGAAAGCTTCTTTCCAGTTTTTAACGGAAGATATTTCCTTTTTCACCATAGCCCTCTATGGGCTTCCAAATATCACTTTGCCTATTACACAAGAACAGCCTTAGCGAATGTCTCCTTGAAGGGAAAGATGTAACTCTGTGAGATGAATTAACAGAACACAAAGCAGTTTCTCAGAAAGCTTCTTTCCAGTTTTCAACGGAAGATATTTCCTTTGTCACCATAGCCCTCTACGGGCTTCCCAATATCACTTTGCCACTTCCACAAGAAAAGCATTAGCGAAAGGCTTCTTGAGTGGAAAGCTGTAACTCTGTGAGATGAATAAACAGAACACAAAGCAGTTTCTCACAAAGCTTCTTTCCAGTTTTTAACGGAAGATATTTCCCTTTTCACCACAGCCCTCTATGGGCTTCCAAATATCACTTTGCAATTTTCAGTAAAACAGCCTTAGGGAAAGGCTTCTTGAAGGGAAAGATGTCACTCTCTGAGATGAATTAACAGAACACAAAGCAGTTTCTCACAAAGCTTCTTTCCAGTTTTTAACGGAAGATATTTCCCTTTTCACCATAGCCCTCTAAGGGCTTCCAAATATCAGTTTGCAAATTCCACAAGAACAGCATTAGCGAAAGGCTTCTTGAGTGGAAGCTGTAACTCTGTGAGATGAATTAACAGAACACAAAGCAGTTTCTCAGAAAGCTTCTTTCCAGTTTTTAACGGAAGATATTTCCTTTTTCACCATAGCCCTCTATGGGCTTAAAAATATCACCTTGCAAATTCCAGAAGAACAGCCTTAGCGAAAGGCTTCTTGAAGGGAAAGATGTAACTCTCTGAGATGAATTAACAGAACACAAAGCAGTTTCTCAGAAAGCTTCTTTCCAGTTTCTAACGGAAGATATTTCCTTTTTCACCATAGCACTCTATGGGCTTCCAAATATCACTTTGCCACTTCCACAATAACAGTCTTACCGAAAGGCTTCTTGAGTGGAAAGCTGTAACTCTCTGAGTTGAGTTAACAGAACACAAAGCAGTTTCTCAGAAAGCTTCTTTCCAGTTTTTAGTGTAAGATATTTCCTTTTTCACCATAGCCCTCTATGGGCTTCCAAATATCACTTTGGCAATTCCACAAGAACAGCCTTAGCGAAAGGCTTCTTGAAGCAAAAGCTGTAACTCCGTCAGATGAATTAACAGAACACAAAGCAGTTTCTCAGAAAGCTTCTTTCCAGTTTTTAACGGAAGATATTTCCTTTTTCACCATAGCCCTCTATGGGCTTCCAAATATCACTTTGCCACTTCCACAAGAAAAGCCTTAGAAAAAGGCTTCTTCAGTGGAAAGCTGTAACTCTCTGAGATGAATTAACAGAACACAAAGCAGTTTCTCACAAAGCTTCTTTCCAGTTTTTAATGGAAGATATTTCCTTTTTCACCATAGCCCTCTATGGGATTCCAAATATCACGTTAGCACTTCCACAATAACAGTCTTAGTGAAAGGCTTCTTGAGTGGAAAGCTGTAACTCTCTGAGTTGAATTAACAGAACACAAAGCAGTTTCTCAGAAAGTTTCTTTCCAGTTTTTAGTGTAAGATATTTCCTTTTTCACCATAGCCCTCTATGGGCTTCCAAATATCACTTTGCCACTTCCACAAGAACAGCCTTAGCGAAAGACTTCTTGAAGGGAAATATGTAACTTTCTGAGATGAATTTACAGAACGCAAAGCAGTTTCTCAGAAAGCTTATTTCCAGTTTTTAACGGAAGATATTTCCTTTTTCACCGTTGACTTCTAAGGGCTTCCAAATATCACTTTGTCCCTTCCACAAGAAAAGCCTTAACGAAAGGCTTCTTCAGTGGAAAGCTTTAACTCTCTGAGGTGAATTAACAGAACACAAAGCAGTTTCTCAGAAAGCTTCTTTCCAGTTTTTAACGGAAGATATTTCCTTTTTCACCATAGCCCCCTATGGGCTTCCAAATATCACTTTGCCAATTCCACAAGAACAGCCTTAGCGAAAGTCTCCTTGAAAGGAAAGATGTAACTCTGTGAGATGAATTAACAGAACACAAAGCAGCTTCTCAGAAGGCTTCTTTCCAGTTTTGAACGGAAGATATTTCCTTTGTCACCATAGCGTTCTATGGGCTTCCCAATATCACTTTGCCACTTCCACAAGAACAGTCTTAGCGAAAGGCTTCTTGAGTGGAAAGCTGTAACTCTGTGAGATGAATTAACAGAACACAAAGCAGATTCTCAGAAAGCTTCTTTCCAGTTTTTAACGGAAGATATTTCCTTTGTCACCATAGCCCTCTATGGGCTTCCACATATCACCTTGCAAATTCCAGAAGAACAGCCTTAGCGAAAGGCACTTGTAGGGAAAGATGTAACTCTCTGAGATGAATTAACAGAACACAAAGTAGTTTCTCAGAAAGCTTCTTTCCAGTTTTTAACGGAAGATATTTCCTTTTTCACAGTAGCCCTCTATTGGCTTCCAAATATCACTTTCCCAATTCCAAAGAAGAGCCTTAGAGAAAGGCTTCTTGAAGGGAAAGATGTAACTCTCTGAGATGAATTAACAGAACAGAAAGAAGTTTCTCAGAAAGCTTCTTTCCAGTTTTTAACGGAAGATAATTCCTTTTTCACCATAGCCCTCTATGGGCTTCCCAATATCACTTTGCAACTTCCACAAGAAAAGCCTTAGCCAAAGGCTTCTTGAGTGGAAAGCTGTAACTCTGTGACATGAATTAACAGAACACAAATAAGTTTCTCAGAAAGCTTCTTTCCAGTTTTTAACGGAAGATATTTTTTTTTCACCATAGCCCTCTACGGGCTTCCACATATCACCTTGCAAATTCCACAAGAAAAGCCTTAGCGAAAGGCTTCTTAAAGGGAAAGATGTAACTCTCTGAGATGAATTAACAGAACACAAAGCAGTTTCTCAGAAAGCTTCTTTCCAGTTTTTAATGGAAGATATTTCCTTTTTCACCATAGCCCTCTATGGGCTTCCAAATATCACTTTGCCACTTCCACAAGAACAGCCTTAGCCGAAGACTTCTTGAAGGGAAAGATGTAACTTTCTTAGATGAATTAACAGATCACAAAGCAGTTTCTCAGCAAGCTTCTTTCCAGTTTTTAACGGAAGATATTTCCTTTTTCACCATAGCCCTCTATGGGCTTCGAAATATCACTATGCCACTTCCACAAGAAAATCCTTAGCGAAAGGCTTCTTGAGTGGAAAGCTGTTACTCTGTGACATGAATTTACAGAACACAAAGCAGTTTCTCAGAAAGATTCCTTCCAGTTTTTAATGGAAGATATTTCCTTTCTAACCATAGCCCTCGAGGGGCTTCCAAATATCACTTTCCCAATTCCACAAGAACAGCCTTAGCGAATGGTTTCTTGAAGGGAAAGCTGTAACTCTGGGAGATCAATTAACAGAACACAGAGCAGTTTCTCAGAGAGCTTCCTTCCAGTTTTTAACGGTAGATATTTCCTTTTTCACCATAGCCCTCTATGGGCTTCCAAATATCACTTTGCCAATTCCACAAAAACACCCTTAGCCAAACTCTTCTTGAAGGGAAAGATGTAACTCTGTGAGATGGATTAGCAGAACACAAAGCAGTTTCTCAAGAGCTTCTTTCCAGTTTTTAACGGAAGATATTTCCTTTTTCACCATAGCCCTCTATGTGCTTCCAAATATCACTTTTCCAATTCCACAAGAACAGCCTTAGGGAAAGGCTTCTGAAAAGGAAAGATGTAACTCTGGGAGATGAATTAACAGAACACAAAGCAGTTTCTCAGAAAGCTTCTTTCCAGTTTTTAACGGAAGATATTTCCTTTTTCACCATAGCCCTCTATGGGCTTCCAAATATCACTTTGCCTATTACACAAGAACAGCCTTAGCGAATGTCTCCTTGAAGGGAAAGATGTAACTCTGTGAGATGAATTAACAGAACACAAAGCAGTTTCTCAGAAAGCTTCTTTCCAGTTTTGAACGGAAGATATTTCCTTTGTCACCATAGCCCTCTACGGGCTTCCCAATATCACTTTGCCACTTCCACAAGAAAAGCATTAGCGAAAGGCTTCTTGAGTGGAAAGCTGTAACTCTGTGAGATGAATAAACAGAACACAAAGCAGTTTCTCACAAAGCTTCTTTCCAGTTTTTAATGGAAGATATTTCCTTTTCCACCATAGCCGTCTATGGGCTACTAAATATCACTTTGCAAATTCCAGAAGAACAGCCTTAGAGAAAGGCTACTTCAAGGGAAAGATGTAACTCTGTGAGATGAATTAACAGAACACAAAGCAGTTTCTCAGAGCGCTTCTTTCCAGTTTTTAACGGAAGATATTTCCTTTTTCCCCATTGCCCCCTATGGGCTTCCAAATATCACTTTGCAAATTCCACAAGAACAGTCTTAGCGAAAGACTTCTTGAAAGGAAAGCTGTAACTCTGTGAGATGAATTAACAGAACACAAAGCAGTTTCTTTGAAAGCTTCTTTCCAGTTTTTAACGGAAGATATTTCCTTTGTCACCATAGCCCTCTATGTGCTACCAAATATCACCTTGCAAATTCCAGAAGAACAGCCTTAGCGAAAGGTTTCTTGAAGGGAAAGATGTAACTCTCTGAGATGAATTAACAGAACACAAAGTAGTTTCTCAGAAAGCTTCTTTCCAGTTTTTAACGGACGATATATCCTTTTTCACAATAGCCCTCTATGGGCTTCCAACTATCACATTGCCAATTCCACAAGAATAGACTTAGCGAAAGGTTCTTGAAGGGAAAGATGTAATTCTGTGAGATGAATTAACAGAACACAAAGCAGTTTCTCAGAAAGCTTCTTTCCAGTTTTTAACGGAAGATATTTCCTTTTTAACCATAGACCTCTTTGGGCTTCCGAATATCACTTTTCAAATTCCACAAGAACAGTCTCAGCAAAAGGCTATTTGAGGTGAAAGCTGTAACTCTGTGAGATGAATTAACAGAACACAAAGCAGTTTCTCAGAAAGCTTCTTTCAATTTTTTAACGGAAGATATTTCCTTTTTCACCATCGCAGTCTATGGACTTCCAAATATCTGTTTGCCAATTCCACAATAACAGTCTTAGTGAAAGGCTTCTTGAAGGGAAAGATGCAACTCTGTGAGATGAATTAACAGAACACAAAGCAGTTTCTCAAAAAACTTCTTTCCAGTTTTTAACGGAAGGTATTTCCTTTTTCACCATAGCCCCCTATGGGCTTCCAAATATCACTTTGCCATTTCCACAAGAACAGCCTTAGCGAAAGACTTCTTGAAGGGAAAGATGAAACTCTCTGAGATGAATTAACAGAACACAAAGCAGTTTTTCAGAAAGCTTCTTTCCAGTTTTTAACTGAAGATATTTCCTTTTTCACCATAGCCCTCTATGGGATTCCAAATATCACTTTGCAAATTCCACATGAAGAGTCTTAGCGAAAGGCTTCTTAAGTGGAAAGCTGTAACTCTGTGAGTTGAATTAACAGAACACAAAGCAGTTTCTCAGAAAGTTTCTTTCCAGTTTTTAGTGGAAGTTATTTCCTTTTTCACCATAGCCCTCTATGGGCTTCCATATATCACTTTGCCAATTCCACAAGAACAGCCTTAGCGAAAGTCTTCTTGAAGGAAAAGCTGTAATTCCGTGAGATGAATTAACAGAACACAAAGCAGTTTCTCAGAAAGCTTCTTTCCAGTTTTTAACGGAAGATATTTCCTTTTTCACCATAGCCGTCTATGGGCTTCCAAATATCACTTGGACAACTCCAAAAGAACAGACGTAGCAAAGGCTTCTTGAAGGGAAAGATGTAACTCTGTGAGATGAATTAACAGAACACAAAGCAGTTTCTCAGAAAGCTTCTTTCCAGTTTTTAACGAAAGATATTTCCTTTTTCACCATAGCCCTCTATGGGCTTCCAAATATCACTTTGCCACTTCCACAAGAAAAGCCTTAGCGAAAGGCTTCTTGAAGGGAAAGCTGTAACTCTCTGAGATGAATTAACAAAACACAAAGCAGTTTCTCACAAAGCTTCTTTCCAGTTTTCAATGGAAGATATTTCCTTTTTCACCATAGCCCTCTATGGGCTTCGACATATCACCTTGCAAATTCCACAAGAACAGCCTTAGCGAAAGGCTTCTTGAAGGGAAAGATTTAACTCTCTGAGATGAATTAACAGAACACAAAGCTGTTTCTCAGAAAGCTTCTTACCAGTTTTTAATGGAAGATATTTCCTTTTTCACCATAGCCCTCTATGGGCTTCGAAATATCACTTTTCCACTTCCACAAGAACAGCCTTAGCGAAAGACTTCTTGAAGGGAAAGATGCAACCTTCTGAGATGAATTAACAGAACACAAAGCAGTTTCTCAGAAAGCTTCTTTCCAGTTTTTACCGGAAGATATTTCCTTTTTCACCATAGCCCTCTATGGGCTTCCAAATATCACTTTGCAAATTCCACAAGAACAGCCTTAGCGAAAGGCTTCTTTAAGGGAAAGATGTAACTCTGTGAGATGAATTAACAGAACACAAAGCAGTTTCTCAGAATGCTTCTTTCCAGTTTTTAATGGAAGATTTTTCCTTTTTCACCATAGCCCTCTATGGGCTTCCAAATATCACTTTGCCAATTCCAAAAGAATAGCCTTAGCGAAAGGATTCTTGAAGGGAAAGATGCAACTCTGTGACATGAATTAACAGAACACAAAGCAGTTTCTCAGAAAGCTTCTTTCCAGTTTTTAACGGGAGATATTTCCTTTTTCACCATAGCCCTCTATGGGCTTCCAAATATCACTTTGCCAATTCCACAAGAACAGACTTAGCGAAAGGGTCTTGAAGCGAAAGATGTAACTCTGTGAGATGAAATAACAGAACACAAAGCAGTTTCTCAGAAAGCTTCGTTCCAGTTTTTAACGGAAGATATTTCCTTTTCAACCATAGCCCTCTATGGGCTTCCGAATATCACTTTGCAAATTCCACAAGAACAGCCTTAGCTAAAGGCTTCTTGAAGGGAAAGCTGTAACTCTGTGAGATGAAGTAACAGAACAGAAAGCAGTTTCTCAGAAAGCTTCTTTCCACTTTTTAAAGGAAGATATTTCCTTTTTCACCATAGCACTCCATAGGCTTCCAAATATCAGTTTGCCAATTCCACAAGAACAGTCTCAGGAAAAGACTTTTAGAGTGGTATGCTGTAACTCCGTGAGATGTATTAACAGAACACAAAGCAGTTTCTCATAAAGCTTCTTTCCACTTTTTAACGGAAGATATTTCCTTTTACACCATCGCAGTCTATGGACTTCCAAATATCAGTTTGCTAATTCCACAAGAACAGTCTTTGTGAAAGGCTTTTTGAAGGGAAAGATGCAACTCTGTGAGATGAATTAACAGAACACAAAGCAGTTTCTCAGAAAACTTCTTTCCAGTTTTTAACGGAAGATATTTCCTTTTTCACCATAGCCCCATAAGGGCTTCCAAATATCACTTTGCCACTTCCACAAGAACAGCCTTACCGAAAGACTTCTTGAAGGGAAAGATGAAACTCTCTGAGATGAATTAACAGAACACAAAGCAGTTTTTCAGAAAGCTTCTTTCCAGTTTTTAACTGAAGATATTTCCTTTTTCACCATAGCCCTCTATGGGATTCCAAATATCACTTTGCACATTCCACAAGAACAGTCTTAGCGAAAGGCTTCTTGAGTGGAAAGCTGTAACTCTGTGAGTTGAATTAACAGAACACAAAGCAGCTTCTCAGAAAGTTTCTTTCCGGTTTTTAGTGGAAGATATTTCCTTTTTCACCATAGCCCTCTATGGGCTTCCAAATATCACTTTGCCAATTCCACAAGAACAGCCTTAGAGAAAGTCTTCTTGAAGGAAAAGCTGTACTTCCGGGAGATGAACTAACAGAACACAAAGCAGTTTCTCAGAAAGCTTGTTTCCAGTTTTTAACGGAAGATATTTCCTTTTTCACCATAGCCGTCTATGGGCTTCCAAATATCACTTGGACAACTCCAAAAGAACAGACTTAGCAAAGGATTCTTGAAGGGAAAGATGTAACTCTGTGAGATGAATTAACAGAACACAAAGCAGTTTCTCACAAAGCTTCTTTCCATTTTTTAACGGAAGATATTTCCTTTTTCACCATAGCCCTCTATGGGCTTCCAAATATCACCTTGCCACTTCCACAAGAACAGCCTTAGCGAAAGACTTCTTGAAGGGAAAGCTGTAACTCTCTGAGATGAATTAACAGAACACAAATCAGTTTCTCAGAAAGCTTCTTTCCAGTTTTCAACGGAAGATATTTCCTTTTTCACCATAGCCCTCTATGGGCTTCGACATATCACCTTGCAAACTCCACAAGAAAAGCCTTAGCGAAAGGCTTCTTGAAGGGAAAGATTTAACTCTCTGAGATGAATTAACAGAACACAAAGCTGTTTCTCAGAAAGCTTCTTACCAGTTTTTAATGGAAGATATTACCTTTTTCACCATAGCCCTCTATGGGCTTCGAAATATCACCTTTCCACTTTCACAAGAACAGCCTTAGCGAAAGACTTCTTGAAGGGAAAGATGCAACCTTCTGAGATGAATTAACAGAACACAAAGCAGTTTCTCAGAAAGCTTCTTTCCAGTTTTTAGCGGAAGATATTTCCTTTTTCACCATAGCCCTCTATGGGCTTCCAAATATCACTTTGCAAATTCCACAAGAACAGCCTTAGGGAAAGGCTTCTTTAAGGGAAAGATGTAACTCTGTGAGATGAATTAACAGAACACAAAGCAGTTTCTCAGAATGCTTCTTTCCAGTTTTTAATGGAAGATTTTTCCTTTTTCACCATAGCCCTCTATGGGCTTCCAAATATCACTTTGCCAATTCCAAAAGAATAGCCTTAGCGAAAGGATTCTTGAAGGGAAAGATGTAACTCTGTGAGATGAATTAACAGAACACAAAGCAGTTTCTCAGAAAGCTTCTTTCCAGTTTTTAACGGGAGATATTTCCTTTTTCACCATAGCCCTCTATGGGCTTCCAAATATCACTTTGCCAATTCCACAACAACAGACTTAGCGAAAGGGTCTTGAAGGGAAAGACGTAACTCTGTGAGATGAAATAACAGAACACAAAGCAGTTTCTCAGAAAGCTTCGTTCCAGTTTTTAACGGAAGATATTTCCTTTTCAACCATAGCCCTCTATGGGCTTCCGAATATCACTTTGCACATTCCACAAGAACAGCCTTAGCTAAAGGCTTCTTGAAGGGAAAGCTGTAACTCTGTGAGATGAAGTAACAGAACACAAAGCAGTTTCTCAGAAAGCTTCTTTCCACTTTTTAAAGGAAGATATTTCCTTTTTCACCATAGCCCTCCATAGGCTTCCAAATATCACTTTGCCAATTCCACAAGAACAGTCTCAGGAAAAGACTTTTAGAGTGGTATGCTGTAACTCCGTGAGATGTATTAACAGAACACAAAGCAGTTTCTCATAAAGCTTCTTTCCACTTTTTATCGGAAGATATTTCCTTTTACACCATCGCAGTCTATGGACTTCCAAATATCAGTTTGCCAATTCCACAAGAACAGTCTTTGTGAAAGGCTTTTTGAAGGGAAAGATGCAACTCTGTGAGATGAATTAACAGAACACAAAGCAGTTTCTCAGAAAACTTCTCTCCAGTTTTTAACGGAAGATATTTCCTTTTTCACCATAGCCCCATATGGGCTTCCAAATATCACTTTGCCACTTCCACAAGAACAGCCTTACCGAAAGACTTCTTGAAGGGAAAGATGAAACTCTCTGAGATGAATTAACACAACACAAAGCAGTTTTTCAGAAAGCTTCTTTCCAGTTTTTAACTGAAGATATTTCCTTTTTCACCATGGCCCTCTATGGGATTCCAAATATCACTTTGCAAATTCCACAAGAACAGTCTTAGCGAAAGGCTTCTTTAGTGGAAAGCTGTAACTCTGTGAGTTGAATTAACAGAACACAAAGCAGTTTCTCAGAAAGTTTCTTTCCGGTTTTTAGTGGAAGATATTTCCTTTTTCACCATAGCCCTCTATGGGCTTCCAAATATCACTTTGCCAATTCCACAAGAACAGCCTTAGAGAAAGTCTTCTTGAAGGAAAAGCTGTAATTCCGAGAGATGAACTAACAGAACACAAAGCAGTTTCTCAGAAATCTTGTTTCCAGTTTTTAACGGAAGATATTTCCTTTTTCACCATTGCCGTCTATGGGCTTCCAAATATCACTTGGACAACTCCAAAAGAACAGACTTAGCAAAGGCTTCTTGAAGGGAAAGATGTAACTCTGTGAGATGAATTAACAGAACACAAAGCTGTTTCTCAGAAAGCTTCTTTCCAGTTTTTAACGGAAGATATTTCCTTTTTCACCATAGCCCTCTATGGGCTTCCAAATATCACTTTGCCACTTCCACAAGAAAAGAATTAGCGAAAGACTTCTTGAAGGGAAAGCTGTAACTCTCTGAGATGAATTAACAGAACACAAAGCAGTTTCTCACAAAGCTTCTTTCCAGTTTTTAATGGAAGATATTTCCTTTTTCACCATAGCCCTCTATGGGCTTCCAAATATGACTTTCAAATTCCAGAAGAACAGCCTTAGCGAAAGGCTTCTTGAAGGGAAAGATGCAACTCTGTGAGATGAATTAACAGAACACAAATCAGTTTCTCAGAAAGCTTCTTTTGAGTTTTTAAAGGAAGATATTTCCTTTTTCACCATTGACCTCTTGGGGCTTCCAACTATCACTTTGCCACTTCCACAAGAACTGCCTTAGCGAAAGGCTTCTTGAGTGGAAAGGTGTAACTCTGTGAGATGAATTAACAGAACACAAAGCAGATTCTCAGAAAGCTTCTTTCCAGTTTTTAACGGAAGATATTTCCTTTTTCACCGTAGCCCTCTATGGGTTTCCAAATATCACCTTGCAAATTCCACAAGAACAGCCTTAGCGAAAGGCTTCTTGAAGGGAAAGATGTAAGTCTGTGAGATGAATTAACAGAACACAAAGCAGTTTCTCAGAAAGCTTCTTTCCACTATTTAACGGAATATATTTCCTTTTTCACCATCGCCCTCTATGGGCTTCCCAATATGACTTTGCCACTTACACAAGAAAAGCCTTAGCCAAAGGCTTCTTGAGTGGAAAGCTGTAACTCTCTGAGATGAATTAACAGAACACAAAGCAGTTTCTCACAAAGCTTCTTTCCAGTTTTTAATGGAAGATATTTCCTTTTCCACCATAGCCCTCTATGGGCTTCTAAATATCACATTGAATATTCCAGAAAAACAGCCACAGCGAAAGGCTTCTTGAAGGGAAAGATTTAACTCTCCGAGATGAACTAACAGAACACAAAGCAGTTTCTCAGAAAGCTTCTTTCCAGTTTTTAACCGTAGATATTTCCTTTTTCACCATAGCCCTCCAAGGGCTTCCAAATATCACTTTGGCAATATCAAAAGAAGAGCCTTACAGAAAGGTTTCTTAAAGGAAAGATGTAACTCTCTGAGATGAATTTACAGATCACAAAGCGGTTTCTCAGAAAGCTTCTTACCAGTTTTTAATGGAAGATATTTCCTTTTTCATCATAGCCCTCTATGGGCTTCCAAATATCACTTTGCCAATTCCACAAGAACAGCTTTTGCGAAAGGCTTCTTGAAGGGATAGCTGTAACTCTGTGAGATGAATTAACAGAACACAAAGCAGTTTCTCAGAAAGCTTCTTTCCAGTTTTTAAAGGAACATATTTCCTTTTTCTCCATAGCCCTCTATGGACTTCCAAATATCACTTTGCCAGTTCCATAAGAACAGCCTTAGTGAAAGGCTTCTTGAAAGGAAAGATGTAACTCTGTGAGATGAATTAACAGAACACAAAGCAGTTTCTCAGAAAGCTTCTTTCCAGTTTTTAACGGGAGATTTTTCTTTTTCACCATAGCCCTCTATGGGCTTCCAAATATCCCTTTGCCAATTCCACAAGAACAGCTTTTGCGAAAGGCTTCTTGAAGGGATAGCTGTAACACTGTGAGTTGAATTAACAGAACACAAAGCAGTTTCTCAGAAAGATTCCTTCTAATTTTTAACGGAAGATATTTCCTTTTTCACCATAGCCGTCTATGGGCTTCCAAATATCACTTTGCCAATTCTACAAGAACAGCCTTAGCGAAAGGCTTCTTCAGTGGAAAGATGTAACTCTGTGAGATGAATTAACAGAACACAAAGCAGTTTCTCAAAAGCTTCTTTTCAGTTTTTAAGGGAAGATATTGCCTTTTTCACCATAGCCCTCTATGGGCTTCCGAATATCACTTTGCCAATTCTTCAAGAACAGCCTTAGCGAAAGGCTTCTTGAAGGGAAAGCTGTAACTCTGTGAGATGAAATAACGGAACACAAAGCAGTTTCTCAGAAAGCTTCTTTCCAGTTTTTAACGGAAGATATTTCCTTTTTCACCATAGCCCTCTAAGGGCTTCCAAATATCACTTTGCCAATTCAGCAAGAACAGCCTTAGCGAAAGGCTTCTTGAAGGGAAAGATGTAACTATGTGAGATGAATTAACAGAACACACAGCAGTTTCTCCGAAAGCTTCTTTCCAGTTTTTAACCGGAGATAATTCCTTTTTCACCATAGCCCTCTAAGGGCTTTCAAATATCACTTTGCCAATTCCACAAGAACAACCTTAGCGAAAGGCTTCTTGAAGGGAAAGATGTAACTCTGTGAGATGAATTAACAGAACACAAAGGAGTTTCTCAGAAAGCTTCTTTCCACTTTTTAACGGAAGATATATCCTTTTTCACCATAGCCCCCTATGATCTTCCAAATATCACGTTGACAATTCCACAAGAACAGTCTTAAGTACGGCTTCTTGAGGGTAAAGCTGTAACTCTGTGAGATGAATTAATAGAACACAAAGCAGTTTCTTTGAAAGATTCTTTCCAGTTTTTAAGGGAAGATATTGCCTTTTTCACCATAGCCCTCTATGAGCTTCCAAATATCACTTTGACAATTTTACAAGAACAGCCTTAGAGAAAGGCTTCTTGAAGGGAAAGATGTAACTCTGTGAGATGAATTAACAGAACATAAAGCAGTTACTCAGAAAGCTTCTTTCCAGTTTTTAACGGAAGATATTTACTTTTTCACCACAGCCCTCTATGGGCTTCCAAATATCACTTTGCAAATTCCACAAGAACGGTCTTAGCAAAAGGCTTCTTGAAGGGAAAGGTGTAACTCTGTGAGATGAATTAACAGAACACAAAGCAGTTTTTCAGAAAGTTTCTGTCCAGTTTTTAACGGAAGACCTTTCCTTTTTCACCATAGCCCTCTATGGGCTTCCAAATATTACTTTGTCAATTCCACTAGAACGGCCTTAGCGAAAGGCTTCTTGAAGGGAAAGATGTAACTCGTGAGATGAATTAACAGAACACAAAGCAGTTTCTCAGAAAGCTTCTTTCCAGTTTTTAACGGGAGATATTTCCTTTATCACCATAACCATATAAGGGCTTCCAAATATCACTTTGCCAATTCCACAAGAACAGCCTTAGCGAAAGGCTTCTTGAAGGGAAAGATGTAACTCTGTGAGATGAATTAAGAGAACACACAGCAGTTTCTCCGAAAGCTTCTTTCCAGTTTTTAACCGGAGATAATTCCTTTTTCACCATAGCCCTCTAAGGGCTTTCAAATATCACTTTGCCAATTCCACAAGAACAGCCTTAGCGAAAGGCTTCTTGAAGGGAAAGATGTAACTCTGTGAGATGAATTAACAGAACACAAAGCAGTTTCTCAGAAAGCTTCTTTCCAGTTTTTAAATGAAGATATATCCTTTTTCACCATAGCCCCCTATGATCTTCCAAATATCACTTTGACAATTCCACAAGAACAGTCATAGAGAACGGCTTCTTGAGGGTAAAGCTGTAACTCTGTGAGATTAATTAATAGAACACAAAGCAGTTTCTTTGAAATCTTCTTTCCAGTTTTTAAGGGAAGATATTGCCTTTTTCACCGTAGCCCTCTATGAGCTTCCAAATATCACTTTGCCAATTTTACAAGAACAGCCTTAGAGAAAGGCTTCTTGAAGGGAAAGATGTAACTCTGTGAGATGAATTAACGGAACATAAAGCAGTTACTCAGAAAGCTTCTTTCCAGTTTTTAACGGAAGGTATTTACTTTTTCACCACAGCCCTCTATGGGCTTCCAAATATCACTTTGCAAATTCCACAAGAACGGTCTTAGCAAAAGGCTTCTTGAGGGGAAAGGTGTAACTCTCTGAGATGAATTAACAGAACACAAAGCATTTTATCAGAAAGCTTCTTTCCAGTTTTTAACGGAAGACATTTCCTTTTTCACCCTACCCCTCTATGGGCTTCCAAATATTACTTTGCCAATTCCACTAGAACGGCCTTAGCGAAAGGCTTCTTGAAGGGAAAGATGTAACACTGTGAGATGAATTAACAGAACACAAAGCAGTTTCTCAGAAAGCTTCTTTCCAGTTTTTAACGGGAGATATTTCCTTTATCACCATAACGATATAAGGGCTTCCAAATATCACTTTGCCATTTCCACAAGAACAGCCTTAGCGAAAGGCTTCTTGAAGGGAAAGATGTAACTCTGTGTGATGAATTAACAGAACACAAAGCAGTTTCTCAGAAAGCTTCTTTCCAGTTTTTAACGGAAGATATTTGCTTTTCCACCATAGCCCTCTATGGGCTTCCAAATATCACTTTGCAAATTCCACAAGAACAGTCTTAGAGAAAGGCTTCCTGAGGGGAAAGCTGAAACCCTGTTAGATGAACTAACAGAACACAAAGCAGTTTCTCAAAAGCTTCTTTCCAGTTTTTAAGGGAAGATATTGCCTTTTTCACCATAACCCTCTATGGGGTTCCAAGTATCACTTTGCCAATTCTGCAAGAACAGCCTTAGCGAAAAGCTTCCTGAAGGGAAAGCTGTAACTCCGTGAGATGAATTAACAGAACACAGAGCAGTTTCTCAGAACGCTTCTTTCCAGTTTTTAATGGAAGATATTTCCTTTTTCAACATAGCCCTCTATGGGCTTCCAAATATCACTTTGCCAATTCCACAAGAACAGCCTTAGCGAAAGGCTTCTTGAAGGGAAAGATGTAACTCTGTGAGATGAATTAACAGAACACACAGCAGTTTCTCCGAAAGCTTCTTTCCAGTTTTTAACGGAAGATATGTCCTTTTTCACCATAGCACTCTATGGGCTTCCAAATATCACTTTGACAATTCCACAAGAACAGTCTTAGAGAAAGGCTTCTTGAGGGTAAAGCTGTAACTCTGTGAGATGAGTTAATAGAACACAAAACACGATGTGGTGCTGAGAAGAATGTATATTCTGTTGATTTGGGGTGGAGAGTTCTATAGATGTCTATTAGGTCTGCTTGCTGCGGAGATGAGTTCAATTCCTGGATATCCTTGTTAACTTTGTGTCTCGTTGATCTGTCTAATGTTGACAGTGGAGTGTTGAAGTTTCCCATTATTATTGTATGGGAGTCTAAGTCTCTTTGTAAGTCTCTAAGGACTTGCTTTATGAATCTGGGTGCTCCTGTATTGGGTGCATATATATTTAGGATAGTTAGCTCTTCCTGTTGAATTGATCCCTTTACCATTATGTAATGGCCTTCTTTGTCTCTTTTGATCTTTGATGGTTTAAAGTCTGTTTTATCAGAGACTAGTATTGCAACCCCCGCTTTTTTTTGTTCTCCATTTGCTTGGTAAATCTTCCTCCATCCCTTTATTTTGAGCCTATGTATGTCTCTGCGTGTGAGATGGGTCTCCTGAATACAGCAGACTGATGGGTCTTGACTCTTTATCCAGTTTGCCAGTCTGTGTCTTTTAATTGGAGCATTTAGTCCATTTACATTTAAGGTTAAGATTGTTATGTGTGAACTTGATCCTGTCATGATGATACTAACTGGTTATTTTGCTCGTTAGTTGTTGCAGTTTCTTCCTAGCCTTGATGGTCTTTACATTTTGGCATATTTGTGCAATGGCTGGTACCGGTTGTTCCTTTCCATGTTTAGTGCTTCCTTCAGGGTCTCTTGTAAGGCAGGCCTAGTGGTGACAAAATCCCTAAGCATTTGCTTATCTGTAAAGGATTTCATTTCTCCTTCACTTATGAAACTTAGTTTGGCTGGATATAAAATCCTGGGTTTAAAATTATTTTCTTTAAGAATGTTGAATATTGGCCCCCACTCTCTTCTGGCTTGAAGAGTTTCTGCCGAGAGATCTGCTGTTAGTCTGATGGGCTTCCCTTTGTGGGTAACCCGACCTTTCTCTCTGGCTGCCCTTAAGATTTTTTCCTTCATTTCAACTTTGTTGAATCTGGCAATTATGTGTCTTGGAGTTGCTCTTCTCGAGGATTATCTTTGTGGCGTTCTCTGTATTTCCTGGATTTGAATGTTGGCCTGCCCTACTAGGTTGGGGAAGTTCTCCTGGATGATATCCTGAAGAGTGTTTTCCAACTTGGTTCCATTTTCCCCCTCACTTTCAGGCACCCCAATCAGACGTAGATTTGGTCTTTTTACATAATCCCATACTTCTTGCAGGCTTTGTTCATTTCTTTTTCTTCTTTTTTCTTTTGGTTTCTCTTCTCGCTTCATTTCATTCATTTGATCCTCCATCGCTGACATTCTTTCTTCCAGTTGATCGAGTCGGTTACTGAAGCTTGTGCATTTGTCACGTATTTCTCGTGCCATGGTTTTCGTCTCTTTCATTTCGTTTGTGAGCTTCTCTGCATTAATTACTCTAGCCATCAATTCTTCCACTTTTTTTTCAAGATTTTTAGTTTCTTTGCGCTGGGTACGTAATTCCTCCTTTAGCTCTGAGAAATTTGATGGACTGAAGCCTTCTTCTCTCATCTCGTCGAAGTCATTCTCCGTCCAGCTTTGATCCGTTGCTGGTGATGAGCTGCGCTCCTTTGCCGGGGGAGATGCGCTCTTATTATTTGAATTCCCAGCTTTTCTGCCCTGCTTTTTCCCCATCTTTGTGGTTTTATCTGCCTCTGGTCTTTGATGATGGTGATGTAGTGATGGGGTTTTGGTGTAGGTGTCCTTCCTGTTTGATAGCTTTCCTTCAAACAGTCAGGAACACAAAGCAGTTTCTCTGAAAGCTTCTTTCCAGTTTTTAAGGGAAGATATTGCGTTTTTCATCATAGCCCTCTGTGAGCTTCCAAATATCAATTTGCCAATTCCACAAGAAGAGTCTAGCGAAAGGCTTCTTGAAGGGAAAGCTGTAATTCTGGGAGATGAATTAAAAAAACACAAAGCAGTTTCTCAGAGAGCTTCTTTCCAGTTTTTAACGGAAGATATTTCCTTTTTCACCAGAGCCCTCTATGGGCTTCCAAATATCACTTTGCCAATTCCACAAGAACGTCCTTAGCGAAAGGCTTCTTGAAGGGAAAGATGTAACTCTGTGAGATGAATTAACAGAACACAAAGCAGTTTCTCAGAAAGCTTCTTTCCAGTTTTTAACGGAAGATATTTCCTTTTTCACCGTAGCCCTCTAAAGGCTTCCAAATATCACTTTGCCAATTCCACAAGAACAGCGTTAGCGAAAGGCTTCTTGAAGGGAAAGATGTAACTCTGTGAGATGAATTAACAGAACACAAAGCAGTTTCTCAGAAAGCTTTTTTCCAGTTTTTAACGGAAGATATTTCCTTTTTAACCATTGCCCTCTATCGGCTTCCAAATATCACTTTGCCAATTCTAGAAGAACAGCCTTAGCGAAAGACTTCTTGAAGGGAAAGATGTAACTCTCTGAGATGAATTAACAGAACACAAAGCAGTTTCTCAGAAAGATTCTTTTCAGTTTTTAACGGGAGATATTTCCTTTTTCACCATAACCGTATATGGGCTTCCAAATATCACTTTGCCAATTCCACAAGAACAGCCTTAGCGAAAGACTTCTTGAAGGGAAAGATGTAACTCTGTGAGATGACTTAACAGAACACAAAGCAGTTTCTCAGAAAGCTTCTTTCCAGTTTTTAAAGGGAGATATTTCCTTTTTCACCATAGCCCTCTATGGGCTTCCAAATATCACTTTGCCAATTCCACAAGAACAGCTTTTGCGAAAGGCTTCTTGAAGGGATAGCTGTAACTCTGGGAGATGAATTCACAGAACACAGAGCAGTTTCTCAGAAGGCTTCTTTCCAGTTTTTAAAGGAAGATAATTCCTTTTTCTCCATAGCCCTCTATGGGCTTCCAACTATCACTTTGCCAATTCCACAAGAACAGCCTTAGCGAAAGGCTTCTTGAAAGGAAAGATGTAACTCTGTGAGATGAATTAACAGAACACAAAGCAGTTTCTCAGAAAGCTTCTTTCCAGTGTTTAACGGGAGATTTTTCTTTTTCACCATAGCCCTCTATGGGCTTCCAAATATCTCTTTGCCAATTCCACAAGAACAGCTTTTGCGAAAGGCTTCTTGAAGGGATAGCTGTAACTCTGTGAGATGAATAAACAGAACACAAAGCAGTTTCTCAGAAAGCTTCTTTCTCGTTTTTAACGGAAGATATTTGATTTTTCACCATAGCCCTCTATCGACTTCCAAATACCAGTTTGCAAATTCCACAATAACAGGCTTAGAGAAAGGCTTCTTGAGGGGAAAGCTGAAACTCTGTGAGATGAACTAACAGAACACAAAGCAGTTTCTCAAAATGTTCTTTCCAGTTTTTAAGGGAAGATATTGCCTTTTTCACCATAGCCCTCTATGGGCTTCCAAATATCACTTTGCCAATTCTTCAAGAACAGACTTAGCGAAAAGCTTTTTGAAGGGAAAGCTGTAACTCTGTGAGATGAATTCACAGAACCCAAAGCAGTTTCTCAGAAAGCTTCTTTCCAATTTTTAACGGAAGATATTTCCTTTTTCAACATAGCCCTCTATGGGCTTCCAAATATCACTTTGCCAATTCCACAGGAACAGCCTTAGCGAAAGGCTTCTTGAAGGGAAAGTTGTAACTCTGTGAGATGAATTAACAGAACACAAAGCTGTTTCTCAAAAGCTTCTTTCCAGTTTTTTACGGAAGATATTTCCTTTTTCACCTCAGCCCTCTATGTGCTTCCAAATATCACTTTGCCAATTCGACACGAGTAGCCTTAGCGAAAGACTTCTTGAAAGGAAAGGTGTAATTCAGGGAGATGAATTAACAGGACACAAAGCAGTTTCTCAGAAAGCTTCTTTCAAGTTTTTAACGGAAAATATTTCCTTTTTCACTATAGTCCTGTAAGGGCTTCCAAATAACACTTTGCCAATTCTACCAGAACAGCCTTAGTGAAAGGCTTCTTGAAGGGAAAGATGTAACTCTGTGAGATGAATTAACAGAACACAAAGCATATTCTCAGAAAGCTTCTTTCCAGTTTTTAACGGAAGATATTTCCTTTGTCACCAAAGCCCTCCATGGTCTTCCAAATAACACATTGCCTATTACACAAAAACAGCCTTAGCGAAAGGCTTCTTGAAGGGAAAGATGTAACACTGTGAGATGAATTAACAGAACACAGAGCAGTTTCTCAGAAAGCTTCTTTCTAGTTTTGAACGGAAGATATTTCCTTTTTCACCATAGCCTCCTATGGTCTTCCAAATATCACTTTGACAATTTCACAAGGACAGTCTTACAGAACGGCTTCTTGACGGTAAAGCTGTAACTCTGTGAGATGAATTAATAGAACACAAAGCAGTTTCTCTGAAAGCTTCTTTTCAGTTTTTAAGGGAAGATATTGCCTTTTTCACTATAGCCCTCTATGAGCTTCCAAATATCAGTTTGCCAATTTTACAAGAAGAGGCTTAGAGAAAGGCTTCTTGAATGGAAAGATGTAACTCTGTGAGATGAATTAACTGAACATAAAGCAGTTACTCAGAAAGCTTCTTTCCAGTTTTTAACGGAAGATATTTACTTTTTCACCACAGCCCTCTAAGGTCTTCCAAATATCACTTTGCAAATTCCACAAGAACAGTCTTAGCAAAAGGCTTCTTGAGGGGAAAGCTGTAACTCTGTGAGATGAATTAACAGAACACAAAGTAGTTTATCAGAAAGCTTCTTTCCAGTTTTTAACGGAAGACATTTCCTTTTTCACCATAGCCCTCTATGGGCTTCCAAATATTACTTTGCCAATTCCACTAGAACGGCCTTAGCGAAAGGCTTCTTGAAGGGAAAGATGTAACACTGTGAGATGAAATAACAGAAAACAAAGCACATTCTGAGAAAGCTTCTTTCCAGTTTTCAACGGGAGATATTTCCTTTATCACCATAACCGTATAAGGGCTTCCAAATATCACTTTGCCAATGCCACAAGAACAGCCTTAGCGAAAGGCTTCTTGAAGGGAAAGATGTAACTCTGTGAGATGAATTAACAGAACACAAAGCAGTTTCTCAGAAAGCTTCTTTCCAGTTTTTAACAAAAGATATTTTCTTTTTCACCGTAGCCCCCTATGGGCTTCCAAATATCACTTTGAAAATTCCACAAGAACAGTCTTAGAGAAAGGCTTCTTGAGGGGAAAGCTGAAACTCTGTGAGATGAACTAACAGAACACAAAGCAGTTTCTCAAAAGCTTCTTTCCAGTTTTTAAGGGAAGATATTGCCTTTTTCACCATAGCCCTCTATGGGCTTCTAAATATCACTTTGCCAATTCTTCAAGAACAGCCTTAGCGAAAAGTTTCTTGAAGGGAAAGCTGTAACTCCGTGAGATGAATTAACAGAACACTAAGCAGTTTCTCAGAAAGCTTCTTTCCAGTTTTTAACGGAAGATATTTCCTTTTTCACCATAGCCCTCTTTGAGCTTCCAAATTTCCCTTTGCCAATTCCACAAAAACAGCCTTAGCGAAAGGCTTCTTGAAGGGAAAGCTGTCCCTCTGTGAGATGAATTAACAGAACACAAAGCAGTTTCTCAGAAAGCTTCTTTCCAGTTTTTAACGGAAGATATTGCCTTTTTCACCATAGCCCTCTAAGGGCTTCCAAATATCACTTTGCCAATTCCACAAGAACAGCCTCAGCGAAAGGCTTCTTGAAGGGAAAACTGTAACTCTGTGAGATGAATTAACAGAACACAGAGCAGTTTCTCAGAAAGTTTCTTTCCAGTTTTTAACAGAAGATATTTCCTTTTTCACCATAGCTCTCTATGGGCTTCCAAATATCACTTTGCCAATTCCACAAGAACAGCCTTAGCGAAAGGCTTCTTCAAAGGAAAGATGTAACTTAGGAAGATGAATTAACAGAACACAAAGCAGTTTCTCAGAAAGCTTCTTTCCAGTTTTTAACGGAAGATATTTCCTTTTTCACCATAGTCCTCTATGGGCTTCCAAATGTCACTTTGCCATTTCTACAAGAACAGCGTTAGCGAAAGCCTTCTTCAATGGAAAGGTGTAACTCTGTGAGATGAATTAACAGAACACAAAGCAGTTTCTCAGAAAGCTTCTTTCCAGTTTTTAACGGAAGATATTTCCTTTTTCACCATAGTCCTCTATGGGCTTCCAAATGTCACTTTGCCATTTCTACAAGAACAGCGTTAGCGAAAGCCTTCTTCAATGGAAAGGTGTAACTCTGTGAGACGAATTAACAGAAAACAAAGCATTTTCTCAAAATGTTTCTTACCAGTTTTTAACGGAAGATATTTCCTTTTTCCGCATAGCCCTCTGTGGGCTTCCAAATATCACTTTGGTAATTCCATAAGAACAGCCTTAGCGAAAGGCTTCTTGAAGGGAATGCTGTAACTCTGTGAGATGAATTAACAGAACACAAAGCAGTTTCTCAGAAAGCTTCTTTCCAGTTTATAACGGAAGATATTTGCTTTTTCACCATAGCCCTCTATAAGCTTACAAATATCACTTTGCAAATTCCACAAGAATAGTCTTAGATAAAAGGCTTCTTGAGGGGAAAGATGTAACTCTGTGTGATGAATTAACAGAACACAAAGCAGTTTCTCAGAAAGCTTCTTTCCAGTTTTTAACGGAAGACATTTCCTTTTTCACCATAGCCCTCTATGGGCTTCCAAATATCACTTTGCCAATATCACAAGAACAGCTTTAGCGAAAGGCTTCTTGTACGGAAAGATGTAACTCTGCGAGATGAATTAACAAAACACAAAGGAGTTTCTCAGAAAGCTTCTTTCCAGTTTTTAACGGAAGATATTTCCATTTTCACCATAGCCCTCTATGGTCTTCCAAATATCACTTTACCCATTTCACAAGAAGAGTCTCAGCGAAAGGCTTCTTGAAGGGAAAGCAGTAATTCTGGGAGATGAATTAACAGAACACCCAGCAGTCTCTCAGAGAGCTTCTTTCCAGTTTTTAACGGAAGATATTTCCTTTTTCACCATAGCCCTCTATGGGCTTCCAAATATCACTTTGCAAATTCCACAAATACAGTCTTAGCGAAAGGTTTCTTCAGGGTAAAGCTGTAACTCTGTGAGCTGAATTAACAGAACACAAAGCAGTTTCTCAGAATGCTTCTTTCCAGTTTTTAAAGGGAGATATTTCCTTTTTCACCGTAGCCCTCTATATGCTTCCAAATATCACTTTGCCAGTTCCACAAGAACAGCCTTTGCGAAAGGCTTCTTGAAGGGAAAGCTGTAACTCTCGGAGATGAATTAACAGAACACAGAGCGCTTTCTCAGAAAGCTTCTTTGCAGTTTTTAACGGAAGATATTTCCTTTTTCACCATAGCCCTCTAAGGGCTTTCAAATATCACTTTGCCATTTCCACAAGAACAGCCTTAGCGAAAGGCTTCTTGAAGGGAAAATGTAAATCTGTGAGATGAATTAACAGGATACAAAGCAGTTTCTCAGATAGCTTCTTTAGAGTTTTTCACGGAAGATATGTATTTTTGACCATAGCCCTCTATGGGCTTCCAAATATCACTTTGCCAATCCTACAAGAAGAGCCTTAGCTATAGGCTTCTTGAAGGGAAAGATGTAATTCTGTTAGGTGAATTAACAGAACACAAAGCAGTTTCTCAGAAAGCTTCTTTCCAGTTTTTAACGGAAGATATTTCCTTTTTCACCACAGCCCTCAAGGGGCTTCCTAATATCACTTTACCAATTCCACAAGAACTGCCTTTGTGAAAGGCTTCTTGAAGGGAAAGCTGAAAATCTATGAGATGAATTAACAGAACACAGAGCAGTTTCTCAGAAAGTTTCTTTCCAGTTTTTAACGGAAGATATTTCCTTTTTCACCATAGCCGTCTATGGGCTTCCAAATATCACTTTTCCATTTCCACAAGAACAGCCTTAGCGAAAGGCTTTTTGAATGGAAAGATGTAACTGTGTGATATGAATCAACAGAACACAAAGCAATTTCTGAAAAGCTTCTTTCCAGTTTTTAAGGGAAGATATTGCCTTTTTCACCTTAGGCCTCTATGGGCTTCCAAATATCACTTTGCCAATTCTTCAAGAACAGCCTTAGCGAAAAGCTTCTTGAAGGGAAAGCTGTAACTCCGTGAGATGAATTACCACAACACAAAGCAGTTTCTCAGAAAGTTTCTTTCCAGTTTTTAACGGAAGATATTTCCTTTTTCACCGTAGCCCTCTATGGGCTTCCAAATATCACTTTGCCAATTCCACAAGAACAGCCTTAGCGAAAGGCTTCTTGAAGGGAAAGATGTAACTCTGTGAGATCACTTAATAGAATACAAAGCAGTTTCTCAGAAAGCTTCTTTCCTGTATTTTACGGAAGATATTTCCTTTTTCACCATAGCCCTCTAAGGGATTCCAAATATCTCTTTGCAAATTCCATAAGAACAGCCTTAGCGAAAGGGTTTTTGAAGGGAAAGTTGTAACTCTGTGCGATGGATTGACAGAACACAAACCAGTTTCTCAGAAAGCTTCTTTCCAGTTTTTAACGGAAGACATTTCCTTTTTAACCATTGCCCTCTATTGGCTTCCAAATATCACTTTGCCAATTCCACAAAAACAGTCTTAGAGAACGGCTTCTTGAGGGAAAAGTTGTAACTCAGTGAGATGAATTAATAGAACACAAAGCAGTTTCTTTGAAAGCTTCTTACCAGTTTTTAAGGGAAGATATTGCCTTTTTCACTACAGCCCTGTATGAACTTCCAAATATCACTTTGCCCATTTTACAAGA
The DNA here is from genome assembly GCF_047675955.1 of Chlorocebus sabaeus. NCBI lineage: Eukaryota > Metazoa > Chordata > Mammalia > Primates > Cercopithecidae > Chlorocebus > Chlorocebus sabaeus. The sequence goes on from NC_132909.1 coordinate 37,574,984, forward strand.
ACAGCCTTAGAGAAAGGCTTCTTGAAGGGAAAGATGTAACTCTGTGAGATGAATTAACAGAACAAAAAGCAGTTACTCAGAAAGCTTCTTTCCAGTTTTTAACGGAAGATATTTACTTTTTCACCACAGCCCTCTATGGGCTTCCAAATATGCCTTTGCAAATTCCACAAGAACAGTCTTAGCCAAAGGCTTCTTGAGGGGAAAGGTGTAACTCTGTGAGATGAATTAACAGAACAGAAAGCAGTTTCTCAGAAAGCTTCTTTCCAGTTTTTAACGGAAGACATTTCCTTTTTCACCATAGCCCTCTATTGGCTTCCAAATATTACTTTGCCAATTCCACCAGAACGGCCTTAGCGAAAGGCTTCTTGAAGGGAAAGATGTAACTCGTGAGATGAATTAACAGAACACAAAGCAGTTTCTCAGAAAGCTTCTTTCCAGTTTTTAACGGAAGATATTTGCTTTTTCACCATAGCCCTCTATGGGCTTCCAAATATCACTTTTCATATTCCACAAGAACAGTCTTAGGAAAGGCTTCTTGAGGGGAAAGCTGAAACCCTGTGAGATGAACTAACAGAACACAAAGCAGCTTCTGAAAAGCTTCTTTCCAATTTTTAAGGGAAGATATTGCCTTTTTCACCATATCCTTCTATGAGATTCCAAATATCACTTAGCCAATTCTTCAAGAACAGCCTTAGCGAAAAGCTTCTTGAAGGGAAAGCTGTAACTCCGTGAGATGAATTAACACAACACAAAGCAGTTTCTCAGAACGCTCCTTTCCAGTTTTGAACGGAAGATATTTCCTTTTTCACCATAGCCCTCTATGGGCTTCCAAATATCACTTTGCCAATTCCACAAGAACAGCCTTAGCGAAAGGCTTCTTGAAGGGAAAGATGTAACTCTGTGAGATGAATTAACAGAACACAAAGCAGTTTCTCAGAAAGCTTCTTTCCAGTTTTTAACGGAAGATATGTCCTTTTTCACCATAGCACTCTATGGGCTTCCAAATATCACTTTGACCATTCCACAAGAACAGTCTTAGAGAAAGGCTTCTTGAAGGTAAAGCTGTAACTCTGTGAGATGAATTAATAGAACACATAGCAGTTTCTCAGAAAGCTTCTTTCCAGTTTTTAACGGAAGATATTTCCTTTTTCACCGTAGCCCTCTATGGGCTTCCAAATATCACTTTGCCAATTCCACAAGAACAGTCTTAGAGAAAGGCTTCTTGAGGGGAAAGCTGAAACTCTGTGAGATGAACTAACAGAACACAAATCAGTTTCTCAAAAGCTTCTTTCCAGTTTTTAAGGGAAGACATTGCCTTTTTCACGATAGCCCTCTACGGACTTCCAAATATCACTTTGCCAATTCTTCAAGAACAGCCTTAGCGAAAAGTTTCTTGAAGGGAAAGCTGTAACTCCGTGAGATGAATTAACAGAACACAAAGCAGTTTCTCAGAAAGCTTCTTTCCAGGTTTTATCGGAAGATATATCCTTTTTCACCATAGCCCTCTATGGGCTTCCAAATATCGCTTTTCCAATTCCACAAGAAGAGCCTTAGCGAAAGGCTTCTTGAAGGGAAAGCTGTAACTCTCTGAGATGAATTAACAGAACACAAAGCAGTTTCTCAGAAAGCTTCCTTCCAGTTTTTAACGGAAGATATTTCCTTTTTCACCATAGCCCTCTATGGGCTTCCAAATATCCCTTTGCCAATTCCACAAGAACAGCCTCAGCGAAAGGCTTCTTGAAGGGAAAGCTGTAACTCTGTGAGATGAATTAACAGAACACAGAGCAGTTTCTCAGAAAGTTTCTTTCCAGTTTTTAACAGAAGATATTTCCTTTTTCACCATAGCCCTCCATGGGCTTCCAAATATCACTTTGCCAATTCTACAAGAACAGCCTTTGTGAAAGGCTTCTTCAATGGAAAGATGTAACTCTTTGAGAGGAATTAACAGAACACAAAGCAGTTTCTCAGAAAGTTTCTTACCAGTTTTTAACGGAAGATATTTCCTTTTTCACCATAACCCTCTATGGGCTTCCAAATATCACTTTGCCAATTCCACAAGAACAGCCTTAGCGAAAGGCTTCTTGAAGGGAAAGCTGTAACTCTGTGAGATGAATTAACAGAACACAAAGCAGTTTCTCAGAAAGCTTCTTTCCAGTTTTTAAAGGAAGATATTTGCTTTTTCACCATAACCCTCTATAAGCTTCAAAATATCACTTTGCAAATACCACAAGAACAGTCTTAGAGAAAGGCTTCTTGAGGGGAAAGCTGTAACTCTGTGAGATGAATTAACAGAACACAAAGCAGTTTCTCAGAAAGCTTCTTTCCCGTTTTTAACGGAAGATACTTCCTTTTTCACCATAGACCTGTAAGGGCTTCCAAATATCACTTTGCCTATATCACAAGAACAGCCTTTGCGAAAGGCTTCTTCAAGGGAAAAATGTAACTCTGCGAGATGAATTAACAGAACACAAAGGAGTTTCTCAGAAAGCTTCTTTCCAATTTTTAACGGAAGATATTTACTTTTTCACCATAGCCCACTGTGGGCTTCCAAATATCACTTTGCCAATTCCACAGGAAGAGTCTCAGCGAAAGGCTTCTTTAAGGGAAAGCTGTAATTCTGGGAGATGAATTAACAGAACACAAAGCATTTTCTCAGAAAGCTTCTTTCCAGTTTTTTACTTAAGATATTTCCTTTTTCACCATAGCCCTCTAAGGGATTCCATATATCTCTTTGCAAATTCCATAAGAACAGCCTTAGCGAAAGGCTTTTTGAAGGGAAAGATGAAACTCAGTGTGATGGAATAACAGAACACAAAGCTGTTTCTCAAAAGCTTCTTTCCAGTTTTTTACGGAAGATATTTCCTTTTTCACCTCAGCCCTCTATGTGCTTCCAAATATCACTTTGCCAATTCGACAAGAGCAGCCTTAGCGAAAGGCTTCTTGAAAGGAAAGGTGTAATTCAGGGAGATGAATTAACAGGACACAAAGTAGTTTCTCAGAAAGCTTCTTTCAAGTTTTTAACGGAAAATATTTCCTTTTTCACTAGAGTCCTGTAAGGGCTTCCAAATAACACCTTGCCAATTCTACAAGAACAGCCTTAGTGAAAGGCTTCTTGAAGGGAAAGATGTAACTCTGTGAGATGAATTAACAGAACACAAAGCATATTCTCAGAAAGCTTCTTTCCAGTTTTTAACGGAAGATATTTCCTTTGTCACCAAAGCCCTCCATGGGCTTCCAAATAACACATTGCCAATTACACAAGAACAGCCTTAGCGAAAGGCTTCTTGAAGGGAAAGATGTAACACTGTGAGATGAATTAACAGAACACAGAGCAGTTTCTCAGAAAGCTTCTTTCTACTTTTGAACGGAAGATATTTCCTTTTTCACCATAGCCTCCTATGGTCTTCCAAATATCACTTTGACAATTTCACAAGAACAGACTTACAGAACGGCTTCTTGACGGTAAAGCTGTAACTCTGTGAGATGAATTAATAGAACACAAAGCAGTTTCTCTGAAAGCTTCTTTTCAGTTTTTAAGGGAAGATATTGCCTTTTTCACTATAGCCCTCTATGAGCTTCCAAATATCACTTTGCCAATTTTACAAGAAGAGCCTTAGAGAAAGGCTTCTTGAATGGAAAGATGTAACTCTGTGAGATGAATTAACTGAACATAAAGCAGTTACTCAGAAAGCTTCTTTCCAGTTTTTAACGGAAGATATTTACTTTTTCACCACAGCCCTCTAAGGTCTTCCAAATATCACTTTGCAAATTCCACAAGAACAGTCTTAGCAAAAGGCTTCTTGAGGGGAAAGCTGTAACTCTGTGAGATGAATTAACAGAACACAAAGTAGTTTATCAGAAAGCTTCTTTCCAGTTTTTAACGGAAGACATTTCCTTTTTCACCATAGCCCTCTATGGGCTTCCAAATATTACTTTGCCAATTCCACTAGAACGGCCTTAGCGAAAGGCTTCTTGAAGGGAAAGATGTAACACTGTGAGATGAAATAACAGAAAACAAAGCACATTCTGAGAAAGCTTCTTTCCAGTTTTCAACGGGAGATATTTCCTTTATCACCATAACCGTATAAGGGCTTCCAAATATCACTTTGCCAATGCCAAAAGAACAGCCTTAGCGAAAGGCTTCTTGAAGGGAAAGATGTAACTCTGTGAGATGAATTAACAGAACACAAAGCAGTTTGTCAGAAAGCTTCTTTCCAGTTTTTAACAAAAGATATTTTCTTTTTCACCGTAGCCCCCTATGGGCTTCCAAATATCACTTTGAAAATTCCACAAGAACAGTCTTAGAGAAAGGCTTCTTGAGGGGAAAGCTGAAACTCTGTGAGATGAACTAACAGAACACAAAGCAGTTTCTCAAAAGCTTCTTTCCAGTTTTTAAGGGAAGATATTGCCTTTTTCACCATAGCCCCCTATGGGCTTCCAAATATCACTTTGCCAATTCTTCAAGAACAGCCTTAGCGAAAGGCTTCTTGAAGGGAAAACTGTAACTCTGTGAGATGAATTAACAGAACACAAAGCAGTTTCTCAGAAAGCTTCTTTCCAGTTTTTAACAGAAGATATTTCCTTTTTCACCATAGCTCTCTATGGGCTTCCAAATATCCCTTTGCCAATTCCACAAGAACAGCCTCAGCGAAAGGCTTCTTGAAGGGAAAGCTGTAACTCTGTGAGATGAATTAACAGAACACAGAGCAGTTTCTCAGAAAGTTTCTTTCCAGTTTTTAACAGAAGATATTTCCTTTTTCACCATAGCCCTCCATGGGCTTCCAAATATCACTTTGCCAATTCTACAAGAACAGCCTTTGTGAAAGGCTTCTTCAATGGAAAGATGTAACTCTTTGAGAGGAATTAACAGAACACAAAGCAGTTTCTCAGAAAGTTTCTTACCAGTTTTTGACAGAAGATATTTCCTTTTTCACCATAACCCTCTATGGGCTTCCAAATATCACTTTGCCAATTCCACAAGAACAGCCTTAGCGAAAGGCTTCTTGAAGGGAAAGCTGTAACTCTGTGAGATGAATTAACAGAACACAAAGCAGTTTCTCAGAAAGCTTCTTTCCAGTTTTTAAAGGAAGATATTTGCTTTTTCACCATAACCCTCTATAAGCTTCAAAATATCACTTTGCAAATACCACAAGAACAGTCTTAGAGAAAGGCTTCTTGAGGGGAAATCTGTAACTCTGTGAGATGAATTAACAGAACACAAAGCAGTTTCTCAGAAAGCTTCTTTCCCGTTTTTAACGGAAGATACTTCCTTTTTCACCATAGACCTGTAAGGGCTTCCAAATATCACTTTGCCTATATCACAAGAACAGCCTTTGCGAAAGGCTTCTTCAAGGGAAAAATGTAACTCTGCGAGATGAATTAACAGAACACAAAGGAGTTTCTCAGAAAGCTTCTTTCCAATTTTTAACGGAAGATATTTACTTTTTCACCATAGCCCACTGTGGGCTTCCAAATATCACTTTGCCAATTCCACAGGAAGAGTCTCAGCGAAAGGCTTCTTTAAGGGAAAGCTGTAACTCTGGGAGATGAATTAACAGAACACAAAGCATTTTCTCAGAAAGCTTCTTTCCAGTTTTTTACTTAAGATATTTCCTTTTTCACCATAGCCCTCTAAGGGATTCCATATATCTCTTTGCAAATTCCATAAGAACAGCCTTAGCGAAAGGCTTTTTGAAGGGAAAGATGAAACTCAGTGCGATGGAATAACAGAACACAAAGCTGTTTCTCAAAAGCTTCTTTCCAGTTTTTTACGGAAGATATTTCCTTTTTCACCTCAGCCCTCTATGTGCTTCCAAATATCACTTTGCCAATTCGACAAGAGCAGCCTTAGCGAAAGGCTTCTTGAAAGGAAAGGTGTAATTCAGGGAGATGAATTAACAGGACACAAAGTAGTTTCTCAGAAAGCTTCTTTCAAGTTTTTAACGGAAAATATTTCCTTTTTCACTAGAGTCCTGTAAGGGCTTCCAAATAACACTTTGCCAATTCTACAAGAACAGCCTTAGTGAAAGGCTTCTTGAAGGGAAAGATGTAACTCTGTGAGATGTATTAACAGAACACAAAGCATATTCTCAGAAAGCTTCTTTCCAGTTTTTAACGGAAGATATTTCCTTTGTCACCAAAGCCCTCCATGGGCTTCCAAATAACACATTGCCAATTACACAAGAACAGCCTTAGCGAAAGGCTTCTTGAAGGGAAAGATGTAACACTGTGAGATGAATTAACAGAACACAGAGCAGTTTCTCAGAAAGCTTCTTTCTACTTTTGAACGGAAGATATTTCCTTTTTCACCATAGCCTCCTATGGTCTTCCAAATATCACTTTGACAATTTCACAAGAACAGACTTACAGAACGGCTTCTTGACGGTAAAGCTGTAACTCTGTGAGATGAATTAATAGAACACAAAGCAGTTTCTCTGAAAGCTTCTTTTCAGTTTTTAAGGGAAGATATTGCCTTTTTCACTATAGCCCTCTATGAGCTTCCAAATATCACTTTGCCAATTTTACAAGAAGAGCCTTAGAGAAAGGCTTCTTGAATGGAAAGATGTAACTCTGTGAGATGAATTAACTGAACATAAAGCAGTTACTCAGAAAGCTTCTTTCCAGTTTTTAACGGAAGATATTTACTTTTTCACCACAGCCCTCTAAGGTCTTCCAAATATCACTTTGCAAATTCCACAAGAACAGTCTTAGCAAAAGGCTTCTTGAGGGGAAAGCTGTAACTCTGTGAGATGAATTAACAGAACACAAAGTAGTTTATCAGAAAGCTTCTTTCCAGTTTTTAACGGAAGACATTTCCTTTTTCACCATAGCCCTCTATGGGCTTCCAAATATTACTTTGCCAATTCCACTAGAACGGCCTTAGCGAAAGGCTTCTTGAAGGGAAAGATGTAACACTGTGAGATGAAATAACAGAAAACAAAGCACATTCTGAGAAAGCTTCTTTCCAGTTTTCAACGGGAGATATTTCCTTTATCACCATAACCGTATAAGGGCTTCCAAATATCACTTTGCCAAAGCCAAAAGAACAGCCTTAGCGAAAGGCTTCTTGAAGGGAAAGATGTAACTCTGTGAGATGAATTAACAGAACACAAAGCAGTTTCTCAGAAAGCTTCTTTCCAGTTTTTAACAAAAGATATTTTCTTTTTCACCGTAGCCCCCTATGGGCTTCCAAATATCACTTTGAAAATTCCACAAGAACAGTCTTAGAGAAAGGCTTCTTGAGGGGAAAGCTGAAACTCTGTGAGATGAACTAACAGAACACAAAGCAGTTTCTCAAAAGCTTCTTTCCAGTTTTTAAGGGAAGATATTGCCTTTTTCACCATAGCCCTCTATGGGCTTCTAAATATCACTTTGCCAATTCTTCAAGAACAGCCTTAGCGAAAAGTTTCTTGAAGGGAAAGCTGTAACTCCGTGAGATGAATTAACAGAACACTAAGCAGTTTCTCAGAAAGCTTCTTTCCAGTTTTTAACGGAAGATATTTCCTTTTTCACCATAGCCCTCTATGAGCTTCCAAATTTCCCTTTGCCAATTCCACAAAAACAGCCTTAGCGAAAGGCTTCTTGAAGGGAAAGCTGTCCCTCTGTGAGATGAATTAACAGAACACAAAGCAGTTTCTCAGAAAGCTTCTTTCCAGTTTTTAACGGAAGATATTGCCTTTTTCACCATAGCCCTCTAAGGGCTTCCAAATATCACTTTGCCAATTCCACAAGAACAGCCTCAGCGAAAGGCTTCTTGAAGGGAAAACTGTAACTCTGTGAGATGAATTAACAGAACACAGAGCAGTTTCTCAGAAAGTTTCTTTCCAGTTTTTAACAGAAGATATTTCCTTTTTCACCATAGCTCTCTATGGGCTTCCAAATATCACTTTGCCAATTCCACAAGAACAGCCTTAGCGAAAGGCTTCTTCAAAGGAAAGATGTAACTTAGGAAGATGAATTAACAGAACACAAAGCAGTTTCTCAGAAAGCTTCTTTCCAGTTTTTAACGGAAGATATTTCCTTTTTCACCATAGTCCTCTATGGGCTTCCAAATGTCACTTTGCCATTTCTACAAGAACAGCGTTAGCGAAAGCCTTCTTCAATGGAAAGGTGTAACTCTGTGAGATGAATTAACAGAACACAAAGCAGTTTCTCAGAAAGCTTCTTTCCAGTTTTTAACGGAAGATATTTCCTTTTTCACCATAGTCCTCTATGGGCTTCCAAATGTCACTTTGCCATTTCTACAAGAACAGCGTTAGCGAAAGCCTTCTTCAATGGAAAGGTGTAACTCTGTGAGACGAATTAACAGAAAACAAAGCATTTTCTCAAAATGTTTCTTACCAGTTTTTAACGGAAGATATTTCCTTTTTCCGCATAGCCCTCTGTGGGCTTCCAAATATCACTTTGGTAATTCCATAAGAACAGCCTTAGCGAAAGGCTTCTTGAAGGGAATGCTGTAACTCTGTGAGATGAATTAACAGAACACAAAGCAGTTTCTCAGAAAGCTTCTTTCCAGTTTATAACGGAAGATATTTGCTTTTTCACCATAGCCCTCTATAAGCTTACAAATATCACTTTGCAAATTCCACAAGAATAGTCTTAGATAAAAGGCTTCTTGAGGGGAAAGATGTAACTCTGTGTGATGAATTAACAGAACACAAAGCAGTTTCTCAGAAAGCTTCTTTCCAGTTTTTAACGGAAGACATTTCCTTTTTCACCATAGCCCTCTATGGGCTTCCAAATATCACTTTGCCAATATCACAAGAACAGCTTTAGCGAAAGGCTTCTTGTACGGAAAGATGTAACTCTGCGAGATGAATTAACAAAACACAAAGGAGTTTCTCAGAAAGCTTCTTTCCAGTTTTTAACGGAAGATATTTCCATTTTCACCATAGCCCTCTATGGTCTTCCAAATATCACTTTACCCATTTCACAAGAAGAGTCTCAGCGAAAGGCTTCTTGAAGGGAAAGCAGTAATTCTGGGAGATGAATTAACAGAACACCCAGCAGTCTCTCAGAGAGCTTCTTTCCAGTTTTTAACGGAAGATATTTCCTTTTTCACCATAGCCCTCTATGGGCTTCCAAATATCACTTTGCAAATTCCACAAATACAGTCTTAGCGAAAGGTTTCTTCAGGGTAAAGCTGTAACTCTGTGAGCTGAATTAACAGAACACAAAGCAGTTTCTCAGAATGCTTCTTTCCAGTTTTTAAAGGGAGATATTTCCTTTTTCACCGTAGCCCTCTATATGCTTCCAAATATCACTTTGCCAGTTCCACAAGAACAGCCTTTGCGAAAGGCTTCTTGAAGGGAAAGCTGTAACTCTCGGAGATGAATTAACAGAACACAGAGCGCTTTCTCAGAAAGCTTCTTTGCAGTTTTTAACGGAAGATATTTCCTTTTTCACCATAGCCCTCTAAGGGCTTTCAAATATCACTTTGCCATTTCCACAAGAACAGCCTTAGCGAAAGGCTTCTTGAAGGGAAAATGTAAATCTGTGAGATGAATTAACAGGATACAAAGCAGTTTCTCAGATAGCTTCTTTAGAGTTTTTCACGGAAGATATGTATTTTTGACCATAGCCCTCTATGGGCTTCCAAATATCACTTTGCCAATCCTACAAGAAGAGCCTTAGCTATAGGCTTCTTGAAGGGAAAGATGTAATTCTGTTAGGTGAATTAACAGAACACAAAGCAGTTTCTCAGAAAGATTCTTTCCAGTTTTTAACGGAAGATATTTCCTTTTTCACCACAGCCCTCAAGGGGCTTCCTAATATCACTTTACCAATTCCACAAGAACTGCCTTTGTGAAAGGCTTCTTGAAGGGAAAGCTGAAAATCTATGAGATGAATTAACAGAACACAGAGCAGTTTCTCAGAAAGTTTCTTTCCAGTTTTTAACGGAAGATATTTCCTTTTTCACCATAGCCGTCTATGGGCTTCCAAATATCACTTTTCCATTTCCACAAGAACAGCCTTAGCGAAAGGCTTCTTGAAGGGAAAGATGTAACTCTGTGAGATGAATTAACAGAACACAAAGCAGTTTCTCAGAAAGCTTCTTTCCAGTATTTTACGGAAGATATTTTCTTTTTCACCATAGCCCTCTATGGGCTTCCAAATATCACTTTGCCAATTACACAAGAACAGCCTTAGCGAAAGGCTTTTTGAATGGAAAGATGTAACTGTGTGATATGAATCAACAGAACACAAAGCAATTTCTGAAAAGCTTCTTTCCAGTTTTTAAGGGAAGATATTGCCTTTTTCACCTTAGGCCTCTATGGGCTTCCAAATATCACTTTGCCAATTCTTCAAGAACAGCCTTAGCGAAAAGCTTCTTGAAGGGAAAGCTGTAACTCCGTGAGATGAATTACCACAACACAAAGCAGTTTCTCAGAAAGTTTCTTTCCAGTTTTTAACGGAAGATATTTCCTTTTTCACCGTAGCCCTCTATGGGCTTCCAAATATCACTTTGCCAATTCCACAAGAACAGCCTTAGCGAAAGGCTTCTTGAAGGGAAAGATGTAACTCTGTGAGATCACTTAATAGAATACAAAGCAGTTTCTCAGAAAGCTTCTTTCCTGTATTTTACGGAAGATATTTCCTTTTTCACCATAGCCCTCTAAGGGATTCCAAATATCTCTTTGCAAATTCCATAAGAACAGCCTTAGCGAAAGGGTTTTTGAAGGGAAAGATGTAACTCTGTGCGATGGATTGACAGAACACAAACCAGTTTCTCAGAAAGCTTCTTTCCAGTTTTTAACGGAAGACATTTCCTTTTTAACCATTGCCCTCTATTGGCTTCCAAATATCACTTTGCCAATTCCACAAAAACAGTCTTAGAGAACGGCTTCTTGAGGGAAAAGTTGTAACTCAGTGAGATGAATTAATAGAACACAAAGCAGTTTCTTTGAAAGCTTCTTACCAGTTTTTAAGGGAAGATATTGCCTTTTTCACTACAGCCCTGTATGAACTTCCAAATATCACTTTGCCCATTTTACAAGAACAGCCTTAGAGAAAGGCTTCTTGAAGGGAAAGATGTAACTCTGTGAGATGAATTAACAGAACAAAAAGCAGTTACTCAGAAAGCTTCTTTCCAGTTTTTAACGGAAGATATTTACTTTTTCACCACAGCCCTCTATGGGCTTCCAAATATGCCTTTGCAAATTCCACAAGAACAGTCTTAGCCAAAGGCTTCTTGAGGGGAAAGGTGTAACTCTGTGAGATGAATTAACAGAACACAAAGCAGTTTCTCAGAAAGCTTCTTTCCAGTTTTTAACGGAAGACATTTCCTTTTTCACCATAGCCCTCTATTGGCTTCCAAATATTACTTTGCCAATTCCACCAGAACGGCCTTAGCGAAAGGCTTCTTGAAGGGAAAGATGTAACTCGTGAGATGAATCAACAGAACACAAAGCAGTTTCTCAGAAAGCTTCTTTCCAGTTTTTAACGGAAGATATTTGCTTTTTCACCATAGCCCTCTATGGGCTTCCAAATATCACTTTTCATATTCCACAAGAACAGTCTTAGGAAAGGCTTCTTGAGGGGAAAGCTGAAACCCTGTGAGATGAACTAACAGAACACAAAGCAGCTTCTGAAAAGCTTCTTTCCAATTTTTAAGGGAAGATATTGCCTTTTTCACCATATCCCTCTATGAGATTCCAAATATCACTTAGCCAATTCTTCAAGAACAGCCTTAGCGAAAAGCTTCTTGAAGGGAAAGCTGTAACTCCGTGAGATGAATTAACACAACACAAAGCAGTTTCTCAGAACGCTCCTTTCCAGTTTTGAACGGAAGATATTTCCTTTTTCACCATAGCCCTCTATGGGCTTCCAAATATCACTTTGCCAATTCCACAAGAACAGCCTTAGCGAAAGGCTTCTTGAAGGGAAAGATGTAACTCTGTGAGATGAATTAACGGAACACAAAGCAGTTTCTCAGAAAGCTTCTTTCCAGTTTTTAACGGAAGATATGTCCTTTTTCACCATAGCACTCTATGGGCTTCCAAATATCACTTTGACCATTCCACAAGAACAGTCTTAGAGAAAGGCTTCTTGAAGGTAAAGCTGTAACTCTGTGAGATGAATTAATAGAACACATAGCAGTTTCTCAGAAAGCTTCTTTCCAGTTTTTAACGGAAGATATTTCCTTTTTCACCGTAGCCCTCTATGGGCTTCCAAATATCACTTTGCCAATTCCACAAGAACAGTCTTAGAGAAAGGCTTCTTGAGGGGAAAGCTGAAACTCTGTGAGATGAACTAACAGAACACAAATCAGTTTCTCAAAAGCTTCTTTCCAGTTTTTAAGGGAAGACATTGCCTTTTTCACGATAGCCCTCTACGGACTTCCAAATATCACTTTGCCAATTCTTCAAGAACAGCCTTAGCGAAAAGTTTCTTGAAGGGAAAGCTGTAACTCCGTGAGATGAATTAACAGAACACAAAGCAGTTTCTCAGAAAGCTTCTTTCCAGGTTTTATCGGAAGATATATCCTTTTTCACCATAGCCCTCTATGGGCTTCCAAATATCGCTTTTCCAATTCCACAAGAAGAGCCTTAGCGAAAGGCTTCTTGAAGGGAAAGCTGTAACTCTCTGAGATGAATTAACAGAACACAAAGCAGTTTCTCAGAAAGCTTCCTTCCAGTTTTTAACGGAAGATATTTCCTTTTTCACCATAGCCCTCTATGGGCTTCCAAATATCCCTTTGCCAATTCCACAAGAACAGCCTCAGCGAAAGGCTTCTTGAAGGGAAAGCTGTAACTCTGTGAGATGAATTAACAGAACACATAGCAGTTTCTCAGAAAGTTTCTTTCCAGTTTTTAACAGAAGATATTTCCTTTTTCACCATAGCCCTCCATGGGCTTCCAAATATCACTTTGCCAATTCTACAAGAACAGCCTTTGTGAAAGGCTTCTTCAATGGAAAGATGTAACTCTTTGAGAGGAATTAACAGAACACAAAGCAGTTTCTCAGAAAGTTTCTTACCAGTTTTTGACAGAAGATATTTCCTTTTTCACCATAACCCTCTATGGGCTTCCAAATATCACTTTGCCAATTCCACAAGAACAGCCTTAGCGAAAGGCTTCTTGAAGGGAAAGCTGTAACTCTGTGAGATGAATTAACAGAACACAAAGCAGTTTCTCAGAAAGCTTCTTTCCAGTTTTTAAAGGAAGATATTTGCTTTTTCACCATAACCCTCTATAAGCTTCAAAATATCACTTTGCAAATACCACAAGAACAGTCTTAGAGAAAGGCTTCTTGAGGGGAAAGCTGTAACTCTGTGAGATGAATTAACAGAACACAAAGCAGTTTCTCAGAAAGCTTCTTTCCCGTTTTTAACGGAAGATACTTCCTTTTTCACCATAGACCTGTAAGGGCTTCCAAATATCACTTTGCCTATATCACAAGAACAGCCTTTGCGAAAGGCTTCTTCAAGGGAAAAATGTAACTCTGCGAGATGAATTAACAGAACACAAAGGAGTTTCTCAGAAAGCTTCTTTCCAATTTTTAACGGAAGATATTTACTTTTTCACCATAGCCCACTGTGGGCTTCCAAATATCACTTTGCCAATTCCACAGGAAGAGTCTCAGCGAAAGGCTTCTTTAAGGGAAAGCTGTAATTCTGGGAGATGAATTAACAGAACACAAAGCATTTTCTCAGAAAGCTTCTTTCCAGTTTTTTACTTAAGATATTTCCTTTTTCACCATAGCCCTCTAAGGGATTCCATATATCTCTTTGCAAATTCCATAAGAACAGCCTTAGCGAAAGGCTTTTTGAAGGGAAAGATGAAACTCAGTGTGATGGAATAACAGAACACAAAGCTGTTTCTCAAAAGCTTCTTTCCAGTTTTTTACGGAAGATATTTCCTTTTTCACCTCAGCCCTCTATGTGCTTCCAAATATCACTTTGCCAATTCGACAAGAGCAGCCTTAGCGAAAGGCTTCTTGAAAGGAAAGGTGTAATTCAGGGAGATGAATTAACAGGACACAAAGTAGTTTCTCAGAAAGCTTCTTTCAAGTTTTTAACGGAAAATATTTCCTTTTTCACTAGAGTCCTGTAAGGGCTTCCAAATAACACCTTGCCAATTCTACAAGAACAGCCTTAGTGAAAGGCTTCTTGAAGGGAAAGATGTAACTCTGTGAGATGAATTAACAGAACACAAAGCATATTCTCAGAAAGCTTCTTTCCAGTTTTTAACGGAAGATATTTCCTTTGTCACCAAAGCCCTCCATGGGCTTCCAAATAACACATTGCCAATTACACAAGAACAGCCTTAGCGAAAGGCTTCTTGAAGGGAAAGATGTAACACTGTGAGATGAATTAACAGAACACAGAGCAGTTTCTCAGAAAGCTTCTTTCTACTTTTGAACGGAAGATATTTCCTTTTTCACCATAGCCTCCTATGGTCTTCCAAATATCACTTTGACAATTTCACAAGAACAGACTTACAGAACGGCTTCTTGACGGTAAAGCTGTAACTCTGTGAGATGAATTAATAGAACACAAAGCAGTTTCTCTGAAAGCTTCTTTTCAGTTTTTAAGGGAAGATATTGCCTTTTTCACTATAGCCCTCTATGAGCTTCCAAATATCACTTTGCCAATTTTACAAGAAGAGCCTTAGAGAAAGGCTTCTTGAATGGAAAGATGTAACTCTGTGAGATGAATTAACTGAACATAAAGCAGTTACTCAGAAAGCTTCTTTCCAGTTTTTAACGGAAGATATTTACTTTTTCACCACAGCCCTCTAAGGTCTTCCAAATATCACTTTGCAAATTCCACAAGAACAGTCTTAGCAAAAGGCTTCTTGAGGGGAAAGCTGTAACTCTGTGAGATGAATTAACAGAACACAAAGTAGTTTATCAGAAAGCTTCTTTCCAGTTTTTAACGGAAGACATTTCCTTTTTCACCATAGCCCTCTATGGGCTTCCAAATATTACTTTGCCAATTCCACTAGAACGGCCTTAGCGAAAGGCTTCTTGAAGGGAAAGATGTAACACTGTGAGATGAAATAACAGAAAACAAAGCACATTCTGAGAAAGCTTCTTTCCAGTTTTCAACGGGAGATATTTCCTTTATCACCATAACCGTATAAGGGCTTCCAAATATCACTTTGCCAATGCCAAAAGAACAGCCTTAGCGAAAGGCTTCTTGAAGGGAAAGATGTAACTCTGTGAGATGAATTAACAGAACACAAAGCAGTTTGTCAGAAAGCTTCTTTCCAGTTTTTAACAAAAGATATTTTCTTTTTCACCGTAGCCCCCTATGGGCTTCCAAATATCACTTTGAAAATTCCACAAGAACAGTCTTAGAGAAAGGCTTCTTGAGGGGAAAGCTGAAACTCTGTGAGATGAACTAACAGAACACAAAGCAGTTTCTCAAAAGCTTCTTTCCAGTTTTTAAGGGAAGATATTGCCTTTTTCACCATAGCCCCCTATGGGCTTCCAAATATCACTTTGCCAATTCTTCAAGAACAGCCTTAGCGAAAGGCTTCTTGAAGGGAAAACTGTAACTCTGTGAGATGAATTAACAGAACACAAAGCAGTTTCTCAGAAAGCTTCTTTCCAGTTTTTAACAGAAGATATTTCCTTTTTCACCATAGCTCTCTATGGGCTTCCAAATATCCCTTTGCCAATTCCACAAGAACAGCCTCAGCGAAAGGCTTCTTGAAGGGAAAGCTGTAACTCTGTGAGATGAATTAACAGAACACAGAGCAGTTTCTCAGAAAGTTTCTTTCCAGTTTTTAACAGAAGATATTTCCTTTTTCACCATAGCCCTCCATGGGCTTCCAAATATCACTTTGCCAATTCTACAAGAACAGCCTTTGTGAAAGGCTTCTTCAATGGAAAGATGTAACTCTTTGAGAGGAATTAACAGAACACAAAGCAGTTTCTCAGAAAGTTTCTTACCAGTTTTTGACAGAAGATATTTCCTTTTTCACCATAACCCTCTATGGGCTTCCAAATATCACTTTGCCAATTCCACAAGAACAGCCTTAGCGAAAGGCTTCTTGAAGGGAAAGCTGTAACTCTGTGAGATGAATTAACAGAACACAAAGCAGTTTCTCAGAAAGCTTCTTTCCAGTTTTTAAAGGAAGATATTTGCTTTTTCACCATAACCCTCTATAAGCTTCAAAATATCACTTTGCAAATACCACAAGAACAGTCTTAGAGAAAGGCTTCTTGAGGGGAAAGCTGTAACTCTGTGAGATGAATTAACAGAACACAAAGCAGTTTCTCAGAAAGCTTCTTTCCCGTTTTTAACGGAAGATACTTCCTTTTTCACCATAGACCTGTAAGGGCTTCCAAATATCACTTTGCCTATATCACAAGAACAGCCTTTGCGAAAGGCTTCTTCAAGGGAAAAATGTAACTCTGCGAGATGAATTAACAGAACACAAAGGAGTTTCTCAGAAAGCTTCTTTCCAATTTTTAACGGAAGATATTTACTTTTTCACCATAGCCCACTGTGGGCTTCCAAATATCACTTTGCCAATTCCACAGGAAGAGTCTCAGCGAAAGGCTTCTTTAAGGGAAAGCTGTAACTCTGGGAGATGAATTAACAGAACACAAAGCATTTTCTCAGAAAGCTTCTTTCCAGTTTTTTACTTAAGATATTTCCTTTTTCACCATAGCCCTCTAAGGGATTCCATATATCTCTTTGCAAATTCCATAAGAACAGCCTTAGCGAAAGGCTTTTTGAAGGGAAAGATGAAACTCAGTGCGATGGAATAACAGAACACAAAGCTGTTTCTCAAAAGCTTCTTTCCAGTTTTTTACGGAAGATATTTCCTTTTTCACCTCAGCCCTCTATGTGCTTCCAAATATCACTTTGCCAATTCGACAAGAGCAGCCTTAGCGAAAGGCTTCTTGAAAGGAAAGGTGTAATTCAGGGAGATGAATTAACAGGACACAAAGTAGTTTCTCAGAAAGCTTCTTTCAAGTTTTTAACGGAAAATATTTCCTTTTTCACTAGAGTCCTGTAAGGGCTTCCAAATAACACTTTGCCAATTCTACAAGAACAGCCTTAGTGAAAGGCTTCTTGAAGGGAAAGATGTAACTCTGTGAGATGTATTAACAGAACACAAAGCATATTCTCAGAAAGCTTCTTTCCAGTTTTTAACGGAAGATATTTCCTTTGTCACCAAAGCCCTCCATGGGCTTCCAAATAACACATTGCCAATTACACAAGAACAGCCTTAGCGAAAGGCTTCTTGAAGGGAAAGATGTAACACTGTGAGATGAATTAACAGAACACAGAGCAGTTTCTCAGAAAGCTTCTTTCTACTTTTGAACGGAAGATATTTCCTTTTTCACCATAGCCTCCTATGGTCTTCCAAATATCACTTTGACAATTTCACAAGAACAGACTTACAGAACGGCTTCTTGACGGTAAAGCTGTAACTCTGTGAGATGAATTAATAGAACACAAAGCAGTTTCTCTGAAAGCTTCTTTTCAGTTTTTAAGGGAAGATATTGCCTTTTTCACTATAGCCCTCTATGAGCTTCCAAATATCACTTTGCCAATTTTACAAGAAGAGCCTTAGAGAAAGGCTTCTTGAATGGAAAGATGTAACTCTGTGAGATGAATTAACTGAACATAAAGCAGTTACTCAGAAAGCTTCTTTCCAGTTTTTAACGGAAGATATTTACTTTTTCACCACAGCCCTCTAAGGTCTTCCAAATATCACTTTGCAAATTCCACAAGAACAGTCTTAGCAAAAGGCTTCTTGAGGGGAAAGCTGTAACTCTGTGAGATGAATTAACAGAACACAAAGTAGTTTATCAGAAAGCTTCTTTCCAGTTTTTAACGGAAGACATTTCCTTTTTCACCATAGCCCTCTATGGGCTTCCAAATATTACTTTGCCAATTCCACTAGAACGGCCTTAGCGAAAGGCTTCTTGAAGGGAAAGATGTAACACTGTGAGATGAAATAACAGAAAACAAAGCACATTCTGAGAAAGCTTCTTTCCAGTTTTCAACGGGAGATATTTCCTTTATCACCATAACCGTATAAGGGCTTCCAAATATCACTTTGCCAAAGCCAAAAGAACAGCCTTAGCGAAAGGCTTCTTGAAGGGAAAGATGTAACTCTGTGAGATGAATTAACAGAACACAAAGCAGTTTCTCAGAAAGCTTCTTTCCAGTTTTTAACAAAAGATATTTTCTTTTTCACCGTAGCCCCCTATGGGCTTCCAAATATCACTTTGAAAATTCCACAAGAACAGTCTTAGAGAAAGGCTTCTTGAGGGGAAAGCTGAAACTCTGTGAGATGAACTAACAGAACACAAAGCAGTTTCTCAAAAGCTTCTTTCCAGTTTTTAAGGGAAGATATTGCCTTTTTCACCATAGCCCTCTATGGGCTTCCAAATATCACTTTGCCAATTCTTCAAGAACAGCCTTAGCGAAAGGCTTCTTGAAGGGAAAACTGTAACTCTGTGAGATGAATTAACAGAACACAGAGCAGTTTCTCAGAAAGTTTCTTTCCAGTTTTTAACAGAAGATATTTCCTTTTTCACCATAGCTCTCTATGGGCTTCCAAATATCACTTTGCCAATTCCACAAGAACAGCCTTAGCGAAAGGCTTCTTGAAAGGAAAGATGTAACTTAGGAAGATGAATTAACAGAACACAAAGCAGTTTCTCAGAAAGCTTCTTTCCAGTTTTTAACGGAAGATATTTCCTTTTTCACCATAGTCCTCTATGGGCTTCCAAATGTCACTTTGCCATTTCTACAAGAACAGCGTTAGCGAAAGCCTTCTTCAATGGAAAGGTGTAACTCTGTGAGATGAATTAACAGAAAACAAAGCATTTTCTCAGAATGTTTCTTACCAGTTTTTAACGGAAGATATTTCCTTTTTCCTCATAGCCCTCTGTGGGCTTCCAAATATCACTTTGGTAATTCCACAAGAACAGCCTTAGCGAAAGGCTTCTTGAAGGGAATGCTGTAACTCTGTGAGATGAATTAACAGAACACAAAGCAGTTTCTCAGAAAGCTTCTTTCCAGTTTATAACGGAAGATATTTGCTTTTTCACCATTGCCCTCTATAAGCTTACAAATATCACTTTGCAAATTCCACAAGAATAGTCTTAGATAAAAGGCTTCTTGAGGGGAAAGCTGTAACTCTGTGTGATGAATTAACAGAACACAAAGCAGTTTCTCAGAAAGCTTCTTTCCAGTTTTTAACGGAAGACATTTCCTTTTTCACCATAGCCCTCTATGGGCTTCCAAATATCACTTTGCCAATATCACAAGAACAGCTTTAGCGAAAGGCTTCTTGTACGGAAAGATGTAACTCTGCGAGATGAATTAACAAAACACAAAGGAGTTTCTCAGAAAGCTTCTTTCCAGTTTTTAACGGAAGATATTTCCATTTTCCCCATAGCCCTCTATGGTCTTCCAAATATCGCTTTGCCCATTTCACAAGAAGAGTCTCAGCGAAAGGCTTCTTGAAGGGAAAGCAGTAATTCTGGGAGATGAATTAACAGAACACCCAGCAGTCTCTCAGAGAGCTTCTTTCCAGTTTTTAACGGAAGATATTTCCTTTTTCACCATAGCCCTCTATGGGCTTCCAAATATCACTTTGCAAATTCCACAAATACAGTCTTAGCGAAAGGTTTCTTCAGGGTAAAGCTGTAACTCTGTGAGATGAATTAACAGAACACAAAGCAGTTTCTCAGATAGCTTCTTTAGAGTTTTTCACGGAAGATATGTATTTTTGACCATAGCCCTCTATGGGCTTCCAAATATCACTTTGCCAATTCTACAAGAAGAGCCTTAGCTATAGGCTTCTTGAAGGGAAAGATGTAATTCTGTTAGGTGAATTAATAGAACACAAAGCAGTTTCTCAGAAAGATTCTTTCCAGTTTTTAACGGAAGATATTTCCTTTTTCACCTCAGCCCTCAAGGGGCTTCCTAATATCACTTTGCCAATTCCACAAGAACAGCCTTTGTGAAAGGCTTCTTGAAGGGAAAGCTGAAAATCTATGAGATGAATTAACAGAACACAGAGCAGTTTCTCAGAAAGTTTCTTTCCAGTTTTTAACGGAAGATATTTCCTTTTTCACCATAGCCGTCTATGGGCTTCCAAATATCACTTTTCCATTTCCACAAGAACAGCCTTAGCGAAAGGCTTCTTGAAGGGAAAGATGTAACTCTGTGAGATGAATTAACAGAACACAAAGCAGTTTCTCAGAAAGCTTCTTTCCAGTATTTTACGGAAGATATTTTCTTTTTCACCATAGCCCTCTATGGGCTTCCAAATATCACTTTGCCAATTACACAAGAACAGCCTTAGCGAAAGGCTTTTTGAATGGAAAGATGTAACTGTGTGATATGAATCAACAGAACACAAAGCAATTTCTGAAAAGCTTCTTTCCAGTTTTTAAGGGAAGATATTGCCTTTTTCACCTTAGGCCTCTATGGGCTTCCAAATATCACTTTGCCAATTCTTCAAGAACAGCCTTAGCGAAAAGCTTCTTGAAGGGAAAGCTGTAACTCCGTGAGATGAATTACCACAACACAAAGCAGTTTCTCAGAAAGTTTCTTTCCAGTTTTTAACGGAAGATATTTCCTTTTTCACCGTAGCCCTCTATGGGCTTCCAAATATCACTTTGCCAATTCCACAAGAACAGCCTTAGCGAAAGGCTTCTTGAAGGGAAAGATGTAACTCTGTGAGATCACTTAATAGAATACAAAGCAGTTTCTCAGAAAGCCTCTTTCCAGTATTTTACGGAAGATATTTCCTTTTTCACCATAGCCCTCTAAGGGATTCCAAATATCTCTTTGCAAATTCCATAAGAACAGCCTTAGCGAAAGGGTTTTTGAAGGGAAAGATGTAACTCTGTGCGATGGATTGACAGAACACAAACCAGTTTCTCAAAAGCTTCTTTCCAGTTTTTTACGGAAGACATTTCCTTTTTCACCACAGCCCTCAATGTGCTTCCAAATATCACTTTGCCAATTCGACAAGAGCAGCCTTAGCGAAAGGCTTCTTGAAAGGAAAGTTGTAACTCTGGGAGATGAATTAACAGAACACAAAGCAGCTTCTCAGAAAGCTTCTTTCCAGTTTTTAATGGAAGACATTTCCTTTTTCAACGTAGCCCTCCATGGGCTTCCAAATATCACTTTGCCTATTCCACAAGAACTACCTTAGCGAAAGGCTTCTTGAAGGGAAAGATGTAACTCTCTGAGATGAATTAACAGAACACAAAGCTGTTTCTCAGAAAGCTTCTTTCCAGTTTTTAACGGAAGACATTTCCTTTTTCACCATTGCCCTCTATGGGCTTCCAAATATCACTTTGCCAATTCCACAAAAACAGTCTTAGGGAACGGCTTCTTGAGGGAAAAGCTGTAACTCTGTGAGATGAATTAATAGAACACAAAGCAGTTTCTTTGAAAGCTTCTTTCCAGTTTTTAAGGGAAGATATTTCCTTTTTCACCATAGCCCTGTATGAACTTCCAAATATCACTTTGCCCATTTTACAAGAACAGCCTTAGAGAAAGGCTTCTTGAAGGGAAAGATGTAACTCTGTGAGATGAATTAACAGAACACAGAGAAGTTTCTCAGAAAGCTTCTTTCCAGTTTTGAACGGAAGATATTTTCTTTTTCACCATAGCCCTCTACGGGCTTCCAAATATCGCTTTGCAGGTTCCCCAAGAACAGCCTTAGCGAAAGGCTTCTTGAAGGGAAAGATGTAACTCTGTGACATGAATTAACAGAACACAAAGCAGTTTCTCAGAAATCTTCTTTCCAGTTTTTAACGGAAGATATTTCCTTTTTCACCATAGCCCTCTAGTGGCTTCCAAATATCACTTTGCGAATTCCACAAGAACAGCCTTAGCGAAAGGCGTCTTGAAGTGAAAGATGTAACTCTGTGAGATCAATTAACACAACACCAAGCAGTTCCTCAGAAAGCTTCTTTCCAGTTTTTAACGGGAGATATTTCCTTTTTCACCATAGCCCTCTATTGGCTTGCAAATATCGCTTTGCCAATTCCACAAGAACAGACTTAGCGAAAGGCTTCTTGAAGGGAAAGATGTAAGTCTGTGAGATGAATTAACAGAACACAAAGCAGTTTCTCAGAAAGCTTCTTTCCAGTTTTTAACGGAAGAAATGTCCTTTTTCACCATAACCCTCTATAGGATTCCAAATATCACTTTGCCAATTCCACAATAACAGTCTTAAGAAAGGTTTCTTGAGGGGAAAGCTGTAACTCTGTCAGATGAATTAACAGAACAGAAAGCAGTTTCTCAGAAAGCTTCTTTACAGTTCTTAACGGAAGATATTTCCTTTTTCACCATAGCCCTCTATGGGCTTCCAAATATCACTTTGCCAATTCCACAAGAACAGCCTTAGCGAAAGGCTTCCTGAAGGGAAAGGTTTAACTCTCTGAGATGGATTAACAGAACACAAAGCAGTTTCTCAAAAAGTTTCTTTCCAGTTTTTAATGGAAAACATTTCCTTTTTCACCATAGCGCTCTATGGGCTTCCAAATATCACTTTGCCAATACAACATGAACAGCATTAGCAAAAGGCTTCTTCAAGGGAAAGATGTAACTCTGTGAGATGAATTAACAGAACACAAAGCAGTTTCTCAGAAAGCTTCTTTCCAGGTTTTAACTGAAGATATTTCCTTTTTCACCATAGCCGTCTAAGGGCATGCAAATATCACTTTGCCAATTCCACAAGAACAGCCTTAGCGAAAGGCTTCTTGAGGGGAAAGATGTAACTCTGTGAGATGAATTAACAGAACACAAAGCAGTTTCTCTGAAAGCTTCTTTCCAGTTTTTCATGGAAAATATTTGTTTTTTCACCATAGCCCTCTATGGGCTTCCAAATATCACTTTGCCAATATCCCAAGAAAAGTCTTAGCGAAAGGCTTCTTGAAGAGAAACATGTAACTCCGTGTGATGAATTAACAGAACAAAAAGTAGTTTCTCAGAAAGCTTCTTTCCAGTGTTTAATGGAAGATATTTCCTTGTTCACCATAGCCCTCTATGGGCTTCCAAATATCACTTTGCAAATTCCACAAGAACAGTCTTAGCGATAGGCTTCTTCAGGGGAAAGCTGTAACTCTATGAGATGAATTAAAGGAACAAAAACAGTTTCTCAGAAAGCTTCTTTCCATTTTTAAACGGAAGGTAATTCCTTTTTCACCATAGCCCTCTATGGGCTTCCAAATATCACTTTTCCAATTACACAAGAACAGCCTTAGCGAAAGGCTTCTTGAAGGGAAAGATGTAACTCTGTCAGGTGAATTAACAGAACAAAGAGCAGTTTCTCAGAAAGCTTCTTTCCAATTTTAACGGAAGATATTTCCTTTTTCACCATAGCCCTCTATGGGCTTCCAAATATTACTTTGCCAATTCCACAAGAACAGACTTAGCGAAAGGCTTCTTGAAGGGAAAAATGTAACTCTGTGCGATGAATTAACAGAACACAAAGCAGTTACTCAGAAAGCTTCTTTCCATTTTTTAACGGAAGATATGTCCTTTTTCACCATAACCCTCTGTGGGCTTCCAAATATCACTTTGCCAATTCCACAGAACAGCCTTAGCGAAAGGCTTCTTGAGGAGAAAGCTGTAACTCTGTGAAATGAATTACCAGAACACAAAGCAGTTTCTCAGAAAGCTTCTTTCCAGTTTTTAAGGGAAAATATTTCCATTTTCACCATACACCACTATGGGCTTCCAAATATCACTTTGCCAATTCCACAAGAACAGCCTTAGCGAAAGGCTTCTTGAAGGGAAAGATGTAACTTTGTGAGATGAATTAACACAACACAAAGAAATTTCTCAGAAAGCTTCTTTCCAGTTTTTAACGGGAGATATTTCCTTTTTCACCATAGCCCTCTATGGGCTTGCAAATGTCACTTTGCAAATTCCACAAGAATAGCCTTAGCGAAATGCTTCTTGAAAGGTAAAATGTAACTCTGGGAGATGAATTAACAGAACACAAAACAGTTTCTCAGAAAGAGTCTTTCCAGTTTATAACGGAAGACATTTCCTTTTTAATCATAGCCCACTATGGGCTTCCAAATATCACTTTGTCAATTCTACAAGAACAGCCTTAGCGAAAGGATTCTGAAGAGAAAGATGTAACTCTGTGAGATGAATTAACAGAACACAAAGCAGTTTCTCAGAAAGCTTCTTTCCAGTTTTTAACGGAAGATATTTCCTTTTTCACCATAGCCCTCTATGGGCTTCCAAATATCACTTTTCCAGTTCCACAAGAACAGCCTTAGCGAAAGGCCTCTTGATGGGAAAGATGTTACTCTGTGACATGAATTAACAGAACACAAAGCAGTTTCTCAGAAAGCTTCTTTCCAGTTTTTAACGGAAGATATTTCCTTTTTCACCATAGCCCTCTATGGGCTTCCAAATATCACTTTGCCAATATCACAAGAATAGCCTTAGCGAAAGGCTTCTTGAAGGGAAAGATGTAACCATGATATGAATTAACAGAACACAAAGCAGTTTCTCAGAAAGCTTCTTTCCCGTTTTTAACGGAAGACATTTAATTTTTCACCATAGCCCTCTACGGGCTTCCAAATATCACTTTGCGAATTCCACAAGAACAGTTTTAGCGAAAGTCTTCTTTAGGGGAAAGCTGTAACGCTGTGAGATGAATTAACAGAACACAAAGTAGTTTCCCAGAAAGCTTCTTTCCAGTTTTTAACGGAAGAGATTTCCTTTTTCACCATAGCTCTCTAACGGCTTCGAAATATCCCTTTGCAAATTCCACAAGAACAGTTTTATCGAAAGGCTTCTTGAGGGGAAAGCTGTAACTCTGTGAGATGAATTAACAGAACACATAGCAGTTTCTCAAAAAGCTTCTTTCCAGTTTTTAAAGGAAAAGATTTCCTTTTGCACCATAGACCACTATAGGCTTCAAAATAACACATTGCAAAGTCCAAAAAAACAGTCTTAGCGAAAGGCATCTTGAGGGGAAATCTGGAACCTTGTGAGATGAATTAACAGAACACATAGCCGTTTCTCACAAAGCTTCTTTCCAGTTTTTAACTGAAGATATTTCCTTTTTTAACATAGCCCTCTAAGGGCTTCCAAATATCCCTTTGCAAATTCCACAAGAACAGTCTTAGCGAAAGGCTTCTTTAGGGGAAAGGTGTAACTCTGTGAGATGAATTAACAAAACACAAAGCCGTTTCTCAGAAAGCTTCTTAACAGTTGTTAGTGGAAGAGATTTCCTTTTTCACCATAGCCCTCTCTGGGCTTCCAAATATCACCTTGCAAATTCCACAAGAACAGTCTGAGCGAAAGGCTTCTTAATCGGAAAGCTGTAACTCTGTGAGGTGAATTAACAGAACACAAAGCACTTTCTCAAAAAGCTTCTCTCCAGTTTTCAACCTAAGATATTTTCTTTTTCATCATAGCCCTCTATGTGCTTCCAAATATCGCTTTGAGAATTCCACAAAAACAGCCTTAACGAAAGGCTTCTTGAGGGGAAAGCTGTAACTCTGTGAGATGAATTAACAGAACACTACGCAGTTTCTCAGAAAGTTTCTTTTCAGTTTTTATCTTAGAATATTTCCTTTTTTACCGTAGCCCTTAATGGGATTCCAAATGTCACTTTGCAAATTCCACAAGAACAGTCTTAGTGAAAGGCTTACGGAGGTGTAATCTGTAATCTGTGAAATGAATTAACAGAAAACAAGGCAGTTTTTCACAAAGCTTCTTTGCAGTTTTTTTCATAGGATATTTCTTTTTTACCATAGCCCTCTATGCGCTTCCAAATATCACTTTGCAAATTTCACAAGAACAGTCTTAGCGAAAGGCTACTTGAGAGGAAACCTGTAACCCTGTGAGATGAATTAACAGAACAAAAAGCAGTTTCTCAGAAAGGTTCTTTCTAGTTTTTAACTGAAGATATTTCCTTTTTCACCAAAGCCATCTAAGGGTCCGCAAATATCACTTTGCAAATTCCCCAAGAACAGTCTTAGCGAAAGGCTTCTTGAGGGGAAAGCTGTAACTCTGTGAGATGAATTACCTGAACACATAGCATTTTCTCAGAAAGCTTCTTTCCATTGTTGAAACGGAGATATTTCCTTTTTCACCATAGCCCTCTATGGGCTTTCAAATATCACTTTGCAATTTCCACAAGAACAGTCTTAGCGAAAGGCTTCTTGAGGGGAAAGCTGTAACTCTGTGAGATGAATTAGCGGAACACAAAGCCTTTCTCAGAAAGCTTCTTTCCAGTTTTTAACTGAAGATATTTTCTTTTTCACCATAGTCCTTTATAGGCTTCCAAATATCACTTTGCAAATTCCACAAAGACAGTCTTAGTTAAAGGCTTCTTGAGGGAGAAGCTGTAATTCTGTGAGATGAATTAACAGAACACAAAGCCGTTGCTCATAGAGCTTCTTTCCAGTTTTTAACGGAAGATATTTCCTTTTTCACCATATCCCTCTAAGGGCTTCCTAATATTCCTTTGCAAATTCCACAAGAACGGTCTACGCGAAAGGCTTCTTGAGGGGAAAGCTGTAACTCTGTGAGATGAATTAAGAGAACACATAGCCGTTACTCAGAAAGCTTCTTTCTAGTTTTTAACTGAAGATATTTCCTTTTTCGCCATACCCCTCTATGGGCTTCCAAATATAACTTTGCATATTCCACAAAACAGTCTTAGCGAAAGGGTTCTTGAGGGGAAAGCTGTAACTCTGTGAGATGAATTAACAGAACACACAGCCGTTTCTCAAAAAGCTGCTTTTCAGTTTTTACTTAGGATATTTCCTTTTTTACCATACTCCTCTACGGACTTCCAAATATCACTTTTTGAGTTCCACAACAACAGTCTTAGAGAATGGCTTCTTGAAGGAAAAGCTGTAACCCTGTGAGATGAATTAACACAACAGAAAGCCGTTTCTCAGAAAGCCTCTTTCCAGTTTTTTCTGAAGATATTTCCCTTTTCACCATAGCGATCTATGGGCTTCCAATGATCACTATGCAAATTCCACAAGAACAGTCTTAGCGAAAGGCTTCTTGAGGGGAAACCTGTAACTCTGTGAGATGAATTAAGAGAACAAAAAGCAGTTTCGCAGAAAGTTTCTTTCCAATTTTTAACTGAGGATATTTCCTTTTTCACCGTAGCCCTCAAAGGGCTTCCAAATATCACTTTGCAAATTGCACAAGAACAGTCTTAGCGAAAGGCTTCTTGAGGGGAAAGCTGTAACTCTGTGAGATGAATTAACAGAACACAAAGCAGATTCTCAAATGTTTCTTTTCAGTTTTTATCTTAGGATATTTCCTTTTTCACCATAGTAGTGTATGGGCTTCCAAATATCACTTTTATATTCCACAAGAACAGTCTTAGCGAAAGGCTTCTTGAGGGAAAACTGTAACTCTGTGACATGAAGTAACAGAACACAAAGCCGTTTCTCAGAAAGCTTCTTTCCAGTTTTTAACGGAAGATATTTTCTTTTTCAACATAGCCCTCTATGGGCCTCCTAATATCACTTCGCAAATTCCACAAGAAGAGCCTTAACGAAAGACTTCTTGAGGGTAAAGCTGTAACTCTGTGAGATGAATTAACAGAACACTGAGCCGTTTCTCAGAAAGTTTCCTTCCAGTATTTAACTAGAGATATTTCCTTTTTCACCATAGCCCTCTATGGCATTCCAAATATCACTTTGAAAATTCCACTTGATCAGTGTTAGCGAAAGGCTTCTTGACGGAAAAGGTTTAACTCTGTGATATGAATTAACGGAACAGAAAGCCATTTTTCAGAAAGTTTCTTTCCAGTTTTTAAGAGAAGAGATTTCCTTTTTCACCATAGCCCTCTATGGGCTTCCAAATATCCGGTTGCCAATTCCCCATGAACAGTCTTAGCGAAAGGCTTCTTGAGAGAAAAGTTGTAACACTG
Organism: Chlorocebus sabaeus; assembly: GCF_047675955.1. NCBI lineage: Eukaryota > Metazoa > Chordata > Mammalia > Primates > Cercopithecidae > Chlorocebus > Chlorocebus sabaeus. The sequence goes on from NC_132909.1 coordinate 37,602,856, forward strand.
TGAGATGAATTGACAGAACACAAAGCAGTTTCTCAGAAAGCTTACTTCCAGTTTTTCACGGAAGATATTTCCTTTTTCACCATAGCCCTGTATGGGATTCAAAATATCACTTTTTAAATTCCACAAGAACAGTCTTATGCGAAGGCTTCATGAGAGGAAAGCTTTAGCCCTCTGAGATGAATTAACAGAACACAAAGCAGTTTCTCATAATGCTTCTTTCGAGTTTTTATCTTCGGATACTTCCTTTTCCACCATAGCCCTCTAAGGTCTTCCAAATATCACATTTTAAATTCCACAAGAATAGACTTAGGAAAAGGCTTCTTGAGGGGAAAGCTGTAACTCTGTGAGATGAATTAACAGAACACAAAACCGTTCCTCAGAAAGCTTCTTTCCAGATTTTAACTGGAGATATTTCATTTTTCACCATAGCCCTCTATAGGCTTCCAAATATCACTTTGCAAATTCCAAAAGAACAGTCTTAGCGAAAGGCTTCCTGAGAGTAAAGCTGTAACTCCGTTAGATGAATAAACAGAACACAAACCCATTGCTCAGACAGCTTTTTTCCAATATTAACGGAAGAGATCTCCTTTTTCCCCACAGCACTCTATGGGCTCCCAAATATCACTTTCCAAATTTCACAAGAAGAGTCTTAGCGAAAGGTTTCTTGAGCGGAAAGCTGTAACTATGTGAGATGAATAAACAGAACACAAAGCCGTTTCTCAGAAACCTTCTTTCCAGTTTTTAACTGAAGATATTACCTTTTTCACCTTAGCCCTCTATGGGCTTCCAAATACCACTTTGCAAATTCCCGAACAACAGTCTTAGGGAAAGGCTTTTTGAGGGGAAATCTGTAACTCTTTAAGTTGAATTAAAAGAATACAAAGCAATTTTTCACTAAGCTTCTTTTAAGTTTTTATCTTACCATATTTCCTTTTTCATCAAAGCCCTCTATGGGCTTCCGAATATCACTTTGCAAAATTCCACAAGAACAGTCTTAACAAAAGGCTCCTTGAGGGGAAAGCTGTAACACTGTGAGATGAATTCACAGAACACAAAGCCGTTTTTCAGAAACGTCTTTCCTGTTTTTAACTTAAGATATTTCCTTTTTCACCATTGCCCCTTAAGCGCTTCCAAATATCACTTTGCAAATTCCACAAGAACAGGCTCAGTGAAAGGCTTCTTGAAGGGAAAGCTATAATTCTGTGAGATGAATTAACAGAACAGAAAGCAGTTTCTCAGAAAGCTTCTTTCCAGTTTTTAACGGAAGATATTTCCCTTTTCACCACAGCCCTCTATGGGCTTCCAAATATCAATTTGCAATTTTCAGTAAAACAGCCTTAGGGAAAGGCTTCTTGAAGGGAAAGATGTCACTCTCTGAGATGAATTAACAGAACACAAAGCAGTTTCTCACAAAGCTTCTTTCCAGTTTTTAACGGAAGATATTTCCCTTTTCACCATAGCCCTCTAAGGGCTTCCAAATATCAGTTTGCAAATTCCACAAGAACAGCATTAGCGAAAGGCTTCTTGAGTGGAAGCTGTAACTCGGTGAGATGAATTAACAGAACACAAAGCAGTTTCTCAGAAAGCTTCTTTCCAGTTTTTAACGGAAGATATTTCCTTTTTCACCATAGCCCTCTATGGGCTTAAAAATATCACCTTGCAAATTCCAGAAGAACAGCCTTAGCGAAAGGCTTCTTGAAGGGAAAGATGTAACTCTCTGAGATGAATTAACAGAACACAAAGCAGTTTCTCAGAAAGCTTCTTTCCAGTTTCTAACGGAAGATATTTCCTTTTTCACCATAGCACTCTATGGGCTTCCAAATATCACTTTGCCACTTCCACAATAACAGTCTTACCGAAAGGCTTCTTGAGTGGAAAGCTGTAACTCTCTGAGTTGAGTTAACAGAACACAAAGCAGTTTCTCAGAAAGCTTCTTTCCAGTTTTTAGTGTAAGATATTTCCTTTTTCACCATAGCCCTCTATGGGCTTCCAAATATCACTTTGGCAATTCCACAAGAACAGCCTTAGCGAAAGGCTTCTTGAAGCAAAAGCTGTAACTCCGTCAGATGAATTAACAGAACACAAAGCAGTTTCTCAGAAAGCTTCTTTCCAGTTTTTAACGGAAGATATTTCCTTTTTCACCATAGCCCTCTATGGGCTTCCAAATATCACTTTGCCACTTCCACAAGAAAAGCCTTAGAAAAAGGCTTCTTGAGTGGAAAGCTGTAACTCTCTGAGATGAATTAACAGAACACAAAGCAGTTTCTCACAAAGCTTCTTTCCAGTTTTTAATGGAAGATATTTCCTTTTTCACCATAGCCCTCTATGGGCTTCCAAATATCACTTTGCCAATTCCTCAAGAACGGCCTTAGCGAAAGGCTTCTTGAGTGGAAAGCTGTAACTCTGTGAGATGAATTAACAGAACACAAAGCAGTTTCTCAGAAAGCTTCTTTCCAGTTTTTAACGGAAGATATTTCCTTTGTCACCATAGCCCTCTATGGGCTTCCACATATCACCTTGCAAATTCCAGAAGAACAGCCTTAGCGAAAGGCACTTGTAGGGAAAGATGTAACTCTCTGAGATGAATTAACAGAACACAAAGTAGTTTCTCAGAAAGCTTCTTTCCAGTTTTTAACGGAAGATATTTCCTTTTTCACAATAGCCCTCTATTGGCTTCCAAATATCACTTTCCCAATTCCAAAGAAGAGCCTTAGAGAAACGCTTCTTGAAGGGAAAGATGTAACTCCCTGAGATGAATTAACAGAACAGAAAGAAGTTTCTCAGAAAGCTTCTTTCCAGTTTTTAACGGAAGATAATTCCTTTTTCACCATAGCCCTCTATGGGCTTCCCAATATCACTTTGCAACTTCCACAAGAAAAGCCTTAGCCAAAGGCTCCTTGAGTGGAAAGCTGTAACTCTGTGAGATGAATTAACAGAACACAAATAAGTTTCTCAGAAAGCTTCTTTCCAGTTTTTAACGGAAGATATTTTTTTTTTCACCATAGCCCTCTACGGGCTTCCACATATCACCTTGCAAATACCACAAGAAAAGCCTTAGCGAAAGGATTCTTAAAGGGAAAGATGTAACTCTCTGAGATGAATTAACAGAACACAAAGCAGTTTCTCAGAAAGCTTCTTTCCAGTTTTTAATGGAAGATATTTCCTTTTTCACCATAGCCCTCTATGGGCTTCCAAATATCACTTTGCCACTTCCACAAGAACAGCCTTAGCCGAAGACTTCTTGAAGGGAAAGATGTAACTTTCTTAGATGAATTAACAGATCACAAAGCAGTTTCTCAGCAAGCTTCTTTCCAGTTTTTAACGGAAGATATTTCCTTTTTCATCATAGCTCTCTATGGGCTTCGAAATATCACTATGCCACTTCCACAAGAAAATCCTTAGCGAAAGGCTTCTTGAGTGGAAAGCTGTTACTCTGTGACATGAATTTACAGAACACAAAGCAGTTTCTCAGAAAGATTCCTTCCAGTTTTTAATGGAAGATATTTCCTTTCTAACCATAGCCCTCGAGGGGCTTCCAAATATCACTTTCCCAATTCCACAAGAACAGCCTTAGCGAATGGTTTCTTGAAGGGAAAGCTGTAACTCTGGGAGATCAATTAACAGAACACAGAGCAGTTTCTCAGAGAGCTTCCTTCCAGTTTTTAACGGTAGATATTTCCTTTTTCACCATAGCCCTCTATGGGCTTCCAAATATCACTTTGCCAATTCCACAAAAACACCCTTAGCCAAACTCTTCTTGAAGGGAAAGATGTAACTCTGTGAGATGGATTAGCAGAACACAAAGCAGTTTCTCAAGAGCTTCTTTCCAGTTTTTAACGGAAGATATTTCCTTTTTCACCATAGCCCTCTATGTGCTTCCAAATATCACTTTTCCAATTCCACAAGAACAGCCTTAGCGAAAGGCTTCTGAAAAGGAAAGATGTAACTCTGGGAGATGAATTAACAGAACACAAAGCAGTTTCTCAGAAAGCTTCTTTCCAGTTTTTAACGGAAGATATTTCCTTTTTCACCATAGCCCTCTATGGGCTTCCAAATATCACTTTGCCTATTACACAAGAACAGCCTTAGCGAATGTCTCCTTGAAGGGAAAGATGTAACTCTGTGAGATGAATTAACAGAACACAAAGCAGTTTCTCAGAAAGCTTCTTTCCAGTTTTGAACGGAAGATATTTCCTTTGTCACCATAGCCCTCTACGGGCTTCCCAATATCACTTTGCCACTTCCACAAGAAAAGCATTAGCGAAAGGCTTCTTGAGTGGAAAGCTGTAACTCTGTGAGATGAATAAACAGAACACAAAGCAGTTTCTCACAAAGCTTCTTTCCAGTTTTTAATGGAAGATATTTCCTTTTCCACCATAGCCGTCTATGGGCTACTAAATATCACTTTGCAAATTCCAGAAGAACAGCCTTAGAGAAAGGCTACTTCAAGGGAAAGATGTAACTCTGTGAGATGAATTAACAGAACACAAAGCAGTTTCTCAGAGCGCTTCTTTCCAGTTTTTAACGGAAGATATTTCCTTTTTCCCCATTGCCCACTATGGGCTTCCAAATATCACTTTGCAAATTCCACAAGAACAGTCTTAGCGAAAGACTTCTTGAAAGGAAAGCTGTAACTCTGTGAGATGAATTAACAGAACACAAAGCAGTTTCTTTGAAAGCTTCTTTCCAGTTTTTAACGGAAGATATTTCCTTTGTCACCATAGCCCTCTATGTGCTACCAAATATCACCTTGCAAATTCCAGAAGAACAGCCTTAGCGAAAGGTTTCTTGAAGGGAAAGATGTAACTCTCTGAGATGAATTAACAGAACACAAAGTAGTTTCTCAGAAAGCTTCTTTCCAGTTTTTAACGGACGATATATCCTTTTTCACAATAGCCCTCTATGGGCTTCCAACTATCACATTGCCAATTCCACAAGAATAGACTTAGCGAAAGGTTCTTGAAGGGAAAGATGTAATTCTGTGAGATGAATTAACAGAACACAAAGCAGTTTCTCAGAAAGCTTCTTTCCAGTTTTTAACGGAAGATATTTCCTTTTTAACCATAGACGTCTTTGGGCTTCCGAATATCACTTTTCAAATTCCACAAGAACAGTCTCAGCAAAAGGCTATTTGAGTGGAAAGCTGTAACTCTGTGAGATGAATTAACAGAACACAAAGCAGTTTCTCAGAAAGCTTCTTTCAATTTTTTAACGGAAGGTATTTCCTTTTTCACCATAGCCCGCTATTGGCTTCCAAATATCACTTTGCCATTTCCACAAGAACAGCCTTAGCGAAAGACTTCTTGAAGGGAAAGATGAAACTCTCTGAGATGAATTAACAGAACACAAAGCAGTTTTTCAGAAAGCTTCTTTCCAGTTTTTAACTGAAGATATTTCCTTTTTCACCATAGCCCTCTATGGGATTCCAAATATCACTTTGCAAATTCCACAAGAAGAGTCTTAGCGAAAGGCTTCTTAAGTGGAAAGCTGTAACTCTGTGAGTTGAATTAACAGAACACAAAGCAGTTTCTCAGAAAGTTTCTTTCCAGTTTTTAGTGGAAGTTATTTCCTTTTTCACCATAGCCCTCTATGGGCTTCCATATATCACTTTGCCAATTCCACAAGAACAGCCTTAGCGAAAGTCTTCTTGAAGGAAAAGCTGTAATTCCGTGAGATGAATTAACAGAACACAAAGCAGTTTCTCAGAAAGCTTCTTTCCAGTTTTTAACGGAAGATATTTCCTTTTTCACCATAGCCGTCTATGGGCTTCCAAATATCACTTGGACAACTCCAAAAGAACAGACGTAGCAAAGGCTTCTTGAAGGGAAAGATGTAACTCTGTGAGATGAATTAACAGAACACAAAGCAGTTTCTCAGAAAGCTTCTTTCCAGTTTTTAACGAAAGATATTTCCTTTTTCACCATAGCCCTCTATGGGCTTCCAAATATCACTTTGCCACTTCCACAAGAAAAGCCTTAGCGAAAGGCTTCTTGAAGGGAAAGCTGTAACTCTCTGAGATGAATTAACAAAACACAAAGCAGTTTCTCACAAAGCTTCTTTCCAGTTTTCAATGGAAGATATTTCCTTTTTCACCATAGCCCTCTATGGGATTCGACATATCACCTTGCAAATTCCACAAGAACAGCCTTAGCGAAAGGCTTCTTGAAGGGAAAGATTTAACTCTCTGAGATGAATTAACAGAACACAAAGCTGTTTCTCAGAAAGCTTCTTACCAGTTTTTAATGGAAGATATTTCCTTTTTCACCATAGCCCTCTATGGGCTTCGAAATATCACTTTTCCACTTCCACAAGAACAGCCTTAGCGAAAGACTTCTTGAAGGGAAAGATACAACCTTCTGAGATGAATTAACAGAACACAAAGCAGTTTCTCAGAAAGCTTCTTTCCAGTTTTTAGCGGAAGATATTTCCTTTTTCACCGTAGCCCTCTATGGGCTTCCAAATATCACTTTTCCACTTCCACAAGAACAGCCTTAGCGAAAGGCTTCTTTAAGGGAAAGATGTAACTCTGTGAGATGAATTAACAGAACACAAAGCAGTTTCTCAGAATGCTTCTTTCCAGTTTTTAATGGAAGATTTTTCCTTTTTCACCATAGCCCTCTATGGGCTTCCAAATATCACTTTGCCAATTCCAAAAGAATAGCCTTAGCGAAAGGATTCTTGAAGGGAAAGATGTAACTCTGTGAGATGAATTAACAGAACACAAAGCAGTTTCTCAGAAAGCTTCTTTCCAGTTTTTAACGGGAGATATTTCCTTTTTCACCATAGCCCTCTATGGGCTTCCAAATATCACTTTGCCAATTCCACAAGAACAGACTTAGCGAAAGGGTCTTGAAGGGAAAGATGTAACTCTCTGAGATGAAATAACAGAACACAAAGCAGTTTCTCAGAAAGCTTCGTTCCAGTTTTTAACGGAAGATATTTCCTTTTCAACCATAGCCCTCTATGGTCTTCCGAATATCACTTTGCAAATTCCACAAGAACAGCCTTAGCTAAAGGCTTCTTGAAGGGAAAGCTGTAACTCTGTGAGATGAAGTAACAGAACACAAAGCAGTTTCTCAGAAAGCTTCTTTCCACTTTTTAAAGGAAGATATTTCCTTTTTCACCATAGCCCTCCATAGGCTTCCAAATATCAGTTTGCCAATTCCACAAGAACAGTCTCAGGAAAAGACTTTTAGAGTGGTATGCTGTAACTCCGTGAGATGTATTAACAGAACACAAAGCAGTTTCTCATAAAGCTTCTTTCCACTTTTTAACGGAAGATATTTCCTTTTACACCATCGCAGTCTATGGACTTCCAAATATCAGTTTGCCAATTCCACAAGAACAGTCTTTGTGAAAGGCTTTTTGAAGGGAAAGATGCAACTCTGTGAGATGAATTAACAGAACCCAAAGCAGTTTCTCAGAAAACTTCTTTCCAGTTTTTAACGGAAGCTATTTCCTTTTTCACCATAGCCCCATATGGGCTTCCAAATATCACTTTGCCACTTCCACAAGAACAGCCTTACCGAAAGACTTCTTGAAGGGAAAGATGAAACTCTCTGAGATGAATTAACAGAACACAAAGCAGTTTTTCAGAAAGCTTCTTTCTAGTTTTTAACTGAAGATATTTCCTTTTTCACCATAGCCCTCTATGGGATTCCAAATATCACTTTGCAAATTCCACAAGAACAGTCTTAGTGAAAGGCTTCTTGAGTGGAAAGCTGTAACTCTGTGAGTTTAATTAACAGAACACAAAGCAGTTTCTCAGAAAGTTTCTTTCCGGTTTTTAGGGGAAGATATTTCCTTTTTCACCATAGACCTCTATGGGCTTCAAAATATCACTTTGCCAATTCCACAAGAACAGCCTTAGAGAAAGTCTTCTTGAAGGAAAAGCTGTACTTCCGAGAGATGAACTAACAGAACACAAAGCAGTTTCTCAGAAAGCTTGTTTCCAGTTTTTAACGATAGATATTTCCTTTTTCACCATAGCCGTCTATGGGCTTCCAAATATCACTTGGACAACTCCAAAAGAACAGACTTAGCAAAGGATTCTTGAAGGGAAAGATGTAACTCTGTGAGATGAATTAACAGAACACAAAGCAGTTTCTCACAAAGCTTCTTTCCATTTTTTAACGGAAGATATTTCCTTTTTCACCATAGCCCTCTATGGGCTTCCAAATATCACTTTGCCACTTCCACAAGAACAGCCTTAGCGAAAGACTTCTTGAAGGGAAAGCGGTAACTCTCTGAGATGAATTAACAGAACACAAATCAGTTTCTCAGAAACCTTCTTTCCAGTTTTTAACGGAAGATATTTCCTTTTTCACCATAGCCCTCTATGGGCTTCGAGATATCACCTTGCAAATTCCACAAGAAAAGCCTTAGCGAAAGGCTTCTTGAAGGGAAAGATTTAACTCTCTGAGATGAATTAACGGAACACAAAGCTGTTTCTCAGAAAGCTTCTTACCAGTCTTTAATGGAAGATATTTCCTTTTTCACCATAGCCCTCTATGGTCTTCGAAATATCACTTTTCCACTTTCACAAGAACAGCCTTAGCGAAAGACTTCTTGAAGGGAAAGATGCAACCTTCTGAGATGAATTAACAGAACACAAAGCAGTTTCTCAGAAAGCTTCTTTCCAGTTTTTAGCGGAAGATATTTCCTTTTTCACCATAGCCCTCTATGGGCTTCCAAATATCACTTTGCAAATTCCACAAGAACAGCCTTAGCGAAAGGCTTCTTTAAGGGAAAGATGTAACTCTGTGAGATGAATTAACAGAACACAAAGCAGTTTCTCAGAATGCTTCTTTCCAGTTTTTAATGGAAGATTTTTCCTTTTTCACCATAGCCCTCTATGGGCTTCCAAATATCACTTTGCCAATTCCAAAAGAATAGCCTTAGCGAAAGGATTCTTGAAGGGAAAGATGCAACTCTGTGAGATGAATTAACAGAACACAAAGCAGTTTCTCAGAAAGCTTCTTTCCAGTTTTTAACGGGAGATATTTCCTTTTTCACCATAGCCCTCTATGGGCTTCCAAATATCACTTTGCCAATTCCACAAGAACAGACTTAGCGAAAGGCTTCTTGAAGGGAAAGCTGTAACTCTGTGAGATGAAGTAACAGAACACAAAGCAGTTTCTCAGAAAGCTTCTTTCCACTTTTTAAAGGAAGATATTTCCTTTTTCACCTTAGCCCTCCATAGGCTTCCAAATATCACTTTGCCAATTCCACAAGAACAGTCTCATTAAAAGACTTTTAGAGTGGTATGCTGTAACTCCGTGAGATGTATTAACAGAACACAAAGCAGTTTCTCATAAAGCTTCTTTCCACTTTTTATCGGAAGATATTTCCTTTTACACCATCGCAGTCTATGGACTTCCAAATATCAGTTTGCCAATTCCACAAGAACAGTCTTTGTGAAAGGCTTTTTGAAGGGAAAGATGCAACTCTGTGAGATGAATTAACAGAACACAAAGCAGTTTCTCAGAAAACTTCTCTCCAGTTTTTAACGGAAGATATTTCCTTTTGCACCATAGCCCCATATGGGCTTCCAAATATCACTTTGCCACTTCCACAAGAACAGCCTTACCGAAAGACTTCTTGAAGGGAAAGATGAAACTCTCTGAGATGAATTAACACAACACAAAGCAGTTTTTCAGAAAGCTTCTTTCCAGTTTTTAACTGAAGATATTTCCTTTTTCACCATGGCCCTCTATGGGATTCCAAATATCACTTTGCAAATTCCACAAGAACAGTCTTAGCGAAAGGCTTCTTTAGTGGAAAGCTGTAACTCTGTGAGTTGAATTAACAGAACACAAAGCAGTTTCTCAGAAAGTTTCTTTCCGGTTTTTAGTGGAAGATATTTCCTTTTTCACCATAGCCCTCTATGGGCTTCCAAATATCACTTTGCCAATTCCACAAGAACAGCCTTAGAGAAAGTCTTCTTGAAGGAAAAGCTGTAATTCCGAGAGATGAACTAACAGAACACAAAGCAGTTTCTCAGAAAGCTTGTTTCCAGTTTTTAACGGAAGATATTTCCTTTTTCACCATAGCCGTCTATGGGCTTCCAAATATCACTTGGACAACTCCAAAAGAACAGACTTAGCAAAGGCTTCTTGAAGGGAAAGATGTAACTCTGTGAGATGAATTAACAGAACACAAAGCTGTTTCTCAGAAAGCTTCTTTCCAGTTTTTAACGGAAGATATTTCCTTTTTCACCATAGCCCTCTATGGGCTTCCAAATATCACTTTGCCACTTCCACAAGAAAAGAATTAGCGAAAGACTTCTTGAAGGGAAAGCTGTAACTCTCTGAGATGAATTAACAGAACACAAAGCAGTTTCTCACAAAGCTTCTTTCCAGTTTTTAATGGAAGATATTTCCTTTTTCACCATAGCCCTCTATGGGCTTCCAAATATGACTTTCAAATTCCAGAAGAACAGCCTTAGTGAAAGGCTTCTTGAAGGGAAAGATGCAACTCTGTGAGATGAATTAACAGAACACAAATCAGTTTCTCAGAAAGCTTCTTTTGAGTATTTAAAGGAAGATATTTCCTTTTTCACCATTGACCTCTTGGGGCTTCCAACTATCACTTTGCCACTTCCACAAGAACTGCCTTAACGAAAGGCTTCTTGAGTGGAAAGCTGTAACTCTGTGAGATGAATTAACAGAACACAAAGCAGATTCTCAGAAAGCTTCTTTCCAGTTTTTAACGGAAGATATTTCCTTTTTCACCGTAGCCCTCTATGGGTTTCCAAATATCACCTTGCAAATTCCACAAGAACAGCCTTAGCGAAAGGCTTCTTGAAGGGAAAGATGTAAGTCTGTGAGATGAATTAACAGAACACAAAGCAGTTTCTCAGAAAGCTTCTTTCCACTATTTAACGGAATATATTTCCTTTTTCACCATCGCCCTCTATGGGCTTCCCAATATGACTTTGCCACTTACACAAGAAAAGCCTTAGCCAAAGGCTTCTTGAGTGGAAAGCTGTAACTCTCTGAGATGAATTAACAGAACACAAAGCAATTTCTCACAAAGCTTCTTTCCAGTTTTTAATGGAAGATATTTCCTTTTCCACCATAGCCCTCTATGGGCTTCTAAATATCACATTGAAAATTCCAGAAAAACAGCCTCAGCGAAAGGCTTCTTGAAGGGAAAGATTTAACTCTCCGAGATGAACTAACAGAACACAAAGCAGTTTCTCAGAAAGCTTCTTTCCAGTTTTTAACCGTAGATATTTCCTTTTTCACCATAGCCCTCCAAGGGCTTCCAAATATCACTTTGGCAATATCAAAAGAAGAGCCTTACAGAAAGGCTTCTTAAAGGAAAGATGTAACTCTCTGAGATGAATTTACAGATCACAAAGCGGTTTCTCAGAAAGCTTCTTACCAGTTTTTAATGGAAGATATTTCCTTTTTCATCATAGCCCTCTATGGGCTTCCAAATATCACTTTGCCAATTCCACAAGAACAGCTTTTGCGAAAGGCTTCTTGAAGGGATAGCTGTAACTCTGTGAGATGAATTAACAGAACACAAAGCAGTTTCTCAGAAAGCTTCTTTCCAGTTTTTAAAGGAACATATTTCCTTTTTCTCCATAGCCCTCTATGGACTTCCAAATATCACTTTGCCAGTTCCATAAGAACAGCCTTAGTGAAAGGCTTCTTGAAAGGAAAGATGTAACTCTGTGAGATGAATTAACAGAACACAAAGCAGTTTCTCAGAAAGCTTCTTTCCAGTTTTTAACGGGAGATTTTTCTTTTTCACCATAGCCCTCTATGGGCTTCCAAATATCCCTTTGCCAATTCCACAAGAACAGCTTTTGCGAAAGGCTTCTTGAAGGGATAGCTGTAACACTGTGAGTTGAATTAACAGAACACAAAGCAGTTTCTCAGAAAGATTCCTTCTAATTTTTAACGGAAGATATTTCCTTTTTCACCATAGCCGTCTATGGGCTTCCAAATATCACTTTGCCAATTCTACAAGAACAGCCTTAGCGAAAGGCTTCTTCAGTGGAAAGATGTAACTCTGTGAGATGAATTAACAGAACACAAAGCAGTTTCTCAAAAGCTTCTTTTCAGTTTTTAAGGGAAGATATTGCCTTTTTCACCATAGCCCTCTATGGGCTTCCGAATATCACTTTGCCAATTCTTCAAGAACAGCCTTAGCGAAAGGCTTCTTGAAGGGAAAGCTGTAACTCCGTGAGATGAAATAACGGAACACAAAGCAGTTTCTCAGAAAGCTTCTTTCCAGTTTTTAACGGAAGATATTTCCTTTTTCACCATAGCCCTCTATGGGCTTCCAAATATCCCTTTGCCAATTCCACAAGAACAGCCTCAGCGAAAGGCTTCTTGAAGGGAAAGATGTAACTATGTGAGATGAATTAACAGAACACACAGCAGTTTCTCCGAAAGCTTCTTTCCAGTTTTTAACCGGAGATAATTCCTTTTTCACCATAGCCCTCTAAGGGCTTTCAAATATCACTTTGCCAATTCCACAAGAACAACCTTAGCGAAAGGCTTCTTGAAGGGAAAGATGTAACTCTGTGAGATGAATTAACAGAACACAAAGGAGTTTCTCAGAAAGCTTCTTTCCACTTTTTAACGGAAGATATATCCTTTTTCACCGTAGCCCCCTATGATCTTCCAAATATCACGTTGACAATTCCACAAGAACAGTCTTAAGTACGGCTTCTTGAGGGTAAAGCTGTAACTCTGTGAGATGAATTAATAGAACACAAAGCAGTTTCTTTGAAAGATTCTTTCCAGTTTTTAAGGGAAGATATTGCCTTTTTCACCATAGCCCTCTATGAGCTTCCAAATATCACTTTGCCAATTTTACAAGAACAGCCTTAGAGAAAGGCTTCTTGAAGGGAAAGATGTAACTCTGTGAGATGAATTAACAGAACATAAAGCAGTTACACAGAAAGCTTCTTTCCAGTTTTTAACGGAAGATATTTACTTTTTCACCACAGCCCTCTATGGGCTTCCAAATATCACTTTGCAAATTCCACAAGAACGGTCTTAGCAAAAGGCTTCTTGAAGGGAAAGGTGTAACTCTGTGAGATGAATTAACAGAACACAAAGCAGTTTTTCAGAAAGTTTCTGTCCAGTTTTTAACGGAAGACCTTTCCTTTTTCACCATAGCCCTCTATGGGCTTCCAAATATTACTTTGTCAATTCCACTAGAACGGCCTTAGCGAAAGGCTTCTTGAAGGGAAAGATGTAACTCGTGAGATGAATTAACAGAACACAAAGCAGTTTCTCAGAAAGCTTCTTTCCAGTTTTTAACGGGAGATATTTCCTTTATCACCATAACCGTATAAGGGCTTCCAAATATCACTTTGCCAATTCCACAAGAACAGCCTTAGCGAAAGGCTTCTTGAAGGGAAAGATGTAACTCTGTGAGATGAATTAAGAGAACACACAGCAGTTTCTCCGAAAGCTTCTTTCCAGTTTTTAACCGGAGATAATTCCTTTTTCACCATAGCCCCCTATGATCTTCCAAATATCACTTTGACAATTCCACAAGAACAGTCATAGAGAACGGCTTCTTGAGGGTAAAGCTGTAACTCTGTGAGATGAATTAATAGAACACAAAGCAGTTTCTTTGAAATCTTCTTTCCAGTTTTTAAGGGAAGATATTGCCTTTTTCACCGTAGCCCTCTATGAGCTTCCAAATATCACTTTGCCAATTTTACAAGAACAGCCTTAGAGAAAGGCTTCTTGAAGGGAAAGATGTAACTCTGTGAGATGAATTAACGGAACATAAAGCAGTTACTCAGAAAGCTTCTTTCCACTTTTTAACGGAAGATATTTCCTGTTTCACCGTAGCCCTCTAAAGGCTTCCAAATATCACTTTGCCAATTCCACAAGAACAGCGTTAGCGAAAGGCTTCTTGAAGGGAAAGATGTAACTCTGTGAGATGAATTAACAGAACACAAAGCAGTTTCTCAGAAAGCTTTTTTCCAGTTTTTAACGGAAGATATTTCCTTTTTAACCATTGCCCTCTATCGGCTTCCAAATATCACTTTGCCAATTCTAGAAGAACAGCCTTAGCGAAAGACTTCTTGAAGGGAAAGATGTAACTCTCTGAGATGAATTAACAGAACACAAAGCAGTTTCTCAGAAAGCTTCTTTTCAGTTTTTAACGGGAGATTTTTCCTTTTTCACCGTAACCGTATATGGGCTTCCAAATATCACTTTGCCAATTCCACAAGAACAGCCTTAGCGAAAGACATCTTGAAGGGAAAGATGTAACTCTGTGAGATGACTTAACAGAACACAAAGCAGTTTCTCAGAAAGCTTCTTTCCAGTTTTTAAAGGGAGATATTTCCTTTTTCACCATAGCCCTCTATGGGCTTCCAAATATCACTTTGCCAATTCCACAAGAACAGCTTTTGCGAAAGGCTTCTTGAAGGGATAGCTGTAACTCTGGGAGATGAATTCACAGAACACAGAGCAGTTTCTCAGAAGGCTTCTTTCCAGTTTTTAAAGGAAGATAATTCCTTTTTCTCCATAGCCCTCTATGGGCTTCCAACTATCACTTTGCCAATTCCACAAGAACAGCCTTAGCGAAAGGCTTCTTGAAAGGAAAGATGTAACTCTGTGAGATGAATTAACAGAACACAAAGCAGTTTCTCAGAAAGCTTCTTTCCAGTGTTTAACGGGAGATTTTTCTTTTTCACCATAGCCCTCTATGGGCTTCCAAATATCTCTTTGCCAATTCCACAAGAACAGCTTTTGCGAAAGGCTTCTTGAAGGGATAGCTGTAACTCTGTGAGATGAATAAACAGAACACAAAGCAGTTTCTCAGAAAGCTTCTTTCTCGTTTTTAACGGAAGATATTTGATTTTTCACCATAGCCCTCTATCGACTTCCAAATACCAGTTTGCAAATTCCACAATAACAGGCTTAGAGAAAGGCTTCTTGAGGGGAAAGCTGAAACTCTGTGAGATGAACTAACAGAACACAAAGCAGTTTCTCAAAATGTTCTTTCCAGTTTTTAAGGGAAGATATTGCCTTTTTCACCATAGCCCTCTATGGGCTTCCAAATATCACTTTGCCAATTCTTCAAGAACAGACTTAGCGAAAAGCTTTTTGAAGGGAAAGCTGTAACTCTGTGAGATGAATTCACAGAACCCAAAGCAGTTTCTCAGAAAGCTTCTTTCCAATTTTTAACGGAAGATATTTCCTTTTTCAACATAGCCCTCTATGGGCTTCCAAATATCCCTTTGCCAATTCCACAAGAACAGCCTCAGCGAAAGGCTTCTTGAAGGGAAAGCTGTAACTCTGTGAGATGAATTAACAGAACACAGAGCAGTTTCTCAGAAAGTTTCTTTCGAGTTTTTAACAGAAGATATTGCCTTTTTCACCATAGCCCTCCATGGGCTTCCAAATATCACTTTGCCAATTCTACAAGAACAGCCTTTGTGAAAGGCTTCTTCAATGGAAAGATGTAACTCTTTGAGAGGAATTAACAGAACACAAAGCAGTTTCTCAGAAAGTTTCTTTCCAGTTTTTGACAGAAGATATTTCCTTTTTCACCATAACCCTCTATGGGCTTCCAAATATCACTTTGCCAATTCCACAAGAACAGCCTTAGCGAAAGGCTTCTTGAAGGGAAAGCTGTAACTCTGTGAGATGAATTAACAGAACACAAAGCAGTTTCTCAGAAAGCTTCTTTCCAGTTTTTAAAGGAAGATATTTGCTTTTTCACCATAACCCTCTATAAGCTTCAAAATATCACTTTGCAAATACCACAAGAACAGTCTTAGAGAAAGGCTTCTTGAGGGGAAAGCTGTAACTCTGTGAGATGAATTAACAGAACACAAAGCAGTTTCTCAGAAAGCTTCTTTCCAGTTTTTAACGGAAGATATTTCCTTTTTCACCATAGACCTGTAAGGGCTTCCAAATATCACTTTGCCTATATCACAAGAACAGCCTTTGCGAAAGGCTTCTTCAAGGGAAAAATGTAACTCTGCGAGATGAATTAACAGAACACAAAGGAGTTTCTCAGAAAGCTTCTTTCCAATTTTTAACGGAAGATATTTACTTTTTCACCATAGCCCACTGTGGGCTTCCAAATATCACTTTGCCAATTCCACAAGAAGAGTCTCAGCGAAAGGCTTCTTGAAGGGAAAGATGTAACTCTGGGAGATGAATTAACAGAACATAAAGCAGTTACTCAGAAAGCTTCTTTCCAGTTTTTAACGGAAGATATTTACTTTTTCACCACAGCCCTCTATGGGCTTCCAAATATCACTTTGCAAATTCCACAAGAACGGTCTTAGCAAAAGGCTTCTTGAAGGGAAAGGTGTAACTCTGTGAGATGAATTAACAGAACACAAAGCAGTTTATCAGAAAGTTTCTGTCCAGTTTTTAACGGAAGACCTTTCCTTTTTCACCATAGCCCTCTATGGGCTTCCAAATATTACTTTGTCAATTCCACTAGAACGGCCTTAGCGAAAGGCTTCTTGAAGGGAAAGATGTAACTCGTGAGATGAATTAACAGAACACAAAGCAGTTTCTCAGAAAGCTTCTTTCCAGTTTTTAACGGGAGATATTTCCTTTATCACCATAACCGTATAAGGGCTTCCAAATATCACTTTGCCAATTCCACAAGAACAGCCTTAGCGAAAGGCTTCTTGAAGGGAAAGATGTAACTCTGTGAGATGAATTAAGAGAACACACAGCAGTTTCTCCGAAAGCTTCTTTCCAGTTTTTAACCGGAGATAATTCCTTTTTCACCATAGCCCTCTAAGGGCTTTCAAATATCACTTTGCCAATTCCACAAGAACAGCCTTAGCGAAAGGCTTCTTGAAGGGAAAGATGTAACTCTGTGAGATGAATTAACAGAACACAAAGCAGTTTCTCAGAAAGCTTCTTTCCAGTTTTTAAATGAAGATATATCCTTTTTCACCATAGCCCCCTATGATCTTCCAAATATCACTTTGACAATTCCACAAGAACAGTCATAGAGAACGGCTTCTTGAGGGTAAAGCTGTAACTCTGTGAGATTAATTAATAGAACACAAAGCAGTTTCTTTGAAATCTTCTTTCCAGTTTTTAAGGGAAGATATTGCCTTTTTCACCGTAGCCCTCTATGAGCTTCCAAATATCACTTTGCCAATTTTACAAGAACAGCCTTAGAGAAAGGCTTCTTGAAGGGAAAGATGTAACTCTGTGAGATGAATTAACGGAACATAAAGCAGTTACTCAGAAAGCTTCTTTCCAGTTTTTAACGGAAGATATTTACTTTTTCACCACAGCCCTCTATGGGCTTCCAAATATCACTTTGCAAATTCCACAAGAACGGTCTTAGCAAAAGGCTTCTTGAGGCGAAAGGTGTAACTCTCTGAGATGAATTAACAGAACACAAAGCATTTTATCAGAAAGCTTCTTTCCAGTTTTTAACGGAAGACATTTCCTTTTTCACCATAGCCCTCTATGGGCTTCCAAATATTACTTTGCCAATTCCACTAGAACGGCCTTAGCGAAAGGCTTCTTGAAGGGAAAGATGTAACACTGTGAGATGAATTAACAGAACACAAAGCAGTTTCTCAGAAAGCTTCTTTCCAGTTTTTAACGGGAGATATTTCCTTTATCACCATAACGATATAAGGGCTTCCAAATATCACTTTGCCATTTCCACAAGAACAGCCTTAGCGAAAGGCTTCTTGAAGGGAAAGATGTAACTCTGTGTGATGAATTAACAGAACACAAAGCAGTTTCTCAGAAAGCTTCTTTCCAGTTTTTAACGGAAGATATTTGCTTTTTCACCATAGCCCTCTATGGGCTTCCAAATATCACTTTGCAAATTCCACAAGAACAGTCTTAGAGAAAGGCTTCCTGAGGGGAAAGCTGAAACCCTGTTAGATGAACTAACAGAACACAAAGCAGTTTCTCAAAAGCTTCTTTCCAGTTTTTAAGGGAAGATATTGCCTTTTTCACCATAACCCTCTATGGGGTTCCAAATATCACTTTGCCAATTCTTCAAGAACAGCCTTAGCGAAAAGCTTCCTGAAGGGAAAGCTGTAACTCCGTGAGATGAATTAACAGAACACAAAGCAGTTTCTCAGAACGCTTCTTTCCAGTTTTTAATGGAAGATATTTCCTTTTTCAACATAGCCCTCTATGGGCTTCCAAATATCACTTTGCCAATTCCACAAGAACAGCCTTAGCGAAAGGCTTCTTGAAGGGAAAGATGTAACTCTGTGAGATGAATTAACAGAACACACAGCAGTTTCTCCGAAAGCTTCTTTCCAGTTTTTAACGGAAGATATGTCCTTTTTCACCATAGCACTCTATGGGCTTCCAAATATCACTTTGACAATTCCACAAGAACAGTCTTAGAGAAAGGCTTCTTGAGGGTAAAGCTGTAACTCTGTGAGATGAGTTAATAGAACCCAAAACACGATGTGGTGCTGAGAAGAATGTATATTCTGTTGATTTGGGGTGGAGAGTTCTATAGATGTCTATTAGGTCTGCTTGCTGCGGAGATGAGTTCAATTCCTGGATATCCTTGTTAACTTTGTGTCTCGTTGATCTGTCTAATGTTGACAGTGGAGTGTTGAAGTTTCCCATTATTATTGTATGGGAGTCTAAGTCTCTTTGTAAGTCTCTAAGGACTTGCTTTATGAATCTGGGTGCTCCTGTATTGGGTGCATATATATTTAGGATAGTTAGCTCTTCCTGTTGAATTGATCCCTTTACCATTATGTAATGGCCTTCTTTGTCTCTTTTGATCTTTGATGGTTTAAAGTCTGTTTTATCAGAGACTAGTATTGCAACCCCCGCTTTTTTTTGTTCTCCATTTGCTTGGTAAATCTTCCTCCATCCCTTTATTTTGAGCCTATGTATGTCTCTGCGCGTGAGATGGGTCTCCTGAATACAGCAGACTGATGGGTCTTGACTCTTTATCCAGTTTGCCAGTCTGTGTCTTTTAATTGGAGCATTTAGTCCATTTACATTTAAGGTTAAGATTGTTATGTGTGAACTTGATCCTGTCATGATGATACTAACTGGTTATTTTGCTCGTTAGTTGTTGCAGTTTCTTCCTAGCCTTGATGGTCTTTACATTTTGGCATATTTGTGCAATGGCTGGTACCGGTTGTTCCTTTCCATGTTTAGTGCTTCCTTCAGGGTCTCTTGTAAGGCAGGCCTAGTGGTGACAAAATCCCTAAGCATTTGCTTATCTGTAAAGGATTTTATTTCTCCTTCACTTATGAAACTTAGTTTGGCTGGATATAAAATCCTGGGTTTAAAATTATTTTCTTTAAGAATGTTGAATATTGGCCCCCACTCTCTTCTGGCTTGAAGAGTTTCTGCCGAGAGATCTGCTGTTAGTCTGATGGGCTTCCCTTTGTGGGTAACCCGACCTTTCTCTCTGGCTGCCCTTAAGATTTTTTCCTTCATTTCAACTTTGTTGAATCTGGCAATTATGTGTCTTGGAGTTGCTCTTCTCGAGGATTATCTTTGTGGCGTTCTCTGTATTTCCTGGATTTGAATGTTGGCCTGCCCTACTAGGTTGGGGAAGTTCTCCTGGATGATATCCTGAAGAGTGTTTTCCAACTTGGTTCCATTTTCCCCCTCACTTTCAGGCACCCCAATCAGACGTAGATTTGGTCTTTTTACATAATCCCATACTTCTTGCAGGCTTTGTTCATTTCTTTTTCTTCTTTTTTCTTTTGGTTTCTCTTCTCGCTTCATTTCATTCATTTGATCCTCCATCGCTGACATTCTTTCTTCCAGTTGATCGAGTCGGTTACTGAAGCTTGTGCATTTGTCACGTATTTCTCGTGCCATGGTTTTCGTCTCTTTCATTTCGTTTGTGAGCTTCTCTGCATTAATTACTCTAGCCATCAATTCTTCCACTTTTTTTTCAAGATTTTTAGTTTCTTTGCGCTGGGTACGTAATTCCTCCTTTAGCTCTGAGAAATTTGATGGACTGAAGCCTTCTTCTCTCATCTCGTCGAAGTCATTCTCCGTCCAGCTTTGATCCGTTGCTGGTGATGAGCTGCGCTCCTTTGCCGGGGGAGATGCGCTCTTATTATTTGAATTCCCAGCTTTTCTGCCCTGCTTTTTCCCCATCTTTGTGGTTTTATCTGCCTCTGGTCTTTGATGATGGTGATGTAGTGATGGGGTTTTGGTGTAGGTGTCCTTCCTGTTTGATAGCTTTCCTTCAAACAGTCAGGAACACAAAGCAGTTTCTCTGAAAGCTTCTTTCCAGTTTTTAAGGGAAGATATTGCGTTTTTCATCATAGCCCTCTGTGAGCTTCCAAATATCAATTTGCCAATTCCACAAGAAGAGTCTAGCGAAAGGCTTCTTGAAGGGAAAGCTGTAATTCTGGGAGATGAATTAAAAAAACGCAAAGCAGTTTCTCAGAGAGCTTCTTTCCAGTTTTTAACGGAAGATATTTCCTTTTTCACCAGAGCCCTCTATGGGCTTCCAAATATCACTTTGCCAATTCCACAAGAACGTCCTTAGCGAAAGGCTTCTTGAAGGGAAAGATGTAACTCTGTGAGATGAATTAACAGAACACAAAGCAGTTTCTCAGAAAGCTTCTTTCCAGTTTTTAACGGAAGATATTTCCTTTTTCACCGTAGCCCTCTAAAGGCTTCCAAATATCACTTTGCCAATTCCACAAGAACAGCGTTAGCGAAAGGCTTCTTGAAGGGAAAGATGTAACTCTGTGAGATGAATTAACAGAACACAAAGCAGTTTCTCAGAAAGCTTTTTTCCAGTTTTTAACGGAAGATATTTCCTTTTTCACCATAGCCGTCTATGGGCTTCCAAATATCACTTTGCCAATTCTACAAGAACAGCCTTAGCGAAAGGCTTCTTCAGTGGAAAGATGTAACTCTGTGAGATGAATTAACAGAACACAAAGCAGTTTCTCAAAAGCTTCTTTTCAGTTTTTAAGGGAAGATATTGCCTTTTTCACCATAGCCCTCTATGGGCTTCCGAATATCACTTTGCCAATTCTTCAAGAACAGCCTTAGCGAAAGGCTTCTTGAAGGGAAAGCTGTAACTCCGTGAGATGAAATAACGGAACACAAAGCAGTTTCTCAGAAAGCTTCTTTCCAGTTTTTAACGGAAGATATTTCCTTTTTCACCATAGCCCTCTATGGGCTTCCAAATATCACTTTGCCAATTCAGCAAGAACAGCCTTAGCGAAAGGCTTCTTGAAGGGAAAGATGTAACTATGTGAGATGAATTAACAGAACACACAGCAGTTTCTCCGAAAGCTTCTTTCCAGTTTTTAACCGGAGATAATTCCTTTTTCACCATAGCCCTCTAAGGGCTTTCAAATATCACTTTGCCAATTCCACAAGAACAACCTTAGCGAAAGGCTTCTTGAAGGGAAAGATGTAACTCTGTGAGATGAATTAACAGAACACAAAGGAGTTTCTCAGAAAGCTTCTTTCCACTTTTTAACGGAAGATATATCCTTTTTCACCGTAGCCCCCTATGATCTTCCAAATATCACGTTGACAAATCCACAAGAACAGTCTTAAGTACGGCTTCTTGAGGGTAAAGCTGTAACTCTGTGAGATGAATTAATAGAACACAAAGCAGTTTCTTTGAAAGATTCTTTCCAGTTTTTAAGGGAAGATATTGCCTTTTTCACCATAGCCCTCTATGAGCTTCCAAATATCACTTTGCCAATTTTACAAGAACAGCCTTAGAGAAAGGCTTCTTGAAGGGAAAGATGTAACTCTGTGAGATGAATTAACAGAACATAAAGCAGTTACACAGAAAGCTTCTTTCCAGTTTTTAACGGAAGATATTTACTTTTTCACCACAGCCCTCTATGGGCTTCCAAATATCACTTTGCAAATTCCACAAGAACGGTCTTAGCAAAAGGCTTCTTGAAGGGAAAGGTGTAACTCTGTGAGATGAATTAACAGAACACAAAGCAGTTTTTCAGAAAGTTTCTGTCCAGTTTTTAACGGAAGACCTTTCCTTTTTCACCATAGCCCTCTATGGGCTTCCAAATATTACTTTGTCAATTCCACTAGAACGGCCTTAGCGAAAGGCTTCTTGAAGGGAAAGATGTAACTCGTGAGATGAATTAACAGAACACAAAGCAGTTTCTCAGAAAGCTTCTTTCCAGTTTTTAACGGGAGATATTTCCTTTATCACCATAACCGTATAAGGGCTTCCAAATATCACTTTGCCAATTCCACAAGAACAGCCTTAGCGAAAGGCTTCTTGAAGGGAAAGATGTAACTCTGTGAGATGAATTAAGAGAACACACAGCAGTTTCTCCGAAAGCTTCTTTCCAGTTTTTAACCGGAGATAATTCCTTTTTCACCATAGCCCCCTAGGATCTTCCAAATATCACTTTGACAATTCCACAAGAACAGTCATAGAGAACGGCTTCTTGAGGGTAAAGCTGTAACTCTGTGAGATGAATTAATAGAACACAAAGCAGTTTCTTTGAAATCTTCTTTCCAGTTTTTAAGGGAAGATATTGCCTTTTTCACCGTAGCCCTCTATGAGCTTCCAAATATCACTTTGCCAATTTTACAAGAACAGCCTTAGAGAAAGGCTTCTTGAAGGGAAAGATGTAACTCTGTGAGATGAATTAACGGAACATAAAGCAGTTACTCAGAAAGCTTCTTTCCACTTTTTAACGGAAGATATTTCCTGTTTCACCGTAGCCCTCTAAAGGCTTCCAAATATCACTTTGCCAATTCCACAAGAACAGCGTTAGCGGAAGGCTTCTTGAAGGGAAAGATGTAACTCTGTGAGATGAATTAACAGAACACAAAGCAGTTTCTCAGAAAGCTTTTTTCCAGTTTTTAACGGAAGATATTTCCTTTTTAACCATTGCCCTCTATCGGCTTCCAAATATCACTTTGCCAATTCTAGAAGAACAGCCTTAGCGAAAGACTTCTTGAAGGGAAAGATGTAACTCTCTGAGATGAATTAACAGAACACAAAGCAGTTTCTCAGAAAGCTTCTTTTCAGTTTTTAACGGGAGATTTTTCCTTTTTCACCGTAACCGTATATGGGCTTCCAAATATCACTTTGCCAATTCCACAAGAACAGCCTTAGCGAAAGACATCTTGAAGGGAAAGATGTAACTCTGTGAGATGACTTAACAGAACACAAAGCAGTTTCTCAGAAAGCTTCTTTCCAGTTTTTAAAGGGAGATATTTCCTTTTTCACCATAGCCCTCTATGGGCTTCCAAATATCACTTTGCCAATTCCACAAGAACAGCTTTTGCAAAAGGCTTCTTGAAGGGATAGCTGTAACTCTGGGAGATGAATTCACAGAACACAGAGCAGTTTCTCAGAAGGCTTCTTTCCAGTTTTTAAAGGAAGATAATTCCTTTTTCTCCATAGCCCTCTATGGGCTTCCAACTATCACTTTGCCAATTCCACAAGAACAGCCTTAGCGAAAGGCTTCTTGAAAGGAAAGATGTAACTCTGTGAGATGAATTAACAGAACACAAAGCAGTTTCTCAGAAAGCTTCTTTCCAGTGTTTAACGGGAGATTTTTCTTTTTCACCATAGCCCTCTATGGGCTTCCAAATATCTCTTTGCCAATTCCACAAGAACAGCTTTTGCGAAAGGCTTCTTGAAGGGATAGCTGTAACTCTGTGAGATGAATAAACAGAACACAAAGCAGTTTCTCAGAAAGCTTCTTTCTCGTTTTTAACGGAAGATATTTGATTTTTCACCATAGCCCTCTATCGACTTCCAAATACCAGTTTGCAAATTCCACAATAACAGGCTTAGAGAAAGGCTTCTTGAGGGGAAAGCTGAAACTCTGTGAGATGAACTAACAGAACAAAAAGCAGTTTCTCAAAATGTTCTTTCCAGTTTTTAAGGGAAGATATTGCCTTTTTCACCATAGCCCTCTATGGGCTTCCAAATATCACTTTGCCAATTCTTCAAGAACAGACTTAGCGAAAAGCTTTTTGAAGGGAAAGCTGTAACTCTGTGAGATGAATTCACAGAACCCAAAGCAGTTTCTCAGAAAGCTTCCTTCCAATTTTTAACGGAAGATATTTCCTTTTTCAACATAGCCCTCTATGGGCTTCCAAATATCTCTTTGCCAATTCCACAAGAACAGCCTCAGCGAAAGGCTTCTTGAAGGGAAAGCTGTAACTCTGTGAGATGAATTAACAGAACACAGAGCAGTTTCTCAGAAAGTTTCTTTCGAGTTTTTAACAGAAGATATTGCCTTTTTCACCATAGCCCTCCATGGGCTTCCAAATATCACTTTGCCAATTCTACAAGAACAGCCTTTGTGAAAGGCTTCTTCAATGGAAAGATGTAACTCTTTGAGAGGAATTAACAGAACACAAAGCAGTTTCTCAGAAAGTTTCTTTCCAGTTTTTGACAGAAGATATTTCCTTTTTCACCATAACCCTCTATGGGCTTCCAAATATCACTTTGCCAATTCCACAAGAACAGCCTTAGCGAAAGGCTTCTTGAAGGGAAAGCTGTAACTCTGTGAGATGAATTAACAGAACACAAAGCAGTTTCTCAGAAAGCTTCTTTCCAGTTTTTAAAGGAAGATATTTGCTTTTTCACCATAACCCTCTATAAGCTTCAAAATATCACTTTGCAAATACCACAAGAACAGTCTTAGAGAAAGGCTTCTTGAGGGGAAAGCTGTAACTCTGTGAGATGAATTAACAGAACACAAAGCAGTTTCTCAGAAAGCTTCTTTCCAGTTTTTAACGGAAGATATTTCCTTTTTCACCATAGACCTGTAAGGGCTTCCAAATATCACTTTGCCTATATCACAAGAACAGCCTTTGCGAAAGGCTTCTTCAAGGGAAAAATGTAACTCTGCGAGATGAATTAACAGAACACAAAGGAGTTTCTCAGAAAGCTTCTTTCCAATTTTTAACGGAAGATATTTACTTTTTCACCATAGCCCACTGTGGGCTTCCAAATATCACTTTGCCAATTCCACAAGAAGAGTCTCAGTGAAAGGCTTCTTGAAGGGAAAGATGTAACTCTGGGAGATGAATTAACAGAACATAAAGCAGTTACTCAGAAAGCTTCTTTCCAGTTTTTAACGGAAGATATTTACTTTTTCACCACAGCCCTCTATGGGCTTCCAAATATCACTTTGCAAATTCCACAAGAACGGTCTTAGCAAAAGGCTTCTTGAAGGGAAAGGTGTAACTCTGTGAGATGAATTAACAGAACACAAAGCAGTTTATCAGAAAGTTTCTGTCCAGTTTTTAACGGAAGACCTTTCCTTTTTCACCATAGCCCTCTATGGGCTTCCAAATATTACTTTGTCAATTCCACTAGAACGGCCTTAGCGAAAGGCTTCTTGAAGGGAAAGATGTAACTCGTGAGATGAATTAACAGAACACAAAGCAGTTTCTCAGAAAGCTTCTTTCCAGTTTTTAACGGGAGATATTTCCTTTATCACCATAACCGTATAAGGGCTTCCAAATATCACTTTGCCAATTCCACAAGAACAGCCTTAGCGAAAGGCTTCTTGAAGGGAAAGATGTAACTCTGTGAGATGAATTAAGAGAACACACAGCAGTTTCTCCGAAAGCTTCTTTCCAGTTTTTAACCGGAGATAATTCCTTTTTCACCATAGCCCTCTAAGGGCTTTCAAATATCACTTTGCCAATTCCACAAGAACAGCCTTAGCGAAAGGCTTCTTGAAGGGAAAGATGTAACTCTGTGAGATGAATTAACAGAACACAAAGCAGTTTCTCAGAAAGCTTCTTTCCAGTTTTTAAATGAAGATATATCCTTTTTCACCATAGCCCCCTATGATCTTCCAAATATCACTTTGACAATTCCACAAGAACAGTCATAGAGAACGGCTTCTTGAGGGTAAAGCTGTAACTCTGTGAGATTAATTAATAGAACACAAAGCAGTTTCTTTGAAATCTTCTTTCCAGTTTTTAAGGGAAGATATTGCCTTTTTCACCGTAGCCCTCTATGAGCTTCCAAATATCACTTTGCCAATTTTACAAGAACAGCCTTAGAGAAAGGCTTCTTGAAGGGAAAGATGTAACTCTGTGAGATGAATTAACGGAACATAAAGCAGTTACTCAGAAAGCTTCTTTCCAGTTTTTAACGGAAGATATTTACTTTTTCACCACAGCCCTCTATGGGCTTCCAAATATCACTTTGCAAATTCCACAAGAACGGTCTTAGCAAAAGGCTTCTTGAGGCGAAAGGTGTAACTCTCTGAGATGAATTAACAGAACACAAAGCATTTTATCAGAAAGCTTCTTTCCAGTTTTTAACGGAAGACATTTCCTTTTTCACCATAGCCCTCTATGGGCTTCCAAATATTACTTTGCCAATTCCACTAGAACGGCCTTAGCGAAAGGCTTCTTGAAGGGAAAGATGTAACACTGTGAGATGAATTAACAGAACACAAAGCAGTTTCTCAGAAAGCTTCTTTCCAGTTTTTAACGGGAGATATTTCCTTTATCACCATAACGATATAAGGGCTTCCAAATATCACTTTGCCATTTCCACAAGAACAGCCTTAGCGAAAGGCTTCTTGAAGGGAAAGATGTAACTCTGTGTGATGAATTAACAGAACACAAAGCAGTTTCTCAGAAAGCTTCTTTCCAGTTTTTAACGGAAGATATTTGCTTTTTCACCATAGCCCTCTATGGGCTTCCAAATATCACTTTGCAAATTCCACAAGAACAGTCTTAGAGAAAGGCTTCCTGAGGGGAAAGCTGAAACCCTGTTAGATGAACTAACAGAACACAAAGCAGTTTCTCAAAAGCTTCTTTCCAGTTTTTAAGGGAAGATATTGCCTTTTTCACCATAACCCTCTATGGGGTTCCAAATATCACTTTGCCAATTCTTCAAGAACAGCCTTAGCGAAAAGCTTCCTGAAGGGAAAGCTGTAACTCCGTGAGATGAATTAACAGAACACAAAGCAGTTTCTCAGAACGCTTCTTTCCAGTTTTTAATGGAAGATATTTCCTTTTTCAACATAGCCCTCTATGGGCTTCCAAATATCACTTTGCCAATTCCACAAGAACAGCCTTAGCGAAAGGCTTCTTGAAGGGAAAGATGTAACTCTGTGAGATGAATTAACAGAACACACAGCAGTTTCTCCGAAAGCTTCTTTCCAGTTTTTAACGGAAGATATGTCCTTTTTCACCATAGCACTCTATGGGCTTCCAAATATCACTTTGACAATTCCACAAGAACAGTCTTAGAGAAAGGCTTCTTGAGGGTAAAGCTGTAACTCTGTGAGATGAGTTAATAGAACCCAAAACACGATGTGGTGCTGAGAAGAATGTATATTCTGTTGATTTGGGGTGGAGAGTTCTATAGATGTCTATTAGGTCTGCTTGCTGCGGAGATGAGTTCAATTCCTGGATATCCTTGTTAACTTTGTGTCTCGTTGATCTGTCTAATGTTGACAGTGGAGTGTTGAAGTTTCCCATTATTATTGTATGGGAGTCTAAGTCTCTTTGTAAGTCTCTAAGGACTTGCTTTATGAATCTGGGTGCTCCTGTATTGGGTGCATATATATTTAGGATAGTTAGCTCTTCCTGTTGAATTGATCCCTTTACCATTATGTAATGGCCTTCTTTGTCTCTTTTGATCTTTGATGGTTTAAAGTCTGTTTTATCAGAGACTAGTATTGCAACCCCCGCTTTTTTTTGTTCTCCATTTGCTTGGTAAATCTTCCTCCATCCCTTTATTTTGAGCCTATGTATGTCTCTGCGCGTGAGATGGGTCTCCTGAATACAGCAGACTGATGGGTCTTGACTCTTTATCCAGTTTGCCAGTCTGTGTCTTTTAATTGGAGCATTTAGTCCATTTACATTTAAGGTTAAGATTGTTATGTGTGAACTTGATCCTGTCATGATGATACTAACTGGTTATTTTGCTCGTTAGTTGTTGCAGTTTCTTCCTAGCCTTGATGGTCTTTACATTTTGGCATATTTGTGCAATGGCTGGTACCGGTTGTTCCTTTCCATGTTTAGTGCTTCCTTCAGGGTCTCTTGTAAGGCAGGCCTAGTGGTGACAAAATCCCTAAGCATTTGCTTATCTGTAAAGGATTTTATTTCTCCTTCACTTATGAAACTTAGTTTGGCTGGATATAAAATCCTGGGTTTAAAATTATTTTCTTTAAGAATGTTGAATATTGGCCCCCACTCTCTTCTGGCTTGAAGAGTTTCTGCCGAGAGATCTGCTGTTAGTCTGATGGGCTTCCCTTTGTGGGTAACCCGACCTTTCTCTCTGGCTGCCCTTAAGATTTTTTCCTTCATTTCAACTTTGTTGAATCTGGCAATTATGTGTCTTGGAGTTGCTCTTCTCGAGGATTATCTTTGTGGCGTTCTCTGTATTTCCTGGATTTGAATGTTGGCCTGCCCTACTAGGTTGGGGAAGTTCTCCTGGATGATATCCTGAAGAGTGTTTTCCAACTTGGTTCCATTTTCCCCCTCACTTTCAGGCACCCCAATCAGACGTAGATTTGGTCTTTTTACATAATCCCATACTTCTTGCAGGCTTTGTTCATTTCTTTTTCTTCTTTTTTCTTTTGGTTTCTCTTCTCGCTTCATTTCATTCATTTGATCCTCCATCGCTGACATTCTTTCTTCCAGTTGATCGAGTCGGTTACTGAAGCTTGTGCATTTGTCACGTATTTCTCGTGCCATGGTTTTCGTCTCTTTCATTTCGTTTGTGAGCTTCTCTGCATTAATTACTCTAGCCATCAATTCTTCCACTTTTTTTTCAAGATTTTTAGTTTCTTTGCGCTGGGTACGTAATTCCTCCTTTAGCTCTGAGAAATTTGATGGACTGAAGCCTTCTTCTCTCATCTCGTCGAAGTCATTCTCCGTCCAGCTTTGATCCGTTGCTGGTGATGAGCTGCGCTCCTTTGCCGGGGGAGATGCGCTCTTATTATTTGAATTCCCAGCTTTTCTGCCCTGCTTTTTCCCCATCTTTGTGGTTTTATCTGCCTCTGGTCTTTGATGATGGTGATGTAGTGATGGGGTTTTGGTGTAGGTGTCCTTCCTGTTTGATAGCTTTCCTTCAAACAGTCAGGAACACAAAGCAGTTTCTCTGAAAGCTTCTTTCCAGTTTTTAAGGGAAGATATTGCGTTTTTCATCATAGCCCTCTGTGAGCTTCCAAATATCAATTTGCCAATTCCACAAGAAGAGTCTAGCGAAAGGCTTCTTGAAGGGAAAGCTGTAATTCTGGGAGATGAATTAAAAAAACGCAAAGCAGTTTCTCAGAGAGCTTCTTTCCAGTTTTTAACGGAAGATATTTCCTTTTTCACCAGAGCCCTCTATGGGCTTCCAAATATCACTTTGCCAATTCCACAAGAACGTCCTTAGCGAAAGGCTTCTTGAAGGGAAAGATGTAACTCTGTGAGATGAATTAACAGAACACAAAGCAGTTTCTCAGAAAGCTTCTTTCCAGTTTTTAACGGAAGATATTTCCTTTTTCACCGTAGCCCTCTAAAGGCTTCCAAATATCACTTTGCCAATTCCACAAGAACAGCGTTAGCGAAAGGCTTCTTGAAGGGAAAGATGTAACTCTGTGAGATGAATTAACAGAACACAAAGCAGTTTCTCAGAAAGATTTTTTCCAGTTTTTAACGGAAGATATTTCCTTTTTCACCATAGCCGTCTATGGGCTTCCAAATATCACTTTGCCAATTCTACAAGAACAGCCTTAGCGAAAGGCTTCTTCAGTGGAAAGATGTAACTCTGTGAGATGAATTAACAGAACACAAAGCAGTTTCTCAAAAGCTTCTTTTCAGTTTTTAAGGGAAGATATTGCCTTTTTCACCATAGCCCTCTATGGGCTTCCGAATATCACTTTGCCAATTCTTCAAGAACAGCCTTAGCGAAAGGCTTCTTGAAGGGAAAGCTGTAACTCCGTGAGATGAAATAACGGAACACAAAGCAGTTTCTCAGAAAGCTTCTTTCCAGTTTTTAACGGAAGATATTTCCTTTTTCACCATAGCCCTCTATGGGCTTCCAAATATCACTTTGCCAATTCAGCAAGAACAGTCTTAGCGAAAGGCTTCTTGAAGGGAAAGATGTAACTATGTGAGATGAATTAACAGAACACACAGCAGTTTCTCCGAAAGCTTCTTTCCAGTTTTTAACCGGAGATAATTCCTTTTTCACCATAGCCCTCTAAGGGCTTTCAAATATCACTTTGCCAATTCCACAAGAACAACCTTAGCGAAAGGCTTCTTGAAGGGAAAGATGTAACTCTGTGAGATGAATTAACAGAACACAAAGGAGTTTCTCAGAAAGCTTCTTTCCACTTTTTAACGGAAGATATATCCTTTTTCACCGTAGCCCCCTATGATCTTCCAAATATCACGTTGACAATTCCACAAGAACAGTCTTAAGTACGGCTTCTTGAGGGTAAAGCTGTAACTCTGTGAGATGAATTAATAGAACACAAAGCAGTTTCTTTGAAAGATTCTTTCCAGTTTTTAAGGGAAGATATTGCCTTTTTCACCATAGCCCTCTATGAGCTTCCAAATATCACTTTGCCAATTTTACAAGAACAGCCTTAGAGAAAGGCTTCTTGAAGGGAAAGATGTAACTCTGTGAGATGAATTAACAGAACATAAAGCAGTTACACAGAAAGCTTCTTTCCAGTTTTTAACGGAAGATATTTACTTTTTCACCACAGCCCTCTATGGGCTTCCAAATATCACTTTGCAAATTCCACAAGAACGGTCTTAGCAAAAGGCTTCTTGAAGGGAAAGGTGTAACTCTGTGAGATGAATTAACAGAACACAAAGCAGTTTTTCAGAAAGTTTCTGTCCAGTTTTTAACGGAAGACCTTTCCTTTTTCACCATAGCCCTCTATGGGCTTCCAAATATTACTTTGTCAATTCCACTAGAACGGCCTTAGCGAAAGGCTTCTTGAAGGGAAAGATGTAACTCGTGAGATGAATTAACAGAACACAAAGCAGTTTCTCAGAAAGCTTCTTTCCAGTTTTTAACGGGAGATATTTCCTTTATCACCATAACCGTATAAGGGCTTCCAAATATCACTTTGCCAATTCCACAAGAACAGCCTTAGCGAAAGGCTTCTTGAAGGGAAAGATGTAACTCTGTGAGATGAATTAAGAGAACACACAGCAGTTTCTCCGAAAGCTTCTTTCCAGTTTTTAACCGGAGATAATTCCTTTTTCACCATAGCCCCCTATGATCTTCCAAATATCACTTTGACAATTCCACAAGAACAGTCATAGAGAACGGCTTCTTGAGGGTAAAGCTGTAACTCTGTGAGATGAATTAATAGAACACAAAGCAGTTTCTTTGAAATCTTCTTTCCAGTTTTTAAGGGAAGATATTGCCTTTTTCACCGTAGCCCTCTATGAGCTTCCAAATATCACTTTGCCAATTTTACAAGAACAGCCTTAGAGAAAGGCTTCTTGAAGGGAAAGATGTAACTCTGTGAGATGAATTAACGGAACATAAAGCAGTTACTCAGAAAGCTTCTTTCCACTTTTTAACGGAAGATATTTCCTGTTTCACCGTAGCCCTCTAAAGGCTTCCAAATATCACTTTGCCAATTCCACAAGAACAGCGTTAGCGAAAGGCTTCTTGAAGGGAAAGATGTAACTCTGTGAGATGAATTAACAGAACACAAAGCAGTTTCTCAGAAAGCTTTTTTCCAGTTTTTAACGGAAGATATTTCCTTTTTAACCATTGCCCTCTATCGGCTTCCAAATATCACTTTGCCAATTCTAGAAGAACAGCCTTAGCGAAAGACTTCTTGAAGGGAAAGATGTAACTCTCTGAGATGAATTAACAGAACACAAAGCAGTTTCTCAGAAAGCTTCTTTTCAGTTTTTAACGGGAGATTTTTCCTTTTTCACCGTAACCGTATATGGGCTTCCAAATATCACTTTGCCAATTCCACAAGAACAGCCTTAGCGAAAGACATCTTGAAGGGAAAGATGTAACTCTGTGAGATGACTTAACAGAACACAAAGCAGTTTCTCAGAAAGCTTCTTTCCAGTTTTTAAAGGGAGATATTTCCTTTTTCACCATAGCCCTCTATGGGCTTCCAAATATCACTTTGCCAATTCCACAAGAACAGCTTTTGCGAAAGGCTTCTTGAAGGGATAGCTGTAACTCTGGGAGATGAATTCACAGAACACAGAGCAGTTTCTCAGAAGGCTTCTTTCCAGTTTTTAAAGGAAGATAATTCCTTTTTCTCCATAGCCCTCTATGGGCTTCCAACTATCACTTTGCCAATTCCACAAGAACAGCCTTAGCGAAAGGCTTCTTGAAAGGAAAGATGTAACTCTGTGAGATGAATTAACAGAACACAAAGCAGTTTCTCAGAAAGCTTCTTTCCAGTGTTTAACGGGAGATTTTTCTTTTTCACCATAGCCCTCTATGGGCTTCCAAATATCTCTTTGCCAATTCCACAAGAACAGCTTTTGCGAAAGGCTTCTTGAAGGGATAGCTGTAACTCTGTGAGATGAATAAACAGAACACAAAGCAGTTTCTCAGAAAGCTTCTTTCTCGTTTTTAACGGAAGATATTTGATTTTTCACCATAGCCCTCTATCGACTTCCAAATACCAGTTTGCAAATTCCACAATAACAGGCTTAGAGAAAGGCTTCTTGAGGGGAAAGCTGAAACTCTGTGAGATGAACTAACAGAACACAAAGCAGTTTCTCAAAATGTTCTTTCCAGTTTTTAAGGGAAGATATTGCCTTTTTCACCATAGCCCTCTATGGGCTTCCAAATATCACTTTGCCAATTCTTCAAGAACAGACTTAGCGAAAAGCTTTTTGAAGGGAAAGCTGTAACTCTGTGAGATGAATTCACAGAACCCAAAGCAGTTTCTCAGAAAGCTTCTTTCCAATTTTTAACGGAAGATATTTCCTTTTTCAACATAGCCCTCTATGGGCTTCCAAATATCCCTT
This sequence comes from Chlorocebus sabaeus, assembly GCF_047675955.1. Taxonomy (NCBI): domain Eukaryota; kingdom Metazoa; phylum Chordata; class Mammalia; order Primates; family Cercopithecidae; genus Chlorocebus; species Chlorocebus sabaeus. The sequence goes on from NC_132909.1 coordinate 37,635,756, forward strand.
TGCCAATTCCACAAGAACAGCCTCAGCGAAAGGCTTCTTGAAGGGAAAGCTGTAACTCTGTGAGATGAATTAACAGAACACAGAGCAGTTTCTCAGAAAGTTTCTTTCGAGTTTTTAACAGAAGATATTGCCTTTTTCACCATAGCCCTCCATGGGCTTCCAAATATCACTTTGCCAATTCTACAAGAACAGCCTTTGTGAAAGGCTTCTTCAATGGAAAGATGTAACTCTTTGAGAGGAATTAACAGAACACAAAGCAGTTTCTCAGAAAGTTTCTTTCCAGTTTTTGACAGAAGATATTTCCTTTTTCACCATAACCCTCTATGGGCTTCCAAATATCACTTTGCCAATTCCACAAGAACAGCCTTAGCGAAAGGCTTCTTGAAGGGAAAGCTGTAACTCTGTGAGATGAATTAACAGAACACAAAGCAGTTTCTCAGAAAGCTTCTTTCCAGTTTTTAAAGGAAGATATTTGCTTTTTCACCATAACCCTCTATAAGCTTCAAAATATCACTTTGCAAATACCACAAGAACAGTCTTAGAGAAAGGCTTCTTGAGGGGAAAGCTGTAACTCTGTGAGATGAATTAACAGAACACAAAGCAGTTTCTCAGAAAGCTTCTTTCCAGTTTTTAACGGAAGATATTTCCTTTTTCACCATAGACCTGTAAGGGCTTCCAAATATCACTTTGCCTATATCACAAGAACAGCCTTTGCGAAAGGCTTCTTCAAGGGAAAAATGTAACTCTGCGAGATGAATTAACAGAACACAAAGGAGTTTCTCAGAAAGCTTCTTTCCAATTTTTAACGGAAGATATTTACTTTTTCACCATAGCCCACTGTGGGCTTCCAAATATCACTTTGCCAATTCCACAAGAAGAGTCTCAGCGAAAGGCTTCTTGAAGGGAAAGATGTAACTCTGGGAGATGAATTAACAGAACATAAAGCAGTTACTCAGAAAGCTTCTTTCCAGTTTTTAACGGAAGATATTTACTTTTTCACCACAGCCCTCTATGGGCTTCCAAATATCACTTTGCAAATTCCACAAGAACGGTCTTAGCAAAAGGCTTCTTGAAGGGAAAGGTGTAACTCTGTGAGATGAATTAACAGAACACAAAGCAGTTTATCAGAAAGTTTCTGTCCAGTTTTTAACGGAAGACCTTTCCTTTTTCACCATAGCCCTCTATGGGCTTCCAAATATTACTTTGTCAATTCCACTAGAACGGCCTTAGCGAAAGGCTTCTTGAAGGGAAAGATGTAACTCGTGAGATGAATTAACAGAACACAAAGCAGTTTCTCAGAAAGCTTCTTTCCAGTTTTTAACGGGAGATATTTCCTTTATCACCATAACCGTATAAGGGCTTCCAAATATCACTTTGCCAATTCCACAAGAACAGCCTTAGCGAAAGGCTTCTTGAAGGGAAAGATGTAACTCTGTGAGATGAATTAAGAGAACACACAGCAGTTTCTCCGAAAGCTTCTTTCCAGTTTTTAACCGGAGATAATTCCTTTTTCACCATAGCCCTCTAAGGGCTTTCAAATATCACTTTGCCAATTCCACAAGAACAGCCTTAGCGAAAGGCTTCTTGAAGGGAAAGATGTAACTCTGTGAGATGAATTAACAGAACACAAAGCAGTTTCTCAGAAAGCTTCTTTCCAGTTTTTAAATGAAGATATATCCTTTTTCACCATAGCCCCCTATGATCTTCCAAATATCACTTTGACAATTCCACAAGAACAGTCATAGAGAACGGCTTCTTGAGGGTAAAGCTGTAACTCTGTGAGATTAATTAATAGAACACAAAGCAGTTTCTTTGAAATCTTCTTTCCAGTTTTTAAGGGAAGATATTGCCTTTTTCACCGTAGCCCTCTATGAGCTTCCAAATATCACTTTGCCAATTTTACAAGAACAGCCTTAGAGAAAGGCTTCTTGAAGGGAAAGATGTAACTCTGTGAGATGAATTAACGGAACATAAAGCAGTTACTCAGAAAGCTTCTTTCCAGTTTTTAACGGAAGATATTTACTTTTTCACCACAGCCCTCTATGGGCTTCCAAATATCACTTTGCAAATTCCACAAGAACGGTCTTAGCAAAAGGCTTCTTGAGGGGAAAGGTGTAACTCTCTGAGATGAATTAACAGAACACAAAGCATTTTATCAGAAAGCTTCTTTCCAGTTTTTAACGGAAGACATTTCCTTTTTCACCATAGCCCTCTATGGGCTTCCAAATATTACTTTGCCAATTCCACTAGAACGGCCTTAGCGAAAGGCTTCTTGAAGGGAAAGATGTAACACTGTGAGATGAATTAACAGAACACAAAGCAGTTTCTCAGAAAGCTTCTTTCCAGTTTTTAACGGGAGATATTTCCTTTATCACCATAACGATATAAGGGCTTCCAAATATCACTTTGCCAATTTTACAAGAACAGCCTTAGAGAAAGGCTTCTTGAAGGGAAAGATGTAACTCTGTGAGATGAATTAACGGAACATAAAGCAGTTACTCAGAAAGCTTCTTTCCACTTTTTAACGGAAGATATTTCCTGTTTCACCGTAGCCCTCTAAAGGCTTCCAAATATCACTTTGCCAATTCCACAAGAACAGCGTTAGCGAAAGGCTTCTTGAAGGGAAAGATGTAACTCTGTGAGATGAATTAACAGAACACAAAGCAGTTTCTCAGAAAGCTTTTTTCCAGTTTTTAACGGAAGATATTTCCTTTTTAACCATTGCCCTCTATCGGCTTCCAAATATCACTTTGCCAATTCTAGAAGAACAGCCTTAGCGAAAGACTTCTTGAAGGGAAAGATGTAACTCTCTGAGATGAATTAACAGAACACAAAGCAGTTTCTCAGAAAGCTTCTTTTCAGTTTTTAACGGGAGATTTTTCCTTTTTCACCGTAACCGTATATGGGCTTCCAAATATCACTTTGCCAATTCCACAAGAACAGCCTTAGCGAAAGACATCTTGAAGGGAAAGATGTAACTCTGTGAGATGACTTAACAGAACACAAAGCAGTTTCTCAGAAAGCTTCTTTCCAGTTTTTAAAGGGAGATATTTCCTTTTTCACCATAGCCCTCTATGGGCTTCCAAATATCACTTTGCCAATTCCACAAGAACAGCTTTTGCGAAAGGCTTCTTGAAGGGATAGCTGTAACTCTGGGAGATGAATTCACAGAACACAGAGCAGTTTCTCAGAAGGCTTCTTTCCAGTTTTTAAAGGAAGATAATTCCTTTTTCTCCATAGCCCTCTATGGGCTTCCAACTATCACTTTGCCAATTCCACAAGAACAGCCTTAGCGAAAGGCTTCTTGAAAGGAAAGATGTAACTCTGTGAGATGAATTAACAGAACACAAAGCAGTTTCTCAGAAAGCTTCTTTCCAGTGTTTAACGGGAGATTTTTCTTTTTCACCATAGCCCTCTATGGGCTTCCAAATATCTCTTTGCCAATTCCACAAGAACAGCTTTTGCGAAAGGCTTCTTGAAGGGATAGCTGTAACTCTGTGAGATGAATAAACAGAACACAAAGCAGTTTCTCAGAAAGCTTCTTTCTCGTTTTTAACGGAAGATATTTGATTTTTCACCATAGCCCTCTATCGACTTCCAAATACCAGTTTGCAAATTCCACAATAACAGGCTTAGAGAAAGGCTTCTTGAGGGGAAAGCTGAAACTCTGTGAGATGAACTAACAGAACACAAAGCAGTTTCTCAAAATGTTCTTTCCAGTTTTTAAGGGAAGATATTGCCTTTTTCACCATAGCCCTCTATGGGCTTCCAAATATCACTTTGCCAATTCTTCAAGAACAGACTTAGCGAAAAGCTTTTTGAAGGGAAAGCTGTAACTCTGTGAGATGAATTCACAGAACCCAAAGCAGTTTCTCAGAAAGCTTCTTTCCAATTTTTAACGGAAGATATTTCCTTTTTCAACATAGCCCTCTATGGGCTTCCAAATATCCCTTTGCCAATTCCACAAGAACAGCCTCAGCGAAAGGCTTCTTGAAGGGAAAGCTGTAACTCTGTGAGATGAATTAACAGAACACAGAGCAGTTTCTCAGAAAGTTTCTTTCGAGTTTTTAACAGAAGATATTGCCTTTTTCACCATAGCCCTCCATGGGCTTCCAAATATCACTTTGCCAATTCTACAAGAACAGCCTTTGTGAAAGGCTTCTTCAATGGAAAGATGTAACTCTTTGAGAGGAATTAACAGAACACAAAGCAGTTTCTCAGAAAGTTTCTTTCCAGTTTTTGACAGAAGATATTTCCTTTTTCACCATAACCCTCTATGGGCTTCCAAATATCACTTTGCCAATTCCACAAGAACAGCCTTAGCGAAAGGCTTCTTGAAGGGAAAGCTGTAACTCTGTGAGATGAATTAACAGAACACAAAGCAGTTTCTCAGAAAGCTTCTTTCCAGTTTTTAAAGGAAGATATTTGCTTTTTCACCATAACCCTCTATAAGCTTCAAAATATCACTTTGCAAATACCACAAGAACAGTCTTAGAGAAAGGCTTCTTGAGGGGAAAGCTGTAACTCTGTGAGATGAATTAACAGAACACAAAGCAGTTTCTCAGAAAGCTTCTTTCCAGTTTTTAACGGAAGATATTTCCTTTTTCACCATAGACCTGTAAGGGCTTCCAAATATCACTTTGCCTATATCACAAGAACAGCCTTTGCGAAAGGCTTCTTCAAGGGAAAAATGTAACTCTGCGAGATGAATTAACAGAACACAAAGGAGTTTCTCAGAAAGCTTCTTTCCAATTTTTAACGGAAGATATTTACTTTTTCACCATAGCCCACTGTGGGCTTCCAAATATCACTTTGCCAATTCCACAAGAAGAGTCTCAGCGAAAGGCTTCTTGAAGGGAAAGATGTAACTCTGGGAGATGAATTAACAGAACATAAAGCAGTTACTCAGAAAGCTTCTTTCCAGTTTTTAACGGAAGATATTTACTTTTTCACCACAGCCCTCTATGGGCTTCCAAATATCACTTTGCAAATTCCACAAGAACGGTCTTAGCAAAAGGCTTCTTGAAGGGAAAGGTGTAACTCTGTGAGATGAATTAACAGAACACAAAGCAGTTTATCAGAAAGTTTCTGTCCAGTTTTTAACGGAAGACCTTTCCTTTTTCACCATAGCCCTCTATGGGCTTCCAAATATTACTTTGTCAATTCCACTAGAACGGCCTTAGCGAAAGGCTTCTTGAAGGGAAAGATGTAACTCGTGAGATGAATTAACAGAACACAAAGCAGTTTCTCAGAAAGCTTCTTTCCAGTTTTTAACGGGAGATATTTCCTTTATCACCATAACCGTATAAGGGCTTCCAAATATCACTTTGCCAATTCCACAAGAACAGCCTTAGCGAAAGGCTTCTTGAAGGGAAAGATGTAACTCTGTGAGATGAATTAAGAGAACACACAGCAGTTTCTCCGAAAGCTTCTTTCCAGTTTTTAACCGGAGATAATTCCTTTTTCACCATAGCCCTCTAAGGGCTTTCAAATATCACTTTGCCAATTCCACAAGAACAGCCTTAGCGAAAGGCTTCTTGAAGGGAAAGATGTAACTCTGTGAGATGAATTAACAGAACACAAAGCAGTTTCTCAGAAAGCTTCTTTCCAGTTTTTAAATGAAGATATATCCTTTTTCACCATAGCCCCCTATGATCTTCCAAATATCACTTTGACAATTCCACAAGAACAGTCATAGAGAACGGCTTCTTGAGGGTAAAGCTGTAACTCTGTGAGATTAATTAATAGAACACAAAGCAGTTTCTTTGAAATCTTCTTTCCAGTTTTTAAGGGAAGATATTGCCTTTTTCACCGTAGCCCTCTATGAGCTTCCAAATATCACTTTGCCAATTTTACAAGAACAGCCTTAGAGAAAGGCTTCTTGAAGGGAAAGATGTAACTCTGTGAGATGAATTAACGGAACATAAAGCAGTTACTCAGAAAGCTTCTTTCCAGTTTTTAACGGAAGATATTTACTTTTTCACCACAGCCCTCTATGGGCTTCCAAATATCACTTTGCAAATTCCACAAGAACGGTCTTAGCAAAAGGCTTCTTGAGGGGAAAGGTGTAACTCTCTGAGATGAATTAACAGAACACAAAGCATTTTATCAGAAAGCTTCTTTCCAGTTTTTAACGGAAGACATTTCCTTTTTCACCATAGCCCTCTATGGGCTTCCAAATATTACTTTGCCAATTCCACTAGAACGGCCTTAGCGAAAGGCTTCTTGAAGGGAAAGATGTAACACTGTGAGATGAATTAACAGAACACAAAGCAGTTTCTCAGAAAGCTTCTTTCCAGTTTTTAACGGGAGATATTTCCTTTATCACCATAACGATATAAGGGCTTCCAAATATCACTTTGCCATTTCCACAAGAACAGCCTTAGCGAAAGGCTTCTTGAAGGGAAAGATGTAACTCTGTGTGATGAATTAACAGAACACAAAGCAGTTTCTCAGAAAGCTTCTTTCCAGTTTTTAATGGAAGATATTTGCTTTTTCACCATAGCCCTCTATGGGCTTCCAAATATCACTTTGCAAATTCCACAAGAACAGTCTTAGAGAAAGGCTTCCTGAGGGGAAAGCTGAAACCCTGTTAGATGAACTAACAGAACACAAAGCAGTTTCTCAAAAGCTTCTTTCCAGTTTTTAAGGGAAGATATTGCCTTTTTCACCATAACCCTCTATGGGGTTCCAAATATCACTTTGCCAATTCTTCAAGAACAGCCTTAGCGAAAAGCTTCCTGAAGGGAAAGCTGTAACTCCGTGAGATGAATTAACAGAACACAAAGCAGTTTCTCAGAACGCTTCTTTCCAGTTTTTAATGGAAGATATTTCCTTTTTCAACATAGCCCTCTATGGGCTTCCAAATATCACTTTGCCAATTCCACAAGAACAGCCTTAGCGAAAGGCTTCTTGAAGGGAAAGATGTAACTCTGTGAGATGAATTAACAGAACACACAGCAGTTTCTCCGAAAGCTTCTTTCCAGTTTTTAACGGAAGATATGTCCTTTTTCACCATAGCACTCTATGGGCTTCCAAATATCACTTTGACAATTCCACAAGAACAGTCTTAGAGAAAGGCTTCTTGAGGGTAAAGCTGTAACTCTGTGAGATGAGTTAATAGAACCCAAAACACGATGTGGTGCTGAGAAGAATGTATATTCTGTTGATTTGGGGTGGAGAGTTCTATAGATGTCTATTAGGTCTGCTTGCTGCGGAGATGAGTTCAATTCCTGGATATCCTTGTTAACTTTGTGTCTCGTTGATCTGTCTAATGTTGACAGTGGAGTGTTGAAGTTTCCCATTATTATTGTATGGGAGTCTAAGTCTCTTTGTAAGTCTCTAAGGACTTGCTTTATGAATCTGGGTACTCCTGTATTGGGTGCATATATATTTAGGATAGTTAGCTCTTCCTGTTGAATTGATCCCTTTACCATTATGTAATGGCCTTCTTTGTCTCTTTTGATCTTTGATGGTTTAAAGTCTGTTTTATCAGAGACTAGTATTGCAACCCCCGCTTTTTTTTGTTCTCCATTTGCTTGGTAAATCTTCCTCCATCCCTTTATTTTGAGCCTATGTATGTCTCTGCGCGTGAGATGGGTCTCCTGAATACAGCAGACTGATGGGTCTTGACTCTTTATCCAGTTTGCCAGTCTGTGTCTTTTAATTGGAGCATTTAGTCCATTTACATTTAAGGTTAAGATTGTTATGTGTGAACTTGATCCTGTCATGATGATACTAACTGGTTATTTTGCTCGTTAGTTGTTGCAGTTTCTTCCTAGCCTTGATGGTCTTTACATTTTGGCATATTTGTGCAATGGCTGGTACCGGTTGTTCCTTTCCATGTTTAGTGCTTCCTTCAGGGTCTCTTGTAAGGCAGGCCTAGTGGTGACAAAATCCCTAAGCATTTGCTTATCTGTAAAGGATTTTATTTCTCCTTCACTTATGAAACTTAGTTTGGCTGGATATAAAATCCTGGGTTTAAAATTATTTTCTTTAAGAATGTTGAATATTGGCCCCCACTCTCTTCTGGCTTGAAGAGTTTCTGCCGAGAGATCTGCTGTTAGTCTGATGGGCTTCCCTTTGTGGGTAACCCGACCTTTCTCTCTGGCTGCCCTTAAGATTTTTTCCTTCATTTCAACTTTGTTGAATCTGGCAATTATGTGTCTTGGAGTTGCTCTTCTCGAGGATTATCTTTGTGGCGTTCTCTGTATTTCCTGGATTTGAATGTTGGCCTGCCCTACTAGGTTGGGGAAGTTCTCCTGGATGATATCCTGAAGAGTGTTTTCCAACTTGGTTCCATTTTCCCCCTCACTTTCAGGCACCCCAATCAGACGTAGATTTGGTCTTTTTACATAATCCCATACTTCTTGCAGGCTTTGTTCATTTCTTTTTCTTCTTTTTTCTTTTGGTTTCTCTTCTCGCTTCATTTCATTCATTTGATCCTCCATCGCTGACATTCTTTCTTCCAGTTGATCGAGTCGGTTACTGAAGCTTGTGCATTTGTCACGTATTTCTCGTGCCATGGTTTTCGTCTCTTTCATTTCGTTTGTGAGCTTCTCTGCATTAATTACTCTAGCCATCAATTCTTCCACTTTTTTTTCAAGATTTTTAGTTTCTTTGCGCTGGGTACGTAATTCCTCCTTTAGCTCTGAGAAATTTGATGGACTGAAGCCTTCTTCTCTCATCTCGTCGAAGTCATTCTCCGTCCAGCTTTGATCCGTTGCTGGTGATGAGCTGCGCTCCTTTGCCGGGGGAGATGCGCTCTTATTATTTGAATTCCCAGCTTTTCTGCCCTGCTTTTTCCCCATCTTTGTGGTTTTATCTGCCTCTGGTCTTTGATGATGGTGATGTAGTGATGGGGTTTTGGTGTAGGTGTCCTTCCTGTTTGATAGCTTTCCTTCAAACAGTCAGGAACACAAAGCAGTTTCTCTGAAAGCTTCTTTCCAGTTTTTAAGGGAAGATATTGCGTTTTTCATCATAGCCCTCTGTGAGCTTCCAAATATCAATTTGCCAATTCCACAAGAAGAGTCTAGCGAAAGGCTTCTTGAAGGGAAAGCTGTAATTCTGGGAGATGAATTAAAAAAACGCAAAGCAGTTTCTCAGAGAGCTTCTTTCCAGTTTTTAACGGAAGATATTTCCTTTTTCACCAGAGCCCTCTATGGGCTTCCAAATATCACTTTGCCAATTCCACAAGAACGTCCTTAGCGAAAGGCTTCTTGAAGGGAAAGATGTAACTCTGTGAGATGAATTAACAGAACACAAAGCAGTTTCTCAGAAAGCTTCTTTCCAGTTTTTAACGGAAGATATTTCCTTTTTCACCGTAGCCCTCTAAAGGCTTCCAAATATCACTTTGCCAATTCCACAAGAACAGCGTTAGCGAAAGGCTTCTTGAAGGGAAAGATGTAACTCTGTGAGATGAATTAACAGAACACAAAGCAGTTTCTCAGAAAGATTTTTTCCAGTTTTTAACGGAAGATATTTCCTTTTTCACCATAGCCGTCTATGGGCTTCCAAATATCACTTTGCCAATTCTACAAGAACAGCCTTAGCGAAAGGCTTCTTCAGTGGAAAGATGTAACTCTGTGAGATGAATTAACAGAACACAAAGCAGTTTCTCAAAAGCTTCTTTTCAGTTTTTAAGGGAAGATATTGCCTTTTTCACCATAGCCCTCTATGGGCTTCCGAATATCACTTTGCCAATTCTTCAAGAACAGCCTTAGCGAAAGGCTTCTTGAAGGGAAAGATGTAACTCTGTGAGATGAATTAACAGAACACAAAGCAGTTTCTCAGAAAGCTTCTTTCCAGTTTTTAACGGAAGATATTTCCTTTTTAACCATTGCCATCTATCGGCTTCCAAATATCACTTTGCCAATTCTAGAAGAACAGCCTTAGCGAAAGACTTCTTGAAGGGAAAGATGTAACTCTCTGAGATGAATTAACAGAACACAAAGCAGTTTCTCAGAAAGCTTCTTTCCAGTTTTTAACGGAAGATATTTCCTTTTTCACCGTAGCCCTCTAAAGGCTTCCAAATATCACTTTGCCAATTCCACAAGAACAGTCATAGAGAACGGCTTCTTGAGGGTAAAGCTGTAACTCTGTGAGATTAATTAATAGAACACAAAGCAGTTTCTTTGAAATCTTCTTTCCAGTTTTTAAGGGAAGATATTGCCTTTTTCACCGTAGCCCTCTATGAGCTTCCAAATATCACTTTGCCAATTTTACAAGAACAGCCTTAGAGAAAGGCTTCTTGAAGGGAAAGATGTAACTCTGTGAGATGAATTAACGGAACATAAAGCAGTTACTCAGAAAGCTTCTTTCCAGTTTTTAACGGAAGATATTTACTTTTTCACCACAGCCCTCTATGGGCTTCCAAATATCACGTTGCAAATTCCACAAGAACGGTCTTAGCAAAAGGCTTCTTGAGGGGAAAGGTGTAACTCTCTGAGATGAATTAACAGAACACAAAGCATTTTATCAGAAAGCTTCTTTCCAGTTTTTAACGGAAGACATTTCCTTTTTCACCATAGCCCTCTATGGGCTTCCAAATATTACTTTGCCAATTCCACTAGAACGGCCTTAGCGAAAGGCTTCTTGAAGGGAAAGATGTAACACTGTGAGATGAATTAACAGAACACAAAGCAGTTTCTCAGAAAGCTTCTTTCCAGTTTTTAACGGGAGATATTTCCTTTATCACCATAACGATATAAGGGCTTCCAAATATCACTTTGCCAATTTTACAAGAACAGCCTTAGAGAAAGGCTTCTTGAAGGGAAAGATGTAACTCTGTGAGATGAATTAACGGAACATAAAGCAGTTACTCAGAAAGCTTCTTTCCACTTTTTAACGGAAGATATTTCCTGTTTCACCGTAGCCCTCTAAAGGCTTCCAAATATCACTTTGCCAATTCCACAAGAACAGCGTTAGCGAAAGGCTTCTTGAAGGGAAAGATGTAACTCTGTGAGATGAATTAACAGAACACAAAGCAGTTTCTCAGAAAGCTTTTTTCCAGTTTTTAACGGAAGATATTTCCTTTTTAACCATTGCCCTCTATCGGCTTCCAAATATCACTTTGCCAATTCTAGAAGAACAGCCTTAGCGAAAGACTTCTTGAAGGGAAAGATGTAACTCTCTGAGATGAATTAACAGAACACAAAGCAGTTTCTCAGAAAGCTTCTTTTCAGTTTTTAACGGGAGATTTTTCCTTTTTCACCGTAACCGTATATGGGCTTCCAAATATCACTTTGCCAATTCCACAAGAACAGCCTTAGCGAAAGACATCTTGAAGGGAAAGATGTAACTCTGTGAGATGACTTAACAGAACACAAAGCAGTTTCTCAGAAAGCTTCTTTCCAGTTTTTAAAGGGAGATATTTCCTTTTTCACCATAGCCCTCTATGGGCTTCCAAATATCTCTTTGCCAATTCCACAAGAACAGCTTTTGCGAAAGGCTTCTTGAAGGGATAGCTGTAACTCTGGGAGATGAATTCACAGAACACAGAGCAGTTTCTCAGAAGGCTTCTTTCCAGTTTTTAAAGGAAGATAATTCCTTTTTCTCCATAGCCCTCTATGGGCTTCCAACTATCACTTTGCCAATTCCACAAGAACAGCCTTAGCGAAAGGCTTCTTGAAAGGAAAGATGTAACTCTGTGAGATGAATTAACAGAACACAAAGCAGTTTCTCAGAAAGCTTCTTTCCAGTGTTTAACGGGAGATTTTTCTTTTTCACCATAGCCCTCTATGGGCTTCCAAATATCTCTTTGCCAATTCCACAAGAACAGCTTTTGCGAAAGGCTTCTTGAAGGGATAGCTGTAACTCTGTGAGATGAATAAACAGAACACAAAGCAGTTTCTCAGAAAGCTTCTTTCTCGTTTTTAACGGAAGATATTTGATTTTTCACCATAGCCCTCTATCGACTTCCAAATACCAGTTTGCAAATTCCACAATAACAGGCTTAGAGAAAGGCTTCTTGAGGGGAAAGCTGAAACTCTGTGAGATGAACTAACAGAACACAAAGCAGTTTCTCAAAATGTTCTTTCCAGTTTTTAAGGGAAGATATTGCCTTTTTCACCATAGCCCTCTATGGGCTTCCAAATATCACTTTGCCAATTCTTCAAGAACAGACTTAGCGAAAAGCTTTTTGAAGGGAAAGCTGTAACTCTGTGAGATGAATTCACAGAACCCAAAGCAGTTTCTCAGAAAGCTTCTTTCCAATTTTTAACGGAAGATATTTCCTTTTTCAACATAGCCCTCTATGGGCTTCCAAATATCCCTTTGCCAATTCCACAAGAACAGCCTCAGCGAAAGGCTTCTTGAAGGGAAAGCTGTAACTCTGTGAGATGAATTAACAGAACACAGAGCAGTTTCTCAGAAAGTTTCTTTCGAGTTTTTAACAGAAGATATTGCCTTTTTCACCATAGCCCTCCATGGGCTTCCAAATATCACTTTGCCAATTCTACAAGAACAGCCTTTGTTAAAGGCTTCTTCAATGGAAAGATGTAACTCTTTGAGAGGAATTAACAGAACACAAAGCAGTTTCTCAGAAAGTTTCTTTCCAGTTTTTGACAGAAGATATTTCCTTTTTCACCATAACCCTCTATGGGCTTCCAAATATCACTTTGCCAATTCCACAAGAACAGCCTTAGCGAAAGGCTTCTTGAAGGGAAAGCTGTAACTCTGTGAGATGAATTAACAGAACACAAAGCAGTTTCTCAGAAAGCTTCTTTCCAGTTTTTAAAGGAAGATATTTGCTTTTTCACCATAACCCTCTATAAGCTTCAAAATATCACTTTGCAAATACCACAAGAACAGTCTTAGAGAAAGGCTTCTTGAGGGGAAAGCTGTAACTCTGTGAGATGAATTAACAGAACACAAAGCAGTTTCTCAGAAAGCTTCTTTCCAGTTTTTAACGGAAGATATTTCCTTTTTCACCATAGACCTGTAAGGGCTTCCAAATATCACTTTGCCTATATCACAAGAACAGCCTTTGCGAAAGGCTTCTTCAAGGGAAAAATGTAACTCTGCGAGATGAATTAACAGAACACAAAGGAGTTTCTCAGAAAGCTTCTTTCCAATTTTTAACGGAAGATATTTACTTTTTCACCATAGCCCACTGTGGGCTTCCAAATATCACTTTGCCAATTCCACAAGAAGAGTCTCAGCGAAAGGCTTCTTGAAGGGAAAGATGTAACTCTGGGAGATGAATTAACAGAACATAAAGCAGTTACTCAGAAAGCTTCTTTCCAGTTTTTAACGGAAGATATTTACTTTTTCACCACAGCCCTCTATGGGCTTCCAAATATCACTTTGCAAATTCCACAAGAACGGTCTTAGCAAAAGGCTTCTTGAAGGGAAATGTGTAACTCTGTGAGATGAATTAACAGAACACAAAGCAGTTTATCAGAAAGTTTCTGTCCAGTTTTTAACGGAAGACCTTTCCTTTTTCACCATAGCCCTCTATGGGCTTCCAAATATTACTTTGTCAATTCCACTAGAACGGCCTTAGCGAAAGGCTTCTTGAAGGGAAAGATGTAACTCGTGAGATGAATTAACAGAACACAAAGCAGTTTCTCAGAAAGCTTCTTTCCAGTTTTTAACGGGAGATATTTCCTTTATCACCATAACCGTATAAGGGCTTCCAAATATCACTTTGCCAATTCCACAAGAACAGCCTTAGCGAAAGGCTTCTTGAAGGGAAAGATGTAACTCTGTGAGATGAATTAAGAGAACACACAGCAGTTTCTCCGAAAGCTTCTTTCCAGTTTTTAACCGGAGATAATTCCTTTTTCACCATAGCCCTCTAAGGGCTTTCAAATATCACTTTGCCAATTCCACAAGAACAGCCTTAGCGAAAGGCTTCTTGAAGGGAAAGATGTAACTCTGTGAGATGAATTAACAGAACACAAAGCAGTTTCTCAGAAAGCTTCTTTCCAGTTTTTAAATGAAGATATATCCTTTTTCACCATAGCCCCCTATGATCTTCCAAATATCACTTTGACAATTCCACAAGAACAGTCATAGAGAACGGCTTCTTGAGGGTAAAGCTGTAACTCTGTGAGATTAATTAATAGAACACAAAGCAGTTTCTTTGAAATCTTCTTTCCAGTTTTTAAGGGAAGATATTGCCTTTTTCACCGTAGCCCTCTATGAGCTTCCAAATATCACTTTGCCAATTTTACAAGAACAGCCTTAGAGAAAGGCTTCTTGAAGGGAAAGATGTAACTCTGTGAGATGAATTAACGGAACATAAAGCAGTTACTCAGAAAGCTTCTTTCCAGTTTTTAACGGAAGATATTTACTTTTTCACCACAGCCCTCTATGGGCTTCCAAATATCACTTTGCAAATTCCACAAGAACGGTCTTAGCAAAAGGCTTCTTGAGGCGAAAGGTGTAACTCTCTGAGATGAATTAACAGAACACAAAGCATTTTATCAGAAAGCTTCTTTCCAGTTTTTAACGGAAGACATTTCCTTTTTCACCATAGCCCTCTATGGGCTTCCAAATATTACTTTGCCAATTCCACTAGAACGGCCTTAGCGAAAGGCTTCTTGAAGGGAAAGATGTAACACTGTGAGATGAATTAACAGAACACAAAGCAGTTTCTCAGAAAGCTTCTTTCCAGTTTTTAACGGGAGATATTTCCTTTATCACCATAACGATATAAGGGCTTCCAAATATCACTTTGCCATTTCCACAAGAACAGCCTTAGCGAAAGGCTTCTTGAAGGGAAAGATGTAACTCTGTGTGATGAATTAACAGAACACCAAGCAGTTTCTCAGAAAGCTTCTTTCCAGTTTTTAACGGAAGATATTTGCTTTTTCACCATAGCCCTCTATGGGCTTCCAAATATCACTTTGCAAATTCCACAAGAACAGTCTTAGAGAAAGGCTTCCTGAGGGGAAAGCTGAAACCCTGTTAGATGAACTAACAGAACACAAAGCAGTTTCTCAAAAGCTTCTTTCCAGTTTTTAAGGGAAGATATTGCCTTTTTCACCATAACCCTCTATGGGGTTCCAAATATCACTTTGCCAATTCTTCAAGAACAGCCTTAGCGAAAAGCTTCCTGAAGGGAAAGCTGTAACTCCGTGAGATGAATTAACAGAACACAAAGCAGTTTCTCAGAACGCTTCTTTCCAGTTTTTAATGGAAGATATTTCCTTTTTCAACATAGCCCTCTATGGGCTTCCAAATATCACTTTGCCAATTCCACAAGAACAGCCTTAGCGAAAGGCTTCTTGAAGGGAAAGATGTAACTCTGTGAGATGAATTAACAGAACACACAGCAGTTTCTCCGAAAGCTTCTTTCCAGTTTTTAACGGAAGATATGTCCTTTTTCACCATAGCACTCTATGGGCTTCCAAATATCACTTTGACAATTCCACAAGAACAGTCTTAGAGAAAGGCTTCTTGAGGGTAAAGCTGTAACTCTGTGAGATGAGTTAATAGAACCCAAAACACGATGTGGTGCTGAGAAGAATGTATATTCTGTTGATTTGGGGTGGAGAGTTCTATAGATGTCTATTAGGTCTGCTTGCTGCGGAGATGAGTTCAATTCCTGGATATCCTTGTTAACTTTGTGTCTCGTTGATCTGTCTAATGTTGACAGTGGAGTGTTGAAGTTTCCCATTATTATTGTATGGGAGTCTAAGTCTCTTTGTAAGTCTCTAAGGACTTGCTTTATGAATCTGGGTGCTCCTGTATTGGGTGCATATATATTTAGGATAGTTAGCTCTTCCTGTTGAATTGATCCCTTTACCATTATGTAATGGCCTTCTTTGTCTCTTTTGATCTTTGATGGTTTAAAGTCTGTTTTATCAGAGACTAGTATTGCAACCCCCGCTTTTTTTTGTTCTCCATTTGCTTGGTAAATCTTCCTCCATCCCTTTATTTTGAGCCTATGTATGTCTCTGCGCGTGAGATGGGTCTCCTGAATACAGCAGACTGATGGGTCTTGACTCTTTATCCAGTTTGCCAGTCTGTGTCTTTTAATTGGAGCATTTAGTCCATTTACATTTAAGGTTAAGATTGTTATGTGTGAACTTGATCCTGTCATGATGATACTAACTGGTTATTTTGCTCGTTAGTTGTTGCAGTTTCTTCCTAGCCTTGATGGTCTTTACATTTTGGCATATTTGTGCAATGGCTGGTACCGGTTGTTCCTTTCCATGTTTAGTGCTTCCTTCAGGGTCTCTTGTAAGGCAGGCCTAGTGGTGACAAAATCCCTAAGCATTTGCTTATCTGTAAAGGATTTTATTTCTCCTTCACTTATGAAACTTAGTTTGGCTGGATATAAAATCCTGGGTTTAAAATTATTTTCTTTAAGAATGTTGAATATTGGCCCCCACTCTCTTCTGGCTTGAAGAGTTTCTGCCGAGAGATCTGCTGTTAGTCTGATGGGCTTCCCTTTGTGGGTAACCCGACCTTTCTCTCTGGCTGCCCTTAAGATTTTTTCCTTCATTTCAACTTTGTTGAATCTGGCAATTATGTGTCTTGGAGTTGCTCTTCTCGAGGATTATCTTTGTGGCGTTCTCTGTATTTCCTGGATTTGAATGTTGGCCTGCCCTACTAGGTTGGGGAAGTTCTCCTGGATGATATCCTGAAGAGTGTTTTCCAACTTGGTTCCATTTTCCCCCTCACTTTCAGGCACCCCAATCAGACGTAGATTTGGTCTTTTTACATAATCCCATACTTCTTGCAGGCTTTGTTCATTTCTTTTTCTTCTTTTTTCTTTTGGTTTCTCTTCTCGCTTCATTTCATTCATTTGATCCTCCATCGCTGACATTCTTTCTTCCAGTTGATCGAGTCGGTTACTGAAGCTTGTGCATTTGTCACGTATTTCTCGTGCCATGGTTTTCGTCTCTTTCATTTCGTTTGTGAGCTTCTCTGCATTAATTACTCTAGCCATCAATTCTTCCACTTTTTTTTCAAGATTTTTAGTTTCTTTGCGCTGGGTACGTAATTCCTCCTTTAGCTCTGAGAAATTTGATGGACTGAAGCCTTCTTCTCTCATCTCGTCGAAGTCATTCTCCGTCCAGCTTTGATCCGTTGCTGGTGATGAGCTGCGCTCCTTTGCCGGGGGAGATGCGCTCTTATTATTTGAATTCCCAGCTTTTCTGCCCTGCTTTTTCCCCATCTTTGTGGTTTTATCTGCCTCTGGTCTTTGATGATGGTGATGTAGTGATGGGGTTTTGGTGTAGGTGTCCTTCCTGTTTGATAGCTTTCCTTCAAACAGTCAGGAACACAAAGCAGTTTCTCTGAAAGCTTCTTTCCAGTTTTTAAGGGAAGATATTGCGTTTTTCATCATAGCCCTCTGTGAGCTTCCAAATATCAATTTGCCAATTCCACAAGAAGAGTCTAGCGAAAGGCTCCTTGAAGGGAAAGCTGTAATTCTGGGAGATGAATTAAAAAAACGCAAAGCAGTTTCTCAGAGAGCTTCTTTCCAGTTTTTAACGGAAGATATTTCCTTTTTCACCAGAGCCCTCTATGGGCTTCCAAATATCACTTTGCCAATTCCACAAGAACGTCCTTAGCGAAAGGCTTATTGAAGGGAAAGATGTAACTCTGTGAGATGAATTAACAGAACACAAAGCAGTTTCTCAGAAAGCTTCTTTCCAGTTTTTAACGGAAGATATTTCCTTTTTCACCGTAGCCCTCTAAAGGCTTCCAAATATCACTTTGCCAATTCCACAAGAACAGCGTTAGCGAAAGGCTTCTTGAAGGGAAAGATGTAACTCTGTGAGATGAATTAACAGAACACAAAGCAGTTTCTCAGAAAGATTTTTTCCAGTTTTTAACGGAAGATATTTCCTTTTTCACCATAGCCGTCTATGGGCTTCCAAATATCACTTTGCCAATTCTACAAGAACAGCCTTAGCGAAAGGCTTCTTCAGTGGAAAGATGTAACTCTGTGAGATGAATTAACAGAACACAAAGCAGTTTCTCAAAAGCTTCTTTTCAGTTTTTAAGGGAAGATAATGCCTTTTTCACCATAGCCCTCTATGGGCTTCCGAATATCACTTTGCCAATTCTTCAAGAACAGCCTTAGCGAAAGGCTTCTTGAAGGGAAAGATGTAACTCTGTGAGATGAATTAACAGGACACAAAGCAGTTTCTCAGAAAGCTTTTTTCCAGTTTTTAACGGAAGATATTTCCTTTTTAACCATTGCCATCTATCGGCTTCCAAATATCACTTTGCCAATTCTAGAAGAACAGCCTTAGCGAAAGACTTCTTGAAGGGAAAGATGTAACTCTCTGAGATGAATTAACAGAACACAAAGCAGTTTCTCAGAAAGCTTCTTTTCAGTTTTTAACGGGAGATATTTCCTTTTTCACCATAACCGTATATGGGCTTCCAAATATCACTTTGCCAATTCCACAAGAACAGCCTTAGCGAAAGACTTCTTGAAGGGAAAGATGTAACTCTGTGAGATGACTTAACAGAACACAAAGCAGTTTCTCAGAAAGCTTCTTTCCAGTTTTTAAAGGGAGATATTTCCTTTTTCACCATAGCCCTCTATGGGCTTCCAAATATCACTTTGCCAATTCCACAAGAACAGCTTTTGCGAAAGGCTTCTTGAAGGGATAGCTGTAACTCTGGGAGATGAATTCACAGAACACAGAGCAGTTTCTCAGAAGGCTTCTTTCCAGTTTTTAAAGGAAGATAATTCCTTTTTCTCCATAGCCCTCTAAGGGCTTCCAACTATCACTTTGCCAATTCCACAAGAACAGCCTTAGCGAAAGGCTTCTTGAAAGGAAAGATGTAACTCTGTGAGATGACTTAACAGAACACAAAGCAGTTTCTCAGAAAGCTTCTTTCCAGTGTTTAACGGGAGATTTTTCTTTTTCACCATAGCCCTCTATGGGCTTCCAAATATCTCTTTGCCAATTCCACAAGAACAGCTTTTGCGAAAGGCTTCTTGAAGGGATAGCTGAAACTCTGTGAGATGAATAAACAGAACACAAAGCAGTTTCTCAGAAAGCTTCTTTCTCGTTTTTAACGGAAGATATTTGATTTTTCACCATAGCCCTCTATCGACTTCCAAATACCAGTTTGCAAATTCCACAATAACAGGCTTAGAGAAAGGCTTCTTGAGGGGAAAGCTGAAACTCTGTGAGATGAACTAACAGAACACAAAGCAGTTTCTCAAAATGTTCTTTCCAGTTTTTAACGGAAGATATTGCCTTTTTCACCATAGCCCTCTATGGGCTTCCAAATATCACTTTGCCAATTCTTTAAGAACAGACTTAGCGAAAAGCTTTTTGAAGGGAAAGCTGTAACTCTGTGAGATGAATACACAGAACCCAAAGCAGTTTCTCAGAAAGCTTCTTTCCAATTTTTAACGGAAGATATTTCCTTTTTCAACATAGCCCTCTATGGGCTTCCAAATATCCCTTTGCCAATTCCACAAGAACAGCCTCAGCGAAAGGCTTCTTGAAGGGAAAGCTGTAACTCTGTGAGATGAATTAACAGAACACAGAGCAGTTTCTCAGAAAGTTTCTTTCGAGTTTTTAACAGAAGATATTGCCTTTTTCACCATAGCCCTCCATGGGCTTCCAAATATCACTTTGCCAATTCTACAAGAACAGCCTTTGTGAAAGGCTTCTTCAATGGAAAGATGTAACTCTTTGAGAGGAATTAACAGAACACAAAGCAGTTTCTCAGAAAGTTTCTTACCAGTTTTTGACAGAAGATATTTCCTTTTTCACCATAACCCTCTATGGGCTTCCAAATATCACTTTGCCAATTCCACAAGAACAGCCTTAGCGAAAGGCTTCTTGAAGGGAAAGCTGTAACTCTGTGAGATGAATTAACAGAACACAAAGCAGTTTCTCAGAAAGCTTCTTTCCAGTTTTTAAAGGAAGATATTTGCTTTTTCACCATAACCCTCTATAAGCTTCAAAATATCACTTTGCAAATACCACAAGAACAGTCTTAGAGAAAGGCTTCTTGAGGGGAAAGCTGTAACTCTGTGAGATGAATTAACAGAACACAAAGCAGTTTCTCAGAAAGCTTCTTTCCAGTTTTTAACGGAAGATATTTCCTTTTTCACCATAGACCTGTAAGGGCTTCCAAATATCACTTTGCCTATATCACAAGAACAGCCTTTGCGAAAGGCTTCTTCAAGGGAAAAATGTAACTCTGCGAGATGAATTAACAGAACACAAAGGAGTTTCTCAGAAAGCTTCTTTCCAATTTTTAACGGAAGATATTTACTTTTTCACCATAGCCCACTGTGGGCTTCCAAATATCACTTTGCCAATTCCACAAGAAGAGTCTCAGCGAAAGGCTTCTTGAAGGGAAAGATGTAACTCTGGGAGATGAATTAACAGAACATAAAGCAGTTACTCAGAAAGCTTCTTTCCAGTTTTTAACGGAAGATATTTACTTTTTCACCACAGCCCTCTATGGGCTTCCAAATATCACTTTGCAAATTCCACAAGAACGGTCTTAGCAAAAGGCTTCTTGAAGGGAAAGGTGTAACTCTGTGAGATGAATTAACAGAACACAAAGCAGTTTATCAGAAAGTTTCTGTCCAGTTTTTAACGGAAGACCTTTCCTTTTTCACCATAGCCCTCTATGGGCTTCCAAATATTACTTTGTCAATTCCACTAGAACGGCCTTAGCGAAAGGCTTCTTGAAGGGAAAGATGTAACTCGTGAGATGAATTAACAGAACACAAAGCAGTTTCTCAGAAAGCTTCTTTCCAGTTTTTAACGGGAGATATTTCCTTTATCACCATAACCGTATAAGGGCTTCCAAATATCACTTTGCCAATTCCACAAGAACAGCCTTAGCGAAAGGCTTCTTGAAGGGAAAGATGTAACTCTGTGAGATGAATTAAGAGAACACACAGCAGTTTCTCCGAAAGCTTCTTTCCAGTTTTTAACCGGAGATAATTCCTTTTTCACCATAGCCCTCTAAGGGCTTTCAAATATCACTTTGCCAATTCCACAAGAACAGCCTTAGCGAAAGGCTTCTTGAAGGGAAAGATGTAACTCTGTGAGATGAATTAACAGAACACAAAGCAGTTTCTCAGAAAGCTTCTTTCCAGTTTTTAAATGAAGATATATCCTTTTTCACCATAGCCCCCTATGATCTTCCAAATATCACTTTGACAATTCCACAAGAACAGTCATAGAGAACGGCTTCTTGAGGGTAAAGCTGTAACTCTGTGAGATTAATTAATAGAACACAAAGCAGTTTCTTTGAAATCTTCTTTCCAGTTTTTAAGGGAAGATATTGCCTTTTTCACCGTAGCCCTCTATGAGCTTCCAAATATCACTTTGCCAATTTTACAAGAACAGCCTTAGAGAAAGGCTTCTTGAAGGGAAAGATGTAACTCTGTGAGATGAATTAACGGAACATAAAGCAGTTACTCAGAAAGCTTCTTTCCAGTTTTTAACGGAAGATATTTACTTTTTCACCACAGCCCTCTATGGGCTTCCAAATATCACTTTGCAAATTCCACAAGAACGGTCTTAGCAAAAGGCTTCTTGAGGGGAAAGGTGTAACTCTCTGAGATGAATTAACAGAACACAAAGCATTTTATCAGAAAGCTTCTTTCCAGTTTTTAACGGAAGACATTTCCTTTTTCACCATAGCCCTCTATGGGCTTCCAAATATTACTTTGCCAATTCCACTAGAACGGCCTTAGCGAAAGGCTTCTTGAAGGGAAAGATGTAACACTGTGAGATGAATTAACAGAACACAAAGCAGTTTCTCAGAAAGCTTCTTTCCAGTTTTTAACGGGAGATATTTCCTTTATCACCATAACGATATAAGGGCTTCCAAATATCACTTTGCCATTTCCACAAGAACAGCCTTAGCGAAAGGCTTCTTGAAGGGAAAGATGTAACTCTGTGTGATGAATTAACAGAACACAAAGCAGTTTCTCAGAAAGCTTCTTTCCAGTTTTTAACGGAAGATATTTGCTTTTTCACCATAGCCCTCTATGGGCTTCCAAATATCACTTTGCAAATTCCACAAGAACAGTCTTAGAGAAAGGCTTCCTGAGGGGAAAGCTGAAACCCTGTTAGATGAACTAACAGAACACAAAGCAGTTTCTCAAAAGCTTCTTTCCAGTTTTTAAGGGAAGATATTGCCTTTTTCACCATAACCCTCTATGGGGTTCCAAATATCACTTTGCCAATTCTTCAAGAACAGCCTTAGCGAAAAGCTTCCTGAAGGGAAAGCTGTAACTCCGTGAGATGAATTAACAGAACACAAAGCAGTTTCTCAGAACGCTTCTTTCCAGTTTTTAATGGAAGATATTTCCTTTTTCAACATAGCCCTCTATGGGCTTCCAAATATCACTTTGCCAATTCCACAAGAACAGCCTTAGCGAAAGGCTTCTTGAAGGGAAAGATGTAACTCTGTGAGATGAATTAACAGAACACACAGCAGTTTCTCCGAAAGCTTCTTTCCAGTTTTTAACGGAAGATATGTCCTTTTTCACCATAGCACTCTATGGGCTTCCAAATATCACTTTGACAATTCCACAAGAACAGTCTTAGAGAAAGGCTTCTTGAGGGTAAAGCTGTAACTCTGTGAGATGAGTTAATAGAACCCAAAACACGATGTGGTGCTGAGAAGAATGTATATTCTGTTGATTTGGGGTGGAGAGTTCTATAGATGTCTATTAGGTCTGCTTGCTGCGGAGATGAGTTCAATTCCTGGATATCCTTGTTAACTTTGTGTCTCGTTGATCTGTCTAATGTTGACAGTGGAGTGTTGAAGTTTCCCATTATTATTGTATGGGAGTCTAAGTCTCTTTGTAAGTCTCTAAGGACTTGCTTTATGAATCTGGGTGCTCCTGTATTGGGTGCATATATATTTAGGATAGTTAGCTCTTCCTGTTGAATTGATCCCTTTACCATTATGTAATGGCCTTCTTTGTCTCTTTTGATCTTTGATGGTTTAAAGTCTGTTTTATCAGAGACTAGTATTGCAACCCCCGCTTTTTTTTGTTCTCCATTTGCTTGGTAAATCTTCCTCCATCCCTTTATTTTGAGCCTATGTATGTCTCTGCGCGTGAGATGGGTCTCCTGAATACAGCAGACTGATGGGTCTTGACTCTTTATCCAGTTTGCCAGTCTGTGTCTTTTAATTGGAGCATTTAGTCCATTTACATTTAAGGTTAAGATTGTTATGTGTGAACTTGATCCTGTCATGATGATACTAACTGGTTATTTTGCTCGTTAGTTGTTGCAGTTTCTTCCTAGCCTTGATGGTCTTTACATTTTGGCATATTTGTGCAATGGCTGGTACCGGTTGTTCCTTTCCATGTTTAGTGCTTCCTTCAGGGTCTCTTGTAAGGCAGGCCTAGTGGTGACAAAATCCCTAAGCATTTGCTTATCTGTAAAGGATTTTATTTCTCCTTCACTTATGAAACTTAGTTTGGCTGGATATAAAATCCTGGGTTTAAAATTATTTTCTTTAAGAATGTTGAATATTGGCCCCCACTCTCTTCTGGCTTGAAGAGTTTCTGCCGAGAGATCTGCTGTTAGTCTGATGGGCTTCCCTTTGTGGGTAACCCGACCTTTCTCTCTGGCTGCCCTTAAGATTTTTTCCTTCATTTCAACTTTGTTGAATCTGGCAATTATGTGTCTTGGGGTTGCTCTTCTCGAGGATTATCTTTGTGGCGTTCTCTGTATTTCCTGGATTTGAATGTTGGCCTGCCCTACTAGGTTGGGGAAGTTCTCCTGGATGATATCCTGAAGAGTGTTTTCCAACTTGGTTCCATTTTCCCCCTCACTTTCAGGCACCCCAATCAGACGTAGATTTGGTCATTTTACATAATCCCATACTTCTTGCAGGCTTTGTTCATTTCTTTTTCTTCTTTTTTCTTTTGGTTTCTCTTCTCGCTTCATTTCATTCATTTGATCCTCTATCGCTGACATTCTTTCTTCCAGTTGATCGAGTCGGTTACTGAAGCTTGTGCATTTGTCACGTATTTCTCGTGCCATGGTTTTCGTCTCTTTCATTTCGTTTGTGAGCTTCTCTGCATTAATTACTCTAGCCATCAATTCTTCCACTTTTTTTTCAAGATTTTTAGTTTCTTTGCGCTGGGTACGTAATTCCTCCTTTAGCTCTGAGAAATTTGATGGACTGAAGCCTTCTTCTCTCATCTCGTCGAAGTCATTCTCCGTCCAGCTTTGATCCGTTGCTGGTGATGAGCTGCGCTCCTTTGCCGGGGGAGATGCGCTCTTATTATTTGAATTCCCAGCTTTTCTGCCCTGCTTTTTCCCCATCTTTGTGGTTTTATCTGCCTCTGGTCTTTGATGATGGTGATGTAGTGATGGGGTTTTGGTGTAGGTGTCCTTCCTGTTTGATAGCTTTCCTTCAAACAGTCAGGAACACAAAGCAGTTTCTCTGAAAGCTTCTTTCCAGTTTTTAAGGGAAGATATTGCGTTTTTCATCATAGCCCTCTGTGAGCTTCCAAATATCAATTTGCCAATTCCACAAGAAGAGTCTAGCGAAAGGCTTCTTGAAGGGAAAGCTGTAATTCTGGGAGATGAATTAAAAAAACACAAAGCAGTTTCTCAGAGAGCTTCTTTCCAGTTTTTAACGGAAGATATTTCCTTTTTCACCAGAGCCCTCTATGGGCTTCCAAATATCACTTTGCCAATTCCACAAGAACGTCCTTAGCGAAAGGCTTCTTGAAGGGAAAGATGTAACTCTGTGAGATGAATTAACAGAACACAAAGCAGTTTCTCAGAAAGCTTCTTTCCAGTTTTTAACGGAAGATATTTCCTTTTTCACCGTAGCCCTCTAAAGGCTTCCAAATATCACTTTGCCAATTCCACAAGAACAGCGTTAGCGAAAGGCTTCTTGAAGGGAAAGATGTAACTCTGTGAGATGAATTAACAGAACACAAAGCAGTTTCTGAGAAAGCTTTTTTCCAGTTTTTAACGGAAGATATTTCCTTTTTAACCATTGCCCTCTATCGGCTTCCAAATATCACTTTGCCAATTCTCGAAGAACAGCCTTAGCGAAAGACTTCTTGAAGGGAAAGATGTAACTCTCTGAGATGAATTAACAGAACACAAAGCAGTTTCTCAGAAAGCTTCTTTTCAGTTTTTAACGGGAGATATTTCCTTTTTCACCATAACCGTATATGGGCTTCCAAATATCACTTTGCCAATTCCACAAGAACAGCCTTAGCGAAAGACTTCTTGAAGGGAAAGATGTAACTCTGTGAGATGACTTAACAGAACACAAAGCAGTTTCTCAGAAAGCTTCTTTCCAGTTTTTAAAGGGAGATATTTCCTTTTTCACCATAGCCCTCTATGGGCTTCCAAATATCACTTTGCCAATTCCACAAGAACAGCTTTTGCGAAAGGCTTCTTGAAGGGATAGCTGTAACTCTGGGAGATGAATTCACAGAACACAGAGCAGTTTCTCAGAAGGCTTCTTTCCAGTTTTTAAAGGAAGATAATTCCTTTTTCTCCATAGCCCTCTATGGGCTTCCAACTATCACTTTGCCAATTCCACAAGAACAGCCTTAGCGAAAGGCTTCTTGAAAGGAAAGATGTAACTCTGTGAGATGAATTAACAGAACACAAAGCAGTTTCTCAGAAAGCTTCTTTCCAGTGTTTAACGGGAGATTTTTCTTTTTCACCATAGCCCTCTATGGGCTTCCAAATATCTCTTTGCCAATTCCACAAGAACAGCTTTTGCGAAAGGCTTCTTGAAGGGATAGCTGTAACTCTGTGAGATGAATAAACAGAACACAAAGCAGTTTCTCAGAAAGCTTCTTTCTCGTTTTTAACGGAAGATATTTGATTTTTCACCATAGCCCTCTATCGACTTCCAAATACCAGTTTGCAAATTCCACAATAACAGGCTTAGAGAAAGGCTTCTTGAGGGGAAAGCTGAAACTCTGTGAGATGAACTAACAGAACACAAAGCAGTTTCTCAGAAAGCTTCCTTCCAGTTTTTAACGGAAGATATTGCCTTTTTCACCATAGCCCTCTAAGGGCTTCCAAATATCACTTTGCCAATTCCACAAGAACAGCCTCAGCGAAAGGCTTCTTGAAGGGAAAACTGTAACTCTGTGAGATGAATTAACAGAACACAGAGCAGTTTCTCAGAAAGTTTCTTTCCAGTTTTTAACAGAAGATATTTCCTTTTTCACCGTAGCTCTCTATGGGCTTCCAAATATCAGTTTGCCAATTCCACAAGAACAGCCTTAGCGAAAGGCTTCTTCAAAGGAAAGATGTAACTTAGGAAGATGAATTAACAGAACACAAAGCAGTTTCTCAGAAAGCTTCTTTCCAGTTTTTAACGGAAGATATTTCCTTTTTCACCATAGTCCTCTATGGGCTTCCAAATGTCACTTTGCCATTTCTACAAGAACAGCGTTAGCGAAAGCCTTCTTCAATGGAAAGGTGTAACTCTGTGAGATGAATTAACAGAAAACAAAGCATTTTCTCAGAATGTTTCTTACCAGTTTTTAACGGAAGATATTTCCTTTTTCCTCATAGCCCTCTGTGGGCTTCCAAATATCACTTTGCTAATTCCACAAGAACAGCCTTAGCGAAAGGCTTCTTGAAGGGAATGCTGTAACTCTGTGAGACGAATTAACAGAACACAAAGCAGTTTCTCAGAAAGCTTCTTTCCAGTTTATAACGGAAGATATTTCCTTTTTCACCATAGCCCTCTATAAGCTTACAAATATCACTTTGCAAATTCCACAAGAATAGTCTTAGATAAAAGGCTTCTTGAGGGGAAAGATGTAACTCTGTGTGATGAATTAACAGAACACAAAGCAGTTTCTCAGAAAGCTTCTTTCCAGTTTTTAACGGAAGACATTTCCTTTTTCACCATAGCCCTCTATGGGCTTCCAAATATCACTTTGCCAATATCACAAGAACAGCTTTAGCGAAAGGCTTCTTGTACGGAAAGATGTAACTCTGCGAGATGAATTAACAAAACACAAAGGAGTTTCTCAGAAAGCTTCTTTCCAGTTTTTAACGGAAGATATTTCCATTTTCACCATAGCCCTCTATGGTCTTCCAAATATCACTTTACCCATTTCACAAGAAGAGTCTCAGCGAAAGGCTTCTTGAAGGGAAAGCAGTAATTCTGGGAGATGAATTAACAGAACACCCAGCAGTCTCTCAGAGAGCTTCTTTCCAGTTTTTAACGGAAGATATTTCCTTTTTCACCATAGCCCTCTATGGGCTTCCAAATATCACTTTGCAAATTCCACAAATACAGTCTTAGCGAAAGGTTTCTTCAGGGTAAAGCTGTAACACTGTGAGCTGAATTAACAGAACACAAAGCAGTTTCTCAGAATGCTTCTTTCCAGTTTTTAAAGGGAGATATTTCCTTTTTCACCGTAGCCCTCTATATGCTTCCAAATATCACTTTGCCAATTCCACAAGAACAGCCTTTGCGAAAGGCTTCTTGAAGGGAAAGCTGTAACTCTCGGAGATGAATTAACAGAACACAGAGCAGTTTCTCAGAAAGCTTCTTTGCAGTTTTTAACGGAAGATATTTCCTTTTTCACCATAGCCCTCTAAGGGCTTTCAAATATCACTTTGCCATTTCCACAAGAACAGCCTTAGCGAAAGGCTTCTTGAAGGGAAAATGTAAATCTGTGAGATGAATTAACAGAATACAAAGCAGTTTCTCAGATAGCTTCTTTAGAGTTTTTCACGGAAGATATGTATTTTTGACCATAGCCCTCTATGGGCTTCCAAATATCACTTTGCCAATCCTACAAGAAGAGCCTTAGCTATAGGCTTCTTGAAGGGAAAGATGTAATTCTGTTAGGTGAATTAACAGAACACAAAGCAGTTTCTCAGAAAGCTTCTTTCCAGTTTTTAACGGAAGATATTTCCTTTTTCACCACAGCCCTCAAGGGGCTTCCTAATATCACTTTACCAATTCCACAAGAACTGCCTTTGTGAAAGGCTTCTTGAAGGGAAAGCTGAAAATCTATGAGATGAATTAACAGAACACAGAGCAGTTTCTCAGAAAGTTTCTTTCCAGTTTTTAACGGAAGATATTTCCTTTTTCACCATAGCCGTCTATGGGCTTCCAAATATCACTTTTCCATTTCCACAAGAACAGCCTTAGCGAAAGGCTTTTTGAAGGGAAAGATGTAACTCTGTGAGATGAATTAACAGAACACAAAGCAGTTTCTCAGAAAGCTTCTTTCCAGTATTTTACGGAAGATATTTTCTTTTTCACCATAGCCCTCTATGGGCTTCCAAATATCACTTTGCCAATTACACAAGAACAGCCTTAGCGAAAGGCTTTTTGAATGGAAAGATGTAACTGTGTGATATGAATCAACAGAACACAAAGCAATTTCTGAAAAGCTTCTTTCCAGTTTTTAAGGGAAGATATTGCCTTTTTCACCTTAGGCCTCTATGGGCTTCCAAATATCACTTTGCCAATTCTTCAAGAACAGCCTTAGCGAAAGGCTTCTTGAAGGGAAAGATGTAACTCTGTGAGATCACTTAATAGAATACAAAGCAGTTTCTCAGAAAGCTTCTTTCCAGTATTTTACGGAAGATATTTCCTTTTTCACCATAGCCCTCTAAGGGATTCCAAATATCTCTTTGCAAATTCCATAAGAACAGCCTTAGCGAAAGGGTTTTTGAAGGGAAAGATGTAACTCTGTGCGATGGATTGACAGAACACAAACCAGTTTCTCAGAAAGCTTCTTTCCAGTTTTTAACGGAAGACATTTCCTTTTTAACCATTGCCCTCTATTGGCTTCCAAATATCACTTTGCCAATTCCACAAAAACAGTCTTAGAGAACGGCTTCTTGAGGGAAAAGTTGTAACTCTGTGAGATGAATTAATAGAACACAAAGCAGTTTCTTTGAAAGCTTCTTACCAGTTTTTAAGGGAAGATATTGCCTTTTTCACCATAGCCCTGTATGAACTTCCAAATATCACTTTGCCCATTTTACAAGAACAGCCTTAGAGAAAGGCTTCTTGAAGGGAAAGATGTAACTCTGTGAGATGAATTAACAGAACAAAAAGCAGTTACTCAGAAAGCTTCTTTCCAGTTTTTAACAGAAGATATTTACTTTTTCACCACAGCCCTCTATGGGCTTCCAAATATGCCTTTGCAAATTCCACAAGAACAGTCTTAGCCAAAGGCTTCTTGAGGGGAAAGGTGTAACTCTGTGAGATGAATTAACAGAACACAAAGCAGTTTCTCAGAAAGCTTCTTTCCAGTTTTTAACGGAAGACATTTCCTTTTTCACCATAGCCCTCTATTGGCTTCCAAATATTACTTTGCCAATTCCACCAGAACGGCCTTAGCGAAAGGCTTCTTGAAGGGAAAGATGTAACTCGTGAGATGAATTAACATAACACAAAGCAGTTTCTCAGAAAGCTTCTTTCCAGTTTTTAACGGAAGATATTTGCTTTTTCACCATAGCCCTCTATGGGCTTCCAAATATCACTTTTCATATTCCACAAGAACAGTCTTAGGAAAGGCTTCTTGAGGGGAAAGCTGAAACCCTGTGAGATGAACTAACAGAACACAAAGCAGCTTCTGAAAAGCTTCTTTCCAATTTTTAAGGGAACATATTGCCTTTTTCACCATATCCCTCTATGAGATTCCAAATATCACTTAGCCAATTCTTCAAGAACAGCCTTAGCGAAAAGCTTCTTGAAGGGAAAGCTGTAACTCCGTGAGATGAATTAACACAACACAAAGCAGTTTCTCAGAACGCTTCTTTCCAGTTTTGAACGGAAGATATTTCCTTTTTCACCATAGCCCTCTATGGGCTTCCAAATATCACTTTGCCAATTCCACAAGAACAGCCTTAGCGAAAGGCTTCTTGAAGGGAAAGATGTAACTCTGTGAGATGAATTAACAGAACACAAAGCAGTTTCTCAGAAAGCTTCTTTCCAGTTTTTAACGGAAGATATGTCCTTTTTCACCATAGCACTCTATGGGCTTCCAAATATCACTTTGACCATTCCACAAGAACAGTCTTAGAGAAAGGCTTCTTGAAGGTAAAGCTGTAAGTCTGTGAGATGAATTAATAGAACACATAGCAGTTTCTCAGAAAGCTTCTTTCCAGTTTTTAACGGAAGATATTTCCTTTTTCACCGTAGCCCTCTATGGGCTTCCAAATATCACTTTGCCAATTCCACAAGAACAGTCTTAGAGAAAGGCTTCTTGAGGGGAAAGCTGAAACTCTGTGAGATGAACTAACAGAACACAAATCAGTTTCTCAAAAGCTTCTTTCCAGTTTTTAAGGGAAGACATTGCCTTGTTCACGATAGCCCTCTACGGACTTCCAAATATCACTTTGCCAATTCTTCAAGAACAGCCTTAGCGAAAAGTTTCTTGAAGGGAAAGCTGTAACTCCGTGAGATGAATTAACAGAACACAAAGCAGTTTCTCAGAAAGCTTCTTTCCAGGTTTTATCGGAAGATATATCCTTTTTCACCATAGCCCTCTATGGGCTTCCAAATATCGCTTTTCCAATTCCACAAGAAGAGCCTTAGCGAAAGGCTTCTTGAAGGGAAAGCTGTAACTCTCTGAGATGAATTAACAGAACACAAAGCAGTTTCTCAGAAAGCTTCCTTCCAGTTTTTAACGGAAGATATTTCCTTTTTCACCATAGCCCTCTATGGGCTTCCAAATATCCCTTTGCCAATTCCACAAGAACAGCCTCAGCGAAAGGCTTCTTGAAGGGAAAGCTGTAACTCTGTGAGATGAATTAACAGAACACAGAGCAGTTTCTCAGAAAGTTTCTTTCCAGTTTTTAACAGAAGATATTTCCTTTTTCACCATAGCCCTCCATGGGCTTCCAAATATCACTTTGCCAATTCTACAAGAACAGCCTTTGTGAAAGGCTTCTTCAATGGAAAGATGTAACTCTTTGAGAGGAATTAACAGAACACAAAGCAGTTTCTCAGAAAGTTTCTTACCAGTTTTTGACAGAAGATATTTCCTTTTTCACCATAACCCTCTATGGGCTTCCAAATATCACTTTGCCAATTCCACAAGAACAGCCTTAGCGAAAGGCTTCTTGAAGGGAAAGCTGTAACTCTGTGAGATGAATTAACAGAACACAAAGCAGTTTCTCAGAAAGCTTCTTTCCAGTTTTTAAAGGAAGATATTTGCTTTTTCACCATAACCCTCTATAAGCTTCAAAATATCACTTTGCAAATACCACAAGAACAGTCTTAGAGAAAGGCTTCTTGAGGGGAAAGCTGTAACTCTGTGAGATGAATTAACAGAACACAAAGCAGTTTCTCAGAAAGCTTCTTTCCCGTTTTTAACGGAAGATACTTCCTTTTTCACCATAGACCTGTAAGGGCTTCCAAATATCACTTTGCCTATATCACAAGAACAGCCTTTGCGAAAGGCTTCTTCAAGGGAAAAATGTAACTCTGCGAGATGAATTAACAGAACACAAAGGAGTTTCTCAGAAAGCTTCTTTCCAATTTTTAACGGAAGATATTTACTTTTTCACCATAGCCCACTGTGGGCTTCCAAATATCACTTTGCCAATTCCACAGGAAGAGTCTCAGCGAAAGGCTTCTTTAAGGGAAAGCTGTAATTCTGGGAGATGAATTAACAGAACACAAAGCATTTTCTCAGAAAGCTTCTTTCCAGTTTTTTACTTAAGATATTTCCTTTTTCACCATAGCCCTCTAAGGGATTCCATATATCTCTTTGCAAATTCCATAAGAACAGCCTTAGCGAAAGGCTTTTTGAAGGGAAAGATGAAACTCAGTGCGATGGAATAACAGAACACAAAGCTGTTTCTCAAAAGCTTCTTTCCAGTTTTTTACGGAAGATATTTCCTTTTTCACCTCAGCCCTCTATGTGCTTCCAAATATCACTTTGCCAATTCGACAAGAGCAGCCTTAGCGAAAGGCTTCTTGAAAGGAAAGGTGTAATTCAGGGAGATGAATTAACAGGACACAAAGTAGTTTCTCAGAAAGCTTCTTTCAAGTTTTTAACGGAAAATATTTCCTTTTTCACTAGAGTCCTGTAAGGGCTTCCAAATAACACTTTGCCAATTCTACAAGAACAGCCTTAGTGAAAGGCTTCTTGAAGGGAAAGATGTAACTCTGTGAGATGAATTAACAGAACACAAAGCATATTCTCAGAAAGCTTCTTTCCAGTTTTTAACGGAAGATATTTCCTTTGTCACCAAAGCCCTCCATGGGCTTCCAAATAACACATTGCCAATTACACAAGAACAGCCTTAGCGAAAGGGTTCTTGAAGGGAAAGATGTAACACTGTGAGATGAATTAACAGAACACAGAGCAGTTTCTCAGAAAGCTTCTTTCTACTTTTGAACGGAAGATATTTCCTTTTTCACCATAGCCTCCTATGGTCTTCCAAATATCACTTTGACAATTTCACAAGAACAGACTTACAGAACGGCTTCTTGACGGTAAAGCTGTAACTCTGTGAGATGAATTAATAGAACACAAAGCAGTTTCTCTGAAAGCTTCTTTTCAGTTTTTAAGGGAAGATATTGCCTTTTTCACTATAGCCCTCTATGAGCTTCCAAATATCACTTTGCCAATTTTACAAGAAGAGCCTTAGAGAAAGGCTTCTTGAATGGAAAGATGTAACTCTGTGAGATGAATTAACTGAACATAAAGCAGTTACTCAGAAAGCTTCTTTCCAGTTTTTAACGGAAGATATTTACTTTTTCACCACAGCCCTCTAAGGTCTTCCAAATATCACTTTGCAAATTCCACAAGAACAGTCTTAGCAAAAGGCTTCTTGAGGGGAAAGCTGTAACTCTGTGAGATGAATTAACAGAACACAAAGTAGTTTATCAGAAAGCTTCTTTCCAGTTTTTAACGGAAGACATTTCCTTTTTCACCATAGCCCTCTATGGGCTTCCAAATATTACTTTGCCAATTCCACTAGAACGGCCTTAGCGAAAGGCTTCTTGAAGGGAAAGATGTAACACTGTGAGATGAAATAACAGAAAACAAAGCACATTCTGAGAAAGCTTCTTTCCAGTTTTCAACGGGAGATATTTCCTTTATCACCATAACCGTATAAGGGCTTCCAAATATCACTTTGCCAATGCCAAAAGAACAGCCTTAGCGAAAGGCTTCTTGAAGGGAAAGATGTAACTCTGTGAGATGAATTAACAGAACACAAAGCAGTTTCTCAGAAAGCTTCTTTCCAGTTTTTAACAAAAGATATTTTCTTTTTCACCGTAGCCCCCTATGGGCTTCCAAATATCACTTTGAAAATTCCACAAGAACAGTCTTAGAGAAAGGCTTCTTGAGGGGAAAGCTGAAACTCTGTGAGATGAACTAACAGAACACAAAGCAGTTTCTCAAAAGCTTCTTTCCAGTTTTTAAGGGAAGATATTGCCTTTTTCACCATAGCCCTCTATGGGCTTCCAAATATCACTTTGCCAATTCTTCAAGAACAGCCTTAGAGAAAGGCTTCTTGAAGGGAAAACTGTAACTCTGTGAGATGAATTAACAGAACACAAAGCAGTTTCTCAGAAAGCTTCTTTCCAGTTTTTAACAGAAGATATTTCCTTTTTCACCATAGCTCTCTATGGGCTTCCAAATATCCCTTTGCCAATTCCACAAGAACAGCCTCAGCGAAAGGCTTCTTGAAGGGAAAGCTGTAACTCTGTGAGATGAATTAACAGAACACAGAGCAGTTTCTCAGAAAGTTTCTTTCCAGTTTTTAACAGAAGATATTTCCTTTTTCACCATAGCCCTCCATGGGCTTCCAAATATCACTTTGCCAATTCTACAAGAACAGCCTTTGTGAAAGGCTTCTTCAATGGAAAGATGTAACTCTTTGAGAGGAATTAACAGAACACAAAGCAGTTTCTCAGAAAGTTTCTTACCAGTTTTTGACAGAAGATATTTCCTTTTTCACCATAACCCTCTATGGGCTTCCAAATATCACTTTGCCAATTCCACAAGAACAGCCTTAGCGAAAGGCTTCTTGAAGGGAAAGCTGTAACTCTGTGAGATGAATTAACAGAACACAAAGCAGTTTCTCAGAAAGCTTCTTTCCAGTTTTTAAAGGAAGATATTTGCTTTTTCACCATAACCCTCTATAAGCTTCAAAATATCACTTTGCAAATACCACAAGAACAGTCTTAGAGAAAGGCTTCTTGAGGGGAAAGCTGTAACTCTGTGAGATGAATTAACAGAACACAAAGCAGTTTCTCAGAAAGCTTCTTTCCCGTTTTTAACGGAAGATACTTCCTTTTTCACCATAGACCTGTAAGGGCTTCCAAATATCACTTTGCCTATATCACAAGAACAGCCTTTGCGAAAGGCTTCTTCAAGGGAAAAATGTAACTCTGCGAGATGAATTAACAGAACACAAAGGAGTTTCTCAGAAAGCTTCTTTCCAATTTTTAACGGAAGATATTTACTTTTTCACCATAGCCCACTGTGGGCTTCCAAATATCACTTTGCCAATTCCACAGGAAGAGTCTCAGCGAAAGGCTTCTTTAAGGGAAAGCTGTAACTCTGGGAGATGAATTAACAGAACACAAAGCATTTTCTCAGAAAGCTTCTTTCCAGTTTTTTACTTAAGATATTTCCTTTTTCACCATAGCCCTCTAAGGGATTCCATATATCTCTTTGCAAATTCCATAAGAACAGCCTTAGCGAAAGGCTTTTTGAAGGGAAAGATGAAACTCAGTGCGATGGAATAACAGAACACAAAGCTGTTTCTCAAAAGCTTCTTTCCAGTTTTTTACGGAAGATATTTCCTTTTTCACCTCAGCCCTCTATGTGCTTCCAAATATCACTTTGCCAATTCGACAAGAGCAGCCTTAGCGAAAGGCTTCTTGAAAGGAAAGGTGTAATTCAGGGAGATGAATTAACAGGACACAAAGTAGTTTCTCAGAAAGCTTCTTTCAAGTTTTTAACGGAAAATATTTCCTTTTTCACTAGAGTCCTGTAAGGGCTTCCAAATAACACTTTGCCAATTCTACAAGAACAGCCTTAGTGAAAGGCTTCTTGAAGGGAAAGATGTAACTCTGTGAGATGTATTAACAGAACACAAAGCATATTCTCAGAAAGCTTCTTTCCAGTTTTTAACGGAAGATATTTCCTTTGTCACCAAAGCCCTCCATGGGCTTCCAAATAACACATTGCCAATTACACAAGAACAGCCTTAGCGAAAGGGTTCTTGAAGGGAAAGATGTAACACTGTGAGATGAATTAACAGAACACAGAGCAGTTTCTCAGAAAGCTTCTTTCTACTTTTGAACGGAAGATATTTCCTTTTTCACCATAGCCTCCTATGGTCTTCCAAATATCACTTTGACAATTTCACAAGAACAGACTTACAGAACGGCTTCTTGACGGTAAAGCTGTAACTCTGTGAGATGAATTAATAGAACACAAAGCAGTTTCTCTGAAAGCTTCTTTTCAGTTTTTAAGGGAAGATATTGCCTTTTTCACTATAGCCCTCTATGAGCTTCCAAATATCACTTTGCCAATTTTACAAGAAGAGCCTTAGAGAAAGGCTTCTTGAATGGAAAGATGTAACTCTGTGAGATGAATTAACTGAACATAAAGCAGTTACTCAGAAAGCTTCTTTCCAGTTTTTAACGGAAGATATTTACTTTTTCACCACAGCCCTCTAAGGTCTTCCAAATATCACTTTGCAAATTCCACAAGAACAGTCTTAGCAAAAGGCTTCTTGAGGGGAAAGCTGTAACTCTGTGAGATGAATTAACAGAACACAAAGTAGTTTATCAGAAAGCTTCTTTCCAGTTTTTAACGGAAGACATTTCCTTTTTCACCATAGCCCTCTATGGGCTTCCAAATATTACTTTGCCAATTCCACTAGAACGGCCTTAGCGAAAGGCTTCTTGAAGGGAAAGATGTAACACTGTGAGATGAAATAACAGAAAACAAAGCACATTCTGAGAAAGCTTCTTTCCAGTTTTCAACGGGAGATATTTCCTTTATCACCATAACCGTATAAGGGCTTCCAAATATCACTTTGCCAATGCCAAAAGAACAGCCTTAGCGAAAGGCTTCTTGAAGGGAAAGATGTAACTCTGTGAGATGAATTAACAGAACACAAAGCAGTTTCTCAGAAAGCTTCTTTCCAGTTTTTAACAAAAGATATTTTCTTTTTCACCGTAGCCCCCTATGGGCTTCCAAATATCACTTTGAAAATTCCACAAGAACAGTCTTAGAGAAAGGCTTCTTGAGGGGAAAGCTGAAACTCTGTGAGATGAACTAACAGAACACAAAGCAGTTTCTCAAAAGCTTCTTTCCAGTTTTTAAGGGAAGATATTGCCTTTTTCACCATAGCCCTCTATGGGCTTCCAAATATCACTTTGCCAATTCTTCAAGAACAGCCTTAGCGAAAGGCTTCTTGAAGGGAAAACTGTAACTCTGTGAGATGAATTAACAGAACACAGAGCAGTTTCTCAGAAAGTTTCTTTCCAGTTTTTAACAGAAGATATTTCCTTTTTCACCATAGCTCTCTATGGGCTTCCAAATATCACTTTGCCAATTCCACAAGAACAGCCTTAGCGAAAGGCTTCTTGAAAGGAAAGATGTAACTTAGGAAGATGAATTAACAGAACACAAAGCAGTTTCTCAGAAAGCTTCTTTCCAGTTTTTAACGGAAGATATTTCCTTTTTCACCATAGTCCTCTATGGGCTTCCAAATGTCACTTTGCCATTTCTACAAGAACAGCGTTAGCGAAAGCCTTCTTCAATGGAAAGGTGTAACTCTGTGAGATGAATTAACAGAAAACAAAGCATTTTCTCAGAATGTTTCTTACCAGTTTTTAACGGAAGATATTTCCTTTTTCCTCATAGCCCTCTGTGGGCTTCCAAATATCACTTTGGTAATTCCACAAGAACAGCCTTAGCGAAAGGCTTCTTGAAGGGAATGCTGTAACTCTGTGAGATGAATTAACAGAACACAAAGCAGTTTCTCAGAAAGCTTCTTTCCAGTTTATAACGGAAGATATTTGCTTTTTCACCATTGCCCTCTATAAGCTTACAAATATCACTTTGCAAATTCCACAAGAATAGTCTTAGATAAAAGGCTTCTTGAGGGGAAAGCTGTAACTCTGTGTGATGAATTAACAGAACACAAAGCAGTTTCTCAGAAAGCTTCTTTCCAGTTTTTAACGGAAGACATTTCCTTTTTCACCATAGCCCTCTATGGGCTTCCAAATATCACTTTGCCAATATCACAAGAACAGCTTTAGCGAAAGGCTTCTTGTACGGAAAGATGTAACTCTGCGAGATGAATTAACAAAACACAAAGGAGTTTCTCAGAAACCTTCTTTCCAGTTTTTAACGGAAGATATTTCCATTTTCCCCATAGCCCTCTATGGTCTTCCAAATATCGCTTTGCCCATTTCACAAGAAGAGTCTCAGCGAAAGGCTTCTTGAAGGGAAAGCAGTAATTCTGGGAGATGAATTAACAGAACACCCAGCAGTCTCTCAGAGAGCTTCTTTCCAGTTTTTAACGGAAGATATTTCCTTTTTCACCATAGCCCTCTATGGGCTTCCAAATATCACTTTGCAAATTCCACAAATACAGTCTTAGCGAAAGGTTTCTTCAGGGTAAAGCTGTAACTCTGTGAGATGAATTAACAGAACACAAAGCAGTTTCTCAGATAGCTTCTTTAGAGTTTTTCACGGAAGATATGTATTTTTGACCATAGCCCTCTATGGGCTTCCAAATATCACTTTGCCAATCCTACAAGAAGAGCCGTAGCTATAGGCTTCTTGAAGGGAAAGATGTAATTCTGTTAGGTGAATTAACAGAACACAAAGCAGTTTCTCAGAAAGATTCTTTCCAGTTTTTAACGGAAGATATTTCCTTTTTCACCACAGCCCTCAAGGGGCTTCCTAATATCACTTTGCCAATTCCACAAGAACAGCCTTTGTGAAAGGCTTCTTGAAGGGAAAGCTGAAAATCTATGAGATGAATTAACAGAACACAGAGCAGTTTCTCAGAAAGTTTCTTTCCAGTTTTTAACGGAAGATATTTCCTTTTTCACCATAGCCGTCTATGGGCTTCCAAATATCACTTTTCCATTTCCACAAGAACAGCCTTAGCGAAAGGCTTCTTGAAGGGAAAGATGTAACTCTGTGAGATGAATTAACAGAACACAAAGCAGTTTCTCAGAAAGCTTCTTTCCAGTATTTTACGGAAGATATTTTCTTTTTCACCATAGCCCTCTATGGGCTTCCAAATATCACTTTGCCAATTACACAAGAACAGCCTTAGCGAAAGGCTTTTTGAATGGAAAGATGTAACTGTGTGATATGAATCAACAGAACACAAAGCAATTTCTGAAAAGCTTCTTTCCAGTTTTTAAGGGAAGATATTGCCTTTTTCACCATAGGCCTCTATGGGCTTCCAAATATCACTTTGCCAATTCTTCAAGAACAGCCTTAGCGAAAAGCTTCTTGAAGGGAAAGCTGTAACTCCGTGAGATGAATTAACACAACACAAAGCAGTTTCTCAGAAAGTTTCTTTCCAGTTTTTAACGGAAGATATTTCCTTTTTCACCGTAGCCCTCTATGGGCTTCCAAATATCACTTTGCCAATTCCACAAGAACAGCCTTAGCGAAAGGCTTCTTGAAGGGAAAGATGTAACTCTGTGAGATCACTTAATAGAATACAAAGCAGTTTCTCAGAAAGCTTCTTTCCAGTATTTTACGGAAGATATTTCCTTTTTCACCATAGCCCTCTAAGGGATTCCAAATATCTCTTTGCAAATTCCATAAGAACAGCCTTAGCGAAAGGGTTTTTGAAGGGAAAGATGTAACTCTGTGCGATGGATTGACAGAACACAAACCAGTTTCTCAAAAGCTTCTTTCCAGTTTTTTACGGAAGACATTTCCTTTTTCACCACAGCCCTCAATGTGCTTCCAAATATCACTTTGCCAATTCGACAAGAGCAGCCTTAGCGAAAGGCTTCTTGAAAGGAAAGTTGTAACTCTGGGAGATGAATTAACAGAACACAAAGCAGCTTCTCAGAAAGCTTCTTTCCAGTTTTTAACGGAAGACATTTCCTTTTTCAACGTAGCCCTCCATGGGCTTCCAAATATCACTTTGCCTATTCCACAAGAACTACCTTAGCGAAAGGCTTCTTGAAGGGAAAGATGTAACTCTCTGAGATGAATTAACAGAACACAAAGCTGTTTCTCAGAAAGCTTCTTTCCTGTTTTTAACGGAAGACATTTCCTTTTTCACCATTGCCCTCTATGGGCTTCCAAATATCACTTTGCCAATTCCACAAAAACAGTCTTAGGGAACGGCTTCTTGAGGGAAAAGCTGTAACTCTGTGAGATGAATTAATAGAACACAAAGCAGTTTCTTTGAAAGCTTCTTACCAGTTTTTAAGGGAAGATATTGCCTTTTTCACCATAGCCCTGTATGAACTTCCAAATATCACTTTGCCCATTTTACAAGAACAGCCTTAGAGAAAGGCTTCTTGAAGGGAAAGATGTAACTCTGTGAGATGAATTAACAGAACAAAAAGCAGTTACTCAGAAAGCTTCTTTCCAGTTTTTAATGGAAGATATTTACTTTTTCACCACAGCCCTCTATGGGCTTCCAAATATGCCTTTGCAAATTCCACAAGAACAGTCTTAGCAAAAGGCTTCTTGAGGGGAAAGGTGTAACTCTGTGAGATGAATTAACAGAACACAAAGCAGTTTCTCAGAAAGCTTCTTTCCAGTTTTTAACGGAAGACATTTCCTTTTTCACCATAGCCCTCTATTGGCTTCCAAATATTACTTTGCCAATTCCACCAGAACGGCCTTAGCGAAAGGCTTCTTGAAGGGAAAGATGTAACTCGTGAGATGAATTAACAGAACACAAAGCAGTTTCTCAGAAAGCTTCTTTCCAGTTTTTAACGGAAGATATTTGCTTTTTCACCATAGCCCTCTATGGGCTTCCAAATATCACTTTTCATATTCCACAAGAACAGTCTTAGGAAAGGCTTCTTGAGGGGAAAGCTGAAACCCTGTGAGATGAACTAACAGAACACAAAGCAGCTTCTGAAAAGCTTCTTTCCAATTTTTAAGGGAAGATATTGCCTTTTTCACCATATCCCTCTATGAGCTTCCAAATATCACTTAGCCAATTCTTCAAGAACAGCCTTAGCGAAAAGCTTCTTGAAGGGAAAGCTGTAACTCCGTGAGATGAATTAACACAACACAAAGCAGTTTCTCAGAACGCTCCTTTCCAGTTTTGAACGGAAGATATTTCCTTTTTCACCATAGCCCTCTATGGGCTTCCAAATA
The DNA here is from genome assembly GCF_047675955.1 of Chlorocebus sabaeus. Classification (NCBI taxonomy): domain Eukaryota; kingdom Metazoa; phylum Chordata; class Mammalia; order Primates; family Cercopithecidae; genus Chlorocebus; species Chlorocebus sabaeus. The sequence goes on from NC_132909.1 coordinate 37,676,005, forward strand.
TCACTTTGCCAATTCCACAAGAACAGCCTTAGCCAAAGGCTTCTTGAAGGGAAAGATGTAACTCTGTGAGATGAATTAACAGAACACACAGCAGTTTCTCCGAAAGCTTCTTTCCAGTTTTTAACGGAAGATATGTCCTTTTTCACCATAGCACTCTATGGGCTTCCAAATATCACTTTGACAATTCCACAAGAACAGTCTTAGAGAAAGGCTTCTTGAGGTTAAAGCTGTAACTCTGTGGGATGAATTAATAGAACACAAAACACGATGTGGTGCTGAGAAGAATGTATATTCTGTTGATTTGGTGTGGAGAGTTCTATAGATGTCTATTAGGTCTGCTTGCTGCGGAGATGAGTTCAATTCCTGGATATCCTTGTTAACTTTCTGTCTCGTTGATTTGTCTAATGTTGACAGTGGAGTGTTGAAGTTTCCCATTATTATTGAATGGGAGTCTAAGTCTCTTTGTAAGTCTCTAAGGACTTGCTTTATGAATCTGGGTGCTCCTGTATTGGGTGTATAGATATTTAGGATAGTTAGCTCTTCCTGTTGAATTGATCCCTTTACCATTATGTAATGGCCTTCTTTGTCTCTTTTGATCTTTGATGGTTTAAAGTCTGTTTTATCAGAGACTAGTATTGCAACCCCCGCTTTTTTTTGTTCTCCATTTGCTTGGTAAATCTTCCTCCATCCCTTTATTTTGAGCCTATGTATGTCTCTGCGCGTGAGATGGGTCTCCTGAATACAGCAGACTGATGGGTCTTGACTCTTTATCCAGTTTGCCAGTCTGTGTCTTTTAATTGGAGCATTTAGTCCATTTACATTTAAGGTTAAGATTGTTATGTGTGAACTTGATCCAGCCATGATGATATTAACTGGTTATTTTGCTCGTTAGTTGATGCAGTTTCTTCCTAGCCTTGATGGTCTTTACATTTTGGCATGTTTGTGCAATGGCTGGTACCGGTTGTTCCTTTCCATGTTTAGTGCTTCCTTCAGGGTCTCTTGTAAGGCAGGCCTAGTGGTGACAAAATCCCTAAGCATTTGCTTATCTGTAAAGGATTTTATTTCTCATTCACTTATGAAACTTAGTTTGGCTGGATATAAAATCCTGGGTTTAAAATTATTTTCTTTAAGAATGTTGAATATTGGCCCCCACTCTCTTCTGGCTTGAAGAGTTTCTGCCGAGAGATCTGCTGTTAGTCTGATGGGCTTCCCTTTGTGGGTAACCCGACCTTTCTCTCTGGCTGCCCTTAAGATTTTTTCCTTCATTTCAACTTTGTTGAATCTGGCAATTATGTGTCTTGGAGTTGCTCTTCTCGAGGAGTATCTTTGCGGCGTTCTCTGTATTTCCTGGATTTGAATGTTGGCCTGCCCTACTAGGTTGGGGAAGTTCTCCTGGATGATATCCTGAAGAGTGTTTTCCAACTTGGTTCCATTTTCCCCCTCACTTTCAGGCACCCCAATCAGACGTAGATTTGGTCTTTTTACATAATCCCATACTTCTTGCAGGCTTTGTTCATTTCTTTTTCTTCTTTTTTCTTTTGGTTTCTCTTCTCGCTTCATTTCATTCATTTGATCCTCCATCGCTGACATTCTTTCTTCCAGTTGATCGAGTCGGTTACTGAAGCTTGTGCATTTGTCACGTATTTCTCGTGCCATGGTTTTCGTCTCTTTCATTTCATTTGTGAGCTTCTCTGCATTAATTACTCTAGCCATCAATTCTTCCACTTTTTTTTTCAAGATTTTTAGTTTCTTTGAGCTGGGTACGTAATTCCTCATTTAGCTCTGAGAAATTTGATGGACTGAAGACTTCTTCTCTCATCTCGTCGAAGTCATTCTCCGTCCAGCTTTGATCCGTTGCTGGTGATGAGCTGCGCTCCTTTGCCGGGGGAGATGCGCTCTTATTTTTTGAATTCCCAGCTTTTCTGCCCTGCTTTTTCCCCATCTTTGTGGTTTTATCTGCCTCTGGTCTTTGATGATGGGGATGTACTGATGGGGTTTTGGTGTAGGTGTCCTTCCTGTTTGATAGCTTTCCTTCTAACAGTCAGGAAAACAAAGCAGTTTCTCTGAAAGCTTCTTTCCAGTATTTTACGGAAGATATTTCCTTTTTCACCAGAGCCCTCTATGGGCTTCCAAATATCACTTTGCCAATTCCACAAGAACAGCTTTTGCTAAAGGCTTCTTGAAGGGATAGCTGTAACTCTGGGAGATGAATTAACAGAACACAAAGCCGTTTCTCAGAAAGTTTCTTTCCAGTTTTTAACGGAAGATATTTCCTTTTTCTCCATAGACCTCTATGGGCTTCCAAATATCACTTTGCCAATTCCACAAGAACAGCCTTAGCGAAAGGCTTCTTGAAAGGAAAGATGTAACTCTGTTAGATGAATTAACAGAACACAAAGCAGTTTCTCAGAAAGCTTCTTTCCAGTTTTTAACGGGAGATTTTTCTTTTTCACCATAGCACTCTATGGGCTTCCAAATATCACTTTGCCAATTCCACAAGAACAGCTTTTGCGAATGGCTTCTTGAAGGGATAGCTGTAACTCTGGGAGATGAATTAACAGAACACAAAGCAGTTTCTCAGAAAGCTTCTTTCCAGTTTTTAACGGACGATATGTACTTTTTCACCATAGCCCTCTATGGGCTTCCAAATATCACTTTGCCAATCCTACAAGAACAGCCATAGCGAAAGGCTTCTTCAATGGAAAGATGTAACTCTGGGAGATGAATTAACAGACACAAAGCAGTTTCTCAGAAAGATTCCTTCCAATTTTTAACGGAAGATATTTCCTTTTTCACCTTAGCCCTCTATGGGCTTCCAAATATCACTTTGCCAATTCCACAAGAACAGCCTTAGCGAACGGCTTCCTGAAACGAAAGATGTAACTTTGGGAGATGAATTAATAGAACACAAAGCAGTTTCTCTGAAAGCTTCTTTACAGTTTTTAAGGGAAGATATTGCGTTTTTCCCCATAGCCCTCTGTGAGCTTCCAAATATCAATTTGCCAATTCCACAAGAAGAGTGTAGCGAAAGGCTTCTTAAAGGGAAAGCTGTAACTCTGGGAGATGAATTAATAGAACACAGAGCATTTTCTCAGAGAGCTTCTTTCCAGTTTTTAACGGAAGATATTTCCTTTTTCACCATAGCCCTCTATGGGCTTCCAAATATCACTTTGCCAATTCCACAAGAACAAACTTAGCGAAAGGCTTCTTGAAGGGAAAGATGTAACTCTGTGAGATGAATTAACAGAACACAAAGCAGTTTCTCAGAAAGTCTCTTTCCAGTTTTTAACGGAAGATATTTCCTTTTTCTCCATAGCCCTCTACGGGCTTCCAATATCACTTTGCCAATTCCACAAGAACAGCCTTAGCGAAAGCCTTCTTGAAGGGAAAGCTGTAACACTGTGAGATGAATTAACAGAACACAAAGCAGTTTCTCAGAAAGTTTTTTTCAGTTTTTAACGAAGATATTTCCTTTTTAACCATAGCCCTCTATGGGCTTCCAAATATCACTTTGCCAATTCTACAAGAACAGCCTTAGCGAAAGACTTCTTGAAGGGAAAGATGTAACTTTGTGAGAGAATTAACAAAACACAAAGCAGTTTCTCAGAAAGCTTCTTTCCAGTTTTTAACGGAAGATATGTCCTTTTTCACCATAGAGCCCTATGGTCTTCCAAATATCACTTTGACAATTCCACAAGAACAATCTTAGAGAAAGGCTTCTTGAGGGTAAAGCTGTAACTCTGTAAGATGAATAAACGGAACACAAAGCAGTTTCTCAGAAAGCTTCCTTCCAGTTTTTAACGGAAGATATTTCCTTTTTCACCATAGCCCTCTATGGGCTTCCAAATATTACTTTGCCAATTCCACTAGAACGGCCTTAGCGAAAGGCTTCTTGAAGGGAAAGATGTAACTCTGTGAGATGAATTAACAGAACACAAAGCAGTTTCTCAGAAAGCTTCTTTCCAGTTTTTAACGGGAAATATTTCCTTTATCACCATAACCGTATAAGGGCTTCCAAATATAACTTTGCCAATTCCAAAAGAATAGCCTTAGCGAGAGGCTTCCTGAAGGGAAAGATGTAACTCTGTGAGATGGATTAACAGAACACAAAGCAGTTTCTCAAAAGCTTTTTCCAGTTTTTAACGGAAGATATTTCCTGTTTCACCATAGCCCTCTATGGGCTTCCAAATATTCCTTTGCCAATTCCAGAAGAACAGCCTTAGCGAAAGGCTTCCTGAAAGGAAAGATATATCTCTGGGAGATGAATTAACAGAACACAAAGCAGTTTCTCATAAAGCTTCTTTCCAGTTTTTAATGGAAGATATTTCCTTTTTAACCATAGCCCTCTATGGGCTTCCAAATATCATTTTGCAATTCCACAAGAACAGCCTTTGCGAAAGGCTTCTTCAAGGCAGAGATGTAACTCTGTGAGATGAATTAACAGAACACAAAGCAGTTTCTCAGAAAGTTTCTTTCCAGTTTTTAACGGAAGATATTTCCTTTTACTCCATAGCCCTCTATGGGCTTCCAAATATCACTTTGCCAATTCCACAAGAACAGACTTAGAGAAAGGCTTCTTGAAGGGAAAGATGTAACTCTGTGAGAAGAATTAAGAGAACCCAAAGCAGTTTCTCAGAAAGCTTCTTTCCAGTTTTTAACGGAAGATATTTCCTTTTTCTCCATAGACCTCTATGGGCTTCAAAATATCACTTTGGCAATTCCAAAAGAACAGCCTTAACGAAAGGCTTCTTGAAGGGAAATATGTAACTCTGTGAGATGAATTAACAGAACATAAAGCAGTTTCTCAGAAAGCCTCTTTCCAGTTTTTAACGAAAGATATTCCCTTTTTAACCATAGCCCTCAATGGACTTCCAAATATCACTTTGCCAATTCCAGAAGAACAGCCTCAGCGAAAAGCTTCTTGAAGGGGAAGATGTAACTCTGTGAGATGTATTAACAGAACACAAAGCAGTTTCTCAGAAAGCTTCTTTCCAGTTTTTAACGGAAGATATTTTCTTTTTCACCATAGCCTTCTATGGGCTACCAAATATGACATTGCCAATTCCATAAGAACAGCCTTAGCGAAAGGCTTCCTGAAGGGAAAGATGTAACACTGTGAGATGGATTAACGGAACACAAAGCAGTTTCTCAAAAGCTTCTTTCCAGTATTTAACGGAAGATATTTCCTTTTTCACCATAGGCCTCTATGGGCTTCCAAATATCACTTTGCCAATTCCACAAGAACAGCGTTAGCGAAAGGCGTCTTGAAATTAAAGATGTATCTCTGGGAGATGAATTAACAGAACACAAAGCAGTTTTTCAGAAAGCTTCTTTCCAGTTTTTAACGGAAGATATTTCCTTTTTTACCTTAGTCCTCCATGGGCTTCCAAATATCACTTTGCCAATTCCACAAGAACAGCCTTACCGAAAGGCATCTTGAAAGGAAAGCTGTAACTCTGTGAGATGAATTAACAGAACACAAAACCGTTTCTCAGAAAGCTTCTTTCCAGTTTTTAACAGAAGATGTTTCCTTTTTCACCATAGCCCTCTATGGTCTTCCAAATATCACTTTGCCCAGTCTACAAGAGCAGCCTTAGCGAAAGGCTTCTTGAGGGGAAAGCTGTAACTCAGTGAGATGAATTAACAGAACACAAAGTAGTTTCTCAGAAAGCTTATTTCCAGTTTTTAACGGAAGATATTTCCTTTTTCACCATAGCCCTCTAAGGGCTTCCAAATATCACTTTGCCAATTCCCCAAGAACAGCCTTAGCGAAAGGCTTCTTGAATGGAAAGATGTAACACTGTGAGATGAATTAACAGAATACAAACCAGTTTCTCAGAAATCTTCTTTCTAGTTTTTAACGGAAGATATTTCCTTTTTCACCATAGCCCTCTAAGGGCTTCCAAATATCCCTTTGCCAATTCCACAAGAACAGCCTTAGCGAAAGGCTTCTTGAAAGGAAAGCTGTAACTCTGTGAGATGAATTAACACAACACAAAGCCGTTTCTCAGAAAGCTTCTTTCCAGTTTTTCAAGGAAGATATTTCCTTTTTCACCATATCCCTCTACGGGCTTCCAATATCACTTTGCTAATTCCACAAGAACAGCCTTAGCGAAAGGTTTCTTGAACGGAAAGCTGTAACTCTGTAAGATGAATTAACAGAACACAAAGCAGTTTCTCAGAAAGCTTCTTTCCAGTTTTTAACGGATGATATTTCCTTTTTCACAATAGCCCTCTAAGGGCTTCCAAATATCACCTTGCCAATTCTACAAGAAGAGCCTTAGCGAAAGACTTCTTGAAGGGAAAGATGTAACACTGTGAGAGGAAATAACAGAACACAAAGCAGTTTCTGAAAAGCTTCTTTCCAGTATTTAACGGAAGATATTTCATTTTTCACCATAGCCCTCTATGGGCTTAAAAATATCACTTTGCAAATTCCACAAGAACAGCCTTAGCGAAAGGCTTCTTGAAAGGAAAGATGTATCTCTGGGAGATGAATTAACAGAACACAAAGCAGTTTCTCAGAAAGCTTCTTTCCAGTTTTTAACGGAAGATATTTCCTTTTTCACCATAGCCCTCTATGGGCTTCCAAATATCACTTTGCCAATTCCACAAGAACAGCCTTAGCGAAAGACTTCTTGTTGGGAAAGCGGAAACTCTGTGAGGTGTATTAACAGAACACAAAGCAGTTTCTCAGAAAGCTTCTTTCCAGTTTTTAACGGAAGATATTTCCTGTTTCACCATATCCATCTATGGGCTTCCAAATATCACTTTGCCATTTCCACAAGAACAGCCTTAGCGAAAGACTTCTTGTTGGGAAAGCGGAAACTCTGTGAGGTGTATTAACAGAACACAAAGCAGTTTCTCAGAAAGCTTCTTTCCAGTTTTTAACGGAAGATATTTCCTGTTTCACCATAGCCATCTATGGGCTTCCAAATATCACTTTGCCAATTCCACAAGAACAGCCTTAGCGAAAGACTTCCTGAAAGGAAAGATGTAACTCTGTGAGATGAATAAACAGAACACAGAGCAGTTTCTCAGAAAGCTTCTTTCCAGTTTTCAACGGAAGATATTTCCTTTTTCACCAGAGCCCTCTATAGGCTTCCAAATATCTCTTTGCCAATTCAACAACAACAGCCTTAGCGAAACGTTTCTTGAAGGGAAAGATGTAACACTGTGAGATGGATTAGCAGAACACAAAGCAGATTCTCAAAAGTTTCTTTCCAGTTTTTAACGGAAGATATTTCCTTTTTCACCATAGCCCTCTATGGGCTTCCAAATATCACTTTGCAAATTCCTCAAGAACAGTATTAGAGTAAGGATTCTTGAGGAGAAAGCTGTAACTCTGTTAGATGAATTAACAGAACACAAAGCCGTTTCTCAGAAAGCTTCTTTGCAGTTTTTAACGGAAGATATTTCTTTTTTCAGCATAGTCCTCTATGGGATTCCAAATATCACCTTGCAAATTCCACAAGAACAGTCTTAGCGAAAGGCTTCTTGAAGGGAAATCTGTAACTCTCTAATTTGAATTAAGAGAACACAAGCAGTTTCTCAGAAAGATTCTCTGCAGTTTTTAACGGAAGATATTTCGTTTTTCACCATAGCCCCCTATAGGATTCCAAATATCACTTTGCCAATTCCACAAGAACAGTCTTAGCGAAAGGATTCTTGAGGGGAAAGCTGTAACTCTTTGAGATCAATTAACAGAAACCAAAGCAGTTTCTCAGAAAGCTTCATTCCAGTTTTTAACGGAAGATATTTTCTTTTTCACGATAGCCCTCTATGGGCTTCCAAATATCACTTTGCCAATTCCACAAGAACAGCCTTAGAGAAAGGCTTCCTGCAAGGAAAGATGTAACACTGTGAGATGAATTAACAGAACACAGAGCAGTTTCTCAGAAAGCTTCTTTCCAGTTTTTAACGGAAGATATTTCCTTGTTCACCATAGCCCTCTATGGGCTTCCAAGTATAATTTTGCGAATTCCACAAGAAGAGTCTTAGCGAAAGGCTTATTGAGGGGAAAGCTGTAACTCTGTGAGATGAATTATCAGAACACAGAGCAGTTTCTCAGAAAGCTTCTTTCCAGTTTTTAGCGGAAGATATTTCCTTTTTCACGATAGCACTCTAAGGGGTTCCAAATATCACTTTGCCAACTCCACAAGAACAGCCTTAGCGAAAGGCTTCTTGAAGGGAAAGATAGAACTCTGGGAGTTGAATTAACAGAACACAAAGCAGTTTCTCAGAAAACTTCTTTCCAGTTTTTAATGGGAGATATTTCCTTTTTTTCCATAGCCCTCTATGGTCTTCCAAATATCACTTTGCCAATTCCACAAGAACAGCCTTAGCAAAAGGCTTCCTGAAAGGAAAGATGTAACTCTGTGAGATGAATTAACAGAACACAGAGCAGTTTCTCAGAAAGCTGCTCTCCAGTTTTCAACGAAAGATATTTCCTTTTTCACCAGAGCCCTCTTTGGGCTTCCAAATATCACTTTGCCAATTCCACAGCAACAGCCTTAGTGAATCGTTTCCTGAAGGGAAAGATGTAACTCTGTGAGATGAATTAACAGAACACAGAGCAGTTTCTGAGAAAGCTTCTTTCTAGTTTTTAACGGAAGATATTCCCTTTTTCACCATAGCCCACCATGGGCTTCAAAATATCACTTTGCCAATTCCCCAAGAACAGCCTTAGCGAAAGGCTTCTTGAAGGGAAAGATGTAACTCTGTGCGATGAATTAACGGAACACAAAGCAGTTTCTCAGAAAGCTTCTTTCCAGTTTTTAATGGAAGATATGTCCTTTTTCACCATAGCCCTCTTTGGGCTTCCAAATATCACTTTGCAAATTCCACAAGAACAGCCTTAGCGAAAGGCTTCTCGAAGGGAAAGATGTAACTCTGTGAGATGAATTAACAGAATACAAAGCAGTTTCTCAGAAAGCTTCTTTCCAGTTTTGAACGGGAGATATTTCCTTTTTCAGCATAGCCCTCTATGGGCTTCCAAATATCACTTTGGAATTCCACAAGAACCGCCTTAGCGAAATGCTTCCTGAAAGGAAAAATGTAAATATCGGAGATGAATTAATAGAACACAAAACAGTTTCTCAGATAGATTCTTTCCAGTTCTAAACGGAAGACATTTCGTTTTTAATCATAGCCCTTTATGGGCTTCCAAATATCACTTTGCCCATATCATAAGAACAGCCTTAGAGAAAGGCTTCTTGAAGTGAAAGATGGAAATCCGTGAGACGAATTAACAGAACACAAGCAGTTTCTCAGAGAGCTTCTTTCCAGTGTTTAACGGAAGATATTTCCTTGTTCACCATGGCCCTCTATGGGCTTCCAAATATCACTTTGCAAATTCCACAAGAACAGTCTTAAGGATAGGCTTCTTGAGGGGAAACCTGTAACTCTATGAGATGAATTAACAGAACAAAAAGCAGTTTCTCTGATAGCTTCTTTCCAGTTTTAAACTGAAGATATTTGCTTTTTCACCATAGCCATCCATGGTCTTCCAAATATCACTTTGCCAATTAAACAAGAACAGGCTTAGCAAAAGGCTTCTTGAAGGGAAAGATATAACTCTGTGAGAATAATTAACAGAACACAGAGCAGTTTCTCAGAAAGCTTCTTTCCAGTTTTTAACGGAAGATATTTCCTTTTTAATCATTCCCCTCTAGGGGCTTTCAAATATAACTTTGCCAATTCTACAAGAATAGCCTTAGCGAAAGGCTTCTTGAATGGAAAGATGTAACTCTGTGAGATGAATTAACCGAACACAAAGCAGTTTCTCAGAAAGCTTCATTTCCAGTTATTAACGGAAGTTATTTCCTTTTACACCATAGCCATCTATGAGCTTCCAAATATCACTTTGCCACTTCCACAAGAACAGCCTTAGCGAAAGGCTTCTTGAAGGGAAAGATGTAACTCTGTGACATGAATTAACAGAACACAAAGCAGTTTCTCAGAAATCTTCTTTCCAGTTTTTACCGGAAGATATTTCCTTTTTCACCATAGCCCTCTATTGGCTTGCAAATATCGCTTTGCCAATTCCACAAGAACAGACTTAGCGAAAGGCTTCTTGAAGGGAAAGATGTAAGTCTGTGAGATGAATTAACAGAACACAAAGCAGTTTCTCAGAAAGCTTCTTTCCAGTTTTTAACGGAAGAAATGTCCTTTTTCTCCATAACCCTCTATAGGATTCCAAATATCACTTTGCCAATTCCACAATAACAGTCTTAAGAAAGGTTTCTTGAGGGGAAAGCTGTAACTCTGTGAGATGAATTAACAGAACAGAAAGCAGTTTCTCAGAAAGCTTCTTTACAGTTCTTAACGGAAGATATTTCCTTTTTCACCATAGCCCTCTATGGGCTTCCAAATATCACTTTGCCAATTCCACAAGAACAGCCTTAGCGAAAGGCTTCCTGAAGGGAAAGGTTTAACTCTCTGAGATGGATTAACAGAACACAAAGCAGTTTCTCAAAAAGTTTCTTTCCAGTTTTTAACGGAAAACATTTCCTTTTTCACCATAGCGCTCTATGGGCTTCCAAATATCACTTTGCCAATACAACATGAACAGCATTAGCAAAAGGCTTCTTCAAGGGAAAGATGTAACTCTGTGAGATGAATTAACAGAACACAAAGCAGTTTCTCAGAAAGCTTCTTTCCAGGTTTTAACTGAAGATATTTCCTTTTTCACCATAGCCGTCTAAGGGCATGCAAATATCACTTTGCCAATTCCACAAGAACAGCCTTAGCGAAAGGCTTCTTGAGGGGAAAGATGTAACTCTGTGAGATGAATTAACAGAACACAAAGCAGTTTCTCTGAAAGCTTCTTTCCAGTTTTTCATGGAAAATATTTGTTTTTTCACCATAGCCCTCTATGGGCTTCCAAATATCACTTTGCCAATATCCCAAGAAAAGCCTTAGCGAAAGGCTTCTTGAAGGGAAACATGTAACTCCGTGTGATGAATTAACAGAACAAAAAGTAGTTTCTCAGAAAGCTTCTTTCCAGTGTTTAATGGAAGATATTTCCTTGTTCACCATAGCCCTCTAAGGGCTTCCAAATATCACTTTGCAAATTCCACAAGAACAGTCTTAGCGATAGGCTTCTTCAGGGGAAAGCTGTAACTCTATGAGATGAATTAAAGGAACAAAAACAGTTTCTCAGAAAGCTTCTTTCCATTTTTAAACGGAAGGTAATTCCTTTTTCACCATAGCCCTCTATGGGCTTCCAAATATCACTTTTCCAATTACACAAGAACAGCCTTAGCGAAAGGCTTCTTGAAGGGAAAGATGTAACTCTGTCAGGTGAATTAACAGAACAAAGAGCAGTTTCTCAGAAAGCTTCTTTCCAATTTTAACGGAAGATATTTCCTTTTTCACCATAGCCCTCTATGGGCTTCCAAATATTACTTTGCCAATTCCACAAGAACAGACTTAGCGAAAGGCTTCTTGAAGGGAAAAATGTAACTCTGTGCGATGAATTAACAGAACACAAAGCAGTTACTCAGAAAGCTTCTTTCCAGTTTTTAACGGAAGATATGTCCTTTTTCACCATAACCCTCTGTGGGCTTCCAAATATCACTTTGCCAATTCCACAGAACAGCCTTAGCGAAAGGCTTCTTGAGGAGAAAGCTGTAACTCTGTGAAATGAATTACCAGAACACAAAGCAGTTTCTCAGAAAGCTTCTTTCCAGTTTTTAAGGGAAAATATTTCCATTTTCACCATAGCCCACTATGGGCTTCCAAATATCACTTTGCCAATTCCACAAGAACAGCCTTAGCGAAAGGCTTCTTGAAGGGAAAGATGTAACTTTGTGAGATGAATTAACACAACACAAAGAAATTTCTCAGAAAGCTTCTTTCCACTTTTTAACGGGAGATATTTCCTTTTTCACCATAGCCCTCTTTGGGCTTGCAAATGTCACTTTGCAAATTCCACAAGAATAGCCTTAGCGAAATGCTTCTTGAAAGGTAAAATGTAACTCTGGGAGATGAATTAACAGAACACAAAACAGTTTCTCAGAAAGATTCTTTCCAGTTTATAACGGAAGACATTTCCTTTTTAATCATAGCCCACTATGGGCTTCCAAATATCACTTTGTCAATTCTACAAGAACAGCCTTAGCGAAAGGATTCTGAAGAGAAAGATGTAACTCTGTGAGATGAATTAACAGAACACAAAGCAGTTTCTCAGAAAGCTTCTTTCCAGTTTTTAACGGAAGATATTTCCTTTTTCACCATAGCCCTCTATGGGCTTCCAAATATCACTTTTCCAGTTCCACAAGAACAGCCTTAGCGAAAGGCTTCTTGAAGGGAAAGATGTAACTCTGTGAGATGAATTAGCAGAACACAAAGCAGTTTCTGAGAAAGCTTCTTTCCAGTTTTAACATAAGATATTTCCTTTTTCACCATAGCCCTCTATGGGCTTCCAAATATCACTTTTCCAATTCCACAAGAACAGCCTTAGCGAAAGGCCTCTTGATGGGAAAGATGTTACTCTGTGACATGAATTAACAGAACACAAAGCAGTTTCTCAGAAAGCTTCTTTCCAGTTTTTAACGGAAGATATTTCCTTTTTCACCATAGCCCTCTATGGGCTTCCAAATATCACTTTGCCAATATCACAAGAATAGCCTTAGCGAAAGGCTTCTTGAAGGGAAAGATGTAACCATGATATGAATTAACAGAACACAAAGCAGTTTCTCAGAAAGCTTCTTTCCCGTTTTTAACGGAAGACATTTAATTTTTCACCATAGCCCTCTACGGGCTTCCAAATATCACTTTGCGAATTCCACAAGAACAGTTTTAGCGAAAGTCTTCTTTAGGGGAAAGCTGTAACGCTGTGAGATGAATTAACAGAACACAAAGTAGTTTCCCAGAAAGCTTCTTTCCAGTTTTTAACGGAAGAGATTTCCTTTTTCACCATAGCTCTCTAACGGCTTCGAAATATCCCTTTGCAAATTCCACAAGAACAGTTTTATCGAAAGGCTTCTTGAGGGGAAAGCTGTAACTCTGTGAGATGAATTAACAGAACACATAGCAGTTTCTCAAAAAGCTTCTTTCCAGTTTTTAAAGGAAGAGATTTCCTTTTGCACCATAGACCACTATAGGCTTCAAAATAACACATTGCAAAGTCCAAAAAAACAGTCTTAGCGAAAGGCATCTTGAGGGGAAATCTGGAACCTTGTGAGATGAATTAACAGAACACATAGCCGTTTCTCACAAAGCTTCTTTCCAGTTTTTAACTGAAGATATTTCCTTTTTTAACATAGCCCTCTAAGGGCTTCCAAATATCCCTTTGCAAATTCCACAAGAACAGTCTTAGCGAAAGGCTTCTTTAGGGGAAAGGTGTAACTCTGTGAGATGAATTAACAAAACACAAAGCCGTTTCTCAGAAAGCTTCTTAACAGTTGTTAGTGGAAGAGATTTCCTTTTTCACCATAGCCCTCTCTGGGCTTCCAAATATCACCTTGCAAATTCCACAAGAACAGTCTGAGCGAAAGGCTTCTTAATCGGAAAGCTGTAACTCTGTGAGGTGAATTAACAGAACACAAAGCACTTTCTCAAAAAGCTTCTCTCCAGTTTTCAACCTAAGATATTTTCTTTTTCATCATAGCCCTCTATGTGCTTCCAAATATCGCTTTGAGAATTCCACAAAAACAGCCTTAACGAAAGGCTTCTTGAAGGGAAAGCTGTAACTCTGTGAGATGAATTAACAGAACACTACGCAGTTTCTCAGAAAGTTTCTTTTCAGTTTTTATCTTAGAATATTTCCTTTTTTACCGTAGCCCTTAATGGGATTCCAAATGTCACTTTGCAAATTCCACAAGAACAGTCTTAGTGAAAGGCTTACGGAGGTGTAATCTGTAATCTGTGAAATGAATTAACAGAAAACAAGGCAGTTTTTCAAAAAGCTTCTTTGCAGTTTTTTTCATAGGATATTTCTTTTTTACCATAGCCCTATATGGGCTTCCAAATATCACTTTGCAAATTTCACAAGAACAGTCTTAGCGAAAGGCTACTTGAGAGGAAACCTGTAACCCTGTGAGATGAATTAACAGAACAAAAAGCAGTTTCTCAGAAAGGTTCTTTCCAGTTTTTAACTGAAGATATTTCCTTTTTCACCAAAGCCATCTAAGGGTCCGCAAATATCACTTTGCAAATTCCCCAAGAACAGTCTTAGCGAAAGGCTTCTTGAGGGGAAAGCTGTAACTCTGTGAGATGAATTACCTGAACACATAGCATTTTCTCAGAAAGCTTCTTTCCATTGTTGAAACGGAGATATTTCCTTTTTCACCATAGCCCTCTATGGGCTTTCAAATATCACTTTGCAATTTCCACAAGAACAGTCTTAGCGAAAGGCTTCTTGAGGGGAAAGCTGTAACTCTTTGAGATGAATTAGCGGAACACAAAGCCTTTCTCAGAAAGCTTCTTTCCAGTTTTTAACTGAAGATATTTTCTTTTTCACCATAGTCCTTTATAGGCTTCCAAATATCACTTTGCAAATTCCACAAAGACAGTCTTAGTTAAAGGCTTCTTGAGGGAGAAGCTGTAATTCTGTGAGATGAATTAACAGAACACAAAGCCGTTGCTCATAGAGCTTCTTTCCAGTTTTTAACGGAAGATATTTCCTTTTTCACCATATCCCTCTAAGGGCTTCCTAATATTCCTTTGCAAATTCCACAAGAACGGTCTACGCGAAAGGCTTCTTGAGGGGAAAGCTGTAACTCTGTGAGATGAATTAAGAGAACACATAGCCGTTACTCAGAAAGCTTCTTTCTAGTTTTTAACTGAAGATATTTCCTTTTTCGCCATACCCCTCTATGGGCTTCCAAATATAACTTTGCATATTCCACAAAACAGTCTTAGCGAAAGGGTTCTTGAGGGGAAAGCTGTAACTCTGTGAGATGAATTAACAGAACACACAGCCGTTTCTCAAAAAGCTGCTTTTCAGTTTTTACTTAGGATATTTCCTTTTTTACCATACTCCTCTACGGACTTCCAAATATCACTTTTTGAGTTCCACAACAACAGTCTTAGAGAATGGCTTCTTGAGGGAAAAGCTGTAACCCTGTGAGATGAATTAACACAACAGAAAGCCGTTTCTCAGAAAGCCTCTTTCCAGTTTTTTCTGAAGATATTTCCCTTTTCACCATAGCGATCTATGGGCTTCCAATGATCACTATGCAAATTCCACAAGAACAGTCTTAGCGAAAGGCTTCTTGAGGGGAAACCTGTAACTCTGTGAGATGAATTAAGAGAACAAAAAGCAGTTTCGCAGAAAGTTTCTTTCCAATTTTTAACTGAGGATATTTCCTTTTTCACCGTAGCCCTCAAAGGGCTTCCAAATATCACTTTGCAAATTGCACAAGAACAGTCTTAGCGAAAGGCTTCTTGAGGGGAAAGCTGTAACTCTGTGAGATGAATTAACAGAACACAAAGCAGATTCTCAAATGTTTCTTTTCAGTTTTTATCTTAGGATATTTCCTTTTTCACCATAGTAGTGTATGGGCTTCCAAATATCACTTTTATATTCCACAAGAACAGTCTTAGCGAAAGGCTTCTTGAGGGAAAACTGTAACTCTGTGACATGAAGTAACAGAACACAAAGCCGTTTCTCAGAAAGCTTCTTTCCAGTTTTTAACGGAAGATATTTTCTTTTTCAACATAGCCCTCTATGGGCCTCCTAATATCACTTCGCAAATTCCACAAGAAGAGCCTTAACGAAAGACTTCTTGAGGGTAAAGCTGTAACTCTGTGAGATGAATTAACAGAACACTGAGCCGTTTCTCAGAAAGTTTCCTTCCAGTATTTAACTAGAGATATTTCCTTTTTCACCATAGCCCTCTATGGCATTCCAAATATCACTTTGAAAATTCCACTTGATCAGTGTTAGCGAAAGGCTTCTTGACGGAAAAGGTTTAACTCTGTGATATGAATTAACGGAACAGAAAGCCATTTTTCAGAAAGTTTCTTTCCAGTTTTTAAGAGAAGAGATTTCCTTTTTCACCATAGCCCTCTATGGGCTTCCAAATATCCGGTTGCCAATTCCCCATGAACAGTCTTAGCGAAAGGCTTCTTGAGAGAAAAGTTGTAACACTGTGAGATGAATTGACAGAACACAAAGCAGTTTCTCAGAAAGCTTACTTCCAGTTTTTCACGGAAGATATTTCCTTTTTCACCATAGACCTGTATGGGATTCAAAATATCACTTTTTAAATTCCACAAGAACAGTCTTATGCGAAGGCTTCATGAGAGGAAAGCTTTAACCCTCTGAGATGAATTAACAGAACACAAAGCAGTTTCTCATAATGCTTCTTTCGAGTTTTTATCTTCGGATACTTCCTTTTCCACCATAGCCCTCTAAGGTCTTCCAAATATCACATTTTAAATTCCACAAGAATAGACATAGGAAAAGGCTTCTTGAGGGGAAAGCTGTAACTCTGTGAGATGAATTAACAGAACACAAAACCGTTCCTCAGAAAGCTTCTTTCCAGATTTTAACTGGAGATATTTCATTTTTCACCATAGCCCTCTATAGGCTTCCAAATATCACTTTGCAAATTCCAAAAGAACAGTCTTAGCGAAAGGCTTCCTGAGAGTAAAGCTGTAACTCCGTTAGATGAATAAACAGAACACAAACCCGTTGCTCAGACAGCTTTTTTCCAATATTAACGGAAGAGATCTCCTTTTTCCCCACAGCACTCTATGGGCTCCCAAATATCACTTTCCAAATTTCACAAGAAGAGTCTTAGCGAAAGGTTTCTTGAGCGGAAAGCTGTAACTATGTGAGATGAATAAACAGAACACAAAGCCGTTTCTCAGAAACCTTCTTTCCAGTTTTTAACTGAAGATATTACCTTTTTCACCTTAGCCCTCTATGGGCTTCCAAATACCACTTTGCAAATTCCCGAACAACAGTCTTAGGGAAAGGCTTTTTGAGGGGAAATCTGTAACTCTTTAAGTTGAATTAAAAGAATACAAAGCAATTTTTCACTAAGCTTCTTTTAAGTTTTTATCTTACCATATTTCCTTTTTCATCAAAGCCCTCTATGGGCTTCCGAATATCACTTTGCAAAATTCCACAAGAACAGTCTTAACAAAAGGCTCCTTGAGGGGAAAGCTGTAACTCTGTGAGATGAATTCACAGAAAACAAAGCCGTTTCTCAGAAACGTCTTTCCTGTTTTTAACTTAAGATATTTCCTTTTTAACTAGGGCCCTCCTTGGGCTTCCAAATATCGCTTTTCAAATTCCAAAAGAACAGTCTTAGCGAAAGGCTTCATGAGGGTAAACGGTAACCCTGTGAGATGAATTAACGGAGCACAAAGCAATTTCTCAGAAACCTTCCTTGCAGTTTTTAACGGAGGAGATTTGCTTTTTCACCATAGCCCTCTATGGGCTTCCAAATACCACTCTGCAAATTCCACAAGAACACTCTTAGGGAAAGGCTTCTCGACGGGAAAGCTGTAACTCTGTGATATGAATTAAGAGAACACAAAGCCGTTTCTCAGAAAACTTCTTTCCAGTTTTTAACGGAAAAGAATTCTTTTTTCACCATAGCCCTCTATGGGTTTCCAGATATAATTTTGCAAATTCCACAAGAACAGTGTTAGCGAAAGACTTATTGAGGGGAAAGCTGAAACTCTGTGAGATGAATTAACGGAATACGAAGCCTTTTCTCAGAAAGCTTCTTTCCAGTTTTTAACGGAAGAGATTTCCTTTTTCACCATAGCTCTCTATGGACTTCCAAATATCACTTGCAAAATTCCAGAAGAACAGTCTTAGCGAAAGGCTTCTTGAGGAGAAAGCAGTAACACTGTAAGATGAATTAAGAGAACACAAAGAAGTATCTCAAAAAGCTTCTTTTCAGTTTTTGTCTTAGGATATTTCCTTTTTCACCATAGCCTCCTAAGGGCTTCCAAATATCACTTTTTAAATTCCACAAGAAGAGACTTAGAGAAAGTCTTCTTGAGGGGAAAGCAGTAACTCTGTGAGATGAATTAATAGAACACAAAGTCGTTTCTCAGAAAGCTTCTTTCCAGTTATTAAGGGAAGGGATTACCTTTTTCACAACAGCCCTCTATGGGATTCCAAATATCATTTTGAAAATTCCACACGAACAGTCTTAGCGAAAGCCTTCTTGAGGGGAAAGCTGTTACTATGTGAGATGAATTAACAGAACTCAAAGCAGTTTCTCAGAAGTTTCTTTCCAGTCTTTAACTGAAGATATTTCCCTTTTCACCATAGCCCTCCATGGGCTTTTAAATATCATTTTTTAAATTCCACAAGAACAGCCTTTGCGAAAGGCTTCTTGAGAGGAAGCTGTAACTCTGTGAGATGAATTAACAAAACACAAAGTTGTTTCTCAGAAAGCTTCTTCAAAGTTTTTAACTGAAGATATTTCCGTTTTCTCCATAGCCACTATGGACTTCTAAATATCACTTTTTACGTTCCACAAGAACAGTCTTAGCGAAAGGCTTCTTAAGGGAAAAGCTGTAACTCTGTGAGTTGAATTAACAGAACACAAAGCATTTTTTCAGATGCTTCTTTCCAGTTTTTAACGGAAGATATTTCCTTTTCCGCCATAGCCCTCTAAGGGCTTCCAAATATCACTTTTCAAATTCCACAAGAACGGTCTTAGCAAAAGGCTTCCTTAGGGGAATGCTGTAACTCTGTGAGATGAATAAATAGAACACAAAGCAGTTTCTCAGAATGCTTCTTTCCAGTTTTTAAATGAAGATATTTCCTTTTTCAACATAGCCCACTATGGGCTTCCAAATATCTCCTTGCAAATTCCACAAGAACAGACGTAACGAAAGGCATCTTGAGGGGAAAGCAGTACTTCTGTGAGATAAATTAACAGAACACAAAGCAGGTTCTGATAATTCTTCTTTCCAGTTTTTAACTGAAGATATTTCCTTTTTCACCATAGCCCTCTAAGGCTTTCCAAATATCACTTTGCAAATTCCACAGGAACAGTCTTAGCGAAAGTCTTCTTGGGGGAAAACTGTAACTCTGTGAGATAAATAAACAGAACACAAAGCAGTTTCTCAGAAAGCTTCTTTCCAGTTTTTAACTGAGGATATTTCCTTTTTCACCATAGCACTGTACGGGCTTCCAAGTATCACTTTGCAAATTCCGCAAGAACAGTCCTAGCGAAAGGCGTCTTGAGGGGAAAGCTGTAACTCTGTAAGATGAATTAACAGAACACAAAGCAGTTTCTCCAAAGGCTTCTTTCCAGTTTTCAACTGAAGATATTTCTTTTTTCACCATAGTCCTCAAAGGGCTTCCAAATATCACTTTGCAAGTTTCACAAGAACACTCTTAGTGAAAGGCATCTTGAGTCGAAAGCTGTAACTCTGTGAGAAAAATGAATGGAACACAAAGCCGTTTCTCAGAAAGCTTCTTTCCAGTTTTTACTGAAGATATGTCCTTTTGCACCATACCCCTCTATGGGCTTCCAAATATCACTTTGAAAATTCCTGAAGAACAGTCTTAACGAAAGGCTTCTTGAGGGGAAAGCTGTAACTCTGTGGGATGCATTAACAGAAAACAAAGTCGTTTCTCAAAAAGCTTCTTTCCAGGTATTAACGGAAGAGAATTCCTTTTTCACAATGGCCCTCTAGGGGCATCCAAATATCACTTTTCAAATTCCACAAGAACAGCCTTAACGAAAGACTTCTTGAGGGGAAAGCTGTAACTCTGTGTGATGAATTAACAGAACACAAATTAGTTTCTAAAAAAGCTACTTTCCACTTTTGAACTGCATATATTTCCTTTTTCACCATAGCCCTCTAGGGGCTTCCAAATATCCCTTTGCAAATTCCACAAGAACAGTCTTAGCGAAAGGCTTCTTGAGAGGAAAGATGAAACTCTGTGACATGAATTAACAGAACACAAAGAAGTTTCTCAAAAACCTTCTTTTCAGTTTTTATCTTAGGATATTTCCTTTTTCACCATAGCCCTCTATGGGCTTCCAAATATCACTTTGCAAATTCCACAAGAACAGTCTTTGCGAAAGGCTTCTTAAGGGGAAAGCTGTAACTCTGTGAGTTGAATTAACAGAAAAGAAAGCAGCTTCTCAGAAAGCTTCTTTCCAGTTTTTAACCGAAGAGATTTCCTTTTGCATCATTGCCCTCTATGGGTGTCCAAATATCACTTTTCAAATTCCACAAGAACAGCCTTAGCGAAAGGCTTCTTGACGGAAGAGTGGTAACTCTGTGAGGTGAAGGAACAGAACACAAAACAGTTTCTCAGAAAGCTTCTTTCCAGTTTTTAACTGAAGATATTTCCTTTTTCACCGTAGCGCTCTATGGGCTTCCAAATATCACTTTGCAAATTCCACAAGAACAGTCTTAGCGAAAGGCTTCCTGAGGGGAAAGCTGTAACTCCGTGAGACGATTTAACAGAACACAAAGCAGTTTCTCAGAAAGCTTTTTTCCAGTTTTTAACTGAAGATATTTCGTTTTTCACCATAGCCCTCCATCGGCTACAAAATATCATTTTGCAAATTCCCGAAGAACAGTCTTAGCGAAAGGCTTTTTGGTGGGAAAGCTGTAACTCTGTAAGATGAATTAACAGAACACAAAGCAGTTTCTCACTAAGCTTCCTTTCAGTTTTTATCTTAGGATATTTCCTTTTTCACCAAAGCAATCTATGGGCGTCGAAATATCTCTGTTTCAATTCCACAAGAACAGTCATAGCGAAAGGCTTCTTGATGGGAAAGATGTAACTCTGAGAGATGAATTAAGAGAACACAAATTAGTTTCTTAGAAAGGTTCTTTCCAGTTTTTAACTGAAGATATTTACTTTTTCACCCTAGCCCTCTATGGGCTTGCAAATATCACTTTGCAAATTCCACATGAACAGTGTTAGCGAAAGGTTTCTTGAGGGGAAAGCTGTAACTCTGTGATATGAATTAACGGAACACAAAGCCATTTTTCAGAAAGCTTCTTTCCAGTTTTTAACAGAAGATATTTCCTTTTTCAACATAGCCCTCTATGGGGTTTCAAATATCACTTGCAAATTCCAGAAGAACAGTCTTAGCGAAAGGTTTCTTGAGGAGAAAGCTGTAACTCTGTAAGATGAATTAACAGAACACAAAGAATTTTTTCAGAAAGCTTCTTTTCAGTTTTTACCTTAGGATATTTCCTTTTCCACCATAACCCCCTAAGGGCTTCCAAATATCACTTTTTAAATTCCACAAGAAGAGACTTAGAGAAAATCTTCTTGAGGGGAAAGCTGTAACTCTGTGAGATGATTTAACAGAACACAAAGTCGTTTCTCAGAAAGTTTATTTCCAGTTTTTAAGGGAAAGGATTTCCTTTTTCAACATAGCCCTCTATGGGATTCCAAATATCACTTTGAAAATTCCACAAGAACAGTCTTAGTGAAAGGCTTCTTGAGGGGAAAGCTGTAACTCTGTGAGACGAATTAACAGAACACAAAGCAGTCTCTCAGCAAGATTCTTTCCAGTTTTTAACTGAAGATATTTCCTTTTTCACCATAGCCCTCTATGGGCTTTCAAATATCACATTTTAAATTCCACAAGAACAACCTTAATGAAAGGCTTCTTGAAGGGACGCTGTAACTCTTTGAGATGAATTAAGAAAACACAAAGCTGTTTCTCAGAAAGCTTCTTTAAAGTTTTTAACTGAAGATATTTCATTTTTCTCCATAGCCCTCTATGGGCTTCTAAATATCACTTTTTACGTTTCACAAGAACAGTCTTAGCGAAAGGCTTCTTAAGGGAAAAGCTGTAACCCTCTAAAATGAATTAACAGAACACAAAGCATTTTTTCAGAATGCTTCCTTCCGGTTTTTAACTGAAGATAATTCATTTTGCGTCATAGCCTTCTATGGGCTTCCAAATATCACTTTTCAAATTCCACAAGAACAATCTTAGCGAAAGGCTTCTTGAGGGGAATGCTGTAACTCTGTGAGATGAATTAACACAACACAAAGCAGTTTCCCAGAAAGCTTCTTTGCAGTTTTCAACTGAAGATATTTCCTTTTTCGTTATAGCCCTCTATGGGCTTCCAAATATCACTTTGCAAATTCCAAAAGAACAGTCTTAGCGAAGAGCTTCTTAAGGTGAGAGCTGTAACTTTGTGAGATGAATTAGCAGAACACAAAGCCGTTTCACAGAAAGATTCTTTCTTGTTTTTAACTGAAGATATTTCCTTTTTCACCATAGCCCTCTATGGGCTTCCAAATATCACTTTGCAAATTCCACAAGAACAGTCTTAGCGAAAGTGTTCTTGAGGGGAAAGCTATAACCCTGTGAGAAGAATTAACAGAACACAAAGTCGTTTCGCAGAAAGCTTCTTTCCAGATTTTAACTGAAGATATTTCCTTTTTCTCCATAGCCCTTTACTGGCTTACAAATATCACTTTGAAAATTCCACAAGAAAAGTGTTAGCGAAATGGTTCTTGAGGGGAAAGCTGTAACTCTCTGAGATTAATTAACAGAACACAAAGTGTTTCTCAGAAAGCTTGTTTCCAGTTTTTATTTTAGGATATTTCCTTTTTCACTATAGTCCTCTAAGGGCTTCCAAATATCACTTCTTATATTCCACAAGAACAGTCTTAGCGAACGGCTTCTTGAGCGGAAAGCTGTAACTCGGTGAGATGAATTAACAAAACACAAAGCCCTTTCTCTTAAAGCTTCTTTCCTGTTTTTAACCGAAGAGATTTCCTTTTTCACCATAGACATCTACGGCCACAAGAGGGCTACGGTGAAAAAAGAAATCTCTTCCGTTAAAAACTTGAAAAAGCTTTCTGAGAAACGGCTTTGTGTTCTGTTAATGCATCTAACAGAGTTACAGCTTTCCCCTCAAGTAGCCTTTACCAATGACCGTTCTCGTGGAATTTGCAATGGGATACTTGGAAGCACATAGCGGTCTACGGTGATAAAGGAAATATCTTCAATTAAAAATTGGAAAGAAGATTTCTGAGAAACGGCTTTGTGTTCCGTTAATTCATCTCATAGAGTTACAGCTTTCCCCTCAAGAAGCCTTTCGCTAAGACTGTTCTTGTGGAATTTGCAAAGTGATATTTGGAAGCCCGTAGAGGGCTACGGTGAAAAAGGAAACCTCTTCCGTTAAACACTGGAAAGAAGCTTCCTGAGAAACTGCTTTGTGTTCTGTTAATTCATCTCACGAAGTTACAGCTTTCCTCACAAGAAGTCTTTCGCTAAGACTGTTCTTGTGGAATTTGCAAAGTGATATTTGGAAGTACATAGAGGGCATTGGTGGAAAAGGAAATATATTCAGTTAAAAACTGGAAAGAATCTTTCTGAGAAACGGCTTTGTGTTCTGTTAATGCAGCTCACAGAGTTACAGCTTTCCCCTCAAGTAGCCTTTCGCTAAGACTGTTATTGTGGAATTTGCACAGTAATATAAGGAAGCCCATAGAGGGCTACAGCGAAAAAGGAAATATCTTCAGTTAAAAACTGGTAAGAATCTATCTGCGAAACGGCTTTGTGTTCTGTTAATTCATCTCACAGGGTTACAGATTCCCTCAAGTAATTTTCGCTAAGACCCTTCTTTTGGAATTTGAAAACTGATATTTAGAAGCCCATACAGGGCTATGGTGACAATGCAAATATTTTCCGTTCAAACTGGGAATGAAGCTTTCTAAGAAACTGCTTTGTGTTCTGTTAATTCATCTCACAGAGTTACAGCTTTCCCCTAAAGAAGCCTTTCGCAAAGACTGTTCTTGTGGAATTTGCAAAGTGATATTTAAAAGGCCATAGAGGGCTATGGTGAAAAAGGAAATATCCTAAGATAAAAACTGAAAAGAAGCTTTTTGAGAAACTACTTTGTGTTCTGTGAATGCATCTCACAGTGTTACAGCTTTCCCCTCAAGAAGCCTTTCGTTAAGACTGTTCTTGTGGAATTTTCAAAGGGATATTTGGAAGCCGATAGCGGGCTACAGTGATAAAAGAAATATCTTCAGTTAAAAACTGGAAAGAAGATATCTGAGAAACTGCTTTGTGTTCTGTTAATTCATCTCACAGAGTTACAGCTTTCCCCTCAAGAAGCCTTTCGCTAAGGCTGTACTTGTGGAATTTGGAAAGTGATATTTGGAAGCCCATAGAGGGCTACGGTGAAAAAAGAAATATCTTCCGTGAAAAACTGGAAAGAAGCTTTCTGAGAAACTGCTTTGTGTTCTGTTAATTCATCTCACGGATTTACAGCTTTCCCTTCCAGAAGCTTTTCGCTAAGGCTGTTCTTGTAGAATTGGGAAGGTGATATTTGGAAGCCCATAGAGCGGTATAGTGAAAAAGGAAATATCTTCCGTTGAAAACTGGAAAGAAGCTTTCTGGAAACTGCCTTGTGTTCTGTTAATTCATCTCACAGAGTTACAGCTTTCCCCTTAAGAAGCCTTTCGCTAAGACTGTTCTTGTGGAATTTGCAAAGTGAGATTTGGAAGCCCATAGAGGGCTGTGGTGAAAAAAGAAATATCTTCCGTGAAAAAGTGGAAAGAAGCATTCTGAGAACCTGCTTTGTGTTCTGCTAATTCATCTCACAGAATTACAGCTTTCCCTTCAAGAAGCCTTTCGCTAAGGCTGTGCTTGTGGAATTTGCAAAGTGATATGTGGAAGCCCATTGAAGGCTATGGTGAAAAAGGAGATATCTTCAGTTAAAAACTGGAAAGAAGCTTTCTGAGAAACTGCCTTGTGTTTTGTTAATTCATCTCACAGAGTTACAGCTTTCCCTTGAAGAAGCCTTTCCCTAAGGCTGTTCTTGTTGTATTGGCAAAGTGATATTTTGAAGCCCATAAAGCGCTATGATGAAAAAGGAAATATCTTCCGTTAAAAAATGGAAAGAAGCTTTCTGAGAAACTGCTTTGTGTTCTGTTAATCAATCTCAGAGATTTACAGCTTTCCCTTCAAGAAGCCTTTCCCTAAGGCTGTCCTGTGGAATTTGGAAGTGATATTTGGAAGCCCATGGAGTGCTTTGTTGAAAAAGGAAATATCTTCCGTTAAAAGCTAGAAAGAAGCTTTCTGAGATACTGCGTTGTGTTCTGATAATTCATCTCAGAGAGTTACAGCTTTCCCTTCAAGAAGCCTTTCGCTAAGGCTGTTCTTGTGGAACTTGGAAAGTGATATTTGGAAGCCCATAGAGGACTATTTTGAAAAAAGAAATATCTTCAACGAAAAACTGGAAAGAAGCTTTCTGAGAAACTGCTTTGTGTTCTTCTAATTCATCTCACAGACTTACAGCTTTCTCTTCAAGAAGTCTTTCACTACGGCTATTCTTGTGGAATTTGCAAAGTGATTTTTGGAAGCCCATAGAGGGCTATGGTGAAAAAGGAAATAACTTCAGTTAAAAACTTGAAAGAAGCCCTCTCAGAAACTGCGTTGTGTTCTGTTAATTCATCTCACTGAGTTACAGATTTCCCCTCAAGAAGCCTTTCGCGAAGACTGTTCTTCTGGAATTTGGAAAGTGATATTTGGAAGCCCATAGAGGGCTATTTTGAAAAAGGAAATATCTTCCGTTAAAAACTGGAAAGAAGCTTTCTGAGAAACTGCTTTGTGTTCTGTTAATTCATCTCACGGAGTTACAGCTTTCCCCTCAAGAAGCCTTTCGCGAAGACTGTTCTTCTGGAATTTGGAAGGTGATATTTGGAAGCCCATAGAGGGCTACGGTGAAAAAGGAAATATCTTCCGCTAAAAACTGGAAAGAAGCTTTCTGAGAAACTGCTTTGTGTTCTGTTAATTCATCTCACAGAGTTACAGCTTTCTGTTCAAGAAGCCTTTCGCTAAGGTTGTTCCTGTGGAATTTGGAAAGTGATATTTGGAAGCCTTTGAGGGCTATGGTGAAAAAGGAAATATCAACCGTTAAAAACTGAAAAGAAGCTTTCTGAGAAACGGCTTCGTGTTCTCTTAATTCATCTCACAGAGTTACAGCTTTCCCATAAGAAGCCTTTCGCTAAGACTCTTCTTGTGGAATTCGCAAAGTGATATTTGGAATCCCATAGAGTGCTATGGTGAAAATGGAAATATCTTCCGTTAAAAACTGGAAAGAAGCTTCTGAGAAACTGCTTTGTGTTCTGTTAATTCATCTCACGGAGTTACATCTTTCCCTTCAAAAAGCCTTCTCTCTAAGGATGTTCTTGTGAAATTGGCAAAGTGATATTTGGAAGCCCGTAGAGGGCTATGTAGAAAAAGGAAATATCTTCCGTTAAAAACTGGAAGGAAGCTTTCTGAGAAACTGCTTTGTGTTCTGCTAATTCATCTCACAGGGTTCCAGCTTTCCCCTCATGAAGCTTTTCGCTAAGACTGTTCTTGTGGAATTTGGAAATTGATATTTGGAAGCCCATGGAGGGCTACTTTGAAAAAGGAAATATCTTCCGTTAAAAACTGCAAAGAAGCTTTCTGAGAAACTGCTTCGTGTTCTGTTAATTCATCTCACAGAGTTTCAGCTTTCCCCTCAAGAAGCCTTTTGGTAAGTATGTTCTTGTGGAATTTACAAAGTGATATTTGGAAGCCCATTGAGGAATATGTTGAAAAAGGAAATATCTTCCTTTAAAAACTAGAAGGAAGCTTTCTGAGAAACTCCTTTGTGTTCTGCTAATTCATCTCACAGTGTTACAGCTTTCCCCTCAAGAGTCCTTTCGCTAAGACTGTTCTTGTGGAATTTGCAAAGTGATTTTTGGAAGCCCATAGAGCGCTATAGTGAAAAAGGAACTATCTTCAGTTAAAACCTGGAAAGAAGCTTTCTTAGAAACTGCTTTGTTTTCTGTTAATTCATCTCAGAGAGTTACAGCTTTACCTTCAAGAAGCTTTTTGCTAAGGCTGTTGTTGTGGAATGTGGTAAGTGTTATTTGGAAGCCCATGGAGGGCAATTTTGGAAAAAGAAATATCTTCCGTGAAAAACTGGAAAGAAGCTTTCTGAGAACCTGCTTTGTGTTCTGTTAATTCATCTCACGGAGTTACAGCTTTCCCCTCAAGAAGCCTGTCGCTAAGACTCTTCTTGTGGAATTTGCAAAGTGGTATTTGGAAGCCCATAGAGGGCTATGGTGAAAAAGGAAATATCTACCGTTAAAAAAAAGGAAAGAAGCTTTCTGAGAAACCGCTTTGTGTTCTGTTAATTCATCTCACAGAGTTACATCTTTCCCTTGAAGAAGCCTTTTGCTAAGGCTGTTCTTGTTGTATTGGCAAAGTGATATTTGGAAGCCCATAGAGCGCTATGGTGAAAAAGGAAATATTTTCCGTTAAAACTGGGAAGAAAATTTCTGAGAAACTGCTTTGTGTTCTGTTAATCCATCTCAGAGAGTTACAACTTTCCCTTCAAGAAGCCTTTCGCTAAGGCTGTTCTTGTGGAATTTGGAAAGTGACATTTGGAAGCCCATAGAGGGCTTTGGTGAAAAAGGAAATATCTTCCGTTAAAAACTGGAAAGAATCTTTCTGAGATACTGCTTCGTGTTCTGTTATTTCATCTCACAGAGTTACAGCTTTCCCCTCAAGAGTCATTTCGCTAAGACTGTTCTTTTGGAATTTGTAAAGTGATATTTGTAAGCCCATACAGGGCTATGGTGGAAAAAGAATTATCTACGGTGAAAATCTGGAAAGAAGGTATCTGAGAAACTGCTTTGTGTTCTGCTAATTCATCGCACAGAGTTACAGCTTTCCCTTCAAGAAAACTTTCCCTAATGCTGTTCTTGTGGAATTTGCAAAGTGATATGTGGAAGCCCATAGAAGTCTACGGTGAATAAGGAGATATCTTCAGTTAAAAACTGGAAAGAAGCTTTCTGAGAAACTCCTTTTTGTTCTGTTAATTCATCTCACAGATTTACATCTTTCTCTTGAAAAAGCCTTTCGCTAAGGCTGTTTTTTTTTTATTGGCAAAGTGATATTTGGAAGTCCGTAGAGCGCTATGGTAAAAAAGGAAATATCTTCCGTTAAAACCTGGAAAGAAGCATTCTGAGAATCTGCTTTGTATTCTGTTATTTCATCTCACAGAGTTACAGCTTTCCCCTCAAGAGTCCTTTCGCTAACACTGTTCTTGTGGAATTTGCAAAGTGATATTTGGAAGCCCAAAGTGGGCTATGGTGAAAAAGGAAATATCTTCCGTTAAAAACTGGAAAGAAGCTTTCTGAGAAACTGCTTTGTGTTCTGTTAATTCATCTCACAGAGTAACAGCTTTCCCCTCAAGAAAACTTTCTCTAAGGCTGGTCTTGTGGAATTTGCAAAGTGATATTTGGAAGCCCATAGAGGGCTACGGTAAAAAAGGAAATATATTCCCTTAAAACCTGGAAAGAAGCTTTCTGAGAAACTGCTTTGTGTTCTGTTAATTAATCTCCGAGAGTTACATCTTTCCCTTCAAGAAGCCTTACGCTAAGGCTGTTCTTGTGAAATTTGGAAACTAATATTTGCAAGCCCATAGAGGGCTATGGTGAAAAAGGAAATATCATCGGTTAAAAACTGGAAAGAAGCTTTCTGAAAAACTGCTTTGTGTTCTGTTAATTCATCTCACAGGGTTACAGCTTTCACCTCAAGAAGCCATTCTCTAAGACTGTTCTTGTGGAATTGGCAAAGTGATATTTAGAAGCCCATAGAGGGCTGTGGTGGAAAAGGGAATATCTTCCCTTGAAAGCTGGAAAGAAGATTTCTGAGAAACTGCTTTGTGTTCTGTTAATTCATATCACAGAGATACATCCTTCCCTCAAAGAAGCCTTTCGCTAAGGCCGTTCTTGTGGAATTGGCAATTGATATTTGGAAGCCCATAGAGGGCTATGGTGAAAAAGGACATATCTTCCGTTAAAAACTGGAAATAAGCTTTCTGAGAAACTGCTTTGTGTTCTGTTAATTTATCTCACAGAGTTACATCTTTCCCTTCAAGAAGCCTTTCGTAAGGCTGTTCTGGTGGCATTGGCAAAGTGATATTTGGAAGCCCATAGAGGGCTATGGTGAAAAAGGACATATCTTCCGTTAAAACATGGAAAGAAGCTTTCTGAGAACCTGCTTTGTGTTCTGTTAATTCATCTCACAGAGTTACATCTTTCCCTTCAAGAAGCCTTTTGTTAAGGCTCTTCTTTTGGAATTGGCAAAGTGATATTTGGAAGCCCATAGAGGGCTATGGTGAAAAAGGAAATATATTCCGTTAAAAACTGGAAAGAAGCTTTCTGATAAACTGCTTTGTGTTCTGTTAATTCATCTCACAAAGTTACAGCTTTCCCTTCAAGAAGACTTTCGCTAAGACTCTTCCTGTGGAATTTGCAAGGTGATATTTGGAAGCCCATAGAGGGCTATGGTGATAAAGGACATATCTTCCGTTGAAAACTAGAAAGAAGCTTTCTGAGAAACTGCTTTGTTTTCTGTTATTTCATCTCAGAGAGTTACATCTTTCCCTTCAGGAAGTCTTTAGCTAAGGCTGTTCTTGTGAAATTGGCAAAGGGATATTTGGAAGCCATAGAGGGCTATGGTGAAAAAGGAAATATCTCCCGTTAAAAACAGGAAAGAAGCTTTCTGAGAAACTGCTTTGTGTTCTGTTAATTCATCTCACAGACTTACAACTTTCCCTTGAAGAAGCCTTTCTCTAAGGCTGTTCCTGTGGAATTGGCAAAGTGATATTTGGAAGCCCATAGAGGGCAATGGTGAAAAAGGACATATCTCCCGTTACAAACTGGAAAGAAGCTTTCTGAGAAACTGCTTTCTGTTCTGTTAATTCATCTCACAGAGTTACATGTTTCCCTTCAAGAAGCCTTTCACTAAGGCTCTTCTTATGTAATTGGCAAAGTGATATTTGGAAGCCCATAGAGGGCTACGGTGAAAAAGGCAATATTTCTCCTTAAAAACTGGAAAGAATCTTTCTGAGAAACTGCTCTGTGTTCTGTTAATTCATCTCACAGAGTTACATCTTTCCGTTTCAAGAAGCCTTTTGCTAAGGCTGTTCTTGTGGAATTGGCAAAGTGATATTTGGAAGCCCTTAGAGGGCTATGGTGAAAAAGGAAATATCCTCCGTTAAAAACTGGAAAGAAGCTTTCTGAGAAACTGCTTTCTGTTCTGTTAATTCATCTCACAGAGTTCCATGTTTCCCTTCAAGAAGCCTTTCACTACGGCTGTTCTTGTGTAATTGGCAAAGTGATATTTGGAAGCCCATAGAGGGCTATGGTGAAAAAGGCAATATTTTTCCTTAAAAACTGGAAAGAATCTTTCTGAGAAACTGCTTTGTGTTCTGTTAATTCATCTCACAGAGTTACATCTTTCCGTTTCAGGAAGCCTTTCGCTAAGGCTGTTCTTGTGGAATTGGCAAAGTGATATTTGGAAGCCCTTAGAGGGCTACGATGAAAAAGGAAATATCCTCCGTTAAAAACTGGAAAGAAGCCTTCTGAGAAACTGCTTTGTGTTCTGTTAATTCACCTCACAGAATTACAGCTTTCCCCTCAAGAAACCTTTCTCTGAGACTGTTCTTGTGGAATTTGCAAAGTGATATTTGGAAGCCCGTAGAGGGATATGGTGGAAAAGAACATATCTTCCGTTAAAAACTGGAAAGAAGCTTTCTGAGAAACTGCTTTGTGTTCTGTTAATTTATCTCACAATATTACATCTTTACCTTCAAGAAGCCTTTCGCTAAGGCTGTTCTTGTGGAATTGGCAGAGTGGTATTTGGAAGCCCTTAGAGGGCTATGGCGAAAAAGGAAATATCTTCCGTTAAAAACTGGAAAGAAGCTTTCTCAGAAACTATTTTGTGTTCTGTTAGTTCATCTCACAGAGTTACAGCTTTCCCTTCAAGAAGCCTTTCGCTAAGGTTGTTCTTGTGGAATTAGCAAAGTGATATTTGCAAGTCCATAGAGGTCAAAGGTGAAAAAGGAAATATCTCCCGTTAAAAACTGGAAAAAAGCTTTCAGAGAAACTGCTTTCTGTTCTGTTAATTCATCGCACAGAGTTACATCTTTCCCTTCAAGAAGCCTTTCACTAAGGCTGTTCTTGTGTAATTGGCAAAGAGATATTTGGAAGCCCATAGAGGGCTATGGTGAAAAAGGCAATATTTTTCCCTAAAACCTTGAAAGAATCTTTCTGAGAAGCTGCTTTGTGTTCTGTTAATTCATCGCACAGAGTTACATCTTTCCCTTACAAGAAGCCTTTCACTAAGGCTGTTCTTGTGGAATTGGCAAAGTGATATTTGGAAGCCCTTAGACGGCTTCGGTGAAAAAGGAAATATCTTCCGTTAAAAACTGGAAAGAAGCTTTCTGAGAAACTGCTTTGTGTTCTGTTAATTCTTCTCACAATGTTACATCTTTCCCTTCAAGAAGCCTTTCTATAAGGCTGTTCTTGTGGAATTGGCAAAGTGGTATTTGGAAGCCCTTAGAGGGCTATGGTGAAAAAGGAAATATCTTCCGTTAAAAACTGGAAAGAAGCTTTCTGAGAAACTACTTTGTGTTCTGTTAGTTCATCTCACAGAGTTATAGCTTTCCCTTCAAGAAGCCTTTCGCTAAGACTGTTCTTGTGGAATTGGAAAAATGATATTTGGAAGCCCATAGAGGGCTATGATGAAAAAGGACATATCTTCCGTTAAAAAATGGAAAGAAGCTTTCTGAGAAACTGCTTTGTGTTCTGTTAATCCATCTCAGAGAGTTACAGCTTTCCCTTCAAGGAGCCTTTCTCTAAGGCTGTTCTTGTGGAATTAGCAAAGTGATATTTGCAAGTCCATAGAGGGCTATGGTGAAAAAGGAAATATCTTCCCTTAAAACGTGGAAGGAAGCTTTCTGAGAAACTGCTGTGTGTTCTGTTAATTCATCTCACAGAGTTACATATTTACCTTCAAGAAGCCTTTCGCTAAGGCTCTTCTTGTGGAATTGGCAAAGTGATATTTGGAAGCCCATAGAGGGCTATGGTGAAAAAGGAAATATCTTCCGTTAAAAACTGGAAAGAAGCTTCCTGAGAAACTGCTTTGTGTCATGTTAGTTCATCTCACAGAGTTACAGCTTTCCCTTCACGAGGACTTTCTCTAAGACTCTTCTTGTGGAATTTGCGAGGTGATATTTGGAAGCCCATAGACGGCTATGGTGAAAAAGGAAATATCTAACGTTCAAAACTGGAAAGAAGCTTTCTGAAAAACTGCTTTGTTTTCTGTTAATTCATGTCCGAGGGTTACATTTTTCCCTTCAAGAAGCCTTTCGCTAGGGCTGTTCTTGTGGAATTGGCAAAGTGATATTTGGAAGCCCATAGAGGGCTATGGTGAAAAAGGAAATAACTTCAGTTGAAAACTGGAAAGAAGCTTTCTGAGAAACTGCTTTGTGTTCTGTTAATTCATATACCAGAGTTACATCTTTCCTTTCAAGAAGCCTTTCTCTAAGGCTGTTCTTGTGGAATTAGTAAAGTGATATTTGCATGTCCATAGAGGGCAATGGTGAAAAAGGAAATATCTCCCGTTAAAAACTGGAAAGAAGCTTTCTGAGAAACTGCTTTGTGTTCTGTTAATTCATCTCACAGAGTTACATCTTTCCATTCAAGAAGCCTTTCGCTAAGGCTGTTCCTGTGGAATAGGCAAAGTGATATTTGGAAGCCCATAGAGGGCTATTGTGAAAAAGGAAATGTCTTCCGTGAAAACTTGGAAGGAAGCTTTCTGAGAATCTGCTTTGTGTTCTGTTAATTCATGTCACAGAGTTACATCTTTTGCCTCAAGAAGCCTTTCGCTAAGGCTCTTCTTGTGGAATTGGCAAAGTGATATTTGGAAGCCCATTGAGGGCTATGGTGAAAAAGGAAATATCTTCCGTTAAAAACTGGAAAGATGCTTTCTGAGAAACTACTTTGTGTTCTGTTAGTTCATCTCACAGAGTTACAGCTTTCCCTTCAAGAAGCATTTCGTTAAGACTGTTCTTGTGGTATTGGCAAAGTGATATTTGGAAGCCCATAGGGGGCTTTGATGAAAAAGGACATATCTTCCGTAAAAAAATGGAAAGAAGGTTTCTGAGAAACTGCTCTGTGTTCTGCTAATTCATCTCACAAAGTTACATGTTTCCCTTCAAGAAACCTTTCGATAAGGGTGTTCTTGTGGAATTGGCAAAGTGGTATTTGGAAGCCCAAAGAGGGCTATGGTGAAAAAGGAATTATCTACCGTTAAAACTTGGAAAGAAGCTTTCTGAGAAACTGCTTTGTGTTCTGTTAATTCATCTCACAGAGTTACATCTCTGCCTTGAAGAAGCCTTTCTCTAAGGATCTTTTTGGGGAATTGTCAAAGTGATATTTGGAAGCCCATAGAGGGCTACGGTGAAAAAGGAATTATCTTCCGATAAAAACAGAAAGAAGGTTTCTGAGAAACTGATTTGTGTTCTGTTAGTTAATCTCACAGAGGTACAGGTTTCCCTTCAAGAAGACTTTCGCTAAGACTCTTCTTTTGGAATTTGCAAGGTGACATTTGGAAGCCCAAAGAGGGCTGTGGTGATAAAGGACATATCTTCCGTTAAAAACTAGAAAGAAGCTTTCTGAGAAACTTCTATGTGTTCTGTGTATTCATCTCACAGAGTTACATCTGTCCCTTCAAGAAGCCTTTCGCTAAGGATGTTCTTGTGGAATTGGCAAAGTAATATTTGGAAGCCCTTATAGGGCTATGGTGAAAAAGGCAATATCTTCCCTTAAAAACTGGAAAGAAGCTTTCTGAGAAAGTGCTTTGTGTTCTGTTAATTCATCTCACAGAGTTACAGATTTCCCCTCAAGAAGCCTTTCTCTAAGACTGTTCTTTTGGAATTGGCAAAGTGATATTTGGAATCCCATAGAGGGCTGGGATGGAAAAGGCAATATCTTCCCTTGAAAATTTGAAAGAAGCTTTCTGAGAAACTGCTTTGTGTTCTGATTATTCATCTCATAGAGTTACATCTTTCCCGTCAAGAAGCCTTTCGCTAAGGCTGTTCTTGTGGAATTGGCAAAGTGATATTTGGAAGAACATAGAGGGCTATGGTGAAAAAGGAAATATCTTCGGTTAAAACTTGGAAAGAAGCTTTCTGAGAAACTGCTTTGTGTGCTGTTAATTCATCTCACAGAGTTACATTTTCCCCTCAAGAAGCCTTTCGCTAAGGCTCTTCTTGTGGAATTAGCAAAGTGATATTTGGAAGCCCGTAGAGGGATATGGTCAAAAAGGTAATATCTTTCGTTAAAAACTGGAAAGAAGCTTTCTGAGAAACTGCTTTGTGTTCTGCTAATTCATCTCATAGAATTACATCCTTCCCTTCAAGAAGCCTTTCGCTGAGGCTGTTCTTGTGGAATTTGCAAAGTGATATTTGGAAGCCCATAGAGGGCTATGGTGAAAAAGGAAATATCTTCCGTTAAATACTGGAAAGAAGCTTTTTGAGAAACTGCTTTGCGTTCTGTTATTTCATCTCACAGAGTTACATCTTTCCCTTCAGGAAGCTTTTCGCTAAGACTCCTTTTGTGGAATTTGCAAAGCGATATTTGGAAGCCTATAGAGGGCTAAGGTGAAAAAGGACATATCTTCCGTTAAAAACTGGAAAGAAGCTTTCTGAGAAACGGCTTTGTGTTCTGTTAATTCATCTCTCAGAGTTACATCTTTCCCTTCTAGATGCCTTTCGCTAAGTCTGTTCTTGTGGAATTGGGAATGTGATATTTGGAAGCCCGTAGAGGGCTATGGTGAAAAAGGCAATATCTTCCCTTAAAAACTGGAAAGAAGCTTTCTGAGAAACTGCTTTGTGTTCTGTTAATTCATCTCACAGAGTTACATCTTTCCCTTAAAGAAGCCTTCCGCTAAGACTCTTCATGTGGAATTTGCAAATTGATATTTGGAAGCCCATGGAGGGCTACGGTGAAAAAGGACATATCTTCCGTGAAAAACTGGAAAGAAGCTTTCTGAGAAACTGCTTTGAGTTCTGTAAATTCATCTCACAGAATCACATCTTTCCCTTCAAGAAGCCTTTCGCAAAGGCTGTTCTTCTGGAATTGGCAAAATGATATTTGGAAGTCCATAGAGGGCTAAGGTGGAAAAGGCAATATCTGCCCTTGAAAACTGGAAAGAAGCTTTCTGAGAAACTGCTTTGTTTTCTGTTAATTCATCTCACAGAGTTAGAGCTTTCCCTTCAAGAAGACTTTCGCTAAGACTGTTCTTGTGGAATTTGCAAGGTGACATTTGGAAGCCCATAGAGGGCTACGGTGATAAAGGACATATCTTCCGTTAAAAACTACAAAGAAGCTTTCTGAGAAACTGCTTTCTGTTCTGTTAATTCATCTCAGAGAGTTACATCTTTCCCTTCAGGAAGCCTTTCGCTAAGGCTGTTCTTGTGGAATTGGCAAATTGATATTTGGAAGCCCTTAGAGGGCTATGGTGAAAAACGAAATATCTTCCGTTAAAAACTGGAAAGAAGCTTTCTGAGAATCTGCTTGGTGTTCTTTTAATTCATCTCAGAGAGTTACATCTTTCCCTTCAAGATTCCTTTCCGTAAGGCTGTTCTTGTGGAATTGGCAAAGTGATATTTGGAAGCCCTTTGAGGGCAATGTTGAAAAACGAAATATCTTCCGTTAAACACTGGAAAGAATTTTTCTGAGAAACTGCTTTGTGTTCTGTTAATTCATCTCACAGAGTTACAGCTTTCCCCTCAAGAAGCCTTTCTCTGAGACTGTTCTTGTGGAATTGGCAAAGTGATATTTGGAAGTCCATAGAGGGCTAAGGTGGAAAAGGCAATATCTGCCCTTGAAAAGTGGAAAGAAGCTTTCAGAGAAACTGCTTTGTTTTCTGTTAATTCATCTCACAGAGTTACAGCTTTCCCTTCAAGAAGCCTTTCGCTAAGGCTGTTCTTGTGTGATTGGCAAAGTGACATTTGGAAGCCCATAGAGGGCTATGGTGAAAAAGGCAATATCTTCCCTTAAAAGCTGGAAAGAAGCTTTCTGAGAAACTACTTTGTGTTCTGTTAGTTTATCTCACAAAGTTACATCTTTCCCTTCAAGAAGCCTTTCGCTAAGGCTGTTCTTGTGGAATTGGCAAAGTGATATTTGGAAGACCATAGAGGGCAATGGTGAAAAAGGAAATATCTTCCGTTAAAACTTGGAAAGAAGCTTTCTGAGAACCTGCTTTGTGTGCTGTTAATTCATCTCACAGAATTACAGCTTTCTCCTCAAGAATCCTTTCTCTAAGACTGTTCTTGTGGAATGTGCAAAGTGATATTTGGAAGCCCGAAGAAGGATATGGTGAAAAAGGACATATCTTCCGTTAAAAACTGGAAAGAAGCTTTCTGAGAAACTGCTTTGTGTTCTGTTAATTCATCTCACAGAGATACATCTTTCCCTTCAAGAAGCCTTTCACTAAGGCTGTTCTTGTGGAATTCCCAAACTGATATTTGGAAGCCCATAGAGGGCTATGATGAAAAAGGAAATATTTTCCTTGAAAACTGGAAAGAAGCTTTCTGAGAAACTGCTTTGTGTTCTGTTAATTGATCTCACAGAGTTACAACTTTCTCTCAAGGAAGCCTTTCGCTAAGTCTGTTCTTGTGAAATTGGCAAAGTTATATTTGGAAGTAAATGGAAGGCTATGGTGAAAAAGGTATTATCTCCCGTAAAAAACTGGAAAGAAGCTTTCTGAGAAACTGCTTTGTGTTCTGATAATTCATCTCACAAAGTTACATCTTTCCCTTCAAGAAGCCTTTCGCTAAGACGGTTCTTGTGGAATTGGGAAAGTGGTATTTGGAAGCCCATGGAGTGCTATGGTGAAAAAGGAAATATATTCCGTTAAAACTTGGAAAGAAGCTTTCTGAGAAACTGCTTTGTGTTCTGTTAATTCATCACCCAGAGTTACATCTTTCCCTTCAAGAAGCGTTTCGCTAAGGCTCTTGTTGTGGAATTGGCAATTTGATATTTGGAAGCCCATAGAGGGCTATGGTGAAAAAGGAAATATCTTCCGCTAAAAACTGGAAAGAAGCTTTCTGAGAAACTACTCACTGTTCTGTTAGTTCATCTCACAGAGTTACAGCTTTCCCTTCAAGAAGCCTTTCGCTAAGACTGTTCTTGTGGAATTGGCAAAGTGATATTTGGAAGCCCATAGAGGGCTATGATGAAAAAGGACATATCTTCCGTTGAAAAATGGAAGGAAGCTTTCTGAGAAATGCTTTGTGTTCTGTTAATTCATCTCAAAAAGTTACATCTTTCCCTTCAAGAAGCCTTTCGATAAGGCTGTTCTTGTGGAATTGGCAAAGTGGTATTTGGAAGCTCATAGCGGGCTATGGTGAAAAAGGAAATATCTACCGTTAAAACTTGGAAAGAAGCTTTCTGAAAAACTGCTTTGTGTTCTGTTAATTCATCCCACAGAGTTACATCTTTCTCTTCGGGAAGCCTTTCTCTGACGCTCTTCTTGGGGAATTGGCAAAGTGATATTTGGAAACCCTTAGAGGGCTATGGTGAAAAAGGAAATATCTCCCGTTAAAAACTGGAAAGAAGCTTTCTGAGAAACTACTTTGTGTTCTGTTAATTCATCTCACAGAGTTTCAAATTTCCCTTGAAGAAGCCTTTCGCTAAGGCTGCTCTTGTGGAATTGGAAAAGTGATATTTGGAAGCCCTTAGAGGGCAATGGTGAAAAAGGAAATATCTCCCGTTAAAAACTGGAAAGAAGCTTTCTGAGAAACCGCTTTGTGTTCTGTTATTTCATCTCACAGAGGTACATCTTTCCCTTCAAGAAGTCTTTCACTAAGGCTGTTCTCGTGTAATTCGCAAAGTGATATTTGGACGCCCATAGAGGGCTATGGTGAAAAAGGCAATATTTTTCCTTAAAAACTGGAAAGATGCTTTCTGAGAAACTGCTTTGTGTTCTGTTAATTCATCTCACAGAGTTACAGCTTTCCCCTCAAGAAGCCTTTCTCTGAGACTGTTCTTGTGGTATAGGCACAGTGATATTTGGAAGCTCATGGTGGGCTATGGTGAAAAAGGAATTATCTCCCGTTAAAAACTGGAAAGAAGCTTTCTGAGAAACAGGGTTGTGTTTTGTGTATTCATCTGACAGAGTTACATCTTTCCCTCAAAGAAGCCTTTAGCTAATGCTGTTCTTGTGAAATTAGCAAAGTGATATTTGGAAGCCCATGGAGGGCTATGGTGAAAAAGGAATTATCTCCCGTTAAAAACTGGAAAGAAGCTTTCTGAGAAATTGCTTTGTGTTCTGTTATTTCATCTCACAGAGTTACATCTTTCCCCTCAAGAAGCCTTTCTCTAAGACTGTTCTTGTGGAATTGGCAAAGTGGTATTTGGAATCCCATAGAGGGCTAAGGTGGAAAAGGCAATATCTTCCCTTGAAAACTGGAAAGAAGCTTTCTGAGAAACTGCTTTGTGTTCTGCTTATTCACCTCATAGAGTTACATCTTTCCCGTCAAGAAGCCTTTCGCTAAGGCTGTTCTTGTGGAATTGGCAAAGTGATATTTGGAAGCCCATAGAGGGCTATGGTGAAAAAGGAAATGTCTTCCATTAAAACTTGGAAAGAAGCTTTCTGAGAAACTGCTTTGTGTGCTCTTAATTCATCTCACAGAGTTACATTCTACCCTCAAGAAGACTTTCGCTAAGGCTCTTCTTGTGGAATTGGCAATGTGATATTTTGAAGCCCATAGAGGCATACGCTCAAAAAGGAAATATCTTCCGTTAAAAACTGGAAAGAAGCTTTCTGAGAAACTGCTCTGTGTTCTGTGAATTCATCTCACAGAGTTACAGCTTTCCCTTCAAGAAGCCTTTCGCTAAGGCTGTTCTTGTGGAACTGGCAAAGTGATATTTGGAAGCCCATAGAGGGCTACAGTGATAAAGTAAATAGCTTCCGTTAAAAACTGCAAAGAAGCTTTCTGAGAAACTGCTTTGTGTTCTGTTAATTCATCTCACAGGGTTACATCTTTCCCTTCAAAAAGCCTTTCGCTAACGCTGTTCTTGTGGATATGGCAAACTGATATTTGGAAACCCATAGAGGGCTAAGGTGAAAAAGTAAATAACTTCCGTTAAAAACTGGAAAGAAGCTTTCTGAGAAACTGCTTTGTGTTCTGTTAATTCATCTCACAGAGTTACAGCTTTCATTACAATAAGCCTTTCACTGAGGGTGTTCTTGTGGAATTGGCAAAGTGATATTTGAAAGCCCGTAGAGGGTTATGGTGAAAAAGGAAATAACTTCCGTTAAAAACTGGAAAGAATCTTTCTGAGAAACTGCTTTGTGTTCTGCTAATTCATCTCATAGAATTACATGTTTCCCTTCAAGAAGCCTTTTGCTGAGGCAGTTCTTGTGGCATTTGCAAAGTGATATTTGAAAGAACATTGAGGGCTATGGAGAAAAAGGAAATATCTTCCGTTAAAAACTGGAAAGAAGCTTTCTAAGAAACTTCTTTGCGTTCTGTTAATTCATCTCACAGAGTTACATCTTTCCCTTCAGGAAGCTTTTCGCTAAGACTCTTTTTGTGGAATTTGCAAAGCGATATTTGGAAGCCTATAGAGGGCTATGGTGAAAAAGGACATATCTTCCATTAAAAACTGGAAAGAAGCTTTCTGAGAAACGGCTTTGTGTTCTGTTAATTCATCTCGTAGAGTTACATCTTTCCCTTCTAGATGCCTTTCGCTAAGGCTCTATTTGTGGAATTGGGAATGTGATATTTGGAAGCCCGTAGAGAGCTATGGTGAAAAAGGCAATATCTTCCCTTCAAAACTGGAAAAAGCCTTCTGAGAAACTGCTTTGTGTTATGTTAATTCATGTCACAGAGTTACAGCTTTCCCCTCAAGAAGCCTTTCTCTAAGACTTTTGTTGTGGAATTTGCAAAGTGATATTTGGAAGCCCGTAGAGGGCTACGGTGAAAAAGGCAATATCTTCCCTTCAAAACTGGAAAAAGCCTTCTGAGAAACTGCTTTGTGTTATGTTAATTCATGTCACAGAGTTACAGCTTTCCCCTCAAGAAACCTTTCTCTAAGACTCTTCTTGTGGAATTGGCAAAGTGATATTTGAAGCCCATAGAGGGCTATAGTGAAAAAGGAAATATCTTCCGTTCAAAACTGGAAAGAAGCTTTCTGAGAAACTGCTTTGTGTTCTGTTAATTCATCTCCCAGAGTTACATCTTTCCCTTCAAGAAACCTGTCGCTAAGGCTGTTCTTGTGTAGTTGGCAAAGTTATATTTGGAAGCCCAGAGAGGGCTGTGGTGAAAAAGGAAATATCTTCCGTTAAAAACTAGAAGGAACCTTTCTGCGAAACTGCTTTCCGTTCTGTTAATTCATCTCACAGTGTTACATCTTTCTCTTCAAGAAGCCTTTCTCTAAGGCTGTTCTTGTGGAATTGGCAAAGTGATATTTGCAAGTCCATATAGGGCTATGGTGAAAAAGGATATATCTTCCGTTAAAAACTGGAGATAAGTATTCTTAGAAACTGCTTTGTATTCTGATAATTCATATCACAGAGTTAAAGCTTTCCCTTCAAGAAGCCTTTCGCTAAGGCTGTTCTTGTGGAATTGGCAAAGTGATATTTGGAAGCCCGTAGAGGGCTATGGTGAAAAAGGAAATATCTTCCGTTAAAAACTGGAAAGAAGCTTTCTGAGAAACTGTTTTGTGTTCTGTAAATTCATCTCACAGAGTTACATCTTTCCCTTCAAGAAGCCTTTCGCTAAGGCTGTTCTTGTGGATTTGGCAAAGTGATATTTGGAAGCCCATAGAGGGCTATGGTGAAAAAGGAAATATCCACCGTTAAAAACTGGAAAGAAGCTTTCTGAGAATCTGCTTTGTGTTGTGTTAAATCATCTAACTGAGTTACATCTTTCCATTCAAGAATCCTTTCGCTAAGGCTGTTCTTGTATAATTGGCAAAGTGATATTTGGAAGCCCATAGAGGGCTACGGTGAAAAAGGACATATCTTCCATTAAAAACTGGAAAGATGCTTTCTGAGAAACTGCTTTGTGTTCTCTCAATTCATCTCACAGAGTTACAGCTTTCCTCTCAAGAAACCTTTCTCTAAGACTGTTCTTGTGGAATTGGAAAAGTGATATTTGGAAGCCCATAGAGGGCTATGGTGAAAAAGGAAATATCTTCCGTTAAAAACGGGAAAGAAGCTTTCGGAGAAACCTTTCTCTAAGACTGTTCTTTTGGAATTGGAAAAGTGATATTTGGAAGCCCATAGAGGGCTATGTTGAAAAAGGAAATATCTTCCGTTAAAAACTGGAAAGAAGCTTTCGGAGAAACTGCTTTGTGTTCTTTTAATTCATCTCATAGAGTTACATGTTTCCCTTCAAGAAGTCTTTCGCTAAGGCTGTTCTTGTGGAATTTGCAAAGTGATATTTGGAAGCCCATAGAGGGCTATGGTGAAAAAGACATATCTCCCGTTAAAAACTGGAAAGAAGCTTTCTGAGGAACTGCTTTGTGTACTGTTAATTTATCTCACAGAGTTACATCTTTCCCTTCAAGAAGCCTTTCGCTAAGGCTGTTCTGTGGTTTTGGCCAAGTGATATTTGGAAGCCCATAGAGGGCTATGGTGAAAAAGGAAATATCTTCCGTTAAAAACTGGAAAGAAGCTTTCTGAGAAACTGCTTTGTGTTCTGCTAATTCATCTCACAGAGTTGCATCTTTCCCTTTAAGAATCATTTCACTAAGACTCTTCTTGTGGAATTTGCAAATTGATATTTGGAAGCCCATAGAGGGCTATGGTGAAAAAGGAAATATCTTCCCTTAAAAATTGGAAAGAAGCTTTCTGAGAAACTGCTTAGTGTTCTGTTAATTCATCTCACAGAGTTACATCTTACCCTTCAAGAAGCCTTTCGCAAAGTCTGTTCTTCTCGAATTGGCAAATTGATATTTCGAAGCCCCTAGAGGGTTATGGTGAAAAAGTCAATATCTTCCGTTAAAAACTGGAAAGAAGCTTTCTGAGAAACTGCTTTGTGTTCTGCTACTTCATCTCACATAGTTACAGCTTTCACTTCAAGAAGCCTTTCGCTGAGGCTTTTTTTGTGTAATTGGCAAAGTGATATTTGGAAGAACATAGGGGGCTACGGTGAAAAAGGAAATATCTTTCGTTAAAAACTGTTAAGAAGCTTTCTGAGAAACTGCTTTGTGTTCTGTTAATTCATCTCATAGAGTTACAAATGAGTTACATATTTCCCTTTAAGAAGCCTTTCTCTAAGGTTGTTCTTGTGGAATTGGCAAAGTGATATTTGGAAGCCCATAGAGGGCTATGGTGAAAAAGGAAATATCTTCCGTTAAAAACTGGAAAGAAGCTTTCTGAGAAACTGCTTTGTATTGTGTTAATTCATCCCCGTGAGTCACATCTTTCCTTTCAAGAAGCCTTTCGCTAAGGCTGTTCATGTGGAATGGGCAAAGTGATATTTGCAAGCCCTTAGAGGGCTATGGTGAAAAAGGAAATATCTCCTGTTAAAAACTGGAAAGAAGCTTTCTGAGAAACTGCTTTGTGTTCTGTTAATTTATCTCACAGAGTTACATCTTTCCCTTCAAGAATCCTTTCGCTAAGGCTGTTCTTCGGGATTTGGCAAAGTGATATTTGGAAGCCCATAGAGTGCTATGGTGAAAAAGTCAATAGCTTCAGTTAAAAACTGGAAAGAAGCTTTCTGAGATACTGCTTTGTGTTCTGTTAATTCACCTCACAGAGTTACAGTTTTCACTTCAAGAAGCCTTTCACTGAGGCTGTTCTTGTGGAATTGTCAAAGTGATATTTGGAAGACCATACAGGGCTAGGGTGAAAAAGGAAATATCTTCCGTTAAAAACTGGAAAGAAGCTTTCTGAGAAAGTGCTTTGTGTTCTTTTACTTCATCTCATAGAGTTACATCTTTCCCTTCAAGAAGCCTTTCGCTAAGGCTGTTCTTGTGGAATTTGCAAAGTGATATTTGGAAGCCCATAGAGGGCTATGGTGAAAAAGACATATCTCCCATTAAAAAATGGAAAGAACCTTTCTGTGAAACTGCTTTGTGTTCTGTTAATTCATCTCACAGAGTTACAGCTTTCCCCTCAAGAAGCATTTCTCTAAGACTGTTCTTCTGGAATTTGCAAAGTGATATTTTGTAGCCCGTTGAGGGCTTTGCTCAAAAAGGCAATATCTCCCATTAAAAACTGGAAAGAAGCTTTCTGAGAAACTGCTTTGTGTTCTGTTAATTTATCTCACAGAGTTACATCTTTCCCTTCAAGAAGCCTTTCGCTAAGGCTGTTTTTGGGGATTTGGCAAAGTGATATTTGGAAGCCCATAGAGGGCTATGGTGAAAAAGGAATTATCTCCCGTTA
Source organism: Chlorocebus sabaeus (assembly GCF_047675955.1). NCBI lineage: Eukaryota > Metazoa > Chordata > Mammalia > Primates > Cercopithecidae > Chlorocebus > Chlorocebus sabaeus. The sequence continues at coordinate 37,719,171 of NC_132909.1, forward strand.
AAAACTGAAAAGAAGCTTTCTGAGAAACTGCTTTGTGTCCTGTTAATTCATCTCACAGAGTGACATCTTTCCCTTCAAGAAGCCTTTCGCTAAGGCTGTTCTTGTGGAATTGGCAAAGTGATATTTGGAAGCCCATAGAGGGCTATGGTGATAAAGGAAGTATCTTCCGTTAAAAACTGTAAAGAAGATTTCTTAGAAACTGCTTTGTGTACTCTTAATTCATCTCACAGGGTTACATTTTTCCCTTGAAGAATCCTTTCGCTAAGACTCTTCTTGTGGAATATGCAAATTGATATTTGGAAGCCCATAGAGGGCAATATTGAAAAAGCAAATATCTTCCGTTAAAAACTGGAAAGAAGCTTTCTGAGAAACTGTTTTGCGTTCTGTAAATTCATCTCACAGAGTTACATCTTTCCCTTAAAGGAGCCTTTCGCTAAGGCTGTTCTTGTAGAATTGGGAAAGTGATATTTTGAAGCCCATAGAGGGCTACAGTGGAAAAGGACATATCTTCCGTTAAAAACTGGAAAGACGCTTTCTGAGAAACTGCTTTGTGTTCTGTTTATTCATCTCACAGAGTTACATCTTTCCCTTCAAGAAGCCTTTCTCTAAGGCTGTTCTTGTGGTATTGGCAAAGTGATATTTGGAAGCCCTTAGAGGGCTATGGTCAAAAAGGAAATATCTTCCGTTAAAAACTGGAAAGAAGATTTCGGAGAAACTCCTTTGTGTTCTTCTACTTCATCTCATAGAGTTACATCTTTCCCTTCAAGAAGCCTTTTGCTAAGGCTGTTCTTGTGGAATTTGCAACGTGATATTTGGAAGCCCATAGAGGGCTATGGTGAAAAAGACATATCTCCTGTTAAAAACTGTAAAGAAGCTTTCTGAGAAACTGCTTTGTGTTCTGTTAATTTATCTCACAGAGTTACATCTTTCCCTTCAAGAAGCCTTTCGCAAAGGCTGTTCTTGTGGAATTGGCAAAGTGATATTTGGAAGCCCATAGAGGTCTCTGGTGAAAAAGGAAATATCTTCCGTTAAAAACTGGAAAGAAGCTGTCTGAGAAACTGCTTTGTGTTCTCTGAATTCATCTCCCAGAGTTACATCTTTCCCTTCAAGAAATCGTTCGGTAAGGCTGTTCTTGTGGAATTGGCAAAGTGACACTTGGAAGCCCATAGAGGGCTATGGTGAAAAAGTCAATATCTTCCCTTAAAAATTGGAAAGAAGCTTTCTGAGAAACTGCTTTGTGCTCTGTTAATTCATCTCACAGAGTTACAGCTTTCCCCTCAAGAAACCTTTCTCTAAGACTGTTCTTGTGGAATTTACAAAGTGATATTTCGAAGCCCATAGAGGGCTATGGTGAAAAAGGACATATCTTCCGTTAAAAACTGAAAAGAAGGTTTCGGAGCAACTTCTTTGTGTTCTGTTAATTCATCTCACAGAGTTCCATCTTTCCCTTCAAGAAGCCTTTCTCTAAGGCTGTTCTTGTGGAATTGGCAAAGTGACATTTGGAAGCCCATAGAGGGCTATGGTGAAAAAGGAAATACCTTCCGTTAAAAACTGGAAAGAAGCTTTCTGAGAAACTGCTTTGTATTCTGCTAATTCATCCCCCTGAGTTACATCTTTCCTTTCAAGAAGCCTTTCGCTAAGGCTGTTCATGTGGAATGGGCAAAGTGATATTTGCAAGCCCTTAGAGGGCTATGGTGAAAAAGGAAATATCTCCCGTTAAAAACTGGAAAGAAGCTTTCTGAGAAACTGCTTTGTGTTCTGTTAATTTATCTCACAGAGTTACATCTTTCCCTTCAAGAAGCCTTTCGCTAAGGCTGTTCTTCGGGATTTGGCAATGTGATATTTGGAAGCCCATAGAGTGCTATGGTGAAAAAGTCAATAGCTTCTGTTAAAAACTGGAAAGAAGCTTTCTGAGATACTGCTTTGTGTTCTGTTAATTCACCTCACAGAGTTACAGCTTTCACTTCAAGAAGCCTTTCACTGAGGCTGTTCTTGTGGAATTGGCAAAGTGATATTTGGAAGACCATACAGGGCTATGGTGAAAAAGGAAATATCTTCCGTTAAAAACTGGAAAGAAGCTTTCTGAGGAACTAATTTGTGTTCTGTTAGTTCATCTCACAGAGTTACAGCTTTCCATTCAAGAATCCTTTCGCTAAGACTCTTCTTGTGGAATTTGCAAGGTGACATTGGGAAGCCCCTAGAGGTCTATGGTGAAAAAGAAAATATCTTCCGTTAAAAACTGGAAAGAAGTTTTTTGAGAAACTGCTTTCTGTTCTCTTAATTCATCTCATAGGGTTACATCTTTCCCTTCAAAAAGCCTTTCGCTAAGACTGTCTTGTGGAATTGGCAAAGTGATATTTGGAAGCCCATAGAGGGCTACGGTGAAAAAGGACATATCTTCCGTTAAAAACTGGAGATAAGCTTTCTTAGAAACTGCTTTGTGTTCTGTTAGTTTATGTACCAGAGTTACATCTTTCCCTTCAAGAAGCCTTTCGCTAAGGCTGTCTGTGGATTTGGCAAAGTGATATTTGGAAGCCCATAGAGGGCTATGGGGAAAAGTCAATATCTTCCCTTAAAAACTGGAAATAAGCTTTCTGAGAATCTGCTTTGTGTTCTGTAAATTCATCTACTGAGTTACATCTTTCCCTTCAAGAAGCCATTCGCAAAGGCTGTTCTTCTGGAATTGGCAAAGTGATATTTGGACTCCCATAGAGGGCTATGGTGAAAAAGGAAATATCTTCTGTTAAAAACTGGAAAGAAGATTTCTGAGAAACTGCTTTGTGTTCTGTTAATTCATCTCACAGAGTTACATCTTTCCCTTCAAGAAGCCTTTCGCTAAGACTGTTCTGTGGATTTGGCAAAGTGATATTTGGAAGCCCATAGAGCGCTATGGTGAAAAAGGAATTATCTCCCGTTAAAGACTGGAAAGAAGCTTTCTGAGAAACTGCTTTGTGTTCTGTTAATGAATCTCACAGAATTACATCTTTCCCTTTAAGAAGCCTTTCGCTAAGGCTGTTCTTGTGGAATTGGCAAAGTGATATTTGGAAGCCCATAGAGGGCTATGGTGATAAAGGAAATCACTTCCGTTAAAAACTGGAAAGAAGCTTTCTGAGAACCTGTTGGTGTTCTGTTAATTCACCTCACAGAGTTACAGCTTTAACTTCAAGAAGCCTTTCGCTGAGGCTGTTCTTGTGGAATTGGCAAAGTGATATTTGGAAGACCATAGAGGGCTATGGTGAAAAAGGAAATATCTTCCGTTAAACACTGGAAAGAAGCTTTCTCAGAAACTGCTTTGTATTCTTTTACTTCATCTCATAGAGTTACATCATTCCATTCAAGAAGCCTTTTGCTAACGCTCTTCTTGTGGAATTTGCAAAGTGATATTTGGAAGCCCATAGAGGGCTATGGTGAAAAAGACATATCTCCCATTCAAAAATGGAAAGAAGCTTTCTGATAAACTGCTTAGTGTTCTGTTAATTCATCTCACAGAGTTACAGATTTACCCTAAAGAAGCATTTCTCTAAGACTGTTCTTGTGGAATTTGCAAAGTGATATTTTGAAGCCCGTTGAGGGCTTTGGTGAAAAAGGAAATATCTTCCCTTAAACACTGGAAAGAAGCTTTCTGAGAAACTGCTTTGTGTTCTGTTAATTCATCTCACAGAGTTACATCTTTCCCTTCAAGAAGACTTTCGCTAAGGCTCTTCTTGTGGATTTGGCAAAGTGATATTTGGAAGCCCATAGAGGGCTCTGGTGAAAAAGGAATTATCTCCCGTTAAAAACTGAAAAGAAGCTTTGTGAGAAACTGCTTTGTGTTCTGTTAATTCATCTCACACAGTTACATCTTTCCCTTCAAGAAGCCTTTCGCTAAGGCTGTTCTTGTGGAATTGGCAAAGTGATATTTGGAAGCCTATAGAGGGCTATGGTGATAAAGGAAATATATTCCGTTAAAAACTGGAAAGAATTTTTCTTAGAAACTGCTTTGTGTTCTCTTAATTCATCTCACAGGGTTACATCTTTCCATTCAAGAATCCTTTCGCTAAGACTCTTCTTGTGGAATATGCAAATTGATATTTGGAAGCCCAAAGAGGGCAATATTGAAAAAGGACATATCTTCCTTTAAAAACTGGAAAGAAGCTTTCTGAGAAACTGTTTTGTGTTCCGTAAATTCATCTCACAGAGTTACGTCTTTCCCTTAAAGACGCCTATCGCTAAGGCTGTTCTTGTGGAATTGGCATAGTGATATTTGGAATCCCATAGAGGGCTATGGTGAAAAAGGAAATATCTTCCGTTAAAAACTGGAAGGAAGCTTTCTGAGAAAATGCTTTGTGTTCTTTTAATTCATCTCATAGAGTTACATCTTTCCCTTAAAGAAGCCTTTCGCTAAGGCTGTTCTTGTGGAATTTGCAACGTGATATTAGGAAGCCCTTAGAGGGCTTTGGTGAAAAAGACATATCTCCCGTTAAAAACTGAAAAGAAGCTTTCTGAGAAACTGCTTTGTGTTCTGTTAATTCATCACAGAGTGTTACATCTTTCCCTTCAAGAAGCTTTTCTGTAAGGCTGTTCTTGTGGAATTGGCAACGTGATATTTAGAAGTCTATATACGGATATGGTGAAAAAGGAAATATCTTCCGTTAAATACTGGAAAGAAGCTTTCTGAGAAACTGCTTTGTGTTCTGTTAATTCATCTCACAGGGTTACATCTTTCCCTTCAAGAAGCCTTTCGCTAAGGCTGTTCTCGTGGAATGGAAAAAGTGATATTTGGAAGCCCATAGAGGGCTATGGTGAAAAAGGACATATCTTCCGTTAAAAACTGGAAAGAAGCTTTCTCAGAAAATGCTTTGTGTTCTGTAAATTCATCTCACAGAGTTACATCTTTCCCCTCAAGAAGCCTTTCGCAAAGGCTGTTCTTCTGGAATTGGCAAAGTGATATTTGGAAGCCCATAAATGGCTATGGTGAAAAAGGAAATATCTTCCGTTAAAAACTGGAAAAAAGCTTTCTGAGAAACTGCTTTGTGTTCTGTTAATTCATCTCCGAGAGTTACATCTTTCCCTTCAAGAAACCTATCGCTAAGGCTGTTCTTGTGGAATTGGCAAAGTGATATTTGGAAGCCCATAGAGGGCTATGGTGAAAAAGTCAATATCTTCCGTTAAAAACAGGAAAGAAGCTTTCTGAGAAACTGCTTTGTGCTCTGTTAATTCATCTCACAGAGTTACAGCTTTCCCCTCAAGAAACCTTTCTCTAAGACTGTTCTTGTGGAATTTGCAAAGTGATATTTGGAAGCCCTTAGAAGGCTATGGTGAAAAAGGACATATCTTCCGTTAAAAACTGGAAAGAAGCTTTCTGAGAAACTTCTTTGTGTTCTGTTAATTCATCTCACAGTGTTACATCTTTCCCTTCAAGAAGCCTTTCGCAAAGGCTGTTCTTCTGGTATTGGCAAATTGATATTTGGAAGCCCATAGAGGGCTATGGTGAAAAAGGAAATATCTTCCGTTAAAAACTGGAAAGAAGCTTTCTGAGAAACTGCTTTGTCTTCTTTTACTTCGTTTCATAGAGTTACATCTGTCCCTTCAAGAAGCCTTTCGCTAAGGTTGTTCTTGTGGAATTGGCAAAGTGATATTTGGAAGCCCATAGAGGGCTATGGTGAAAAAGGAAATATCTTCCGTTAAAAAGTGGAAAGAAGCTTTCTGAGAAACTGCTTTGTGTTCTGTTAATTCATCTCACTGAGTTACAGCTTTCCCCTCAAGAAACCTTTCTCTAAGACTGTTCTTGTGGAATTTGCAAAGTAATATTTGGAAGCCCGTAGAGGGCTATGGTGAAAAAAGCAATATCTTCCCTTAAAAACTGGAAAGAAGCTTTCTGAGAAACTGCTTTGTGTTCTGTTAATTCATCACAGAGTGTTACACCTTTCCCTTCAAGAAGGTTTTCTGTAAGGCTGTACTTGTGGAATTGGCAAAGTGATATTTGGAAGCCCATAGAGGGCTATGGTGAAAAAGGAAATATCTCCCGTTAAAAACTGGAAAGAAGCTTTCTGAGAAACTGCTTTGTGTTCTGTTAATTCATCTCCCAGAGTTACATCTTTCCCTTCAAGAAACCTTTCGCTAAGGCTTTTCTTGTGGAATTGGCAAAGTGATATTGGGAAGCCCCTAGAGGGCTCTGGTGATAAAGTCAATATCTTCCCTTAAAAACTGGAAAGAAGCTTTCTGAGAAAGTGCTTTGTGCTCTGTTAATTCATCTCACAGTGTTACAGCTTTCCCCTCAAGAAACCTTTCTCTAAGACTGTTCTTGTGGAATTTACAAAGAGATATTTGGAAGCCCGTAGAGGGGTATGGTGAAAAAGGACATATCTTCCGTTAAAAACTGGAAAGAAGCTTTCTGAGAAACTGCTTTGTGTTCTGTTAACTCCTCTCAAAGAGTTACATCTTTCCCTTCAAGAAGTCTTTCGCTAAGGCTCCTCTGGTGGAATGGGCAAAGTGATATTTGGAAGCCCATAGACGGCTATGGTGAAAAAGGAAATATCTCCCGTTAAAAGCTAGAAAGAAGCTTTCTGAGAAACTGCTTTGCGTTCTTCTACTTCATCTCATACTGTTACATCTTTCCCTTCAAGAAGCCTTTCGCTAAGTCTGTTCTTGTGGAATTTGCAAATTGATATTTGGAACCCCTAGAGGGCTATGGTGAAAAAGGACATATCTTCCGTTAAAAACTGGAAAGAAGCTTTCTGAGAAACTGCTTTGGTTCTGTTAATTCATCACAGAGTGTTACATCTTTCCCTTCAAGAAGCTTTTCTGTAAGGCTGTTCTTGTGGAATTGGCAGCGTGATATTTGGAAGTCCATATAGGGCTATGGTGAAAAAGGAAATATCTCCCGTTAAAAACTGGAAAGGAGCTTTCTGAGAAACTGCTTTGTGTTCTGTTAATTCATCTCACAGGGTTACATCTTTCCCTTCAAGAAGTCTTTCGCTAAGGCTGTTCTCGTGGAATTGACAAAGTGATATTTGGAAGCCCATAGAGGGCTATGGTGAAAAAGGAAATATCTCCCGTTAAAAACTGGAAAAATGTTTTCTCAGAGACTGCTTTGTGTTCTGTTAGTTCATCTCAAAGAGTTACATCATTCCCTTCAAGAAGCCTTTCGCTAAGACTGTTCTTGTGGAATTTGGAAAGTGATATTTAGAAGCCCTTAGAGGGCTATGGTGAAAAAGGACATATCTTCCGTTAAAAACTGGAAAGAAGCTTTCTTGGAAACTGATTTGTGTTCTGTTAATTCATCTCACAGAGTGACATCTTTCTCTTCAAGAAGCCTTTCGCTAAGGCTGTTCTTGTGGAATTGGCAAAGTGATATTTAGAAGCCCATAGAGGGCTATGGTGAAAAAGTCAGTATCTTCCCTTAAAAACAGGAAAGAAGCTTTCTTAGAAACTGCTTTGTGCTCTGTTAACTCATCTCACAGAGTTACAGCTTTCCCCTCAAGAAATCTTTCTCTAAGACTGTTCTCGTGGAATTTGCAAAGAGATATTTGGAAGCCCATAGAGGGCTACGGAGAAAAAGTACATAACTTCCCTTAAAAACTGGAAAGAAGCTTTCTTAGAAACTGCTTTGTGTTCTGTTAGTCTATCTCCCAGAGTTACATCTTTCCCTTCAAGAAGCCTTTCGCTAAGACTCTTCTTGTGGAATTTGCAAATTGATATTTGGAAGCCCATAGAGGGCTATGGTGAAAAAGGACATATCTTCCGTTAAAAACTGGAAAGAAGCTTTCTGAGAAACTGCTTTGTGTTCTGTTAATTCATCACAGAGTGTTACATCTTTCCCTTCAAGAAGCTTTTCTGTAAGGCTGTTCTTGTGGAATTGGCAGCGTGATATTTGGAAGTCCATATAGGGCTATGGTGAAAAAGGAAATATCTCCCGTTAAAAACTGGAAAGAAGCTTTCTGAGAAACTGTTTTGTGTTCTGTTAATTCATCTCACAGGGTTACATCTTTCCCTTCAAGAAGCCTTTCGCTAAGGCTGTTCTTGTGGAATTGGCAAAGTGATATTTGGAAGCCCATAGAGGGCTATGGTGAAAAAGGAAATATCTCCCGTTAAAAACTGTAAAGAAGCTTTCTGAGAAACTGCTTTGTGTTCTGTTAATTCACCTCCCAGAGTTACATCTTTCCCTTCAAGAAACCTTTCGCTAAGGCTGTTCTTGTGGAATTGGCAAGGTGATATTTGGAAGCCCCTAGAGGGCTATGGTGATAAAGTCAATATCTTCCCTTAAAAACTGGAAAGAAGCTTTCTGAGAAACTGCTTTGTGCTCTGTTAATTCATCTCACAGAGTTACAGCTTTCCCCTCAAGAAACCTTTCTCTAAGTCTGTTCTTGTGGAATTTGCAAAGTGATATTTGGAAGCCCATAGAGGGCTACAGTGTAAAAGTACTTATCTTCCGTTAAAAACTGGAGATAAGCTTTCTTAGAAACTGCTTTGTGTTCTGTTAATTCCTCTCACAGAGTTACATCTTTCCCTTCAAGAAGCCTTTCGCTAAGGCTGTTCTCGTGGAATTGACAAAGTGATATTTGGAAGCCCATAGAGGGCTATGGTGAAAAAGTCAATATCTTCCCTTAAAAACTGGAAAGAAGCTTTCTGAGAAACTGCTTTGTACTCTGTTAATTCCTCTCACAGAGTTACAGGTTTCCCCTCAAGAAACTTTTCTCTAAGGCTGTTCTTGTGGAATTTGCAAAGTGATGTTTGGAAGCCCGTAGAGGGCTATGGTGAAAAAGACATATCTCCCCTTAAAAACTGGAAAGAAGCTTTCTGAGAAACTCCTTTGCGTTCTGTTAATTTATCTCACAGAGTTACGTCTTTCCCTTCAAGAAGCCTTTCGCTAAGGCTGTCTGTGGATTTGGCAAAGTGATATTTGGAAGCCCATAGAGGGCTATGGGGAAAAGTCAATATCTTCCCTTAAAAACTGGAAATAAGCTTTCTGAGAATCTGCTTTGTGTTCTGTAAATTCATCTACTGAGTTACATCTTTCCCTTCAAGAAGCCATTCGCAAAGGCTGTTCTTCTGGAATTGGCAAAGTGATATTTGGACTCCCATAGAGGGCTATGGTGAAAAAGGAAATATCTTCTGTTAAAAACTGGAAAGAAGATTTCTGAGAAACTGCTTTGTGTTCTGTTAATTCGTCTCACAGAGTTACATCTTTCCCTTCAAGAAGCCTTTCGCTAAGACTGTTCTGTGGATTTGGCAAAGTGATATTTGGAAGCCCATAGAGCGCTATGGTGAAAAAGGAATTATCTCCCGTTAAAGACTGGAAAGAAGCTTTCTGAGAAACTGCTTTGTGTTCTGTTAATGAATCTCACAGAATTACATCTTTCCCTTTAAGAAGCCTTTCGCTAAGGCTGTTCTTGTGGAATTGGCAAAGTGATATTTGGAAGCCCATAGAGGGCTATGGTGATAAAGGAAATATCTTCCGTTAAACACTGGAAAGAAGCTTTCTCAGAAACTGCTTTGTATTCTTTTACTTCATCTCATAGAGTTACATCATTCCATTCAAGAAGCCTTTTGCTAACGCTCTTCTTGTGGAATTTGCAAAGTGATATTTGGAAGCCCATAGAGGGCTATGGTGAAAAAGACATATCTCCCATTCAAAAATGGAAAGAAGCTTTCTGATAAACTGCTTAGTGTTCTGTTAATTCATCTCACAGAGTTACAGATTTACCCTAAAGAAGCATTTCTCTAAGACTGTTCTTGTGGAATTTGCAAAGTGATATTTTGAAGCCCGTTGAGGGCTTTGGTGAAAAAGGAAATATCTTCCCTTAAACACTGGAAAGAAGCTTTCTGAGAAACTGCTTTGTGTTCTGTTAATTCATCTCACAGAGTTACATCTTTCCCTTCAAGAAGACTTTCGCTAAGGCTCTTCTTGTGGATTTGGCAAAGTGATATTTGGAAGCCCATAGAGGGCTCTGGTGAAAAAGGAATTATCTCCCGTTAAAAACTGAAAAGAAGCTTTGTGAGAAACTGCTTTGTGTTCTGTTAATTCATCTCACACAGTTACATCTTTCCCTTCAAGAAGCCTTTCGCTAAGGCTGTTCTTGTGGAATTGGCAAAGTGATATTTGGAAGCCTATAGAGGGCTATGGTGATAAAGGAAATATATTCCGTTAAAAACTGGAAAGAAGTTTTCTTAGAAACTGCTTTGTGTTCTCTTAATTCATCTCACAGGGTTACATCTTTCCATTCAAGAATCCTTTCGCTAAGACTCTTCTTGTGGAATATGCAAATTGATATTTGGAAGCCCAAAGAGGGCAATATTGAAAAAGGACATATCTTCCTTTAAAAACTGGAAAGAAGCTTTCTGAGAAACTGTTTTGTGTTCCGTAAATTCATCTCACAGAGTTACGTCTTTCCCTTAAAGACGCCTATCGCTAAGGCTGTTCTTGTGGAATTGGCATAGTGATATTTGGAATCCCATAGAGGGCTATGGTGAAAAAGGAAATATCTTCCGTTAAAAACTGGAAGGAAGCTTTCTGAGAAAATGCTTTGTGTTCTTTTAATTCATCTCATAGAGTTACATCTTTCCCTTAAAGAAGCCTTTCGCTAAGGCTGTTCTTGTGGAATTTGCAACGTGATATTAGGAAGCCCTTAGAGGGCTTTGGTGAAAAAGACATATCTCCCGTTAAAAACTGAAAAGAAGCTTTCTGAGAAACTGCTTTGTGTTCTGTTAATTCATCACAGAGTGTTACATCTTTCCCTTCAAGAAGCTTTTCTGTAAGGCTGTTCTTGTGGAATTGGCAACGTGATATTTAGAAGTCTATATACGGATATGGTGAAAAAGGAAATATCTTCCGTTAAATACTGGAAAGAAGCTTTCTGAGAAACTGCTTTGTGTTCTGTTAATTCATCTCACAGGGTTACATCTTTCCCTTCAAGAAGCCTTTCGCTAAGGCTGTTCTCGTGGAATGGAAAAAGTGATATTTGGAAGCCCATAGAGGGCTATGGTGAAAAAGGACATATCTTCCGTTAAAAACTGGAAAGAAGCTTTCTCAGAAAATGCTTTGTGTTCTGTAAATTCATCTCACAGAGTTACATCTTTCCCCTCAAGAAGCCTTTCGCAAAGGCTGTTCTTCTGGAATTGGCAAAGTGATATTTGGAAGCCCATAAATGGCTATGGTGAAAAAGGAAATATCTTCCGTTAAAAACTGGAAAAAAGCTTTCTGAGAAACTGCTTTGTGTTCTGTTAATTCATCTCTGAGAGTTACATCTTTCCCTTCAAGAAACCTATCGCTAAGGCTGTTCTTGTGGAATTGGCAAAGTGATATTTGGAAGCCCATAGAGGGCTATGGTGAAAAAGTCAATATCTTCCGTTAAAAACAGGAAAGAAGCTTTCTGAGAAACTGCTTTGTGCTCTGTTAATTCATCTCACAGAGTTACAGCTTTCCCCTCAAGAAACCTTTCTCTAAGACTGTTCTTGTGGAATTTGCAAAGTGATATTTGGAAGCCCTTAGAAGGCTATGGTGAAAAAGGACATATCTTCCGTTAAAAACTGGAAAGAAGCTTTCTGAGAAACTTCTTTGTGTTCTGTTAATTCATCTCACAGTGTTACATCTTTCCCTTCAAGAAGCCTTTCGCAAAGGCTGTTCTTCTGGTATTGGCAAATTGATATTTGGAAGCCCATAGAGGGCTATGGTGAAAAAGGAAATATCTTCCGTTAAAAACTGGAAAGAAGCTTTCTGAGAAACTGCTTTGTCTTCTTTTACTTCGTTTCATAGAGTTACATCTGTCCCTTCAAGAAGCCTTTCGCTAAGGTTGTTCTTGTGGAATTGGCAAAGTGATATTTGGAAGCCCATAGAGGGCTATGGTGAAAAAGGAAATATCTTCCGTTAAAAAGTGGAAAGAAGCTTTCTGAGAAACTGCTTTGTGTTCTGTTAATTCATCTCACTGAGTTACAGCTTTCCCCTCAAGAAACCTTTCTCTAAGACTGTTCTTGTGGAATTTGCAAAGTAATATTTGGAAGCCCGTAGAGGGCTATGGTGAAAAAAGCAATATCTTCCCTTAAAAACTGGAAAGAAGCTTTCTGAGAAACTGCTTTGTGTTCTGTTAATTCATCACAGAGTGTTACACCTTTCCCTTCAAGAAGGTTTTCTGTAAGGCTGTACTTGTGGAATTGGCAAAGTGATATTTGGAAGCCCATAGAGGGCTATGGTGAAAAAGGAAATATCTCCCGTTAAAAACTGGAAAGAAGCTTTCTGAGAAACTGCTTTGTGTTCTGTTAATTCATCTCCCAGAGTTACATCTTTCCCTTCAAGAAACCTTTCGCTAAGGCTTTTCTTGTGGAATTGGCAAAGTGATATTGGGAAGCCCCTAGAGGGCTCTGGTGATAAAGTCAATATCTTCCCTTAAAAACTGGAAAGAAGCTTTCTGAGAAAGTGCTTTGTGCTCTGTTAATTCATCTCACAGTGTTACAGCTTTCCCCTCAAGAAACCTTTCTCTAAGACTGTTCTTGTGGAATTTACAAAGAGATATTTGGAAGCCCGTAGAGGGGTATGGTGAAAAAGGACATATCTTCCGTTAAAAACTGGAAAGAAGCTTTCTGAGAAACTGCTTTGTGTTCTGTTAACTCCTCTCAAAGAGTTACATCTTTCCCTTCAAGAAGTCTTTCGCTAAGGCTCCTCTGGTGGAATGGGCAAAGTGATATTTGGAAGCCCATAGACGGCTATGGTGAAAAAGGAAATATCTCCCGTTAAAAGCTAGAAAGAAGCTTTCTGAGAAACTGCTTTGCGTTCTTCTACTTCATCTCATACTGTTACATCTTTCCCTTCAAGAAGCCTTTCGCTAAGTCTTTTCTTGTGGAATTTGCAAATTGATATTTGGAACCCCTAGAGGGCTATGGTGAAAAAGGACATATCTTCCGTTAAAAACTGGAAAGAAGCTTTCTGAGAATCTGCTTTGGTTCTGTTAATTCATCACAGAGTGTTACATCTTTCCCTTCAAGAAGCTTTTCTGTAAGGCTGTTCTTGTGGAATTGGCAGCGTGATATTTGGAAGTCCATATAGGGCTATGGTGAAAAAGGAAATATCTCCCGTTAAAAACTGGAAAGGAGCTTTCTGAGAAACTGCTTTGTGTTCTGTTAATTCATCTCACAGGGTTACATCTTTCCCTTCAAGAAGTCTTTCGCTAAGGCTGTTCTCGTGGAATTGACAAAGTGATATTTGGAAGCCCATAGAGGGCTATGGTGAAAAAGGAAATATCTCCCGTTAAAAACTGGAAAAATGTTTTCTCAGAGACTGCTTTGTGTTCTGTTAGTTCATCTCAAAGAGTTACATCATTCCCTTCAAGAAGCCTTTCGCTAAGACTGTTCTTGTGGAATTTGGAAAGTGATATTTAGAAGCCCTTAGAGGGCTATGGTGAAAAAGGACATATCTTCCGTTAAAAACTGGAAAGAAGCTTTCTTGGAAACTGATTTGTGTTCTGTTAATTCATCTCACAGAGTGACATCTTTCTCTTCAAGAAGCCTTTCGCTAAGGCTGTTCTTGTGGAATTGGCAAAGTGATATTTAGAAGCCCATAGAGGGCTATGGTGAAAAAGTCAGTATCTTCCCTTAAAAACAGGAAAGAAGCTTTCTTAGAAACTGCTTTGTGCTCTGTTAACTCATCTCACAGAGTTACAGCTTTCCCCTCAAGAAATCTTTCTCTAAGACTGTTCTCGTGGAATTTGCAAAGAGATATTTGGAAGCCCATAGAGGGCTACGGAGAAAAAGTACATAACTTCCCTTAAAAACTGGAAAGAAGCTTTCTTAGAAACTGCTTTGTGTTCTGTTAGTCTATCTCCCAGAGTTACATCTTTCCCTTCAAGAAGCCTTTCGCTAAGACTCTTCTTGTGGAATTTGCAAATTGATATTTGGAAGCCCATAGAGGGCTATGGTGAAAAAGGACATATCTTCCGTTAAAAACTGGAAAGAAGCTTTCTGAGAAACTGCTTTGTGTTCTGTTAATTCATCACAGAGTGTTACATCTTTCCCTTCAAGAAGCTTTTCTGTAAGGCTGTTCTTGTGGAATTGGCAGCGTGATATTTGGAAGTCCATATAGGGCTATGGTGAAAAAGGAAATATCTCCCGTTAAAAACTGGAAAGAAGCTTTCTGAGAAACTGTTTTGTGTTCTGTTAATTCATCTCACAGGGTTACATCTTTCCCTTCAAGAAGCCTTTCGCTAAGGCTGTTCTTGTGGAATTGGCAAAGTGATATTTGGAAGCCCATAGAGGGCTATGGTGAAAAAGGAAATATCTCCCGTTAAAAACTGTAAAGAAGCTTTCTGAGAAACTGCTTTGTGTTCTGTTAATTCACCTCCCAGAGTTACATCTTTCCCTTCAAGAAACCTTTCGCTAAGGCTGTTCTTGTGGAATTGGCAAGGTGATATTTGGAAGCCCCTAGAGGGCTATGGTGATAAAGTCAATATCTTCCCTTAAAAACTGGAAAGAAGCTTTCTGAGAAACTGCTTTGTACTCTGTTAATTCCTCTCACAGAGTTACAGGTTTCCCCTCAAGAAACTTTTCTCTAAGGCTGTTCTTGTGGAATTTGCAAAGTGATGTTTGGAAGCCCGTAGAGGGCTATGGTGAAAAAGACATATCTCCCCTTAAAAACTGGAAAGAAGCTTTCTGAGAAACTCCTTTGCGTTCTGTTAATTTATCTCACAGAGTTACGTCTTTCCCTTCAAGAAGCCTTTCGCTAAGGCTGTTCTTCTGGAATTGGCAAAGTGATATTTGGAAGCCCATAGAGGGCTATGGTGAAAAAGGAAATATCTTCCGTTAAAAACTGGAAAGAAGCTTTCTGAGAAACTGCTTTGTGTTCTGCTAATTCATCTCACAGAGTTACATTTTCCTCTCAAGAAGCCTTTCGCAGGGCGGAGCAAGATGGCCGAATAGGAACAGCTCCAGTCTCCAACTCCCAGCGCGAACGACACAGAAGACCGGTGATTTCTGCATTTTCAACTGAGGTACTGGGTTCATCTCACTGGGGAGTGCCAGACGATCGGTGCTGCTCAGCTGCTGCAGCCCGACCAGCGAGAGCTGAAGCAGGGCGAGGCATTACCTCACCTGGAAAGCACAAGGGCGAAGGGAATCCCTTTTCCTAGCCAGGGGAACTGAGACACACAACACCTGGAAAATCGGGTAACTCCCACCCCAAAACTGCGCTTTAAGCAAACAGGCACACCAGGAGATCATATCCCACACCTGGCCGGGAGGGTCCCACACCCACGGAGCCTCCCTCATTGCTAGCACAGCAATCTGTGATCTACCGGCAAGGCAGCAGCGAGGCTGGGTGAGGGGCGCCCACCATTGCTGAGGCTTAAGTAGGTAAACAAAGCTGCTGCGAAGCTCGAACTGGGTGGAGCTCACAGCAGCTCAAGGAAACCTGCCTGTCTCTGTAGACTCCACCTCTGGGGACAGGGCACAGTAAATAATAACAAACGCAGCAGCTCTGCAGACGCAAACGACTCTGTCTGACAGCTTTGAAGAGAGCAGTGGATCTCCCAACACGGAGGTTGAGATCTGAGAAGGGACAGACTCCCTGCTCAAGTGGGTCCCTGACCCCTGAGTAGCCTAACTGGGAGACATCCCCAACTAGGGAAAGTCTGACACCCCACACCTCACAGGGTGGAGTACACCCCTGAGAGGAAGCTTTCAAAGCAAGAATCAGACAGGTACACTCGCTGTTCAGAAATATTCTATCTTCTGCAGCCTCTGCTGCTGATATCCAGGCAAACAGGGTCTGGAGTGGACCTCAAGCAATCTCCTACAGCTACAATCTACAGCTGAGGATCCTGACTGTTAGAAGGAAAGCTATCAAACAGGAAGGACACCTACACCAAAACCCCATCAGTACATTACCATCATCAAAGACCAGAGGCAGATAAAACCACAAAGATGGGGAAAAAGCAGGGCAGAAAAGCTGGGAATTCAAAAAATAAGAGCGCATCTCCCCCAGCAAAGGAGCGCAGCTCATCGCCAGCAACGGATCAAAGCTGGACGGAGAATGACTTCGATGAGATGAGAGAAGAAGGCTTCAGTCCATCAAATTTCTCAGAGCTAAAGGAGGAATTATGTACCCAGCGCAAAGAAACTAAAAATCTTGAAAAAAAAGTGGAAGAATTGATGGCTAGAGTAATTAATGCAGAGAAGCTCACAAACGAAATGAAAGAGACGAAAACCATGGCACGAGAAATATGTGACAAATGCACAAGCTTCAGTAACCAACTCGATCAACAGGAAGAAAGAATGTCAGCGATGGAGGATCAAATGAATGAAATGAAGTGAGAAGAGAAACCAAAAGAAAAAAGAAGAAAAAGAAATGAACAAAGCCTGCAAGAAGTATGGGATTATGTAAAAAGACCAAATCTACGTCTGATTGGGGTGCCTGAAAGTGAGGGGGAAAATGGAACCAAGTTGGAAAACACTCTTCAGGATATCATCCAGGAGAACTTCCCCAACCTAGTAGGGAAGGCCAACATTCAAATCCAGGAAATACAGAGAACGCCACAAAGATACTCCTCGAGAAGAGCAACTCCAAGACACATAATTGCCAGATTCAACAAAGTTGAAATGAAGGAAAAAATCTTAAGGGCAGCCAGAGAGAAAGGTCGGGTTACCCACAAAGGGAAGCCCATCAGACTAACAGCAGATCTCTCGGCAGAAACTCTTCAAGCCAGAAGAGAGTGGGGGTCAATATTCAACATTCTTAAAGAAAAGAATTTTAAACCCAGGATTTTATATCCAGCCAAACTAAGTTTCATAAGTGAAGGAGAAATAAAATCCTTTACAGATAAGCAAATGCTTAGGGATTTTGTCACCACTAGGCCTGCCTTACAAGAGACCCTGAAGGAAGCACTAAACATGGAAAGGAACAACCGGTACCAGCCATTGCAAAAACATGCCAAAATGTAAAGACCATCAAGGCTAGGAAGAAACTGCATCAACTAACGAGCAAAATAACCAGTTAATATCATCATGGCTGGATCAAGTTCACACATAACAATCTTAACCTTAAATGTAAATGGACTAAATGCTCCAATTAAAAGACACAGACTGGCAAACTGGATAAAGAGTCAAGACCCATCAGTCTGCTGTATTCTGGAGACCCATCTCACACGCAGAGACATACATAGGCTCAAAATAAAGGGATGGAGGAAGATTTACCAAGCAAATGGAGAACAAAAAAAAGCGGGGGTTGCAATACTAGTCTCTGATAAAACAGACTTTAAACCATCAAAGATCAAAAGAGACAAAGAAGGCCATTACATAATGGTAAAGGGATCAATTCAACAGGAAGAGCTAACTATCCTAAATATATATGCACCCAATACAGGAGCACCCAAATTCATAAAGCAAGTCCTTAGAGACTTACAAAGAGACTTAGACTCCCATACAATAATAATGGGAGACTTCAACACTCCACTGTCAACATTAGACAGATCAACGAGACAGAAAGTTAACAAGGAGATCCAGGAATTGAACTCATCTCTGCAGCAAGCAGACCTAATAGACATCTATAGAACTCTCCACCCCAAATCAACAGAATATACATTCTTCTCAGCACCACATCGTACTTACTCCAAAATTGACCACGTAATTGGAAGTAAAGCACTCCTCAGCAAATGTACAAGAACAGAAATTATAACAAACTGTCTCTCAGACCACAGTGCAATCAAATTAGAACTCAGGACTAAGAAACTCAATCAAAACCGCACAACTACATGGAAACTGAACAACCTGCTCCTGAATGACTACTGGGTACATAACGAAATGAAGGCAGAAATAAAGATGTTCTTTGAAACCAATGAGAACAAAGATACAACATACCAGAATCTCTGGGACACATTTAAAGCAGTGTGTAGAGGGAAATTTATAGCACTAAATGCCCACAAGAGAAAGCAGGAAAGATCTAAAATTGACACTCTAACATCGCAATTAAAAGAACTAGAGAAGCAAGAGCAAACACATTCGAAAGCTAGCAGAAGGCAAGAAATAACTAAGATCAGAGCAGAACTGAAGGAGATAGAGACACAAAAAACCCTCCAAAAAATCAATGAATCCAGGAGTTGGTTTTTTGAAAAGATCAACAAAATTGACAGACCACTAGCAAGACTAATAAAGAAGAAAAGAGAGAAGAATCAAATCGACGCAATTAAAAATGATAAAGGGGATATCACCACCGACCCCACAGAAATACAAACTACCATCAGAGAATACTATAAACACCTCTACGCAAATAAACTGGAAAATCTAGAAGAAATGGATAATTTCCTGGACACTTACACTCTTCCAAGACTAAACCAGGAAGAAGTTGAATCCCTGAATAGACCAATAGTAGGCTCTGAAATTGAGGCAATAATTAATAGCCTACCAACCAAAAAAAGTCCAGGACCAGATGGATTCACAGCTGAATTCTACCAGAGGTACAAGGAGGAGCTGGTACCATTCCTTCTGAAGCTATTCCAATCAATAGAATAAGAGGGAATCCTCCCTAACTCATTTTGTGAGGCCAACATCGTCCTGATACCATAGCCTGGCAGAGACACAACAAAAAAAGAGAATTTTAGACCAATATCCCTGATAAACATCGATGCAAAAATCCTCAATAAAATACTGGCAAACCGGATTCAGCAGCACATCAAAAAGCTTATCCACCATGATCAAGTGGGCTTCATCCCTGGGATGCAAGGCTGGTTCAACATTCGCAAATCAATAAACATAATCCAGCATATAAACAGAACCAAAGACAAGAACCACATCATTATCTCAATAGATGCAGAAAAGGCTTTTGACAAAATTCAACAGCCCTTCATGCTAAAAACGCTCAATAAATTCGGTATTGATGGAACGTACCTCAAAATCATAAGAGCTATTTATGACAAACCCACAGCCAATATCATACTGAATGGGCAAAAACTGGAAAAATTCCCTTTGAAAACTGGCACAAGACAGGGATGCCCTCTCTCACCACTCCTATTCAACATAGTGTTGGAAGTTCTGGCTAGGGCAATCAGGCAAGAGAAAGAAATCAAGGGGATTCAGTTAGGAAAAGAAGAAGTCAAATTGTCCCTGTTTGCAGATGACATGATTGTATATTTAGAAAACCCCATTGTCTCAGCCCAAAATCTCCTTAAGCTGATAAGCAACTTCAGCAAAGTCTCAGGATACAAAATTAATGTGCAAAAATCACAAGCATTCTTATACACCAGTGACAGTCAAACAGAGAGCCAAATCAGGAATGAACTTCCATTCACAATTGCTTCAAAGAGAATAAAATACCTAGGAATCCAACTTACAAGGGATGTAAAGGAGCTCTTCAAGGAGAACTACAAACCACTGCTCAGTGAAATCAAAGAGGACACAAACAAATGGAAGAACATACCATGCTCATGGATAGGAAGAATCAATATCGTGAAAATGGCCATACTGCCCAAGGTAATTTATAGATTCAATGCCATCCCCATCAAGCTACCAATGAGGTTCTTCACAGAATTGGAAGAAACTGCTTTAAAGTTCATATGGAACCAAAAAAGAGCCCACATCTCCCAGACAATCCTAAGTCAAAAGAACAAAGCTGGAGGCATCACGCTACCTGACTTCAAACTATACTACAAGGCTACAGTAACCAAAACAGCATGGTATTGGTACCAAAACAGAGATATAGACCAATGGAACAGAACAGAGTCCTCCGAAATCATACCACACATCTACAGCCATCTGATCTTTGACAAACCTGAGAGAAACAAGAAATGGGGAAAGGATTCCCTATTTAATAAATGGTGCTGGGAAAATTGGCTAGCCATAAGTAGAAAGCTGAAACTGGATCCTTTCCTTACTCCTTATACGAAAATTAATTCAAGATGGATTAGAGACTTAAATGTTAGACCTAATACCATAAAAATCCTAGAGGAAAACCTAGGTAGTACCATTCAGGACATAGGCATGGGCAAAGACTTCATGTCTAAAACACCAAAAGCAACGGCAGCAAAAGCCAAAATTGACAAATGGGATCTCATTAAACTAAAGAGCTTCTGCACAGCAAAAGAAACTACCATCAGAGTGAACAGGCAGCCTACAGAATGGGAGAAAATTTTTGCAATCTACTCATCTGACAAATGGCTAATATCCAGAACCTACAAGGAACTCAAACAAATTTACAAGAAAAAAACAAACAACCCCATCAAAAAGTGGGCAAAGGATATCAACAGACATTTCTCAAAAGAAGACATTCATACAGCTAACAGACACATGAAAAAATGCTCATCATCACTGGCCATCAGAGAAATGCAAATCAAAACCACAATGAGATACCATCTCACACCAGTTAGAATGGCGATCATTCAAAAGTCAGGAAACAACAGGTGCTGGAGAGGATGTGGAGAAATAGGAACACTTTTACACTGTTGGTGGGATTGTAAACTAGTTCAACCATTATGGAAAACAGTATGGCGATTCCTCAAGGATCTAGAACTAGATGTACCATATGACCCAGCCATCCCATTACTAGGTATATACCCAAAGGATTATAAATTATGCTGCTATAAAGACACATGCACACGTATGTTTATCGCAGCACTATTCACAATAGCAAAGACTTGGAATCAACCCAAATGTCCATCAGTGACAGAGTGGATTAAGAAAATGTGGCACATATACACCATGGAATACTATGCAGCCATAAAAAAGGATGAGTTTGTGTCCTTTGTAGGGACATGGATGCAGCTGGAAACCATCATTCTTAGCAAACTATCACAAGAACAGAAAACCAAACACCGCATGTTCTCACTCATAGGTGGGAACTGAACAATGAGATCACTTGGACTCGGGAAGGGGAACATCACACACCGGGGCCTATCATGGGGAGGCGGGAGGGGGGAGGGATTGCATTGGGAGTTATACCTTATGTAAATGAGGGGTTGATGGGTGCAGCACACCAACATGGCACAAGTATACATATGTAGCAAACCTGCACGTTGTGCAAATGTACCCTACAACTTGAAGTTTAATAATAATAAATAAATTAAAAAAAAAAAACGGTAAAGAAGCTTTCAGAGAAACTGCTTCCTGTTGTGTTAATTCATCTCACAGAGTTACACCTTTCCCCTCAAGAAGCCTTTCGCTAAGACAGTTCTTGTGGAATTTTCAAAGTGATATTTGGAAGCCCATAGAGGGGTATGGAGAAAAAGGAAATATCTTCCGTTAAAAACTGGAAAGAAGCTTTCTGAGAAACTGCTTTGTGTTCTGCTAATTCATCTCACAGAGTTAAATCTTTCCCCTTAAGAAGCCTTTCGCTAAGACTGCTCTTTTTGTATTGTCAAAGTGATATTTGGAAGCCCATAGAGGGCTATGGTAAAAAAGGAAATATCTTCCATTAAAAACTGGAAAGAAACTTTCTGATAAACTGCTTTGTGTTCTGCTAATTCATCTCACGGAGTTACATCTTTCCCCTTAAGAAGCCTTTTGCTAAGACTGTTTTTGTTGTATTGGCAAAGTGATATTTGGAAGCCCTCAGAAGGCTATGGTGAAAAGGAAATATCTTCAGTTAAAAACTGGAAAGAAGCATTCTGAGAAACTGCCTTGGGTTCTGCTAATTCACCTCACAGAGTTACAGCTTTCCTTCAAGAAGACTTTCACTAAGACTGTTCTTGTGGAATTTGCAAAGTGTTATTTGGAAGCCCATAGAGGGCTATGATGAAAAAGGAAATATCTTCAGTTAAAAACTGAAAAGAAGCATTCTGAGAAACTGCCTTGTGTTCTGTTAATTCATCTCACAGAGTTACAGCTTTCCCCTCAAGAGTCCTTTCTCTAAGGCTGTTCTTCTGGAATTTGCAAAGTGATATTTGTAAGCCCATAGAGCGCTATGGTGAAAAAGGGAATATCTTCAGTTAAAAACTGGAACGAAGCTTTCTGAGAAAGTGCTTTGTGTTCTGCTAATTCATCTCAGACAGTTACAGCTTTCCCTTCAAGAAGCCTTTCGCTAAGGCTGTTCTTGTGGAATTAGGAAAGTGATATTTGGAACCCCATAGAGGGCTACGGTGAAAAAGGAAATATCTTCAGTTAAAAACTGGAAAGAAGCTTTCTGAGAAACTGCTTTGTGTTCTGTTAATTAATCTCACAGAGTTACAGCTTTCCCCTCAAGAAGCCTTTCGCTAAGACTGTTCTTGTGGAATTTTCAATGTGATATTTGGAAATCCATAGAGCGCTATAATGAAACAGGAAATGTCTTCAGTTAAAAACTGGAAAGAAGCGTTCTGAGAAACTGCTTTGTGTTCTGTTAATTCATCTCACAGAGTTACAGCTTTCCCTTCAAGAAGCCTTTCGTTAAGGCTCTTCTTTTGGAATTTGCAAAGTGATATTTGGAAGCCCATAGAAGGCTATGGTGAAAAAGGAAATATCTCCCCTTAAAAACTGGAAAGAGGCTTTCTGAGAAACTGCTTTGTGTTCTGTTCATTCATCTCAGAGAGTTACAGCTTTCCCTTCAAGAAGCCTTTAGCTAGGGCTGTTCTTGTGGAATTGACAAAGTGTTATTTGGAAGCCCATAGAGGGCTATGGTGAAAAAGGAAATATCTTCCGTTAAAAACCGGAAAGAAGCTTTCTGAGAAACTGCTTTGTGTTCTGTTAATTCATCTCACAGAGTAACAGCTTTCCCTTCAGGAAAACTTTCTCTAAGACTGTTCTTGTGGAATTGGCAAAGTAATATTTGCAAGCCCGTAGAGGGCTATGGTAAAAAAGGAAATATCTTCCCTTAAAAACTGGAAAGAAGCTTTCTGAGAAACTGCTTTGTGTTCTGTTAATTCATCTCAAAGAGTTACATCTTTCCCCTCAAGAAGTCTTTCGCTAAGACTGTTCTTGTGGAATTTGCAAAGTGATATTTGGAAGCCCATAGAGGGCTATGGGGAAAAAGGAAATACCTTCCGTTATAAACTGGAAAAAAGCTTTCTGAGAATCTGCTTTGTGTTCTGTTAATTCATCTCACAGAGTTACAGTTTCCCCTCAAGAAGCCTTTCGCTAAGACTGTTCTTGTGGAATTTGCAAAGTGATATTTGGAAGCCAATAGAGGACTACGGTGAAAAAGGACATATCTTCCGTTAAAAACTGGAAAGAAGATTTCTGAGGAACTGCGTTGTGTTCTCTTAATTCATATCAGAGAGTTACAGCTTTCCCTTCAGGAAGCCTTTCGCTAAGACTGTTTTCGTGGAATTTGGAAAGTGATATTTGGAAGCCCATAGAGGGCTATGGTGAAAAAGGAAATAGATTCAGTTAAAAACTGGAAAGAAGCTTTCTGAGAAACTGCTTTGTGTTCTGTTAATTCATCTCACAGAGTTACAGCTTTCCCTTCAAGAAGCCTTTCGCTAAGACTGTTCTTGTGGAATTTGGAAAGTGATATTTGGAAGCCCCTAGAGGGCAATGGTGATAAAGGAAATATTTTCCGTTAAAAACGGGAAAGAAGCTTGCTGAGAAACTGCTCTGTGTTCTGTGAATTCACGTCACATAATTACAGCTTTCCCCTCAAGAACCTTTTCGCTAAGACTGTTTTGTGGAATTTGAAGAGTGATATTTGGAAGCCCTTAGAGGGCAATGGTGAAAAAGGAAATATCTTCAGTTGAAAACTGGAAAGAAACTTTATGAGAAACTGCTTTGTGTTCTGTGAATTCATCTCACTGAGTTACAGCTTTCTCCTCAAGAAGCCTTTCGCTAAGACTGTTCTTGTGGAATTTGCAATGTGATATTTGGAAGCCCATAGAGGGCATTGGTGAAAAAGGAAACATCTTAAGTTTAATACTGGAAAGAAGCTTTCTGAGAAACTGCACTCTGTTCTGCTAATTCATCTCACAGAGTTACATCTTTCCCCTCAAGAAGCCGTTCGCTAAGACTGTTCTTGTGGAATTTGCAAAGCGATATTTGGAAGCCCACAGAGGGCTATGGTGAAAAAGGAAATATCTTCAGTTAAAAACTGGAAAGAAGCTTTCTGACAAACTGCACTCTTTTCTCTTAATTCGTCTCACAGCGTTACAGATTTCCCCTCAAGAAGCCGTTGGCTAAGACTGTAGTTGTAGAATTTAAAGAGTGATATTTGGAATCCCATAGCGGGCAAAGGAGTAAAAGGAAACATCTTCAGTTAAAAACTGAAAAGAAGCTTTCTGACAAACTGCAGTGTTTTCTGTTAATTTATCTCACAGAGTTACATATTTCCCCTTAAGAAGCCTTTCGCTACGACTGTTCTTGTGGAATATGAAGAGTGATATTTGGTAGCCCATAGAGGGCAATGGTGAAAAAGTAAATATCTTCAGTTAAAAACTGGAAAGACGCTTTCTGAGAAACTGCTTTGTGTTCTGTGAATTCATCTCACAGAGTTACAGCTTTCCCCTCAAGAAGACTTTCACTAAGACTGTTCTTGTAAAATTTGAAGAGTGATACATGGAAGCCCATAGAGGGCAATGGTGAGAAAGGAAACATCTTCAGTTTAAAACTGGAAAGAATCTTTCTGAGAAACCGCACTCTGTTCTGTTAATTCATCTCACAGAGTTACATCTTTCCCCTAAAGAAGCCGTTCGCTAAGACTGTTTTTGTGGAATTTGCATAGTGATATTTGGAAGCCCATAGAGGGATATGGTGAAAAAGGAAATATTTTCAGTTAAAAACTGGAAAGAAGCTTTCGGAGAAACTGGACTCTGTTTTGTTAATTCGTCTCACAGAATTACAGCTTTCCCCTTAAGAATCCTTTCAATAAGACTGTTCTTGTGGAATTTGAAGAGTGATATTTGGTAGCCCATATAGGACAATGGTGAAAAAGGAAATATCTTCAGTTAAAAACTGGAAAGAATCTTTCTAAGAAACTGCTTTGTGTTCTGTGAATTCATCTTACAGAGTTACAGCTTTCCCCTCAAGAAGCCTTTCGCTAAGACTGTTCTTGTGGAATTTGAAGAGTGATATATGGAAGCCCATAGAGGGCAATGGTGAAAAAGGAAACATCTGCAGTTTAAAACTGGAAAGAAGCATTCTGAGTAACTGCACTCTGTTCTGTTAATTCATCTAATAGAGTGACATCTTTCCCCTCAGGAACCCGTTCGCCAAGACTGTTCTTGTGGAATTTGCAAAGCGATAATCGGAAGCCCATGGAGGGCTATGGTGAAAAAGGAAAAATCTATAGTTAAAAACTGGAAAGAAGCTTTCTGAGAAACTGCACTCTGATCTGTTACTTCGTCTCACAGAGTTACATCTTTCCCCTCAAGAAGCCTTTCACTAAGACTGTTCTTGTGGAATTTGCAAAGCGATAATTGGAAGCCCATAGAGAACAATGGTGAAAAAGGAAATATCTTCAGTTAAAAACTGGAAAGAAGCTTTCTGAGAAACTGCACTCTGTTCTGTTAATTGGTCTCACAGAGTACAGCTTTCCACTCAAGAAGCCTTTCGCTAAGACTGTTCTTGTGGAATTTGAAGAGTGATATTTGGTAGCCCATAGAGAACAACGGTGAAAAAGGAAGTATCTTCAGTTAAAAACTGGAAAGCAGCTTTCTGTGAAACTGCTTGGTGTTCTGTGAATTCATCTCACAGAGATACAGCTTTTCCCTCAAGAAGCCTTTCGCTAAGACTGTTCTTGTGGAATTTGCATAGCGATATTTTGAAGACTATAGAGTGCTATATTGAAAAACGAAACATCTTCAGTTAAAAACTGGAAAGAAGCTTGCTGAGAAACTGAAATCTGTTCTGTTAATTCGTCTCACAGAGTTACAACTTTCCCCTCAAGAAGCCGTTCGCTAAGACTGTTCTTGTGGAATTTACAAAGCGATATTTTGAAGACTATAGAGTGCTATGGTGAAAAAGGAAACATCTTCAGTTAAAAACTGGAAAGAAGCTTTCTGAGAAACTGAACTCTGTTCTGTTAATTCGTTTCACAGAGTTACAGCTTTCCCCTGAAGAAGCCTTTCGCTAAGACTGTTCTTTTAGGATTTGAAAAGTGATATTTTTAATCCCATAGATGGCAATGGTGAAAAAGGAAATATCTTCAGTTAAAAACTGGAAAGAAGCTTTCTGAGAAACTGCACTCTGTCCTGTTAATTCATCTCACAGAGTTACAGCTTTCCCTTCAAGAAGCCTTTCGCTAAGACTGTTCTTGTGGAAGTTGGAAAGTGATCTTTGGAAGCCCTTAGATAGCAAAGGTGAAAAAGTAAATATCTTCTGTTAAAAACTGGAAAGAAGCTTTCGAGGAAACTGCTCTGTGTTCTGTTAATTCATGTCACAGAATTACAGCTTTCCCCTCAAGAAGCCTTTCGCTAAGACTGTTCTTGTGGAATTTGAAGAGTGATATTTGGAAGCCCATAGAGGGCAAAGGTGAAAAAGGAAATATCTTCAGTTAAAAACTGGAAAGAATCTTTCTGACAAACTGCACTCTGTTCTGTTAATTCGTCTCACAGCATTACAGCTTTCCCCTCAAAAAGCCATTCGCTAAGACTGTACTTGTAGAATTTGAAGAGTGATATTTGGAATCCCATAGAGGGCAAAGGAGAAAAAGGAAACATCTTCAGTTAAAAACTGAAAAGAAGCTTTCTGACAAACTGCAGTGTTTTCTGTTAATTCATCTCACAGAGTTACATCTTTCCCCTTAAGAAGTCTTTCGCTAAGACTGTATTTGTGGAATATGAAGAGTGATATTTGGTAGCCCATAGAGGGCAATGGTGAAAAAGGAAATATCTTCAGTTAAAAACTGAAAAGAAGCTTTCTGACAGACTGCACTCTGTTCTGTGAATTCATCTCACAGAGTTACAGCTTTCCCCTCAAGAAGCCTTTTGCTAAGGCTGTTCTTGTGGAATTTGAAGAGTGATACTTGGAAGCCCATAGAGGGCAATGGTGAAAAATGAAATATCTTCAGTTAAAAACTGGAAAGAAGCTTTCTGAGAAACTTCTTTGTGTTCTGTGAATTCATCTCACAGAGTTACAGCTTTCCCCTCAAGAAGCCTTTCGCTAAGACTGTTCTTGTGGAATTTGCAAAGTAATATTTGGAAGCCCATAGAGGGCTATGGTGAATAAGGAAATATCTTCTGTAAAAAACTGCAAAGAAGCTTTCTGAAAAACTGCTTTGTGTTCTGTTAATTCATCTCACGGAGTTACAGCTTTCCCCTGAAGAAGCCTTTCGCTAAGACTGTTCTTGTGGAATTTGCAAAGTGATATTTGGAAGTCCATAGAGGGCTTTGGTGAAAAAGGAAATATCTTCCGTTAAAAACTGGAAAGAAGCTTTCTGAGAAACTGCTTTGTGTTCTGTTAATTCATCTCAGAGAGTTACAGCTTTCCCTTCAAGAAGCCTTTTGCTAAGGCTGTTCTTGTGGAATTTGGAAAGTGATATTTGGAAGCCCATAGAGGGCAATGGTGAAAAAGGAAATATTTTTAGTTAAAAACAGGAAAGAAGCTTTCTGAGAAACTGCTTTGTGTTCTGTGAATTCATCTCACAGAGTTACAGCTTTCTCCTCAAGAACCTTTCGCTAAGACTGTTCTTGTGGAATTTGATGAGTGATATTTGGAAGCCCATAGATGGCAGTGGTGAAAAAGGAAACATCTTCAGTTTAAAACTGGAAAGAAGCTTTCTGAGAAACTGCACTCTGTTCTGTTAATTCATCTCACAGAGTTACATCTTTCCCCTCAAGAAGCCGTTCGCTAAGACTGTTCTTGTGGAATTTGCAAAGCGATATTTGGAAGCCCACAGAGGGCTATGGTGAAAAAGGAAATATCTTCCGTTAAAAACTGGAAAGAAGCTTTCTGACAAACTCCACTCTCTTCTCTTAATTCGTCTCACAGATTTAGAGCTTTCCCCTCAAGAAGCCGTTCGCTAAGACTGTACTTGTAGAATTTGAAGAGTGATGTTTGTAATCCCATAGCGGGCAAAGGAGAAAAAGGAAACATCTTCAGTTAAAAACTGAAAAGAAGCTCTGACAAACTGCAGTGTTTTCTGTTAATTCATCTCAGAGAGTTACATCTTTCCCCTTAAGAAGCCTTTCGCTAAGAGTGTTCTTGTCGAATATGAAGACTGATATTTGGTAGCCCATAGAGGGCAATGGAGAAAAACGAAATATCTTCAGTTAAAAACTGGAAAGACGCTTTCTGAGAAACTGCTTTGAGTTCTGTAAATTCATCTCACAGAGTTACAGTTTTTCCCTCAAGAAGCCGTTCGCTAAGACTGTTCTTGTGGAATTTGAAGAGTGATACATGGAAGCCCATAGAGGACAATGGTGAGAAAGAAAACATCTTCAGTTTAAAACTGGAAAGAAGCTTTCTGAGAAACCGCACTCTGTTCTGTTAATTCATCTCACAGAGTTACATCTTTCCCCTCAAGAAGCCGTTCGCTAAGACTGTTCTTGTGGAATTTGCATAGTGATATTTGGAAGCCCATAGAGGGATATGGTGAAAAAGGAAATATCTTCAGGTAAAAACTGGAAAGAATCTTTCTGACAAACTTCACTCTGTTCTACTAATTCGTCTCACAGCGTTACAGCTTTCCCCTTAAGAAGCCGTTCGCTAAGACTGTACTTGTAGAATTTGAAGAGTGACATTTGGAATCCCATAGAGGGCAAAGGAGAAAAAGGAAACATCTTCAGTTAAAAACTGAAAAGAAGCATTCTGACAGACTGCATTCTGTTCTGTGAATTCATCTCACAGAGTTACAGCTTTCCCCTCAAGAAACCGTTCGCTAAGACGGTTCTTGTGGAATTTTCAACGCGACATTTTGAAGCCCATAGAGGGCTATGGTGAAAAAGGAAACATCTTCAGTTAAAAACTGGAAAGAAGCTTTCTGAGAAACTGCACTCTGTTCTGTTAATTCGTCTCACAGAGTTACAGCTTTCCCTTCAAGAAGCCTTTCGCTAAGACTATTCTTGTGGAATTTGGGAAGTGATATTTGGAAGCCCTTAAGGGGCAATGGTGAAAAAGGAAATATCTTCAGTTAAAAACTGGAAAGAAGCTTTCGGGGAAACTGCTCTGTGTTCTGTTAATTCATGTCACAGAATTACAGCTTTCCCCTCAAGAACCTTTTCGCTAAGACTGTTTTTGTGGAATTTGAAGAGTGATATTTGGAAGCCCTTAGAGGGCAATGGTGAAAAAGGAAATATCTTCAGTTAAAAACTGGAAACAAGCTTTCCGAGAAACTGCTTTGTGTTCTGTGAATTCATCTCACAGAGTTACAGCTTTCTCCTCAAGAAGCCTTTCGCTAAGACTGTTCTTGTGGAATTTGAAGAGTGATATTTGGAATCCCTTAGAGGGCAATGGTAAAAAAGTAAACATCTTCCATTTAAAACTGGAAAGAAGCTTTCTGAGAAACTGCACTCTGTTCTGTTAATTCATCTTACAGAGGTACATATTTCCCCTCAAGAAGCCGTTCGCTAAGGCTGTTCTTGTGTAATTTGCAAAGCGATATTTGGAAGCTGACAGAGGGCTATGGTGAAAAAGGAAATATCTTCAGTTAAAAACTGGAAAGAAGCTTTCTGACAAACTGCACTCTCTTCTGTTAATTCGTCTCACAGAGATACAGCTTTCCACTCAAGAAGACGTTCGCTAAAACTGTACTTGTAGAATTTGAAGAGTGATATTTGGAATCCAATAGCGGGCAAAGGTGAAAAAGGAAACACCTTCAGTTAAAAACTGAAAAGAAGCTATCTGACAAACTGCAGTGTTTTCGCTTAATTCATCTCACAGAGTAACAGCTTTCCCCTTAAGAAGACTTTCGCTAAGTCTGTTCTTGTGGAATTTGCAAGTGATATTTGGAAGACCATGGAGCGCTATAGTGAAAAAGGAAATATCTTCAGTTAAAAACTGGAAAGAAGCCTTCTGTGAAACCGCTTTCTGTTCTGCTAATTCATCTCAGAGAGTTACAGCTTTCCCTTCAGGAAGCCTTTCGCTAAGGCTGTTCTTGTGGAATTTGCAAAGTGATATTTGGAAGCCCATAGACGACTATGCAGAAAAAGGAAATATCTTCAGTTAAAAACTGTAAAGAAGCTTTCTGAGAAACTGCCTTGTGTTCTGTTAATTCATCTCACAGAGATACAGCTTTACCCTTAAGAAGCCTTTCGCTAAGACTATTATTTTGGAATTTGGAAAGTGATATTTGGAAGCCCCTAAAGGTCTATTTTGAAAAAGGAAATATCTTTCGTTAGAAACTGGAAAGAAGTTTTCTGAGAAACCGCTTTGTGTTCTGCTAATTCATCTCAGAGAGTTACAGCTTTCCCTTCAAGAAGCCTTTGGCTAAGTCTGTTCTTGTAGAATTTGCAAAGTGATATTTGGAAGCCCATAGAGGGCTATGGTGAAAAAGGAAATATCTTCCGTTAAAAACTGGACAGAAGCTTTCTGAGAAACTGCCTTGTGTTACGTTTCTTCTTCTCACAGAGTTACAGCTTTCCCCTCAAGAGGACTTTCGCTAAGACTGTTCTTGTGGAATTTGCAAAGTGATACTTGGAAGCCCATAGAGGGCTATGCTGAATAAGGAAATATCTTCCGTTAAAAACTGGAAAGAAGGTTTCTGAGAAACGGTTTGTGTTCTGTTAATTCATCTCACGGATTTACAGCTTTCTCCTCAAGAAGCCTTTCCTAAGACTGTTCTTGTGGAATTTGCAAAGTGATATTTGGAAGCCCATAGAGGGCTATGGTGAAAAAGGAAATATCTTCAGTTAAAAACTGGAAAGAAGCTTTCTGAGAAACTGCTTTGTGTTCTGTTCATTCATCTCACAGAGTTACATCTTTCCCCTCAAGAAGTCTTTCGCTAAGACTGCTCTTGTGGAATTTGCAAAGTGATATTTGGAAGCCCACAGAGGGCTATGGTGAAAAATGAAATATATTACGTTAAAAACTGGAAAGAAGCTTTCTGGGAAACTGCTTTGTGTTCTGTGAATTCATCTCACAGAGTTACAGTTTCCCCTAAAGGAGCCTTTCGCTAAGACTGTTCTTGTGGAATTTGCAAAGTGATATTTGGAAGCCAATAGAGGACTATGGTGAAAAAGGATATATCTTCAGTTAAAAACTGGAAAGAATCTTTCTGAGGAACTACGTTGTGTTCTCTTAATTCATCTCAGAGAGTTACAACTTTCTCTTCAAGAAGCGTTTCGCTAAGACTGTTTTCGTGGAATTTGGAAAGTGATATTTCGAAGCCCATAGAGGGCTATGGTGAAAAAGGAAATATCTTCAGTTAAAAACTGGAAAGAAGCTTTCTGAGAAACTGCTTTGTGTTCTGATAATTCCTCTCACAGAGTTACATATTTGCCTTCAAGAAGCCTTTCGCTAAGGCTGTTCTTGTGGAATTTGGAAAGAGATATTTGGAATCCCAGAGAGGGCAACGGTGAAAAAGGAAATATCTTCAGTTAAAAACTGGAAAGAAGCTTTCTGACAAACTGCACTCTGTTCTGTGAATTCATCTCACAGAGTTACAGCTTTCCCCTCAAGAAGCCTTTCGCTAAGACTGTTTTTGTGGAATTTGAAGAGTGATATTTGGTAGCCCATAGAGGGCAATGGTGAAAAAGGAAATATATTCAGGTAAAAACTGGACAGAAGCTTTCTGAGAAACTGCCTTGTGTTATGTTTCTTCATCTCACAGAGTTACAGCTTTCCCCTCAAGAGGACTTTCGCTAAGACTGTTCTTCTGGAATTTGCAAAGTGATATTTGGAAGCCCATAGAGGGCTATGCTGAATAAGGAAATATCTTCCGTTAAAAACTGCAAAGAAGCTTTCTGAGAAACTGCTTTGTGTTCTGTTCATTCATCTCACAGAGTTACATCTTTCCCCTCAAGAAGTCTTTCGCTAAGACTGCTCTTGTGGAATTTGCAAAGTGATATTTGGAAGCCCACAGAGGGCTATGGTGAAAAATGAAATATATTACGTTAAAAACTGGAAAGAAGCTTTCTGGGAAACTGCTTTGTGTTCTGTGAATTCATCTCACAGAGTTACAGTTTCCCCTAAAGGAGCCTTTCGCTAAGACTGTTCTTGTGGAATTTGCAAAGTGATATTTGGAAGCCAATAGAGGACTACGGTGAAACAGGATATATCTTCAGTTAAAAACTGGAAAGAAGCTTTCTGGGAAACTGCTTTGTGTTCTGTGAATTCATCTCACAGAGTTACAACTTTCCCCTCAAGAAGCCTTTCGCTAAGACTGTTCTTGTGGAATTTGAAGAGTGATATATGGAAGCCCATAGAGGGCAATGGTGAAAAAGGAAACATCTGCAGTTTATAACTGGAAAGAACCTTTCTGAGAAACTGCACTCTGTTCTGTTAATTCATCGCCTAGAGTGACATCTTTCCCCTCAGGAACCCGTTCGCTAAGGCTGTTCTTGTGGAATTTGCAAAGCGATAATTGGAAGCCCTTGGAGGGCTACGGTGAAAAAGGAAATATCAATAGTAACAAACTGGAAAGAAGCTTTCTGAGAAACTGCACTCTGTTCTGTTAATTCGTCTCACAGAGTTACATCTTTCCCCTCAAGAAGCCTTTCGCTAAGACTGTTCTTGTGGAATTTGCAAAGAGATAATTGGAAGCCCATAGAGAGCAATGGAGAAAAAGGAAATATCTTCAGTTAAAAACTGGAAAGAAGCTTTCTGAGAAACTGCACTCTGTTCTGTTAATTGGTCTCACAGAGTACAGATTTCCACTCAAGAAGCCTTTCGCTAAGACTGTTCTTGTGGAATTTGAAGAGTGATATTTGGTAGCCCATAGCGGACAACGGTGAAAAAGGAAGTATCTTCAGTGAAAAACTGGAAAGAAGCTTTCTGTGAAACTGCTTTGTGTTCTGTGAATTCATCTCACAGAGTTACATCTTTCCCCTCAAGAAGCCGTTCGCTAAGACTGTTCTTGTGGAATTTGCAAAGCGATATTTTGAAGACCATAGAGTGCTATGGTGAAAAAGGAAACATCTTTATTTAAAAACTGGAAAGAAGCTTTCTCAGAAACTGCACTCTGTTCTGTTAATTCGTCTCACAGAGTTACAGCTTTCCCCTCAAAAAGCCTTTCACTAAGACTGTTCTTTTAGAATTTGAAAAGTGATATTTCTAATTCCATAGAGGGCAATGGTGAAAAAGGAAACATCTTCAGTTTAAAACTGGAAAGAAGCTTTCTGAGAAACTGCACTCTTTTCTTTTAATTCATCTCAGAGAGTAACATCTTTCCCCTCAAGAAGCCGTTCGCTAAGACTGTTCTTGTGGAATTCGCAAAGCGATATTTGGAAGCCCACAGAGGGCTGTGGTGAAAAAGGAAATATCTTCAGTTAAAAACCGGAAAGAAGCTTTCTGACAAACTGCACTCTGCTCTGTTAATTCGTCTCATAGAGTTACAGTTTTTCCCTCAAGAAGCCGTTCGCTAAGACTGTTCTTGTGGAATTTAAAGAGTGATACACGGAGGCCCATAGAGGGCAATGGTGAGAAAGGAAACATCTTCTGTTTAAAACTGGAAAGAAGCTTTCTGAGAAACCGCACTCTGTTCTGTTAATTCATCTCACAGAGTTCCATCTTTCCCCTCAAGAAGCCATTCGCTAAGACTGTTCTTGTGGAATTTGCATAGTGATATTTGGAAGCCCATAGAGGGATATGGTGAAAAAGGAAATATCTTCAGTTAAAAACTGGAAAGAATCTTTCTGACAAACTGCACTCTGTTCTGTTAATTCGTCTCACAGCGTTACAGCTTTCCCCTCAAAAAGTCGATCGCTAAGACTCTACTTGTAGAATTTGAAGAGTGATATTTGGAATCCCTTAGAGGGCAAAGGAGAAAAAGGAAACATCTTCAGTTAAAAACTGAAAAGAAGCTTTCTGACAAACTGCAGTGTTTTCTGTTAATTAATCTCACAGAGTTACAGCTTTCCCCGTAAGAAGTCTTTCGCTAAGACAGTATTTGTGGAATATGAAGAGTGATATTTGGTAGCCCATAGAGGGCAAAGGTGAAAAAGGAAATATCTTCAGTTAAAAACTGAAAAGAAGCTTTCTGACAGACTGCACTCTGTTCTGTGAATTCATCTCACAGTGTTACAGCTTTCCCCTCAAGAAGCCTTTTGCTAAGACTGATCTTGTGGAATTTGAAGAGTGATACTTGGAAGCTCATAGAGGGCAACGGTGAAAAAGGAAATATCTTCAGTTAAAAACTGGAAAGAAGCTTTCGGAGAAACTGCTTTGTGTTCTGTGAATTAATCTCACAGAGTTACAGCTTTCCCCTCAAGAAGCCTTTCGCTAAGACTGTTCTTGTGGAATTAGCAAAGTGATATTTGGAAGCCCATAGAGGGCTATGGTGAAAAAGGAAATATCTTCCGTTAAAAAATGGAAAGAAGCTTTCTGAGAAACTGCGGCGTGTTCTGTTAATTCATCTCACAGAGTTACATCTTTCACTTGAAGAAGCCTTTCTCAAAGGCTGTTCTTGTTGTATTGGCAAAGTGATATTTGGAAGCCCATAGAGGGCTATGGTGAAAAAGGAAATATCTTCCGTTAAAAACTGGAAAGAAGCTTTCTGTGAAACTGCTTTGTGTTCTGTTCATTCATCTCAGAGACTTACAGGTTTCCCTTCAAGAAGCCTTTCGCTAAGGCTGTTCTTGTGGAATTTGCAAAGTGATATTTGGAAGCCCATAGAGGGCTTTGGTGAAAAAGGAAATATCTACCGTTAAAAACTGGAAAGAAGCTTTCTGAGAAACTGCTTTGTGTGCTGTTAATTCACTTCACAGAGTTACACCATTCCCTTGAAGAAGCCTTTCGCAAAGGCTGTTCTTGTTGTAAAGGCAAAGTGATATTTGGAAGCCCATAAAGGGCTACGGTGAAAAAGGAAATATCTTCCCTTAAAAACTGGAAAGAAGCTTTCTGAGAAACTGCTTTGTGTTCTGTTCATTCATCTCAGAGACTTACAGGTTTCCCTTCAAGAAGACTTTCGCTAAGGCTGTTTTTGTGGAATGTGCAAAGTGATATTTGGAAGCCCATAGAGGGCTTTGGTGAAAAAGGAAATATCTACCGTTGAAAACTGGAAAGAAGCTTTCTGAGAAACTGCTTTGTGTGCTGTTAATTCACTTCACAGAGTTACATCATTCCCTTGAAGAAGCCTTTCGCAAAGGCTGTTCTTGTTGTAAAGGCAAAGTGATATTTGGAAGCCCATAGAGGGCTATGGTGTAAAAGGAAATATCTTCCGTTAAAAACTGGAAAGAAGCTTTCTGAGAAACTGCTTTGTGTTCTGTTCATTCATCTCAGAGACTTACAGGTTTCCCTTCAAGAAGACTTTCGCTAAGGCTGTTTTTGTGGAATGTGCAAAGTGATATTTGGAAGCCCATAGAGGGCTTTGGTGAAAAAGGAAATATCTACCGTTAAAAACTGGAAAGAAGCTTTCTGAGAAACTGCTTTGTGTGCTGTTAATTCACTTCACAGAGTTACATCATTCCCTTGAAGAAGCCTTTCGCAAAGGCTGTTCTTGTTGTAAAGGCAAAGTGATATTTGGAAGCCCATAGAGGGCTATGGTGAAAAAGGAAATATCTTCAGTTAAAAACTGGAAAGAAGCTTTCCGAGAAACTGCTTTGTGTTCTGTGAATTCATCTCACAGAGTTACAACTTTCCCCTCAAGAAGCCTTTCGCTAACACTGTTCTTGTGGAATTTGAAGAGTGATATATGGAAGCCCATAGAGGGCAAAGGTGAAAAAGGAAACATCTGCAGTTTATAACTGGAAAGAATCTTTCTGAGAAACTGCACTCTGTTCTGTTAATTCATCTCCTAGAGTGACATCTTTCCCCTCAGGAACCCGTTCGCCAAGGCTGTTCTTGTGGAATTTGCAAAGCGATAATTGGAAGCCCTTGGAGGGCTACGGTGAAAAAGGAAATATCTATAGTAAAAAACTGGAAAGAAGCTTTCTGAGAAACTGCACTCTGTTCTGTTAATTCGTCTCACAGAGTTACATCTTTCCCCTCAAGAAGCCTTTCGCTAAGACTGTTCTTGTGGAATTTGCAAAGCGATAATTGGAAGCCCATAGAGAGCAATGGTGAAAAAGGAAATATCTTCAGTTAAAAACTGGAAAGAAGCTTTCTGAGAAACTGCACTCTGTTCTGTTAATTGGTCTCACAGAGTACAGCTTTCCACTCAAGAAGCCTTTCGCTAAGACTGTTCTTGTGGAATTTGAAGAGTGATATTTGGTAGCCCATAGCGGACAACGGTGAAAAAGGAAGTATCTTCAGTGAAAAACTGGAAAGAAGCTTTCTGTGAAACTGCTTTGTGTTCTGTGAATTCATCTAACAGAGTTGCAGCTTTTCCCTCAAGAAGCCGTTCGCTAAGACTGTTCTTGTGGAATTTGCAAAGCGATATTTTGAAGACCATAGAGTGCTATGGTGAAAAAGGAAACATCTTTAGTTAAAAACTGGAAAGAAGCTTTCTGAGAAACTGAACTCTGTTCTGTTAATTCGTCTCACAGAGTTACAGCTTTCCCCTCAAGAAGCCTTTCGCTAAGACTGTTCTTTTAGAATTTGAAAAGTGATATTTCTAATTCCATAGAGGACAATGGTGAAAAAGGAAATATCTTCAGTTAAAAATTGGAAAGAAGCTTTCTGGGAATCTGCACTCTGTTCTGTTAATTCATCTCACAGAGTTACAGCTTTCCCTTCAAGAAGCCTTTCGCTAAGACTGTTCTTGTGGAATTTCGAGAGTGATATTTGGAAGCCCTTAGATGGCAAAGGTGAAAAAGGAAATATCTTCAGTTAAAAACTAGAAAGAAGCTTTCGAGGAAACTGCTCTGTGTTCTGTTAATTCATGTCACAGAATTACAGCTTTCCCCTCCAGAAGCTTTTCGCTAAGACTGTTCTTGTGGAATTTGAAGAGTGATATTTGGAAGCCCATAGACGGCAATGGTGAAAAAGGAAACATCTTCAGTTTAAAACTGGAAAGAAGCTTTCTGAGAAACTGCACTCTTTTCTGTTAATTCATCTCAGAGAGTAACATCTTTCCCCTCAAGAAGCCGTTCGCTAAGAGTGTTCTTGTGGAATTTGCAAAGCGATATTTGGAAGCCCACAGAGGGCTGTGGTGAAAAAGGAAATATCTTCAGTTAAAAACCGGAAAGAAGCTTTCTGACAAACTGCACTCTACTCTGTTAATTCGTCTCACAGAGTTACAGTTTTTCCCTCAAGAAGCCGTTCGCTAAGGCTGTTCTTGTGGAATTTAAAGAGTGATACACGGAAGCCCATAGAGGGCAATGGTGAGAAAGGAAACATCTTCAGTTTAAAACTGGAAGGAAGCTTTCTGAGAAACCGCACTCTCTTCTGTTAATTCATCTCACAGAGTTACATCTTTCCCCTCAAGAAGCCGTTCGCTAAGACTGTTCTTGTGGAATTTGCATGGTGATATTTGGAAGCCCATAGAGGGATATGGTGAAAAAGGAAATATCTTCAGTTAAAAACTGGAAAGAATCTTTCTGACAAACTGCACTCTGTTCTGTTAATTCGTCTCACAGCGTTACAGCTTTCCCCTCAAAAAGCCGTTCGCTAAGACTCTACTTGTAGAATTTGAAGACTGATATTTGGAATCCCATAGAGGGCAAAGGAGAAAAAGGAAACATCTTCAGTTAAAAACTGAAAAGAAGCTTTCTGACAAACTGCAGTGTTTTCTGTTAATTAATCTCACAGAGTTTCAGCTTTCCCCGTAAGAAGTCTTTCGCTAAGACAGTATTTGTGGAATATGAAGAGTGATATTTGGTAGCCCATAGAGGGCAAAGGTGAAAAAGGAAATATCTTCAGTTAAAAACTGAAAAGAAGCTTTCTGACAGACTGCACTCTGTTCTGTGAATTCATCTCACAGTGTTACAGCTTTCCCCTCAAGAAGCCTTTTGCTAAGACTGTTCTTGTGGAATTTGAAGAGTGATACTTGGAAGCTCATAGAGGGCAATGGTGAAAAAGGAAATATCTTCAGTTAAAAACTGGAAAGAAGCTTTCGGAGAAACTGCTTTGTGTTCTGTGAATTCATCCCACAGAGTTACAGCTTTCCCTTCAAGAAGCCTTTCGCTAAGGCTGTTTTTATGGAATTTGGAAAGTGTTATTTGGAAGCCCATAGAGGGCTATGGTGAAAAAGGAAATATCTTCAGTTAAAAACTGGAAAGAAGCTTTCTGAGAAACTGCTTTGTGTTCTGTTAATTCATCTCACAGAGTTACAGCTTTCCCCTCAAGAGTCCTTTCGCTAAGGCTGTTCTTGTGGAATTAGGAAAGTGATATTTGGAAGCCCATTGAGGGCTATGGTGAAAAAAGAAATATCTTCCGTTAAAAACGGGAAAGAAGCTTTCTGAGAAACTGCTTTGTGTTCTGTTAATTCATCTCACAGAGTTATAGCTTCAACCTCAAGAACCTTTCGCTAAGACTGTTCTTGTGGAATTTGGAAAGTGATATTTGGAAGCCCATGGAGGGCTAAAGTGAAAAAAGAAATATCTTCCGTTTAAAACTGGAAAGAAGCCTTCTGGGAATCTGCTTTGTGTTCTGTTAATTCATCTCACGGAGTTACATCTTTCCCTTCAAGAAGCCTTTCTCTTAGGCTGTTCTTGTGGAATTGGCAAAGTGATATTTGGAAGCCCATAGAGGGATACATTGAAAAAGGAAATGTCTTCAGTTAAAAATTGGAAAGAAGCTATCTGAGAAACTCCTTTGTGTTCTGTTAATTCATCTCAGAGAGTTACAGGTTTTCCTTCAAGAAGCCTTTCGCTAAGGCTGTTCTTGTGGAATTTGGAAAGTGATATTTGGAAGTCCATAGAGGGCTATTTTGAAAAAGGAAATATCTTCCGTTAAAAACTGTAAGGAAGCTTTCTGAGAAACTGCTTTGTGTTCTGCTAATTCCTTTCACAGAGTTACAGCTTTCCCTTGAAGAAGCCTTTCGCTAAGGCTGTTCTTGTGGAATTTGCAAAGTGATATTTGGAAGCCCATAGAGGGCTATGGTGAAAAAGGAAATATCTTCCGTTAAAAACTGGACAGAAGCTTTCAGAGAAACTGCTGTGTGTTCTGTTAATTCATTTCACAGAGTTACATCTTTCCCTTGAAGAAGCCTTTCGCTAAGGCTGTTCTTGTTGTATTGGCAAAGTGATATTTGGAATCCCATAGAGGGCTATGGTGAAAAAGGAAATATCTTCCGTTAAAAAGTGGAAAGAAGCTTTCTGAAAAACTGCCTTGTGTTCTGTTAATTCATCTCACAGAGTTACAGCTTTCCCCTCAAGAAGCCTTTCGTAAAGACTGTTCTTGTGGAATTTGAAGAGTGATATTTGGAAGCCCATAGAGGGCAATGGTGAAAAAGGAAACATCTTCAGTTTAAAACTGGAAAGAAGCTTTCTGAGAAACTGCACTCTTTTCTGTTAATTCATCTCAGAGAGTAACATCTTTCCCCTCAAGAAGCCGTTCGCTAAGAGTGTTCTTGTGGAATTTGCAAAGCGATATTTGGAAGCCCACAGAGGGCTGTGGTGAAAAAGGAAATATCTTCAGTTAAAAACCGGAAAGAAGCTTTCTGACAAACTGCACTCTGCTCTGTTAATTCGTCTCACAGAGTTACAGTTTTTCCCTCAAGAAGCCATTCGCTAAGACTGTTCTTGTGGAATTTAAAGAGTGATACACGGAAGCCCATAGAGGGCAATGGTGAGAAAGGAAACATCTTCAGTTTAAAACTGGAAAGAAGCTTTCTGAGAAACCGCACTCTGTTCTGTTAATTCATCTCACAGAGTTACATCTTTCCCCTCAAGAAGCCGTTCGCTAAGACTGTTCTTGAGGAATTTGCATGGTGATATTTGGAAGCCCATAGAGGGATATGGTGAAAAAGGAAATATCTTCAGTTAAAAACTGGAAAGAATCTTTCTGACAAACTGCACTCTGTTCTGTTAATTCGTCTCACAGCGTTACAGCTTTCCCCTCAAAAAGCCGTTCGCTAAGACTCTACTTGTAGAATTTGAAGAGTGATATTTGGAATCCCATAGAGGGCAAAGGAGAAAAAGGAAACATCTTCAGTTAAAAACTGAAAAGAAGCTTTCTGACAAACTGCAGTGTTTTCTGTTAATTAATCTCACAGAGTTACAGCTTTCCCCGTAAGAAGTCTTTCGCTAAGACAGTATTTGTGGAATATGAAGAGTGATATTTGGTAGCCCATAGAGGGCAAAGGTGAAAAAGGAAATATCTTCAGTTAAAAACTGAAAAGAAGCTTTCTGACAGACTGCACTGTGTTCTGTGAATTCATCTCACAGTGTTACAGCTTTCCCCTCAAGAAGTCGTTTGCTAAGACTGTTCTTGTGGAATTTGAAGGGTGATACTTGGAAGCTCATAGAGGGCAATGGTGAAAAAGGAAATATCTTCAGTTAAAAACTGGAAAGAAGCTTTCGGAGAAACTGCTTTGTGTTCTGTGAATTCATCCCACAGAGTTACAGCTTTCCCTTCAAGAAGCCTTTCGCTAAGGCTGTTTTTATGGAATTTGGAAAGTGTTATTTGGAAGCCCATAGAGGGCTATGGTGAAAAAGGAAATATCTTCAGTTAAAAACTGGAAATAAGCTTTCTGAGAAACTGCTTTGTGTTCTGTTAATTCATCTCACAGAGTTACAGCTTTCCCCTCAAGAGTCCTTTCGCTAAGGCTGTTCTTGTGGAATTAGGAAAGTGATATTTGGAAGCCCATAGAGGGCTATGGTGAAAAAAGAAATATCTTCCGTTAAAAACGGGAAAGAAGCTTTCTGAGAAACTGCTTTGTGTTCTGTTAATTCATCTCACAGAGTTACAGCTTCAACCTCAAGAACCTTTCGCTAAGACTGTTCTTGTGGAATCTGGAAAGTGATATTTGGAAGCCCATGGAGGGCTAAAGTGAAAAAAGAAATATCTTCCGTTTAAAACTGGAAAGAAGCCTTCTGGGAATCTGCTTTGTGTTCTGTTAATTCATCTCACGGAGTTACATCTTTCCCTTCAAGAAGCCTTTCTCTTAGGCTGTTCTTGTGGAATTGGCAAAGTGATATTTGGAAGCCCATAGAGGGATATATTGAAAAAGGAAATGTCTTCAGTTAAAAATTGGAAAGAAGCTATCTGAGAAACTCCTTTGTGTTCTGTTAATTCATCTCAGAGAGTTACAGGTTTTCCTTCAAGAAGCCTTTCGCTAAGGCTGTTCTTGTGGAATTTGGAAAGTGACAATTGGAAGTCCATAGAGGGCTATTTTGAAAAAGGAAATATCTTCCGTTAAAAACTGTAAGGAAGCTTTCTGAGAAACTGCTTTGTGTTCTGCTAATTCCTTTCACAGAGTTACAGCTTTCCCTTGAAGAAGCCTTTCGCTAAGGCTGTTCTTGTGGAATTTGCAAAGTGATATTTGGAAGCCCTTAGAGGGCTATGGTGAAAAAGGAAATATCTTCCGTTAAAAACTGGACAGAAGCTTTCAGAGAAACTGCTGTGTGTTCTGTTAATTCATTTCACAGAGTTACATCTTTCCCTTGAAGAAGCCTTTCGCTAAGGCTGTTCTTGTTGTATTGGCAAAGTGATATTTGGAATCCCATAGAGGGCTATGGTGAAAAAGGAAATATCTTCCGTTAAAAAGTGGAAAGAAGCTTTCTGAAAAACTGCCTTGTGTTCTGTTAATTCATCTCACAGAGTTACAGCTTTCCCCTCAAGAAGCCTTTCGCAAAGACTGTTCTTGTGGAATTTGAAGAGTGATATTTGGAAGCCCATAGAGGGCAATGGTGAAAAAGGAAACATCTTCAGTTTAAAACTGGAAAGAAGCTTTCTGAGAAACTGCACTCTTTTCTGTTAATTCATCTCAGAGAGTAACATCTTTCCCCTCAAGAAGCCGTTCGCTAAGAGTGTTCTTGTGGAATTTGCAAAGCGATATTTGGAAGCCCACAGAGGGCTGTGGTGAAAAAGGAAATATCTTCAGTTAAAAACCGGAAAGAAGCTTTCTGACAAACTGCACTCTGCTCTGTTAATTCGTCTCACAGAGTTACAGTTTTTCCCTCAAGAAGCCGTTCGCTAAGACTGTTCTTGTGGAATTTAAAGAGTGATACACGGAAGCCCATAGAGGGCAATGGTGAGAAAGGAAACATCTTCAGTTTAAAACTGGAAGGAAGCTTTCTGAGAAACCGCACTCTCTTCTGTTAATTCATCTCACAGAGTTACATCTTTCCCCTCAAGAAGCCGTTCGCTAAGACTGTTCTTGAGGAATTTGCATGGTGATATTTGGAAGCCCATAGAGGGATATGGTGAAAAAGGAAATATCTTCAGTTAAAAACTGGAAAGAATCTTTCTGACAAACTGCACTCTGTTCTGTTAATTCGTCTCACAGCGTTACAGCTTTCCCCTCAAAAAGCCGTTCGCTAAGACTCTACTTGTAGAATTTGAAGAGTGATATTTGGAATCCCATAGAGGGCAAAGGAGAAAAAGGAAACATCTTCAGTTAAAAACTGAAAAGAAGCTTTCTGACAAACTGCAGTGTTTTCTGTTAATTAATCTCACAGAGTTACAGCTTTCCCCGTAAGAAGTCTTTCGCTAAGACAGTATTTGTGGAATATGAAGAGTGATATTTGGTAGCCCATAGAGGGCAAAGGTGAAAAAGGAAATATCTTCAGTTAAAAACTGAAAAGAAGCTTTCTGACAGACTGCACTCTGTTCTGTGAATTCATCTCACAGTGTTACAGCTTTCCCCTCAAGAAGCCTTTTGCTAAGACTGTTCTTGTGGAATTTGAAGGGTGATACTTGGAAGCTCATAGAGGGCAATGGTGAAAAAGGAAATATCTTCAGTTAAAAACTGGAAAGAAGCTTTCGGAGAAACTGCTTTGTGTTCTGTGAATTCATCCCACAGAGTTACAGCTTTCCCTTCAAGAAGCCTTTCGCTAAGGCTGTTTTTATGGAATTTGGAAAGTGTTATTTGGAAGCCCATAGAGGGCTATGGTGAAAAAGGAAATATCTTCAGTTAAAAACTGGAAATAAGCTTTCTGAGAAACTGCTTTGTGTTCTGTTAATTCATCTCACAGAGTTACAGCTTTCCCCTCAAGAGTCCTTTCGCTAAGGCTGTTCTTGTGGAATTAGGAAAGTGATATTTGGAAGCCCATAGAGGGCTATGGTGAAAAAAGAAATATCTTCCGTTAAAAACGGGAAAGAAGCTTTCTGAGAAACTGCTTTGTGTTCTGTTAATTCATCTCACAGAGTTACAGCTTCAACCTCAAGAACCTTTCGCTAAGACTGTTCTTGTGGAATTTGGAAAGTGATATTTGGAAGCCCATGGAGGGCTAAAGTGAAAAAAGAAATATCTTCCGTTTAAAACTGGAAAGAAGCCTTCTGGGAATCTGCTTTGTGTTCTGTTAATTCATCTCACGGAGTTACATCTTTCCCTTCAAGAAGCCTTTCTCTTAGGCTGTTCTTGTGGAATTGGCAAAGTGATATTTGGAAGCCCATAGAGGGATATATTGAAAAAGGAAATGTCTTCAGTTAAAAATTGGAAAGAAGCTATCTGAGAAACTCCTTTGTGTTCTGTTAATTCATCTCAGAGAGTTACAGGTTTTCCTTCAAGAAGCCTTTCGCTAAGGCTGTTCTTGTGGAATTTGGAAAGTGATATTTGGAAGTCCATAGAGGGCTATTTTGAAAAAGGAAATATCTTCCGTTAAAAACTGTAAGGAAGCTTTCTGAGAAACTGCTTTGTGTTCTGCTAATTCCTTTCACAGAGTTACAGCTTTCCCTTGAAGAAGCCTTTCGCTAAGGCTGTTCTTGTGGAATTTGCAAAGTGATATTTGGAAGCCCATAGAGGGCTATGGTGAAAAAGGAAATATCTTCCGTTAAAAACTGGACAGAAGCTTTCAGAGAAACTGCTGTGTGTTCTCTTAATTCATTTCACAGAGTTACATCTTTCCCTTGAAGAAGCCTTTCGCTAAGGCTGTTCTTGTTGTATTGGCAAAGTGATATTTGGAATCCCATAGAGGGCTATGGTGAAAAAGGAAATATCTTCCGTTAAAAAGTGGAAAGAAGCTTTCTGAAAAACTGCCTTGTGTTCTGTTAATTCATCTCACAGAGTTACAGCTTTCCCCTCAAGAAGCCTTTCGCAAAGACTGTTCTTGTGGAATTTGAAGAGTGATATTTGGAAGCCCATAGAGGGCAATGGTGAAAAAGGAAACATCTTCAGTTTAAAACTGGAAAGAAGCTTTCTGAGAAACTGCACTCTTTTCTGTTAATTCATCTCAGAGAGTAACATCTTTCCCCTCAAGAAGCCGTTCGCTAAGAGTGTTCTTGTGGAATTTGCAAAGCGATATTTGGAAGCCCACAGAGGGCTGTGGTGAAAAAGGAAATATCTTCAGTTAAAAACCGGAAAGAAGCTTTCTGACAAACTGCACTCTGCTCTGTTAATTCGTCTCACAGAGTTACAGTTTTTCCCTCAAGAAGCCGTTCGCTAAGACTGTTCTTGTGGAATTTAAAGAGTGATACACGGAAGCCCATAGAGGGCAATGGTGAGAAAGGAAACATCTTCAGTTTAAAACTGGAAAGAAGCTTTCTGAGAAACCGCACTCTGTTCTGTTAATTCATCTCACAGAGTTACATCTTTCCCCTCAAGAAG
The DNA here is from genome assembly GCF_047675955.1 of Chlorocebus sabaeus. Lineage (NCBI taxonomy): Eukaryota > Metazoa > Chordata > Mammalia > Primates > Cercopithecidae > Chlorocebus > Chlorocebus sabaeus. Next base: position 37,763,647 of record NC_132909.1, read on the forward strand.
CCGTTCGCTAAGACTGTTCTTGAGGAATTTGCATGGTGATATTTGGAAGCCCATAGAGGGATATGGTGAAAAAGGAAATATCTTCAGTTAAAAACTGGAAAGAATCTTTCTGACAAACTGCACTCTGTTCTGTTAATTCGTCTCACAGCGTTACAGCTTTCCCCTCAAAAAGCCGTTCGCTAAGACTCTACTTGTAGAATTTGAAGAGTGATATTTGGAATCCCATAGAGGGCAAAGGAGAAAAAGGAAACATCTTCAGTTAAAAACTGAAAAGAAGCTTTCTGACAAACTGCAGTGTTTTCTGTTAATTAATCTCACAGAGTTACAGCTTTCCCCGTAAGAAGTCTTTCGCTAAGACAGTATTTGTGGAATATGAAGAGTGATATTTGGTAGCCCATAGAGGGCAAAGGTGAAAAAGGAAATATCTTCAGTTAAAAACTGAAAAGAAGCTTTCTGACAGACTGCACTCTGTTCTGTGAATTCATCTCACAGTGTTACAGCTTTCCCCTCAAGAAGTCGTTTGCTAAGACTGTTCTTGTGGAATTTGAAGGGTGATACTTGGAAGCTCATAGAGGGCAATGGTGAAAAAGGAAATATCTTCAGTTAAAAACTGGAAAGAAGCTTTCGGAGAAACTGCTTTGTGTTCTGTGAATTCATCCCACAGAGTTACAGCTTTCCCTTCAAGAAGCCTTTCGCTAAGGCTGTTTTTATGGAATTTGGAAAGTGTTATTTGGAAGCCCATAGAGGGCTATGGTGAAAAAGGAAATATCTTCAGTTAAAAACTGGAAAGAAGCTTTCTGAGAAACTGCTTTGTGTTCTGTTAATTCATCTCACAGAGTTACAGCTTTCCCCTCAAGAGTCCTTTCACTAAGGCTGTTCTTGTGGAATTAGGAAAGTGATATTTGGAAGCCCATTGAGGGCTATGGTGAAAAAAGAAATATCTTCCGTTAAAAACGGGAAAGAAGCTTTCTGAGAAACTGCTTTGTGTTCTGTTAATTCATCTCACAGAGTTACAGCTTCAACCTCAAGAACCTTTCGCTAAGACTGTTCTTGTGGAATTTGGAAAGTGATATTTGGAAGCCCATGGAGGGCTAAAGTGAAAAAAGAAATATCTTCCGTTTAAAACTGGAAAGAAGCCTTCTGGGAGTCTGCTTTGTGTTCTGTTAATTCATCTCACGGAGTTACATCTTTCCCTTCAAGAAGCCTTTCTCTTAGGCTGTTCTTGTGGAATTGGCAAAGTGATATTTGGAAGCCCATACAGGGATATATTGAAAAAGGAAATGTCTTCAGTTAAAAATTGGAAAGAAGCTATCTGAGAAACTCCTTTGTGTTCTGTTAATTCATCTCAGAGAGTTACAGGTTTTCCTTCAAGAAGCCTTTCGCTAAGGCTGTTCTTGTGGAATTTGGAAAGTGATAATTGGAAGTCCATAGAGGGCTATTTTGAAAAAGGAAATATCTTCCGTTAAAAACTGTAAGGAAGCTTTCTGAGAAACTGCTTTGTGTTCTGCTAATTCCTTTCACAGAGTTACAGCTTTCCCTTGAAGAAGCCTTTCGCTAAGGCTGTTCTTGTGGAATTTGCAAAGTGATATTTGGAAGCCCTTAGAGGGCTATGTTGAAAAAGGAAATATCTTCCGTTAAAAACTGGACAGAAGCTTTCAGAGAAACTGCTGTGTGTTCTGTTAATTCATTTCACAGAGTTACATCTTTCCCTTGAAGAAGCCTTTCGCTAAGGCTGTTCTTGTTGTATTGGCAAAGTGATATTTGGAATCCCATAGAGGGCTATGGTGAAAAAGGAAATATCTTCCGTTAAAAAGTGGAAAGAAGCTTTCTGAAAAACTGCCTTGTGTTCTGTTAATTCATCTCACAGAGTTACAGCTTTCCCCTCAAGAAGCCTTTCTCAAAGACTGTTCTTGTGGAATTTGAAGAGTGATATTTGGAAGCCCATAGAGGGCAATGGTGAAAAAGGAAACATCTTCAGTTTAAAACTGGAAAGAAGCTTTCTGAGAAACTGCACTCTTTTCTGTTAATTCATCTCAGAGAGTAACATCTTTCCCCTCAAGAAGCCGTTCGCTAAGAGTGTTCTTGTGGAATTTGCAAAGCGATATTTGGAAGCCCACAGAGGGCTGTGGTGAAAAAGGAAATATCTTCAGTTAAAAACCGGAAAGAAGCTTTCTGACAAACTGCACTCTGCTCTGTTAATTCGTCTCACAGAGTTACAGTTTTTCCCTCAAGAAGCCGTTCGCTAAGACTGTTCTTGTGGAATTTAAAGAGTGATACACGGAAGCCCATAGAGGGCAATGGTGAGAAAGGAAACATCTTCAGTTTAAAACTGGAAAGAAGCTTTCTGAGAAACCGCACTCTGTTCTGTTAATTCATCTCACAGAGTTACATCTTTCCCCTCAAGAAGCCGTTCGCTAAGACTGTTCTTGAGGAATTTGCATGGTGATATTTGGAAGCCCATAGAGGGATATGGTGAAAAAGGAAATATCTTCAGTTACAAACTGGAAAGAATCTTTCTGACAAACTGCACTCTGTTCTGTTAATTCGTCTCACAGCATTACAGCTTTCCCCTCAAAAAGCCGTTCGCTAAGACTCTACTTGTAGAATTTGAAGAGTGATATTTGGAATCCCATAGAGGGCAAAGGAGAAAAAGGAAACATCTTCAGTTAAAAACTGAAAAGAAGCTTTCTGACAAACTGCAGTGTTTTCTGTTAATTAATCTCACAGAGTTACAGCTTTCCCCGTAAGAAGTCTTTCGCTAAGACAGTATTTGTGGAATATGAAGAGTGATATTTGGTAGCCCATAGAGGGCAAAGGTGAAAAAGGAAATATCTTCAGTTAAAAACTGAAAAGAAGCTTTCTGACAGACTGCACTCTGTTCTGTGAATTCATCTCACAGTGTTACAGCTTTCCCTCAAGAAGCCTTTTGCTAAGACTGTTCTTGTGGAATTTGAAGAGTGATACTTGGAAGCTCATAGAGGGCAATGGTGAAAAACGAAATATCTTCAGTTAAAAACTGGAAAGAAGCTTTCGGAGAAACTGCTTTGTGTTCTGTGAATTCATCCCACAGAGTTACAGCTTTCCCTTCAAGAAGCCTTTCGCTAAGGCTGTTTTTATGGAATTTGGAAAGTGTTATTTGGAAGCCCATAGAGGGCTATGGTGAAAAAGGAAATATCTTCAGTTAAAAACTGGAAAGAAGCTTTCTGAGAAACTGCTTTGTGTTCTGTTAATTCATCTCACAGAGTTACAGCTTTCCCCTCAAGAGTCCTTTCGCTAAGGCTGTTCTTGTGGAATTAGGAAAGTGATATTTGGAAGCCCATTGAGGGCTATGGTGAAAAAAGAAATATCTTCCGTTAAAAACGGGAAAGAAGCTTTCTGAGAAACTGCTTTGTGTTCTGTTAATTCATCTCACAGAGTTACAGCTTCAACCTCAAGAACCTTTCGCTAAGACTGTTCTTGTGGAATTTGGAAAGTGATATTTGGAAGCCCATGGAGGGCTAAAGTGAAAAAAGAAATATCTTCCGTTTAAAACTGGAAAGAAGCCTTCTGGGAGTCTGCTTTGTGTTCTGTTAATTCATCTCACGGAGTTACATCTTTCCCTTCAAGAAGCCTTTCTCTTAGGCTATTCTTGTGGAATTGGCAAAGTGATATTTGGAAGCCCATACAGGGATATATTGAAAAAGGAAATGTCTTCAGTTAAAAATTGGAAAGAAGCTATCTGAGAAACTCCTTTGTGTTCTGTTAATTCATCTCAGAGAGTTACAGGTTTTCCTTCAAGAAGCCTTTCGCTAAGGCTGTTCTTGTGGAATTTGGAAAGTGATATTTGGAAGTCCATAGAGGGCTATATTGAAAAAGGAAATATCTTCCGTTAAAAACTATAAGGAAGCTTTCTGAGAAACTGCTTTGTGTTCTGCTAATTCCTTTCACAGAGTTACAGCTTTCCCTTGAAGAAGCCTTTCGCTAAGGCTGTTCTTGTGGAATTTGCAAAGTGATATTTGGAAGCCCATAGAGGGCTATGGTGAAAAAGGAAATATCTTCCATTAAAAACTGGACAGAAGCTTTCAGAGAAACTGCTGTGTGTTCTCTTAATTCATTTCACAGAGTTACATCTTTCCCTTGAAGAAGCCTTTCGCTAAGGCTGTTCTTGTTGTATTGGCAAAGTGATATTTGGAATCCCATAGAGGGCTATGGTGAAAAAGGAAATATCTTCCGTTAAAAAGTGGAAAGAAGCTTTCTGAAAAACTGCCTTGTGTTCTGTTAATTCATCACACAGAGTTACAGCTTTCCCCTCAAGAAGCCTTTCGCAAAGACTGTTCTTGTGGAATTTGAAGAGTGATATTTGGAAGCCCATAGAGGGCAATGGTGAAAAAGGAAACATCTTCAGTTTAAAACTGGAAAGAAGCTTTCTGAGAAACTGCACTCTTTTCTGTTAATTCACCTCAGAGAGTAACATCTTTCCCCTCAAGAAGCCGTTCGCTAAGAGTGTTCTTGTGGAATTTGCAAAGCGATATTTGGAAGCCCACAGAGGGCTGAGGTGAAAAAGGAAATATCTTCAGTTAAAAACCGGAAAGAAGCTTTCTGACAAACTGCACTCTGCTCTGTTAATTCGTCTCACAGAGTTACAGTTTTTCCCTCAAGAAGCCGTTCGCTAAGACTGTTCTTGTGGAATTTAAAGAGTGATACACGGAAGCCCATAGAGGGCAATGGTGAGAAAGGAAACATCTTCAGTTTAAAACTGGAAAGAAGCTTTCTGAGAAACCGCACTCTGTTCTGTTAATTCATCTCACAGAGTTACATCTTTCCCCTCAAGAAGCCGTTCGCTAAGGCTGTTCTTGTGGAATTTGCATGGTGATATTTGGAAGCCCATAGAGGGATATGGTGAAAAAGGAAATATCTTCAGTTAAAAACTGGAAAGAATCTTTCTGACAAACTGCACTCTGTTCTGTTAATTCGTCTCACAGCGTTACAGCTTTCCCCTCAAAAAGCCGTTCGCTAAGACTCTACTTGTAGAATTTGAAGAGTGATATTTGGAATCCCATAGAGGGCAAAGGAGAAAAAGGAAACATCTTCAGTTAAAAACTGAAAAGAAGCTTTCTGACAAACTGCAGTGTTTTCTGTTAATTAATCTCACAGAGTTACAGCTTTCCCCGTAAAAAGTCTTTCGCTAAGACAGTATTTGTGGAATATGAAGAGTGATATTTGGTAGCCCATAGAGGGCAAAGGTGAAAAAGGAAATATCTTCAGTTAAAAACTGAAAAGAAGCTTTCTGACAGACTGCACTCTGTTCTGTGAATTCATCTCACAGTGTTACAGCTTTCCCGTCAAGAAGCCTTTTGCTAAGACTGTTCTTGTGGAATTTGAAGAGTGATATTTGGAAGCTCATAGAGGGCAATGGTGAAAAAGGAAATATATTCAGTTAAAAACTGGAAAGAAGCTTTCGGAGAAACTGCTTTGTGTTCTGTGAATTCATCCCACAGAGTTACAGCTTTCCCTTCAAGAAGCCTTTCGCTAAGGCTGTTTTTATGGAATTTGGAAAGTGTTATTAGGAAGCCCATAGAAGGCAATGGTGAAAAAGGAAACATCTTCAGTTTAAAACTGGATAGAAGCTTTCTGAGAAACTGCACTCTTTTCTGTTAATTCATCTCAGAGAGTAACATCTTTCCCCTCAAGAAGCCGTTCGCTAAGAGTGTTCTTGTGGAATTTGCAAAGCGATATTTGGAAGCCCACAGAGGGCTGTGGTGAAAAAGGAAATATCTTCAGTTAAAAACCGGAAAGAAGCTTTCTGACAGACTGCACTCTGTTCTGTGAATTCATCTCACAGTGTTACAGCTTTCCCCTCAAGAAGTCGTTTGCTAAGACTGTTCTTGTGGAATTTGAAGGGTGATACTTGGAAGCTCATAGAGGGCAATGGTGAAAAAGGAAATATCTTCAGTTAAAAACTGGAAAGAAGCTTTCGGAGAAACTGCTTTGTGTTCTGTGAATTCATCCCACAGAGTTACAGCTTTCCCTTCAAGAAGCCTTTCGCTAAGGCTGTTTTTATGGAATTTGGAAAGTGTTATTTGGAAGCCCATAGAGGGCTATGGTGAAAAAGGAAATATCTTCAGTTAAAAACTGGAAAGAAGCTTTCTGAGAAACTGCTTTGTGTTCTGTTAATTCATCTCACAGAGTTACAGCTTTCCCCTCAAGAGTCCTTTCGCTAAGGCTGTTCTTGTGGAATTAGGAAAGTGATATTTGGAAGCCCATTGAGGGCTATGGTGAAAAAAGAAATATCTTCCGTTAAAAACGGGAAAGAAGCTTTCTGAGAAACTGCTTTGTGTTCTGTTAATTCATCTCACAGAGTTACAGCTTCAACCTCAAGAACCTTTCGCTAAGACTGTTCTTGTGGAATTTGGAAAGTGATATTTGGAAGCCCATGGAGGGCTAAAGTGAAAAAAGAAATATCTTCCGTTTAAAACTGGAAAGAAGCCTTCTGGGAGTCTGCTTTGTGTTCTGTTAATTCATCTCACGGAGTTACATCTTTCCCTTCAAGAAGCCTTTCTCTTAGGCTGTTCTTGTGGAATTGGCAAAGTGATATTTGGAAGCCCATAGAGGGATATATTGAAAAAGGAAATGTCTTCAGTTAAAAATTGGAAAGAAGCTATCTGAGAAACTCCTTTGTGTTCTGTTAATTCATCTCAGAGAGTTACAGGTTTTCCTTCAAGAAGCCTTTCGCTAAGGCTGTTCTTGTGGAATTTGGAAAGTGATATTTGGAAGTCCATAGAGGGCTATTTTGAAAAAGGAAATATCTTCCGTTAAAAACTGTAAGGAAGCTTTCTGAGAAACTGCTTTGTGTTCTGCTAATTCCTTTCACAGAGTTACAGCTTTCCCTTGAAGAAGCCTTTCGCTAAGGCTGTTCTTGTGGAATTTGCAAAGTGATATTTGGAAGCCCATAGAGGGCTATGGTGAAAAAGGAAATATCTTCCGTTAAAAACTGGACAGAAGCTTTCAGAGAAACTGCTGTGTGTTCTGTTAATTCATTTCACAGAGTTACATCTTTCCCTTGAAGAAGCCTTTCGCTAAGGCTGTTCTTGTTGTATTGGCAAAGTGATATTTGGAATCCCATAGAGGGCTATGGTGAAAAAGGAAATATCTTCCGTTAAAAAGTGGAAAGAAGCTTTCTGAAAAACTGCCTTGTGTTCTGTTAATTCATCTCACAGAGTTACAGCTTTCCCCTCAAGAAGCCTTTCGCAAAGACTGTTCTTGTGGAATTTGAAGAGTGATATTTGGAAGCCCATAGAGGGCAATGGTGAAAAAGGAAACATCTTCAGTTTAAAACTGGAAAGAAGCTTTCTGAGAAACTGCACTCTTTTCTGTTAATTCATCTCAGAGAGTAACATCTTTCCCCTCAAGAAGCCGTTCGCTAAGAGTGTTCTTGTGGAATTTGCAAAGCGATATTTGGAAGCCCACAGAGGGCTGTGGTGAAAAAGGAAATATCTTCAGTTAAAAACCGGAAAGAAGCTTTCTGACAAACTGCACTCTGCTCTGTTAATTCGTCTCACAGAGTTACAGTTTTTCCCTCAAGAAGCCGTTTGCTAAGACTGTTCTTGTGGAATTTAAAGAGTGATACACGGAAGCCCATAGAGGGCAATGGTGAGAAAGGAAACATCTTCAGTTTAAAACTGGAAAGAAGCTTTCTGAGAAACCGCACTCTGTTCTGTTAATTCATCTCACAGAGTTACATCTTTCCCCTCAAGAAGCCGTTCGCTAAGACTGTTCTTGAGGAATTTGCATGGTGATATTTGGAAGCCCATAGAGGGATATGGTGAAAAAGGAAATATCTTCAGTTAAAAACTGGAAAGAATCTTTCTGACAAACTGCACTCTGTTCTGTTAATTCGTCTCACAGCGTTACAGCTTTCCCCTCAAAAAGCCGTTCGCTAAGACTCTACTTGTAGAATTTGAAGAGTGATATTTGGAATCCCATAGAGGGCAAAGGAGAAAAAGGAAACATCTTCAGTTAAAAACTGAAAAGAAGCTTTCTGACAAACTGCAGTGTTTTCTGTTAATTAATCTCACAGAGTTACAGCTTTCCCCGTAAGAAGTCTTTCGCTAAGACAGTATTTGTGGAATATGAAGAGTGATATTTGGTAGCCCATAGAGGGCAAAGGTGAAAAAGGAAATATCTTCAGTTAAAAACTGAAAAGAAGCTTTCTGACAGACTGCACTCTGTTCTGTGAATTCATCTCACAGTGTTACAGCTTTCCCCTCAAGAAGCCTTTTGCTAAGACTGTTCTTGTGGAATTTGAAGAGTGATACTTGGAAGCTCATAGAGGGCAATGGTGAAAAAGGAAATATCTTCAGTTAAAAACTGGAAAGAAGCTTTCGGAGAAACTGCTTTGTGTTCTGTGAATTCATCCCACAGAGTTACAGCTTTCCCTTCAAGAAGCCTTTCGCTAAGGCTGTTTTTATGGAATTTGGAAAGTGTTATTTGGAAGCCCATGGAGGGCTAAAGTGAAAAAAGAAATATCTTCCGTTTAAAACTGGAAAGAAGCCTTCTGGGAATCTGCTTTGTGTTCTGATAATTCATCTCACGGAGTTACATCTTTCCCTTCAAGAAGCCTTTCTCTTAGGCTGTTCTTGTGGAATTGGCAAAGTGATATTTGGAAGCCCATAGAGGGATATATTGAAAAAGGAAATGTCTTCAGTTAAAAATTGGAAAGAAGCTATCTGAGAAACTCCTTTGTGTTCTGTTAATTCATCTCAGAGAGTTACAGATTTTCCTTCAAGAAGCCTTTCGCTAAGGCTGTTCTTGTGGAATTTGGAAAGTGATAATTGGAAGTCCATAGAGGGCTATTTTGAAAAAGGAAATATCTTCCGTTAAAAACTGTAAGGAAGCTTTCTGAGAAACTGCTTTGTGTTCTGCTAATTCCTTTCACAGAGTTACAGCTTTCCCTTGAAGAAGCCTTTCGCTAAGGCTGTTCTTGTGGAATTTGCAAAGTGATATTTGGAAGCCCTTAGAGGGCTATGGTGAAAAAGGAAATATCTTCCGTTAAAAACTGGACAGAAGCTTTCAGAGAAACTGCTGTGTGTTCTGTTAATTCATTTCACAGAGTTACATCTTTCCCTTGAAGAAGCCTTTCGCTAAGGCTGTTCTTGTTGTATTGGCAAAGTGATATTTGGAATCCCATAGAGGGCTATGGTGAAAAAGGAAATATCTTCCGTTAAAAAGTGGAAAGAAGCTTTCTGAAAAACTGCCTTGTGTTCTGTTAATTCATCTCACAGAGTTACAGCTTTCCCCTCAAGAAGCCTTTCGCAAAGACTGTTCTTGTGGAATTTGAAGAGTGATATTTGGAAGCCCATAGAGGGCAATGGTGAAAAAGGAAACATCTTCAGTTTAAAACTGGAAAGAAGCTTTCTGAGAAACTGCACTCTTTTCTGTTAATTCATCTCAGAGAGTAACATCTTTCCCCTCAAGAAGCCGTTCGCTAAGAGTGTTCTTGTGGAATTTGCAAAGCGATATTTGGAAGCCCACAGAGGGCTGTGGTGAAAAAGGAAATATCTTCAGTTAAAAACCGGAAAGAAGCTTTCTGACAAACTGCACTCTGCTCTGTTAATTCGTCTCACAGAGTTACAGTTTTTCCCTCAAGAAGCCGTTCGCTAAGACTGTTCTTGTGGAATTTAAAGAGTGATACACGGAAGCCCATAGAGGGCAATGGTGAGAAAGGAAACATCTTCAGTTTAAAACTGGAAAGAAGCTTTCTGAGAAACCGCACTCTGTTCTGTTAATTCATCTCACAGAGTTACATCTTTCCCCTCAAGAAGCCGTTCGCTAAGACTGTTCTTGAGGAATTTGCATGGTGATATTTGGAAGCCCATAGAGGGATATGGTGAAAAAGGAAATATCTTCAGTTACAAACTGGAAAGAATCTTTCTGACAAACTGCACTCTGTTCTGTTAATTCGTCTCACAGCATTACAGCTTTCCCCTCAAAAAGCCGTTCGCTAAGACTCTACTTGTAGAATTTGAAGAGTGATATTTGGAATCCCATAGAGGGCAAAGGAGAAAAAGGAAACATCTTCAGTTAAAAACTGAAAAGAAGCTTTCTGACAAACTGCAGTGTTTTCTGTTAATTAATCTCACAGAGTTACAGCTTTCCCCGTAAGAAGTCTTTCGCTAAGACAGTATTTGTGGAATATGAAGAGTGATATTTGGTAGCCCATAGAGGGCAAAGGTGAAAAAGGAAATATCTTCAGTTAAAAACTGAAAAGAAGCTTTCTGACAGACTGCACTCTGTTCTGTGAATTCATCTCACAGTGTTACAGCTTTCCCCTGAAGAAGCCTTTTGCTAAGACTGTTCTTGTGGAATTTGAAGAGTGATACTTGGAAGCTCATAGAGGGCAATGTTGAAAAACGAAATATCTTCAGTTAAAAACTGGAAAGAAGCTTTCGGAGAAACTGCTTTGTGTTCTGTGAATTCATCCCACAGAGTTACAGCTTTCCCTTCAAGAAGCCTTTCGCTAAGGCTGTTTTTATGGAATTTGGAAAGTGTTATTTGGAAGCCCATAGAGGGCTATGGTGAAAAAGGAAATATCTTCAGTTAAAAACTGGAAAGAAGCTTTCTGAGAAACTGCTTTGTGTTCTGTTAATTCATCTCACAGAGTTACAGCTTTCCCCTCAAGAGTCCTTTCGCTAAGGCTGTTCTTGTGGAATTAGGAAAGTGATATTTGGAAGCCCATTGAGGGCTATGGTGAAAAACGAAATATCTTCCGTTAAAAACGGGAAAGAAGCTTTCTGAGAAACTGCTTTGTGTTCTGTTAATTCATCTCACAGAGTTACAGCTTCAACCTCAAGAACCTTTCGCTAAGACTGTTCTTGTGGAATTTGGAAAGTGATATTTGGAAGCCCATGGAGGGCTAAAGTGAAAAAAGAAATATCTTCCGTTTAAAACTGGAAAGAAGCCTTCTGGGAGTCTGCTTTGTGTTCTGTTAATTCATCTCACGGAGTTACATCTTTCCCTTCAAGAAGCCTTTCTCTTAGGCTATTCTTGTGGAATTGGCAAAGTGATATTTGGAAGCCCATAGAGGGATATATTGAAAAAGGAAATGTCTTCAGTTAAAAATTGGAAAGAAGCTATCTGAGAAACTCCTTTGTGTTCTGTTAATTCATCTCAGAGAGTTACAGGTTTTCCTTCAAGAAGCCTTTCGCTAAGGCTGTTCTTGTGGAATTTGGAAAGTGATATTTGGAAGTCCATAGAGGGCTATATTGAAAAAGGAAATATCTTCCGTTAAAAACTATAAGGAAGCTTTCTGAGAAACTGCTTTGTGTTCTGCTAATTCCTTTCACAGAGTTACAGCTTTCCCTTGAAGAAGCCTTTCGCTAAGGCTGTTCTTGTGGAATTTGCAAAGTGATATTTGGAAGCCCATAGAGGGCTATGGTGAAAAAGGAAATATCTTCCATTAAAAACTGGACAGAAGCTTTCAGAGAAACTGCTGTGTGTTCTCTTAATTCATTTCACAGAGTTACATCTTTCCCTTGAAGAAGCCTTTCGCTAAGGCTGTTCTTGTTGTATTGGCAAAGTGATATTTGGAATCCCATAGAGGGCTATGGTGAAAAAGGAAATATCTTCCGTTAAAAAGTGGAAAGAAGCTTTCTGAAAAACTGCCTTGTGTTCTGTTAATTCATCACACAGAGTTACAGCTTTCCCCTCAAGAAGCCTTTCGCAAAGACTGTTCTTGTGGAATTTGAAGAGTGATATTTGGAAGCCCATAGAGGGCAATGGTGAAAAAGGAAACATCTTCAGTTTAAAACTGGAAAGAAGCTTTCTGAGAAACTGCACTCTTTTCTGTTAATTCATCTCAGAGAGTAACATCTTTCCCCTCAAGAAGCCGTTCGCTAAGAGTGTTCTTGTGGAATTTGCAAAGCGATATTTGGAAGCCCACAGAGGGCTGAGGTGAAAAAGGAAATATCTTCAGTTAAAAACCGGAAAGAAGCTTTCTGACAAACTGCACTCTGCTCTGTTAATTCGTCTCACAGAGTTACAGTTTTTCCCTAAAGAAGCCGTTCGCTAAGACTGTTCTTGTGGAATTTAAAGAGTGATACACGGAAGCCCATAGAGGGCAATGGTGAGAAAGGAAACATCTTCAGTTTAAAACTGGAAAGAAGCTTTCTGAGAAACCGCACTCTGTTCTGTTAATTCATCTCACAGAGTTACATCTTTCCCCTCAAGAAGCCGTTCGCTAAGGCTGTTCTTGTGGAATTTGCATGGTGATATTTGGAAGCCCATAGAGGGATATGGTGAAAAAGGAAATATCTTCAGTTAAAAACTGGAAAGAATCTTTCTGACAAACTGCACTCTGTTCTGTTAATTCGTCTCACAGCGTTACAGCTTTCCCCTCAAAAAGCCGTTCGCTAAGACTCTACTTGTAGAATTTGAAGAGTGATATTTGGAATCCCATAGAGGGCAAAGGAGAAAAAGGAAACATCTTCAGTTAAAAACTGAAAAGAAGCTTTCTGACAAACTGCAGTGTTTTCTGTTAATTAATCTCACAGAGTTACAGCTTTCCCCGTAAGAAGTCTTTCGCTAAGACAGTATTTGTGGAATATGAAGAGTGATATTTGGTAGCCCATAGAGGGCAAAGGTGAAAAAGGAAATATCTTCAGTTAAAAACTGAAAAGAAGCTTTCTGACAGACTGCACTCTGTTCTGTGAATTCATCTCACAGTGTTACAGCTTTCCCGTCAAGAAGCCTTTTGCTAAGACTGTTCTTGTGGAATTTGAAGAGTGATATTTGGAAGCTCATAGAGGGCAATGGTGAAAAAGGAAATATCTTCAGTTAAAAACTGGAAAGAAGCTTTCGGAGAAACTGCTTTGTGTTCTGTGAATTCATCCCACAGAGTTACAGCTTTCCCTTCAAGAAGCCTTTCGCTAAGGCTGTTTTTATGGAATTTGGAAAGTGTTATTAGGAAGCCCATAGAAGGCAATGGTGAAAAAGGAAACATCTTCAGTTTAAAACTGGATAGAAGCTTTCTGAGAAACTGCACTCTTTTCTGTTAATTCATCTCAGAGAGTAACATCTTTCCCCTCAAGAAGCCGTTCGCTAAGAGTGTTCTTGTGGAATTTGCAAAGCGATATTTGGAAGCCCACAGAGGGCTGTGGTGAAAAAGGAAATATCTTCAGTTAAAAACCGGAAAGAAGCTTTCTGACAGACTGCACTCTGTTCTGTGAATTCATCTCACAGTGTTACAGCTTTCCCCTCAAGAAGTCGTTTGCTAAGACTGTTCTTGTGGAATTTGAAGGGTGATACTTGGAAGCTCATAGAGGGCAATGGTGAAAAAGGAAATATCTTCAGTTAAAAACTGGAAAGAAGCTTTCTGAGAAACTGCTTTGTGTTCTGTTAATTCATCTCACAGAGTTACAGCTTTCCCCTCAAGAGTCCTTTCGCTAAGGCTGTTCTTGTGGAATTAGGAAAGTGATATTTGGAAGCCCATTGAGGGCTATGGTGAAAAACGAAATATCTTCCGTTAAAAATGGGAAAGAAGCTTTCTGAGAAACTGCTTTGTGTTCTGTTAATTCATCTCACAGAGTTACAGCTTCAACCTCAAGAACCTTTCGCTAAGACTGTTCTTGTGGAATTTGGAAAGTGATATTTGGAAGCCCATGGAGGGCTAAAGTGAAAAAAGAAATATCTTCCGTTTAAAACTGGAAAGAAGCCTTCTGGGAGTCTGCTTTGTGTTCTGTTAATTCATCTCACGGAGTTACATCTTTCCCTTCAAGAAGCCTTTCTCTTAGGCTGTTCTTGTGGAATTGGCAAAGTGATATTTGGAAGCCCATAGAGGGATATATTGAAAAAGGAAATGTCTTCAGTTAAAAATTGGAAAGAAGCTATCTGAGAAACTCCTTTGTGTTCTGTTAATTCATCTCAGAGAGTTACAGATTTTCCTTCAAGAAGCCTTTCGCTAAGGCTGTTCTTGTGGAATTTGGAAAGTGATATTTGGAAGTCCATAGAGGGCTATTTTGAAAAAGGAAATATCTTCCGTTAAAAACTGTAAGGAAGCTTTCTGAGAAACTGCTTTGTGTTCTGCTAATTCCTTTCACAGAGTTACAGCTTTCCCTTGAAGAAGCCTTTCGCTAAGGCTGTTCTTGTGGAATTTGCAAAGAGATATTTGGAAGCCCATAGAGGGCTATGGTGAAAAAGGAAATATCTTCCGTTAAAAACTGGACAGAAGCTTTCAGAGAAACTGCTGTGTGTTCTGTTAATTCATTTCACAGAGTTACATCTTTCCCTTGAAGAAGCCTTTCGTTAAGGCTGTTCTTGTTGTATTGGCAAAGTGATATTTGGAATCCCATAGAGGGCTATGGTGAAAAAGGAAATATCTTCCGTTAAAAAGTGGAAAGAAGCTTTCTGAAAAACTGCCTTGTGTTCTGTTAATTCATCTCACAGAGTTACAGCTTTCCCCTCAAGAAGTCTTTCGCAAAGACTGTTCTTGTGGTATTTGGAAACTGATATTTTGAAGCCAAAAGAGGGCTATTTTGAAAAAGGAAATATCTTCCGTTAAACACTGGAAAGAAGCATTCTGAGAACCTGCTTTGTGTTCTGCTAATTCATATCACAGAGTTACAGGTTTCCCTTCAAGAAGTCTTTCTCTAAGGCTGTTCTTGAGGAATTTGCAAAGTGATATTGGGAAGCCCATATGGCTATGGTGAAAAAGGTAATATCTTCCGTTAAAAACTGGACTGAAGCTTTCTGAGAAACTGCCTTGTGTTCTGTTAATTCATCTCACAGAGTTACAGCTATCCCCTCAAGAAGCCTTTTGCTAAGACTGTTATTGTGGAATATGCAAAGTGATATTTGAAAACCCACAGAGGGCTATGGAGAAAAAGGAAATATCTTCTGTTAAAAACTGGAAAGAAGCTTTGTGAGAAACTGCTTTGTGTTCTGTTAATTCATCTCACAGAGTTACATCTTTCCCCTCAAGAAGCCGTTCGCTAAGACTGTTTTTGTGGAATTTGCAAAGTGATATTTGGAAGCCCATAGAGGGCTTTGGTGAAAAAGGAAATATCTACCATTAAAAACTGGAAAGAAGCTTTCTGAGAAACTGCTTTGTGTTCTGTTAATTCACTTCACAGAGTTACATCATTCCCTTGAAGAAGCCTTTCGCAAAGGCTGTTCTTGTTGTAAAGGCAAAGTGATATTTGGAAGCCCATAGAGGGCTATGGTGAAAAAGGAAATATCTTCGGTTAAAAACCGGAAAGAAGCTTTCTGAGAAACTTCTTTGTGTTTTCTTAATTCATCTCAGAGAGTTACAGCTTTCCCTTCAAGGAGCCTTTCGCTAAGACTGTCTTGTGAAATTCGGAAAGTGATATTTGGAAGCCCATAGAGGGCTACTTTGAAAAAAGAAATATCTTCCGTGAAAATCTGGAAAGAAGCTTTCTGAGAAACTGCTTTGGGCTCTGCTAATTCATCTCACAGAGTTAGAGATTTCCCCTCAAGAGTCCTTTCGCTAAGACTGTTCTCGTGGAATTTGCAAAGTGATATTTGGAAGGCCATAGGGCGCTATAGTGAAAAAGGAAATATCTTCAGTTAAAAACTGGAAAGAATCTTTCTGAGAGACTGCTTTGTGTTCTGATAATTCATCTCCGAGAGTTACAGCTTTCCCTTCAAGAAGCCTGTCTCTAAGGCTGTTCTTATGGAATTTGGAAAGTGATATTTGGAAGCCCATAGAGGGCTATGGTGAAAAAGGAAATATTTTCAGATAAAAACTGGAAAGAAGCTTTCTGAGAAACTGCTTTGTGTTCTGTTAATTCATCTCAGAATGTTACAGCTTTCCCTTCAAGAAGCCTTACGCTAATGGTGTTCTTGTGGAATTTGGAAAGTGATATTTGGAAGCCCATAGAGGGCTATGGTGAAAAGGGAAATATCTACCGTTAAAAACTGGAAATAAGCTTTCTGGGAAACTGCTTTGTCTTCTCTTAATTCATCTCACAGAGTTACAGCTTTCCATTCGAAAAAGGCTTTCACTACGACTGTTCTTTTGGAATCTGCAAAGTGATATTTGGAAGCCCATACAGCGCTACAGTGAAAAAGGAAATATCTTCAGTTAAAAACTGGAAAGAAGCTTTCTTAGAAACCGCTTTGTGTTTTGTTAATTCATCTCAGAGGGTTACAGCTTTCAAGTCAAGAAGCCTTTCGCTAAGACTGTTCTGGTGGAGTTTGGAAAGTGATATTTGGAAGCCCATAGAGGGCTATGGTGAAAAAAGAAATATCTTCCGTGTAAAACTGGAAAGAAGCTTTCTGAGAAACTGCTTTGTGTTCTGCTAATTCATCTCACAGAGTTACAGCTTTCTTTTCAAGAAGCCTTTCGCTAAGGCTGTTCTTGTAGAATTTGCAAAGTGATATTTGAAGCCCATAGAGGGCTATGGTGAAAAAGGAAATATCTTCAGTTAAAAACAGGAAAGAAGCTTTTTGAAAAACTGCCTTGTGTTCTGTTAATTCATCTCACAGAGGTACAGCTTTCCCTTCAAGAAGCCTTTCGCTAAGGCTGTTCTTGTGGAATTTGCAAAGTGATATTTGGAAGCCCATAGAGGGCTATGGTGAAAAAGGAAATATCTTCCGTTAAAACTGGACAGAAGCTTTCAGAGAAACTGCCTTGTATTCTGTTAATTCATCTCACAGAGTTACATCTCTCCCTTGAAGAAGCCTTTCGCTAAGGCTGTTCTTGTGGAATTTGCAAAGTGATATTTGGAAGCCCATAGAGGGCTATGGTGAAAGAGGAAATATCTTCAGTTAAAAACTGGAAAGAAGCTTTCTGAGAAACTGCCTTGTGTTCTGTTAATTCATCTCACAGAGTTACAGCTTTCTCCTCAAGAAGCCTTTCGCTAAGTCTGTTCTTGTGGAATTTGGAAAGTGATATTGGGAAGCCAAAAGAGGGCTATTTTGAAAAAGGAAGTATCTTCCGTTAAAAACTGGAAGGAAGCTTTCTGAGAAACTACTTTGCGTTCTGCTAATTCTTGTCACAGAGTTACAGCTTTCCCTTCAAGAAGCCTTTCTCTAAATCTGTTCTTGCGGAATTTGCAAAGTGATATTGGGAAGCCCATATATGGCTATGGGGAAAAAGAAAATATCTTCAGTTAAAAACTGGACAGAAGCTTTCTGAGAAACTGCCTTGTGTTCTGTTAATTAATCTCACAGAGTTACAGCTTTCCCCTCAAGAAGCCTTTCGCTAAGACTGTTCTTGTGAAATTTGGAAAGTGATATTTGGAAGCCCATAGAGGGCTACTTGAAAAAAGAAATATCTTCCGTGAAAATCTGGAAAGTAGCTTTCTGAGAAACTGCTTTGGGTTCTGCTAATTCATCTCACAGAGTTACAGATTTCCCCTCAGGAATCCTTTCGCTAAGACTGTTCTCGTGGAATTTACAAAGTGATATTTGGAAGGCCACAGGGCGCTATAGTGAAAAAGGAAATATCTTCAGTTAAAAACTGGAAAGAATGTTTCTGAGAGACTGTTTTGTGTTCTGTTAATTCATCTCCGAGAGTTACAGCTTTCCCTTCAAGAAGCCTTTCGCTAAGGCTGTTTTTATGGAATTTGGAAAGTGTTATTTGGAAGCCCATAGAGGGCTATGGTGAAAAAGGAAATATCTTCAGTTAAAAACTGGAAAGAAGCTTTCCGAGAAACTGCTTTGTGTTCTGTGAATTCATCTCACAGAGTTACAACTTTCCCCTCAAGAAGCCTTTCGCTAAGACTGTTCTTGTGGAATTTGAAGAGTGATATATGGAAGCCCATAGAGGGCAATGGTGAAAAAGGAAACATCTGAAGTTTATAACTGGAAAGAAGCTTTCTGAGAAACTGCACTCTGTTCTGTTAATTCATCTCCTAGAGTGACATCTTTCCCCTCAGGAACCCGTTCGCCAAGGCTGTTCTTGTGGAATTTGCAAAGCGATAATTGGAAGCCCTTGGAGGGCTACGGTGAAAAAGGAAATATCTATAGTAAAAAACTGGAAAGAAGCTTTCTGAGAAACTGCACTCTGTTCTGTTAATTCGTCTCACACAGTTACATCTTTCCCCTCAAGAAGCCTTTCGCTAAGACTGTTCTTGTGGAATTTGCAAAGCGATAATTGAAAGCCCATAGAGAGCAATGGTGAAAAAGGAAATATCTTCAGTTAAAAACTGGAAAGAAGCTTTCTGAGAAACTGCACTCTGTTCTGTTAATTGGACTCACAGAGTACAGATTTCCACTCAAGAAGCCTTTCGCTAAGACTGTTCTTGTGGAATTTGAAGAGTGATATTTGGTAGCCCATAGCGGACAACGGTGAAAAAGGAAGTATCTTCAGTGAAAAACTGGAAAGAAGCTTTCTGTGAAACTGCTTTGTGTTCTGTGAATTCATCTCACAGAGTTACAGCTTTTCCCTCAAGAAGCCGTTCGCTAAGACTGTTCTTGTGGAATTTGCAAAGCGATATTTTGAACACCATAGAGTGCTATGGTGAAAAAGGAAACATCTTTAGTTAAAAACTGGAAAGAAGCTTTCTGAGAAACTGAACTCTGTTCTGTTAATTCGTCTCACAGAGTTACAGCTTTCCCCTCAAGAAGCCTTTCGCTAAGACTGTTCTTTTAGAATTTGAAAAGCGATATTTCTAATTCCATAGAGGGCAATGGTGAAAAAGGAAATATCTTCAGTTAAAAATTGGAAAGAAGCTTTCTGGGAAACTGCACTCTGTTCTGTTAATTCATCTCACAGAGTTACAGCTTTCCCTTCAAGAAGCCTTTCGCTAAGACTGTTCTTGTGGAATTTCGAGAGTGATATTTGGAAGCCCTTAGATGGCAAAGGTGAAAAAGGAAATATCTTCAGTTAAAAACTGGAAAGAAGCTTTCGAGGAAACTGCTCTGTGTTCTGTTAATTCATGTCACAGAATTACAGCTTTCCCCTCCAGAAGCTTTTCGCTAAGACTGTTCTTGTGGAATTTGAAGAGTGATATTTGGAAGCCCATAGAGGGCAATGGTGAAAAAGGAAACATCTTCAGTTTAAAACTGGAAAGAAGCTTTCTGAGAAACTGCACTCTTTTCTGTTAATTCATCTCAGAGAGTAACATCTTTCCCCTCAAGAAGCCGTTCGCTAAGAGTGTTCTTGTGGAATTTGCAAAGCGATATTTGGAAGCCCACAGAGGGCTGTGGTGAAAAAGGAAATATCTTCAGTTAAAAACCGGAAAGAAGCTTTCTGACAAACTGCACTCTGCTCTGTTAATTCGTCTCACAGAGTTACAGTTTTTCCCTCAAGAAGCCGTTCGCTAAGACTGTTCTTGTGGAATTTAAAGAGTGATACACGGAAGCCCATAGAGGGCAATGGTGAGAAAGGAAACATCTTCAGTTTAAAACTGGAAAGAAGCTTTCTGAGAAACCGCACTCTGTTCTGTTAATTCATCTCACAGAGTTACATCTTTCCCCTCAAGAAGCCGTTCGCTAAGACTGTTCTTGAGGAATTTGCATGGTGATATTTGGAAGCCCATAGAGGGATATGGTGAAAAAGGAAATATCTTCAGTTAAAAACTGGAAAGAATCTTTCTGACAAACTGCACTCTGTTCTGTTAATTCGTCTCACAGCGTTACAGCTTTCCCCTCAAAAAGCCGTTCGCTAAGACTCTACTTGTAGAATTTGAAGAGTGATATTTGGAATCCCATAGAGGGCAAAGGAGAAAAAGGAAACATCTTCAGTTAAAAACTGAAAAGAAGCTTTCTGACAAACTGCAGTGTTTTCTGTTAATTAATCTCACAGAGTTACAGCTTTCCCCGTAAGAAGTCTTTCGCTAAGACAGTATTTGTGGAATATGAAGAGTGATATTTGGTAGCCCATAGAGGGCAAAGGTGAAAAAGGAAATATCTTCAGTTAAAAACTGAAAAGAAGCTTTCTGACAGACTGCACTCTGTTCTGTGAATTCATCTCACAGTGTTACAGCTTTCCCCTCAAGAAGCCTTTTGCTAAGACTGTTCTTGTGGAATTTGAAGAGTGATACTTGGAAGCTCATAGAGGGCAATGGTGAAAAAGGAAATATCTTCAGTTAAAAACTGGAAAGAAGCTTTCGGAGAAACTGCTTTGTGTTCTGTGAATTCATCTCACAGAGTTACAGCTTTCCCCTCAAGAGTCCTTTCGCTAAGGCTGTTCTTGTGGAATTAGGAAAGTGATATTTGGAAGCCCATTGAGGGCTATGGTGAAAAACGAAATATCTTCCGTTAAAAACGGGAAAGAAGCTTTCTGAGAAACTGCTTTGTGTTCTGTTAATTCATCTCACAGAGTTACAGCTTCAACCTCAAGAACCTTTCGCTAAGACTGTTCTTGTGGAATTTGGAAAGTGATATTTGGAAGCCCATGGAGGGCTAAAGTGAAAAAAGAAATATCTTCCGTTTAAACTGGAAAGAAGCCTTCTGGGAGTCTGCTTTGTGTTCTGTTAATTCATCTCACGGAGTTACATCTTTCCCTTCAAGAAGCCTTTCTCTTAGGCTGTTCTTGTGGAATTGGCAAAGTGATATTTGGAAGCCCATAGAGGGATATATTGAAAAAGGAAATGTCTTCAGTTAAAAATTGGAAAGAAGCTATCTGAGAAACTCCTTTGTGTTCTGTTAATTCATCTCAGAGAGTTACAGATTTTCCTTCAAGAAGCCTTTCGCTAAGGCTGTTCTTGTGGAATTTGGAAAGTGATATTTGGAAGTCCATAGAGGGCTATTTTGAAAAAGGAAATATCTTCCGTTAAAAACTGTAAGGAAGCTTTCTGAGAAACTGCTTTGTGTTCTGCTAATTCCTTTCACAGAGTTACAGCTTTCCCTTGAAGAAGCCTTTCGCTAAGGCTGTTCTTGTGGAATTTGCAAAGTGATATTTGGAAGCCCATAGAGGGCTATGGTGAAAAAGGAAATATCTTCCGTTAAAAACTGGACAGAAGCTTTCAGAGAAACTGCTGTGTGTTCTGTTAATTCCTTTCACAGGGTTACATCTTTCCCTTGAAGAAGCCTTTCGTTAAGGCTGTTCTTGTTGTATTGGCAAAGTGATATTTGGAATCCCATAGAGGGCTATGGTGAAAAAGGAAATATCTTCCGTTAAAAAGTGGAAAGAAGCTTTCTGAAAAACTGCCTTGTGTTCTGTTAATTCATCTCACAGAGTTACAGCTTTCCTCTCAAGAAGCCTTTCGCAAAGACTGTTCTTGTGGTATTTGGAAACTGATATTTTGAAGCCAAAAGAGGGCTATTTTGAAAAAGGAAATATCTACCGTTAAAACTGGAAAGAAGCTTTCTGAGAAACTGCTTTGTGTTCTGTTAATTCACTTCACAGAGTTACATCATTCCCTTGAAGAAGCCTTTCGCAAAGGCTGTTCTTGTTGTAAAGGCAAAGTGATATTTGGAAGCCCATAGAGGGCTATGGTGAAAAAGGAAATATCTTCGGTTAAAATCCGGAAAGAAGCTTTCTGAGAAACTGCTTTGTGTTTTCTTAATTCATTTCAGAGAGTTACAGCTTTCCCTTCAAGGAGCCTTTCGCTAAGACTGTCTTGTGAAATTCGGAAAGTGATATTTGGAAGCCCATAGAGGGCTACTTTGAAAAAAGAAATATCTTCCGTGAAAATCTGGAAAGAAGCTTTCTGAGAAACTGCTTTGGGCTCTGCTAATTCATCTCACAGAGTTACAGATTTCCCCTCAAGAGTCCTTTCGCTAAGACTGTTCTCGTGGAATTTGCAAAGTGATATTTGGAAGGCCATAGGGCGCTATAGTGAAAAAGGAAATATCTTCAGTTAAAAACTGGAAAGAATCTTTCTGAGAGACTGCTTTGTGTTCTGATAATTCATCTCCGAGAGTTACAGCTTTCCCTTCAAGAAGCCTGTCTCTAAGGCTGTTCTTATGGAATTTGGAAAGTGATATTTGGAAGCCCATAGAGGGCTATGGTGAGAAAGGAAATATTTTCAGATAAAAACTGGAAAGAAGCTTTCTGAGAAACTGCGTTGTGTTCTGTTAATTCATCTCAGAATGTTACAGCTTTCCCTTCAAGAAGCCTTTCGCTAATGGTGTTCTTGTGGAATTTGGAAAGTGATATTTGGAAGCCCATAGAGGGCTATGGTGAAAAGGGAAATATCTACCGTTAAAAACTGGAAATAAGCTTTCTGGGAAACTGCTTTGTCTTCTCTTAATTCATCTCACAGAGTTACAGCTTTCCATTCGAAAAAGGCTTTCACTACGACTGTTCTTTTGGAATCTGCAAAGTGATATTTGGAAGCCCATACAGCGCTACAGTGAAAAAGGAAATATCTTCAGTTAAAAACTGGAAAGAAGCTTTCTGAGAAATCGCTTTGTGTTTTGTTCATTCATCTCAGGGGGTTACAGCTTTCAAGTCAAGAAGCCTTTCGCTAAGACTGTTCTGGTGGAGTTTGGAAAGTGATATTTGGAAGCCCATAGAGGGCTATGGTGAAAAAAGAAATATCTTCCGTGTAAAACTGGAAAGAAGCTTTCTGAGAAACTGCTTTGTGTTCTGCTAATTCATCTCACAGAGTTACAGCTTTCTTTTCAAGAAGCCTTTCGCTAAGGCTGTTCTTGTGGAATTTGCAAAGTGATATTTGAAGCCCATAGAGGGCTATGGTGAAAAAGGAAATATCTTCAGTTAAAAACAGGAAAGAAGCTTTTTGAAAAACTGCCTTGTGTTCTGTTAATTCATCTCACAGAGGTACAGCTTTCCCTTTAAGAAGCCTTTCGCTAAGGCTGTTCTTGTGGAATTTGCAAAGTGATATTTGGAAGCCCATAGAGGGCTATGGTGAAAAAGGAAATACCTTCCGTTAAAACTGGACAGAAGCTTTCAGAGAAACTGCCTTGTATTCTGTTAATTCATCTCACAGAGTTACATCTCTCCCTTGAAGAAGCCTTTCGCTAAGGCTGTTCTTGTGGAATTTGCAAAGTGATATTTGGAAGCCCATAGAGGGCTATGGTGAAAGAGGAAATATCTTCAGTTAAAAACTGGAAAGAAGCTTTCTGAGAAACTGCCTTGTGTTCTGTTAATTCATCTCACAGAGTTACAGCTTTCTCCTCAAGAAGCCTTTCGCTAAGTCTGTTCTTGTGGAATTTGGAAAGTGATATTGGGAAGCCAAAAGAGGGCTATTTTGAAAAAGGAAGTATCTTCCGTTAAAAACTGGAAGGAAGCTTTCTGAGAAACTACTTTGCGTTCTGCTAATTCTTGTCACAGAGTTACAGCTTTCCCTTCAAGAAGCCTTTCTCTAAATCTGTTCTTGCGGAATTTGCAAAGTGATATTGGGAAGCCCATATATGGCTATGGGGAAAAAGAAAATATCTTCAGTTAAAAACTGGACAGAAGCTTTCTGAGAAACTGCCTTGTGTTCTGTTAATTAATCTCACAGAGTTACAGCTTTCCCCTCAAGAAGCCTTTCGCTAAGACTGTTCTTGTGAAATTTGGAAAGTGATATTTGGAAGCCCATAGAGGGCTACTTGAAAAAAGAAATATCTTCCGTGAAAATCTGGAAAGTAGCTTTCTGAGAAACTGCTTTGGGTTCTGCTAATTCATCTCACAGAGTTACAGATTTCCCCTCAGGAATCCTTTCGCTAAGACTGTTCTCGTGGAATTTACAAAGTGATATTTGGAAGGCCACAGGGCGCTATAGTGAAAAAGGAAATATCTTCAGTTAAAAACTGGAAAGAATGTTTCTGAGAGACTGTTTTGTGTTCTGTTAATTCATCTCCGAGAGTTACAGCTTTCCCTTCAAGAAGCCTTTCGCTAAGGCTGTTTTTATGGAATTTGGAAAGTGTTATTTGGAAGCCCATAGAGGGCTATGGTGAAAAAGGAAATATCTTCAGTTAAAAACTGGAAAGAAGCTTTCCGAGAAACTGCTTTGTGTTCTGTGAATTCATCTCACAGAGTTACAACTTTCCCCTCAAGAAGCCTTTCGCTAAGACTGTTCTTGTGGAATTTGAAGAGTGATATATGGAAGCCCATAGAGGGCAATGGTGAAAAAGGAAACATCTGAAGTTTATAACTGGAAAGAAGCTTTCTGAGAAACTGCACTCTGTTCTGTTAATTCATCTCCTAGAGTGACATCTTTCCCCTCAGGAACCCGTTCGCCAAGGCTGTTCTTGTGGAATTTGCAAAGCGATAATTGGAAGCCCTTGGAGGGCTACGGTGAAAAAGGAAATATCTATAGTAAAAAACTGGAAAGAAGCTTTCTGAGAAACTGCACTCTGTTCTGTTAATTCGTCTCACAGAGTTACATCTTTCCCCTCAAGAAGCCTTTCGCTAAGACTGTTCTTGTGGAATTTGCAAAGCGATAATTGAAAGCCCATAGAGAGCAATGGTGAAAAAGGAAATATCTTCAGTTAAAAACTGGAAAGAAGCTTTCTGAGAAACTGCACTCTGTTCTGTTAATTGGTCTCACAGAGTACAGATTTCCACTCAAGAAGCCTTTCGCTAAGACTGTTCTTGTGGAATTTGAAGAGTGATATTTGGTAGCCCATAGCGGACAACGGTGAAAAAGGAAGTATCTTCAGTGAAAAACTGGAAAGAAGCTTTCTGTGAAACTGCTTTGTGTTCTGTGAATTCATCTCACAGAGTTACAGCTTTTCCCTCAAGAAGCCGTTCGCTAAGACTGTTCTTGTGGAATTTGCAAAGCGATATTTTGAACACCATAGAGTGCTATGGTGAAAAAGGAAACATCTTTAGTTAAAAACTGGAAAGAAGCTTTCTGAGAAACTGAACTCTGTTCTGTTAATTCGTCTCACAGAGTTACAGCTTTCCCCTCAAGAAGCCTTTCGCTAAGACTGTTCTTTTAGAATTTGAAAAGCGATATTTCTAATTCCATAGAGGGCAATGGTGAAAAAGGAAATATCTTCAGTTAAAAATTGGAAAGAAGCTTTCTGGGAAACTGCACTCTGTTCTGTTAATTCATCTCACAGAGTTACAGCTTTCCCTTCAAGAAGCCTTTCGCTAAGACTGTTCTTGTGGAATTTCGAGAGTGATATTTGGAAGCCCTTAGATGGCAAAGGTGAAAAAGGAAATATCTTCAGTTAAAAACTGGAAAGAAGCTTTCGAGGAAACTGCTCTGTGTTCTGTTAATTCATGTCACAGAATTACAGCTTTCCCCTCCAGAAGCTTTTCGCTAAGACTGTTCTTGTGGAATTTGAAGAGTGATATTTGGAAGCCCATAGACGGCAATGGTGAAAAAGGAAACATCTTCAGTTTAAAACTGGAAAGAAGCTTTCTGAGAAACTGCACTCTTTTCTGTTAATTCATCTCAGAGAGTAACATCTTTCCCCTCAAGAAGCCGTTCGCTAAGAGTGTTCTTGTGGAATTTGCAAAGCGATATTTGGAAGCCCACAGAGGGCTGTGGTGAAAAAGGAAATATCTTCAGTTAAAAACCGGAAAGAAGCTTTCTGACAAACTGCACTCTGCTCTGTTAATTCGTCTCACAGAGTTACAGTTTTTCCCTCAAGAAGCCGTTCGCTAAGACTGTTCTTGTGGAATTTAAAGAGTGATACACGGAAGCCCATAGAGGGCAATGGTGAGAAAGGAAACATCTTCAGTTTAAAACTGGAAAGAAGCTTTCTGAGAAACCGCACTCTGTTCTGTTAATTCATCTCACAGAGTTACATCTTTCCCCTCAAGAAGCCGTTCGCTAAGACTGTTCTTGTGGAATTTGCATGGTGATATTTGGAAGCCCATAGAGGGATATGGTGAAAAAGGAAATATCTTCAGTTAAAAACTGGAAAGAATCTTTCTGACAAACTGCACTCTGTTCTGTTAATTCGTCTCACAGCGTTACAGCTTTCCCCTCAAAAAGCCGTTCGCTAAGACTCTACTTGTAGAATTTGAAGAGTGATATTTGGAATCCCATAGAGGGCAAAGGAGAAAAAGGAAACATCTTCAGTTAAAAACTGAAAAGAAGCTTTCTGACAAACTGCAGTGTTTTCTGTTAATTAATCTCACAGAGTTACAGCTTTCCCCGTAAGAAGTCTTTCGCTAAGACAGTATTTGTGGAATATGAAGAGTGATATTTGGTAGCCCATAGAGGGCAAAGGTGAAAAAGGAAATATCTTCAGTTAAAAACTGAAAAGAAGCTTTCTGACAGACTGCACTCTGTTCTGTGAATTCATCTCACAGTGTTACAGCTTTCCCCTCAAGAAGCCTTTTGCTAAGACTGTTCTTGTGGAATTTGAAGAGTGATACTTGGAAGCTCATAGAGGGCAATGGTGAAAAAGGAAATATCTTCAGTTAAAAACTGGAAAGAAGCTTTCGGAGAAACTGCTTTGTGTTCTGTGAATTCATCCCACAGAGTTACAGCTTTCCCTTCAAGAAGCCTTTCGCTAAGGCTGTTTTTATGGAATTTGGAAAGTGTTATTTGGAAGCCCATAGAGGGCTATGGTGAAAAAGGAAATACCTTCCATTAAAAACTGGACAGAAGCTTTCAGAGAAACTGCTGTGTGTTCTGTTAATACATTTCACAGAGTTACATCTTTCCCTTGAAGAAGCCTTTCGTTAAGGCTGTTCTTGTTGTATTGGCAAAGTGATATTTTTAATCCCATAGAGGGCTATGGTGAAAAAGGAAATATCTTCCGTTAAAAAGTGGAAAGAAGCTTTCTGAAAAACTGCCTTGTGTTCTGTTAATTCATCTCACAGAGTTACAGCTTTCCCCTCAAGAAGCCTTTCGCAAAGACTGTTCTTGTGGTATTTGGAAACTGATATTTTGAAGCCAAATGAGGGCTATTTTGAAAAAGGAAATATCTTCCGTTAAACACTGGAAAGAATCATTCTGAGAACCTGCTTTGTGTTCTGCTAATTCATATCACAGAGTTACAGCTTTCCCTTCAAGAAGTCTTTCTCTAAGGCTGTTCTTGAGGAATTTGCAAAGTGATATTGGGAAGCCCATATGGCTATTTTGAAAAAGGTAATATCTTCCGTTAAAAACTGGACGGAAGCTTTCTGAGAAACTGCCTTGTGTTCTGTTAATTAATCTCACAGAGTTACAGCTATCCCCTCAAGAATCCTTTTGCTAAGACTGTTATTGTGGAATATGCAAAGTGATATTTGAAAACCCACAGAGGGCTATGGAGAAAAAGGAAATATCTTCCGTTAAAAACTGGAAAGAAGCTTTCTGAGAAACTGCTTTGTGTTCTGTTAATTCATCTCACAGAGTTACATCTTTCCCCTCAAGAAGCCGTTCGCTAAGACTGTTCTTGTGGAATTTGCAAAGTGATATTTGGAAGCCCATAGAGGGCTTTGGTGAAAAAGGAAATATCTACCGTTAAAAACTGGAAAGAAGCTTTCTGAGAAACTGCTTTGTGTTCCGTTAATTCATTTCACAGAGTTACATCATTCTCTTGAAGAAGCCTTTCGCAAAGGCTGTTCTTGTAAAGGCAAAGTGATATTTGGAAGAACATAGAGAGCTATGGTGAAAAAGGAAATATCTACCATTAAAAACTGGAAAGAAGCTTTCTGAGAAACTGAAATCTGTTCGGTTAATTCGTCTCACAGAGTTACAGCTTTCCTCTCAAGAAGCCTTTCGCTAAGACTGTTCTTTTAGAATTTGAAAAGTGATATTTCTAATCCCATAGAGGGCAATGGTGAAAAAGGAAATATCTTCAGTTAAAAACTGGAAAGAAGCTTTCTGAGAAACTGCACTCTGTTCTGTTAATTCATCTCACAGAGTTACAGCTTTCCCTTCAAGAAGCCTTTCGCTAAGACTGTTCTTGTGGAATTTCGAGAGTGATATTTGGAAGCCCTTAAAGGGCAAAGCTGAAAAAGGAAATATCTTCAGTTAAAAACTGAAAAGAAGCTTTCGAGGAAACAGCTCTGTGTTCTGTTAATTCATGTCACAGAATTACAGCTTTCCCCTCCAGAAGCTTTTCGCTAAGACTGTTCTTGTGGAATTTGAAGAGTGATATTTGGAAGCCCATAGAGGGCAATGGTGAAAAAGGAAACATCTTCAGTTAAAAACTGGAAAGAAGCTTTCGGGAAACTGCTCTGTGTTCTGTGAATTCATGTCAGAGAATTACATCTTTCCCCTCAAGAACCTTTTCGCTAAGACTGTTCTTGTGGAATTTGAAGAGTGATATTTGGAAGCCCATAGAGGGCTATAGTGAAAAAGGAAATATCTTCCGTTAAAAAATGGAAACAAGCTTTATGAGAAACTGCGTCGTGTTCTGTTAATTCATCTCACAGAGTTACATCTTTCACTTGAAGAAGCCTTTCTCTAAGTCTGTTCTTGTTGTATTGGCAAAGTGATATTTGGAAGCCCATAGAGGGCTATGGTGAAAAAGGAAATATCTTCCGTTAAAAACTGGAAAGAAGCTTTCTGAGAAACTGCTTTGTGTTCTGTTCATTCATCTCAGAGACTTACAGGTTTCCCATCAAGAAGCCTTTCGCTAAGGCTGTTCTTGTGGAATTTTCAAAGTGATATTTGGAACCCCATACAGGGCTTTGGTGAAAAAGGAAATATCTACCGTTAAAAACTGGAAAGAAGCATTCTGAGAAACTTCTTTGTGTTCTGTTAATTCATTTCACAGAGTTACATCATTCCCTTGAAGAAGCCTTTCGCAAAGGCTGTTCTTGTTATAAAGGCAAAGTGATATTTGGAAGCCCATAGAGGGCTATGGTGAAAAAGGAAATATCTTCAGTTAAAAACCGGAAAGAAGCTTTCTGAGAAACTGCTTTGTGTTTTCTTAATTCATCTCAGAGAGTTACAGCTTTCCCTTCAAGGAGCCTTTCGCTAAGACTGTTCTTGTGAAATTCGGAAAGTGATATTTGGAAGCCCATAGAGGGCTACTTTGAAAAGAGAAATATCTTCCGTGAAAATCTGGAAAGAAGCTTTCTGAGAAACTGCTTTGGGCTCTGCTAATTCATCTCACAGAGTTACAGATTTCCCCTCAAGAGTCCTCTAGCTAAGACTGTTCTCCTGGAATTTGCAAAGTGATATTTGGAAGGCCATAGGGCGCTATAGTGAAAAAGGAAATATCTTCAGTTAAAAACTGGAAAGAATCTTTCTGAGAGACTGCTTTGTGTTCTGATAATTCATCTCCGAGAGTTACAGCTTTCCCTTCAAGAAGCCTGTCTCTAAGGCTGTTCTTATGGAATTTGGAAAGTGATATTTGGAAGCCCATAAAGGGCTATGGTGAAAAAGGAAATATTTTCAGTTAAAAACTGAAAAGAAGCTTTCTGAGAAACTGCGTTGTGTTCTGTTAATTCATCTCAGAATGTTACAGCTTTCCCTTCAAGAAGCCTTTCGCTAATGGTGTTCTTGTGGAATTTGGAAAGTGATATTTGGAAGCCCATAGAGGGCTATGGTGAAAAGGAAATATCTATCGTTAAAAACTGGAAATAAGCTTTCTGGGAAACTGCTTTGTCTTCTCTTAATTCATCTCACAGAGTTACAGCTTTTCCTTCGAAGAAGCCTTTCTCTATGGCTGTTCCTGTGGAATTGGCAAAGTGATATTTGGAAGCCCATAGAGGGCTATGGTGCAAAAGAAAATATCTTCCGTTAAAAACTGGAAAGAAGCTTTCAGAAAAACTGCCTTGTGTTCTGTTAATTCATCTCACAGAGTTACAGCTTTCCCCTCAAGAAGCCTTTCGCAAAGACTGTTCTTGTGGTATTTGGAAACTGATATTTTGAAGCCAAAGGAGGGCTATTTTGAAAAAGGAAATATCTTCCGTTAAACACTGGAAAGAAGCATTCTGAGAACCTGCTTTGTGTTCTGCTAATTCATATCACAGAGTTACAGCTTTCCCTTCAAGAAGCCTTTCTCTAAGGCTGTTCTTGCGGAATTTGCAAGGTGATATTGGGAAGCCCATATGGCTATGGTGAAAAAGGTAATATCTTCAGTTAAAAACTGGACTGAAGCTTTCTGAGAAACTGCCTTGTGTTCTGTTAATTAATCTCACAGAGTTACAGCTATCCCCTCAAGAAGCCTTTCGCTAAGACTGTTCTTGTGGAATATGCAAAGTGATATTTGAAAAACCACAGAGGGCTATGGAGAAAATGGAAATATCTTCCGTTAAAAACTGGAAAGAAGCTTTCTGAGAAACTGCTTTGTGTTCTGTTAATTCATCTCTCTGTGTTACAGCTTCCCCTGAAGAAGCCTTTCGCTAAGACTGTTCTTGTGGAATTTGCAAAATGATATTTGGAAGCCCATAGAGGGCTTTGGTGAAAAAGGAAATATCTACCGTTAAAAACTGGAAAGAAGCTTTCTGAGAAACTGCTTTGTGTTCTGTTAATTCATTTCACAGAGTTACATCATTCCCTTGAAGAAGCCTTTCGCAAAGGCTGTTCTTGTTGTAAAGGCAAAGTGATATTTGGAAGCCCATAGAGGGCTATGGTAAAAAGGAAATATCTTCAGTTAAAAACCGGAAAGAAGCTTTCTGAGAAACTGGTTTGTGTTCTCTTAATTAATCTCAGAGAGTTACAGCTTTCCCTTCAAGAAGCCTTTCGCTAAGACTGTTCTTGTGAAATTTGGAAAGTGATATTTGGAAGCCCATAGAGGGTTACTTTGAAAAAAGAAATATCTTCCGTGAAAATCTGGAAAGAAGCTTTCTGAGAAACTGCTTTGGGCTCTGCTAATTCATCTCACAGTGTTACAGATTTCCCCTCAAGAGTCCTTTCGCTAAGACTGTTCTCGTGGAATTTACAAAGTGATATTTGGAAGGCCATAGGGCGCTATAGTGAAAAAGGAAATATCTTCAGTTAAAAACTGGAAAGAAGCCTTCTGAGAAACCGCTTTGTGTTCTGCTAATTCATCTCCGAGAGTTACAGCTTTCCCTTCAAGAAGCCTTTCTCTAAGGCTGTTCTTGTGGAATTTCGAGAGTGATATTTGGAAGCCCATAGATGGCAAAGGTGAAAAAGGAAATATCTTCAGTGAAAAACTGGAAAGAAGCTTTCGAGGAAACTGCTCTGTGTTCTGTTAATTCTTGTCAGAGAATTACAGCTTTCCCCTCCAGAAGCTTTTCGCTAAGACTGTTCTTGTGGAATTTGAAGAGTGATATTTGGAAGCCCATAGAGGGCAATGGTGAAAAAGGAAACATCTTCAGTTTAAAACTGGAAAGAAGCTTTCTGAGAAACCGCACTCTGTTCTGTTAATTCATCTCACAGAGTTCCATCTTTCCCCTCAAGAAGCCGTTCGCTAAGACTGCTCTTGTGGAATTTGCATAGTGATATTTGGAAGCCCATAGAGGGATATGGTGAAAAAGGAAATATCTTCAGTTAAAAACTGGAAAGAATCTTTCTGACAAACTGCACTCTGTTCTGTTAATTCGTCTCACAGCGTTACAGCTTTCCCCTCAAAAAGTCGTTCGCTAAGACTCTACTTGTAGAATTTGAAGAGTGATATTTGGAATCCCATAGAGGGCAAAGGAGAAAAAGGAAACATCTTCAGTTAAAAACTGAAAAGAAGCTTTCTGACAAACTGCAGTGTTTTCTGTTTATTAATCTCACAGAGTTACAGCTTTCCCCATAAGAAGTCTATCGCTAAGACAGTATTTGTGGAATATGAAGAGTGATATTTGGTAGCCCATAGAGGGCAAAGGTGAAAAAGGAAATATCTTCAGTTAAAAACTGAAAAGAAGTTTTCTGACAGACTGCACTCTGTTCTGTGAATTCATCTCACAGAGTTACAGCTTTCCCCTCAAGAAGCCTTTTGCTAAGACAGTTCTTGTGGAATTTGAAGAGTGATACTTGGAAGCTCATAGAGGGCAATGGTGAAAAAGGAAATATCTTCAGTTAAAAACTGGAAAGAAGCTTTTGGAGAAACTGCTTTGTGTTCTGTTAATTCATCTCACAGAGTTACAGCTTTCCCCTCAAGAGTCCTTTCGCTAAGGCTGTTCTTGTGGACTTAGGAAAGTGATATTTGGAAGCCCATAGAGGGCTATGGTGAAAAACGAAATATCTTCCGTTAAAAACGGGAAAGAAGCTTTCTGAGAAACTGCTTTGTGTTTCGTTAATTCATCTCACAGTGTTACAGCTTCAACTTCAAGAACCTTTCGCTAAGACTCTTCTTGTGGAATTTGGAAAGTGATATTTGGAAGCCCATGGAGGGCTAAAGTGAAAAAAGAAATATCTTCCCTTTAAAACTGGAAGGAAGCTTTCTGGGAACCTGCTTTGTGTTCTGTTAATTCATCTCACGGAGTTACATCTTTCCCTTCAAGAAGCCTTTCTCTTAGGCTGTTCTTGTGGAATTGGCAAAGTGATATTTGGAAGCCCATAGAGGGTTATATTGAAAAAGGAAATGTCTTCAGTTAAAAATTGGAAAGAAGCTATCTGAGAAACTGCTTTGTGTTCTGTTAATTCATCTCAGAGAGTTACAGATTTTCCTTCAAGAAGCCTTTCGCTAAGGCTGTTCTTGTGGAATTTGGAAAGTGATATTTCGAAACCCATAGAGGTGTATGGTGGAAAAGGAAATATCTTCCATTTAAAACTGGAAAGAAGCATTTTGGGAAACTGCTTTGTGTTCTGTGAATTCATCTCACAGAGTTACAGCTTTCCCTTCGAAGAAGCCTTTCTCTACGGCTGTTCCTGTGGAATTGGCAAAGTGATATTTGGAAGCCCATAGAGGGCTATGGTGCAAAAGAAAATATCTTCCGTTAAAAACTGGAAAGAAGCTTTAAGAGAAACTGCTTTGTGTTCTGTTAATTAATCTCAGAGAGTTACAGCTTTTCCTTCCAGAAGCCTTTCGCTAAGGCTGTTCTTGTGGAATTTGGAAAGTGATATTTGGAAGTCCATAGAGGGCTATTTTGAAAAAGGAAATATCTTCCGTTAAAAACTGGAAGGAAGCTTTCTGAGAAACTGCTTTGTGTTCTGCTAATTCCTTTCACAGAGTTACAGCTTTCCCTTGAAGAAGCCTTTCGCTAAGGCTGTTCTTGTGGAATTTGCAAAGTGATATTTGGAAGCCCATAGAGGGCTATGGTGAAAAAGGAAATATCTTCCGTTAAAAACTGGACAGAAGCTTTCAGAGAAACTGCTGTGTGTTCTGTTAATTCCTTTCACAGAGTTACATCTTTCCCTTGAGGAAGCCTTTCGCTAAGGCTGTTCTTGTTGTATTGGCAAAGTGATATTTGGAATCCCATAGAGGGCTATGGTGAAAAAGGAAATATCTTCCGTTAAAAAGTGGAAAGAAGCTTTCTGAGAAACTGCCTTGTGTTCTGTTAATTCATCTCACAGAGTTACAGCTTTCCCCTCAAGAAGCCTTTCGCAAAGACTGTTCTTGTGGTATTTGGAAACTGATATTTTGAAGCCAAAAGAGGGCTATTTTGAAAAAGGAAATATCTTCCGTTAAACACTGGAAAGAAACATTCTGAGAACCTGCTTTGTGCTCTGCTAATTCATATCACAGAGTTACAGCATTCCCTTCAAGAAGTCTTGCTCTAAGGCTGTTCTTGAGGAATTTGCAAAGTGATATTGGGAAGCCCACATGGCTATGGTGTAAAAGGTAATATCTTCCGTTAAAAACTGGACTGAAGCTTTCTGAGAAACTGCCTTGTGTTCTGTTAATTAATCTCACAGAGTTACAGCTATCCCCTCAAGAAGCCTTTTGCTAAGACTGTTCTTGTGGAATATGCAAAGTGATATTTGAAAACCCACAGAGGGCTATGGAGAAAAAGGAAATATCTTCCGTTAAAAACTGGAAAGAAGCTTTCTGAGAAACTGCTTTGTGTTCTGTTAATTCATCTCTCTGTGTTACAGCTTCCCCTGAAGAAGCCTTTCGCTAAGACTGTTCTTGTGGAATTTGCAAAGTGATATTTGGAAGCCCATAGAGGGCTTTGGTGAAAAAGGAAATATCTACCGTTAAAAACTGGAAAGAAGCTTTCTGAGAAACTGCTTTGTGTTCCGTTAATTCATTTCACAGAGTTACATCATTCTCTTGAAGAAGCCTTTCGCAAAGGCTGTTCTTGTAAAGGCAAAGTGATATTTGGAAGCCCATAGAGGGCTATGGTGAAAAAGGAAATATCTTCAGTTAAAAACCGGAAAGAAGCTTTCTGAGAAACTGCTTTGTGTTCTCTTAATTCATCTCAGAGAGTTACAGCTTTCCCTTCAAGGAGCCTTTCGCTAAGACTGTTCTTGTGAAATTTGGAAAGTGATATTTGGAAGCCCATAGAGGGTTACTTTGAAAAAAGAAATATCTTCCGTGAAAATCTGGAAAGAAGCTTTCTGAGAAACTGCTTGGGGCTCTGCTAATTCATCTCACAGAGTTAGAGATTTCCCCTCAAGAGTCCTTTCGCTAAGACTGTTCTCGTGGAATTTGCAAAGTGATATTTGGAAGGCCATAGGGCGCTATATTGAAAAAGGAAATATCTTCAGTTAAAAACTGGAAAGAAGCCTTTTGAGAAACCGCTTTGTGTTCTGCTAATTCATCTCCGAGAGTTACAGCTGTCCCTTCAAGAAGCCTTTCTCTAAGGCTGTTCTTGAGGAATTTGAAAAGTGATATTTGGAAGCTCTTAGAGGGCAAAGGTGAAAAAGGAAATATCTTCAGTTAAAAACTGGAAAGAAGCTTTCGGGGAAACTGCTCTGTGTTCTGTGAATTCATCTCACAGAATTACATCCTTCCCCTCAAGAACCTTTTCGCTAAGACTGTTCTCGTGGAATTTGAAGAGTGATATTTGGAAGCCCTTAGAGGGCAATGGTGAAAAAGGAAATATCTTCAGTTAAAAACTGGAAAGAAGCTTTATGAGAAACTGCTTTGTGTTCTGTTAATTCATCTCACAGAGTTACAGCTTTTCCCTCAAGAAGCCTTTCGCTAAGACTGTTCTTGTGGAATTTGAAGAGTGATATTTGGAAGCCCATAGAGGGCAATGGTGAAAAAGGAAACATCTTCAGTTTAAAACTGGAAAGAAGCTTTCTGTGAAACTGCACTCTCTTCTGTTAATTCATCTCACAGAGTTACATCTTTCCCCTCAAGAAGCCGTTCGCTAAGACTGTTCTTGTGGAATTTGCAAAGCGATATTTTGAACACCATAGAGTGCTATGGTGAAAAAGGAAATATCTTCAGTTAAGAACTGGAAAGAAGCTTTCTGAGAAACTGAACTCTGTTCTGTTAATTCGTCTCACAGAGTTACAGCTTTCCCCTCAAGAAGCCTTTCGCCAAGACTGTTCTTTTAGAATTTGAAAAGTGATATTTCTAACCCCATAGAGGGCAATGGTGAAAAAGGAAATATCTTCAGTTAAAAACTGGAAAGAAGCTTTCTGAGAAACTGCACTCTGTTCTGTTAATTCATCTCACAGAGTTACAGCTTTCCCTGCAAGAAGTCTTTCGCTAAGACTGTTCTTGTGGAATTTCGAGAGTCATATTTGGAAGCCCTTAGATGGCAAAGGTGAAAAAGGAAATATCTTCAGTGAAAAACTGGAAAGAAGCTTTCGAGGAAACTGCTCTGTGTTCTGTTAATTCTTGTCACAGAATTACAGCTTTCCCCTCCAGAAGCTTTTCGCTAAGAATGTACTTGTGGAATTTGAAGAGTGATATTTGGAAGCCCATAGAGGGCAATGGTGAAAAAGGAAACATTTTGAGTTTAAAACTGGAAAGAAGCTTTCTGAGAAACTGCACTCTTTTCTGTTAATTCATCTCACAGAGTAATATCTTTCCCCTCAAGAAGCCGTTCACCAAGACTGTTCTTGTGGATTTCGCAAAGCGATATTTGGAAGCCCACAGAGGACTATGGTGAAAAAGGAAATATCTTCAGTTAAAAACTGGAAAGAAGCTTTCTGACAAACTGCACTCTGCTCTGTTAATTCGTCTCACAGAGATACAGTTTTTCCCTCAAGAAGCCGTTCGCTAAACTGTTCTTGTGGAATTTAAAGAGTGATGCACGGAAGCCCATAGAGGGCAATGGTGAGAAAGGAAACATCTTCAGTTTAAAACTGGAAAGAAGCTTTCTGAGAAACCGCACTCTGTTCTGTTAATTCATCTCACAGAGTTCCATCTTTCCCCTCAAGAAGCCGTTCGCTAAGACTGTTCTTGTGGAATTTGCATAGTGATATTTGGAAGCCCATAGAGGGATATGGTGAAAAAGGAAATATCTTCAGTTAAAAACTGGAAAGAATCTTTCTGACAAACTGCACTCTGTTCTGTTAATTCGTCTCACAGCGTTACAGCTTTCCCCTCAAAAAGCCGTTCGCTAAGACTCTACTTGTAGAATTTGAAGAGTGAAATTTGGAATCCCATAGAGGGCAAAGGAGAAAAAGGAAACATCTTCAGCTAAAAACTGAAAAGAAGCTTTCTGACAAACTGCAGTGTTTTCTGTTAATTAATCTCACAGAGTTACAGCTTTCCCCAAAAGAAGTCTTTTGCTAAGACAGTATTTATGGAATATGAAGAGTGATATTTGGTAGCCCATAGAGGGCAAAGGTGAAAAAGGAAATATCTTCAGTTAAAAACTGAAAAGAAGCTTTCTGACAGACTGCACTCTGTTCTGTGAATTCATCTCACAGTGTTACAGCTTTCCCCTCAAGAAGCCTTTTGCTAAGACTGTTCTTGTGGAATTTGAAGAGTGATACTTGGAAGCTCATAGAGGGCAATGGTGAAAAAGGAAATATCTTCAGTTAAAAACTGGAAAGAAGCTTTCGGAGAAACTGCTTTGTGTTCTGTGAATTCATCTCACAGAGTTACAGCTTTCCCCTCAAGAAGCCTTTCGCTAAGACTGTTCTTGTGGAATTTGCAAAGTAATATTTGGAAGCCCATAGAGGGCTATGGTGAATAAGGAAATATCTTCCGTTAAAAACTGCAAAGAAGCTTTCTGAGAAACTGCTTTGTGGTCTGTTAATTCATCTCACGGAGTTACAGCATTCCGCTCAAGAAGCCTTTCGCTAAGACTGTTCTTGTTGTATTGGCAAACTGATATTTGGAAGCCCATAGAGGGCTATGGTGAAAAAGGAAATATCTTCCGTTAAAAACTGGAAAGAAGCTTTCTGAGAAACTGCTTTGCGTTATGTTCATTCATCTCAGAGACTTACAGGTTTCCCTTCAAGAAGCCTTTCGCTAAGGCTGTTCTTGTGGAATTTGCAAGGTGATATTTGGAAGCCCATAGAGGGCTCTGGTGAAAAAGGAAATATCTACCGTTAAAAACTGGAAGGAAGCTTTCTGAGAAACTGCTTTGTGTTTTCTTAATTCATCTCAGAGAGTTACGGCTTTCCCTTCAAGGAGCCTTTCGCTAAGGCTGTTCTTGTGAAATTCGGAAAGTGATATTTGGAAGCCCATAGAGGGCTACTTTGAAAAAAGAAATATCTTCCGTGAAAATCTGCAAAGAAGCTTTCTGAGAAACTGCTTTGGGCTCTGCTAATTCATCTCACAGAGGTACAGATTTCCCCTCAAGAGTCCTCTCGCTAAGACTGTTCTCCTGGAATTTGCAAAGTGATATTTGGAAGGCCATAGGGCGCTATAGTGAAAAAGGAAATATCTTCAGTTAAAAACTGGAAAGAATCATTCTGAGAGACTGCTTTGTGTTCTGATAATTCATCTCCGAGAGTTACAGCTTTCCCTTAAAGAAGCCTGTCTCTAAGGCTGTTCTTATGGAATTTGGAAAGTGATATTTGGAAGTCCATAGTGGGCTATGGTGAAAAAGGAAATATTTTCAGATAAAAACTGGAAAGAAGCTTTCTGAGAAACTGCGTTGTGTTCTGTTAATTCATCTCAGAATGTTACAGCTTTCCCTTCAAGAAGCCTTTCGCTAATGGTGTTCTTGTGGAATTTGGAAAGTGATATTTGGAAGCCCATAGAGGGCTAAGGTGAAAAAGGAAATATCTACCGTTAAAAACTGGAAATAAGCTTTCTGGGAAACTGCTTTGTCTTCTCTTAATTCATCTCACAGAGATACAGCTTTCCATTCGAAAAAGGCTTTCACTACGACTATTCTTTTGGAATTTGCAAAGTGATATTTGAAAGCCCATACAGCGCTACAGTGAAAAAGGAAATATCTTCAGTTAAAAACTGGAAAGAAGCTTTCCGAGAAACTGAACTCTGTTCTGTTAATTCGTCTCACAGAGTTACAGCTTTCCCCTCAAGAAGCCTTTCGCTAAGACTGTTCTTTTAGAATTTGAAAAGTGATATTTCTAATCCCATAGAGGGCAATGGTGAAAAAGGAAATATCTTCAGTTAAAAACTGGAAAGAAGCTTTCTGAGAAACTGCACTCTGTTCTGTTAATTCATCTCACAGAGTTACAGCTTTCCCTGCAAGAAGCCTTTCGCTAAGACTGTTCTTGTGGAATTTCGAGAGTGATATTTGGAAGCCCTTAGATGGCAAAGGTGAAAAAGTAAATATCTTCAGTTAAAAACTGGAAAGAAGCTTTCGAGGAAACTGCTCTGTGTTCTGTTAATTCATGTCACACAATTACAGCTTTCCCCTCCAGAAGCTTTTCGCTAAACTGTTCTTGTGGAATTTGAAGAGTGATATTTGAAATCCCATAGAGGGCAATGGTGAAAAAGGAAACATCTTCAGTTTAAAACTGGAAACAAGCTTTCTGAGAAACTGCACTCTTTTCTGTTAATTCATCTCACAGAGTAACATCTTTCCCCTCAAGAAGCCGTTCGCTAAGACTGTTCTTGTGGAATTCGCAAAGCTATATTTGGAAGCCCACAGAGGGCTATGGCGAAAAAGGAAATATCTTCAGTTAAAAACTGGAAAGAAGCTTTCTGACAAACTGCACTCTGCTCTGTTAATTCGTCTCACAGAGTTACAGTTTTTCCCTCAAGAAGCCTTTCGCTAAGACTGTTCTTGTGGAATTTAAAGAGTGATACACGGAAGCCCATAGAGGGCAATGGTGAGAAAGGAAACATCTTCAGTTTAAAACTGGAAAGAAGCTTTCTGAGAAACCGCACTCTGTTCTGTTAATTCATCTCACAGAGTTCCATCTTTCCCCTCAAGAAGCCATTCGCTAAGACTGTTCTTGTGGAATTTGCATGGTGATATTTGGAAGCCCATAGAGGGATATGGTGAAAAAGGAAATATCTTCAGTTAAAAACTGGAAAGAATCTTTCTGACAAACTGCACTCTGTTCTGTTAATTCGTCTCACAGCGTTACAGCTTTCCCCTCAAAAAGCCGTTCGCTAAGACTCTACTTGTAGAATTTGAAGAGTGATATTTGGAATCCCATAGAGGGCAAAGGAGAAAAAGGAAACATCTTCAGTTAAAAACTGAAAAGAAGCTTTCTGACAAACTGCAGTGTTTTCTGTTAATTAATCTCACAGAGTTACAGCTTTCCCCGTAAGAAGTCTTTCGCTAAGACAGTATTTGTGGAATATGAAGAGTGATATTTGGTAGCCCATAGAGGGCAAAGGTGAAAAAGGAAATATCTTCAGTTAAAAACTGAAAAGAAGATTTCTGACAGACTGCACTCTGTTCTGTGAATTCATCTCACAGTGTTACAGCTTTCCCCTCAAGAAGCCTTTTGCTAAGACTGTTCTTGTGGAATTTGAAGAGTGATACTTGGAAGCTCATAGAGGGCAATGGTGAAAAAGGAAATATCTTCAGTTAAAAACTGGAAAGAAGCTTTCGGAGAAACTGCTTTGTGTTCTGTGAATTCATCCCACAGAGTTACAGCTTTCCCTTCAAGAAGCCTTTCGCTAAGGCTGTTTTTATGGAATTTGGAAAGTGTTATTTGGAAGCCCATAGAGGGCTATGGTGAAAAAGGAAATATCTTCAGTTAAAAACTGGAAAGAAGCTTTCTGAGAAACTGCTTTGTGTTCTGTTAATTCATCTCACAGAGTTACAGCTTTCCCCTCAAGAGTCCTTTCGCTAAGGCTGTTCTTGTGGAATTAGGAAAGTGATATTTGGAAGCCCATTGAGGGCTATGGTGAAAAACGAAATATCTTCCGTTAAAAACGGGAAAGAAGCTTTCTGAGAAACTGCTTTGTGTTCTGTTAATTCATCTCACAGAGTTACAGCTTCAACCTCAAGAACCTTTCGCTAAGACTGTTCTTGTGGAATTTGGAAAGTGATATTTGGAAGCCCATGGAGGGCTAAAGTGAAAAAAGAAATATCTTCCGTTTAAAACTGGAAAGAAGCCTTCTGGGAGTCTGCTTTGTGTTCTGTTAATTCATCTCACGGAGTTACATCTTTCCCTTCAAGAAGCCTTTCTCTTAGGCTGTTCTTGTGGAATTGGCAAAGTGATATTTGGAAGCCCATAGAGGGATATATTGAAAAAGGAAATGTCTTCAGTTAAAAATTGGAAAGAAGCTATCTGAGAAACTCCTTTGTGTTCTGTTAATTCATCTCAGAGAGTTACAGATTTTCCTTCAAGAAGCCTTTCGCTAAGGCTGTTCTTGTGGAATTTGGAAAGTGATATTTGGAAGTCCATAGAGGGCTATTTTGAAAAAGGAAATATCTTCCGTTAAAAACTGTAAGGAAGCTTTCTGAGAAACTGCTTTGTGTTCTGCTAATTCCTTTCACAGAGTTACAGCTTTCCCTTGAAGAAGCCTTTCGCTAAGGCTGTTCTTGTGGAATTTGCAAAGTGATATTTGGAAGCCCATAGAGGGCTATGGTGAAAAAGGAAATATCTTCCGTTAAAAACTGGACAGAAGCTTTCAGAGAAACTGCTGTGTGTTCTGTTAATTCCTTTCACAGGGTTACATCTTTCCCTTGAAGAAGCCTTTCGTTAAGGCTGTTCTTGTTGTATTGGCAAAGTGATATTTGGAATCCCATAGAGGGCTATGGTGAAAAAGGAAATATCTTCCGTTAAAAAGTGGAAAGAAGCTTTCTGAAAAACTGCCTTGTGTTCTGTTAATTCATCTCACAGAGTTACAGCTTTCCTCTCAAGAAGCCTTTCGCAAAGACTGTTCTTGTGGTATTTGGAAACTGATATTTTGAAGCCAAAAGAGGGCTATTTTGAAAAAGGAAATATCTACCGTTAAAACTGGAAAGAAGCTTTCTGAGAAACTGCTTTGTGTTCTGTTAATTCACTTCACAGAGTTACATCATTCCCTTGAAGAAGCCTTTCGCAAAGGCTGTTCTTGTTGTAAAGGCAAAGTGATATTTGGAAGCCCATAGAGGGCTATGGTGAAAAAGGAAATATCTTCGGTTAAAATCCGGAAAGAAGCTTTCTGAGAAACTGCTTTGTGTTTTCTTAATTCATTTCAGAGAGTTACAGCTTTCCCTTCAAGGAGCCTTTCGCTAAGACTGTCTTGTGAAATTCGGAAAGTGATATTTGGAAGCCCATAGAGGGCTACTTTGAAAAAAGAAATATCTTCCGTGAAAATCTGGAAAGAAGCTTTCTGAGAAACTGCTTTGGGCTCTGCTAATTCATCTCACAGAGTTACAGATTTCCCCTCAAGAGTCCTTTCGCTAAGACTGTTCTCGTGGAATTTGCAAAGTGATATTTGGAAGGCCATAGGGCGCTATAGTGAAAAAGGAAATATCTTCAGTTAAAAACTGGAAAGAATCTTTCTGAGAGACTGCTTTGTGTTCTGATAATTCATCTCCGAGAGTTACAGCTTTCCCTTCAAGAAGCCTGTCTCTAAGGCTGTTCTTATGGAATTTGGAAAGTGATATTTGGAAGCCCATAGAGGGCTATGGTGAGAAAGGAAATATTTTCAGATAAAAACTGGAAAGAAGCTTTCTGAGAAACTGCGTTGTGTTCTGTTAATTCATCTCAGAATGTTACAGCTTTCCCTTCAAGAAGCCTTTCGCTAATGGTGTTCTTGTGGAATTTGGAAAGTGATATTTGGAAGCCCATAGAGGGCTATGGTGAAAAGGGAAATATCTACCGTTAAAAACTGGAAATAAGCTTTCTGGGAAACTGCTTTGTCTTCTCTTAATTCATCTCACAGAGTTACAGCTTTCCATTCGAAAAAGGCTTTCACTACGACTGTTCTTTTGGAATCTGCAAAGTGATATTTGGAAGCCCATACAGCGCTACAGTGAAAAAGGAAATATCTTCAGTTAAAAACTGGAAAGAAGCTTTCTGAGAAATCGCTTTGTGTTTTGTTCATTCATCTCAGGGGGTTACAGCTTTCAAGTCAAGAAGCCTTTCGCTAAGACTGTTCTGGTGGAGTTTGGAAAGTGATATTTGGAAGCCCATAGAGGGTTACTTTGAAAAAAGAAATATCTTCCGTGAAAATCTGGAAAGAAGCTTTCTGAGAAACTGCTTTGGGCTCTGCTAATTCATCTCACAGTGTTACAGATTTCCCCTCAAGAGTCCTTTCGCTAAGACTGTTCTCGTGGAATTTACAAAGTGATATTTGGAAGGCCATAGGGCGCTATAGTGAAAAAGGAAATATCTTCAGTTAAAAACTGGAAAGAAGCCTTCTGAGAAACCGCTTTGTGTTCTGCTAATTCATCTCCGAGAGTTACAGCTTTCCCTTCAAGAAGCCTTTCTCTAAGGCTGTTCTTGTGGAATTTGGAAAGTGATATTTGGAAGTCCATAGAGGGCTATGGTGAAAAAGGAAATATTTTCAGTTAAAAACTGGAAAGAAGCTTTCTGAGAAACTGCTTTGTGTTCTGTTAATTCATCTCAGAATGTTACAGCTTTCCCTTCAAGAAGCCTTTCGCTAATGGTGTTCTTGTGGAATTTGGAAAGTGATATTTGGAAGCCCACAGAGGGCTATGGTGAAAAAGGAAATATCTACCGTTAAAAACTGGAAATAAGCTTTCTGGGAAACTGCTTTGTCTTCTCTTAATTCATCTCACAGAGATACAGTTTTCCATTCGAAAAAGGCTTTCACTACGACTATTCTTTTGGAATTTGCAAAGTGATATTTGGAAGCCCATACAGCGCTACAGTGAAAAAGGAAATATCTTCAGTTAAAAACTGGAAAGAAGCTTTCTGAGAATCTGCTTTGTGTTTTGTTAATTCATCTCAGAGGGTTACAGCTTTCAAGTCAAGAAGCCCTTCGCTAAGACTGTTCTGGTGGAGTTTGGAAAGTGGTATTTGGAAGCCCATAGAGGGCTATGGTGAAAAAAGAAATATCTTCCGTGTAAAACTGGAAAGAAGCTTTCTGAGAATCTGCTTTGTGTTCTGCTAATTCATCTCACAGAGTTACAGCTTTCTTTTCAAGAAGCCTTTCGCTAAGGCTGTTCTTGTGGAATTTGCAAAGTGATATTTGAAGCCCATAGAGGGCTATGGTTAAAAAAAATATATCTTCAGTTAAAAACTGGAAAGAAGCTTTCTGAGAAACTTCTTTGTGTTCTGCGAATTCATCTCACAGAGTTACAGCTTTCCCCTCAAGAAGCCTTTCGCTAAGACTGTTCTTGTGGAATTTGCAAAGTGATATTTGGAAGCCCATAGAGGGCTCTGGTGAAGAAGGAAATATCTTCCGTTAAAAACTGGAAAGAAACTTTCTGAGAAACTGCTTTGTGTTCTGTTAATTCATCTCACGGAGTTACAGCTTTCCCCTCAAGAAGCCTTTCGCTAAGACTGTTCTTGTGGAATTTGCAAAGTGATATTTGGAAGCCCTTAGAGGGCTATGGTGAAAAAGGAAATATCTTCATGAAAAAATTGAAAAGAAGCTTTTTGACAAACTGCACTCTGTTCCGTTAATTCATCTCATAGAGTTACAGCTTTCCTCTAAAGAAGCCTTTCGCTAAGACTGTTCTAGCGGAATTTGAAGAGTGATATTTGGTAGCCCATAGAGGACAATGGTGAAAAAGGAAGTATTTTCAGTTAAAAACTGGAAAGAAGCTTTCTGAGAAACTGCTTTGTGTTTTGTGAATTCATCTCACAGAGTTACAGCTTTCCCCTCAAGAAGCCTTTCGCTGAGACTGCTCTTGTGGAATTTGAAGAGTGATATTTGGAAGCCCATAGAGGACAAAGGTGAAAAAGGAAACATCTTCAGTTTAAAACTGGAAAGAAGCTTTCTGAGAAACTGCACTCTGTTCTGTTAATTCACCTCACAGAGTGACATCTTTCCCCTCAAGAAGCCGTTCGCTAAGACTGTTCTTGTGGAATTTGCAAAGCGATATTTGGAAGTCCATGGAGGGCTACGGTTAAAAAGGAAATATCTTCAGTTAAAAACTGGAAAGAAGCCCTCTGAC
Source organism: Chlorocebus sabaeus (assembly GCF_047675955.1). Lineage (NCBI taxonomy): Eukaryota > Metazoa > Chordata > Mammalia > Primates > Cercopithecidae > Chlorocebus > Chlorocebus sabaeus. The sequence goes on from NC_132909.1 coordinate 37,807,583, forward strand.
AAACTGCACTCTGTTCTGTTAATTCGTCTCACAGAGTTACAGCTTTCCCCTCAAGAAGCCTTTCGCTAAGACTCTTCTTTTGGAATTTGAAAAGTGATATTTCTAATCCCACAGAAGCAATGGTGTAAAAGGAAATATCTTCAGTTAAAACCTGAAAAGAAACTTTATGACAAACTGCACTCTGTTCTGTTAATTCATCTCACAGGGTTACAGATTTCTTTTCAAGTAGCCTTTCGCTAAGACTGTTCTTGTGGAATTTGAAAGGTGATATTTGGAAGCCCATAGAGGGCAATGGTGAAAAAGGAAATATCTTCAGTTAAATACTGAAAAGAAGCTTTCTGACTAACTGCACTCTGTTGTGTTAATTCATCTCACAGAGTTACAGCTTTCCCTTCAAGAAGCCTTTCTCTAAGACTGTTCTTGTGGAATTATAAAAGTGATATTTGGAAGCACTTAGAGGGCAATGGTGAAAAAGGAAATATCTTCAGTTAAAAACTGGAAAGAAGCTTTCGGAGAAACTGCTCTGTGTTCTGTTAGTTCATATCACAGAGTTACAGCTTTCCCCTCAAGAAGCCTTTCGCTAAGACTGTTCTTGTGGAATTTGAAGAGTGATATTTGGAAGCCCATAGAGGGCGATGGTGAAAAAGGAAACAACTTCAGTTTAAAACTGGAAAGAAGCTTTCTGAGAAACTGCACTCTGTTCTGTTAATTCATCTCACAGAGTGAGAGCGATCCCCACAAGAAGCCTTTCGCTAAGACTGTTCTTGTGGAATTTGAATAGTGATATTTGGAAGCCCATAGAGGGCAATGGTGAGAAAGGAAACATCTTCAGTTTACAACTGGAAAGAAGCATTGTGAGAAACTGCACTCTGTTCTGTTAATTGATCTCACAGAGTTACAGCTTTCCGTTCAAGAAGCCGTTCGATAAGACTCTTCTTGTGGAATTTGCAAAGCGATATTTGGAATCCCATAGAGGGCAATGTTGAAAAAGGAAATATCTTCAGTTAAAAACTGAAAAGAAGCTTTATGACAAACTGCACTCTGTTCTGTTAATTCATCTCACAGAGTTACAGCTTTCCCCTCAAGAAGCCTTTCGCTAAGACTGTTCTTGTGGAATTTAAAGAGTGATATTTGATAGCCCATAGAGGGCAATGGTGAAAAAGGAAATAACTTCAGTTAAAAACTGGAAAGAAGCTTTCTGAGAATCTGCTTTGTGTTCTGTGAATTCATCACACAGAGTTACAGCTTTGCCCTCAAAGCCTTTTGCTATGTCTGTTCTTGTGGAATTTGAAGAGTGATATTTGGAAGCCCATAGAGGGCAATGGTGAAAAAGGAAACATCTTCAGTTTAAAACTGGAAAGAAGCTTTCTGAGAAACTGCACTCTGTTCTGTTAATTCGTCTCACAGAGTGGCATCTTTCCCCTCAAGAAGCCTTTCGCTAAGACTGTTCTTTTGGAATTTGAAAAGTGATATTTCTATTCCCTTAGAGGGCAATGGTGAAAAAGGAAATATCTTCATATAAAAACTAGAAAGAAGCTTTCTGAGAAACTGCACTCTGTTCTGTTAATTCATCTCACAGAGTTACAGCTTTCCCTTCAAGAAGCCTTTCGCTAAGACTGTTCTTGTGGAATTTGGAAAGTGATATTTGGAAGCCAATAGAGGGCAAGGGTGAAAAAGGAAATATCTTCAGTTTAAAAACTGGAAAGAAGCTTTCGGGGAAACTGCTGTGTCCTGTTAATTCATGTCACAGAGTTACAGCTTTCCCCTCAAGAAGCCTTTCGCTAAGACTGTTCTTTTGGAATTTGGAATATGATATTTGGAAGCCCTTAGAAGGCAATGGTGAAAAAGGAAATATGTTCAGTTAAAAACTGGAAAGAAGCTTCCTGACGAACTGCAGTGTTTTCTGTTAATTCATCTCACAGTGTTACAGCTTTCCCCTTAAGAAGCCTTTCGCTAAGACTGTTCTTGTGGAATATGAAGAGTGATATTTGGAAGCCCATAGAGGGCAATGGTGAAAAAGGAAACATCTTCCGTTTATAACTGGAAAGAAGCTTTCTGAGAAACTGCACTCTGTTCTGTTAATTCGTCTCACAGAGTTACACCTTTCCTGTCAAAATGCCTTTCGCTAAGACTGTTCTTGTGGAATTTGCAAAGTGATATTTGGAATCCCTTAGAGGGCAATGGTGAAAAAGGAAATATCTTCATGAAAAAATTGAAAAGAAGCTTTCTGACAAACTGCACTCTGTTCCGTTAATTCATCTCACAGAGTTACAGCTTTCCTCTAAAGAAACCTTTCGCTAAGACTGTTCTAGCGGAATTTGAAGAGTGATATTTGGTAGCCCATAGAGGACAATGGTGAAAAAGGAAGTATTTTCAGTTAAAAACTGGAAAGAAGCTTTCTGAGAAACTGCTTTGTGTTCTGTGAATTCATCTCACAGAGTTACAGCTTTCCCCTCAAGAAGCCTTTCGCTGAGACTGTTCTTGTGGAATTTGAAGAGTGATATTTGGAAGCCCATAGACGACAAAGGTGAAAAAGGAAACATCTTCAGTTTAAAACTGGAAAGAAGCTTTCTGAGAAACTGCACTCTGTTCTGTTAATTCACCTCACAGAGTGACATCTTTCCCCTCAAGAAGCCGTTCGCTAAGACTGTTCTTGTGGAATTTGCAAAGCGATATTTGGAAGTCCATGGAGGGCTACGGTTAAAAAGGAAATATCTTCAGTTAAAAACTGGAAAGAAGCTTTCTGACAAACTGCACTCTGTTCTGTTCATTCGTCTCACAGAGTTACAGCTTTCCCCTCAAGAAGCCTTTCGCTAAGACTCTTCTTTTGGAATTTGAAAAGTGATATTTCTAATCCCACAGAAGCAATGGTGAAAAAGGAAATATCTTCAGTTAAAACCTGAAAAGAAGCTTTATGACAAACTGCACTCTGTTCTGTTAATTCATCTCACAGGGTTACAGATTTCTTTTCAAGTAGCCTTTCGCTAAGACTGTTCTTGTGGAATTTGAAAGGTGATATTTGGAAGCCCATAGAGGGCAATGGTGAAAAAGGAAATATCTTCAGTTAAATACTGAAAAGAAGCTTTCTGACTAACTGCACTCTGTTGTGTTAATTCATCTCACAGAGTTACAGCTTTCCCTTCAAGAAGCCTTTCTCTAAGACTGTTCTTGTGGAATTATAAAAGTGATATTTGGAAGCACTTAGAGGGCAATGGTGAAAAAGGAAATATCTTCAGTTAAAAACTGGAAAGAAGCTTTCGGAGAAACTGCTCTGTGTTCTGTTAGTTCATATCACAGAGTTACAGCTTTCCCCCCAAGAAGCCTTTCGCTAAGACTGTTCTTGTGGAATTTGAAGGGTGATATTTGGAAGCCCATAGAGGGCGATGGTGAAAAAGGAAACAACTTCAGTTTAAAACTGGAAAGAAGCTTTCTGAGAAACTGCACTCTGTTCTGTTAATTCATCTCACAGAGTGACAGCGATCCCCACAAGAAGCCTTTCGCTAAGACTGTTCTTGTGGAATTTGAAGAGTGATATTTGGTAGCCCATAGAGGGCAATGGTGAAAAAGGAAATATCTTAAGTTAAAAACTGTAAAGAAGCTTTCTGAGAAACTCCTTTGTGTTCTGTGAATTCATCTCACAGAGTTACAGCTTTCCCCTCAAGAAGCCTTTCGCTAAGACTGTTATTGTGGAATTTGAAGAGTGATATTTGGAAGCCCATAGTGGGCAATGGTGAGAAAGGAAACATCTTCAGTTTAAAACTGGAAAGAAGCTTTCTGAGAAACCGCACTCTGTTCTGTTAATTCATCTCACAGAGTTACATCTTTCCCCTCAAGAAACCGTTCGCTAAGACTGTTCTTGTGGAACTTGCAAAGATATATTTGGAAGCCCATAGAGGGCAATGGTGAAAAAGGAAATATCTTCAGTTAAACACTGGAAAGAAGTTTTCTGAGAAACTGCACACTGTTTTATTAATTCGTCTCACACAGTTACAGCTTTCCCCTCAAGAAGCCTTTCGCTAAGACTGTCCTTATAGAATTTCAAAGTGATATTTGGAATCCCAAAGATGGCAATGGTGAAAAAGGAAATGTCTTCCGTTAAAAACTGAAAAGAAGCTTTCTGACAAACTACACTCTGTTCTTCTAATTCATCTCACAGAGTTACAGCTTCCCCCTCAAGAAGCCGTTCGCTAAGACTGTTCTTGTGGAATTTGAAGAGTGATATTTGGTAGCCCATAGAGGGCAATGGTGAAAAAGGAAATATCTTCACTTAAAAACTGGAAAGAAGCTTTCTGAGAAACTGCACTCTGTTCTGTTAATTCATCTCACAGAGTTACAGTTTTCCCTTCAAGAAGCCTTTCGCTAAGGCTGTTCTTTTGGAATTTGGAAAGTGATATTTGGAAGCCCTTAGAGGGCAATGTTGAAAAAGGAAATATCTTCAGTTAAAAACTGGAAAGAAGCTTTCGGGGAAACTGCTCTGTGTTCTATTAATTCATGTCACAGAATTACAGCTTTCCCCTCAAGAAGCTTTTCCCTAAGACTGTTCTTGTGGAATTTGAAGAGTGATATTTGGAAGCCCTTAGTGGGCAATGGTGAAAAAGGAAACATATTCAGTTAAAAACTGGAAAGAAGCTTTATGAGAAACTGCTTTGTGTTCTGTGAATTCATCTCACAGTTTTACAGCTTTCTCCTCAAGAAGCCTTTCGCTAACACTGTTCTTGTGGAATTTGAAGAGTGTTATTTGAAAGCCCATACAGGACAATGGTGAAAAAGGAAACATCTTCAGTTTAAAACTGGAAGGAAGCTTTCTAAGAAACCGCACTCTGTTCTGTTTATTCATCTAGCAGAGTTACATCTTTCCCCTCAAGAAGCCGTTCCCTCAGACTGTTCTTGAGGAATTTGCAAAGCAATATTTGGAAGCCGATAGAGGGGTATGGTGAAAAAGGAAATATCTTCAGTTAAAAACTGAAAAGAAGCTTTCTGACTAACTGCACTCTATTCTGCTAATTCAAATCACAAAGTTACAGCTTTCCCTTCAAGAAGCCTTTTGCTAAGACTGTTATTGTGGAATTTTATAAGTGATATTTGGAAGCACTTAGAGGGCAATGGTGAAAAAGGAAATACCTTCAGTTAAAAACTGGACAGAAGCTTTCGAAGAAACTGCTCTGTGTTCTGTTAGTTCATATCACAGAGTTACAGCTTTCCCCTCAAGAAGCCTTTCACTAAGACTGTTCTTGTGGAATTTGAAGAGTGATATTTGGAAGCCCATAGAGGGAAATGGTGAAAAAAGAAACATCTTCAGTTTAAAACTGGAAAGAAGCTTTGTGAGAAACTGCACTCTGTTCGGTTAATTCATCTCACAGAGTAACCTCTTTCCCCTCAAGAAGCCGTTCGATAAGACTGTTCTTGTGGAATTTTCAAAGCGATATTTGGAAGCCCATAGAGGACTATGGTGAAAAAGGAAACATCTTTAGTTTAAAACTGGAAAGAAACTTTCTAAGAAACTGCACTCTGTTCTGTTAATTCGTCTCACAGAGTTACAGCTTTCCCCTCAAGAAGCCTTTCGCTAAGACTGTTCTTTTGGAATTTGAAAAGTGATCTTTGGAATCCCATAGAGGGCAATGTTGAAAAAGGAAATATCTTCAGTTAAAAACTGAAAAGAAACTTTCTGACAAACTGCACTCTGTTCTGTTAATTCATCTCACAAAGTTACAGCTTTCCCCTCAAGAAGGCCTTCGCTAAGACTGTTCTTTTGAAATTTGCAGAGTGATATTTGGAAGCCCATAGAGGGCAATGGTGAAAAAGGAAATATCTTCTGTTAAAAACTGGAAAGAAGCTTTCTGAGAAACTTCTTTGTGTTCTGTGAATTCATCTCACAGAGTTACAGCTTTCCCCTCAAGAAGCCTTTCGCTAAGACTGTTCTTGTGGAATTTGAAGACTGATATTTGGAAGCCCATAGAGGGCAATGGTGAAAAAGGAAACATCTTCAGTTTAAAACAGGAAAGAAGCTTTCTGAGAAACTGCAATCTGTTATGTTAATTCATCTCACAGAGTCACAACTTTCCCCTCAAGAAGTCGTTCGCTAGGACTGTTCTTGTGGAATTTGCAAAGCGATATTTGGAAGCCCATAGAGGGCTATGGTGAAAAAGGAAACATCTTCAGTTAAAAACTGGAAAGAAGCTTTCTGAGAAACTGCACGCTGTTCTGTTAATTAGTCTCACAGAGTTACAGCTTTCCCCTCAAGAATCCTTTCGCTGAGAATGTTCTTTTGGAATTTGAAAAGTGATATTTCTAATCCCATGGAGGGCAATGGTGAAAAAGGAAATATATTCCCATAAAAGGCAATGGTGAAAAAGGAAATATCTTCAGTTAAAAACGGAAAAGAAGCATTCTGACAAATTGCACTCTGTTCTGTTAATTCATCTCACAGAGTTACAGCTTTCCCCTCAAGAAGCCTTTCGCTAAGACTGTTCTTGTGGAATTTGAAGAGTGATATTTGGAAGCCCATAGAGGGCAATGGTGAAAAAGGAAACATCTTCAGTTTGAAACTGGAAAGAAGCTTTCTGAGAAACTGCATTCTGATCTGCTAATTCATCTCACTGAGTTACATCTTTCCCCTCAAGAAGCCGTTACCTAAGACTGTTCTTGTGGAATATGCAAAGCAATATTTGGAAGCCGATAGAGGGCTATGGTGAAAAGGAGATATCTTCTGTTAAAAACTGGAAAGAAGCTTTCTGAGAAACTGCACTCTGTTCTGTTAATTCGTTTCACAGAGTTACACCTTTCCCCTCAAGAAGTCTTTCGCTAAGACTGTTCTAGCGGAATTTGAAGAGTGATCTTTGGTAGCCCATAGAGGACAAAGGTGAAAAAGGAAATATCTTCATTTAAAAACTGGAAAGAAGCTTTCTGAGAAACTGTTTTGTGTTCTGTGAATTCATCTCACAGAGTTACAGCTTTCCCCTCAAGAAACCTTTCGCTAAGACTCTTCTTGTGCATTTTGAAGAGTGATATTTGGAAGCCCATAGAGGGCAAAGGTAAAAAAGGAAACATCTTCAGTTTAAAACTGGAAATAAGCTTTCTGAGAAACTGCACTCTGTTCAGTTAATTCATCTCACAGAGTGACATATTTCCCCTCAAGAAGCGGTTCCCTAAAACTGTTCTTGTGGAATTTGCAAAGCGATATTTGGTAGCCCATGGAGGGCTATGGTGAAAAAGGAAATATCTTCAGTTAAAAACTGGAAAGAAGCTTTCTGAGAAACTGCACTCTGTTCTGTTTAGTCGTCTCACAGAGTTACAGCTTTTCCCTCAAGAAGCCTTTCGCTAAGATTGTTCTTTTGGAATTTCAAAAGTGATATTAATAATCCCATAGAGGGCAAAGGTGAAAAAAGATATATCTTCAGTTAAAAACTGAAAAGAAGCTTTCTGACAAAGTGCACTCTGTTCGGTTGATTCATCTCACAGAATTACAGCTTTCCCTTCAAGAAGCCTTTCGCTAAGACTGTTCCTGTGGAATTTGAAAAGTGATATTTGGAAGCCCTTAGAGGGCAATGGTGAAAAAGGAAATATCTTCAGTTAAAAACTGAAAAAAAGCTTTCTGACAATCTGCACCCTGTTCTGTTAATTCATCTCACAGAGTTACAACTTTCCCTTCAAGAAGCCTTTCGCTAAGACTGTTCTTTTGGAATGTGAAAAGTGATATTTGGAAGCCCATAGAGGGCAATGGTGAAAAAGGAAATATCTTCAGTTAAAAACTGGAAAGAAGCTTTCGGGGAAACTGCTCTGTGTTCTGTTAATTCGCCTCACAGAGTTACAGCTTTCCCCTCAAGAGGCCTTTCACTAAGACTGTTCTTTTGGAATTTGAAAAGTGATATTTGGAATCCCATAGAGGGCTATGGTGAAAAAGGAAATATATTCAGTTAAAAACTGAAAAGAAGCTTTCTGACAAACTGCACTCTGTTCTGTTACTTCATCACACAGACTTACAGTTTTCCCTCAAGAAGCCTTTCGCTTAGACTGTTCTTGTGTAATTTGAAGACTGATATTTGATAGCCCCTAGAGGGCAATGTTTAAAAAGGAAATATCTTCAGTTAAAAACTGGAAGGAAGCTTTCTGAGAAACTGCTTTGTGTTCTGTGAATTCATCTCACAGAGTTACAGCTTTCCCCTCAAGAAGCCTTTCGCTAAGACTGTTCTTGTGTAAGTTGAAGAGTGAAATTTGGAAGCCCATAGAGGTCAATGGTGAAAAAGGAAACATCTTCAGTTAAAAACTGGAAAGAAGCTTTCTGAGAAACTGCACTCTGTTCTGTTAATTCATCTCACAGAGTTACATCTTTCCCCTCAAGAAGCCGTTTGCTAAGACTATTCTTGTGGAATTTGCAAAGCGATATTTGGAAGAACATAGAGGGCTTTGGTGAAAAAGGAAATATATTCAGTTAAAACTGGAAAGAAGTTTTCTGAGGAACTGCACTCTGTTCTACTAACTCGTCTCACAGAGGTACAACTTTTCCCTCAAGAAGCCTTTTGTTAAGACTGTTCTTCGGGAATTTGAAGAGTGAAATTTGTAGCCCATTGAGGGCAATGCTTAAAAAGGAAATATCTTCAGTTAAAAACTGGAAAGAAGCTTTCTGAGAAACTGCTTTTTGTTCTGTGAATTCATCTCACCGAATTACAGCTTTCCCCTCAAGAAGACGTTCGCTAAGACTGTTCTTGTGCAATTTTAAGAGTGATATATGGAAGCCTATATAGGGCAATGGTGAGAAAGGAAACTTCTTCAGTTTAAAACTGGAAAGAAGCTTTCTGAGAAACCGCACTCTATTCTGTTAATTCATCTCACAGAGTTACATCTTTCCCCTCAAGAGGCCGTTCGCTAAGACTGTTCTTGTGGAATTTGAAGAGTGATATTTGGAAGCCCATAGAGAGCAATGGTGAAAAAGGAAATATCTTCCGTTTAAAACTGGAAAGAAGCTTAATGAGAAACTGCACTCTGTTCTGTTAATTCATCTCCCAGAGTGACATCTTTCCCCTCAAGAAGCCTTTCGCTAAGTTTGTTCTTTTGGAATTTGAAAAGTGATATTTCTAATCCCTTAGAGGGCAATGGTGAAAAAGGAAATATCTTCAGTTAAAAACTTAAAAGAAGCTTCCTGACAAACTGCACTCTGTTCTGTTAATTCAACTCCCAGAGTTACAGCTTTCCCTTCAAGAAGCCTTTCGCTAAGATTGTTCTTGTGGAATTTGAAAAGTGATATTTGGAATCCCCTAATGGCAATGGTGAAAAATGAAATATCTTCAGTTAAAAACTGGAAAGAAGCTTTCGGGGAAACTGCTCTGTGTCCTGTTAATTCATGTCACAGAATTACAGCTTTCCACTCAAGAAGCCTTTAGCTAAGACTGTTCTTTTGGAATTTGGAAAGTGATGTTTGGAAGCCCTTGGAGGGCAATGGTGAAAAAGGAAATATCTTCAGCTAAAAACTGAAAAGAAGCTTTCAGACAAACTGCACTCTCTTCTGTTAATTCATTTCACAGAGTTACAGCTGTCCATTCAAGAAGCCTTTCGCTAAGATTGTTCTTTTGGAATTTGAAAAGTGATATTTGGAAGCCCATAGACGGCAAAGGTGAAAAAGGAAATATCTTCAGTTAAAAACTGGAAAGAAGCTTTCGGGGAAACTGCTCTGTGTCCTGTTAATTCATGTCACAGAGTAACAGCTTTCCCCTCAAGAAGACTTTCGCTAAGACTGTTCTTGTGGAATTTGAAGAGTGATATTTATAAGCCCATAGAGGGCAATGGGGAAAAAGGAAACATCTTCAGTTTAAAAGTGGAAAGAAGCTTTCTGAGAAACTGCACTCTGTTCTGTTAATTAATCTAAGAGAGTTACATCTTTCCCCTCAAGAAGCCGTTCCCTAAGACTGTTCTTGAGGAATTTGCAAAGCAATATTTGGAAGCCGATAGAGGGCTATGTTGAAAAAGGGAAAATCTTCAGTTAAAAACTGGAAAGAAGCTTTCTGAGAAACTGCACTCTGTTCTGTTAATTCGTCTCACAGAGTTACAGCTTTCCTGTCAAGATGCCTTTCGCTAAGAAAGTTCTTTTGGAATTTGAAAAGTGATATTTGGAATCCCTTAGAGGGCAATGGTGAAAAAGGAAATATCTTCATGAAAAAATTGAAAAGAAGCTTTCTGAGAAACTGCTTTGTGTTCTGTGAATTCATCTCACAGAGTTACAGCTTTCCCCTCAAGAAGCCTTTCGCTGAGACTGCTCTTGTGGAATTTGAAGAGTGATATTTGGAAGCCCATAGAGGACAAAGGTAAAAAAGGAAACATCTTCAGTTTAAAACTGGAAAGAAGCTTTCTGAGAAACTGCACTCTGTTCTGTTAATTCACCTCACAGAGTGACATCTTTCCCCTCAAGAAGCCGTTCGCTAAGACTGTTCTTGTGGAATATGCAAAGCGATATTTGGAAGTCCATGGAGGGCTACGGTTAAAAAGGAAATATCTTCAGTTAAAAACTGGAAAGAAGCTTTCTGACAAACTGCACTCTGTTCTGTTAATTCGTCTCACAGAGTTACAGCTTTCCCCTCAAGAAGCCTTTCGCTAAGACTCTTCTTTTGGAATTTGAAAAGTGATATTTCTAATCCCACAGAAGCAATGGTGAAAAAGGAAATATCTTCAGTTAAAACCTGAAAAGAAGCTTTATGACAAACTGCACTCTGTTCTGTTAATTCACCTCACAGGGTTACAGATTTCTTTACAAGTAGCCTTTCGCTAAGACTGTTCTTGTGGAATTTGAAAGGTGATATTTGGAAGCCCATAGAGGGCAATGGTGAAAAAGGAAATATCTTCAGTTAAATACTGAAAAGAAGCTTTCTGACTAACTGCACTCTGTTGTGTTAATTCATCTCACAGAGTTACAGCTTTCCCTTCAAGAAGCCTTTCTCTAAGACTGTTCTTGTGGAATTATAAAAGTGATATTTGGAAGCACTTAGAGGGCAATGGTGAAAAAGGAAATATCTTCAGTTAAAAACTGGAAAGAAGCTTTCGGAGAAACTGCTCTGTGTTCTGTTAGTTCACATCACAGAGTTACAGGTTTCACCTCAAGAAGGCTTTCGCTAAGACTGTTCTTGTGGAATTTGAAGAGTGATATTTGGAAGCCCATAGAGGGCAATGGTGAAAAAGGAAACATCTTCAGTTAAAAACTGGAAAGAAGCTTTCTGAGAAACTGCACTCTGTTCTGTTAATTCATCTCACAGAGTTACATCTTTCCCCTCAATAAGCCTTTCGGTAAGACTGTTCTTTTGGAATTTGAAAAGTAATATTTCTAATCCCATAGAAGGCAATGGTTATAAAGGAAATATCTTCAGTTAAAATCTACAAAGAAGCTTTATGACACACTGCACTCTTTTCTGTTAATTCATCTCACAGAGTTAAAGATTTCCTTCAAGTAGCCTTTCGCTAAGACTGTTCTTGTGGAATTTGAAAAGTGATATTTGGAATCCCATAGAGGGCAGTGGTGAACAAGGAAATATCTTCAGTTAAAAACTGAAAAGAAGCTTTCTGACAAACTGCACTCTGTTCTGTTAATTCGTCTCACAGAGTTACAGCTTTCCCCTCAAGAAGCCTTTCGCTAAGACTGTTCTTGTGGAATTTGAAGAGTGATATTTGGAAGCCCATAGAGGGCAAAGGTGAAAAAGGAAATATCTTCAGTTAAAAACTGGAAAGAAGCTTTCTGAGAAACTGCTTTGTGTTCTGTGAATTCACATCACAGAGTTACAGCTTTGCTCTCAAGAAGCCTTTTGCTAAGTCTGTTCTTGTGGAATTTGAAGAGTGATATTTGGAAGCCCATAGAGGGCAATGGTGAAAAAGGAAACATCTTCAGTTTAAAACTGGAAAGAAGCTTTCTGAGAAACTGCACTCTGTTCTGTTACTTCGTCTCACATAGTGGCATCTTTCCCCTCAAGAAGCCTTTCGCTAAGACTGTTCTTTTGGAATTTGAAAAGTGATATTTCTATTCCCTTAGAGGGCAATGGTGAAAAAGGAAATATCTTCATATAAAAACTAGAAAGAAGCTTTCTGAGAAATTGCACTCTGTTCTGTTAATTCATCTCACAGAGTTACAGCTTTCCCTTCAAGAAGCCTTTCGCTAAGACTGTTCTTGTGGAATTTGGAAAGTGATATTTGGAAGCCGATAGAGGGCAAGGGTGAAAAAGGAAATATCTTCAGTTAAAAACTGGAAAGAAGCTTTCGGGGAAACTGCTGTGTCCTGTTAATTCATGTCACAGAATTACAGCTTTCCCCTCAAGAAGCCTTTCGCTAAGACTGTTCTTTTGGAATTTGGAATATGATATTTGGAAGCCTTTAGAAGGCAATGGTGAAAAAGGAAATATCTTCAGTTAAAAACTGGAAAGAAGCTTTCGGGGAAACTGCTCAGTGTTCTGTTAATTCATGTCACAGAGTTACAGCTTTCCCCTAAAGAAGCCTTTCGCTAAGACTGTTCTTGTGGAATTTGAAGAGTGATATTTGGAAGCCCATAGAGGGCAATGGTGAAAAAGGAAACATCTTCCGTTTATAACTGGAAAGAAGCTTTCTGAGAAACTGCACTCTGGTCTGTTAATTCATCTCACAGAGTTACTTCTTTCCCCTCAAGAAGCCGTTCGCTAAGACTGTTCTTGTGGAATTTGCAAAGCGATATTTGGAAGCCCACAGAGGGCTATGGTGAAAAAGGAAATATCTTCAGTTAAAAACAGGAAAGAAGCTTTCTGACAAACTGCACTCTCTTCTGTTAATTCGTCTCACGGAGTTACAGCTTTCCCCTCAAGAAGCCGTGCGCTAAGACTGTTCTTGTGGAATTTGAGGAGTGATATTTGGAATCCCATAGAGAGCAAAGTTGAAAAAACAAACATCTTCAGTTAAAAACTGAAAAGAAGCTTCCTGACGAACTGCAGTGTTTTCTGTTAATTCATCTCACAGTGTTACAGCTTTCCCCTTAAGAAGCCTTTCGCTAAGACTGTTCTTGTGGAATATGAAGAGTGATATTTGGTAGCCCATAGAGGGCAATGGTGAAAAAGGAAATATCTTAAGTTAAAAACTGGAAAGAAGCTTTCTGAGAAACTCCTTTCTGTTCTGTGAATTCATCTCACAGAGTTACAGCTTTTCCCTCAAGAAGACTTTCGCTAAGACTGTTATTGTGGAATTTGCAAAGATATATTTGGAAGCCCATAGAGGGCAATGGTGAAAAAGGAAATATCTTCAGTTAAAAACTGGAAAGAAGTTTTCTGAGAAACTGCACACTGTTTTATTAATTCGTCTCACACAGTTACAGCTTTCCCCTCAAGAAGCCTTTCGCTAAGACTGTCCTTATAGAATTTCAAAGTGATATTTGGAATCCCAAAGATTGCAATGGTGAAAAAGGTAATGTCTTCCGTTAAAAACTGAAAAGAAGCTTTCTGACAAACTACACTCTGTTCTTCTAATTCATCTCACAGAGTTACAGCTTCCCCCTCAAGAAGCCGTTCGCTGAGGCTGTTCTTGTGGAATTTGAAGAGGGATATTTGGTAGCCCATAGAGGGCAATGGTGAAAAAGGAAACATCTTCAGTTAAAAACTGGAAAGAAGCTTTCTGAGAAACTGCACTCTGTTCTGTTAATTCATCTCACAGAGTTACAGTTTTCCCTTCAAGAAGCCTTTCGCTAAGGCTGTTCTTTTGGAATTTGGAAAGTGATATTTGGAAGCCCTTAGAGGGCAATGTTGAAAAAGGAAATATCTTCAGTTAAAAAATTGAAAGAAGCTTTCGGGGAAACTGCTCTGTGTTCTATTAATTCATGTCACAGAATTACAGCTTTCCCCTCAAGAAGCTTTTCGCTAAGACTGTTCTTGAGGAATTTGAAGAGTGATATTTGGAAGCCCTTAGTGGGCAATGGTGAAAAAGGAAATATCTTCACTTAAAAACTGGAAAGAAGCTTTATGAGAAACTGCTTTGTGTTCTGTGAATTCATCTCACAGTTTTACAGCTTTCTCCTCAAGAAGCCTTTCGCTAATACTGTTCTTGTGGAATTTGAAGAGTGATATTTGGAAGCCCATACAGGGCAATGGTGAAAAAGGAAACATCTTCAGTTTAAAACTGGAAAGAAGCTTTCTGAGACTCTGCACTCTGTTCTGTTAATTCGTCTCACAGAGTTACAACTTTCCCCTCAAAAAGCCGTTCGCTAAGACTGTTCTTGTGGAATTTGAAGAGTGTTACATAAAACCCATAGAGGGCTATGGTGAGAAAGGAAATATCTTCAGTTAAAAACTGAAAAGAAGCTTTCTGACAAACTGCACTCTCTTCTGTTAATTCATCTCACAGAGTTACAGCTGTCCCTTCAAGAAGCCTTTCGCTAAGATTGTTCTTGTGGAATTTGAAAAGTGATATTTGGAAGCCCATAGACGGCAATGGTGAAAAAGGAAATATCTTCAGTTAAAAACTGGTAAAAAGCTTTCGAGGAAACTGCTCTGTGTCCTGTTAATTCATGTCACAGAGTAACAGCTTTCCCCTCAAGAAGCCTTTCGCTAAGACTGTTTTTCTGGAATTTTAAGAGTCATATTAGGAAGCCCATAGAGGGCAATGCTGAAAAAAGAAACATCTTCAGGTTAAAACTGGAAGGAAGCTTTCTAAGAAACTGCACTCTGTTCTGTTTATTCATCTACCAGAATTACATCTTTCCCCTCAAGAAGCCATTCCCTCAGACTGTTCTTGAGGAATTTGCAAAGCAATATTTGGAAGCCGATAGAGGCGTATGGTGAAAAAGGAAATATCTTCAGTTAAAAACTGAAAAGAAGCTTTCTGACTAACTGCACTCTATTCTGCTAATTCAAATCACAAAGTTACAGCTTTCCCTTCAAGAAGCCTTTTGCTAAGACTGTTATTGTGGAATTTTATAAGTGATATTTGGAAGCACTTAGAGGGCAATGGTGAAAAAGGAAATACCTTCAGTTAAAAACTGGACAGAAGCTTTCGAAGAAACTGCTCTGTGTTCTGTTAGTTCATATCACAGAGTTACAGCTTTCCCTTCAAGAAGCCTTTCGCTAAGACTGTTCTTGTGGAATTTGAAGAGTGATATTTGGAAGCCCATAGAAGGAAATGGTGAAAAAAGAAACATCTTCAGTTTAAAACTGGAAAGAAGCTTTGTGAGAAACTGCACTCTGTTCTGTTAATTCATCTCACAGAGTAACCTCTTTCCCCTCAAGAAGCCGTTCGATAAGACTGTTCTTGTGGAATTTTCAAAGCGATATTTGGAAGCCCATAGAGGACTATGGTGAAAAAGGAAACATCTTCAGTTTAAAACTGGAAAGAAACTTTCTAAGAAACTGCACTCTGTTCTGTTAATTCGTCTCACAGAGTTACAGCTTTCCCCTCAAGAAGCCTTTCGCTAAGACTGTTCTTTTGGAATTTGAAAAGTGATCTTTGGAATCCCATAGAGGGCAATGTTGAAAAAGGAAATATCTTCAGTTAAAAACTGAAAAGAAACTTTCTGACAAACTGCACTCTGTTCTGTTAATTCATCTCACAAAGTTACAGGTTTCCCCTCAAGAAGGCCTTCGCAAAGACTGTTCTTTTGAAATTTGCAGAGTGATATTTGGAAGCCCATAGAGGGCAATGGTGAAAAAGGAAATATCTTCTGTTAGAAACTGGAAAGAAGCTTTCTGAGAAACTTCTTTGTGTTCTGTGAATTCATCTCACAAAGTTACAGCTTTCCTCTCAAGAAGCCTTTCGCTAAGACTGTTCTTGTGGAATTTGAAGAGTGATATTTGGAAGCCCATAGAGGGCAATGGTGAAAAAGGAAACATCTTCAGGTTAAAACTGGAAGGAAGCTTTCTAAGAAACTGCACTCTGTTCTGTTTATTCATCTAGCAGAATTACATCTTTCCCCTCAAGAAGCCATTCCCTCAGACTGTTCTTGAGGAATTTGCAAAGCAATATTTGGAAGCCGATAGAGAGGTATGGTGAAAAAGGAAATATCTTCAGTTAAAAACTGAAAAGAAGTTTTCTGACTAAGTGCACTCTATTCTGCTAATTCAAATCACAAAGTTACAGCTTTCCCTTCAAGAAGCCTTTTGCTAAGACTGTTATAGTGGAATTTTATAAGTGATATTTGGAAGCACTTAGAGGGCAATGGTGAAAAAGGAAATACCTTCAGTTAAAAACTGGACAGAAGCTTTCGAAGAAACTGCTCTGTGTTCTGTTAGTTCATATCACAGAGTTACAGCTTTCCCTTCAAGAAGCCTTTCGCTAAGTCTGTTCTTGTGGAATTTGAAGAGTGATATTTGGAAGCCCATAGAAGGAAATGGTGAAAAAAGAAACATCTTCAGTTTAAAACTGGAAAGAAGCTTTCTGAGAAACTGCACTCTGTTCTGTTAATTCATCTCACAGAGTAACCTCTTTCCCCTCAAGAAGCCTTTCGCTAAGACTGTTCTTGTGGAATTTGAAGAGTGATATTTGGAAGCCCATAGAGGGCAATGGTGAAAAAGGAAACATCTTCAGTTTAAAACAGGAAAGAAGCTTTCTGAGAAACTGCAATCTGTTATGTTAATTCATCTCACAGAGTTACATCTTTCCCCTCAAGAAGTCGTTCGCTAGGACTGTTCTTGTGGAATTTGCAAAGCGATATTTGGAAGCCCATAGAGGGCTATGGTGAAAAAGGAAACATCTTCAGTTAAAAACTGGAAAGAAGCTTTCTGAGAAACTGCACGCTGTTCTGTTAATTCGTCTCACAGAGTTACAGCTTTCCCCTCAAGAATCCTTTCGCTAAGAATGTTCTTTTGGAAATTGAAAAGTGATATTTCTAATCCCATGGAGGGCAATGGTGAAAAAGGAAATATCTTCCCATAAAAGGCAATGGTTAAAAAGGAAATATCTTCAGTTAAAAACGGAAAAGAAGCTTTCTGACAAATTGCACTCTGTTCTGTTAATTCATCTCACAGAGTTACAGCTTTCCCTTCAAGAAGCCTTTCGCTAAGATTGTTCTTGTGGAATTTGAATAGTGATATTTGGAAGCCCTTAGACGGCAATGGTGAAAAAGTAAATATCTTCAGTTAAAAACTGAAAAGAAGCTTTCGGGGAAACTGCTGTGTGTCCTGTTAATTCATGTGACAGAGTTACAGCTTTCCCCTCAAGAAGCCTTTCGCTAAGACTGTTCTTGTGGAATTTGAAGAGTGATATTTGGAAGCCCATAGAGGGCAATGGTGAAAAAGGAAACATCTTCAGTTTGATACTGGAAAGAAGCTTTCTGAGAAACTGCATTCTCTTCTGCTAATTCATCTCACTGAGTTACATCTTTCCCCTCAAGAAGCCGTTACCTAAGATTGTTCTTGTGAAATATGCAAAGCAATATTTGGAAGCCGATAGAGGGCTATGGTGAAAAGGAGATATCTCCTGTTAAAAACTGGAAAGAAGCTTTCTGAGAAACTGCACTCTGTTCTGTTAATTCGTTTCACAGAGTTACACCTTTCCACTCAAGAAGTCTTTCGCTAAGACTGTTCTAGCGGAATTTGAAGAGTGATCTTTGGTAGCCCATAGAGGACAAAGGTGAAAAAGGAAATATCTTCAGTTAAAAACTGGAAAGAAGCTTTCTGAGAAACTGTTTTGTGTTCTGTGAATTCATCTCACAGAGTTACAGCTTTCCCCTCAAGAAACCTTTCGCTAAGACTGTTCTTGTGCATTTTGAAGAGTGATATTTGGAAGCCCATAGAGGGCAAAGGTGAAAAAGGAAACATCTTCAGTTTAAAACTGGAAAGAAGCTTTCTGAGAAACTGCACTCTGCTCAGTTAATTCATCTCACAGAGTGACATATTTCCCCTCAAGAAGCGGTTCCCTAAAACTGTTCTTGTGGAATTTGCAAAGCGATATTTGGTAGCCCATGGAGGGCTATGGTGAAAAAGGAAATATCTTCAGTTAAAAACTGGAAAGAAGCTTTCTGAGAAACTGCACTCTGTTCTGTTAAGTCGTCTCACAGAGTTACAGCTTTTCCCTCAAGAAGCCTTTCGCTAAGACTGTTCTTTTGGAATTTCAAAAGTGATATTAATAATCCCATAGAGGGCAAAGGTGAAAAAAGAAATATCTTCAGTTAAAAACTGAAAAGAAGCTTTCTGACAAAGTGCACTCTGTTCGGTTAATTCATCTCACAGAATTACAGCTTTCCCTTCAAGAAGCCTTTCGCTAAGACTGTTCCTGTGGAATTTGAAAAGTGATATTTGGAAGCCCTTAGAGGGCAATGGTGAAAAAGGAAATATCTTCAGTTAAAAACTGAAAAAAAGGTTTCTGACAAACTGCACCCTGTTCTGTTAATTCATCTCACAGAGTTACAGCTTTCCCTTCAAGAAGCCTTTCGCTAAGACTGTTCTTCTGGAATTTGAAAAGTGATATTTGGAAGCCCATAGAGGGCAATGGTGAAAAAGGAAATATCTTCAGTTAAAAACTGGAAAGAAGCTTTCTGAGAAATTCCTTTGTGTTCTGTGAATTCATCTCACAGAGTTACAGCTTTCCCCTCAAGAAGCCTTTCGCTAAGACTGTTATTGTGGAATTTGAAGAGTGATATTTGGAAGCCCATAGTGGGCAATGGTGAGAAAGGAAACATCTTCAGTTTAAAACTGGAAAGAAGCTTTCTGAGAAACCGCACTCTGTTCTGTTAATTCATCTCACAGAGTTACATCTTTCCCCTCAAGAAACCGTTCGCTAAGACTGTTCTTATGGAATTTGCAAAGATATATTTGGAAGCCCATAGAGGGCAATGGTGAAAAAGGAAATATCTTCAGTTAAACACTGGAAAGAAGTTTTCTGAGAAACTGCACACTGTTTCATTAATTCGTCTCACACAGTTACAGCTTTCCCCTCAAGAAGCCTTTCGCTAAGACTGTCCTTATAGAATTTCAAAAGTGATATTTGGAATCCCAAAGATGGCAATGGTGAAAAAGGAAATGTCTTCCGTTAAAAACTGAAAAGAAGCTTTCTGACAAACTACACTCTGTTCTTCTAATTCATCTCAGAGAGTTACAGCTTCCCCCTCAAGAAGCCGTTCGCTAAGACTGTTCTTGTGGAATTTGAAGAGTGATATTTGGTAGCCCATAGAGGGCAATGGTGAAAAAGGAAATATCTTCACTTAAAAACTGGAAAGAAGCTTTCTGAGAAACTGCACTCTGTTCTGTTAATTCATCTCACAGAGTTACAGTTTTCCCTTCAAGAAGCCTTTCGCTAAGGCTGTTCTTTTGGAATTTGGAAAGTGATATTTGGAAGCCCTTAGAGGGCAATGTTGAAAAAGGAAATATCTTCAGTTAAAAACTGGAAAGAAGCTTTCGGGGAAACTGCTCTGTGTTCTATTAATTCATGTCACAGAATTACAGCTTTCCCCTCAAGAAGCTTTTCCCTAAGACTGTTCTTGAGGAATTTGAAGAGTGATATTTGGAAGCCCTTAGTGGGCAATGGTGAAAAAGGAAACATCTTCAGTTAAAAACTGGAAAGAAGCTTTATGAGAAACTGCTTTGTGTTCTGTGAATTCATCTCACAGTTTTACACCTTTCTCCTCAAGAAGCCTTTCGCTAACACTGTTCTTGTGGAATTTGAAGAGTGGTATTTGGAAGCCCATACAGGACAATGGTGAAAAAGGAAACATCTTCAGTTTAAAACTGGAAAGAAGCTTTCTGAGACTCTGCACTCTGTTCTGTTAATTCGTCTCACAGAGTTACAGCTTTCCCCTCAAAAAGCCGTTCGCTAAGACTGTTCTTGTGGAATTTGAAGAGTGATACATAAAACCCATAGAGGGCTATGGTGAGAAAGGAAATATCTTCAGTTAAAAATTGAAAAGAAGCTTTCTGACAAACTGCACTCTCTTCTGTTAATTCATCTCACAGAGTTACAGCTGTCCCTTCAAGAAGCCTTTCCCTAAGATTGTTCTTGTGGAATTTGAAAAGTGATATTTGGAAGCCCATAGACGGCAATGGTGAAAAAGGAAATATCTTCAGTTAAAAACTGGAAAAAAGCTTTCGAGGAAACTGCTCTGTGTCCTGTTAATTCATGTCACAGAGTAACAGCTTTCCCCTCAAGAAGCCTTTCGCTAAGACTGTTTTTCTGGAATTTTAAGAGTCATATTAGGAAGCCCATAGAGGGCAATGCTGAAAAAAGAAACATCTTCAGTTTAAAACTGGAAGGAAGCTTTCTAAGAAACCGCACTCTGTTCTGTTTATTCATCTAGCAGAGTTACATCTTTCCCCTCAAGAAGCCGTTCCCTCAGACTGTTCTTGAGGAATTTGCAAAGCAATATTTGGAAGCCGATAGAGGGGTATGGTGAAAAAGGAAATATCTTCAGTTAAAAACTGAAAAGAAGCTTTCTGACTAACTGCACTCTATTCTGCTAATTCAAATCACAAAGTTACAGCTTTCCCTTCAAGAAGCCTTTTGCTAAGACTGTTATTGTGGAATTTTATAAGTGATATTTGGAAGCACTTAGAGGGCAATGGTGAAAAAGGAAATACCTTCAGTTAAAAACTGGACAGAAGCTTTCGAAGAAACTGCTCTGTGTTCTGTTAGTTCATATCACAGAGTTACAGCTTTCCCCTCAAGAAGCCTTTCGCTAAGACTGTTCTTGTGGAATTTGAAGACTGATATTTGGAAGCCCATAGAGGGAAATGGTGAAAAAAGAAACATCTTCGGTTTAAAACTGGAAAGAAGCTTTGTGAGAAACTGCACTCTGTTCTGTTAATTCATCTCACAGAGTAACCTCTTTCCCCTCAAGAAGCCGTTCGATAAGACTGTTCTTGTGGAATTTTCAAAGCGATATTTGGAAGCCCATAGAGGACTATGGTGAAAAAGGAAACATCTTTAGTTTAAAACTGGAAAGAAACTTTCTAAGAAACTGCACTCTGTTCTGTTAATTCGTCTCACAGAGTTACAGCTTTCCCCTCAAGAAGCCTTTCGCTAAGACTGTTCTTTTGGAATTTGAAAAGTGATCTTTGGAATCCCATAGAGGGCAATGTTGAAAAAGGAAATATCTTCAGTTAAAAACTGAAAAGAAACTTTCTGACAAACTGCACTCTGTTCTGTTAATTCATCTCACAAAGTTACAGCTTTCCCCTCAAGAAGGCCTTCGCTAAGACTGTTCTTTTGAAATTTGCAGAGTGATATTTGGAAGCCCATAGAGGGCAATGGTGAAAAAGGAAATATCTTCTGTTAAAAACTGGAAAGAAGCTTTCTGAGAAACTTCTTTGTGTTCTGTGAATTCATCTCACAGAGTTACAGCTTTCCCCTCAAGAAGCCTTTCGCTAAGACTGTTCTTGTGGAATTTGAAGACTGATATTTGGAAGCCCATAGAGGGCAATGGTGAAAAAGGAAACATCTTCAGTTTAAAACAGGAAAGAAGCTTTCTGAGAAACTGCAATCTGTTATGTTAATTCATCTCACAGAGTCACAACTTTCCCCTCAAGAAGTCGTTCGCTAGGACTGTTCTTGTGGAATTTGCAAAGCGATATTTGGAAGCCCATAGAGGGCTATGGTGAAAAAGGAAACATCTTCAGTTAAAAACTGGAAAGAAGCTTTCTGAGAAACTGCACGCTGTTCTGTTAATTCGTCTCACAGAGTTACAGCTTTCCCCTCAAGAATCCTTTCGCTGAGAATGTTCTTTTGGAATTTGAAAAGTGATATTTCTAATCCCATGGAGGGCAATGGTGAAAAAGGAAATATATTCCCATAAAAGGCAATGGTGAAAAAGGAAATATCTTCAGTTAAAAACGGAAAAGAAGCTTTCTGACAAATTGCACTCTGTTCTGTTAATTCATCTCACAGAGTTACAGCTTTCCCCTCAAGAAGCCTTTCGCTAAGACTGTTCTTGTGGAATTTGAAGAGTGATATTTGGAAGCCCATAGAGGGCAATGGTGAAAAAGGAAACATCTTCAGTTTGAAACTGGAAAGAAGCTTTCTGAGAAACTGCATTCTGATCTGCTAATTCATCTCACTGAGTTACATCTTTCCCCTCAAGAAGCCGTTCACTAAGACTGTTCTTGTGGAATATGCAAAGCAATATTTGGAAGCCGATAGAGGGCTATGGTGAAAAGGAGATATCTTCTGTTAAAAACTGGAAAGAAGCTTTCTGAGAAACTGCACTCTGTTCTGTTAATTCGTTTCACAGAGTTACACCTTTCCCCTCAAGAAGTCTTTCGCTAAGACTGTTCTAGCGGAATTTGAAGAGTGATCTTTGGTAGCCCATAGAGGACAAAGGTGAAAAAGGAAATATCTTCAGTTAAAAACTGGAAAGAAGCTTTCTGAGAAACTGTTTTGTGTTCTGTGAATTCATCTCACAGAGTTACAGCTTTCCCCTCAAGAAACCTTTCGCTAAGACTGTTCTTGTGCATTTTGAAGAGTGATATTTGGAAGCCCATAGAGGGCAAAGGTGAAAAAGGAAACATCTTCAGTTTAAAACTGGAAATAAGCTTTCTGAGAAACTGCACTCTGTTCAGTTAATTCATCTCACAGAGTGACATATTTCCCCTCAAGAAGCGGTTCCCTAAAACTGTTCTTGTGGAATTTGCAAAGCGATATTTGGTAGCCCATGGAGGGCTATGGTGAAAAAGGAAATATCTTCAGTTAAAAACTGGAAAGAAGCTTTCTGAGAAACTGCACTCTGTTCTGTTTAGTCGTCTCACAGAGTTACAGCTTTTCCCTCAAGAAGCCTTTCGCTAAGATTGTTCTTTTGGAATTTCAAAAGTGATATTAATAATCCCATAGAGGGCAAAGGTGAAAAAAGATATATCTTCAGTTAAAAACTGAAAAGAAGCTTTCTGACAAAGTGCACTCTGTTCGGTTAATTCATCTCACAGAATTACAGCTTTCCCTTCAAGAAGCCTTTCGCTAAGACTGTTCCTGTGGAATTTGAAAAGTGATATTTGGAAGCCCTTAGAGGGCAATGGTGAAAAAGGAAATATCTTCAGTTAAAAACTGAAAAAAAGCTTTCTGACAATCTGCACCCTGTTCTGTTAATTCATCTCACAGAGTTACAACTTTCCCTTCAAGAAGCCTTTCGCTAAGACTGTTCTTTTGGAATGTGAAAAGTGATATTTGGAAGCCCATAGAGGGCAATGGTGAAAAAGGAAATATCTTCAGTTAAAAACTGGAAAGAAGCTTTCGGGGAAACTGCTCTGTGTTCTGTTAATTCGCCTCACAGAGTTACAGCTTTCCCCTCAAGAGGCCTTTCACTAAGACTGTTCTTTTGGAATTTGAAAAGTGATATTTGGAATCCCATAGAGGGCTATGGTGAAAAAGGAAATATATTCAGTTAAAAACTGAAAAGAAGCTTTCTGACAAACTGCACTCTGTTCTGTTACTTCATCACACAGACTTACAGTTTTCCCTCAAGAAGCCTTTCGCTTAGACTCTTCTTGTGTAATTTGAAGACTGATATTTGATAGCCCCTAGAGCGCAATGTTTAAAAAGGAAATATCTTCAGTTAAAAACTGGAAGGAAGCTTTCTGAGAAACTGCTTTGTGTTCTGTGAATTCATCTCACAGAGTTACAGCTTTCCCCTCAAGAAGCCTTTCGCTAAGACTGTTCTTGTGTAAGTTGAAGAGTGAAATTTGGAAGCCCATAGAGGTCAATGGTGAAAGAGGAAACATCTTCAGTTAAAAACTGGAAAGAAGCTTTCTGAGAAACTGCACTCTGTTCTGTTAATTCATCTCACAGAGTTACATCTTTCCCCTCAAGAAGCCGTTTGCTAAGACTATTCTTGTGGAATTTGCAAAGCGATATTTGGAAGAACATAGAGGGCTTTGGTGAATAAAGAAATATATTCAGTTAAAACTGGAAAGAAGTTTTCTGAGGAACTGCACTCTGTTCTACTAACTCGTCTCACAGAGGTACAACTTTTCCCTCAAGAAGCCTTTTGTTAAGCCTGTTCTTCGGGAATTTGAAGAGTGAAATTTGTAGCCCATTGAGGGCAATGCTTAAAAAGGAAATATCTTCAGTTAAAAACTGGAAAGAAGCTTTCTGAGAAACTGCTTTTTGTTCTGTGAATTCATCTCACCGAATTACAGCTTTCCCCTCAAGAAGACGTTCGCTAAGACTGTTCTTGTGCAATTTTAAGAGTGATATATGGAAGCCTATATAGGGCAATGGTGAGAAAGGAAACTTCTTCAGTTTAAAACTGGAAAGAAGCTTTCTGAGAAACCGCACTCTATTCTGTTAATTCATCTCACAGAGTTACATCTTTCCCCTCAAGAGGCCGTTCGCTAAGACTGTTCTTGTGGAATTTGAAGAGTGATATTTGGAAGCCCATAGAGAGCAATGGTGAAAAAGGAAATATCTTCCGTTTAAAACTGGAAAGAAGCTTAATGAGAAACTGCACTCTGTTCTGTTAATTCATCTCCCAGAGTGACATCTTTCCCCTCAAGAAGCCTTTCGCTAAGTTTGTTCTTTTGGAATTTGAAAAGTGATATTTCTAATCCCTTAGAGGGCAATGGTGAAAAAGGAAATATCTTCAGTTAAAAACTGAAAAGAAGCTTCCTGACAAACTGCACTCTGTTCTGTTAATTCAACTCCCAGAGTTACAGCTTTCCCTTCAAGAAGCCTTTCGCTAAGATTGTTCTTGTGGAATTTGAAAAGTGATATTTGGAATCCCCTAATGGCAATGGTGAAAAATGAAATATCTTCAGTTAAAAACTGGAAAGAAGCTTTCGGGGAAACTGCTCTGTGTCCTGTTAATTCATGTCACAGAATTACAGCTTTCCACTCAAGAAGCCTTTAGCTAAGACTGTTCTTTTGGAATTTGGAAAGTGATGTTTGGAAGCCCTTGGAGGGCAATGGTGAAAAAGGAAATATCTTCAGTTAAAAACTGGAAAGAAGCTTTATGAGAAACTGCTTTGTGTTCTGTGAATTCATCTCACAGAGTTACAGCTTTCCCCTCAAGAAGCCTTTCGCTAAGACTGTTCTTGTGGAATTTGAAGAGTGATATTTGGAAGCCCATAGAGGGCAATAGTGAAAAAGGAAACATCTTCAGTTTAAAACTGGAAAGAAGCTTTCTGAGAAACTGCACACTCTTCTGTTAATTGATCTCACAGAGTTACATCTTTCGCCTCAAGAAGCCGTTCACTAAGACTGTTCTTGTGGAATTTGCAAAGTGATATTTGGAAGCCCATAGAGGTCAATGGTGAAAAAGGAAATATCTTCAGTTAAAAACTGAAAAGAAGCTTTCAGACAAACTGCACTCTCTTCTGTTAATTCATTTCACAGAGTTACAGCTGTCCATTCAAGAAGCCTTTCGCTAAGATTGTTCTTTTGGAATTTGAAAAGTGATATTTGGAAGCCCATAGACGGCAAAGGTGAAAAAGGAAATATCTTCAGTTAAAAACTGGAAAGAAGCTTTCGGGGAAACTGCTCTGTGTCCTGTTAATTCATGTCACAGAGTAACAGCTTTCCCCTCAAGAAGACTTTCGCTAAGACTGTTCTTGTGGAATTTGAAGAGTGATATTTATAAGCCCATAGAGGGCAATGGGGAAAAAGGAAACATCTTCAGTTTAAAAGTGGAAAGAAGCTTTCTGAGAAACTGCACTCTGTTCTGTTAATTAATCTAAGAGAGTTACATCTTTCCCCTCAAGAAGCCGTTCCCTAAGACTGTTCTTGAGGAATTTGCAAAGCAATATTTGGAAGCCGATAGAGGGCTATGTTGAAAAAGGGAAAATCTTCAGTTAAAAACTGGAAAGAAGCTTTCTGAGAAACTGCACTCTGTTCTGTTAATTCGTCTCACAGAGTTACAGCTTTCCTGTCAAGATGCCTTTCGCTAAGACTGTTCTTTTGGAATTTGAAAAGTGATATTTGGAATCCCTTAGAGGGCAATGGTGAAAAAGGAAATATCTTCATGAAAAAATTGAAAAGAAGCTTTCTGAGAAACTGCTTTGTGTTCTGTGAATTCATCTCACAGAGTTACAGCTTTCCCCTCAAGAAGCCTTTCGCTGAGACTGCTCTTGTGGAATTTGAAGAGTGATATTTGGAAGCCCATAGAGGACAAAGGTGAAAAAGGAAACATCTTCAGTTTAAAACTGGAAAGAAGCTTTCTGAGAAACTGCACTCTGTTCTGTTAATTCACCTCACAGAGTGACATCTTTCCCCTCAAGAAGCCGTTCGCTAAGACTGTTCTTGTGGAATTTGCAAAGCGATATTTGGAAGTCCATGGAGGGCTACGGTTAAAAAGGAAATATCTTCAGTTAAAAACTGGAAAGAAGCTTTCTGACAAACTGCACTCTGTTCTGTTAATTCGTCTCACAGAGTTACAGCTTTCCCCTCAAGAAGCCTTTCGCTAAGACTCTTCTTTTGGAATTTGAAAAGTGATATTTCTAATCCCACAGAAGCAATGGTGAAAAAGGAAATATCTTCAGTTAAAACCTGAAAAGAAGCTTTATGACAAACTGCACTCTGTTCTGTTAATTCATCTCACAGGGTTACAGACTTCTTTACAAGTAGCCTTTCGCTAAGACTGTTCTTGTGGAATTTGAAAGGTGATATTTGGAAGCCCATAGAGGGCAATGGTGAAAAAGGAAATATCTTCAGTTAAATACTGAAAAGAAGCTTTCTGACTAACTGCACCCTGTTGTGTTAATTCATCTCACACAGTTACAGCTTTCCCTTCAAGAAGCCTTTCTCTGAGACTGTTCTTGTGGAATTATAAAAGTGATATTTGGAAGCACTTAGAGGGCAATGGTGAAAAAGGAAATATCTTCAGTTAAAAACTGGAAAGAAGCTTTCGGAGAAACTGCTCTGTGTTCTGTTAGTTCACATCACAGAGTTACAGGTTTCACCTCAAGAAGGCTTTCGATAAGACTGTTCTTGTGGAATTTGAAGAGTGATATTTGGAAGCCCATAGAGGGCAATGGTGAAAAAGGAAACATCTTCAGTTAAAAACTGGAAAGAAGCTTTCTGAGAAACTGCACTCTGTTCTGTTAATTCATCTCACAGAGTTACATCTTTCCCCTCAATAAGCCTTTCGGTAAGACTGTTCTTTTGGAATTTGAAAAGTAATATTTCTAATCCCATAGAATGCAATGGTTATAAAGGAAATATCTTCAGTTAAAATCTACAAAGAAGCTTTATGACACACTGCACTCTTTTCTGTTAATTCATCTCACAGAGTTAAAGATTTCCTTCAAGTAGCCTTTCGCTAAGACTGTTCTTGTGGAATTTGAAAAGTGATATTTGGAATCCCATAGAGGGCAGTGGTGAAAAAGGAAATATCTTCAGTTAAAAACTGAAAAGAAGCTTTCTGACAAACTGCACTCTGTTCTGTTAATTCGTCTCACAGAGTTACAGCTTTCCCCTCAAGAAGCCTTTCGCTAAGCCTGTTCTTGTGGAATTTGAAGAGTGATATTTGGAAGCCCATAGAGGGCAAAGGTGAAAAAGGAAATATCTTCAGTTAAAAACTGGAAAGAAGCTTTCTGAGAAACTGCTTTGTGTTCTGTTAATTCATATCACAGAGTTACAGCTTTGCCCTCAAGAAGCCTTTTGCTAAGTCTGTTCTTGTGGAATTTGAAGAGTGATATTTGGAAGCCCATAGAGGGCAATGGTGAAAAAGGAAACATCTTCAGTTTAAAACTGGAAAGAAGCTTTCTGAGAAACTGCACTCTGTTCTGTTAATTCGTCTCACATAGTGGCATCTTTCCCCTCAAGAAGCCTTTCGCTAAGACTGTTCTTTTGGAATTTGAAAAGTGATATTTCTATTCCCTTAGAGGGCAATGGTGAAAAAGGAAATATCTTCATATAAAAACTAGAAAGAAGCTTTCTGAGAAACTGCACTCTGTTCTGTTAATTCATCTCACAGAGTTACAGCTTTCCCTTCAAGAAGCCTTTCGCTAAGACTGTTCTTGTGGAATTTGGAAAGTGATATTTGGAAGCCGATAGAGGGCAAGGGTGAAAAAGGAAATATCTTCAGTTAAAAACTGGAAAGAAGCTTTCGGGGAAACTGCTGCGTCCTGTTAATTCATGTCACAGAGTTACAGCTTTCCCCTCAAGAAGCCTTTCGCTAAGACTGTTCTTTTGGAATTTGGAATATGATATTTGGAAGCCCTTAGAAGGCAATGGTGAAAAAGGAAATATCTTCAGTTAAAAACTGGAAAGAAGCTTTCGGGGAAACTGCTCAGTGTTCTGTTAATTCATGTCACAGAGTTACAGCTTTCCCCTAAAGAAGCCTTTCGCTAAGACTGTTCTTGTGGAATTTGAAGAGTGATATTTGGAAGCCCATAGAGGGCAATGGTGAAAAAGGAAACATCTTCCGTTTATAACTGGAAAGAAGCTTTCTGAGAAACTGCACTCTGGTCTGTTAATTCATCTCACAGAGTTACTTCTTTCCCCTCAAGAAGCCGTTCGCTAAGACTGTTCTTGTGGAATTTGCAAAGCGATATTTGGAAGCCCACAGAGGGCTATGGTGAAAAAGGTAATATCTTCAGTTAAAAACAGGAAAGAAGCTTTCTGACAAACTGCACTCTCTTCTGTTAATTCGTCTCACGGAGTTACAGCTTTCCCCTCAAGAAGCCGTGCGCTAAGACTGTTCTTGTGGAATTTGAGGAGTGATATTTGGAATCCCATAGAGAGCAAAGTTGAAAAAACAAACATCTTCAGTTAAAAACTGAAAAGAAGCTTCCTGACGAACTGCAGTGTTTTCTGTTAATTCATCTCACAGTGTTACAGCTTTCCCCTTAAGAACCCTTTCGCTAAGACTGTTCTTGTGGAATATGAAGAGTGATATTTGGTAGCCCATAGAGGGCAATGGTGAAAAAGGAAATATCTTAAGTTAAAAACTGGAAAGAAGCTTTCTGAGAAACTCCTTTGTGTTCTGTGAATTCATCTCACAGAGTTACAGCTTTCCCCTCAAGAAGACTTTCGCTAAGACTGTTATTGTGGAATTTGCAAAGATATATTTGGAAGCCCATAGAGGGCAATGGTGAAAAAGGAAATATCTTCAGTTAAAAACTGGAAGGAAGTTTTCTGAGAAACTGCACACTGTTTTATTAATTCGTCTCACACAGTTACAGCTTTCCCCTCAAGAAGCCTTTCGCTAAGACTGTCCTTATAGAATTTCAAAGTGATATTTGGAATCCCAAAGATTGCAATGG
This sequence comes from Chlorocebus sabaeus, assembly GCF_047675955.1. Classification (NCBI taxonomy): domain Eukaryota; kingdom Metazoa; phylum Chordata; class Mammalia; order Primates; family Cercopithecidae; genus Chlorocebus; species Chlorocebus sabaeus. Next base: position 37,836,679 of record NC_132909.1, read on the forward strand.
TGAAAAAGGTAATGTCTTCCGTTAAAAACTGAAAAGAAGCTTTCTGACAAACTACACTCTGTTCTTCTAATTCATCTCACAGAGTTACAGCTTCCCCCTCAAGAAGCCGTTCGCTGAGGCTGTTCTTGTGGAATTTGAAGAGGGATATTTGGTAGCCCATAGAGGGCAATGGTGAAAAAGGAAATATCTTCAGTTAAAAACTGGAAAGAAGCTTTCTGAGAAACTGCACTCTGTTCTGTTAATTCATCTCACAGAGTTACAGTTTTCCCTTCAAGAAGCCTTTCGCTAAGGCTGTTCTTTTGGAATTTGGAAAGTGATATTTGGAAGCCCTTAGAGGGCAATGTTGAAAAAGGAAATATCTTCAGTTAAAAAATTGAAAGAAGCTTTCGGGGAAACTGCTCTGTGTTCTATTAATTCATGTCACAGAATTACACCTTACCCCTCAAGAAGCTTTTCGCTAAGACTGTTCTTGAGGAATTTGAAGAGTGATATTTGGAAGCCCTTAGTGGGCAATGGTGAAAAAGGAAATATCTTCAGTTAAAAACTGGAAAGAAGCTTTATGAGAAACTGCTTTGTGTTCTGTGAATTCATCTCACAGTTTTACAGCTTTCTCCTCAAGAAGCCTTTCGCTAATACTGTTCTTGTGGAATTTGAAGAGTGATATTTGGAAGCCCATACAGGGCAATGGTGAAAAAGGAAACATCTTCAGTTTAAAACTGGAAAGAAGCTTTCTGAGACTCTGCACTCTGTTCTGTTAATTCGTCTCACAGAGTTACAACTTTCCCCTCAAAAAGCCATTCGCTAAGACTGTTCTTGTGGAATTTGAAGAGTGATACATAAAACCCATAGAGGGCTATGGTGAGAAAGGAAATATCTTCAGTTAAAAACTGAAAAGAAGCTTTCTGACAAACTGCACTCTCTTCTGTTAATTCATCTCACAGAGTTACAGCTGTCCCTTCAAGAAGCCTTTCGCTAAGATTGTTCTTGTGGAATTTGAAATGTGATATTTGGAAGCCCATAGACGGCAATGGTGAAAAAGGAAATATCTTCAGTTAAAAACTGGAAAAAAGCTTTCGAGGAAACTGCTCTGTGTCCTGTTAATTCATGTCACAGAGTAACAGCTTTCCCCTCAAGAAGCCTTTCGCTAAGACTGTTTTTCTGGAATTTTAAGAGTCATATTAGGAAGCCCATAGAGGGCAATGCTGAAAAAAGAAACATCTTCAGGTTAAAACTGGAAGGAAGCTTTCTAAGAAACTGCACTCTGTTCTGTTTATTCATCTAGCAGAATTACATCTTTCCCCTCAAGAAGCCATTCCCTCAGACTGTTCTTGAGGAATTTGCAAAGCAATATTTGGAAGCCGATAGAGGCGTATGGTGAAAAAGGAAATATCTTCAGTTAAAAACTGAAAAGAAGCTTTCTGACTAAGTGCACTCTATTCTGCTAATTCAAATCACAAAGTTACAGCTTTCCCTTCAAGAAGCCTTTTGCTAAGACTGTTATTGTGGAATTTTATAAGTGATATTTGGAAGCACTTAGAGGGCAATGGTGAAAAAGGAAATACCTTCAGTTAAAAACTGGACAGAAGCTTTCGAAGAAACTGCTCTGTGTTCTGTTAGTTCATATCACAGAGTTACAGCTTTCCCTTCAAGAAGCCTTTCGCTAAGACTGTTCTTGTGGAATTTGAAGAGTGATATTTGGAAGCCCATAGAAGGAAATGGTGAAAAAAGAAACATCTTCAGTTTAAAACTGGAAAGAAGCTTTCTGAGAAACTGCACTCTGTTCTGTTAATTCATCTCACAGAGTAACCTCTTTCCCCTCAAGAAGCCGTTCGATAAGACTGTTCTTGTGGAATTTTCAAAGCGATACTTGGAAGCCCATAGAGGACTATGGTGAAAAAGGAAACATCTTCAGTTTAAAACTGGAAAGAAACTTTCTAAGAAACTGCACTCTGTTCTGTTAATTCGTCTCACAGAGTTACAGCTTTCCCCTCAAGAAGCCTTTCGCTAAGACTGTTCTTTTGGAATTTGAAAAGTGATCTTTGGAATCCCATAGAGGGCAATGTTGAAAAAGGAAATATCTTCAGTTAAAAACTGAAAAGAAACTTTCTGACAAACTGCACTCTGTTCTGTTAATTCATCTCACAAAGTTACAGCTTTCCCCTCAAGAAGGCCTTCGCTAAGACTGTTCTTTTGAAATTTGCAGAGTGATATTTGGAAGCCCATAGAGGGCAATGGTGAAAAAGGAAATATCTTCTGTTAGAAACTGGAAAGAAGCTTTCTGAGAAACTTCTTTGTGTTCTGTGAATTCATCTCACAGAGTTACAGCTTTCCCCTCAAGAAGCCTTTCGCTAAGACTGTTCTTGTGGAATTTGCAAAGCGATATTTGGAAGCCCATAGAGGGCTATGGAGAAAAAGGAAACATCTTCAGTTAAAAACTGGAAAGAAGCTTTCTGAGAAACTGCACGCTGTTCTGTTAATTCGTCTCACAGAGTTACAGCTTTCCCCTCAAGAATCCTTTCGCTAAGAATGTTCTTTTGGAAATTGAAAAGTGATATTTCTAATCCCATGGAGGGCAATGGTGAAAAAGGAAATATCTTCCCATAAAAGGCAATGGTTAAGCCCATAGAGGACAAAGGTGAAAAAGGAAATATCTTCAGTTAAAAACTGGAAAGAAGCTTTCTGAGAAACTGTTTTGTGTTCTGTGAATTCATCTCACAGAGTTACAGCTTTCCCCTCAAGAAACCTTTCGCTAAGACTGTTCTTGTGCATTTTGAAGAGTGATATTTGGAAGCCCATAGAGGGCAAAGGTGAAAAAGGAAACATCTTCAGTTTAAAACTGGAAAGAAGCTTTCTGAGAAACTGCACTCTGCTCAGTTAATTCATCTCACAGAGTGACATATTTCCCCTCAAGAAGCGGTTCCCTAAAACTGTTCTTGTGGAATTTGCAAAGCCATATTTGGTAGCCCATGGAGGGCTATGGTGAAAAAGGAAATATCTTCAGTTAAAAACTGGAAAGAAGCTTTCTGAGAAACTGCACTCTGTCCTGTTAAGTCGTCTCACAGAGTTACAGCTTTTCCCTCAAGAAGCCTTTCGCTAAGACTGTTCTTTTGGAATTTCAAAAGTGATATTAATAATCCCATAGAGGGCAAAGGTGAAAAAAGAAATATCTTCAGTTAAAAACTGAAAAGAAGCTTTCTGACAAAGTGCACTCTGTTCGGTTAATTCATCTCACAGAATTACAGCTTTCCCTTCAAGAAGCCTTTCGCTAAGACTGTTCCTGTGGAATTTGAAAAGTGATATTTGGAAGCCCTTAGAGGGCAATGGTGAAAAAGGAAATATCTTCAGTTAAAAACTGAAAAAAAGCTTTCTGACAAACTGCACCCTGTTCTGTTAATTCATCTCACAGAGTTACAGCTTTCCCTTCAAGAAGCCTTTCGCTAAGACTGTTCTTCTGGAATTTGAAAAGTGATATTTGGAAGCCCATAGAGGGCAAAGGTGAAAAAGGAAATATCTTCAGTTAAAAACTGGAAAGAAGCTTTCGGGGAAACTGCTCTGTGTTCTATTAATTCGCCTCACAGAGTTACAGCTTTCCCCTCAAGAGGCCTTTCACTAAGACTGTTCTTTTGGAATTTGAAAAGTGATATTTGGAATCCCATAGTGGGCTATGGTGAAAAAGGAATTATATTCAGTTAAAAACTGAAAAGAAGCTTTCTGACAAACTGCACTCTGTTCTGTTACTTCATCACACAGACTTACAGTTTTCCCTCAAGGAGCCTTTCGCTTAGACTCTTCTTGTGTAATTTGAAGACTGATATTTGATAGCCCCTAGAGGGCACTGTTTAAAAAGGAAATATCTTCAGTTAAAAACTGAAAAGAAGCTTTCTGAGAAACTGCTTTGTGTTCTGTGAATTCATCTCACAGAGTTACAGCTTTCCCCTCAAGAAGCCTTTCGCTAAGACTGTTCTTGTGGAAGTTGAAGAGTGAAATTTGGAAGCCCATAGAGGTCAATGGTGAAAGAGGAAACATCTTCAGTTAAAAACTGGAAAGAAGCTTTCTGAGAAACTGCACTCTGTTCTGTTAATTCATCTCACAGAGTTACATCTTTCCCCTCAAGAAGCCGTTTGCTAAGACTATTCTTGTGGAATTTGCAAAGCGATATTTGGAAGAACATAGAGGGCTTTGGTGAAAAAGGAAATATATTCAGTTAAAACTGGAAAGAAGCTTTCTGAAGAACTGCACTCTGTTCTACTAACTCGTCTCACAGAGGTACAACTTTTCCCTCAAGAAGCCTTTTGTTAAGCCTGTTCTTCGGGAATTTGAAGAGTGAAATTTGTAGCCCATTGAGGGCAATGCTTAAAAAGGAAATATCTTCAGTTAAAAACTGGAAAGAAGCTTTCTGAGAAACTGCTTTGTGTTCTGTGAATTCATCTCACCGAGTTACAGCTTTCCCCTCAAGAAGACGTTCGCTAAGACTGTTCTTGTGCAATTTTAAGAGTGATATATGGAAGCCTATATAGGGCAATGGTGAGAAAGGAAACTTCTTCAGTTTAAAACTGGAAAGAAGCTTTCTGAGAAACCGCACTCTATTCTGTTAATTCATCTCACAGAGTTACATCTTTCCCCTCAAGAGGCCGTTCGCTAAGACTGTTCTTGTGGAATTTGAAGAGTGATATTTGGAAGCCCATAGAGAGCAATGGTGAAAAAGGAAATATCTTCAGTTTAAAACTGGAAAGAAGCTTAATGAGAAACTGCACTCTGTTCTGTTAATTCATCTCCCAGAGTGACATCTTTCCCCTCAAGAAGCCTTTCGCTAAGTTTGTTCTTTTGGAATTTGAAAAGTGATATTTCTAATCCCTTAGAGGGCAATGGTGAAAAAGGAAATATCTTCAGTTAAAAACTGAAAAGAAGCTTCCTGACAAACTGCACTCTGTTCTGTTAATTCAACTCCCAGAGTTACAGCTTTCCCTTCAAGAAGCCTTTCACTAAGATTGTTCTTGTGGAATTTGAAAAGTGATATTTGGAATCCCCTAGATGGCAATGGTGAAAAATGAAATATCTTCAGTTAAAAACTGGAAAGAAGCTTTCGGGGAAACTGCTCAGTGTCCTGTTAATTCATGTCACAGAATTACAGCTTTCCACTCAAGAAGCCTTTAGCTAAGACTGTTCTTTTGGAATTTGGAAAGTGATGTTTGGAAGCCCTTGGAGGGCAATGGTGAAAAAGGAAATATCTTCAGTTAAATACTGGAAAGAAGCTTTATGAGAAACTGCTTTGTGTTCTGTGAATTCATCTCACAGAGTTACAGCTTTCCCCTCAAGAAGCCTTTCGCTAAGACTGTTCTTGTGGAATTTGAAGAGTGATATTTGGAAGCCCATAGAGGGCAATAGTGAAAAAGGAAACATCTTCAGTTTAAAACTGGAAAGAAGCTTTCTGAGAAACTGCACTCTCTTCTGTTAATTGATCTCACAGAGTTACATCTTTCCCCTCAAGATGCGTTCGTTAAGACTGTTCTTGTGGAATTTGCAAAGCGATATTTGGAAGCCCATAGAGGGCTATGGTGAAAAAGGAAATATCTTCAGTTAAAAACTGGAAAGAAGCTTTCTGACAAACTGCACTCTGTTCTGTTAATTCGTCTCAAGAGATACAGCTTTCCCCTCAAGGAGCCTTTCGCTAAGACTGTTCTTTTGGAAATTCAAAAGTGATATTTTTAATCCCGTAGAGGGCAATGGTGAAAAAGGAAATATCTTCAGTTAAAAACTGGAAAGAAGCTTTCTGAGAAACTGCTTTGTGTTCTTTTAATTCATCTCACAGAGTTACATCTTTCCCCTCAAGAAGACTTTCGCTAAGACTGTTCTTGTGGAATTTGAAGAGTGATATTTGGAATCCCATAGAGGGCAATAGTGAAAAAGGAAACATCTTCAGTTTAAAACTGAAAAGAAGCTTTCTGAGAAACTGCACTCTGTTCTGTTAATTCATCTCACAGAGTTACATCATTACCCTCAGGAAGCCGTTCGCTAAGACTCTTCTGGAATTTGCAAAGCGATACTTGGAAGTCCACAGAGGGCTATGGTGAAAAAGTAAATATCTTCAGTTAAAAACTGGAAAGAAGCTTTCTGACAAACTGCACTCTGTTCTGTTAATTCGTCTCACAGAGTTACAGCTTTCCCCTCAAGAAGCCGTTCGCTAAGACTGTTCTTTTGGAATTTGAAAAGTGATATTTCTAATCCCATAGAGGACAATGGTGAAAAAGGAAATATCTTCAGTTAAAACCTAAAAAGAAGCTTTATGACAAACTGCACTCTGTTCTGTTAATTCATCTCACAGAGTTACAGATTTCTCTTCAAGTAGCCTTTCGCTAAGACTGTTCTTGTGGAATTTGAAATGTGATATTTGGAATCCCATAGAGGGCAGTGGTGAAAAAGGAAATATCTTCAGTTACAAACTGGAAGGAAGCTTTCTGAGAAACTGCTTTGTGTTCTGTGAATTCATCTCACAGAGTTACAGCTTTCCCCTCAAGAATTCTTTCGCTAAGACTGTTCTTGTGGAATTTGAAGAGTGATGTTTGGAAGCCCATACAGGGCAATGGTGAAAAAGGAAACATCTTCCGTTTAAAACAGGAAAGAAGCTTTCTGAGAGACTGCACTCTGTTCTTTCAATTCATCTCACAGAGTTACATATTTCCCTCAAGGAGCCGTTCACTAAGACCGTTCTTGTGGAATTTCCAAAGCGATATTTTGAAGCCCATAGAGGGCTTTGGTGAAAAAGGAAGCATCTTCAGTTAAAAACTTGAAAGAAGCTTTCTGAGAAACTGCACTCTGTTCTGTTAATTCGTCTCACAGAGTTACAGCTTTCCCCTGAAGAAGACTTTCGCTAAGACTGTTCTTTTGGAATTTGAAAAGTGGTATTTCAAATCCCATAGAGGGCAATGGTGAAAAAGGAAATATCTTCAGTTAAAAATTGGAAAGAAGCTTTCTGAGAAACTGCACTCTCTTCTGTTAATTCATCTCACAGAGTTACAGCTTTCCCTTCAAGAAGCCTTTCGCTAAGACTGTTCTTGTGGAATTTTTAAAGTGATATTTGGAAACCCTTAAATGGCAATGGTGAAAAAGGAAATATCTTCAGTTAAAAACTGGAAAGAAGCTTTCGGGGAAACTGCTCTGTGTTCTGTTAATTCATGTCACAGAATTACAGCTTTCCCCTCAATAACCTTTTTGCTAAGACTGTTCTTGTAGAATTTGAAGAGTGATATATGGAAGCCTATAAAGGGCAATGGTAAAAAAGGAAACATCTTCAGTTAAAAACTGGAAAGAAGCTTTCTGAGAAACTGCACTCTGTTCTGTTAATTCATCTAATAGAGTGACAACTTTCTCCTCAGGAAGCCGTTCGCTAAGACTGTTCTTGTGGAATTTGCAAAGCGATATTTGGAAGCCCATGGAGGGCTATGGTGAAAAAGGAAATATCTTCAGTTAAAAACTGGAAAGAAGCTTTCTGACAAACTGCACTCTGTTCTGTTATTTCATCTCACAGAGTTACAGCTTTCTCCTTAAGAAGCCTTTCGCTAAGACTGTTCTTGTGGAATATGAAGAGTGATATTTGGTAGCCCATAGAGGGCAATGGTGAAAAAGGAAATATCTTCAGTTAAAAATTGGAAAGAAGCTTTCTGAGAAACTGCACTCTGTTCTGTTAATTCATCTCACAGAGTTACATCATTCCCCTCAAGAAGTCGTTCGCTAAGAATCTTCTTGTGAAATTTGCAAAGCGATATTTGGAAGCCCATAGAGGGCAATGGTGAAAAAGGAAATATCTTCAGTTAAAAACTGGAAAGAAGCTTACTGAGAAACTGCACCCTGTTCTGTTAATTCGTCCCACAGAGTGACATCTTTCTCCTCAAGAAGCCTTTCCCTAAGACTGTTCTTGTGCAATTTGGAAAGTGATATTTGGAAGCCGATAGAGGGCAAGGGTGAAAAAGGAAATATATTCAGATAAAAACTGGATAGAAGCTTTCTGAGAAACTGCTTTGTGTCCTGTTAATTCATCTCACAGAGTTACAGCTTTCATTTCAAGAAGCCTTTCGCGAAGACTGTTCTTGTGGAATTTTCACAGTGATATTTGAAAGCCTATAGAGGGCTGTGGTGAAAAAGGAAATATCTTCCGTTAAAAACTGGAAAGAAGCTTTCTGAGAAACTGCTTTGTGTTCTGTTAATTCATCTCACAGGGTTACAGCTTTCCCCTCAAGAAACCTTTCGCTAAGGCTGTTCTAGTGGAATTTGCAACGGGATATTTGGAAGCCCATAAAGGGCTATGGTGAAAAAGGAAATACCTTCAGTTAAAAACTGTAAAGATGCTTTCTGAGAAACAGCTTTGGGTTCTGTTAATTCAACTCCCAGAGTTACACTTTTCCCTTCAAGAAGCTGTTCGTTAAGACTGTTCTTGTGGAATTTGCAAAGTGATATTTGGAAGCCAAAGACGGCTGTGGTGAAAAAGGAAATATCTTACGTTAAAAACTGGACAGAAACTTTCTGAGAAACTGATTTGTGTTCTGTTAATTCATCTCACAGAGTTACAGCTTTGGCCTCAAAAAGTCTTTCGCTAAGACTGTTCTTTTGGAATTTGCAAAGGGATATTTGGAAGCCCATAGAGGGCTATGGTGAGAAAGGAAATATCCTATAATAAAAACAGAAAAGAAGCTTTTTGAGAAACTGCTTTGTGTTCTGTTAATTCATCTCACAGAGTTACAGTTTTCTCCTCAAGAACAATTTCGCTAAGACTGTTCTTGTGGAATTTGCAAAGGGATATTTGGAAGCCCATAGAGGGCTATGGTGAAAAAGGAAATATCCTAAGATAAAAACTGGAAAGAAGCTTTTTGAGAAACTGCTTTGTGTTCTGTTAATTTATCACACAGAGTTACAGCTTTAAATTCAAGAATCCTTTTGCTAAAACTTTTCTTGTGGAATTTGCTAAGGGATACTTGGAAGCCCATAGAGGGCTATGGTGAAAAAGGAAATCTCTTCCGTTAAAAACTGGAAAGTAGCTTTCTGAGAAACGGCTTTGTGTTGTGTTAATTCATCTCACAGAGTTACAGCTTTCCCCTCAAGAAGCCTTTCGCTAAGACTGTTCTTGTGCAATTAGCAAAGTGATATTTGGAAGCCCGTAATGGGCAATGGTGAAAAAGGAAATATCTTCAGTTAAAAACTGGAAAGAAGTTTTCTGAGAAACTGCTTTGTGTTCTGTTAATTCATCTCACAGAATTACAGCTTTCCCCTCAAGAATCCTTTCACTAAGACTGTTCTTGTGGAAATTGCAAAGACATATTTGGAAGCCCATAGAGGGCTATGGTGAAAAAGGAAATATCCTAAGATAAAAACTGAAAAGAAGCTTTCTGAGAAACTGCTTTGTGTTCTGTTAATTCATCTATCAGAGTTACACCTTTCCCCTCAAGAAGCCTTTCACTAAGACTATTCTTGTGGAATTTGCAACGTGATATTTGGAAGCCCGTAGAGGGCTATGGGGAAAAAGGAAATATCTTCAGTTAAAAACTGGAAAGAAGCTTTTTTAGAAACTGCTTTGTGTTCTGTTAATTCATCTCACAGAGTTACAGCTTTAACCTCAAGAAGCCTTTCGCTAAGACTTTTCTTGTGGAATTTGCAGAGGGATATTTCAAATCCCTTAGGGGGCTACGGTGAAAAAGGAAATCTCTTCCCATAAAAACTGGAAAGTATCTTTCTGAGAAACGGCTTTGGGTTCTGTTAATTCATCTCACAGAGTTAATGCTTTCCTGTCAAGAAGTCTTTCGCTAAGACTCTTCTTGTGGAATTTGCATAGTGATATTTGGAAGCCCTTATAGGGCTATGGTGAAAAAAGAAATATCCTAAGATAAAAACTGAAAAGAAGCTTGTTGAGAACCTGCTTTGTGTTCTGTTAATTGATATTACAGAGTTACAGCTTTCCCCTCAAGAAGCCTTTCGCTAAGGCTTTTCTTCTTGAATTCGCAAAGAGTTATTGGAAGCCCTTAGAGGGCTATGGTGAAAAAGCAAACATCTTCAGTGAAAAACAGGAAAGAAGCTTTCTGAGAAACGGCTTTGTGTTCTGTTAATTCATCTCACAGAGTTACAGCTTTTGCCTCAAGAAGACTTTCGCAAAGACTGTTCTTGTGGAATTTGCAAAGTGATATTTGGAAGCCCATAGAGTGCTATGGGGAAAAAGGATATATCCTAAGATAAAAATTGAAAAGAAGCTTTCTGAGAAACTGCTTTCTTTTCTGTTAATTCACCTCACTGAGTTACAGCTTTCCTCTCAAGAAGCCTTTCGTTAAGACTGTTCTTGTGGAATTTGCAAAGTGATATTTGGAAGCCGGTAGAAGTCTATAGTGAAAAAGGAAATATCTTCAGTTGAAAACTGGAAAGAAGCTTTCTGAGAAACGCCTTTGTGTTCTCTTAATTCATCTCACAGAGTTACGGCTTTCCACTCAAAAAGCCTTTCGCTAAGGCTGTTCTTGTGGAATTTGCAAAGTGATATTTGGAAGCCCATAGAGGGCTATGGTGAAAAAGAAAATATCTTCACTTAAAAACTGGAAAGAAGCTTTCTGAGAAACTGCTTTGGGTTCTGTTCATTCATCTCACAGAGTTACAGACTTCCCCTCAAAAAGCCTTTCGCTAAGACTCTTCTTGTGGAATTTGCAAAGGGATATTTGTAAGCCCTTAGAAGGGGATGGTGAAAAAGGAAATATCCTAAGATAAAAACTGAAAAGAAGCTTTTTGAGAAATTGCTTAGTGTTCTGTTAATTCATATCACAGAGTTAACGCTTTCCTTTCAAGAACCTTTCAGGAAGACTGTTCTTGTGGCATTTGCAAAGTGATATTTGGAGGCCCTTAGAGGGCTATGGTGAAAAAGGAAATATGTTCAGTTAAAAATTGGAAAGAAGCTTTCTGAGAAACTGCTTTGTGTTCTGTTAATTCATCTCACAGAGTTAAAGCTTTCCCCTCCAGAATCCTTTCACTAAGACTGTTCTTCTGTAATTTGCAAAGGGATAGTTGGAAGCCCATAGATGGCTATGGTGAAAAAGGAAATATCCTAAGATAAAAACTGAAAAGCAGCTTGCTCAGAAACTGCTTTGTGTTCTGTTAATTCATCTATCAAATTTACAGCTTTACCCTCAAGAAGCCTTTCGCTAAGACTGTTCTTGTGGAATTGGCAAGGTGATATTTGGAAGCCCATAGAGAGCTATGAGGAAAAAGGAAATATCCAAAGATGAAAACTGGAAAGAAGCTTTTTGAGAAATTGCTTTGTGTTCTGTTGAGTCATCTCACAGAGTTACAGCTTTAACCTCAAGAAGACTTTCGCTAAGGCTCTTCTTGTGGAATTTGCAAACTGATATTTGGAAGCCCATAGAGGGCTATGGTGAAAAAGGAAATCTCTTTTGTTAAAAACTGGAAAGTAGCTTTCTGAGAAATGGCTTTGTGTTCTGTTAATTCATCTCACAGAGTTACAGCTTTCCCCTCAAGAAGCCTTTCGCTAAGACTGTTCTTGAAGAATTTGCAAAGAGATATTTGAAAGCCCATAGAGGGCTATGGTGAAAAAGGAAATATCCTAAGATAAAAACTGAAAAGAAGCTTTCTGAGAAACTGCTTTGTGTTCTGTTAATTCATCTATCAGAGTTACACCTTTCCCCTCAAGAAGCCTTTCACTAAGACTATTCTTGTGGAATTTGCAAATTTATATTTGGAAGCCCATAGAGGGCTATGGTGTAAAGGGAAATATCTTCAGTTAAAAACTGGAAAGAAGCTTTCAGAGAAACTGCTTTATGTTCTGTTAATTCATCTCACAGAGTTACAGCTTTCCCCTCAAGAAGCCTTTCGCTACGACTGTTCCCGTGGTATTTGCAAAGGGATATTTGCAAGCCCATAGAGGTCTATGGTGAAAAGGGAATGTTGTTCAGTTAAAAACTGGAAAGAAGCTTTCTGAGAAACTGCTTTGTGTTCTCTTAATTCATCACACAGAGTTACAGCTTTCCCCTCAAGGAGCCTTTCGCTAAGGCTGTTCTTGTGAAATTTGCAAAGTGAAATTTGGAAGCCCATAGAGGGCTATGGTGAAAAAGGAAATATCTTCAGTTAAAAACTGGAAAGAAGCTTTCTGAGGAACTGCTTTGCATTCTGTTAATTCATTTCACAGAGTTACATCTTTCCCATCAAGAAGCCTTTCTCTAAGACTGTTCTTGTGGATTTGTAAAGGGATATTTGCAAGACCATAGATGGCTATGGTGAAAAACGAAATATCCTAAGATAAAAACTGAAAAGAAGCTTTCTGAGAAACTGCTTTGCATTCTGTTAATTCATCTCACAGAGTTACAGCTTTCCCCTAAAGAAGCCTTCGCTACGACTGTTCTTGTGGTATTTGCAAAGAGATATTTGTAAGCCCATAGAGGGCTACGGTGAAAAAGGAAATATCTTCAGTTAAAAACTGAAAAGAAGCTTTCTGAGAAACTGCTTTGTGTTCTGTTAATTCATCTCACAGAGTAACAGATTTCTCCTCAAGAAGCCTTTCTCTAAGACTGTTCGAGTGAAATTTGCAAAGAGATATTTGGTAACCCATAGGGGACTACCGTGAAAAAGGAAATATCCTAAGATAAAAACTGAAAAGAAGCTTTCTGAGAAACTGCTTTGTATTCTGTTAATTCATCTCACAGAGTTACAGGTTTGCCCTCAAGAAGCCTTTCGCTAAGACTTTTCTTGTGGAATTTGCAAAGGGATATTTGAAAGCCCATAGAGGTCTACGGTGAAAAAGGAAATGTGTTCAGTTAAAAACCTGAAAGAAGCTTTCTGAGAAACTGCTTTGTGTTCTCTTAATTCATCACACACAGTTACAGCTTTACACTCAAGAAGGTTTTCGCTAAGGCTGTTTTTGTGGAATTTGCAAAGGGATATTTGCAAACCCTTAGAGTGCTATGGTGAAACAGGAAATATCTTCAGTTGAAAACTTGAAGGAAGCTTTCTGAGAAACTGCTTTGTGTTCTCTTAATTCATCTCACAGGGTTACAGCTTTCTCCACAAGAAGTCTTTCGCTAAGACTGTTCTTTTGGAATTTGAAAAGTGATATTTGGAAGCCCATAGAGGACTATGGTGAAAAAGGAAATATCTTCAATTACAAAACGAAAAGAAGCTTTTTGAGAAACTGCTTTGCATTCTGTTAATTCATTTCACAGAGTTACATATTTCCCCTCAAGAAGCCTTTCGCTAAGACTGTTCTTGTGGAATTTGCAAAGGGATGTTTGGAAGCCCATACAGGGCTATGGTGAAAAAGGATATATCTTCAGTTGAAAACTGAAACGAAGCATTCTGAGAAACTGCTTTGTGTTCTGTTAATTCATCTATCACAGTTACGGGTTTCCCCTGAAGAAGCCTTTCGCTAAGACTGTTCTTGGGTAATTTGCAAGGTGATATTTGGAAGCCCATAGAGGGCTATGGGGAAAAAGGAAATATCCAAAGACGAAAACTGGAAAGAAGCTTTTTGTAAAACTGCTTTGTGTTCTGTTAATTCATCTCACAGATTTACAGCTTTAACCTCAAGAAGCCTTTCGCTAAGACTTTTCTTGTGGAATTTGCAAAGGGATATTTGGAAGCCCATAGAGAGCTATGGGGAAAAAGGAAATATCCTAAGATAAAAACTGAAAAGAAGTTTTCTGAGAAACTGCTTTGTGTTCTGTTAATTCATCTCACAGAGTTACACCTTTCCCTTCAAGAAGCCTTTCGCTAAGACTCCTCTTGTGGAATTGGCAAAGTGATATTTGGAATCCCATATAGGGCTACGGTGAAAAAGGAAATATCCTAAGATAAAAACTGAAAAGAAGCTTTCTGAGAAACTGCTTTGTGTTTTGTTAATTCATCTCACAGAGTTACAGCTTGCCCCTCAAGAAGCCTGTCGCTAATAATGTTCTTGTGTAATTTGCAAAGTGATATTTCGAAGCCCATAGAAGTCTATGGTGAAAAAGGAAATGTCTTCAGTTAAAAACTGGAAACAAGCTTTCTGAGAAACTGCTTTGGGTTGTGTTAATTCATCTCACAGAGTTACAGCTTTCCCCTCAAATAGCCTTTCGCTAAGACTGTTCTTGTGGAATTTGAAGAGGGATATTTGGAATCCCTTAGAGGGGTATGGTGAGAAACGAAATATCCTAAGATAAAAAATGAACAGAAGCTTTCTGAGAAACGGCTTTGTGTTCTTTTGCTTCATCTAACAGAGTTACAGCTTTCCCCTCAAGAAGTCTTTCGCTACGACTGTTCTTCTGGTATTTGCAAGGTGATATTTGGAACAACATAGAGGGCTATGGGGAAAAAGGAAATATCCAAAGATGAAAACTGGAAAGAAGCTTTTGGAGAAACTGCTCTGTGTTCTGTTAATTCATCTCACAGAGTTACATCTTTCCCTTCAAGGAGACATTCGCTAAGGCTGTTCTTGTGGAATTTGCAAAGGGATATTTGGAAGCCCATAGAGGGCTATGGTGAAAAAGGAAATCTGTTTTGTTAAAAACTGGAAAGTAGCTTTCTGAGAAATGGCTTTGTGTTCTGTTATTCATCTCACAGAGTTACAGGTTTCCCCTCAAGAAGCCTTTCGCTAAGACAGTTCTTGAGGAATTTGCAAAGTGATATTTGGAAGCCCATAGTGGGCTACGGTGAAAAAGGAAATATCCTAAAATAAAAACTGAAAAGAAACTTGTTCAGAAACTGTTTTGTGTTCTGTTAATTCATCTTACAGTGCTACAGCTTTCCCCTCAAGAAGCCTTTCGCTAAGGCTTTTCTTGTGGAATTTGCAAAGGGATATTTGGAAGCCCATAGAGGGCTATGGTGAAAAAAAAATATCTTCACTTAAAAACTGGAAAATAGGATTCTAAGAAACTATTTTGTGTTCTCTTAATTCATCTCACAGAGTTACAGCTTTCCCCTCAAGAAGCCTTTCGCTAAGGCTGTTCTTGTGGAATTTGCAAAGTGATATTTGGAAGCCCATAGAGGGCTATTCTGAAAAAGGAAATATCTTCAGTTAAAAACTGGAAAGAAGCTTTCTGCGAAACTGCTTTGTATTCTGTTAATTCATCTCACACAGTTACAGCTTTCCCCTCAAGAAGAATTTCGATAAGACTGTTCTTGTGGAATTTGCAAAGTGATATTTGGAAGCCCATAGAGGGCTATTTGGAAAAGTAAATATCCTAAGATAAAAACTGGAAAGAAGCTTTTTGAGAAACTGCTTTGTGTTCTGTTAATTTATCTCACAGAGTTACAGCTTTAAATTCAAGAATCCTTTCGCTAAATCTTTTCTTGTGGAATTTGCTAAGGGATACTTGGAAGCCTATAGAGGGCTATGGTGAAAAAGAAAATCTCTTCCGTTAAAAACTGGAAAGTAGCTTTCTGAGAACGGCTTTGTGTTTTGTTAATTCATCTCACAGAGTTACAGCTTTCCTCTCAAGAAGCCTTTCGCTAAGACTGTTCCTGTGGAATTAGCAAAGTGATATTTGGAAGCCCGTAATGGGCAATGGTGAAAAAGGAAATATCTTCAGTTAAAAACTGGAAAGAAGTTTTCTGAGAAACTGCTTTGTGTTCTGTTAATTCATCTCAAAGAATTACAGCTTTCCCCTCAAGAAGCCTTTCGCTAAGACTGTTCTTGTGGAAATTGCAAAGACATATTTGGAAGCCCATAGAGGGCTATGGTGAAAAAGGAAATATCCTGAGATAAAAACTGAAAAGAAGCTTTCTGAGAAACTGCTTTGTGTTCTGTTAATTCATCTCAAAGAATTACAGCTTTCCCCTCGAGAAGCCTTTCGCTAAGACTGTTCTTGTGGAAATTGCAAAGACATATTTGGAAGCCCATAGAGGGCTATGGCGAAAAAGGAAATATCCTGAGATAAAAACTGAAAAGAAGCTTTCTGAGAAACTGCTTTGTGTTCTGTTAATTCATCTATCAGAGTTACACCTTTCCCCTAAAGAAGCCTTTCACTAAGACTATTCTTGTGGAATTTGCAACGTGATATTTGGAAGCCCGTAGATGGCTATGGGGAAAAAGGAAATATCTTCAGTTAAAAACTGGAAAGAAGCTTTTTTAGAAACTGCTTTGTGTTCTGTTAATTCATCTCACAGAATTACAGCTTTAACCTCAAGAAGCCTTTCGCTAAGACTTTTCTTGTGGAATTTGCAGAGGGATATTTCGAATCCCTTAGACGGCTATGGTGAAAAAGGAAATCTCTTCCGATAAAAACTGTAAAGTATCTTTCTGAGAAACGGCTTTGGGTTCTGTTAATTCATCTCACAGAGTTAATGCTTTCCTGTCAAGAAGTCTTTCGCTAAGACTCTTCTTGTGGAATTTGCATAGTGATATTTGGAAGTCCATATAGGGCTATGGTGAAAAAAGAAATGTCCTAAGATGAAAACTGAAAAGAAGCTTGTTGAGAACCTCCTTTGTGTTCTCTTAATTGATATTACAGAGTTACAGCTTTCCCCTCAAGAAGCCTTTCGCTAAGGCTTTTCTTCTTGAATTTGCAAAGAGTTATTGGAAGCCCTTAGGGGGCTATGGTGAAAAAGCAAACATCTTCAGTGAAAAACAGGAAAGAAGCTTTCTGAGAAACGGCTTTGTGTTCTGTTAATTCATCTCACAGAGTTACAGCTTTTGCCTCAAGAAGACTTTCGCTAAGACTGTTCTTGTGGAATTTGCAAAGTGATATTTGGAAGCCCATAGAGTGATATGGGGAAAAAGGAAATATCCTAAGATAAAAATTGAAAAGAAGCTTTCTGAGAAACTGCTTTCTTTTCTGTTAATTCACCTCACTGAGTTACAGCTTTCCTCTCAAGAAGCCTTTCGTTAAGACTGTTCTTGTGGAATTTGCAACGTGATATTTAAAAGCCGGTAGAAGTCTATAGTGAAAAAGGAAATATCTTCAGTTGAAAACTGGAAAGAAGCTTTCTGAGAAACGCCTTTGTGTTTTCTTAATTCATCTCACAGAGTTACGGCTTTCCACTCAAAAAGACTTTCGCTAAGGCTGTTCTTGTGGAATTTGCAAAGGGATATTTGTAAGCCCTTAGAAGGGGATGGTGAAATAGGAAATATCCTAAGATAAAAACTGAAAAGAAACTTTTTGTGAAATTGCTCAGTGTTCTGTTAATTCATCTCACAGAGTTACAGCTTTCCTTTCAAGAACCTTTCGCGAAGACTGTTCTTGTGGAATTTGCAAAGTGATATTTGGAGGCCCTTAGAGGGCTATGGTGAAAAAGGAAATATGTTCAGTTAAAAATTGGAAAGAAGCTTTCTGAGAAACTGCTTTGTGTTCTGTTAATTCATCTCACAGAGTCAAAGCATTCCCCTCCAGATTCCTTTCACTAAGACTGTTCTTCTGTAATTTGCAAAGGGATAGTTGGAAGCCCATAGATGGCTATGGTGGAAAAGGAAATATCCTAAGATAAAAACTGAAAAGAAGCTTGCTCAGAAACTGCTTTGTGTTCTGTTAATTCATCTATCAAATTTACAGCTTTCCCCTCAAGAAGCCGTTCGCTAAGACTGTTCTTGTGGAATTGGCAAGGTGATATTTGGAAGCCCATAGAGAGCTATGAGGAAAAAGGAAATATCCAAAGATGAAAACTGGAAAGAAGATTTTTGAGAAATTGCTTTGTGTTCTGTTGATTCATCTCACAGAGTTACAGCTTTAACCTCAAGAAGACTTTCGCTAAGTCTTTTCTTGTGGTATTTGCAAAGGGATATTTGGAAGCCCATAGAGGGCTATGGTGAAAAAGGAAATCTCTTTTGTTAAAAACTGGAAAGTAGCTTTCTGAGAAATGGCTTTGTGTTCTGTTAATTCATCTCACAGAGTTACAGCTTTCCCCTCAAGAAGACTTTCGCTAAGACTGTTCTTGTGGTATTTGCAAAGGGATATTTGGAAGCCAATAGGGGGCTTTGGTGAAAAAGGAAATATCTTCAGTTAAAAACTGGAAAGAAGTTTTCTGAGAATCTGCTTTGTGTTCTGTTAATTCATCTCACAGATTTACAGCTTTCCCCTCAAGAAGCGTTTCGCTAAGACTGTTCTTGTGGTATTTGCAAAGGAATATTTGGAAGACCATTGAGGGCATTGGTGAAAAAGGAAATATTCTAAGATAAAAACTGGAAAGAAGCTTTTTGAGAAACTGCTTTGTGTTCTGTTAATTCATCTCACAGAGTTACATCTTCCCCTTCAAGAAGCCTTTCGCTAAGGCTGTTCTTGTGGAATTTGCAAAGTGATATTTGGAAGCCCAAAGAGGGCTATGGTGAAAAAGGAAATATCTTCAGTTAAAAACTGGAAAGATGCTTTCTGAGAAACTGCTGTGTTTTCTGTTAATTCATCTCACAGAGTTACAGCTTTACCCTCAGGAGGCCTTTCACTAAGACTGTTTTTGTGGAATTTGCTTGGTGATATTTGGAAGCGCATAGAGGGCTATGGGGAAAAAGGAAATATCTTCAGTTGAAAACTGGAAAGAAGCTTTCTGAGAAACTGCTTTGTGTTCTGTTAATAATTCTCACAGAGTTACAGCTTTCCCCTCAGGAAGCCTTTCGCTAAGACTGTTCTTGTGGAAATTGCAGAGGGATATTTGGAAGGCCATAGAGGGCTATGGCGAAAAAGGAAATATCTTCAGTTAAAAACTGGAAAGAAGCTTTCTGAGAAGCTGGTTTGTGTTCTCTTAATTCATCTCACAGAGTTACAGCTTTGCCTTCAGGAAGCCTTTCGCTAAGTCTGTTCTTGTGGAATTTGGAAATGTATATTTGGAAGCCCATAGAGGGCTATGGTGAAGAAGGAAATATCCTAAGATAAAAACTGAAAAGAAGCTTTCTGAGAAACTGCTTTGTATTCTCTTAATTCATCTCACAGATTTACAGCTTCCCCCTCAAGAAGCCTTTCGCTAAGACTGTTCTTGTGGAATTTGCAAAGTGATATTTGAAAGGCCATATAGGGCTATGTTGATAAAGGATATATCTTAAGGTAAAAACTGGAAAGAAGCTTTCTGAGAAACTGCTTTGTGTTGTGTTAATTCGTCTCACAGAGTTACAGCTTTCCCCTCAAGAAGCCTTTGGCCAAGACGGTTCTTGTGGAATTTGCAAAGTGATATTTGGAAGCCCAAAGAGGGCTATAGTGAAAAAGGAAATATCTTCAGTTAAAAACTGGAAAGAAGCTTTCAGACAAACTGTTTGGTGCTCTGTCAATTCAACTCACAGAGTTTCAGCTTTCCCCTCAAGAAGACTTTCGCTAAGACTGTTCTTGTGGAATTTGCAAAGGGATATTTGGGAGCCCATAGAGGGCTATGGTGAAAAAGGAAATACCTAAGATAAAAACTGAAAAGAAGCTTTCTGAGAAACTTCTTTGTGTTCTGTTAATTCATCTCACAGAGTTACAGCTTTCCCCTCAAGAAGCCTTTTGCTATGAGTTTTCTTGTGGAATTTGGAAAGGAATATTTGGAAGTCAATAGAGGGATATGGTGAAAAAGTTAATATCTTCAGTTAAAAACCCGAAAGAAGCATTCTGAGAAACTGCTTTGTGTTCTGTTAATTCATCTCACAGAGTTACAGCTTTCCCCTCAAGAAGACTTTCGCTAAGGCTGTTCTTGTGGAAGTTGCAAAGTGATATTTAGAAGCCCATAGACGCCTATGATGGAAAAGGAAATATCTTCCGTTAAAAACTGGAAAGAAGCTTTCAGAGAAACTGCTTTGTGTTCTGTTAATTTATCTCACAGATTTACAGCTTTCCCTTCAATAAGCCTTTCGCTAAGGCTGTTCTTGTGGAATTTGCAAAGTGATATTTGGAAGCCCATTGTGGGCTATGGTGAAAAAGAAAATATCTTCAGTTGAAAACCGGAAAGCAGCTTTCTGAGAAACTACTTTGTGTTCTGTTAATTATTCCCACAGAGTTACAGCTTGCCCCTCAAGAAGCCTTTCGCTAAGACTGTTCTTGTGGAAATTGCAGAGGGATATTTGGAAGCCCTTAGAGGGATATGCTGAAAAAGGAAATATCCTAAGATTAAAACTGAAAGGAAGCTTTCTGAGAAACTGCTTTGTGTTCTCTTAATCCATCTCACAGAGTTACACCTTTCCCCTCAAGAAGCCTTTCGCTAAGACTGTTCTTTTGGAATTTGCAAAGTGATATTTGGAAGCCCTTAGAGGGCTATAGTGAAAAAAGAAATATCTTCAGTTAAATTCTGGAAAGAATCTTTCCGAGAAACTGCTTTGTGTTGTGTTAATTCATCTCATAGAGTTACAACTTTCCCCTCAAGAAGCCTTTCTCTAAACTGTTCTTGGGGAATTTTCAAAGGGATATTTGGAAGCCCATAGAGGGCTATGGTGAAAAAGGAAATATCTTCAGTTAAAAACTGGAAAGAAGCTTTCTAAGAAGCTGCTTTGTGTTCTGTTAATTCATCTAACAGAGTTACAGCTTTTCCTTCAGGAAGCTTTTCGCTAAGACTGTTCTTGGGGAATTTGCAAAGGGATATTTGGATGCCCATAGTGGGATATAGTGAAAAAGGAAATATCTTCAGTTAAAAACTGGAAAGAAGCTTTCTGAGAAGCTGCTTTGCGCTCTGTTAATTCATCTCACAGATTTACAGCTTTCCCCTCAGGAAGCCTTTCGCCAAGACTGTTGTTGTGGAATTTGCAAAGGGATATTTGCAAGCCCATAGAGGGCTTTGGTGAAGAAGGAAATATCCTAAAATAAAAACTGAAAAGAAGCTTTCAGAGAAACTTCTTTGTGTTCTGTCAATTCAACTCACAGAGTTACAGCTTTCCCCTCAAGAAGCCTTTCGCTACGACTGTTCTTGTGGAATTTGCAAAGGGATATTTCGGAGCCCTTAGAGGGCTATGGTGAAAAAGGAAATATCCTAAGATAAAAACTGAAAAGAAGCTTTTTGAGAAACTGCTTTGTGTTCTGTTAATTCATCTCACAGAGTTACAGTTTTCCCCTCAAGAAGCCTTTCGCTAAGACTTTTCTTGTGGAATTTGCAAAGGGATATTTGGAAGCAAATAGCGGGCTTTGGTGAAAAAGGAAATATCTTCAGTTAAAAAGTGGAAAGAAGCATTCTGAGAAACTGCTTTGTGTTCTGTTAATTCATCTCACAGAGTTATATCTTTTCCTTCAAGAATGCTTTCACTAAGACTGTTCTTGTGGAATTTGCAAAGTGATATTTGAATGCCCATATAGGGTTATGGTGAAAAGGGAAATATCTTCAGTAAAACCTGGAAAGAAGCATTCTGAGAAACTGCTTTGTGTTGTGTTCATTCATCTCACAGAGTTACAGCTTTCCCCTCAAGTAGCCATTCGCTAAGACTGTTCTTGTGGAATTTGCAAAGGGATATTTGGAAGCCCATAGAGGGCAATGGTGAAAAAGGAAATATCCTAAGATAAAAACGTAAAAGAAGCTTTCTGCGAAACTGCTTTGTGTTCTGTTAATTTATCTCACAGAGTTATAGCTTTACCTTCAAGAATCCTTTCGCTAAGACTGTTTTTGTGCAATTTACAACGTGATGTTTGGAAGCCCATAGAAGGCTATGGTGAAAAAGGAAATGTCTTCCGTTAAAAACTGGAAAGAAGCTTCCTGAGGAACTGCTCTGTGTTCTGTTAATTCATCTCACAGTGTTACAGCTTTCCCCTCCAGAAGCCTTTCGGTAAGACTGCTCTTGTTGAATTGGCAAAGTGGTATTTGGAAGCCCATAGAAGTCTATAGTGGAAAAGTAAATATCTTCAGTTAAAAACTAGATATTAGCTTTTGGAGATACTGCTTTGTTTTCTGTTAATTCATCTCAGAGAGTTACAGCTTTCACCTCAAGAAGCCTTTCGCTAAGACTGTTCTTTTGGAATTTGCAAAGTCATATTTGGAAGCCCAAAGAGGGCTATGGTGAAAAAGGAAATATCTTCTGTTTAAAACTGGGAAGAAGCTTTCTGAAAAACTGCTTTGTGTTCTGTTAATTCATCTCACTGAATTACAGCTTTCCCCTCAAGAAGGTCTGGCCAGGTTTGAGCCGGTCAAAACTGGTTTGAGCCGGTCCGGTTCGATTTGAGTCGGTCCAATATGGTCAAAATAGGTTTTAGCCGGTGTGGTCCGGTTTGAGTCCGGTTTCAGCCAGTCAAAACCGGTTGGAGTCGGTCCAGTTTGGTTTGAACCGTTCAAAACCGGTTTGAGCCAGTCTGGTCAGATTTGAGCTGGTGTGAGCCGGTCTGGTTGGGTTAGAGCCAGCCTGGTCAGGTTTGAGCCGGTCAAAACTGGTTTGAACCCGTCAGGTCCGGTTTGAGCCGGTCAAAACCGGTTTGAGCCAATCTGCTGCGGTTTGATCCGGTTTGAGCCGGTCTGGTCCGGTTTGATTAGATTTGAGGCGGTCAAAACCGGTTTGAGCCGATCTGGTCCGGTTTGAGTCCGGTTTGAGCAGGTCAAAACCGTTTTGACCCGTTCTGGTCTGCTTTCATCCGGTCAAAACCGGTTTGAGTCTGTTTGAGCCTTTCAAAACCGGTTTGAGCTGGTCTGGTCGGGTTTGATCTGGTTTGAGCCGGTCTGGTCTGGTTTGCGCTGGTCAGAACTGGTTTGAGCCGGTCCGGTCTGGTTTGACCCTGTTTAATAGGGTCAAAATATGTTTGAGCCGGTCTGGTCCGGTTTGAGTCTGGTTTCAGCCAGTCAAAACCGGTTTGAGTCGGTCCAGTTCAGTTTGAAACGTTCAAAACCGGTTTGAGCCGGTCTGGTCAGGTTTGATCCGTTTTGAGCCGGTCTGGTCTGTTTTGAGCCTGTCAAAACCGGTTTGAGCCGGTCTGGCCTGGTTTGATCCGGTCAAAACCCGTATGAGACCGGTTTGAGCCGGTGAAAACCGGTTGGAAATGTTCTGGTCCGGTTTGAGCCGGTTTGAGCCAATCTGGTCCGGTTTGAGTCCAGTTTGAGCCAGTCAAAACAATTTTGAGCCGGTCTGGTCCTGTTTGAGTCTGGTTTGAGCCGTTCAAAACTGGTTTGAGCCGGTCTGGCTTGGTTTGATATGGTCAAAACCCGTTTGACTCTGGTTTGAGACAGTCAAAACTGGTTTCAGCTGTTCTGGTCCCGTTTGATCCGGTTTGAGTTGGTCTGGTCTGGTTTGAGCTGGTTCAAACCGGTTTTAGCCGGTCTGTTCCGGTTTGAGTCCGGTTTGAGCTGTTCAAAACCTGGTAGACCCGGTCTGATCCATAATGAGACGGTTAAAACCGGTTTGAGCCAGTCTAAGAGCCAGTCTGGTGCGATTTGATCCGGTTGGAGCCGGTCAAAACATGTTTGAGTCCGTTTTGAGCTGGTCTGGTGCGTTCCGGTTTGAGCCGGTCAAAACCGGTTTGAGCCGGTCTAATACGGTCAAAACATGTTTGAGCCGGTCTTCTCAGATTTGCGTCCGGTTTGAGGTGCTAAAAACCGGATTCAGTCCGATTTGAGCCGGTCTGTTCCCTTCCGGTTTGAATCTGGTTTGAGCCGGTCAAAACCGGTGTGAGCCGGTCCGGTCCGGTTTGAGCTGGTCTAATATGGTGAAAATAGATTTGAGCCTGTCTGGTCCGGTTTGAGTCCGGTTTCCGCTGGTCAAAACCTGTTTCAGTCGGTCCAGTTTGGTTTGAACCGTTAAAAACTGGTTTGAGCCGGTCTGGTCAGGTTTGAGCTGGTGTGAGCCGGTCTGGTCGGGTTAGAGCCAGTCTGGTCGGGTTTGAGCCGGTCAAAACCGCTTTGAACCCGTCTCTTCCGGTTTGAGCCTGTCAAAACCGGTTTGAGCCGATCTGCTGTGGTTTGATCCGGTTTGAGCCGGTCTGGTCCGGTTTGATTAGATTTGAGCTGGTCAAAACCGGTTTGAGTCGATCTGGTCTGGTTTGAGTCCGGTTTGAGCATGTCAAAACCGTTTTGAGCCAGTGTGGTCCGGTTTCATCCGGTGAATACCGGTCTGAGTTTGTTTGAGCCGGTCAAAACTGGTTTGAGCCGGTCTGGTCGGGTTTGATCCGGTTTGAGCCGGTCTGGTCTGGTTTGCGCCGGTCAAAACCGGTTTCAGCCGGTCTGGTCCGGTTTGAGCCGGTTTAATAGGGTCAAAATCGGTTTGAGCCGGTCTGGTCCGGTTTGAGTCTGGTTTCAGCCGGTCAAAACCGGTATGAGTCGGTCCAGTTCGGTTTGAACCGTTCAAAACCGGTTTGAGCCGGTGTGGTCAGGTTTGATCCGGTTTCAGCTGGTCTGGTCTGGTTTGAGCCAGTCAAATCCGGTTTGAGCCCGTCTGGTCTGGTTTTAGTCCGGTTTGAGACGGTCAAAACCGTTTTCAGCCGGTCTGGCTCGGTTTTTTCCGGTCTGGTCCGGTTTGAGCCTGTCAAAACCGGTTGGAACCGGTCTGGGCCTGTTTGAGTCCGGTTTGAGCCAGTTAAAACCGGTTTGAGCCGGTCTGGCCTGGTTTGATCCCGTCAAAACCCGTATGAGACCGGTTTGAGCCAGTGAAAACCGGTTTGAGATGTTCTGGTCCGGTTTGAGACGGTTTGAGCCGGTCTGGTCTGGTTTGAGCCGGTTTGAGCCGGTCTGTTCCCATTTGAGCCGGTCTGTTCCTGTTTGAGTCCTGTTTGAGCCGTTCAAAACCGGTTTGAGCTGGTCTAGTCCGGTTTGAGTCCGGTTTCTGCCAGTCAAAACCGGTTTGAGCTGGTCTGGTCCGGTTTGAGTGCAGTTTGAGCCGGTCTGGTCTGGTTTGAGCCGGTCAAAACAGGTTTGATCCGGTCTGGTCCAGTTTGAGTCCGGTTTGAGCCAGTCAAAACCGGTTTGAGCCGGTCTGGCCTGGTTTGATCTGGTCAAAACACGTTTGACTCTGGTTTGAGCCAGTCAAAACTGGTTTGAGCCGTTCTGGTCTGGTTTGAACCGGTTTGAGCCAGTCTGGTCTGGTTTGAGCCGGTTCAAACCGGTTTTAGCCGATCTGGTCCGGTTTGAGCCGTTCAAAACCTGGTAGACCCGGTCTGGTCTGTAATGAGACGGTTAAAACCAGTTTGATCCAGTCTAAGAGCCGGTCTGGTGCGGTTTGATCCAGTTGTAGCTGGTCAAAACATGTTTGAGTCCGTTTTGAGCCGGTCTGGTCCGTTCCGGTTTGAGCCGGTCAAAACCGGTTTCAGCCGGTCTAATATGGTCAAAACATGTTTGAGCCGGTCTACTCGGATTTGAGTCCGGTTTGAGGCGGTGAAAACAGGTTTGAGTCCGATTTGAGCTGGTCAAAACAGGTTTCAGCTGGTCTGGTCTGGTTTGATCCGGTTTGAGCCTCTCTGGCCCGGTTTGAGCTGGTCAAAACCGGTTTGATCCGGTCTGGCCTGGTTTGATCTGGTCAAAACCCGTTTAAGTCCGGTTTGAGCCGGTCAAAACCGGTTTGAGCCCATCTCGTCAGGTTTGAGCCGGTCAAAACTGGTTTGAGCCGGTCTAATACGGTCAAAACATGTTTGAGCCGGTCTGCTCGGATTTGAGTCCGGTTTGAGGCGGTAAAAACCGGTTTCACTCCGGTTTGAGCTGGTCTGTTCCGTTCCAGTTTGAATCCGGTTTCAGCCAGTCAAAACCGGTTTGAGCCGGTCCAGTCCAGTTTGGGCCGGGCAAAAACAGTTCAAGTCGGTTTGGTCTGCATTGAGCCAGTCAAAACCGGTTGGAGTCGGTCTGGTCCGGTTTGAGCCAGGAAAAACCGGTTTGAGCCGGTCCGGTCCAGTTTGGTCTGGTCAAAACACGTTTGAGTCCGGTTTGAGCCAGTCAAAACCGGTTTTAGCCAGTCTCGCGTTTGAGTCCGGTTTGAGCCGGTCAAAACTGGTTTGAGCCGGTCTGGTCCGGTTTGAGCAGGTCAAAACCGGTTTGAGCTGGACTAGCCCGGTTTGAGCTGACTTGAGCTGGTGTGGACCGGTTTGATCCAATTTGAGCCGGTCTGGACGGTTTGTGCCAGTCAAAACCGATTTCAGCCAGTCTGGTCCTGTTTGAGCCGGTCTGGTCACGTTTGAGCTGGTCAAAACCGGTTTGAGCCGGTCTAGTCCGGTTTCAGTCCGGTTTGAGCCGGTCAAAACAGGTTTGAGTC
Organism: Chlorocebus sabaeus; assembly: GCF_047675955.1. NCBI lineage: Eukaryota > Metazoa > Chordata > Mammalia > Primates > Cercopithecidae > Chlorocebus > Chlorocebus sabaeus. The sequence goes on from NC_132909.1 coordinate 37,862,714, forward strand.
TGGTTTGACTGGTCAAAACAGGTTTCAGCCGGTCTGGTCCGGTTTGATCCGGTTTGAGCCTCTCTGGCCCGGATTGAGCCAGTCAAAACCGGTTTGAGCTGGTCTGGTCCGGTTTGATCCGGTTTGAGCCGTTCTGGTCCAGTTTGATTCGGTTTGAGCTGGTCAAAACCGGTTTGAGTCCGGTTGTAGCCGGTCAAAACTGGTTTGAACCGGTCTTGCCGGTCTGGTCCGGATTGTTCCGGTTTGAGTCGATCTGGTCCGGTTTGATGCAATTTGAGTCCGTGTGGTCCGTTTTGAGCCGGTTTGAGCACGTCTCTTCCGGTTTGATTCGGTTTGAGACAGTCAGGTCCGGTTTGATTCTATTTGAGCCGGTAAAAACCGGTTTGAGACGGTCTGGTCCGCTTTGAGCCGGTCAAAACCGTTTGGATTCGGTCTGGTCCTGTTTGATACGGTTTGAGTCGGTCTGGTCTGGTTTGAGCCGGTCAAAACCGGTTGGAGACGGTCTGGTCCCGTTTGAGTCCGGTTTGAGCCGTTCAAAACCGGTTTGAGACGGTCTGGCCTGGTTTGAGCTGGTCAAAACCCGTTTGACTCTGGTTTGAGCCAGTCAAAACTGGTTTGAGCCGTTCTGGTCCGATTTGATCCGGTTTGAGCCGGTCTGGTCTGGTTTGAGCCGGTTCAAACTGGTTTTAGCCGGTCTGGTCCGGTTTGAGTCCGGTTTGAGCCGTTCAAAACCTGGTAGACCCGGTCTGGTCCGTAATGAGACGGTTAAAACCGGTTTGAGCCAGTCTAAGAGCCAGTCTGGTGCGGTTTGATCCGGTTGGAGCTGGTCAAAACATGTTTGAGTCCGTTTTGAGCCGGTCTGGTCCGTTCCGGTTTGAGCCGGTCAAAACCTGTTTGAGCAGGTCTAATACGGTCAAAACATGTTTGAGCCGGTCTGCTCGGATTTGAGTCTGTTTTGAGGCGGTAAAAACAGGATTCAGTCCGGTTTGAGCCGGTCTGTTCCGTTCCTGTTTGAAACCGGTTTGAGTCGGTCAAAACCGGTTTGAGCCGGTCCAGTCCGGTTTAAGCCAGTCTAATATGGTCAAAATAGGTTTGAGCCGGTCTGCTCCAGTTTGAGTCTGGTTTCAGCCGGTCAAAACCGGTTTGAGTCGGACCAGTTCAGTTTGAACCGTTCAAAACCGGTTTGAGCCGGTCTGGTCAGGTTTGAGCTGGTTTGAGCCGGTCTGGTCGGGTTAGAGCCAGTCTGGTCGGGTTTGAGCCGGTCAAAACCAGTTTGAGCCCGTCTCGTCCAGTTTGAGCTGGTCAAAACCGGTTTGAGCCAGTCTGCTGCGGTTTGATCTGGTTTGAGCCGGTCTCGTCCGGTTTGATTAGATTTGAGCAGGTCAAAACCGGTTTAAGCCGATCTGGTCCGGTTTGAGTCCGGTTTGAGCAGGTCAAAACCGTTTTGAGATGGTCTGGTCCGGTTTCATCCGGTCAAAACAGGTTTGAGTCGGTTTGAGCCGGTCAAAACCGGTTTAAGCCGGTCTGATCGGGTTTGATCCGGTTTGAGCCGGTCTGGTCTGGTTTGAGTCCCGTTTCAGCCGGTCAAAACCGGTTTGAGTCGGTCCAGTTTGGTTTGAACCGCTCAAAACTGGTTTGAGCCGGTCTGGTCAGGTTTGAGCTGGTGTGAGCCGGTCTGGTCGGGTTAGAGCCGGACTGGTCTGGTTTGAGCCGTTTCAAACCGGTTTTAGCCGGTCTGGTTCGGTTTGAGTTCGGTTTGAGCCGGTCTGGTCTAGTTTGAGCCGTTTCAAACCGGTTTTAGCCGGTCTGGTCCAGTTTGAGTCCGGTTTGAGCCGTTCAAAACCTGGTAGACCCGGTCTGATCCGTAAAGAGATGGTTAAAACCGGTTTGAGCCAGTCTAAGAGCCGGTCTGCTGCGGTTTGATCCGGTTGGAGCCGGTCAAAACATGTTTAGTCCGTTTTGAGCCGGTCTGGTCCATTCCGGTTTGAGCCGGTCAAAACCGGTTTGAGCTGGTCTGGTCCGCTTTGAGTCTGGTTTGAGCCGGTCAAAATCGGTTTGAGCCGGTGTGGCCTGGTTTGATCTGGTGAAAACCCGTTTGAGTCCGGTTTGAGCCAGTCAAAACTGGTTTGAGCCGATCTGGCCGGTTTGAGTCCAGTTTGAGCCAGTCAAAATCAGTTTGAGCCGGTCTGGCCTGGTTTGATCTGGTCAAAACCCGTTTGAGTCCGGTTTGAGCCGGTCAAAACTGGTTTGAGCTGGTCTGGTCTGGTTTGAGTCTGGTTTGAGTCCGGTTTGTGCCGGTCTGTTCCGGTTTGAGTCGGTCAAAACCGGTTTGAGCTGGTCTAATATGGTCAAAACTTGTTTGAGCCAGTCTGCTCGGATTTGAATCCGGTTTGAGGTGGTAAAAACCGGTTTCAGTCCGGTTTGAGCCGGTCTGTTCCGTTCCATTTTGAATCCGGTTTGAGCCGGTAAAAAGCGGTTTGAGCTGGTCCGGTCCGGATTGAGCCAGTCAAAACCATTTCGAGATGGTCCGGTCCGGTTTGAGCAGGTCAAAACCAGTTCGAGTCGGTCCGGACCGATTTGAGACGGGCAAATCCGGTTTGAGCTGGTCCGGTCCTGTTTGGTCTGGTCAAAACACGTTTGAGTCTGGTTTCAGCCGGTCAAAACCGGTTTTAGCTGATCTGGTCCAGTTTGATCCGATCAAAACCGGTTTGAATCCGGTTTCAGCCGGTCAAAACCGGTTTGAGCCAGTCTAATACGGTCAAAACAGGTTTGAGCCGGTCTGATGTGGTTTGATCCAGTTTGATCCAGTCAAAACCGGGTGAGTCCAGTTTGAGCCAGTCTGTTCCGTTCCGGTTTGAGTCCGGTTTGAGCAGGTTTGAGCCAGTCTGGTCCGGTTTGAGTCCGGTGTAAGCCGGTGTGGTCCGTACCAGTTTGAGTCCAGTTTCAGCCGATTTGAGCCGGTCTGGTCCGGATTGATCCGGTCTGAGCCGGTCTGGTCCGGTTTGAGCCGGTCAAAACAGGTTTGAGCCGGTCTGGTCCGGTTTGAGCCTGTCAAAACCAGTTTGAGTCCGGTTTAAGCTGGTCAAAACCGGTTCGAGCCGGTCTGGTTCGGTTTGAGATGGGCAAAAGCGGTTTTAGCCAGTCTAATACGGTCAAAATAAGTTTGAGCTGGTCTGGTCCATTTTGAGTCCGGTTTCAGCTGGGGAAAACCGGTTTGAGTCAGTCCAGTTCGGTTTGAAACATTCAAAACCGCTTTGAGCCGGTCTGGTCAGGTTTGAGCTGGTTTGAGCCGGTCTGGTCTGGTTAGAGCCGGTCTGGTCGGGTTTGAGCCGGTCAAAACTGGTTTGAGCCCGTCTCATCCGGTTTGAGCCGGTTAAAACCGGTTTGAGCCTGTCTGCTGCGGATTGATCTGGTTTGAGCTGGTCTGGTCTGGTTTGATTAGATTGGAGCTGGTCAAAACCGGTTTGAGCCGATCTGGTCCGGTTTGAGTCCGGTTTGAGCAGGTCAAAACCGTTTTTATCCGGTCTGGTCTGGTTTCATCCGGTAAAAACCGGTTTGAGTCGGTCTGGTCGGGTTTGATCCGCTTTGAGCCGGTCTGGTCTGGTTTGAGCCGGTCAAAACCGGTTTGAGCCGGTCTGGTCCGGTTTTAGTCCTGTTTGAGCTGGTCAAAACCGGTTTCAGCCGGTCTGGTTCGGTTTGAGCAGGTCCGGTTCATTTTGAGCCTGTCAAAACCGGTTGGAGCCAGTCTGGGTCGGTTTGAGTCCGGTTTCAGCCGGTCAAAACCAGTTTGAGCCGGTCTGGCCTGGTTTGATCCCGTCAAAACCCGTATGAGTCCGGTTTGAGCTGGTGAGAACCGGTTTGAGATGTTCTGGTCCGCTTTGAGCCGATTTGAGACGGTCTGGTCTGGTTTGAGCCGGTTTGAGCCGGTCTGTTCCTGTTTGAGCTGGTCTGTTCCTCTTTGAATCCGGTTTGAGCCGTTCAAAACCGGTTTGAGCCAGTCTAGTCCGGTTTGAGTCCGGTTTCAGCCGGTCAAAACCGGTTTGAGCCGGTCTGGTCCAGTTTGAGTCCGGTTTGAGCCAGTCAAAACAGGTTTGAGCCGGTCTGATCCAGTTTGAATACGGTTTGAGCCGGTCAAAACTGGTTTGAGCCGGTATGGCCTGGTTTGATCTGGTCAAAACCCGTTTGACTCTTGTTTGAGCTGGCCAAAACTAGTTTGAGCCTTTCTGGTCCGGTTTGATCCGGTTTGAGCAGGTCTGGTCTGGTTTGAGCCGGTTCAAACCGGTTTTAGCCGGTCTGTTCCGGTTTGAGTCCGTTTTGAGCCGTTCAAAACCTGGTAGACCCGGTCTGGTCCGTAATGAGATGGTTAAAACCGGTTTGAGCCAGTCTAAGAGCCGGTCTGGTGCAGTTTGATCTGGTTGGAGCCGGTCAAAACACGTTTGAGTCCGTTTTGAGCCGGTCTGGTCCATTCTGTTTGAGCCGGTCAAAACCGGTTTGAGACAGTCTGGTCCGCTTTGAGTCCGGTTTGAGCCAGTCAAAACAGGTTTGAGCTGGTCTGGTCCGGTTTGAGTCTGGTTTGAGCCGGTCAAAATCGGTTTGAGCTGGTCTGGCCTGGTTTGATCAGGTTAAAACCCGTTTGAGTCCGGTTTGTGCCGGTCTGGTCCGGTTTGAGCCGGTCAAAACCAGTTTGAGCCCATCTCGTCTGGTTTGAGACGGTCAAAACTGGTTTGAGCCAGTCTAATACGGTCAAAACATGTTTGAGCCAGTCTGCTCGGATTTGAGTCCGGTTTGAGGTGGTAAAAACCGGTTTCAGTCCGGTTTGAGCTGGTCAAAACCGGTTTGGGCCACTCTGGTTCGGTTTGAGATGGTCAAAACCGGTTTGAGCTGGTCTAATACCGTCAAAATAGGTTTGAGCCCGTCTGGTGCGGTTTGAGTCTGGTTTCAGCCGGTCAAAACCAGTTTGAGTCGGTCCAGTTCGGTTTGAACCGTTCAAATCCGGTTTGAGCCGGTCTGGTCAGGTTTGAGCTGGTTTGTGTCGGTCTGGTCGGGTGAGAGCCGGTCTGGTTGGGTTTGAGCCGGCCAAAACCGGTTTGAGGCCGTCTCGTCTGGTTTGAGCCAGTCAAAACCGGTTTGAGCCAGTCTGCTGCGGTTTTATCCGGTTTGAGCTGGTCTGGTCCGGTTTCATTAGATTTGAGCCGGTCAAAACCGGTTTGAGCCAATATGGTCGGGTTTGAGTCCAGTTTGAGCAGGTCAAAACCGTTTTGAGCCGGTCTGGTCCGGTTTCATCCGGTCAAAACCGGTTTGAGTCTGTTTGAGCCGGTCAAAACTGGTTTGAGCTGGTCTGGTCGGGTTTGATCCGGTTTGAGCCGGTCTGGTCTGGTTTGAGCCGGTAAAAACCGGTTTGAGCCGGTCTGGCCCGGTTTGAGTCCGGTTTGAGCCAGTCAAAACAGGTTTGAGCCGGTCTGGCTGGTTTGAGTCCGGTTTGAGCCGGTCAAAATCGGTTTGAGCTGGTCTGGCCTGGTTTGATCTGGTGAAAACCCGTTTGTGTCCGGTTTGAGCCGGTCAAAACCGGTTTGAGCCGGTCTGGTCTGGTTTGAGTACGGTTTGAGTCCGGTTTGTGCCGGTCTGGTCCGGTTTGAGCTGGTCAAAACCGGTTTGTGCCCGTCTCGTCCGGTTTGAGCCGGACTAATACAGTCAAAACATATTTGAGCCGGTCTGCTCGGATTTGAGTCCGGTTTGAGGCGGTAAAAACCAGTTTCAGTCCGATTTGAGCCGGTCTGTTCCGTTCTGGTTTGAATCCGGTTTGAGCCAGTCAAAACCGGTTTGAGCCAGTCTGGTCCGGTTTGAGCCGGGTAAAACCAGTTCGAGTCGGTCCGGTCCGGTTTGAGCAGGTCAAAACCGGTTTGAGTCGGTCCGGTCCGGTTTGAGCCAGGCAAAACCGGTTTGAGCAGGTCCGGTCCAGTTTGGTCTGGTCAAAACAGGTTTGAGTCCGGTTTGAGCCGGTCAGAACCGGTTTTAGCCGGTCTGGTCCAGTTTGATCCAGTCAAAACCGGTTTGAGTCCGGTTTGTGCCGGTCAAAACCGGTTCGGCCCGGTCTGGTTCGGTTTGAGCCGGTCAAAACTGATTTGAGCCGGTCTAATACAGTGAAAACAGGTTTAAGCTGGTCTGATGCGGTTTGATCCAGTTTGATCCAGTCAAAACCGGGTGAGTCCGGTTTGAGCCGGTCTGGTCCGTTCTGGTTTGAGTCCGGTTTGAGCAGGTTTGAGCCAGTCTGGTCTGGTTTGAGTCCGGTGTAAGCCGGTGTGGTCCGTACATGTTTGAGTCTGGTTTGAGCCGGTCTGGTCCGCTTTGAGCCGGTCAAAACAGGTTTGAGCCGGTCCGGTCCAGTCTGTTCTGGTTTGAGCAGGTCAAAACCTGTTTGAGCCGGTCTGGTCCGGTTTAGCCGATCAAAACCAGTTTGAGCCGGTCTGGTCCGGTTTGAGTCCGGTTTGAGCCCGTCAAAGCCGGTTTGAGCCGGCCTGGTCCGGTTTGATCCGGTCAAAAGCCGTTTGAGTCGGGTGTGAGCCGATCAAAACCGGTTTGAATCCGGTTTGAGCCGGTCAAAACCCGTTTGAGCCGGTCTGGTTCGGTTTGAGCTGGTCAAAACAGATTTGAGCTTGTCTAATACGGTCAAAACAGGTTAGAGCCGGTCTGGTTTGGTTTGATCCAGTTTGATCTGGTCAAAACTGGGTGAGTCCGGTTTGAGCCGTTCTGGTCCGTTCCTGTATGAGTCCGGTTTGAGCAGGTTTGTGCCAGTCTGCTCTGGTTTGAGTCTGGTGTAAGCTGGTCTGGTCCGTGCTGGTTTGAGTCCGGATTGAGCCTGTTTGAGCCGGTCTGGTCCGGTTTGAGCTGGTCAAAACAGGTTTGAGCCCGTCTCGTCCGGTTTGAGCCGGTCAAAACGGGTTTGAGTCCGGTTTAAGGTGGTCAAAACCGGTTTGAGCCGGTCTGGTTCAGTTTGAGATGGTCAAAAGCGGTTTGAGCCAGTCTAATACGGTCAAAATAGGTGTGAGCCAGTCTGGTCCGGTTTGAGTCCGGTTTCAGCTGGTCAAAACCGGTTTGAGTCGATCCGGTTCGGTTTGAACCGTTCAAAACTGGTTTGAGCCGGTCTCATCAGGTTTTAGCTGGTTTGAGATGTTCTGGTCGGGTTAGAGCCGGTTTGGTCGGGTTTGAGCCGGTCAAAACCGGTTTGAGCGCGTCTCGTCCGGTTTGAGCCGATCAAAACCGGTTTGAGCCGGTCTGCTGCCGTTTGATCCAGTTTGAGCCGGTCTGGCCCAGTTTGATTAGATTTGAGCAGGTCAAAACCGGTTTGAGCCGATCTGGTCCGGTTTGAGTCCGGTTTGAGCAGGTCAAAACCGTTTTGAGCCGGTCTGGTCTGGTTTCATCCGGTCAAAACCGGTTTGAGTTGGTTTGAACCGGTCAAAACCGGTTTGAACCAGTCTGGTCGGGATTGATCCGGTTTGAGCCGGTCTGGTCTGGTTTGAGCCGGTTTGAACCGCTCTAGGCCGGTGTGATCCCGTTTGAGACGGTCTGGGCCGCTTTGATTCGATTTGAGCCGGTCAAACCCGGTTTGAGCCGGTCTGGTCCGGTTTGATCTGGTTTGAGCCGGTCTGTCTGGTTTGAGCAGGTTGAAACCGGTTTGAGCAGGTTGAAACCGGTTTGAGCCGGTCTAACACGGTCAAAACCGATTTGGGCTGGTCTGGTCCGCTTTGATCCGGTTTGAGCCAGTCTGGTCCGGTTTGATCCGGTTTGATACGGTCAAAACTTGTTTGAGTGCGGTTTGAGCGGGTCAAAACCGGTTTTAGATGGTCTAGCCAGTCTGGTCCGGATTGATCCGTTTTGAGCCGGTGTGGACCGGTTTCATCGGGTTTGAGCCTGTCTGGTCTGGTTTAATTCGATTTGAGCTGGTCAAAACCGGTTTGAGCCTGTCTTGTAGGCTTTGACCCGGTCAAAACCAGTTTGAGACAGACCAGTCTGGTTTGAGCCGGTCTAATATGGTCAAAATAGGTTTGAGCCGGTCTGGTCCAGTTTGAGTCTGGTTTGAGCCGATCAAAACCGGTTTGAGTCGGTCCGGTTCGGTTTGAACCGTTCAAAACCTGTTTGATCCGGTCTGGTCAGATTTGAGCTGGTTTGAGCTGGTCTGGTCTGGTTAGAGCTGGTCTGGTCGGGTTTGAGCCGGTCAAAACCGGTTTGAGCCGGTCTGTTGCGGATTGATCCCGTTTGAGCCGGTCTGGTCCAGTTTGATTAGATTTGAGCCGGTCAAAACTGGTTTGAGCCAATCTGGTCCAGTTTGAGTCCAGTTTGAGCAGGTCAAAACCGTTTTGAGCCGGTCTGGTCCGGTTTCATCCGGTCAAAACCGGTTTGAGTCGGTTTGAGCCGGTCAAAACCGGTTTGAGCCGGTCTGGTCGGGGTTGATCCGGTTTGAGCCGGTCTGGTCCGGTTTGAGCCAGTCAAAACCGGTTTGAGCCGGTCTGGTCCGGTTTTAGTCCGGTTTGAGCCGGTCAAAACCGGTTTCAGCCGGTCTGGTTCGGTTTGGGCAGGTGTGGTCCGGTTGGAGCCGGTCAAAACCGGTTGGAAACAGTCTGGGCCAGTTTGAGTCCGGTTTGAGCCAATCAAAACCGGTTTGATCCGGTCTGGCCTGGTTTGATCCGGTCAAGAACCGCATGAGTCCTGTTTGAGCCGGTGAAAACCGGTTTGAGATGTTCTGGTCCGGTTTGAGCCAGTATGAGCTGGTCTGGTCTGGCTTGAGCCGGTTTTAGCCGGTCTATTCCTACCTGTTTGAGTCCGGTTTGAGGCGTTCAAAACCGGTTTGAGCTGGCCTAGTCCAGTTTGAGTCCGGTTTCAGCCGGTCAAAACCGGTTTGAGCCGGTCTGGTCCGGTTTGAGTCCGGTTTGAGCCAGTCAAAACAGGTTTGAGCCGGTCTGGTCCGGTTTGTGTCTGGTTTGAGCCGTTCAAAACCGGTTTGAGACGGTGGCCTGGTTTGATCTGGTCAAAACCCGGTTGACTCTGGTTTGAGCCGGTCAAAACTGGTTTGAGCCGTTCTGGTCTGGTTTGATCGGGTTTGAGCCGGTCTGGTCTGGTTTGAGCCGGTTCAAACTGGTTTTAGCCGGTCTGGTCCGGTTTGAGTCCGGTTTGAGCCATTCGAAACCTGGTAGACCCGGTCTGGTCCGTAATGAGACGGTAAAAACTGATTTGAGCCAGTCTAAGAGCCGGTCTGGTGCGGTTTGATCCGGTTGGAGCCAGTCAAAACATGTTTGAGTCCGTTTTGAGCCGGTCTGGTCCGTTCCGGGTTGAGCCGGTCAAAACCGGTTTGAGCAAGTCTGGTGCGGGTTGAGACCGGTTTGAGACAGTCAAAACAGGTTTGAGCCGGTCTGGTCCGGTTTGAGTCCGGTTTGAGCCGGTCAAAATCGGCTTGAGCCGGTCTGGCCTGGTTTGATCTGGTGAAAACCCGTTTGAGTCCGATTTGAGCCAGTCAAAACGGGTTTGAGCCAGTCTGGTCTGGTTTGAGTCCGATTTGAGTCCGGTTTGTGCCGGTCTGGTCCGGTTTGAGCCGGTCAAAACTGGTTTGATCACGTCTCGTCCGGTTTGAGCCAGTCAATACTGGTTTGAGCCGGTCTAATACGGTCAAAACATGTTTGAGCCAGTCTGCTCGGATTTGAGTCCGGTTTGAGGTGGTAAAAACCGGTTTCAGTCTGGTTTGATCCCGTCTGTTCTGTTCCGGTTTGAATCCTGTTTAAGCCGGTCAAAACTGATTTGACCCGGTCTGGTATGGTTTGAGACGGTCAAAACTGGTTTGAGCCGGTCTAATACGGTCAAAATAGGTTTGAGCCGGTCCGGGCTGGTTTGTGTCCGGTTTCAGCTGATCCAAACCGGTTTGAGTCGGTCCGGTCAGGTTTTAACAGGTTAGAGCCCGTCTGTCTGGTCGGGTTGGAGACCGTCAAAACCGGTTTGAGCCCATCTCGTCCGGTTTGAGCCGGTCAAAACCGGTTTGAGCCGGTCTGCTGAGGTTTGATCCAGTTTGAGCCAGTCTGGTCTGGTTTGATTAGATTTGAGCCGGTCAAAACCGGTTTGAGCCGATCTGGTTCAGTTTGAGTCTGGTTTGAGCAGGTCAAAACCGTTTTGAGCAGGTCTGGTCCGGTTTCATCCAGTCAAAACTGGTTTGAGTCGGTTTGAGCCGGTCAAAACCAGTTTGAGCTGGTCTGGTCGGGGTTGATCCGGTTTGAGCCGGTCTGGTCTGGTTTGAGCCAGTCAAAACAGGTTTGAGCCGGTCTGGTCCAGTTGTAGTCCGGTTTGAGACGGTCAAAACCAGTTTCAGCCGGTCTGGTTCGGTTTGAGCTGGTCTGCTCTGGTTTGAGCCTGTCAAAACCGGTTGGAACCGGTCTGAGCCTGATTGAGTCCGGTATGAGCCAGTCAAAACCGGTTTGATCCGGTCTGGCCTGGTTTGATCCGGTCAAAACCCGTATGAGACCAGTTTGAGCTGGTGAAAACCGGTTTGAGATGTTCTGGTCCGGTTTGAGCCTGTTTGAGCCGGTCTGTTCCTGTTTGAGTCCGGTTTCAGCCGTTCAAAAGCGGTTTGAGCCGGTCTGGTCCGGTTTGAGCCTGTCAAAATCGGTTGGAACCGGTCTGGGCCGGTTTGAGTCCGGTTTGAGCTGGTCAAAACCGGTTTGAGCCGGTCTGGCCTGGTTTGATCCGGTCAAAACCCGTATGAGTCTGGTTTGAGCTGGTGAAAACCTGTTTGAGATGTTCTGGTCCGGTTTGAGTCGGTTTGAGCCGGTCTGGTCAGGTTTGAGCCGGTTTGAGCCGGTCTGTTCCTGTTTGAGGCGGTCAGTTCCTGTTTGAGTCCGGTTTGAGCCGTTCAAAACCGATTTGAGCCGGTCTAGTCCGGTTTGAGTCCGGTTTCAGCTGGTCAAAACCGGTTTGAGCCGGTCTGGTCCGGTTTGAGTCTGGTTTGAGCCAGTTAAAACAGGTTTGAGCCAGTCTGGTCCAGTTTGAGTCCGGTTTGAGCTGGTCAAAACCGGTTTGAGCCGGTCTGGCCTGGTTTGATCTGGTCAAAACCCGTTTGACTCTGGTTTGAGCCGGTCAAAACTGGTTTGAGCCGTTATGGTCCCGTTTGATCCGGTTTGAGCCGGTCTGGTCTGATTTGAGCAGTTTCAAATCGGTTTTAGCCGGTCTGTTCTGGTTTGAGTCCGGTTTGAGCCGTTCAAAACCTGGTAGACCCGGTCTGATCCGTAATGAGACGGTTAAAACCGGTTTGAGCCAGTCTAAGAGCCGGTCTGATGCGGTTTGATCCGGTTGGAGCCAGTCAAAACATGTTTAGTCCGTTTTGAGCTGGTCTGGTCCGTTCCGGTTTGAGCCGGTCTGGTCCGGTTTGAGTCCGGTTTGAGCCAGTCAAAACAGGTTTGAGCTGGTCTGGCCGGTTTGAGTCCGGTTTGAGCCGGTCAAAATCTGTTTGAGCTGGTCTGGCCTGGTTTGATCTGGTCAAAACCCGTTTGAGTCCAGTTTCAGCCGGTCAAAACCGGTTTGAGCCAGTCTGGTCTGGTTTGAGTCCGGTTTGAGTCCGGTTTGTGCCGGTCTGGTCCGGTATGAGCCGGTCAAAACCGGTTTGAGCCGGTCTAATACGGTCAAAACTTGTTTGAGCCGGTCTGCTCGGATTTGAGTCCGGTTTGAGGCGGTAAAAAACCGGTTTCAGTCCGATTTGAGCCGGTCTGTTCCATTCCGGTTTGAATCCGGTTTGAGCCGGTCAAAACCGGTTCGAGTCAGTCCGGTCCAGTTTGAACAGGTCAAAACCAGTTCGAGTCGGTCCGGTCCGGTTTGAGCCAGTCTGGTCCGGTTTGAGTCCGGTTTGAGCCAGTCAAAACAGGTTTGAGCCAGTCTGGTCCAGTTTGAGTCCGGTTTGAGCTGGTCAAAATTGTTTTGAGCCGGTCTGGCCTGGTTTGATCTGGTCAAAACCCGTTTGACTCTGGTTTGAGCCGGTCAAAACTTGTTCGAGCCGGTCTGGTCCGGTTTGAGCCGGGCTGGTCGGGTTTCATTGAGCCTGGTGTCAAAACCGGTTTGAGCCAGTCTGCTGCGGTTTGATCCAGTTTGAGCTGGTCTGGTCCAGTTTGATTAGATTTGAGCCGGTCAAAACCGGTTTGAGCCGATCTGGTCCAGTTTGAGTTTGGTTTGAGCAGGTCAAAACCGTTTTGAGCCAGTCTGGTCCGGTTTCATCCGGTCAAAACCGGTTTGAGTCGGTTTGAGACGGTCAAAACCGGTTTGAGACGGTCTGGTCGGGATTGATCCGGTTTGAGCCGGTCTGGTCTGGTTTGAGCCAGTCAAAACCGGTTTCAGCCGGTCTGGCCTGGTTTGATCCGGTCAAAACCCGTATGAGACCGGTTTGAGCCGGTGAAAACTGGTTTGAGATGTTCTGGTCCGGTTTCAGCTGGTTTGAGCCGGTGTGGTCTGGTTTGAGCCGGTTTGAGCCGGTCTGTTCCTGTTTGAGCCTGTCTGTTCCTGTTTCCGTCCGGTTTGAGCCGTTCAAAACCGGTTACAGGTGGTCTGGTCCAGTTTGAGTCCGGTTTGAGCCAGACAAAACAGGTTTGAGCCGGTCTGGTCCGGTTTCAGTCCGGTTTGAGCTGGTCAAAACCGGTTTGAGCCGGTCTGGCCTGGTTTGATCTTGTCAAAACCCGTTTGACTCTGGTTTGAGCCAGTCAAAACTGGTTTGAGCCGTTCTGGTCCGGTTTGATCTGGTTTGAGCCGGTCTGGTCTGGTTTGAGCCGGTTCAAACCGGTTTTAGCCGATCTGGTCTGGTTTGAGTCCGGTTTGAGCCGTTCAAAACCTGGTACACCCAGTCTGTTCCGTAATGAGATGGTTAAAACCGGTTTGAGGCAGTCTAAGTGCCGGTCTGGTGCGGTTTGATCCGGTTGGGGCCGGATCAAAACATGTTTGAGTCCGTATTGAGCCGGTCTGCTCCGTTCTGGTTTGAGCCGGTCAAAACCGGTTTGAGTCGGTCTAATACGGTCAAAACATGTTTGAGCCGGTCTGCTCGGATTTGAGTCCGGTTTGAAGCGGTAAAAACAGGATTCAGTCCAGTTTGAGCTGTTCTGTTCCGTTCCGGTTTGAATCCATTTTGAGCCGGTCAAAACTGGTTTGAGCAGGTCCAGTCCGGTTTGAGCCGGTCTAATACGGTCAAAATAGGTTTGAGCCGGTCTGGTCTGGTTTGAGTCCAGTGTAAGCCTGTCTGGTCCGTACCGGTTTGAGTCCGGTTTGAGCCGGTTGGAGCTGGTGTGGTCCGGATTGATCCGGTCTGAGGTGGTCTGGTCCAGTCTGAGACGGTCAAAACAGGTTTGAGCCGGTCTGGTCCTGTTTGAGCCGGTCAAAACCGGTTTCTGTCCGGTTGAAGCCAGTCAAAACTAGTTTGAGTCGGTCCGGTTCACTTTGAACCGTTCAAAACCGGTTTTAGACGGTCTGGTCAGGTTTTAGCTGGTTTGAGCCGTTCTGGTCTGGTTAGAGCAGGTCTGGTCAGGTTTGAGCCGGTCAAAACCGGTTTGAGCCCATCTCGTCCGGTATGAGCTGGTCAAAATCGGTTTGAGCCGGTCTGCTGCAGTTTGATCCGGTTTGAGCTGGTCTGGCCCGGTTTGATTAGATTTGAGCCGGTCAAAACCGATTTGAGTGGATCTGGTCCGGTTTGAGTCGGTTTGAGCCGGTCAAAACCGGTTTGAGCCGGTCTGGTCTGAGTTGAGCCGGTCAAAACCGGTTTGAGCCGGTCTGGTCTGGTTTGAGTCCGGTTTGAGCTGGTCAAAACCGGTTTCAGCCGCTCCGGTTCGGTTTGAGCCAGTCTGGTCCGGTTTGAGCCTGTGAAAACCGGTTGGAACTGGTCTGGGCCGGTTTGAGTCCGGTTTGAGCTGGTCAAAACCTGTTTGAGCCGGTCTGGCCTGGTTTGATCCAGTCAAAACACGTATGAGTCCGGTTCGATCCGGGGAAAACCGGTTTGAGATGTTCTGGCCTGGTTTGAGCTGGTTTGAGACGGTCTGGTCTGGCTTGAGCCGGTATTAGCCGGTCTGTTCCTGTTTGAGTCTGGTTTGAGCCGTTCAAAACTGGTTTGAACCGGTCTAGTCCGGTTTGAGTCCGGTTTCAGCAGGTCAAAACCAGTTTGAGCCGGTCTGGTCCGGTTTGAGTCCGGTTTGAGCCAGTCAAAACAGGTTTGAGCCGGTCTGGTCCGGTTTGACTCTGGTTTGAGCTGGTCAAAACCGGTTTGAGCCAGTCTGGCCTGGTTTGATCTGGTCAAAACCCGTTTGATTCTGGTTTGAGCCGGTCAAAACCGGTTTGAGCCGTTCTGGTCCAGTTTGATCCGGTTTGAGCTGGTCTGGTCTGGTTTGAGCTGGTACAACCGGTTTTAGCCGATCTGGTCTGGTTTGAGTCCGGTTTGAGCCGTTCAAAACTTGGTAGAGCCGGTCTGGTCCGTAATGAGATGGTTAAAAACCGGTTTGAGCCAGTCTAAGAGCCGGTCTGGTGCCGGTCAAAACATGTTTGAGTCCGTTTTGAGCCAGTCTGGTTCCGTTCCGGTTTGAGCCGGTCAAAACCGGTTTGAGCCGGTCTAATATGGTCAAAACATGTTAGAGCCGTTCTGCTTGGATTTGAGTCCGGTTTGAGGCGGTAAAAATAGGATTCAGCCCGGTTTGACCCAGTCTGTTCTGTTCCGGTTTGAATCCGGTTTGAGCCAGTCAACACTGGTTTGAGCCGGTCCGGTCCGGTCAAAATAGGTTTGAGCCGGTCTGGTCTGGTTTGATCCCTGTTTGAGCCAGTCAAAACCGGTTTGGGCCAGTCTAAGAGCTGGTCTGATGCGGTTTGATCCGATTTGAGCCGGTCAAAACTGGTTTGCTTCCGGATTGAGCCGGTCAGGTCTGGTTGGATTCGATTTGAGCCGGTCAAATCTGGTTTGAGCCGGTCTTGTCCGTATTTAAACCGTTAAAACTGGTTTGAGCCGGTCTAAGAGCCGGTCTGGTGCGGTTTCATCTGGTTTGAGCCGGTCAAATCCGGTTTGCGTCCGGTTTGAGCCGGTCTGGTCCGTTCCGGTTTGAGTCCGGTTTGAGCTGGTTTGAGCCGGTCGGGTCTGGTTTGAGCCGGTTAGAGCCGGTCTGTTCCTGTTTGAGCCGGTCTGTTCCTGTTCGAGTTCGGTTTGAGCCGTTCAAATCCGGTTTGAGCCAGTCTAGTCAGGTTTGAGTCCGGTTTCAGCCGGTCAAAACCGGTTTGAGCTGGTCTGGTCTGGTTTGAGTCCGGTTTGAGCCAGTCAAAACAGGTTTGAGCCGGTCTGGTCCGGTTTGAGTCCGGTTTGAGCAGGTCAAAACCGTTTTGAGGCGGTCTGGTCTGGTTTCATCCGGTCAACACTGGTTTGAGTCGGTTTGAGCCGGTCAAAACCGGTTTGAGCCGGTCTGGTCGGGTTTGATCCGGTTTTAGCCGGTCTGGTCTGGTTTGAGCCGGTCAAAACCGGTTTGAGCCGGTCTTGTCCGGTTTTAGTACGGTTTGAGCCGGTCAAAACCAGTTTCAGCCGGTCTGGTTCTGTTTGAGCTGGTCTGCTCCGGTTTGAGCCTGTCAAAACCGGTTGGAATCGGTCTGGGCCTGATTGAGTCCGGTTTGACCCGATCAAAACCGGTTTGACCCGGTCTGGCCTGGTTTGATCCGGTCAAAACCCGTATGAGACCGATTTGAGATGGTGAAAACTGGTTTGAGATGTTCTGGTCCAGTTTGAGCCGGTTTGAGCCGGTCTGGTCTGGTTTGAGCCGGTTTGAGCCGGTCTGATCCTGTTTGAGCCAGTCTGTTCCTGTTTGAGTCCTGTTTGAGCCGTTCAAAACCGGTTTGAGTCCTTCTCGTCCGGTTTGAGCCAGTCAAAACCAGTTTGAGCCGGTCTGCTGCGGTTTGATCCGGTTTGAGCCGGTCTGGTCCGGTTTGATTAGATTTGAGCCAGTCAAAACCGGTTTGAGCCGATCTGGTTCGGTTTGAGTCCGGTTTGAGCAGGTCAAAACCGTTTTGAGCCAGTCTGGTCCGTTTTTAGTCCGGTTTGAGACAGTCAAAACCGGTTTCAGCCGGTCTGGTTTGGTTCGAGCCGGTCTGCTCTGGTTTGAGCCTGTCAAAACCGTTTGGAACCGGTCTGGGCCTGATTGAGTCCGGTTTGAGCCGGTCAAAACCGGTTTGATCCGGTCTGGCCTGGTTTGATCCGGTCAAAACCCGTATGAGACCGGTTTGAGCTGGTGAAAACCGGTTTGAGATGTTCTGGTCCGGTTTGAGACGGTTTGAGCCGGTCTGGCTTGAGCCGGTTTTTGCCTGTCTGTTACTGTTTCAGTCCGGTTTGAGCCATTCAAAACTGGTTTGAGCCGGTCTAGTCTGGTTTGAGTCCGGTTTCAGCCGGTCAAAACCGGTTTGAGCCGGTCTGGTCTGGTTTGAGTCCGGTTTGAGCCAGTCAAAACAGGTTTGAGCCGGTCTGGTCTGGTTTGAGTCTGGTTTGAGCCGCTCGAAACCGGTTTGAGCCAGTCTGGCCAGGTTTGATATGGTCAAAACCTGTTTGACTCTGGTTTGAGCCAGTCAAAACCGGTTTGAGCCGTTCAGGTCCGGTTTGATCCAGTTTGAGCTGGTCTGGTCGCGTTTGAGCTGGTCAAAACTGGTTTGAGCCGGTCTAGTCCCGTTTTAGTCTGGTTTGAGCCGGTCAAAACCGGTTTGAGATGGTCTGGTCCGGTTAGAATCCGGTTTGAGCCGGTCAAAACAAGTTTGAGTCCGGTTGGAGCTGGTCAAAACAGGTTTCAGCCGGTCTGGTCCGATTTGACCCTGTTTGAGCCTCTCTGGCCCGGTTTGAGCTGGTCAAAACAGGTTTGAGCCGGTCTGGTCCAGTTTGATCCAGTTTGAGCAGGTCTGTTTTGGTTTGATTCGGTTTGAGCTGGTCAAAACCGGTTTGAGCCGGTCTAATATGGTCAAAACATGTTTGAGCCGTTCTGCTCGGATTTGAGTCTGGTTTGAGGTGGTAAAAACCGGATTCAGTCCGGTTTGAGCCGGTCTATTCCGTTCCGGTTTGAATCCGGTTTGAGTCGGTCAAAACCGGTTTGAGCTGGTCCAGTCCGGTTTGAGCCGGTCTAATACGGTCAAAATAGGTTTGAGCCGGTTTGGTCAGGTTTGAGTCCGGTTTCAGCCAGTCAAAACCGCTTTGAGTCGGTCCAGTTGGGTTTGAACCGTTCAAAACCGGTTTGAGCCGGTCTGGTCAGGTTTGAGCTGGTGTGAGCCGGTCTGGTGGGGTTAGAGACAGTCTGGTCGGGTTTGAGCCGGTCAAAACCGGTTTGAGCTGGTCTGCTGCGGTTTGATCCGGTTTGAGCTGGTCTGGTCCGGTTTGATTAGATTTGAGCTGGTCAAAACCGGTTTGAGCCGATCTGGTCTGGTTTGAGTCCGGTTTGAGCAGCTCAAAACCGTTTTGTGGTGGTCTGGTCCGGTTTCATCGGGTCAAAACCGGTTTGAGTAGGTTTGAGCCGGTCAAAACCGGTTTGAGCCGGTCTGGTCGGGGTTGATCCGGTTTGAGCCGGTCTGGTCTGGTTTGAGCCGGTCAAAACAGGTTTGAGCCGGTCTGGTCCTGTTTTAGTCCAGTTTGATCCGGTCAAAACCGGTTTCAGCCGGTCTGGTTCGGTTTGGGCAGATGTGGTCCGGTTTGAGCCTGTCAAAACCAGTTGGAAATGGTCTGGGCCGGTTTGAGTCCGGTTTGAGCCAGTCAAAACCGGTTTGATCCGGTCTGGCCTGGTTTGATCCGGTCAAAACCCGTATGAGTCCTGTTTGAGCTGGTGAAAACCGGTTTGAGATGTTCTGGTCCGGTTGGAGCCGGTTTGAGCTGGTCTGGTCTAGGTTGAGCCGGTTTTAGCCGGTCTGTTCCTGTTTGAGTCCGGTTTGAGCCGTTCAAAACCGGTTTGAGCCGGTCTAGTCCAGTTTGAGTCCGGTTTCAGCCGGTCAAAACCGGTTTGAGCCGGTCTGGTCTGGTTTGAGTCCGGTTTGAGCCAGTCAAAACAGGTTTGAGCCGGTCTGGTCTGGTTTGTGTCCGGTTTGAGCCGTTCAAAACCGGTTTGAGACGGTCTGGCCTGGTTTGATCTGGTCAAAACCCGTTTGACTCTAGTTTGAGCTGGTCAAAACTGGTTTGAGCCGTTCTGGTCCGGTTTGATCCGGTTTGAGCCGGTCTGGTCTGGTTTGAGCCGTTTCAAACCGGTTTTAGCCGGTCTGGTCCGGTTTGAGTCCGGTTTGAGCCGTTCGAAACCTGGTAGACCCGGTCTGGTCCGTAATGAGACGGTTAAAACTGGTTTGAGCCAGTCTAAGAGCCGGTCTGGTGCAGTTTGATCTGGTTGGAGCCGGTCAAAACATGTTTGAGTCCGTTTTGAGCCGGTCTGGTCCGTTCCGGGTTGAGCCGGTCAAAACCGGTTTGAGCCAGTCTGATCCGGTTTGAGACCGGTTTGAGACAGTCAAAACAGGTTTGAGCCGGTCTGGTCCGGTTTGAGTCCAGTTTGAGCCGGTCAAAATCGGTTTGAGCTGGTCTGGCCTGGTTTGATCTGGTCAAAACCCGTTTGAGTCCGATTTGAGCCGGTAAAAACGGGTTTGAGCCGGTCTGCTCTGGTTTGAGTCTGATTTGAGACCAGTTTGTGCCGGTCTGGCCCGGTTTGAGCCGGTCAAAACCGGTTTGAGCCCATCTCGTCCGGTTTGAGCTGGTCTAATACGGCCAAAACATGTTTGAGCCGGTCTGCTCGGATTTGAGTCCGGTTTGAGGCGGTAAAAACCGGTTTCAGTCCGGTTTGATCCCGTCTGTTCCGTTCCGGTTTGAATCCTGTTTAAGCCGGTCAAAACCGGTTTGAGCCGGTCTGGTTCGGTTTGAGACGGTCAAAACTGGTTTGAGCCGGTCTAATATGGTCAAAATAGGTTTGAGCCAGTCTGGGCCAGGTTGAGTCCTGTTTCAGCTGGTCAAAACCAGTTTGAGTCGGTCCGGTACGGTTTTAACCGTTCAAAACTGGTTTGAGCCGGTCCGGTCAGGTTTTAACTGGTTAGAGCCCGTCTGGTCGGGTTTGAGCCGGTCAAAACCGGTTGGAGCCCGTCTCGTCCGGTTTGAGCCGGTCAAAAGCAGTTTGAGCCAGTCTGGTCCGGTTTGATCCTTTTTGAGACGGTCTGGTCCGGTTTGAGCATGTTGAAACCAGTTTGAGACGGTCTAACATGGTCAAAACTGGTTTGAGCCGGTCTCGTCTGCTTTGATCCGGTTTGAGCCAGTCTGGTCCGGTTTGATCTGGTTTGATCTGGTCAAAACTCCTTTGAGTCCGGTTGGAGCGGGTCAAAACCGGTTTTAGCCGGTCTACCCGGTCTTGTCTGGATTGATCCGTTTTAAGCCGGTGTGGTCCGGTTTCATCGGGTTTGAGCCGGTCTGGTCCGGTTTAATTCGATTTGAGCTGGTCAAAACCGGTTTGAGCCTGTCTGGTACGCTTTGACCCAGTCAAAACCGGTTTGAGCCAGTCCGGTCCGTTTTCAGCCAGTCTAATATGGTCAAAATGGGTTGAGCCAGTCTGGTCCAGTTTGAGTCCGGTTTGAGCCAATCAAAACCGGTTTGAGTCGGTCCGGTTCGGTTTGAACCGTTCAAAACCTGTTTGAGGCCGGTCTGGTCCGGTTTGATTAGATTTGAGCCGGTCAAAACCGGTTTGAGCCGATCTGGTTCGGTTTGAGTCCGGTTTGAGCAGGTCAAAACCGTTTTGAGCCGGTCTGGTCCGGTTTCATCCGGTCAAAACCGGTTTGAGTCGGTTTGAGCCGGTCAAAACCGGTTTGAGCCGGTCTGGTCGGGTTTGATCTGGTTTGAGCCGATCTGGTCTGGTTTGAGCCGGTCAAAACCGGTTTGAGCTGGTCTGGTCCGGTTTTAGTCTGGATTGAGCCAGTCAAAACTGGTTTCCGCCAGTCTGCTTCAGTTTGAGCAGGTCTGGTCCGGTTTGAGCCTGTCAAAACCGGTTGGAACCGGTCTGGGCCGGTTTGAGTCTGGTTTGAGCCGGTCAAAACCAGTTTAATCCGGTCTTGCCTGGTTTGATCCGGTCAAAACCCGTATGAGTCCGGTTTGAGCCGGTGAAAACCGGTTTGAGATGTTCTGGTCCGGTTTGAGCCGGTTTGAGCCCATCTTTTCTGGCTTAAGCCAGTTTGAGCCGGTCTGTTCCTTTTTGAGTCTGGTTTAAGGCGTTCAAAACCGGTTTGAGCCGGTCTAGTCCGGTTTGAGTCCGGTTACAGCCGGTCAAAACTGGTTTGAGCTGGTCTGGTCCGGTTTGAGTCCGGTTTGAGCCAATCAAAACAGGTTTGAGTCGGTCTGGTCCGGTTTGAGTCAGGTTTGAGCCGGACAAAACCGGTTTGAGCCAGTCTAGCGTGGTTTGATCTGATAAAAACCCGTTTGACTCTGGTTTGAGCCGGTCAAAACTGGTTTGAGCTGTTCTGGTCCGATTTGATCCGGTTTGAGCCAGTCTGGTCTGGTTTGAGCCGTTTCAAACCGGTTTTAGCCAGTCTGTTCCGGTTTGAGTCCGGTTTGAGCCGTTCAAAACCTGGTAGACCCGGTCTGATCCGTAATGAGACAGTTAAAACCAGTTTGAGCCAGTCTAAGATCTGGTCTGGTGCGGTTTGATCCGGTTGGAGCCAGTCAAAGCATGTTTGAGTCCGTTTTCAGCCGGTCTGGTCCGTTCCAGTTTGAGCCGGTCAAAACAGGTTTGAGCCAGTCTGGTCCGGTTTGAGTCCGGTTTGAGCAGGTCAAAACCGTTTTGAGCCGGTCTGGTCCGGTTTCATCCGGTCAAAACCGGTTTGAGTCGGTTTGAGCCGGTCAAAACCGGTTTGAGCTGGTCTAGTCGGGTTTGATCCGGTTGCAGCCAGTCTGGTCTGGTTTGAGCCGGTCAAAACTGGATTGAGCCGGTCTGGTCCGGTTTTAGTCCGGTTTGAGCCGGTCAAAACCGGTTTCAGCGGGTCTGCTTCGGTTTGAGCAGGTCTGGTCTGGTTTGAGCCTGTCAAAATCGGTTGGAACCGGTCTGGGCCGGTTTGAGTCCGGTTTGAGCCGGTCAAAACCGGTTTGATCCAGTCTGGCCTGGTTTGATCCGGTCAAAACCCGTATGAGTCCGGTTTGAGCCGGTGAAATCCGGTTTGAGATGTTCTGGTGCGGTTTGAGCCGGTTTGAGCCCGTCTGTTCTGGCTTGAGCCGGTTTGAGCCAGTCTGTTCCTTTTTGAGTCCTGTTTGAGCTGTTCAAAACCGGTTTGAGCCGGTCTAGTCTGATTTGAGTCCGGTTTCAGCTGGTAAAAACCGGTTTGAGCAGCTCTGGTCCGGTTTGAGTCCGGTTTGAGCCGTTCAAAACCTGGTAGACCCGGTCTGATCCATAATGAGATGGTTAAAACCGGTTTGAGCCAGTCTAAGAGCCGGTCTGGTGCGGTTTGATCCGGTTGGAGCCAGTCAAAACATGTTTGAGTCCGTTTTGAGCCGGTCTGGTCCGTTCCGGTTTGAGCCGGTCAAAACCGGTTTGAGCCAGTCTAATACGGTCAAAACATGTTAGAGCCGTTCTGCTCGGATTTGAGTCCGGTTTGATGCGGTAAAAAAAGGATTCAGTCCGGTTTGAGCCGGGCTGTTCCGTTCTGGTTTGAATCCGGTTTGAGCCGGTCAAAACCAGTTTGAGCCGGTCCGGTCCGGTCAAAATAGGTTTGAGCCGGTCTGATACGGTTTGATCCCTGTTTGAGCCAGTCAAAAGCGGTTTGGGCCAGTCTAAGAGCTGGTCTGGTGTGGTTTGATCCAATTTGAGCCGGTCAAAATTGGTTTGCTTCCGGTGTGAGCCGGTCAGGTCCGGTTGTATTCGATTTGAGCCGGTCAAATCTGGTTTGAGCCAGTCTTGTCCGTATTGAGACCGTTAAAACTGGTTTGAGCCAGTCTAAGAGCCGATCTGATGCAGTTTCATCCAGTTTGAGCCGGTCAAATCTGGTTTGCGTCCGGTTTGAGCCAGTCTGGTCCGTTCCGGTTTGAGTCCAGTTTGAGCCGGTTTGAGTCGGTCGGATCCGGTGTGCGCCGGTTTGAGTGGGTCTGTCACTGTTTGAGCCGGTCTGTTCCTGTTTGAGTTCGGTTTGAGCCGTTCAAAACCGGTTTGAGCCGGTCTAGTCCGGTTTGAGTCTGGTTTCAGCCGGTCAAAACCGGTTTGAGCCGGTCTGGTCTGGTTTGAGTCCGGTTTGAGCCAGTCAAAACCGGTTTGAGCCAGTCTGGCCCGGTTTGATCCGGTCAAAACTCGTATGAGACCGATTTGAGCTGGTGAAAACCGGTTTGAGATGTTCTGGTCCGGTTTGAACCGGTTTGAGCCGGTCTGGTCTGGTTTGAGCCGGTTTGAGCCGGTCTGATCCTGTTTGAGCTGGTCTGTTCCTGTTAGAGTCCTGTTTGAGCCATTCATAACCGGTTTGAGTCCATCTCGTCTGGTTTGAGCCGGTCAAAACCGGTTTGAGCCGGTCTGCTGCGGTTTGATCCGGTTTGAGCCGGTCTGGTCCGGTTTGATTAGATTTGAGCCGGTCAAAACCGGTTTGAGCCGATCTGGTTCGGTTTCAGTCCGGTTTCAGCAGGTCAAAACCGTTTTGAGCCGGTCTGGTCCAGTTTTAGTCCGGTTTGAGATGGTCAAAACCGGTTTCAGCCGGTTTGGTTGGGTTTGAGCTGGTCTGCTCTGGTTTGAGCCTGTCAAAACAGGTTGGAACCGGTCTGGGCCTGATTGAGTCCGGCTTGAGCTGGTCAAAACCGGTTTGATCCGTTCTGGCCTGGTTTGATCCCGTCAAAACCCGTATGAGACCGGCGTGAGCTGGTGAAAACCGGTTTGACATGTTCTGGTCCGGTATGAGACGGTTTGAGCCGGTCTGGTCTGGCTTGAGCCGGTTTTTGCCTGTCTCTTACTGTTTCAGTCCGGTTTCAGCCGTTCAAAACCGGTTTGAGCCAGTCTAGTCTGGTTTGAGTCCGGTTTCAGCCGGTCAAAACCGGTTTGAGCCAGTCTGGTGCGGTTTGAGTCCGGTTTGAGCCAGTCAAAACAGGTTTGAGCCAGTCTGGTCTGGTTTGAGTCCGGTTTGAGCCTGTCAAAACCGGTTTGAGCCGGTCTGGCCAGGTTTCATCTGGTCAAAACCTGTTTGACTCTGGTTGGAGATGGTCAAAACTCGTTTGAGCCGTTCTGGTCCGGTATGATCCGGTTTGAGACGGTCTGGTCTGGTTTGAGCCTTGTGGAATTTTTAAAGGGATATTTGGGAGCCCATAGAGTGCTATGGTGAAAAAGGAAATATCTGCCGTTAAAAACTGGAAAGAAGCTTTCTGAGAATCTGCTTTGTGTACTGTTAATTCATCTCACAGAGTTACAGCTTTCCCTTAAGAAACCTTTCTCTAAGACTGTTGTTGTGGAATTCACAAAGTGATATTTGGAAGCCCATACAGGGCTATGGTGAAAAAGGAAATATCTTCCGTTAAAAACTGGAAAGAAGCTTTCTGGGAAACTGCTTTGTGTTCTGTTAATTCGTCTCACGGAGTTACACCTTTCCCTTCAGCAAGCATTTCTCTAAGGCTGTTCTTCTGGAATTGGCAAAGTGATATTTGGAAGCCCATAGAGGTCTATGGGGAAAAAGGAAATATCTTCCGTTAAAACCTGGAAAGAAGCTTTCTGAGAAACTGATTTGTGTTCTGTAAATTCATCTCACAGAGTTACAGCTTTCCCTTCAAGAGTCCTTTTGCTAAGACTGTTCTTGTGGAATTTGCAAAGTGATATTTGAAAGCCCATAGAGGGCTATGGTGACCAAGGAAATACCTTCCGTTAAAAACCGTAAAGAAGCTTTCTGAGAAACTGCTTTGTGTTCTGTTAATTCGTCTCACAAAGTTACTGCTTTCCCCTCAAGAAGACTTTTGCTAAGACTGTTCTTGTGGAATTTGCAAAGTGATATTTGGAAGCCTATAGAGGGCTACGGTGAAAAAGGAAACATCTACCGTTAAAAACTGGAAAGAAGCTTTCTGACAAACTACTTTGTGTTCTGTTAATTCATCTCACAGAGTTACATCTTTCCCATGAAGAAGGCTTTCGCTAAGGCTGTTCTTGTTGTATTGGCAAAATGATATTTGGAAGCCCATAGAAGGCTATGGTGAAAAAGGAAATATCTTCAGTTAAAAACTGGGAAGAAGTTTTCTGGAAACTGCTTTGTGTGCTGTTAATTCATCTCAGAGAATTACAGCTTTCCCCTCAAGAGTCCTTTTGCTAAGACTGTTCTTGTGGAATTTAAAAGTGATATTTGGAAGCCCATGGAGAGCTATAGTGAAAAAGGAAATATCTTCACGTAAAAACTGGAAAGACGCTTTCTGAGAAACTGTTTTGTGTTCTGTTAATTCAACTCACAGAGTTACAGATTTCCCTCGAAGAAGCCTTTTGCTAAGGCTCTTCTTATGGAATTTGTAAAGTGATATTTGGAAGCCCATAGAGGGCTATGGTGAAAAAGGAAATATCTTCAGTTAAAAACTGGAAAGAAGTTTTCTGAGAAACTGCTTTGTGTTCTGTTAATTCATCTCAGAGAGTTACAACTTTCCCTTCAAGAAGCCTTCCACTAAGGCTGTTCTTGTGGAATTTGCAAAGTGATATTTGGAAGCCCATAGAGGGCTATTTTGGAAAAGGAAATATCTACCGTTTAAAACTGGAAAGAAGCTTTCTGAGAAACTACTTTGTGTTCTGTTAATTCATCTCACAAAATTATATTTTTTCCTTGAAAAAGCCTTTCGCTAAGCCTGTTCTTGTTGTATTGGCAGAGTGACATTTGCAAGCCCATAGAGGGCTATGGTGAAAAAGGAAATATCTTCCGTGAAAAACTGGAAAGAAGCTTTCTGAAAAACTACCTTGTGTTCTGTTAATTCATCTCACAGAGTTACAGCTTTCCCTTCAAGAAGCCTTTCGCTAAGACTGTTCTTGTGGAAATTGGAAAGTGATATTTGGAAGCCGATAGAGGGGTATGGTGAAAAAGGAAATATCTAGCGTTAAAAACTGGAAAGAAGCTTTCTGCGAAACTGCTTTGTGTTCTGTTAATTCATCTCACAGAGTTACATCTTTCCCTTGAAGAAGCCTTTCGCTAAGGCTGTTCTTGCTGTATTGGCAAAGTGATATTTGGAAGCCCACAGAGAGCTATTTTGAAAAAGGAAATATCTTCCGTTAAAAACTGGAAAGACGCTTTCTGAGAAACTGCTTTGTGTTCTGTTAATTCATCTCAGAGAGTTACCGCTTTCCGTTCAAGAAGCCTTTCGCTAATGCTGTTCTTGTGGAATTTGGAAAGTGATATTTGGAAGCCCTTAGATGGCTATGGTGAAAAAAAGAAATATCCTCCATGAAAAACTGGAAAGAAGCTTTCTGAGAAAATGCTTTGTGTTTTGCTAATTCATCTCACGGAGTTACACCTTTCCCTTCAAGAAACCTTTCACTAGTGCTGTTCTTGTGGAATTTGCAAAGTGATATTTGGAAACCCATAGAGGGCTACGGTGAAAAAGGAAATATCTTCAGTTAAAGACTGGAAAGAAGCTTTCTGAGAAACTGGCTTGAGTTCTGTTAATTCATCTCACAGAGTTACAGCTTTCCCCTCAAGAAGCCTTTCACTAAGACTGCTCTTGTGGAATTTGCAAAGTGATATTTGGAAACCCATAGAGGGCTATGGTGAAAAAGGAAATATCTTCCGTTAAAAATGGGAAAGAAACTTTCTGAGAAACTGCTTTGTGTTCTGTTAATTCATCTCACGGAGTTACAGCTTTCCCCTCAAGAAGCTTTTCGCTAAGATTGTTCATGTGGAATTTGCAAAGTGATATTTGGAAGAACATAGAGGGCTATGGTGAAAAAGGAAATATCTTCCTTTAAAAACTGTAAAGAAGCTTTCTTAGAAAGTGCGTCGTGTTCTGTTAATTCATCTCAAAGAGTTACAGCTTTCCACTCAAGAAGCCTTTCGCTAAGACTGTTCTTGTGGAATTGGCAAAGTGATATTTGGTAGCCCATAGAGGGCTATGCTGAAAAAGAAAATATCTTCCGTTAAAAACTGGAAAGAAGGTTTCTGAGAAACTGCTTTGTGTTCTGTTAATTCATCTCATGTAGTTACATCTTTCCCTTGTAGAAGCCTTTCGCATAGGCTGTTCTTGTTGTATTGGCAAAGTGATATTTTGAAGCCCAAAGAGAGCTATGTTGAATAAGGAAATATCTTCCGATAAAAAGTGGAAAGAAGCTTTCTGAGAAACTACTTTGTGTTCTCTTAATTCATCTCAGAGAGTTACAGCTTTCCCTGGAAGAAGCCTTTCGCTAAGGCTGTTCTTGTGAAATTCGGAAAGTGATATTTGGAAGCCCATAGAAGGCTACGGTGAAAAAGGAAATATCTTCAGATGATAAAAACTGGAAAGAAGCTTTCTGAGAAACTGCTTTGTGTTCTGTTATTTCATCTCAGAGAGTTACAGCTTTCCCCTCAAGAACCCTTTCGCTAAGACTGTTCCTGTGGAATTTGCAAAGTGATATTTGGAATCCCATAGAGGGCTATGGTGAAAAAGGAAATATCTTTCGTTAAAAACTGGAAAGAAGCTTTCTGGGAAACTGCTTTGTATTCTGTGAATTCATCTCACGGAGTACAGCTTTCCCCTTAAGAGGCCTTCCGCTAAGCCTGTTCTTGTGGAATTCTAAAGTGATATTTGGAAGTCCTTAGAAGGCTATGGTGAAAAAGGAAATAACTTCAGTAAAAAACTGGAAAGACGCTTTCTGAGAAACTGCTTTGTGTTCTGTTAATTCATCTCAGAGACTTACCGCTTTCCATTCAAGAAGCCTTTCGCTAATGCTGTTCTTGTGGAATTTGGAAAGGGATATTTGGAAGCCCTTAGTTGGCTATGGTGAAAAAAGAAGTATCCTCCGGGAAAAACTGGAAAGAAGCTTTCTGAGAAACTGCCTTGTGTTCTGTTAATTCATCTCACAGAGTTACAGCTTTCCCCTCAAGAAGCCTTTCACTAAGACTGTCCTTGTGGAATTTGCAAAGTGATATTTAGAAGCCCATAGAGGGCTATGGTGAAAACGGAAATATCTTCCGTTAACAACTGTAAAGAAGAATTCTGAGAAACTGCTTAATGTTCTCTTAATTCATCTCACAGAGTTACAGCTTTCCCCTCAAGAAGACACTCGCTATGACTGTTATTGTGGAATTTGAAAAGTGATATTTGGAAACCCATAGAGGGCTATGGTGAAAAAGGAAATATCTTCCGTTAAAAGCTGGAAAGAAGCTTTCTGAGAAACTGCTTGTGTTCTGTTAATTCATCTCACAGAGTTACAGATTTCCCCTCAAGAAGACACTCGCTATGACTGTTATTGTGGAATTTGAAAAGTGATATTTGGAAACCCATAGAAGGCTATGGTGAAAAAGGAAATATCTTCCTTTAAAAGCTGGAAAGAAGCTTTCTGAGAAACTGCTTTGTGTTCTTTTAATTCATCTCACGTAGTTACAGCTTTACCCTCAAGAAGCCTTTCGCTAAGACTGTTCTTGTGGAATTTGCAAAGCGATATTTGGAAGCCCATAGAGGGCTATGGTGAAAAACGAAATATCTTCCGTTAAATACTGTAAAGAAGCTTTCTGTGAAACTCCTTCGTGTTCTGTTAATTCATCTCACAGAGTTACATCTTTCCCTTGAAGAAACCTTTCGCTAAGGCTGTTCTTGCTGTATTGGCAAAGTGATATTTGGAAGTCCTTAGAGGGCTACGGTGAAAAAGGAAGAATCTTTAGTTAAAAACTGGAAAGAAGCTATCTGAGAAACTGCTTTGTGTTCTGTTAATTCATCCCAGAAAGTTACAGCTTTCCCTTCAAGAAGCCATTCGCTAAGGTTATTGTTGTTGTATTGGCAAAGTGATATTTCGAAACACATAGGGGGCTATGGAGGAAAAGGAAATATCTACCGTTAGTATCTGAAGAGAAGCTTTCTGAGACACTGCTTTGTGTTCTGTTAATTCATCTCACGGAATTACAGCTTTCCCCTCAAGAAGCCTTTCGCTAAGACTGTTCTTGTGTAATTTGCAAAGTGATATTTGAAAGCCCATAGATGACTACGGTGAAAAAGGAAATATCTTCCATTAAAAACTGGAAAGAAGCTTTCTGGGAAACTGCTTTGTGTTCTGTTAATTCCTCTCACAGAGGTACGGCTTTCCTCTTAAGAAGCCTTTCGTAAGACTGATCTTGTGGAATTGGCAAAGTGATATTTGGAAGCCCATGGAGGGCTATGGTGAAAAAGAAGATATCTTCCATTAAAACTGGAAAGAAGCTTTTTCAGAAACTGCTTTGTGTTCTGTAAATTCATCTCTCAGAGTTACATCTTTCCTTTCAGGAAGACTTTCTCTAAGGCTGTTCTTGGGGAATTGGCAAAGTGATATTTGGAAGCCCATAGAGGTCTATGGTGAAAAGGGAAACATCTTCAGTTTAAAACTGGAAAGAAACTTTCTAAGAAACTGCACTCTGTTCTGTTAATTCATCTCACAGAGTTACAGCTTTCCCTTGAAGAAGCCTTTCGCTAAGCCTGTTCTTCTTGTATTGGCAAAGTGATTTTGGGAAGCCCTTAGAGGGCTATGGTGGAAATGGAAATATCTACCGTTAAAAACTGGAAAGAAGCTTTCTGAGAAACTGCTTTGTGTTCTGTTAATCCATCTCAGAGAGTTACAGCTTTCCCTTCAAGAAGTATTTCGCTAAGACTGTTCTTCTGGAATCTGGAAAGTGATATTTGGAAGTCCTTGGTGGGCTATTTTGAAAAAAGAAATGTCTTCCTTGAAAAACTGGAAAGAAGCTTTCTGAGAAACTACTTTGTGTTCTGCTAATTCATCTCACAGAGTTACATCTTTCCTTGCAAAAGCCTTTCGCTAAGGCTGTTCTTGTGGAATTTGCAAAGTGATATTTGGAAGCCCATAGAGGGCTATTTTGAAAAAGAAAATATCTTCCGTTAAAAACTGGAAAGAAGCTTTCTGAGATACTGCGTTGTGTTCTGTTATTTCATCTCACAGAGTTACAGCTTTCCCCTCAATAATCCTTTCGCTAAGACTGCTCTTGTGGAATTTGAAAAGTGATATTTGGAAACCCATAAAGGGCTATGGTGAAAAGGGAAATATCTTCCGTTAAAAACTGGAAAGAAGCTTTCTGAGAAACAGCTTTGTGTTCCGTTAATTCATCTCACCGAGTTACATCTTTCCCATGAAGAAGCCTTTCGCTAAGGCTGTTCTTGTGGAATTTGGAAAGTGATATTTGGGAGCCCATAGAGGACTACGGCGAAAAAGGAAATATCTTCCGTTAAAAACTGAAAAGAAGCTTTCTGATAAACTGCTTTGTGTTCTGTCAATTCATCTCACAGAGTTCCAGCTTTCCCCTCAAAAAGCCTTACGCTAAGACTATTCTTTTGGAATTTGCAAAGTGATATTTGGAAGACCATAGAGGGCTATGGTGAAAAAGGAAATATCTTCCGTTAAAAACTGGAAAGAAGCTTTCACGGAAACTTTTTGTGTTCTGTTAATTCATCTCACAGAGATACAGCTTTCCCCTCAAGAAGCCTTTCGCTAACACTGTTCTTGTGGAATTTGCAAAGTGATATTTGGAAGCCCATAGAGGGCTATGGTGAAAAAGGAAACATCTACCGTTAAAAATTGGAAAGAAGCTATCTGAGAAACTGCTTTGAGTTCTGTTAATTCATCTCAAAGAGTTACATCTTTCCCTTGAAAAAGCCCTTCGCTTAGGCTGTTCTTGTTGTATTGGCAAAGTGATATTTGGAAGACCATAGAGGGCTCTGGTGAAAATGGAAATGTCTTCCGTTAAAAACTGGAAAGTAGCTTTCTAGGAAACTGCTTTGTGTTCTGTTAGGTCATCTCACAGAGTTACAGCTTTCCCCTTAAGAAGCCTTTCGCTAAGACTGTTCTTGTGGAATTTGCAAAGTGATATTTGGAAGCCCATAGAGGGCTATTGTGAAAAACGAAATATCTTCCATTAAAAACTGGATAGAAGCTTTCTGAGAAACTGCTTTGTGTTCTGTTAATTCATCTGACAGAGGTACAGCTTTCCCTTCCAGAAGCCTTTCTCTAAGGCTGTTCTTTTGGAATTGGCAAAGTGATATTTGGAAGCCCATAGTGGGCTATGGTGAAAAAGGAAATATCTTCCGTTAAAAACTGTAAAGAAGCTTTCTGTGAAACTCCTTCGTGTTCTGTTAATTCATCTCACAGAGTTACATCTTTCCCTTGAAGAAGCCTTTCGCTAAGGCTGTTCTTGCTGTATTGGCAAAGTGATATTTGGAAGTCCTTAGAGGGCTACGGTGAAAAAGGAAGAATCTTTAGTTAAAAACTGGAAAGAAGCTTTCTGAGAAACTGCTTTGTGTTCTGTTAATTCATCCCAGAAAGTTACAGCTTTCCCTTCAAGAAGCCATTCGCTAAGGATATTGTTGTTGTATTGGCAAAGTGATATTTCGAAACACATATGGGGCTATGGAGAAAAAGGAAATATCTACCGTTAGTATCTGAAGAGAAGCTTTCTGAGACACTGCTTTGTGTTCTGTTAATTCATCTCACGGAATTACAGCTTTCCCCTCAAGAAGCCTTTCGCTAAGACTGTTCTTGTGTAATTTGCAAAGTGATATTTGAAAGCCCATAGATGACTACGGTGAAAAAAGAAATATCTTCCATTAAAAACTGGGAAGAAGCTTTCTGGGAAACTGCTTTGTGTTCTGTTAATTCATCGCACAGAGGTACGGCTTTCCTCTTAAGAAGCCTTTCGCTAAGACTGATCTTGTGGAATTGGCAAAGTGATATTTGGAAGCCCATGGAGGGCTATGGTGAAAAAGAAAATATCTTCCATTAAAAACTGGAAAGAAGCTTTTTGAGAAACTGCTTTGTGTTCTGTAAGTTCATCTCTCAGAGTTACATCTTTCCTTTCAGGAAGACTTTCTCTAAGGCTGTTCTTGTGGAATTGGCAAAGTGATATTTGGAAGCCCATAGAGGTCTATGGTGAAAAAGGAAATATCTTCCGTTAAAAAATGGAAAGAAGCTTTTGAGAAACTGCTTTGTGTTCTGTTAATTCTTCTCACAGAGTTACAGCTTTCCCTTGAAGAAGCCTTTCGCTAAGCCTGTTCTTCTTGTATTGGCAAAGTGATTTTTGGAAGCCCTTAGAGGGCTATGGTGAAAATGGAAATATCTACCGTTAAAAAACTGGAAAGAAGCTTTCTGAGAAACTGCTTTGTGTTCTGTTAATCCATCTCAGAGAGTTACAGCTTTCCCTTCAAGAAGTATTTCGCTAAGACTGTTCTTCTGGAATCTGGAAAGTGATATTTGGAAGTCCTTGGTGGGCTATTTTGAAAAAAGAAATGTCTTCCTTGAAAAACTGGAAAGAAGCTTTCTGAGAAACTACTTTGTGTTCTGCTAATTCATCTCACAGAGTTACATCTTTCCTTGCAAAAGCCTTTCACTAAGGCTGTTCTTGTGGAATTTGCAAAGTGATATTTGGAAGCCCATAGAGGGCTATTTTGAAAAAGAAAATATCTTCCGTTAAAAACTGGAAAGAAGCTTTCTGAGAAACTGCGTTGTGTTCTGTTATTTCATCTCACAGAGTTACAGCTTTCCCCTCAATAATCCTTTCGCTAAGACTGCTCTTGTGGAATTTGAAAAGTGATATTTGGAAACCCATAAAGGGCTATGGTGAAAAAGGAAATATCTTCCGTTAAAAACTGGAAAGAAGCTTTCTGAGAAACAGCTTTGTGTTCCGTTAATTCATCTCACCGAGTTACAGCTTTCCCATGAAGAAGCCTTTCTCTAAGGCTATTCTTGTGGAATTTGGAAAGTGATATTTGGGAGCCCATAGAGGGCTACGGCGAAAAAGGAAATATCTTCCGTTAAAAACTGAAAAGAACCTTTCTGAAAAACTGCTTTGTGTTCTGTCAATTCATCTCACAGAGTTCCAGCTTTCCCCTCAAAAAGCCTTACGCTAAGACTATTCTTTTGGAATTTGCAAAGTGATATTTGGAAGACCATTGAGGGCTATGGTGAAAAAGGAAATATATTCCGTTAAAAACTGGAAAGAAGCTTTCACGGAAACTGTTTGTGTTCTGTTAATTCATCTCACAGAGATACAGCTTTCCCCTCAAGAAGCCTTTCGCTAAGACTGTTCTTGTGGAATTTGTAAAGTGATATTTGGAAGCCCATAGAGCGTTATGGTGAAAAAGAAATATCTTCAGTTAAAAACTGGAAAGAAGCTTTCTGAGAAACTGCTTTGTGTTCTGTAACTTCATCTCAAAGAGTTACAGTTTTCCTCTCAAGAATCCTTTTGCTAAGAGTGCTCATGTGGAATTTGCAAAGTGATATTTGGAAGGCCACAGAGCGCTATGGTGAAAAAGGAAATATCTTCCGTTAAAAACTGGAAAGAAGCTTTCTGAGAAAGTGCTTTGTGTTCTGTTATTTCATCTCACAGAGTTTTAGCTTTTCCTTCAAGATCCCTTTCGCTAAAGCTGTTCTTGTGGAATTTCGAAAGTGATATTTGGAAGCCCATAGAGGGCAATTGTGAAAAAGGAAATATCTTCAGTTAAAAACTGGAAAGAAGCTTTCTGAGAAACTACTTTGTGTTCTGTTAATTCATCTCACAGAGCTACAGCTTTCCCCTCAAGAAGCCTTTCGCTAAAACTATTCTTGTGGATTTTGCAAAGCGATATCGGGAAAACCATAGAGGGCTATGTTGAAAAAGGAAATATCTTCCGTTAAAAAATGTAAAGAAGCTTTCAGAGAAACTGCTTCATGGTCTGCTAATTCATCTCACAGAGTTACATCTTTCCCTTGAAGAAGCCTTTCTCTAAGGCTGTTCTTGTTGTATTGGCAAAGTGATATTTGGAAGCCCATAGTGGGCTATGGTGAAAAAAGAAATATCTCCCGTGAAAAACTGGAAAGAAGGATTCTGAGAAACTCCTCTGTGTTCTGCTAATTCATATCACAGAGTTACAGCTTTCCCTTCAAAAAGCCTTTCGCTAAGGCTGGTCTTGTGGAATTTGCAAAGTGATATTTGGAAGCCCATAGAGGACTATGGTGAAAAAGGAAATATCTTCCATTAAAAACTGGAAAGAAGCTTTCTGACAAACTGCTTCGTGTTCTGTTAATTCATCTCACAGAGTTACAGTTTTCCCTTCAAAATCCTTTCGCTGAGACTGTTCTTGTGGAATTTGCAAAGTGATATTTGGAAGCCCATAGAAGGCTATGATGAAAAAGGAAATATTTTCCGTTAAAAATTGGAAAGAAGCTGTCATAGAAACTGTTTTGTGTTCTCCTAATTCATCTCACAGAGTTACAGCTTTACCCTCAAGAAGCCTTTCGCTAAGACTGTTCTTGTGGAATCTGCAAAGTGATATTTGGAAGCCCATGGATATCTATTGTGAAAAAGGAAATATCTTCCGTTAAAAATTGGAAAGAAGCTTTCTGAGAAACTGCTTTGCGTTCTGTTAATTCATCTCACAGAGTTACAGCTTTCCCCTCAAGAGTCCTTTCGCTAAGAGTGCTTTTGTGGAATTTGCAAAGTGATATTTGAAAGTCCATAGAAGGCTACAGTGAAAAAGGAAATCTCTTCCATTAAACACTGGAAAGAAGCATTCTGAGAAACTGTTTGTGTTCTGTTAATTCATCTCAGAGAGTTACAGCTTTCCCTTCAACAAGCCTTTCGCTAAGACTGTTCTTGTGGAATTTGCAAACTGATATTTGGAAGCCCATAGAGGGCTATGGTGGAAAAGGAAATATCTTCAGTTAAAAACTGGAAAGTATGCTTTCTGTGAAACTGCCTTGTGTTCTGTTAATTCATCTCAGAGAGTTACAGCTTTCCCCTCAAGAAGCCTTTCGCTAAGACTGTTCTTGTGGAATTTGGAAGTGATATTTGGAAGTCCATAGAGGGCTATTATAAAAAACGAAATATCTTCTTTTAAAACTGGAAAGAATCTTTCTGAGAAACCGATTTGTGTTCTGCTAATTCATCTCACAGAGTTACAGCTTTCACTTCAAGAAGCCTTTCTCTATGGAAATATCTTCAGTTAAAAACTGGAAAGATGCTTTCTGTGAAACTGCCTTGTGTTCTGTAAATTCATCTCACAGACATACAGCTTTTACCTTAGGAGTCATTTCGCTAAGACTGTTCTTGTGGAATTTGCAAAGTGATATTTGAAAGCCCATAGAGCGCTATAGTGAAAAAGGGAATATCTTCAGTTAAAAACTGGAAAGAAGCTTTCTGAGAAAGGGCTTTGTGTTCTGTTAATTCTTCTCACAGAGTTGCAGCTTTCCCTTCAAGAAGCCTTTCGCTAAGGCTGTTCTTGTGGAATTTGGAAAGTGATATTTGGAAGCCCATAGAGGGCAATTTTGAAAAAAGTAATATCTTCCATGATAAACTGGAAAGAAGCTTTATGAGAAACTGCTTTGTGTTCCTCTAATTCATCTCACAGAGTTACACCTTTCCCCTCCAGAATCCTTTCGCTAAGACTGTTCTTGTGGAATTTGGAATGTGATATTTGAAAGCCCATAGAGGGATATTTTGAAAAAGGAAATATCTTCCTTTAGAAACTGGAAAGAAGCTTTCTGAGAAACTGCTTTGTGTTCTGTTAATTCATCCCACAGAGTTACATCTTTCCCTTGAAGAAGCCTTTCACAAAGGCTGTTCTTGTTGTATTGGCAAAGTGATATTTGGAAGCCCATAGAGGGCTATGTTGAAAAAGGCAGTATCTTCCGTTAAAAACTGGAAAGAAGCTTTCTGAGAAACTGCTTTGTGTTCTGTTAATTTATATCTCAGAGTTACAGCTTTCCCCTCAAGAGTCCTTTCGCTAAAACCGTTCTTGTGGAATTTGCAATGTGATATTTGTAAGCCTATAGAGCGCTATGGTGAAAAAGTAAATATCTTCAGTTAAACCTGGAAAGAAGCTTTCTGAGAAACTGCTTTGTGTTCTGTTAATTCATCTCAGAGAGTTACAGCTTTCCCTTTAAGAAGCCTTTCGCTAAGGCTGTTCTTGTGGAATTTGGAAAGTGATATTTGGAAGCCCATAGAGGGCTATGGTGAAAATGGAAATACCTTCAGTTAAAAACTGGAAAGAAATTTTCTGAGAAACTGCTTGGTGTTCTGCTAATTCACCTCAGAGAGTTACAGCTTTCCCTTCAAGAAGGCTTTCGCTAACGCTGTTCTTGTGGAATTTGGAAGGTGATATTTAGAAGCCCATAGAGGGATATTTTGAAAAAGGTAGTATTTTCCTTTAAAAACTGGAAAGAATCTTTCTGACAAACTGCTTTGTGTTCGGCTAATTCATCGCACAGTGTTACAGCTTTCCCCTCAGGAAGCGTTTCGCAAAGACTGTTCTTGTGGAAATTGCAAAGTGATATTTGGAAGCGCATAGAGGGCTATGGTGAAAAAGGAAATATCTTCAGTTAAAAACTGGAAGGAAGCTTTCTGAGAAACTGCTTTGTGTTCTCTTAATTCATCTCACAGAGTTACAGCTTTCCTCTCAAGAAGCCTTTCGCTAAGACTGTTCTTGTGGGATTTGCAAAATGATATTTGGAAGCCCATAGAGGGCTATGGTGAAAAAGAAATATCTTCAGTTGAAAACTAGAAAGAAGCTTTCTGAGAAACTGCGTAGTGTTCTGTTAATTCATCTCCCAGAGTTACAGCTTTCCCCTCAAGAAGCCTTTCGCTAGGACTGCTCTTGTGGAATTTGCAAAGTGATATTTGGAAGCCCATAGATGGCTATGGTGAAAAAGGAAGTATCTTCAGTTACAAACTGGAAAGAAGCTTTCTGAGAAACTGCTTTGTGTTATGTTAATTCATCTCACAGAGCTACAGCTTTCCCCTCAAGAAGCCTTTCGCTAAGGCTGTTTTTGTGGAATTTTCAACATGATATTTGGAAGCCCATAGAAGGCTATCGTTAAAAAGTTAATATCTTCAGTTAAAAACTGGAAAGAAGCTTTCTGAGAAACTGCTTTGTTTCCTGTTAATTCTTCTCACAGAGTTACAGCTTTCCCCTCAAGAAGCCTTTCGCAAAGGCTGTTCTTGTGCAATGTGCAAAGTGATATTTGAGAGCCCATAGAGGGCTATGGTGAAAAAGGAAATATCTTCAGTTGAAAACTAGAAACAAGCGTTCTGAGAAACTGCTTTGTGTTCTGTTAATTCATTTCACAGAATTACAGTTTTTCCCTCAAGAAGCCTTTCGCTAAGACTGTTCTTGTGGAATTTCCAAAGTGATATTTGGAAGCCAATAGAGGGCTATGGTAAAAAAGGAAATATCCTAAGATAAAAACTGAAAAGAAGCTTTCTGAGAAACTGCTTTGTCTTCTGTTAATTCATCTTACCGAGTTACAGCTTTCCCCTCAAGAAGCCTTTCGCTAAGACTGTTCTTGTGGAATTGGAAAAGTGATATTTGAAAGCCCAAAGAGAGCTATGGTGAAAAAGGAAATATCTTCAGTCAAAAAGTGGAAAGAAGCTTGCTGAGAAACTGCTTTGTGTTCTGTTAATTCATCACACAGAATTACAGCTTTCTACTCAAGCAGCGTTTCGCTAAGGCTGTTCTTGTGGAATTTGCAAAGGGATATTTGGAAGCCCATAGAGGGCTACGGTGAAAAAGTAAATATCTTCGGTTTAAAACTGGAAAGAAGCTTTCTGAGAAACTGCTGTGTCTTCTGTTAATTCATCTTACCGAGATACAGCTTTCCCCTCAGTAAGCCTTTCGTTAAGACAGTTCTTGTGCAGTTTGCGAAGTATTATTTGGAAGCCCAAAGAGGGCTATGGTGAAAAAAGAAATATCTTCAGTTAAAAACTGGAAAAAAGCTTTCTGAGAAATTGCTTTGTGTTCTGTTAATTCATCTCACAGATTTACACCTTTGTCCTCAAGAAGACTTTCGCTACGGCTGTTCTTGTGGAATTTTCAAAGCGGTATTTGGAAGCCCATAGAGGGTTATGGTGAAAAAGGAAATATCCTAAGATAAAACTGAAAAGAAGCTTTCTGAGAAACGGCTTTGTGTTCTTTTAATTCATCTCACAGAGTTACGGCTTTCCCCTCCAGAAGCCTTTCACTACGACAGTTCTTGTGGAATTTGCAAAGTGATATTTGGAAGCCCTAGAGGGCTATGGTGAAAAAAGTAAATATCTTCAGATAAGAACTGGAAAGAAACTTTCTGAGATACTGCTTTGTGTTCTGTTAATTCATCTCAAAGAGTTAACGCTTTTCTCTCAAGAAGCCTTTCGCTAAGACTATTCTTGTGGAATGTGCAAAGTGATATTCGGAAGCCCATAGAGGGCTGTGGTGAAAAAAAAAATATCCTAGTATAAAAACTGGAAAGAAACTTTCTAAGAAACTTCTCTGTGTTCTGTTAATTCATCTCACAGTGTTACAGCTTTCCCCTCAAGAAGCCTTTCGCTAAGACTGTTCTTGTTTAAGTTCAAAAGTGGTATTTGGAACCCCTTGAGGGCTACGGTGAAAAAGGAAATATCTTCAGTTAAAAACTGGACATTTGCTGAGGAGTGCTTTACTTCCAATTACGTGGTCAATTTTGGCGTAAGTACGATATGGTGCTGAGAAGAATGTATATTCTGTTGATTAGGGGTGGAGAGTTCTATAGATGTCTATTAGGTCTGCTTGCTGCAGAGATGAGTTCAATTCCTGGATATCCTTGTTAACTTTCTGTCTCATTGATCTGTCTAATGTTGACAGTGGAGTGTTGAAGTCTCCCATTATTATTGTATGGGAGTCTAAGTCTCTTTGTAAGTCTCTAAGGACTTGCTTTATGAATCTGGGTGCTCCTGTGTTGGGTGCATATATATTTAGGATAGTTAACTCTTCCTGTTGAATTGATCCCTTTACCATTATGTAATGGCCTTCTTTGTCTCTTTTGATCTTTGATGGTTTAAAGTCTGTTTTATCAGAGACTAGTATTGCAACCCCCGCTTTTTTTTGTTCTCCATTTGCTTGGTAAATCTTCCTCGATCCCTTTATTTTGAGCCTATGTATGTCTCTGCGTGTGAGATGTGTCTCCTAAATACAGCAGACTGATGGGTCTTGACTCTTTATCCAGTTTGCCAGTCTGTGTCTTTTAATTGGAGCATTTAGTCCATTTACATTTAAGGTTAAGATTGTTATGTGTGAACTTGATCCTGCCATTATGATATTAACTGGTTATTTTGCTCGTTAGTTGATGCAGTTTCTTCCTAGCCTTGATGGTCTTTACATTTTAGCATGTTTTTGCAATGGCTGGTACCGGTTGTTCCTTTCCATGTTTAGTGCTTCCTTCAGGGTCTCTTGTAAGGCAGGCCTGGTGGTGACAAAATCTCTAAGCATTTGCTTATCTGTAAAGGATTTTATTTCTCCTTCACTTATGAAACTTAGTTTGGCTGGATATAAAATTCTGGGTTTAAAATTCTTTTCTTTAAGAATGTTGAATATTGGCCCCCACTCTCTTCTGGCTTGAAGAGTTTCTGCCGAGAGATCTGCTGTTAGTCTGATGGGCTTCCCTTTGTGGGTAACCCGACCTTTCTCTCTGGCTGCCCTTAAGATTTTTTCCTTCATTTCAACTTTGTTGAATCTGGCAATTATGTGTCTTGGAGTTGCTCTTCTCGAGGAGTATCTTTGTGGCGTTCTCTGTATTTCCTGGATTTGAATGTTGGCCTGCCCTACTAGGTTGGGGAAGTTCTCCTGGATGATATCCTGAAGAGTGTTTTCCAACTTGGTTCCATTTTCCCCCTCACTTTCAAGCACCCCAATCAGACGTAGATTTGGTCTTTTTACATAATCCCATACTTCTTGCAGGCTTTGTTCATTTCTTCTTCTTCTTTTTTCTTTTGGTTTCTCTTCTCGCTTCATTTCATTCATTTGATCCTCCATCGCTGACATTCTTTCTTCCAGTTGATCGAGTCGGTTACTGAAGCTTGTGCATTTGTCACGTATTTCTCGTGTCATGAGAAATAGGAACACTTTTACACTGTTGGTGGGATTGTAAACTAGTTCAACCATTATGGAAAACAGTATGGCGATTCCTCAAGGACCTAGAACTAGATGTACCATATGACCCAGCCATCCCATTACTGGGTATATACCCAAAGGATTATAAATTATGCTGCTATAAAGACACATGCACACGTATGTTTATTGCAGCACTATTCACAATAGCAAAGACTTGGAATCAACCCAAATGTCCATCAGTGACAGATTGGATTAAGAAAATGTGGCACATATACACGATGGAACACTATGCAGCCATAAAAAAGGATGAGTTTGTGTCCTTTGTAGGGACATGGATGCAGCTGGAAACCATCATTCCTAGCAGACTATCACAAGAACAGAAAACCAAACACCGCATGTTCTCACTCATAGGTGGGAACTGAACAATGAGATGACTTGGACTCAGGAAGGGGAACATCACACACCGGGGCCTATCATGGGGAGGGGGGAGGGGGGAGGGATTGCATTGGGAGTTATACCTGATGTAAATGACAAGTTGTTGTGTGCAGCACACCAACATGGCACAAGTATACATATGTAACAAACCTGCACGTTATGCACATGTACCCTACAACTTAAAGTATAATAATAATAAAAAAATCAAAAAAAATAAAGGAAAAGAAATCAGAGTAAAGGTCATCAGCAGCACCAGGGGCTAATCAAAATCATGTGCCACCTAATAGGATGCAACAAGGTCACAGTATCACCTCTGAAAGACCTGCCAAAGGTGCATATCCTGAATCTAACCACAAGGACACATGAGACAAACTCGAATTGAGAGACACGCCACAACAAACTGGCCTGTAATCTTTAATAGTGCCAATGTCATGAATGTCAAGGAAAGACTGAGCAACTATTTCAGATTGGAAAGTGGAGAGATATGAAAAATTGAATAGCATGTGTAATTTGGGACTGAATCCTTTTGCTATAAAGGGCATATTGCCATTAAGGAGTATAGCTAAAAACATGAATCAGGTCTGAAGATAAGTGAGCAGTAATGTGTCCAAGTTGATTTCCAGAGTTTGATGGTTTTATTTCGTATATGTGGGAGAATGCTCTTGTTCACAGGAAATACACACTAATGTAGTTGGGGATGATGGGGCATTAGGTTAGCAACTGAATTTTTAAACTGTTTAGTGAGAAAAGTTTTTGTCCTATTCTGTAAACATGTCTGTTGTTTATGATTATTTTAAAAGAAAAAATGATAATAACAGAGAGAGGAAAAGATGATAAATAAACACAAGCATCTAATTTAGCTCAGTCTTAAAATCCACTAAAATGAGAATTAACATAATTAAAAAAAAACTGGAAAGAAGGTTTCTGAGAAACTGCTTTGTGTTCTGTTAATTCATCTCACAGAGTTACAGCATTCCCCTCAAGAAGACTTTCGCTAAGACTGTTCTTTTGGAATTTGCAAAGTGATATTTGGAAGCCCATAGAGGGTTATGGTGAAAAAGGAAATATCCTAAAATAAAAACTGAAAAGAAGCTTTCTGAGAAACTGCTTTGTGTTCTGTTGATTCATCTCACTGAGTTACAACTATCCCCTCAAGAAACCTTTCGCTGAGACTGTTTTAGTTTAATTTAGAAAGTGATATTTGGAAGCCCATAGAGGGCTAAGGTGAAAAAGGAAATATATTCATTTAAAAACTGTAAAGAAGATTTCTGAGAAACTGCTTTGTGTTCTGGTACTTCATCTCACAGAGTTACAGCTTTACCCTCAAGAAGACTTTCGCTAAGACTGTTCTTGTGGAATTTGAAAAGTGATATTTGGAAGCCCATAGAGGGCTATGGTGCAAAAGGAAATATTCTAAGATAAAAACTGAAAAGAAGGTTTCTGAGAAACTGCTTTGTGTTCTGTTAATTCATCTCACAGAGTTACAGCTTTCCCCTCAAGAGGACTTTCGCTAAGACGGTTATTGTGGAATTTGAAAAGTGATATTTTGAACCATTAGTGCGCTATGGTGAAAAAGGAAATATCCTAAAATAAAAACTGTAAAGAATCTTTCTGAGAAACTGCTTTGTGTTCTGTTAATTCATCTCATAGAGTTAAAGCTTTCCCCTCAAGAAGCCGTTCAGTAAGACTGTTCTTGTGGAATTTGAAAAGTGACATTTGGAAGCCCATAGAGGGCTATGGTGAAAAAGAAAATATCTTCAGTTAAAAACTGGAAAGAAACTTTCTGAGAAACCGCTCTGTCTTCTGTTAATTCATCTCACAGAATTACAGGTTTCCCCTCAAGAAGCCTCCCGCCAAGACTGTTCTTGTGGAATTTGCAAAGAGATACTTGGAAGCCCAAAGAGGGCTATAGTGAAAAAGGAAATCTCTTCCGTTAAAAACTGAAAAGAAGCTTTCTGAGACTCGGCTTTGTGTTCTTTTAATTCATCTCAAGGAGTTACAACTTTCCCCTCAAGAAGCCTTTCGATAAGACTGTTTTGTGAAATTTGCAAAGTGATAATTGGAAGCCCATAGAGGGCTATGGTGAAAAAGGAAATATCCTAAGATAAAACCTGAAAAGAAGCTTTCTGAGGAACTGCTTTGTGTTCTGTTAATTCATCTCAGAGACTTACAGCTTTCCCCTCAAGAAGCCTTTCGATAAGATTGTTCTTGTAGAATTTAAAAAGTGTTATTTGGAAGCCCTTAGAGGGCTATATTGAAAAAAGAAATATCCTAAGATAGAAACTGAAAAGAAGCTTTTTGAGAAACTGCTTTGTGTTTTGTTAATTCATCTCAGAGAGTTACAGCTTTCCTGTAAGAAGCCTTTCGCTAAGACGGCTCTTGTGGAATTTGCACGGTGATATTTGGATGCCCACAGAGGGCTACGGTGAAAAAGAAAATATCTACAGATAAAAACTGGAAAGAAGCTTTCTGAGAAACTGCTTTGTGTTCTATTAATTCATCGGACAGAGTTACAGCTTTCCCCTCAAGAAGCCTTTCGCTAAAATTGTTCTTGTGGAATACGCAAAGTGATATTTGGAAGCCTATAGAGGGCTATGGTAAAAAGGAAATATGTTCAGTAAAAAACTTGAAAGAAGCTTTCTGAGAAACGGCTTTGTGTTCTGTTAATTCATCTCACAGAGTTACAGCTTTCCCCTCAAGAAGCCTTTCGCTAAGACTGTTCTTGTGGAATTTGCAAAGTGATATTTGGAAGCCCTTAAAGGGCTATGGTGAAAAAGTAAATATCTCCAGTTAAAAATAGGAAAGAAGCTCTCTGAGAAACTGCTTTGTGTTCTGTTACTTCATTTCCCAGAGTTACAGCTTTCCCCTCTAGTTGCCTTTCGCTAAGACTGTTCTTCTGGAATTTAAAAAGTGATATTTGGAAGCCCATAGAGGGCTACGGTGAAAAAGGAAATATCCTAAGA
Organism: Chlorocebus sabaeus; assembly: GCF_047675955.1. Taxonomy (NCBI): domain Eukaryota; kingdom Metazoa; phylum Chordata; class Mammalia; order Primates; family Cercopithecidae; genus Chlorocebus; species Chlorocebus sabaeus. Next base: position 37,905,086 of record NC_132909.1, read on the forward strand.
TGAAAACCGAAAAGAAGCTTTCTGAGAAACTGCTTTGTGTTCTGTTAATTCATCTCACAGAGTTACTGCTTTCCTCTCAAGAAACCTTTCGCTAAGACTGTTCTTGTGGATTTTGCAAAGAGATATTTGGAAGCCCATAGAGGGCTATAGTGAAAAGGGAAATCTCTTCCGTTAAAAACTGAAAAGAAGCTTTCTGAGAAACGGCTTTGTGTTCTGTTAATTCATCTCAAAGAGTTACAATTTCCCCTCAAGAAGCCTTTCACTAAGACTGTTTTGTGAAATTTGCAAAGTGATATTTGGAAGCCCATAGAGGGCTATGGTTGAAAAGGAAATATCCTAAGATAAAAACTGGAAAGAAGCTTTCTGAGGAACTGCTTTGTTTTGTGTTAGTTCATCTCACAGACTTACAGCTTTCCCCTCAAGAAGCCTTTCGCTAAGACTTTTCTTGTGGAATTGAAAAAGTGATACTTGGAAGCCCAATGAAGGCTATGGTGAAAAAGGAAATATCTTCAGTTAAAAACTGGAAAGAAGCTTGCTACGAAACTGCTTTGTGTTCTGTTATTCATCTCACAGTGTTACAGCTTTCCCCTCAGGAAGCCTTTCGCTAAACCTGTTCTTTTGGAATTTCTAAAGTGATATTTGGAAGCCCACAGAGGGCTATGGTGAAAAAGGAAATATCTTCACATAAAAACTGGAAAGAAGCTTTCTGAGAAAGGGTTTTGTGATCTGTTAATTCGTCTCACACAGTTACCGCTTTCCCCTCAAGAAGCCTTTCCCTAAGCCTGTTCTTGTGAAATTTTCAAAGTGATGTTTGAAAGCCCATAGAGGGCTATGGTTAAAAAGGAAATCTCTTCCATTAAAAACTGGAAAGAAGCTTTCTGAGAAATGGCTTGGAGTTCTGTTAATTCATCTCAAAGGGTTACAGCTTTCCCCTCAAGAAGCCTTTCGCTAAGACTGTTCTTGTGGAATTTGCAAAGGGATCTTTGGAATCCCATAGAGGGCTACGGTGAAAAAGGAAATATCTTCAGTTAAAAACTGGAAAGAAGCATTCAGAGAAACTTCTTTGTGTTCTGTTTATTCACATCACAGACTTACAGCTTTCCTCTCAAGAAGCCGTTCGCTAAGACTGTTCTTGTGTAATTTTCAAAGTGATATTTGGAATCCCATATAGGGCTATGATGAAAAAGTAAATCTCTTCAGTTAAAAACTGGAAAGAAGCTTTCTGAGAAACTGCTTTGTGTTCTCTTAATTCATCTCACAGAGTTACAGCTTTCCCCTCAAGAAGCCTTTCGCTAAGACTGTTCTTGTAGAATTTGCAAAGTGACATTTGTAAGCCCATATAAGGCTATGGTGAAAAGGGAAATATCTTCAGTTAAAAATTGGAAAGAAGCTTTCTTAGAAACTGCTTTGTGTTATGTTAATTCATCTCACAGAGTTACAGCTTTCCCCTCCAGAAGCCTTTCGCTAAGACTGTTCTTGTGGAATTTGCAAAGTGATATTTGGAAGCCCATAGATGACTATGGTGAAAAAGGAAATATCTTCAGTTAAAAACTGGAAAGAAGCTTTCTGAGAAACTGCTTTGTGTTCTCTTAATTCATCTCACAGAGTTACAGCTTTCACCTCAAGAAGCGTTTCGCTAAGACTGTTCTTGTGGAATTTGCAAAGTGATATTTGGAAGCCCGATGTGGGCTATGGTGAAAAAAGAAATATCTTCAGTTAAAAACTGGAAAGAAGCTTTCTGAGAAACTGCTTTGTGTTCTCTTAATTCATCTCAAAGAGTTACATCTTTCCCATCAAGAAGACTTTCGTTAAGACTGTTCTTGTGGAATTTGCAAAGTGATATTTGGAAGCCCATAGAGGGCTATGGTTAAAAAGGAAATATCCTAAGATTAAAACTGAAAGGAAGCTTACAGAGAAACTGCTTTGTTTTTGTAAGTTCATCTTACAGAGTTACATTTTCCCCTGAAGAAGCCTTTTGCTAAAGCTCTTCTTCTGACATTTGCAAAGTGATATTTGGAAGCCCTTAGAGGGCCATAGTAAAAAAGAAAATATCTTCAGTTAAAAACTGGAAAGAAGCATTCTAGAAACTGCTTTGTGTTCTCTTAACTAATCTCACAGTGTTACAGCTTTCCCCTCAAGAAGCCTTTCGCTAAGACTGTTCTTGTGGAATTTGCAAAGTGATATTTGGAAGCCCTTAAAGGGCTATGGTGAAAAAGTAAATATCTTCAGTTAAAAATAGGAAAGAAGCTCTCTGAGAAACTGCTTTGTGTTCTGTTACTTCATTTCCCAGAGTTACAGCTTTCCCCTCTAGTAGCCTTTCGCTAAGACTGTTCTTCTGGAATTTAAAAAGTGATATTTGGAAGCCCATAGAGGGCTACGGTGAAAAAGGAAATATCCTAAGATGAAAACCGAAAAGAAGCTTTCTGAGAAACTGCTTTGTGTTCTGTTAATTCATCTCACAGAGTTACTGCTTTCCTCTCAAGAAACCTTTCGCTAAGACTGTTCTTGTGGATTTTGCAAAGAGATATTTGGAAGCCCATAGAGGGCTATAGTGAAAAAGGAAATCTCTTCCGTTAAAAACTGGAAAGAAGCTTTCTGAGAAACGGCTTTGTGTTCTGTTAATTCATCTCAAAGAGTTACAATTTCCCCTCAAGAAGCCTTTCGCTAAGACTGTTTTGTGAAATTTGCAAAGTGATATTTGGAAGCCCATAGAGGGCTATGGTTGAAAAGGAAATATCCTAAGATAAAAACTGGAAAGAACCTTTCTGAGGAACTGCTTTGTTTTCTGCTAGTTCTTCCCACAGACTTACAGCTTTCCCCTCAAGAAGCCTTTCGCTAAGACTTTTCTTGTGGAATTGAAAAAGTGATACTTGGAAGCCCAATGAAGGCTATGGTGAAAAAGGAAATATCTTCAGTTAAAAACTGGAAAGAAGCTTGCTACGAAACTGCTTTGTGTTCTGTTATTCATCTCACAGTGTTACAGCTTTCCCCTCAGGAAGCCTTTCGCTAAAGCTGTTCTTTTGGAATTTCTAAAGTGATATTTGGTAGCCCACAGAGGGCTATGGTGAAAAAGGAAATATCTTCACATAAAAACTGGAAAGAAGCTTTCTGAGAAAGGGTTTTGTGATCTGTTAATTCGTCTCACTCATTACCGCTTTCCCCTCAAGAAGCCTTTCCCTAAGCCTGTTCTTGTGAAATTTTCAAAGTGATGTTTGAAAGCCCATAGAGGGCTATGGTTAAAAAGGAAATCTCTTCCATTAAAAACTGGAAAGAAGCTTTCTGAGAAATGGCTTTGAGTTCTGTTAATTCATCTCAAAGGGTTACAGCTTTCCCCTCAAGAAGCCTTTCGCTAAGACTGTTCTTGTGGAATTTGCAAAGGGATCTTTGGAATCCCATAGAGGGCTACGGTGAAAAAGGAAACATCTTCAGTTAAAAACTGGAAAGAAGCTTTCAGAGAAACTTCTTTGTGTTCTGTTTATTCACATCACAGACTTACAGCTTTCCTCTCAAGAAGCCGTTCGCTAAGACTGTTCTTGTGTAATTTTCAAAGTGATATTTGGAATCCCATGTAGGGCTATGGTGAAAAAGGAAATCTCTTCCGTTAAAAACTGGAAAGAAGCTTTCTGAGAAACTGCTTTGTGTTCTGTTATTCATCTCACAGAGTTACAGCTTTCCCTTCCAGAAGCCTTTCGCTAAGACTGTTCTTGTGGAATTTGCAAAGTGATATTCGGAAGCCCCTAAAGGGCTATGGTGAAAAAGGAAATATCTTCACTTAAAAACTGGAAAGAAGCTTTCTGAGAAAGGACTTTGTGTTCTGTTAATTCATCTCACACAGTTACAGCTTTCCCCTCAAGAAGCCTTTCGCTAAGACTGTTCTTGTAGAATTTGCAAAGTGACATTTGTAAGCCCATATAAGGCTATGGTGAAAAGGGAAATATCTTCAGTTAAAAATTGGAAAGAAGCTTTCTTAGACACTGCTTTGTGTTCTGTTAATTCATCTCACAGAGTTACAGCTTTCCCCTCCAGAAGCCTTTCGCTAAGACTGTTCTTGTGGAATTTGCAAAGTGATATTGGAAGCCCATAGAGGGCTATGGTGAAAAAGGAAATATCTTCCGTTAAAAACTGTAAAGAAGCTTTCTGTGAAACTCCTTCGTGTTCTGTTAATTCATCTCACAGAGTTACATCTTTTCCTTGAAGAAGCCTTTCGCTAAGGCTGTTCTTGCTGTATTGGCAAAGTGATATTTGGAAGTCCTTAGAGGGCTACGGTGAAAAAGGAAGAATCTTTAGTTAAAAACTGGAAAGAAGCTTTCTGAGAAACTGCTTTGTGTTCTGTTAATTCATCCCAGAAAGTTACAGCTTTCCCTTCAAGAAGCCATTCGCTAAGGATATTGTTGTTGTATTGGCAAAGTGATATTTCGAAACACATAGGGGGCTATGGAGAAAAAGGAAATATCTACCGTTAGTATCTGAAGAGAAGCTTTCTGAGACACTGCTTTGTGTTCTGTTAATTCATCTCACGGAATTACAGCTTTCCCCTCAAGAAGCCTTTCGCTAAGACTGTTCTTGTGTAATTTGCAAAGTGATATTTGAAAGCCCATAGATGACTACGGTGAAAAAAGAAATATCTTCCATTAAAAACTGGGAAGAAGCTTTCTGGGAAACTGCTTTGTGTTCTGTTAATTCATCGCACAGAGGTACGGCTTTCCTCTTAAGAAGCCTTTCGCTAAGACTGATCTTGTGGAATTGGCAAAGTGATATTTGGAAGCCCATGGAGGGCTATGGTGAAAAAGAAAATATCTTCCATTAAAAACTGGAAAGAAGCTTTTTGAGAAACTGCTTTGTGTTCTGTAAGTTCATCTCTCAGAGTTACATCTTTCCTTTCAGGAAGACTTTCTCTAAGGCTGTTCTTGTGGAATTGGCAAAGTGATATTTGGAAGCCCATAGAGGTCTATGGTGAAAAAGGAAATATCTTCCGTTAAAAAATGGAAAGAAGCTTTTGAGAAACTGCTTTGTGTTCTGTTAATTCTTCTCACAGAGTTACAGCTTTCCCTTGAAGAAGCCTTTCGCTAAGCCTGTTCTTCTTGTATTGGCAAAGTGATTTTTGGAAGCCCTTAGAGGGCTATGGTGAAAATGGAAATATCTACCGTTAAAAACTGGAAAGAAGCTTTCTGAGAAACTGCTTTGTGTTCTGTTAATCCATCTCAGAGAGTTACAGCTTTCCCTTCAAGAAGTATTTCGCTAAGACTGTTCTTCTGGAATCTGGAAAGTGATATTTGGAAGTCCTTGGTGGGCTATTTTGAAAAAAGAAATGTCTTCCTTGAAAAACTGGAAAGAAGCTTTCTGAGAAACTACTTTGTGTTCTGCTAATTCATCTCACAGAGTTACATCTTTCCTTGCAAAAGCCTTTCACTAAGGCTGTTCTTGTGGAATTTGCAAAGTGATATTTGGAAGCCCATAGAGGGCTATTTTGAAAAAGAAAATATCTTCCGTTAAAAACTGGAAAGAAGCTTTCTGAGAAACTGCGTTGTGTTCTGTTATTTCATCTCACAGAGTTACAGCTTTCCCCTCAATAATCCTTTCGCTAAGACTGCTCTTGTGGAATTTGAAAAGTGATATTTGGAAACCCATAAAGGGCTATGGTGAAAAAGGAAATATCTTCCGTTAAAAACTGGAAAGAAGCTTTCTGAGAAACAGCTTTGTGTTCCGTTAATTCATCTCACCGAGTTACAGCTTTCCCATGAAGAAGCCTTTCTCTAAGGCTGTTCTTGTGGAATTTGGAAAGTGATATTTGGGAGCCCATAGAGGGCCACGGCGAAAAAGGAAATATCTTCCGTTAAAAACTGAAAAGAACCTTTCTGAAAAACTGCTTTGTGTTCTGTCAATTCATCTCACAGAGTTCCAGCTTTCCCCTCAAAAAGCCTTACGCTAAGACTATTCTTTTGGAATTTGCAAAGTGATATTTGGAAGACCATTGAGGGCTATGGTGAAAAAGGAAATATATTCCGTTAAAAACTGGAAAGAAGCTTTCACGGAAACTGTTTGTGTTCTGTTAATTCATCTCACAGAGATACAGCTTTCCCCTCAAGAAGCCTTTCGCTAAGACTGTTCTTGTGGAATTTGTAAAGTGATATTTGGAAGCCCATAGAGCGTTATGGTGAAAAAGAAATATCTTCAGTTAAAAACTGGAAAGAAGCTTTCTGAGAAACTGCTTTGTGTTCTGTAAATTCATCTCAAAGTTACAGTTTTCCTCTCAAGAATCCTTTTGCTAAGAGTGCTCATGTGGAATTTGCAAAGTGATATTTGGAAGGCCACAGAGCGCTATGGTGAAAAAGGAAATATCTTCCGTTAAAAACTGGAAAGAAGCTTTCTGAGAAAGTGCTTTGTGTTCTGTTATTTCATCTCACAGAGTTTTAGCTTTTCCTTCAAGATCCCTTTCGCTAAAGCTGTTCTTGTGGAATTTCGAAAGTGATATTTGGAAGCCCATAGAGGGCAATTGTGAAAAAGGAAATATCTTCAGTTAAAAACTGGAAAGAAGCTTTCTGAGAAACTACTTTGTGTTCTGTTAATTCATCTCACAGAGCTACAGCTTTCCCCTCAAGAAGCCTTTCGCTAAAACTATTCTTGTGGATTTTGCAAAGCGATATCGGGAAAACCATAGAGGGCTATGTTGAAAAAGGAAATATCTTCCGTTAAAAAATGTAAAGAAGCTTTCAGAGAAACTGCTTCATGGTCTGCTAATTCATCTCACAGAGTTACATCTTTCCCTTGAAGAAGCCTTTCTCTAAGGCTGTTCTTGTTGTATTGGCAAAGTGATATTTGGAAGCCCATAGTGGGCTATGGTGAAAAAAGAAATATCTCCCGTGAAAAACTGGAAAGAAGGATTCTGAGAAACTCCTCTGTGTTCTGCTAATTCATATCACAGAGTTACAGCTTTCCCTTCAAAAAGCCTTTCGCTAAGGCTGGTCTTGTGGAATTTGCAAAGTGATATTTGGAAGCCCATAGAGGACTATGGTGAAAAAGGAAATATCTTCCATTAAAAACTGGAAAGAAGCTTTCTGACAAACTGCTTCGTGTTCTGTTAATTCATCTCACAGAGTTACAGTTTTCCCTTCAAAATCCTTTCGCTGAGACTGTTCTTGTGGAATTTGCAAAGTGATATTTGGAAGCCCATAGAAGGCTATGATGAAAAAGGAAGTATTTTCCGTTAAAAATTGGAAAGAAGCTGTCATAGAAACTGTTTTGTGTTCTCCTAATTCATCTCACAGAGTTACAGCTTTACCCTCAAGAAGCCTTTCGCTAAGACTGTTCTTGTGGAATCTGCAAAGTGATATTTGGAAGCCCATGGATATCTATTGTGAAAAAGGAAATATCTTCCGTTAAAAATTGGAAAGAAGCTTTCTGAGAAACTGCTTTGCGTTCTGTTAATTCATCTCACAGAGTTACAGCTTTCCCCTCAAGAGTCCTTTCGCTAAGAGTGCTTTTGTGGAATTTGCAAAGTGATATTTGAAAGTCCATAGAAGGCTACAGTGAAAAAGGAAATCTCTTCCATTAAACACTGGAAAGAAGCATTCTGAGAAACTGTTTGTGTTCTGTTAATTCATCTCAGAGAGTTACAGCTTTCCCTTCAACAAGCCTTTCGCTAAGACTGTTCTTGTGGAATTTGCAAACTGATATTTGGAAGCCCATAGAGGGCTATGGTGGAAAAGGAAATATCTTCAGTTAAAAACTGGAAAGTATGCTTTCTGTGAAACTGCCTTGTGTTCTGTTAATTCATCTCAGAGAGTTACAGCTTTCCCCTCAAGAAGCCTTTCGCTAAGACTGTTCTTGTGGAATTTGGAAGTGATATTTGGAAGTCCATAGAGGGCTATTATAAAAAACGAAATATCTTCTTTTAAAACTGGAAAGAATCTTTCTGAGAAACCGATTTGTGTTCTGCTAATTCATCTCACAGAGTTACAGCTTTCACTTCAAGAAGCCTTTCTCTATGGAAATATCTTCAGTTAAAAACTGGAAAGATGCTTTCTGTGAAACTGCCTTGTGTTCTGTAAATTCATCTCACAGACATACAGCTTTTACCTTAGGAGTCATTTCGCTAAGACTGTTCTTGTGGAATTTGCAAAGTGATATTTGAAAGCCCATAGAGCGCTATAGTGAAAAAGGGAATATCTTCAGTTAAAAACTGGAAAGAAGCTTTCTGAGAAAGGGCTTTGTGTTCTGTTAATTCTTCTCACAGAGTTGCAGCTTTCCCTTCAAGAAGCCTTTCGCTAAGGCTGTTCTTGTGGAATTTGGAAAGTGATATTTGGAAGCCCATAGAGGGCAATTTTGAAAAAAGTAATATCTTCCATGATAAACTGGAAAGAAGCTTTATGAGAAACTGCTTTGTGTTCCTCTAATTCATCTCACAGAGTTACACCTTTCCCCTCCAGAATCCTTTCGCTAAGACTGTTCTTGTGGAATTTGGAATGTGATATTTGAAAGCCCATAGAGGGATATTTTGAAAAAGGAAATATCTTCCTTTAGAAACTGGAAAGAAGCTTTCTGAGAAACTGCTTTGTGTTCTGTTAATTCATCCCACAGAGTTACATCTTTCCCTTGAAGAAGCCTTTCACAAAGGCTGTTCTTGTTGTATTGGCAAAGTGATATTTGGAAGCCCATAGAGGGCTATGTTGAAAAAGGCAGTATCTTCCGTTAAAAACTGGAAAGAAGCTTTCTGAGAAACTGCTTTGTGTTCTGTTAATTTATATCTCAGAGTTACAGCTTTCCCCTCAAGAGTCCTTTCGCTAAAACCGTTCTTGTGGAATTTGCAATGTGATATTTGTAAGCCTATAGAGCGCTATGGTGAAAAAGTAAATATCTTCAGTTAAACCTGGAAAGAAGCTTTCTGAGAAACTGCTTTGTGTTCTGTTAATTCATCTCAGAGAGTTACAGCTTTCCCTTTAAGAAGCCTTTCGCTAAGGCTGTTCTTGTGGAATTTGGAAAGTGATATTTGGAAGCCCATAGAGGGCTATGGTGAAAATGGAAATACCTTCAGTTAAAAACTGGAAAGAAATTTTCTGAGAAACTGCTTGGTGTTCTGCTAATTCACCTCAGAGAGTTACAGCTTTCCCTTCAAGAAGGCTTTCGCTAACGCTGTTCTTGTGGAATTTGGAAGGTGATATTTAGAAGCCCATAGAGGGATATTTTGAAAAAGGTAGTATTTTCCTTTAAAAACTGGAAAGAATCTTTCTGACAAACTGCTTTGTGTTCGGCTAATTCATCGCACAGTGTTACAGCTTTCCCCTCAGGAAGCGTTTCGCAAAGACTGTTCTTGTGGAAATTGCAAAGTGATATTTGGAAGCGCATAGAGGGCTATGGTGAAAAAGGAAATATCTTCAGTTAAAAACTGGAAGGAAGCTTTCTGAGAAACTGCTTTGTGTTCTCTTAATTCATCTCACAGAGTTACAGCTTTCCTCTCAAGAAGCCTTTCGCTAAGACTGTTCTTGTGGGATTTGCAAAATGATATTTGGAAGCCCATAGAGGGCTATGGTGAAAAAGAAATATCTTCAGTTGAAAACTAGAAAGAAGCTTTCTGAGAAACTGCGTAGTGTTCTGTTAATTCATCTCCCAGAGTTACAGCTTTCCCCTCAAGAAGCCTTTCGCTAGGACTGCTCTTGTGGAATTTGCAAAGTGATATTTGGAAGCCCATAGATGGCTATGGTGAAAAAGGAAGTATCTTCAGTTACAAACTGGAAAGAAGCTTTCTGAGAAACTGCTTTGTGTTATGTTAATTCATCTCACAGAGCTACAGCTTTCCCCTCAAGAAGCCTTTCGCTAAGGCTGTTTTTGTGGAATTTTCAACATGATATTTGGAAGCCCATAGAAGGCTATCGTTAAAAAGTTAATATCTTCAGTTAAAAACTGGAAAGAAGCTTTCTGAGAAACTGCTTTGTTTCCTGTTAATTCTTCTCACAGAGTTACAGCTTTCCCCTCAAGAAGCCTTTCGCAAAGGCTGTTCTTGTGCAATGTGCAAAGTGATATTTGAGAGCCCATAGAGGGCTATGGTGAAAAAGGAAATATCTTCAGTTGAAAACTAGAAACAAGCGTTCTGAGAAACTGCTTTGTGTTCTGTTAATTCATTTCACAGAATTACAGTTTTTCCCTCAAGAAGCCTTTCGCTAAGACTGTTCTTGTGGAATTTCCAAAGTGATATTTGGAAGCCAATAGAGGGCTATGGTAAAAAAGGAAATATCCTAAGATAAAAACTGAAAAGAAGCTTTCTGAGAAACTGCTTTGTCTTCTGTTAATTCATCTTACCGAGTTACAGCTTTCCCCTCAAGAAGCCTTTCGCTAAGACTGTTCTTGTGGAATTGGAAAAGTGATATTTGAAAGCCCAAAGAGAGCTATGGTGAAAAAGGAAATATCTTCAGTCAAAAAGTGGAAAGAAGCTTGCTGAGAAACTGCTTTGTGTTCTGTTAATTCATCACACAGAATTACAGCTTTCTACTCAAGCAGCGTTTCGCTAAGGCTGTTCTTGTGGAATTTGCAAAGGGATATTTGGAAGCCCATAGAGGGCTACGGTGAAAAAGTAAATATCTTCGGTTTAAAACTGGAAAGAAGCTTTCTGAGAAACTGCTGTGTCTTCTGTTAATTCATCTTACCGAGATACAGCTTTCCCCTCAGTAAGCCTTTCGTTAAGACAGTTCTTGTGCAGTTTGCGAAGTATTATTTGGAAGCCCAAAGAGGGCTATGGTGAAAAAAGAAATATCTTCAGTTAAAAACTGGAAAAAAGCTTTCTGAGAAATTGCTTTGTGTTCTGTTAATTCATCTCACAGATTTACACCTTTGTCCTCAAGAAGACTTTCGCTACGGCTGTTCTTGTGGAATTTTCAAAGCGGTATTTGGAAGCCCATAGAGGGTTATGGTGAAAAAGGAAATATCCTAAGATAAAACTGAAAAGAAGCTTTCTGAGAAACGGCTTTGTGTTCTTTTAATTCATCTCACAGAGTTACGGCTTTCCCCTCCAGAAGCCTTTCACTACGACAGTTCTTGTGGAATTTGCAAAGTGATATTTGGAAGCCCTAGAGGGCTATGGTGAAAAAAGTAAATATCTTCAGATAAGAACTGGAAAGAAACTTTCTGAGATACTGCTTTGTGTTCTGTTAATTCATCTCAAAGAGTTAACGCTTTTCTCTCAAGAAGCCTTTCGCTAAGACTATTCTTGTGGAATGTGCAAAGTGATATTCGGAAGCCCATAGAGGGCTGTGGTGAAAAAAAAAATATCCTAGTATAAAAACTGGAAAGAAACTTTCTAAGAAACTTCTCTGTGTTCTGTTAATTCATCTCACAGTGTTACAGCTTTCCCCTCAAGAAGCCTTTCGCTAAGACTGTTCTTGTTTAAGTTCAAAAGTGGTATTTGGAACCCCTTGAGGGCTACGGTGAAAAAGGAAATATCTTCAGTTAAAAACTGGACATTTGCTGAGGAGTGCTTTACTTCCAATTACGTGGTCAATTTTGGCGTAAGTACGATATGGTGCTGAGAAGAATGTATATTCTGTTGATTAGGGGTGGAGAGTTCTATAGATGTCTATTAGGTCTGCTTGCTGCAGAGATGAGTTCAATTCCTGGATATCCTTGTTAACTTTCTGTCTCATTGATCTGTCTAATGTTGACAGTGGAGTGTTGAAGTCTCCCATTATTATTGTATGGGAGTCTAAGTCTCTTTGTAAGTCTCTAAGGACTTGCTTTATGAATCTGGGTGCTCCTGTGTTGGGTGCATATATATTTAGGATAGTTAACTCTTCCTGTTGAATTGATCCCTTTACCATTATGTAATGGCCTTCTTTGTCTCTTTTGATCTTTGATGGTTTAAAGTCTGTTTTATCAGAGACTAGTATTGCAACCCCCGCTTTTTTTTGTTCTCCATTTGCTTGGTAAATCTTCCTCGATCCCTTTATTTTGAGCCTATGTATGTCTCTGCGTGTGAGATGTGTCTCCTAAATACAGCAGACTGATGGGTCTTGACTCTTTATCCAGTTTGCCAGTCTGTGTCTTTTAATTGGAGCATTTAGTCCATTTACATTTAAGGTTAAGATTGTTATGTGTGAACTTGATCCTGCCATTATGATATTAACTGGTTATTTTGCTCGTTAGTTGATGCAGTTTCTTCCTAGCCTTGATGGTCTTTACATTTTAGCATGTTTTTGCAATGGCTGGTACCGGTTGTTCCTTTCCATGTTTAGTGCTTCCTTCAGGGTCTCTTGTAAGGCAGGCCTGGTGGTGACAAAATCTCTAAGCATTTGCTTATCTGTAAAGGATTTTATTTCTCCTTCACTTATGAAACTTAGTTTGGCTGGATATAAAATTCTGGGTTTAAAATTCTTTTCTTTAAGAATGTTGAATATTGGCCCCCACTCTCTTCTGGCTTGAAGAGTTTCTGCCGAGAGATCTGCTGTTAGTCTGATGGGCTTCCCTTTGTGGGTAACCCGACCTTTCTCTCTGGCTGCCCTTAAGATTTTTTCCTTCATTTCAACTTTGTTGAATCTGGCAATTATGTGTCTTGGAGTTGCTCTTCTCGAGGAGTATCTTTGTGGCGTTCTCTGTATTTCCTGGATTTGAATGTTGGCCTGCCCTACTAGGTTGGGGAAGTTCTCCTGGATGATATCCTGAAGAGTGTTTTCCAACTTGGTTCCATTTTCCCCCTCACTTTCAAGCACCCCAATCAGACGTAGATTTGGTCTTTTTACATAATCCCATACTTCTTGCAGGCTTTGTTCATTTCTTCTTCTTCTTTTTTCTTTTGGTTTCTCTTCTCGCTTCATTTCATTCATTTGATCCTCCATCGCTGACATTCTTTCTTCCAGTTGATCGAGTCGGTTACTGAAGCTTGTGCATTTGTCACGTATTTCTCGTGTCATGAGAAATAGGAACACTTTTACACTGTTGGTGGGATTGTAAACTAGTTCAACCATTATGGAAAACAGTATGGCGATTCCTCAAGGACCTAGAACTAGATGTACCATATGACCCAGCCATCCCATTACTGGGTATATACCCAAAGGATTATAAATTATGCTGCTATAAAGACACATGCACACGTATGTTTATTGCAGCACTATTCACAATAGCAAAGACTTGGAATCAACCCAAATGTCCATCAGTGACAGATTGGATTAAGAAAATGTGGCACATATACACGATGGAACACTATGCAGCCATAAAAAAGGATGAGTTTGTGTCCTTTGTAGGGACATGGATGCAGCTGGAAACCATCATTCCTAGCAGACTATCACAAGAACAGAAAACCAAACACCGCATGTTCTCACTCATAGGTGGGAACTGAACAATGAGATGACTTGGACTCAGGAAGGGGAACATCACACACCGGGGCCTATCATGGGGAGGGGGGAGGGGGGAGGGATTGCATTGGGAGTTATACCTGATGTAAATGACAAGTTGATGTGTGCAGCACACCAACATGGCACAAGTATACATATGTAACAAACCTGCACGTTATGCACATGTACCCTACAACTTAAAGTATAATAATAATAAAAAAATCAAAAAAAATAAAGGAAAAGAAATCAGAGTAAAGGTCATCAGCAGCACCAGGGGCTAATCAAAATCATGTGCCACCTAATAGGATGCAACAAGGTCACAGTATCACCTCTGAAAGACCTGCCAAAGGTGCATATCCTGAATCTAACCACAAGGACACATGAGACAAACTCGAATTGAGAGACACGCCACAACAAACTGGCCTGTAATCTTTAATAGTGCCAATGTCATGAATGTCAAGGAAAGACTGAGCAACTATTTCAGATTGGAAAGTGGAGAGATATGAAAAATTGAATAGCATGTGTAATTTGGGACTGAATCCTTTTGCTATAAAGGGCATATTGCCATTAAGGAGTATAGCTAAAAACATGAATCAGGTCTGAAGATAAGTGAGCAGTAATGTGTCCAAGTTGATTTCCAGAGTTTGATGGTTTTATTTCGTATATGTGGGAGAATGCTCTTGTTCACAGGAAATACACACTAATGTAGTTGGGGATGATGGGGCATTAGGTTAGCAACTGAATTTTTAAACTGTTTAGTGAGAAAAGTTTTTGTCCTATTCTGTAAACATGTCTGTTGTTTATGATTATTTTAAAAGAAAAAATGATAATAACAGAGAGAGGAAAAGATGATAAATAAACACAAGCATCTAATTTAGCTCAGTCTTAAAATCCACTAAAATGAGAATTAACATAATTAAAAAAAAACTGGAAAGAAGGTTTCTGAGAAACTGCTTTGTGTTCTGTTAATTCATCTCACAGAGTTACAGCATTCCCCTCAAGAAGACTTTCGCTAAGACTGTTCTTTTGGAATTTGCAAAGTGATATTTGGAAGCCCATAGAGGGTTATGGTGAAAAAGGAAATATCCTAAAATAAAAACTGAAAAGAAGCTTTCTGAGAAACTGCTTTGTGTTCTGTTGATTCATCTCACTGAGTTACAACTATCCCCTCAAGAAACCTTTCGCTGAGACTGTTTTAGTTTAATTTAGAAAGTGATATTTGGAAGCCCATAGAGGGCTAAGGTGAAAAAGGAAATATATTCATTTAAAAACTGTAAAGAAGATTTCTGAGAGACTGCTTTGTGTTCTGGTACTTCATCTCACAGAGTTACAGCTTTACCCTCAAGAAGACTTTCGCTAAGACTGTTCTTGTGGAATTTGAAAAGTGATATTTGGAAGCCCATAGAGGGCTATGGTGCAAAAGGAAATATTCTAAGATAAAAACTGAAAAGAAGGTTTCTGAGAAACTGCTTTGTGTTCTGTTAATTCATCTCACAGAGTTACAGCTTTCCCCTCAAGAGGACTTTCGCTAAGACGGTTATTGTGGAATTTGAAAAGTGATATTTTGAACCATTAGTGCGCTATGGTGAAAAAGGAAATATCCTAAAATAAAAACTGTAAAGAATCTTTCTGAGAAACTGCTTTGTGTTCTGTTAATTCATCTCATAGAGTTAAAGCTTTCCCCTCAAGAAGCCGTTCAGTAAGACTGTTCTTGTGGAATTTGAAAAGTGACATTTGGAAGCCCATAGAGGGCTATGGTGAAAAAGAAAATATCTTCAGTTAAAAACTGGAAAGAAACTTTCTGAGAAACCGCTCTGTCTTCTGTTAATTCATCTCACAGAATTACAGGTTTCCCCTCAAGAAGCCTCCCGCCAAGACTGTTCTTGTGGAATTTGCAAAGAGATACTTGGAAGCCCAAAGAGGGCTATAGTGAAAAAGGAAATCTCTTCCGTTAAAAACTGAAAAGAAGCTTTCTGAGACTCGGCTTTGTGTTCTTTTAATTCATCTCAAGGAGTTACAACTTTCCCCTCAAGAAGCCTTTCGATAAGACTGTTTTGTGAAATTTGCAAAGTGATAATTGGAAGCCCATAGAGGGCTATGGTGAAAAAGGAAATATCCTAAGATAAAACCTGAAAAGAAGCTTTCTGAGGAACTGCTTTGTGTTCTGTTAATTCATCTCAGAGACTTACAGCTTTCCCCTCAAGAAGCCTTTCGCTAAGATTGTTCTTGTAGAATTTAAAAAGTGTTATTTGGAAGCCCTTAGAGGGCTATATTGAAAAAAGAAATATCCTAAGATAGAAACTGAAAAGAAGCTTTTTGAGAAACTGCTTTGTGTTTTGTTAATTCATCTCAGAGTGTTACAGCTTTCCTGTAAGAAGCCTTTCGCTAAGACGGCTCTTGTGGAATTTGCACGGTGATATTTGGATGCCCACAGAGGGCTACGGTGAAAAAGAAAATATCTACAGATAAAAACTGGAAAGAAGCTTTCTGAGAAACTGCTTTGTGTTCTATTAATTCATCGGACAGAGTTACAGCTTTCCCCTCAAGAAGCCTTTCGCTAAAATTGTTCTTGTGGAATACGCAAAGTGATATTTGGAAGCCTATAGAGGGCTATGGTAAAAAGGAAATATGTTCAGTAAAAAACTTGAAAGAAGCTTTCTGAGAAACGGCTTTGTGTTCTGTTAATTCATCTCACAGAGTTACAGCTTTCCCCTCAAGAAGCCTTTCGCTAAGACTGTTCTTGTGGAATTTGCAAAGTGATATTTGGAAGCCCTTAAAGGGCTATGGTGAAAAAGTAAATATCTCCAGTTAAAAATAGGAAAGAAGCTCTCTGAGAAACTGCTTTGTGTTCTGTTACTTCATTTCCCAGAGTTACAGCTTTCCCCTCTAGTTGCCTTTCGCTAAGACTGTTCTTCTGGAATTTAAAAAGTGATATTTGGAAGCCCATAGAGGGCTACGGTGAAAAAGGAAATATCTTCAGTTAAAAACTGGAAAGAAGCTTGCTACGAAACTGCTTTGTGTTCTGTTATTCATCTCACAGTGTTACAGCTTTCCCCTCAGGAAGCCTTTCGCTAAACCTGTTCTTTTGGAATTTCTAAAGTGATATTTGGAAGCCCACAGAGGGCTATGGTGAAAAAGGAAATATCTTCACATAAAAACTGGAAAGAAGCTTTCTGAGAAAGGGTTTTGTGATCTGTTAATTCGTCTCACACAGTTACCGCTTTCCCCTCAAGAAGCCTTTCCCTAAGCCTGTTCTTGTGAAATTTTCAAAGTGATGTTTGAAAGCCCATAGAGGGCTATGGTTAAAAAGGAAATCTCTTCCATTAAAAACTGGAAAGAAGCTTTCTGAGAAATGGCTTGGAGTTCTGTTAATTCATCTCAAAGGGTTACAGCTTTCCCCTCAAGAAGCCTTTCGCTAAGACTGTTCTTGTGGAATTTGCAAAGGGATCTTTGGAATCCCATAGAGGGCTACGGTGAAAAAGGAAATATCTTCAGTTAAAAACTGGAAAGAAGCATTCAGAGAAACTTCTTTGTGTTCTGTTTATTCACATCACAGACTTACAGCTTTCCTCTCAAGAAGCCGTTCGCTAAGACTGTTCTTGTGTAATTTTCAAAGTGATATTTGGAATCCCATATAGGGCTATGATGAAAAAGTAAATCTCTTCAGTTAAAAACTGGAAAGAAGCTTTCTGAGAAACTGCTTTGTGTTCTCTTAATTCATCTCACAGAGTTACAGCTTTCCCCTCAAGAAGCCTTTCGCTAAGACTGTTCTTGTAGAATTTGCAAAGTGACATTTGTAAGCCCATATAAGGCTATGGTGAAAAGGGAAATATCTTCAGTTAAAAATTGGAAAGAAGCTTTCTTAGAAACTGCCTTGTGTTATGTTAATTCATCTCACAGAGTTACAGCTTTCCCCTCCAGAAGCCTTTCGCTAAGACTGTTCTTGTGGAATTTGCAAAGTGATATTTGGAAGCCCATAGATGACTATGGTGAAAAAGGAAATATCTTCAGTTAAAAACTGGAAAGAAGCTTTCTGAGAAACTGCTTTGTGTTCTCTTAATTCATCTCACAGAGTTACAGCTTTCACCTCAAGAAGCGTTTCGCTAAGACTGTTCTTGTGGAATTTGCAAAGTGATATTTGGAAGCCCGATGTGGGCTATGGTGAAAAAAGAAATATCTTCAGTTAAAAACTGGAAAGAAGCTTTCTGAGAAACTGCTTTGTGTTCTCTTAATTCATCTCAAAGAGTTACATCTTTCCCATCAAGAAGACTTTCGTTAAGACTGTTCTTGTGGAATTTGCAAAGTGATATTTGGAAGCCCATAGAGGGCTATGGTTAAAAAGGAAATATCCTAAGATTAAAACTGAAAGGAAGCTTACAGAGAAACTGCTTTGTTTTTGTAAGTTCATCTTACAGAGTTACATTTTCCCCTGAAGAAGCCTTTTGCTAAAGCTCTTCTTCTGACATTTGCAAAGTGATATTTGGAAGCCCTTAGAGGGCCATAGTAAAAAAGAAAATATCTTCAGTTAAAAACTGGAAAGAAGCATTCTAGAAACTGCTTTGTGTTCTCTTAACTAATCTCACAGTGTTACAGCTTTCCCCTCAAGAAGCCTTTCGCTAAGACTGTTCTTGTGGAATTTGCAAAGTGATATTTGGAAGCCCTTAAAGGGCTATGGTGAAAAAGTAAATATCTTCAGTTAAAAATAGGAAAGAAGCTCTCTGAGAAACTGCTTTGTGTTCTGTTACTTCATTTCCCAGAGTTACAGCTTTCCCCTCTAGTAGCCTTTCGCTAAGACTGTTCTTCTGGAATTTAAAAAGTGATATTTGGAAGCCCATAGAGGGCTACGGTGAAAAAGGAAATGTCCTAAGATGAAAACCGAAAAGAAGCTTTCTGAGAAACTGCTTTGTGTTCTGTTAATTCATCTCACAGAGTTACTGCTTTCCTCTCAAGAAACCTTTCGCTAAGACTGTTCTTGTGGATTTTGCAAAGAGATATTTGGAAGCCCATAGAGGGCTATAGTGAAAAAGGAAATCTCTTCCGTTAAAAACTGGAAAGAAGCTTTCTGAGAAACGGCTTTGTGTTCTGTTAATTCATCTCAAAGAGTTACAATTTCCCCTCAAGAAGCCTTTCGCTAAGACTGTTTTGTGAAATTTGCAAAGTGATATTTGGAAGCCCATAGAGGGCTATGGTTGAAAAGGAAATATCCTAAGATAAAAACTGGAAAGAACCTTTCTGAGGAACTGCTTTGTTTTCTGCTAGTTCTTCCCACAGACTTACAGCTTTCCCCTCAAGAAGCCTTTCGCTAAGACTTTTCTTGTGGAATTGAAAAAGTGATACTTGGAAGCCCAATGAAGGCTATGGTGAAAAAGGAAATATCTTCAGTTAAAAACTGGAAAGAAGCTTGCTACGAAACTGCTTTGTGTTCTGTTATTCATCTCACAGTGTTACAGCTTTCCCCTCAGGAAGCCTTTCGCTAAAGCTGTTCTTTTGGAATTTCTAAAGTGATATTTGGTAGCCCACAGAGGGCTATGGTGAAAAAGGAAATATCTTCACATAAAAACTGGAAAGAAGCTTTCTGAGAAAGGGTTTTGTGATCTGTTAATTCGTCTCACTCATTACCGCTTTCCCCTCAAGAAGCCTTTCCCTAAGCCTGTTCTTTTGAAATTTTCAAAGTGATGTTTGAAAGCCCATAGAGGGCTATGGTTAAAAAGGAAATCTCTTCCATTAAAAACTGGAAAGAAGCTTTCTGAGAAATGGCTTTGAGTTCTGTTAATTCATCTCAAAGGGTTACAGCTTTCCCCTCAAGAAGCCTTTCGCTAAGACTGTTCTTGTGGAATTTGCAAAGGGATCTTTGGAATCCCATAGAGGGCTACGGTGAAAAAGGAAACATCTTCAGTTAAAAACTGGAAAGAAGCTTTCAGAGAAACTTCTTTGTGTTCTGTTTATTCACATCACAGACTTACAGCTTTCCTCTCAAGAAGCCGTTCGCTAAGACTGTTCTTGTGTAATTTTCAAAGTGATATTTGGAATCCCATGTAGGGCTATGGTGAAAAAGGAAATCTCTTCCGTTAAAAACTGGAAAGAAGCTTTCTGAGAAACTGCTTTGTGTTCTGTTATTCATCTCACAGAGTTACAGCTTTCCCTTCCAGAAGCCTTTCGCTAAGACTGTTCTTGTGGAATTTGCAAAGTGATATTCGGAAGCCCCTAAAGGGCTATGGTTTAAAAGGAAATATCTTCACTTAAAAACTGGAAAGAAGCTTTCTGAGAAAGGACTTTGTGTTCTGTTAATTCATCTCACACAGTTACAGCTTTCCCCTCAAGAAGCCTTTCGCTAAGACTGTTCTTGTAGAATTTGCAAAGTGACATTTGTAAGCCCATATAAGGCTATGGTGAAAAGGGAAATATCTTCAGTTAAAAATTGGAAAGAAGCTTTCTTAGACACTGCTTTGTGTTCTGTTAATTCATCTCACAGAGTTACAGCTTTCCCCTCCAGAAGCCTTTCGCTAAGACTGTTCTTGTGGAATTTGCAAAGTGATATTGGAAGCCCATAGATGACTATGGTGAAAAAGGAAATATCTTCAGTTAAAAACTGGAAAGAAGCTTTCTGAGAAACTGCTTTGTGTTCTCTTAATTCATCTCACAGAGTTACAGCTTTCACCTCAAGAAGCGTTTCGCTAAGACTGTTCTTGTGGAATTTGCAAAGTGATATTTGGAAGCCCAATGTGGGCTATGGTGAAAAAGGAAATATCTTCAGTTAAAAACTGGAAAGAAGCTCT